>NW_024515875.1:7539379-8739379 GCF_017590135.1 Pyrgilauda ruficollis
TGGCGGCGGGGGTGGGGGGGGGGAAGAGGAAAATGTTGAGAAATTTGCTGTGCACTAAAAATTCCAAACCTACTTTAGTTTCAGCTCCCTCCAGGTGCTTGGCAAAGCAGCTCACCTGTGTTTTGAATGAATGATCTTTAGCTGAGATATGCTTGTCTGCACGCACCAGTTTTAGCAATCAGACACCACTTTGTTCATTTGCAGTTATTTGGTGGTAAGGGAAGACGGTAGTCAGTGCACCTCCAAGAGGCCAGGCTTCTGCTTGCCACATGGCAAGCAAGCTGTGGGTGCTGGGAGTCAGCACTGCCCTGCTGCTCAGGATGCTGGGTACTAGCACCAGTCATGATGGGACTCCGCTAAGCACGCACAGTCAAGCAAATTAAAGTCGTAGGCGGGGCCTACTGTCAAGAGTTGTTAAAAAAAAAAAAATAAAAGAAAGGAAAGGAAAGGGGAAAAAAGTACATTTTTAACCTCATGGCAACTGTCAGAAGTTATCTCAAGTGGAAAAATATCATACTGATAGCATACTTTGGTTTTACCACAAGATAAACTTGATAATGTCAGCCTCAGGCTCAGCTAACTCAGACTGACCTGACCTAGATTATTAAAAAAAAAAAAAAAAACAAAAAAAAAAAAACCAAAAAAACAAAACAAAACAAAAAAACACCTGATTTTTCCCTGATTTTTCTGTGGTTTTCTGCTTGTTAACTACATTACACTGAAATAAAAAAGACCTAAAATGCACCAAAGGTGCATTTCACAAAGGTGACTAAATTCTTTCCAGACTATAACAAACTCCTATTCCACATCAAATTAAGGCCTGTATCTAAGAAGTCAGCCACCCTCCCCATCTGCCCATCTGCATTCTAGGAATGCTATGAAGCAATATATTGCCTGGATCAAATGCCCCAACACCAGGATCTGTTCTGCTGCTTTCTCTGAGAGATAACCAGGACATGTGGCAGCATTCTCAGCAGGCTGCAGGTGACATATACTGACCCTACATACACAGAAGGCCATGAGCTTCTACTCGGCGTGGATGTTTAAGGAAGAAAGCATTTAGTCCAGTGATCTTAGAAAGTTCAGGGGCCAGCTGGTGTGAAAGGGGAGTGGAGGAAGGCCATGAGCCTCTACTCAGCGTGGATGTTTTAAGGAAGGAAGCATTTAGTCCAGTGATCTTAGAAAGTTCAGGGGCCAGCTGGTGTGAAAGGGGAGTGGAAAGAGCAGTCTGTGTGTACCCTGAGACTCAGTGCCCTTGCCCAGGCACTGGCTCCAGTGTGGGAAACTGAATGTTGCTTTTGGGAATGAACAGCAGCTCTGCCATTTACATACATTAATCCGTGGAAGTACAGGAGGCATTATCATTTGCCAGACTTGTTTGCATAATGAGGAACTCTCAAGAGAAATTTCTTGGAGAAGTGTTGCCATTAACGTGCGGGTGTTACCACAGCATTTCTATGCAGCTCCCAATCCCCTTCTCCCCTCCCGCCCCACTTACTCCCACTCCTTGAAGTCCCTGCAAGAGCCCCCTGGAGCAGCACTGTTGGATGGAGCTCAATGTGCTATGTTCTCAGAAGGTTTTCAGACTCCCTGACACCCTTGACATCCAGCCCTGCTCACTCAGCCCAAGGGGTTATGCTATGCCAATGCTTTACTGCATCCCTAAGCAGGCAGTGGGTCAGACAAGACATTTTCCCTGGTGAATAGCTATCACCTTTTCAACCCTTTCTCAAAGAAGGGCATTGGGCCACTTGGAGGTGAGAAGGACTGGGTAAATAAAGGGATTAAACAAAGACTGTTTTGTAAATCCAGTGACCAACACTCTCCTGCAGTAATATAGGGAAGGAAAGTGAAAGACAGCAAAAAGGTTTTTCAAAATGTAGGGAGTGTTTCTGAACTACCACTGGTGTCCCCTTGAATCTGAGCAGGGGCAGCAGAGGAGCTGCAGGGCTGCCAATGGGAAGGCTCCTGGCATCACTCTGACTGAGGGACCTCAGCTCTCCCCTCTTTCTGCAGGGATGCAGTGATCCAGACCCTCCAAGTCTCCACAGAGGGTGAGAACTCATGTTGCCAGACAGCCTAAATAATGGCCTCTAGTGGGTTCAGCAGTGTTTTAAGAGCTTGAAAAATTGCCCAGGAAGCTATCCACTCCTTCCTCCTCTCCTGTCACTGCCCCTTCCAGATGCATTATTGGGACTGGAAGTGCCAGCAAGGCCCTCCTCTCCCTCTCAGGGGCTGGCAGCACCAGGGAAGGGAACCCCCACCAGCCAGTCTCATGGGCTTCTCCATTTGTTTTCATTTTGTCACCACACATTTCTATTTAAGCTGCTTGGAAGGATATCTCAATAACAGCCCTACTGGGCTCAAGGAGACAGAGGCTGACAGTGAGTACGCCCTCCTCCTTTCTCCTGAACATCACTCTCATGTCAAAACATCCAGTCATACTGTGAGGGAGATGGGGAGAACCAGGCACACACAGGAGCTCTGTTCCCAACTTCCTACACCCCCTGTACCACTCAGCCATTGATGGAAACTGAGCTGTTTGTGAATCCCAGGTGCTACATTGGAAATGAGCTCAGACAGCTCAGCAGTTATGGTGCTAAACCAATGTCACCAAGGGCTGAAGAGATGGCCCACACCACTCAGACAGTTTAGACTGCAGAGCAGAAGCATTTGCAATCATGCACAGCTGCCCACGCAAAATGCCTTCAAACTCATTCCTGCAGATCCCTTGGGGGACTGCATGGTTTTAGCACAGGGTCCCTCTTTCTGAATACTAAAGAGAAGCCAGACTTTAGAATGAAACTTGTGTACCCACTCTCTAAAAAGCAAATGCTAACAGGGCGTGGGCTACACTGCACACTGCCTGAAGAGATTAGCTCAGGTATCATTCCTGCGTGTGCATTGCACACAGTGCAGGCATTCTGAGCTGATCCTACTCATGACCACTGCAAGACAGTCTTGAGCCAACCCGAGCTACCACGACCAAGGTTAGAGATGCAAAGAAGTTGTTCATTACACTTCCAAGGGAAAGTAACTTCTAAGGATGTTACATAATTACAGTTAGGAGTGGGAAGTTCACCCTATGGGAATTATGAATGGAAACTCAGGATCCCTACACATGAGATCCAGAGTTTACTCTCAGCTCTGCTGCTGACAAACTGTGTGAATCCAGGCACTTCATCTATCCACACTTCTCTTTCCTTTGCATAAAATTGTGGATGTCTTTGCAAATCTGTCCTTGAGCAGAACGCAGCACACAAGTGCTTGTTATTGTCACTGGTGTCACACTGATGGCCCGTGTGCAGTTTGCACAGCTGAGTACAGTCAGGCTGTATGGGGCCCGCGGTTCCCTGCATCAGTGTTTGTGCCAGGCAGTGCCTGCTGGGCTGTGCCTGCTGGGCAGTGCCTGCCTGCACTCCCTGGGGCAGCCTGTGCACAGCTGTGTGCAGCTGTCACATCATCTCTGGAGGAGACTGCATCTTCTGTCACATTCCCCTGCATGCTCAGCAATACATATTCACACTCTGGATGTGGATGACTGTAAGTGGGATGAATATTTAGACCTGACTATCTCTGAGTGCATCTCTGTGTACACATGCATGTGAGAACTGTGTCAGGAGAATCTCTCCCCTTTCATGTAACTCATCACAAAATCCCTATACCCAATGTCACCTTTGCAAGTTGTTTTGCAAGGCCCTGATTAAAACATCTGCTCCTCTTCCCGCTTTGCTGAGTGAGGACAACATCCACAGAAAGAAATGGAAGAAGCCATTAGCTTAGTCTCCAAGGGGGAACCCTTGTACAGCTCAGGAAAACCTGTGCCAAGGGGAGGACACTGGAAAGCGAGAGCCAGCCAAGGAAAGAGACAGATGGGGCCAGCTCCACTCCAGTTCTCATCTGCCTTTGCTGCACTGTGCACATAATATTCTTACAAGGTCTAATTTATAAACCCAGCTCATGTTTATAAACTCTCCTGTCCTAATGGAAATGAAAACATTAATACAACCCAAGGATTCTTCACTTTCCAGGTTTTAATTAAAATCATAGGTGTTAAGAAGCAAGAGTCTCTTCGTGGAATACAAGTCTAATGAAGTATTTCCTCACATAGCACAAATCTCTGTGTGCAGTCCCAGATCACTGGCACTGGGTGTCCAAAACACCAACCCCCCCTGGAACCAGGAGTTCGCTTCTTGAAAATTAGAAAAACAAATTATCCTGCAATTTGTTTCAAATAAATGTAGGTGCCAAGACGGAGCTGGAAAAATAATACTAAGTAGATAAAAGAAACCCCAACAACCTAGCACAGCCATAAAACTTGATCTTTTAATTGACTAACTGGAGGCAATTTTGACTTCACTGCACACCAGTGAGAAGGGGCTGCATGGCAAAAAGGAGAGGACTCCATGTGGGGGCAGTGCATGAAGGCACAGAAGAGGGAAGGCAATGGGGAGGAAGTAGCCAGGTGGGAAAAGGCAGCACAGAAGGTTGGAGCAAGGGCAATTAAGGACACTGGGGAGGCAGGTAAAAATGTAAACACATAAAAATTGCAAGACCAGATCACACCAACCTGTTCCCTTTGTCTCCCATGGGACCAAAGGAAAAAGCAGGAAAGGAACCAGCGTGGAGTGACATAGATGTGTAGACACAGATGAGGGGACTGATCTTTGGCAGGTGTAAAGCTAGCTGGAGGTGAAGGCTGATGGCAGAACACCAGTTACTACAACATGAAGCCCAGCAGATCCTCAGGGAAAAAAGGGTCCAGTCTGCCAACTCCAGGACTGCTTTCCACCCTACTGCATAATGGTGCCTGCCTTGTCACAGGAAGCACACAGAAAGAAGGGAGGCAACACTGAAAGGCAAAGCCAGTGTGAAAGTATCAAACTAGCGTAGAGAGTGAGGGTTCTTAATGGGGAGAGAGTAACTTTGCCTCCAAGTCTGCCTCAAAGAAGAATGATGGCATTGTTGACATCTCTCAAACAGCTTAACAGCAGTATTTTGTGGATTTGGTTCCATTTTAAATGCTTCCATCTCAGTCTAGGGGAGCTAGAGATGGACTTCACTTAGAGTAGTGTGGGTGTGTGGTCCCAGGCTCCAGTCAGGACTTTGGAAGTTTTCACCAGCCACACTTTGGTCTGAATCTCATTTCTAGAAGATTGCATCATATTGCAGCCAGTAGGTTGCTTGTCCCACTTTCTTTCCAGCTTCAGGCAAGTCCACTTGCTTAACAGTTTCCTGTGATGCTTCTATGATGCTTGATTAATTCTATATCATGGTGAGATTAAAAAGACAAAAAGCCTTTTCCCCCCCCACTGTTCCTTTTCTTTTGTACTTGTCACCTTGGGACACAATGGGAACACAGAAACACATTGGTCAGAAAAATATGACTCACAGCTGAGGGAGCTGCAGCAGTTCTGTCCTTGGCCTTATATTCTGGGTTCACAGTGCAAGGCAGGAGCAATGGAAAGGAGAAGCACCATTTCCTCATCAAACACTGCTCAAGACCTGAACATGCTTCTTTCAAACCCAGATCTAGCCAACAGAGCACATCTAATCACCAAAGACATGTCTTGCTTCTGCCTCCTATGATTCCAGTGGCAGCAACATTGATAGCTGGAAAATCACAAGATGCTGCAGATGGAACCTTAAATAAATGGAAGGACTGCCTGTCAGCCTCAGGTGAAGTTGCAAGCAAGTGCCTTCTCTGTCAGGAGGGAAGAAGTTCACTGAATGTCCCCCCATCAACACCTGTACTGTGAGGTGCAATGCCTTTGGCTAAAAGAAACCTCTTGGCTCACCTGAACCCGTATGGGGTGCAAGAGAAGACAGGGTGTAGGTGCTTGGAAAGTGAGGAAAACAGAGGGTTTGCTGTGTTTTAGAGGTAAACGTGCTTTCTGAGCCTTGTAGGCCTTGTAGCTGTATACAGTGCTGATGAGGCCAAAAAAAGGGATCTGAAAGTATCACTGACATTTGCAAATTGATTCCTAGCTACTGGCCTAGTGTGGACAACTTACAGTTTTATTGGGCTACTCCTTTGGTCAAGGTCTCCTTGATTTGTATTAATTTTATCCTGACAATAAAGGGGAGCTTTTAGCATCATTTAAAAGTGCAACACTGCAGAATCACATGGAAATGACCTTGCAGATCTAAGGGTTATAAATTAGCCAATGGAAAGGAATGTTATGCAGTACTAAGAGAAACAGGACAAAAATGTGCACTTAGATATTCTTGACTAATGGTTTGTATTTTATAGCGCCTTCCCTTAGAAGAACTCAATGAGCTTCACAATAAAAAGAAAAAAGAAAGAGGAAAAAGACATACTTTGAGTCTCTTATCCTGCATTCACAAGCCCCACTCCCAGATGGTTACACCAGTTGACACCATCTGGAGACCAGGATTGTCATTTCCTTGTGCCCAAAGCTGAGGTAAAGCACAAAGAAATGAAAAAAGTCTCTGTCTATGACATCAGGCCCTTGAAGTGGTACAAGAATCTGGCTTTGTACAGATCCACTTGGGGAAACAGTGGAGAGCCAGTCTCCACTGCCTCAGTACAAATCTCATATACTACTTTAGGTTTTTTTTCTGGGATGGTATCATCAGCATCAGCATGATGAAGGACAGGCACTAAGAAAGATCTTTTGAACTTGGCCTGTTCCTTTTACAAACAAGCTCTTACTATGCATCTAACTAGCAGATAAATATTCTACTCCAGTCATTGCTGTCATACCTGAGCACCCATTGAAACTGTCCTTACTCCCTTCACGTTAGTGACAGATAAGCAGAAATACTGTAAGACCAAGGTCAACTTTAGAATCATAACAGCTCAAAGAAAATTCACAGTTCTTGCAAGCTGGTCCTGAAAGAGATGCCAGCAAGGGACTCAGCCAAGATCACAGCCACAAGAAAGTCACAGTAGTGGGGACTGCCCTTCATCCCCTCAGAATTAAACACAAACCCCAAATAAGCTGCTAATACTGAGGCCACAGCATTTTATCTCCAGACAGTGACTGATTTGACAATGTTTTTATAGTTAAGAGTAGAGATCTCCCTACTAATCTGATACATCTGACTGACACATTCTGGTTTTAATAGCCATGGACTCCCTCTTCTAGACACCAACAACTGGGACCCCCACACTAGATAAAGCTATGGAAAGACAAACGTACACATCTTGGTTTTTTTCCCAGTGCTACGTTAGGGAAGAAAGAAAAGGAACAAAACAAAGATGTTTGATTTTGACAGTATCTATCCTGGCATCTCATGCCACTACTAGCAAAAGCTAATGGAGAGTGATCACAATGCCAAAGGAACTCAAGCAGACAGAAAGAGCTGTTAAGGAATCAGAATAAGTTGCAAATGCATCTAGACAAGTGATTAGGAATCTCACCTCCTACCTACCAGCAGTCAGCAGCTGTGTTGCTCCTACTGCACTCAAGCAGGGACAGGGCAGACCTTGCCTGAGCTTGAGATGCCCCAGCTGTCTGAGGCACCTGAGTTTTGCAAGCAAAACTGCATTTGGATTTTGCATGTATCAGTTTTGGCTCAGGGAGCCATTCTCGGATTCCCTCCAAATCCTGGCTAAATGGAAATGCTTAAAAAGACAAAAATGAGGCTGTGGCTTTTTCATAAATAGCTCTCTGTTTGTGGGTGTGTACATGCAAAAAAAGTAAGACGGACAGCCCCAAAAGGGAAGGTTAGTATTGAAGGCTCCAGGTATACTTTTTTTTTTATTTATTTTTCTATTTCACCCTTGGTTGATTTCAAGCATTCTAATGGCTGCTTCCTACCCTAGTGCCCATCTGTCTATTTTAATAAATGTTCTTGGTAGCACCTACCTGGCAAACATTCGAACACCCAGCAGCACAACCAAATTTCACCCTAAATCAGGGGGCTGGAACAGCAAGCTATATGGAAATGATGCAATCATCCTTCTCCCACAACATGGGCACTGGCAGCAGCAGATAGACAGATGGGCAAAACAGACAAGAAAATGTGATGGGCCTGGCCCCATCTCTCCTTTAATTTTCTTCTGTTAAAAGTCTGGGTGAGCAAAGGACAGGTTGCTTTAGTGTACTTGGGTGCCCTGTGCAGCCACAGAGGTCTGCTGGGTGGCAGTCAGCAAAGATTCCTCAGCTACCTCGGAGATGCTAACAGATGCTCTGAAGGCACCACGTGGCAATGAACTGACCCCCTTTCGGACCCATTCGTAGTCTGATTTGTCGGTCTCTCTCTCTGGATCTCATCAGTGTTGATGGAAGTTAACCTTTGCTCCATTCTCTGGGCATTCAAATGGCAATGAACTGACCCCCTTTCAGACCCATTCGTAGTCTGATTTGTCGGTGTCTCTCTCTCTGGATCTCATCAGTGTTGATGGAAGTTAACCTTTGCTCCATTCTCTGGGCATTCAACTGTGTTCCCTTTCATTTGTCAAAGGGTCCCCCACCCTTCCGCTGCACACCCTCCATCCCACATGCATGTTCAATACCAGGTAAATATGTATCCTGCTAGGAAAGCTGCATCCATTCATAAGCAGCTTTCCTGCCCCTTTCCCTTCACTCTCTACCTCAAAAGGCAGCATCCCCACGTGTTTGCTCTTAAAATGGTGTCAGGAGCAGCTCACATGAATGCTGATATTCTCTCACTGCCTCAAGGACATGAGCACATGGTTACGTTTTGGCATTTCACCTTCATCAATACTAAAATTTAGCAAGAAATGTGTACAATGAAGGCTCATGTCTTAGGCCTTTTTCTTATTAATCCTATTACACTTGTCTTTATGAGCTCTCCAAGTTCCTTCAACTCCCTCCGGGGCTTGGCTGCAAATGAGATTTTGCATCTCAGTGTAAAATAACCAGAACATTTTTCTATAAAATTAAATAAAAATCCTCTGTCCTGGCAGCACATGCCCAGAATCCAGTTTCTGGAGCCTGCATCTTTCCAAGCCCTTCATTGTCTTCTCAACTTCCTTTAGCTTTCATTATGTCCTGATGAATACTGAGAAGAAAATTAAGGAGCAAACTTTAAACAACTCAGCTGAACAAGAGGGAGAAAAAGTGTGACCAAATTGCAGAAGTCTCTAACTTTTAGCAAACCTCCACTTCTTACATATGCCTCACTTTTCCAATGCATAAAATGTTAACAGTGATAGTCCTAGCCTGCAATGAAGGTGGATGTTCAAGACTACGATGTTCAGCTCATGGATCTTCAAGACTACAATGAGATTCTATTACAACTGATAGTATCAATAGTTTATTATTGCAGTTACACAACTTTTAGATTAATATTTTGATTTCTGAACTTACCTGAATCTTCTTTGTTTTGAAAAACAGGACTGGGGTATGTACTGATTCCAAAATTCCTAATCAGCTAAACAACTCCTCTGTTTGTTTTTTTGTTTTTAATATATTGGTTTGAAGAACCAAATTCTGGTGTCAGATTTGCATATACATTCAATAAGGAAGCTATGCCTGCTCCTAAAAAGCTTACCATAATGACAAGAAAAAGCAAAATGGCAAGTGTACCAGAACTCTTAATGCCATCTAGAGTTAGTAAGGCAGAGTGGAATGACCAGACATGAAAAATAATGGCTGAAGGAAGTTAATAGTATCCCTTCCCAGAGCTCCAACTGCTTTGAGTTTAATCTTCCAGAGAAAGGTAAGTATTGTGTGGAAAGTAATTCCCACCATATTAAGGGAGGGGAATTTTTACTGTACCATGTTTGAACAGATTTGGTGCACTAACATTATCACTTTGATCTGTAAAATCTAGATATGTATTTGCAATTCACCAGTACTATTCATAATTTAAAGCCTTTAATACCTGATATGGCAGGAGGACTTGGGCTGCAAGAAGAAAACAAAATCAAGCACAACTTGCAATGCCTTAAAAAAATATTGACCTCAACCAGCTGAGCTCCTGCTCAACATCGTCTCAGAAGCTCCACCAGCAGATTTCCACCTGCACAAGTGTTTTTCTGCTCAGCCTCTGCAGCACACCACTCTTTACCATAAAAGTTGACATTTAGATATGAAAAAATCAGGAAGGAAAGGGGATGATTTAAAAATAAAATGCAATTTACACTAATTATGTCATTACATAGGATGCTCTGCAAAAAAACATTAGCAAGTGAGATCATGTCAGCAAAGCTCAAGATGAGCTGTATGAAAGACTTGCAAGTTCCTCAGTCAGAAAGCTGTGGCTTCCTGCTGCTTCTCATTTCTTGGCCAATCAATGCTTCATAAAGACTTTTAGGATACAGTTAAAGTAGCTCTGCAGTCCTAATGTCTGCAGTACTAAACAGGAAACCAGTGGTAACATACTGATGTGTGTAGCATCCTGGTGCAGAAAAACACAGGAGCATTCCTGTTACAACGCCAGGGAACAGACCAAGTGAGGCAGTCCTGAGTCACCCATGGCAAAACAGTCAATCCAAAGACTTCCAAAGCCCAGCATCGTGCTACTACCACTGATTACCCTTCATTTCACCTCCAGAAAATTGCTGAAAAGGAGGTGAGTCCCAGCTCACAGCACAGGGCCTGCACACGTGCTGCTTGATGCCTTCCCAATCAGGATCAAGGCCTCTTTGCAAGTCCTCTCCTTTTCCCAAAACACACCCTGTACTGAACTGGAAGGCTGCGTGTCTTGTCTTGAAGCCATCAAAGGCTACCATTAGCAATTAAAAAAAAAAAAAAAAAAAAAGAAACCAAAAAACCCACAGTGAATTCACAAACACTTGGTTATGTCCAGCAAAGCAGTTCTTCAAACAGCATGGTAAGACCTGATATGGTTTTTACACATCTCTCAAGTACCCTCAGCTCAGAACACCTCAATCTGCATGTCAATACTTTTCACTTTGCTCTTCTGCAGCCTGGAGAGGCAAGGGGGAACCCTGCTTTTTTTTTTCTATCCCCAACCAATCCTGCACAAGTATTTCAGGAGGCTGGGCACAGAGCACTTTCCCAGTTAAAACTTGTATGAAATCCATAACATGGCCCCACCTGCACACGCAGTCCTATGCTATGGCAGGCTTCATCTAATGCCAAACAGACCAAGTTTAAAGCAACCTTGAAGACAACCATTTCAGCAATCTCATAGTGAATGTAAGAAAACTTAAGCTGTACTATCGTGAAGGCCCACAAACTGCCTGAAGAATGTGGGAGACAGCAAACAGTTCCTTCCAACATATTTTCAACCTGTGTTTCTCTAATTCAGTTGGCAAGTTGATGGCCTCAGAGATTCTGCCATCCAAGAGACGATCAGCTAACAAACAGAGTCCACACTTATATTTTACATTTCACAGTATACACAATCTCAGAAAATGGACTTCAGCTGTGCTCTTTTTGCTTTTTGCTTTGCTGCTTTGTTTTGTGTTACAAAACTGTTTGCCATCAATCCATCTAAACCACTTCACTGACCACATGGGCCGGGCAGCTAAGGACTGTGATTATTTGTCAAAGCTTTTATTTCGGGAAAAAGAGCTCCAAACTGACAAAAGTAATTCAACAAATTTTTTCTGACAAATACATTTTAAAATTGTTAAGCTACCTCAGTTAACCAAATGAATAATACAGAGTGATACAAGGTGAATAATTTATTACAAAATAGGGGAAGAAAACACTATATAAATTATTGAACTAATATTATTTGACAAGTGCTTGCCCTTCCCTGAAGTGAAGCTTTCTCTGTGATGGAACAAAACAGCTGTTTAAAAGCAACAATAGTTTAAGGCAGCAAATGAAGAAGAATAACAAGAGCTAAAAGAGTACAAGATTAGACAGAACATAATTATCCAGATTAGAACTCGTTAAAATTGGGACAGAAGGCAAAGGTCCTCTTATAAGATGCATCATACAATGACAACTACAACAAGTGGTCCAGATACTTTCTCTTATTTATTTTTGTTTGGGTTTTGGGGTGCTGTATTCTTTGTTGTTTGGTTGGTTGGTTTTATGGAATTTTTTGTGTGTGTTTTTGGGGGGTGTGGTTTTGTTTGTTTGTTTGTGGGGTTTGGATTTTGTTTTGGTTTTGGTTTTTTGTTTGTTTTGTGGGGTTTCTTTAATTGTGAGGGGGTTTTTTGGTTTGTTTGCTTTGGGGGAGGTTGTGGGAGTTTTTGGTGGGATATTTTGCAGTTTTTTTAATGTTTACTATTAACCAATGAATAGAATAGAATAGAATAGAATAGAATAGAATAGAATAGAATAGAATAGAATATTTTAATGTTTACTATTAACCAATGTAATGAATAGAATAGAATAGAATAGAATAGAATAAGATAGAACAGACTATTTTGGCTGAATGGGACCTACAGTAATTGCTCAGCCTGACGCCTTCAGGGCTGACAGAAAGTTAAAGCCTGTTATTAAAAGCATTGTCCCAATATCTCTTAAACCCTGATGGCTTGGGGCATTGATCACTTTTCTAGGAAGCCTGTTCCACTGTCTGACCACTCTCTCGGCAAAGAAATGCGTTCTAGCGCTCAGTCTGAACCTCTCCTGCGACAGTTTTGAGCCATTCCCACCTGCCCTGTAACTGGGTGCCGGGGGGGAGCAATCAGCACCTCCCTCGGCACTTCCCCTCCCCAAGGAGCGGCAGAGAGCAAGCATGGCAGACCACGCAGGTGCATCGCTCACAGCAGCACGTGGAACCGGAGTCTGAGGAGAGCGGCCCAGCGCCAGCCTCCACCAAGCCCAGGGCTCCCAGCCCCGCTCCCAGCCCCGCTCCCTGCCCTCGGCTCCGGGCCTCGGCTCCCGCTGCCCCCGGCGCGGCCTCGGCGCCGAGCGACACCTGGCGGCGGGAGCGCGCGCCGCTGTCATGGCGGAGGCGCGGCCGCCCTGAGGCGCCTCAGCCCGGCCGCGGGCCCCGCGCCCCCGCCACCAACGCTGCGGGGCTGCCGGCAACGCTCCGGGACTCTGCGCTGGTAAATTCCATGCCTTGTGAGGAGCAGTTTGTTCCTGCAGGATGGAGGGAAGTGAGGAAGGCTGGATGGTCCCAACCGACACTCAGGGGTCTGCCACACGCCTGTGAACTCTGACTTACCTGTGTCAGCCATGATTAGTTAGGAAGGAAGGAAGGAAGGACCATCTGCTGCTCTTCAGGCATATTTCCTCCATTACAGAATTAGAGAATTGTTTAGGTTGGAAAAGAACGCCAAGATGATCTAGTCCAACCATTAACCTGACACCACCAAGTCCACTGCTAACCCATGTTCCTAGATGCCACATCTGCACATCGTTTAAATACCTCCAGGGATGGTCGATCTCCCACTTCCTTGGGCAGCTGTTCCAGTGCTTGACAACCCTTCCAGCGAAGAAATGTTTCCCAATATCCAGTGTAAATCTTGTCTGGCACAACTTGAGGCTGTTTCCTCTTGTCTTATCACTTTTATCTGGGAGAAGAAACCAGCCCCCACCTGACCATAACCTCCTTTCAGGGAGTGGAAAAGAACAATAATGTCCCCCTGAGCCTCCTTTCCTCCAGACTCAACAACCCCAGCTCCCTTAGCCCCTCATCAGACTTGTGCTCCAGACTCTTCACCAGCTCCATTGCCCTTCTCTGGCCACACTCCAGCACTTCCATGTCCTTCCAGTCGTGCAAGGCCCGAAACTGAACACAGATTCAAAGTCCACCGTGACCAATCCAATTAGCCTTAGAGCCAGCCAGGATGGCCTTATTCAACACCATGGAATAGCATCTTGCATAGCTATTATTGTTTCTTCAAGAGCTGTTGCTTTAAAAACACTACCAGTACCTTTCAAAGGGCAAATCATAACTGTGGCACCTTGGAAAGATTTTATTCTAGTAGCTAAGTGCAGGAGCTGAGCTCACCCTAAGTATTGCAAGAATTATTTGGGGAATTTATGCTCTTGGGTCCTGGCTCCCGGTCACTAGCAGGAAAATGCTGGACTGCACAGAAGCAAAATTTACAAATCTCTGTCACCGTATGGGAACGTTGTGATACTCCCAATTTACACACACGCTTTGGATGTGTAAATATTTCAGAGCTGCAGTTTAAGGGCACCAGTGATTTGCACAGCACTATATATCACTGCTTCCCAGGGACACAGTGCTACTGAAAAGTAGCACTCAAGTCAGGGGTGGATTTAACATTAGCATCTCAGCACTACGCTACAAGTTTGATTGTTTATGTACATCATGTCAAATGATTTAAAATCTATATTTACACACATTGAGATGGCCTCCACTCATTAATAAATTAAGACACTTGTAAACCACTGGATCTGTGAGTTGGCTTTCTAATTTACTAGCGTCTGAGTATCAGATTGCCCACCCTTCCTAAGCAAAAGCTGGTGAGGAACAATAAATGCTCCGCAAAGTCCTGTAGATTGTGGTTGTCCATGTACCACTGGCATCCATGTTCCTTATCCTACACCACTCTGCAGATTAAATTTTTCTCTTCTGTCCTGAGGGTTATTAGCCTCAGATCTTTTCCCCAACACTGAACTCAATCATTTAAATGAGTTTAATGACAAAAGTTAGTTTTTCCAAGAGGAAGCTGGAAACCTACAACAGTAAGTTCTTGGGGGCTAAGAACCATGCAGTGAGCGAGGTGCCATCACAGCTGCTCATGGGGGCCCCTTCTGCCAGCAGCTCTCCAAGCTCATAACTCCCTTCCTCCCCTGAGCACGAATGATGAAATATTAGAGGCTCTGATCTCTGCCTCATTAAATAGAGAATATTCTCACTCTGTCTTGACCTGCGCTAGGGCCAGTTTAAGGAGCAATCTGTCATGAGATCATTAATATAAAGACTTGCTCAGAGGGCAAGGATGTTCATCCAAAATTAAATTCTTAACCTTTTTGGGAAGGACTTCGGAAAGGATATTTTACCTTTCCCAACTGGAGGAGTCAGTTACATATTTCTGCACTGCAGAGATGATGGAATCAATGTCAAGAGGCCAGCATCATGCTGAGACTTTGCCTCCCCAATTCTTTCAGTGATGTCCAGCACTGTGTGAACAGAAGCCCTAGAGATCAGAAAGTAGAGCAATGGTCAGGGAGCAAACCAAGGTCAGTTAAAAACTGAAATGAATACAGTTCAAATAGGCCAAAGACACGGCCCCATAACAGCAGCTTGGCACGGGAGAATCTGAAGACACTGGCAAGGCCTGTACATAGAGAGATGCTGTAAAAACACGAACGAGTCATAGCTATCCATTCAAGACACAGATCCAATTGTCAGACACAGTGCTTGCAAGTCATGTGAGTGACAAAGGTGGCTCTGCTTGAATTGCTGCTCATAAACATTATTGGATAAGGTCTGTCCTTTAATATATGAATTTATCATATTTGATATCTAAGTGGTTCCTTGGCCTTCCTCCTGCCCCTCTCTTCACCTTTTTCCTACAAAAGGTTTTAATGACCAGAGGCACCCACAGTGTGATGATGGGAGCAAGCTGTAAGGATGGAGGCAGATGGAGAGAGTGAGATAGGAAACCTTCAGTACAAACATTTTCTCCTAATAGTATACAATCTACACAGACTGCTGCAGAAATGGGATGAATAATAGAATCACAGAATTTTCTCATCCTCTGTCACTGTCAAATCCTATTAAACTCACTCCAGGTAAAAGGTACACTATTGACACTGCTAAAACTACACTACACATTGGGGTTACCATAAGCAAATGAAAGAAGATGGGTGTGAGAGAGGATAAAGAGAAATCACAAATCATCATCTTCCCAGTGAAGCATCAAGAATATATGTATTGTGGCTGAAGTGCTATTCCTGAGGACATATAAATGCTATATCAGGTTAAGACTGGGGCTTGATATTAACTCTCTCATCACTGTTTTATTTTTCTATGAATATTTTCTCTGCTGCTTCTTTTGAGGCTAATGTGCTTTTATACCAAAGAAGATACAGACAACTGGATTAGTATGGGATTTAGGGAGCAGAATGTGTACCGGGTGATGTGACAGCGAACAACTAAATTTAATATGGCAGCTTGATCCATTATGTATTTTATTCCAAGAAAAGTCAGCATGGGCACATGAAACCTGGACTGGATCTGGCATCACAGTGGACTAGGATCCAGAAGTGTCAGTTCTGGGCCACATGATGATCACATTTTAACAACCACTTTTGCTGCCACTAAGTACATTTTACATGGATTAAGCTTATAAATGCACATAATCCTCATTAAAAATCATCCTGACCCTAAACTTTAAGTAAAGATACATAATTTTTAGCACCTTTTTGGCATTTTTACTTGTGAAGTTTAAAGATCTTTAATCAATCGATATTGTTACACTCATTTCCACAGAGACACTAAGCAGGGAGGCTAACACATGCAAGGTTGTCCAGTAAATCAAGAGGCTTAGGGACTACACACAGAGTTCCCAATTTTTTCGAAAACCCATATGCATCCTTTACTCAGCTTACTACCAGAACTGAGACTTTATACATTGTCACCAACAGGGCTTGAAATTTGCACACATAACCAGAATCCCAGTTCTGCTAGTCTTGGAGGGGTGTGAAAGTAGTTCAGGTCCTACCAAAGACACAGTATGGTGACTACTGCTCTTTCTCAAGCAATTACTGGATTAATTAAAGACATGCAGAGATAACTTTCTTTAAGTACTGTGAAATACTTCTCTCTTCTCTCCTCATTACACAGGTTTAACTTCCTATATATAGACAGAGGAATACATGGCACGGTAAATATTTATCAGCTGATTACACTGACTACACCAAGACCTGTCCCAAGCTTGGCACCACAAAACAAACTTGCTCATTAGAGATAAGCAGGTTCCAAGAAATGTAAAGTCTCTCTTATGTTTCATTAAATTAAAAAAAACAAAAAAAGTTTTAAAAATTATAATATGAAGGGGGCATGCTGAATTTGATGCCAAGTTGTCCTTCTCATATCACTGTCCTGATCCTTCCCAAAAGTTTATCAGTTCTGAGAGGGACACAGCATGCAGCCATTCCAAGAATCAAGGAGAAGCCTTTACAGAAACAGGTTTTGTAATCATTCGCAATTCATTTAGCATACGGAGTAACATTCTGGGTGTCGTGTCTCCCAGCTGGTGGCCAGACGCTGCAGTGGATGTGACCAACTGGCCACAGTCTTTCAGCCTGGCAAACCAGGCTTCTGTGTGTGCATGGCCAGCGTGTTTCCATGGCTGAGGCTCAGAGCACCACGTCCAAGTCCTGCTAGCAGACGCCAAGCCAGCTGAACCACAGAGGAAATTATTCTCTGGCCAAACTGGGCAAAGGGATGCCAAAGTTTGGGAAAGAACACCAGCCAGCCAAGAGGATCTTACATTGAGAGTGGTCATCTTTCCCTAATGGTCTTAGGTCTGAGATAGATGGAAGGAGAAGCAGATGGCTTTCGCATTCAGACCCCAGCCCAAGGATTCAAGGGGATGTGAAGTTTTTCTGGAGCTTCTCTAATTTTGCACACTTTTTTGAAGGACTACATCAGGTTCTGAGTCTGGCTTCACTTAGGCTGGAGCTCCTGCTGCACAGGGGACCAAGAGCTTACCTCCCAGAGCAACATACCCAGGGCTTGGCGCTGGGATAGACCTAAATTAATGTGCCCAAATTACTGTGCTCAGGGCCCAGGTGAAAAACAACCTTTGTTTAATAGCAGCTTAAAGATTTCATCAGTGCTTTCTCCGAATGCTTCTCAGTGCCATTTTTCCTTCTGTAACAAAAGGGAGGGTCCTGATCTGCTCTCAACCATTGCTCTAAGAGCCAGGAAAGAGCTAGGTAAATACCACTTTGCCTGGGATGGATTGTCTGTGGATGCTGAGGAAGAAGAGAGGTTTATACCATGCATTCAGCCTGGAGAGCTCCACATGTAGAAATGTCTCCTCAGTGATGAGCACTAAGGCCCATGCAGCCTGGAAGATGAGTTGCACTTAATTTCTTTGCCCGTTTGCAGTTGTATGGTTAATTTTTAGCTCATTTCTACCCTGAGTATGACTTAGCTATCACTGCCATAGCATTACAGCTAAAGACCTGATTGCATTTCCAGATAGGCTTGTCACTTAGAAAACACTAATGCCCTACTTTTGCAAGGAAATTATGAAGCGTTACTCTGATTTTATAACATACCAAATTTCTGTGTGGCTACAGACTGATAACACTGAACCAGCAGCAGCATTGATTTAGTGCTGCTGGCAGTCTGACTTCTAGAATACTGCAGGCCACCAGTGGCCATAATACAGGAATAATTAATAATAAGGCTTAATCTTACCCTCTAATGAACAGAGGAAAACCTCTCTCTCACCCTTGCCCATCCTCCTCTCCATGAATCCTAAGAAGAAGCAAAACTGTGATTTAGCAGGCACATCTTAAGGACCAAGGGTCTGAGCACAGAGGAGCAGGCAAATGGCTGTCATCGTACAATGTGCGGATTGTTGCAGGTACTGACACACTATGAAGGGAAATACATCCACCCTTCTCTGGCTGTGAGAAAAATGCTTGCCGGGAGTCTTTGAGGGAGCAGTGAAAAGAAGTGATGTCTTATTTCTATTGTATAAAACAGCTCTGAAATCAAGGCACCTTTGTTTCTAAATAGTCTGTCTTTGTTTCCATGTACTGGCAGTTCAAGCAATCAGAAATCCTGAGTGTAGCCTCTGCAAACCTTGAAAATTAGTTTTCTAGATTTCTTGGTTTTGAATCATCAGGTGACATTTAGGGCAGTATTTTCAAGCATTTCATCAGGTGACATTGTAGTAAAAAAACTTTCAAGCCCTCCTCGCTTCCCCCAAAAAGCAATAACAGGAAAATTTTTCTTCTCACATACCTAAGAGGCAGCTGAGCTCGAAATTAGATATGGAAGGACTAAGGATTGCTGCTAAAATTGTGAGCGTCAACAGTGCAAAATTTCCAAAATCCCCGTCCCAGTGTTGAGGCTGTTGTAATGCCGTATTTGAAATGGAAAATGCTTTATTGTGCTCTACTTGAATTCTCCCATGCTGCTCTCCTCTCCTTGTTAAAGACATTCACGGGGGAAACCTCTGCATGTTCTTTGTGTGTAAGGGAACAAAGTGTCCTCTCCCCTGGAGGCAGAATACAGTGCTACTGAAGCACTGAAGCTAAAAAGGCCCAAAGTGCCATATAATGCTAAAATAACAGGGAGTTTTACCTCTACTTATCTCTCATAATCCTGAGCTATTTTTCCTCCAGATGAAATGAAAGATATATCACATCATCACCACTGCACACAAATATCATAGCCTCTAAAGCCCCACATTAGCAACTTGGGAGATTCCCTCCCACAAGAGCAGATCAACTCAGGTGAACAATGACTACAAATTTTGGGGTTTCCCCCCCCAGACCTCATTTTATGCCTGAAACATATGATACTTGCTAATAACATATGTAGCTGTGGGAGGCACAGTAATTACTAAGGCAAATGAATCTCATGCCTCAGGAAGCAGAGTGCTTTCCATAAGGCTCAGGAAGGGAGTCCCCTGCCTGAAGCATTACCCTGAGACGTGAGGGGCCTACAACCTGCCTCTTTGCGCCGGCTCTCACTGCACCTCTTGTCTATCAGGCAGCTCAGTCCAAAACCCTTGGCAGGAAGCTGTGCCAATAAATATATTCTTTATTGGCAGGATATTGCACTCCTCTGAAATATCACATATTTGGCCATTAGGGAAGGCAGAGTCTGATCTTGTATGTCAAATTCTATGTTCCCATGAAAAATGAAGGAGCCACTTTGCTCTACTCCACTCTCCTCTTCTCCCAGCTAACCAGCCAAGGATGCTGTCAAAAGTAAAACACCAAGCGGGGCTTGCTTTGCCCTGGCAACAGCTGTACCCAAAAGTAGCATTGAGGAGCGACTGGAAAGCAGAAAAGGGGCAGGAAATACATGTGCCTGTTTGCCAGATGAAACTGCTGAGAATTTTAATTTTAGGCCTCTCATCAGCTCTGACACAAAAATTGTAGCATCAGTTAAGTTGTAATGAGTTAGTGGTGCATGTGACGTTTACAGATTGTAGATTAGGAGCAAAAGTGCAGGACTCCACAGTAGCCTTATATAGCATAGATGGAATGTTTGGATCCAAGGCTTAAATTCAGGAGTTTCAACAAGAAATTTAAATGCTTGGGCAATAAGACAATACAAAGCTTTTCTTCTGTACATTAAACTAGCTTTTACCACCCCCCCACTATAAGTGACCAGAAGCTATTAACGTGTGCCTGCCTCATTTTGGGCAGGTATTAGGTGGCCAAGGGCTAGTTGATTTCAGTACAGACATCAACCCCAAGCCCCAGCTATTGCAATAATTGATTTCCTCACTGTGATGATAAATTTAGGACTTATGCTAAAAGGCAGAAAAAAAGTGCGTGCAAGAAGAGGAAAGACTGTGTCAGCACACCTGACTCCAGATTTTGACCACTCTAGGGCCTGATTTTCCCCTCAAGATCAGTCAAATGCTAGCCAGCTTCAACACATCAGCAGATGAGCCTGAAGGCATTCTGAGCATAGACCAGATCTCCTGGATTATCCCCACATAAACGTCACTTAGTGTGCCATAATGTTAGCCGTAGGATAGATGTGGGGTGCCTGAGCCACCCTTGCTTGTAAGGGGTTTGCACAATGGAAAAGGGGCTCCTGGACCTCCTTCTCTGGTGGGCTTGACTGCCCAGGAAGCCTGGGCTCCTATTGCTGGGAGCACCACTGCCACCAGTAGCAGGAATTACAACAATAACTGCTGAGCTGTAGGGATGCTGGGTTCTGCAGTGCAGGGTGTTTGTGAATCCACAGGCAGGGAGACAGATGTAAGGAGGAGAGGATTAGATTAGCTCACATTCAAAAATGTTCTGTATGTTCTGATACTCCATGAATCCTCCTTTTTTGCCCCACTCCCTCTTCTTCCCCCTCAAATCTCAGCCTCTTCTCTCCTGTCTGGTTTCATCACAACTCCAGATTGCTTGAACAAGCTGCCTGATAAGCCCACAGATGCCAACAGGAAGCAATGATGTTACAATAAGTGTCACAGGGAAAATGTCAACTGTATCATTATAATGAAGGTCATGTCTCCCTCACAGAGAGCTCAGGGCTCTGCACAATTCATGTGTTGTTATTAGGTAGATGTTGACATGTGTAACTTCTACCGTACAAGATTCACAGCACAGGACGAGGTGAGAAAAAGCTGGCTCAGATCTACTCCAAGGTTCAGCCTCATAGAAAGTACAGAAGAAAACAATTAGCATGCATTACACATGTGGAAATTCGCCATATACTACAGTTCCAGCTCCCTGTGACAGACAGGATACACACACGGGACACCAGGGCAAATGCACAGCACATAAGCAGCCTCAGACAGCACCAAAGCAAAGCACAGAGAGGTACTCAGAGCAAGTCAGGCACAAAAGCAACCAGTCTGCATCCCAAAGTTGATCCTAGTAAATGGCACTTGGACACTCCATGTAAAACAGCTCGCTGCCTCCCTAATGTAAGGAATCTCCTCCTTTTAAACCTAGCAATAAAAATGATAAAAAGAGGACTATAAAAAATAAAAGCTTTGAATTAATACTCTAATGAAGTTTTATTATTTTTCTAAAAAAGATTTTGTTCCATGATGAGAAAATATGTACTCTCCTTGGCTCTGAGTCTATGCTAGGAAGTGATTGTAGGAGTGGTGGGGGATGTTTGTGCATGCATGTGCCCATGAGATGAAAGAAGGCACTGAATGCAGAAAGCAGAGGCCTTTTAGTTCTCCAGAAAGACACAATGTTCTTTCTCGTCTTCTCTCCACATCCAAACCTGTCAATATTTTGCTCAATAAAGGATGACATGTTGGCAAGGATTTTCACATGCACACACAGAGGCACATATGCACATGTACCCTGCTGGAGCGGGTGGAAGTATATTAAAATCTGGGAGATTTGACTAATACGAGGCATCACAAAGTGCTTTCAGAGATCCATAAGACTGCCCATCACTCATTTGTCAAGGAATATTGTTAGGGCATTGCTCACAGATCCCCCAGGACATCCAAACTACTCGTGTACAGACAGAGAGGAGGAAAGGAGCACAGTATGAGAATGATCATCTGAAGAACTGGAGGTTGTACAGCTTTTGAGGGGCAAGGGCTAAGGTAGGACTGTTGTATCAGCACACTTATGGGTGGCTGAGCACCATTTTACTCTTCCTCCAGTCCAGAAAGCCAAGAGAGAGGTAAAGCGGTGGGATCAGCAGGTTGCAACTAAATGATAATTGCACTTCCCTGTGATGCTGGCTTGTAATTTATCTGCTCCCTCCCATTCCCACAGTGCTATGGTATATCCCCTCCTATCAATTTGTTCCCATATGCACTACTGTGAGGCAAAAATGCTGGTTAGACTGAGCCTGACATTTTTTTATGGTAGACTGTGTCTACTCAGTTGCTTGAGGTAGTTCTGCCTCAGGACTGAAAGTACAGGGGATGTTGAAGCATCCATTTGCATTTTATTCTAGTAAGAACAAAAGGAAAGTTCCATTTTATTCCTCCATCCACAGGGCCATATTCTTATGCTTCTAAAAATAAAACAGTCAATATGGAATTAGCAAGCAATAGGTGAACACAGTGGAGATGCACTGAGAAGAAGCTGGGATGATTTCAATCCTCCACTCCCTAAATGGTAAACTGCAGGAAGATGAGAGAAGAAAGGCTGTTTACTACCTATTGTATTTTTCTGTCCTAGGATGATCCACCTTCCCTGTCTTTGCTCAGCACTCTAGAAAAAAAAACAACTGAAACTCAGAGTCACTTGCAAGTCACTTCCAGGCTGCATCTGAAGTCCATCACAATGACAAGTACTACAAGTTCTCTGCAGAAAATACTTAACAAAGAGATGTCACATCCTAGACCAAAAGCGATTGTATTTCAGAGGGAGACCTTCAGAACAAAGCCTGTTGAAGGAATCTCCACAAATGCTAAGTTTTGTTTCTTATATCAAGTTGTCATTGTCTTCCCCACCATTCCACCATCCTGTCATATCTCCATAGTCCAGACAGAGAACAAAAAATTATTCTGTCTTGAGATTTCCCAGATTAAAGACAGTGAACCATACTCAAGAGATAAAGGGAGAGTTGAGGTTTTTCCCTCATCATGGGGAAGAAGGTGAAAAAGAGGAAGATGTGGCTTGGGGGTTGGCCAGCAACCCCATTCAGCACAATGGATTTCTGAATACAAGCCAAAGAAGGGATTCACTGGTTAAGCGCAGCAAGCCTTCCCTCAGAGATGAGATTTCCTAGATTAAAGACAGTGAACCATACTCAGGAGATAAAGGGAGAGTTGAGGCTTTCCCTCATCACGGGGAAGAAGGTGAAAAAGAGGAAGATGTGGCTTGGGGGTTGGCCAGCAACCCCATTCAGCACAATGGATTTCTGAATACAAGCCAAAGAAGGGATTCACTGGTTAAGCGCAGCAAGCCTTCCCTCAGAGAAAATCACCAAGGGACTGGGTCCACTGTCATCAGAAGCAACCCCCTGTTGGTCCTGCTGTTGCAAGCAAGTTAATCCCAGTGGCCCACAGAGGTTTTCATTTGGCTCCTGATCTGCAAAGTAATCTGAAAAGGAGTGCTTCCTGCATTTCTGCCTCTGCTTATTTATTCACTTATTTTAATTTGAAAGAGGATTTAGTGATTCTTGGGAGTCGAGGATCGATATCCCTATCTTGAGCCAAATACAGCTCTGAGCAAGAGCAGTCACAGGATTCTGTGACTGATGGCATACCTCAGAACTGACCTCCCAGGAGGGTCTGGCTTCCCAGCCAGCCTTGGGCCACTGCCCCTGCTATGCCACAGCCACCCCAGCACCTCCCTTGGCTGTTTCCTCTCCCTCCTGCACTCAAGTCTTCCTTGAGTAGAGACTAGAAGATACAAGCCAGAAGGTGAAACTATGGGTTTGAAATAATAAAATTAAGATGAGATCCACCAAATTCATTTTTATTTGCAATCATAAACCAAGCTCCACTTTACAAGACAGAGAAATTAAAAAGGAAAATGAGAAAGAGTTCAAGTGCGTCAGTTACAGGTTGTTAATAGAACTAAAGTATTTTGTACTATTTATATTTTATGAAGCGCTATTGCTGTGTTTTGTTCAACAGCACATCCCAATAAATGATTTACCAACTCGTAAAGGATCCAGGAAACTGATCTCTGTGTTACAACACCATCTCCCCCAAATACACTGATGCACTTTAAAACTGAAAAAAAATCCAAAACCCTAATCAGTCCTCACTTGGTTTTTAAAACTTTTTTGCTGATTTTTTTTTAATTTATATAAGATAGTGTTCTGCCAGAAATGAACTAATTTTTCAAAAAATGATAGAGAACATTTGAGGAGTCCATAAAAGAAATTACAACTTTCTAATGAAAAATAATTTTTTAACATCACACATATTTGATTTTCATATTTCTGACAGAAGAAATAATTATAAAAAGTAATTAGAAGTATTATTTCTTAAGCTTAGAAATATTTCATAGCCTTAGAGGTTTCCTTTAGAAGACCTCAGCTAATCCTACTCCCTTCCGAACACCCCTGAGCTAGGATTTGCAGGACTGCTGATAGATCAGACTCACTGTAAGTAGGTGATACAGAGAAAGCAGGCAGTTTTCTAAACTAATGCAAAGCTGTCTCTGCTAACCTTCTCTCTGTTTTGGGTTTTATATTATACTAGGCAAGCACAACATTTCAGATTTATTGGCATGCCTGCGTCAGACTATGGTGGTATCAGGTGGCACATGATGGAAGGTGGGGACCACCATCTACTTTATATGAAGCAAAAGTGACACTTGGGAATGAGTAAGGCAGGAGGTGTGCGGTGTCCCTGCAGTGTCCAGTGGACGAGGACAGTTAGCACCAGATGAGACTTCTCTCCCTGCTCAGCAGAAAGTGTGATAGGAAGGAGACACAGATACAGCTGATCACAACTCTGGCAAAGCAAGATGCTGTGCAGGTGTCATGGAAGAGGATGATATGCCATTCTTGGAGGCACATCTGATAGTTTGACTCATATGACCTATTACACTGATCCTTTACTCCAACCAAGCTTTGCCTGGGTCAGTAAAGCAGCAATAGCAATGACCAGCAATGGTTTTTTTTTTGTTTTTTTGTTTTTTGTTTTGTTTTTTTTTTTTTTTTTTATAGTAACTTCTATCTTCTTATGGTCTGGGAGCCATTAGCCTCTCAGTTTGTCATAGAGCTGCTTTCATGTACTCTTGAATGAGTCATGGCAAACAACAGGAGCTCTGCTGGCACAGTGGCATGCTTGAGCACAAAGGGCCTGCCCTCAGGAGTGACAGTCAGTTGTTCTGGAAGGGCAAGTTAGAGGCTGCTTCTCACCACTGTGCTGCTCTGCCCTGCCAGAGCATCTCCAGATGCAGGAAAGAGTCGTTTCCCAAACCAGCAGCTCTGACTATGAGCAGCTGCAAGACCAAGTCAGATGCGAAACAAGTCAGGGTCCTATTTAAGCTCTGTCAGAAAGTACCAGCACTATTCTGGCAAAGAGGTGACCTTCAGAGCCCTACCACAAGCAGGACTCACTCCCACCCACAATGGTCTTGGTTCTTTTTAAGTGCAGTTACAGACTGGTGTAGTTGCATTATTACAGAGCTCTGCAGGGACCTTTGTTTTAGCATCAGGTGGCTCTGGGGTTAGCAAGACTTTGCGGGTGCTGGGAAATGAACGTGCTGCTGTGGGATACAACTTGTTTGGGACTGACTATGCAGACTTCTGTTCTTACCCCACGATACCTCAGCCTTGCTCAGAGAAACAGACCTGCATTCAGCTAAAATAAGAATAGCTACATGCCCTGAGCACCAGTTTACTAAAGCAGTGCAGTCAAAGCCAAGGGGTACTGAAATCCCAGGGACCAAATGCTTCCTGTCAGAAAGCCTGGAGGCGACCGTCACTTTAGACAGGGTCATCAAAAAAGCACTGTGTCGTGAGGTCTGAAGGGAGGAGTAGAAGCCCAAGACAGATACTGAGGGAAAGCCGAAGAGGCAGCAAGCAAAGCACAAGGGCTGGGATTTGAGGAGAGCGCATTTACTACTGGCTGAACTTGTTACTGTTTCGGTGCAGTTAGCTCCTGTCTGTCACTCTCAATAAAAGTGTTATTGATTAGCATGTGACTTTATTGTAGGGAGCTGGCCAGGAGCCAAGGTGGAAGGACTCCAGAGGGAAAAGAGGACGACTGAGCTGGCAGGGAGGGGAGGGGGTAGGGGGGACGGAGGAGGAGGAAAAAGGAAGCTTGGAAACATAAAATCTTGAAAAGAGTAATTAATTCTGATCGCTACAGCAATCTATCCAGATTTTCAAGAATATTATAAATCAGTTGCCTGTACCCCTCCTATTAGCATTCACACTGGGGAGGGATCCTGGGGAGAATTGATCAGCTGAGAATGCCAGTGCCCTGGGGAAGGATTCTGGCTCAGAGAAAGGAGGATTGTTTTGGCTGCTCATTTCAGACCAGTCCTGTGCCCAGGTCCATGGAAAACCAAGGAGGCATGGCCCTTCAGGAGAGACACATGGTCCCTTAGCCCACCTCCACTGCTGTTCCCTTGAGAGTATGCCAAAAGAAAGGGCAGATGGCCTGCAAATCTTTCAGAAAGTGAGAAACTGTTACTATCTCTTGCAGCTTAACTGGAAAAGGAAAAAAAAATACAAAAAGGAAATCCCTACAGAAAAAAATACAGTGTAGAAATTGAAGGGCAGAAAATGCATACTTTCTACATTAGATTAGAAATAAGCTTTATTTTTAAAAAAATCAACATTTTCTCTGAAATGTTTCATTCTAATTGCTTTCTTTGGGAAAATTTTCTTTAAAACCTGCTTCATTAACCACAGAATCCCATTTTTCATGAAAAAAATTAACTTTTTTTCCCCTCCACCTGCAAACTACTTCCTCACTTCTACTGGCTTTGCAAAGTCATCTGGAGCTCCTAGGAAGAACATAAATGTGGAATAGGAATAGTAGCGAAAGATTATTCATTTAACTACATGACAAAAGATAGTCCATCATTATCAAATAAGTCTTAGTCTACCATTTAGAAAGAGAAGAAATAAAATTTTGATTAGATGACTGATGGATTTCCTATTTATGTATCTCAAAGACTTTCTCCCAGTTACCACCCTAAGGCTGGCCCACCTTCCAGCAGGCTGTGCACTGTCTCCTTGGAGCCTCACAGGATGGAGCAGCTGTGGAATTCTGATGGGAACGACTGGAGCTTTGTTCAGGAAGTTCAGGCACAGGAGAGCAGACAGTGTTGAAGGCTGGAGCCAGGGATGCTGACAGGGCTGCACGACCAGACTTGTTCACCATATACTCAGAATTTAAAAGCATGCTTGTTCGGTGCATTTGCTTTCCAGAGAACAAAAATAAGCATGCTTCTGATGTTTGTGAGACATGTCCTGGAAGTGCAAATCCAGATACCAACAGGGACTTAATGGGACACATTGGTTTCAAAAAACAACCGCTATTAAAGCTGAGCTCTTCACTTTCGCCCTTTCAAGACTCAATTCTTGTATTTCATGGTCTGGTGTTGCCACATGCTAATTTCATGACTGTCAGTGCCCTGACCTTTTGTTTCCCTCCATTTATTCACCTCTTTAATGGAAAACTCTTTTGACACCCCTCTTTCCAAAAACACACAAGTTTTCTATACTAGCCGTCTGGCCACTGCTGCAGGACATCACTGTGACAGCAGGCTGGTTCAGTGAGCAGGTGTGGTGCCAGTTGTTCTGGAGGGCTGTGACAATGGCACTGGTAGCTGAGCTCCTGCCAGGACTATGAAGGTGTAGCCAAGGCAGATTGCACCCTGCACTGAAGTAGCATTGGCTGCATTCTCTGGCTGTGTGTGGCAAATTTGTGGCACTGTTAAGAGAGCATTAACTCTGACACAATAGCAACACAAGCACTGGAAGCTTCAATCCTCAAGCCTCGTGTAGCATGGAACTTGGAACCACATGGAACCAAACCACATGGAACTTGGTTGTCACATCTCTCCCTTCCCTCCTCCCCAGCACACCTTCCCCTGTGACCTTTGCTACCTCCCTCCCTCCAGACTGGCAGCAGTGAAGTGACTCCATTAAACCATGGGCCCAGATGGCTTTCTCCTTTCTCTGAGTCCATCTGTGGCCACACTCTGCCAAGCAGGACATTTCCCTGCGGCTCCCTTCACTTGCCTAAACATAGGTTTTTGGTGCCATTTGGGATGCCTTGGGGCGCACAAGACATCTGCACAGAAATGGCAGATATGACCCAGGACTACAGGAGACCTGTGCCCATCTGCACCAGTGGCAGGAAGCCAGGCAGGGCACCAGGACTCTTTTAAAGCAAGAGACTCGAGCACCTTACACTGCTTCCAACAAGCAAGCTGGGGTTTTGGTGTAGGGTGGTTATTAGATGTTATTGGGGGCAAGGACAAAGGATTTCTGTTGATACCTGCTTGACCTTGCCTTCCCACCAGGAGGGATTTTCTAGAATATTTTTCCTGCAAAGAGCAGGTAAAAATCTGGCACCATATGCTAAAAATGAAAGACACATTTGTTTAAGTAGGGGAAGAAATCTACAGATTCCCCCACATGTTCTCGTCTTCCTTCTCTTTGCACTATCTGAGCCATGATTATGGGGAGAGGGTACTGGAGAGAAGGGAAGATTTTTTTCAGAGAAGTCCCAAATGGCAATATGAGTAACTTGCTTGAATGCCTTTTTCTGCCTCCCATTTTTTCCCGAGTACTTCCCTCTCTAATACCTGCTTTTTATATTCTTTTTTTTTTATTTCTATTCCCTGTTTCTCCCACTGCTGCCAGCTCTTAGCTTCATTTACTAGTTTTGATTGCATGGTATTTACTTAGCACCTGTTGATTTGTGCCCCCAGGGCTTCTCTGTTTTAAGCCAAGAGAATGCATATGATTTTAAATGGACATAATTTTATAGAAGAAAGGAAACAATCACTGTATCTTCCTGCTTACTAGGAAAAAAACAAAAGATGTTTCAGCAACTGGTCACAGCTGAGCTGAGCCCCAAATGGTGACCACAGAAAGGGTCAGTGTAGGAATGACAGGAAATCGCAATATATGGAATGCATCATCTTATGTGTCATAGGTCTACTCAACTTACAATGACTTTTAAAATGTTCATGACTTTACAGACTAAACTCATCTCTTCCATATGAGGTACCCTCCTTGTCCTCCTCTCAGCAGAGCCATGAAGCATACAGAGTTGTACTTTGGAAACAAAACAGACTTGGGAAAGTTGGAAGCCGATAGACTTGCACAGATATTGTAAGGTGCTGAGCTAACTAGAGGTCCTAACATGTTCCCAACAGAAAGCACAGGAAGCAATACATTCCAGCATGTGAAAAGGGTTTACTCCCACTTGAATACTGGTCTGACTGCCAGCTTCAGTGTGCCTCCTCCATCAGCACAATGACTTCCTGACCACTCAGTAGTGGCAGTAGCCACTACTGCCTTCACACTGATGCGTTCCTTGGGAAAGCATCCTACAGCCAGCTAAGAAATGGCAAGAGAGTCTAATACCTTCACTGCCCAAGAGCAGGAGTCAGCCAAAATCTTTATCAGAAAAAATCAGAGCAGGATCTTAGCCATTTCCTCATTTTTATGCTACTTACAAATTCAATTACAACATGTTTCTCACAGAATCATCCAACCATTTATTAACGAGGTAGCCTACTCTGAACACATATCAGCCCATGGCATGCATTAAGACAGCTTGCTTCTTGTATGGTTGGGGTTTGGGGGTTGTTTTTTTGTATAGACAAAAGAAAATCTGCCAAGCAATTGGATTTTTCATCTTTTTTAACTACAAAGGTAAAACATCAGAGGATGTAAAAGCCCTACAAACACAGCAGCTTTTCCCTGTACTTCTCTCTCCTTGCTCACTGTCTCTGGGAGGACCTGAGCTGTTCACAAAATGGCAGGCTGACTCAATGCTCTGCCTGGACTAGTCTTAAGTACTGACATCCCTTTAAGTCTATCAGTTTATGATGCCATCTGATATAGTAGGTCATTAGTCACTTAAGTCACGTGGTATTTGCATTGCCCCCTTATTGGATGATCAATGTTTTAAGCAAAACAGAAAATGTCAAGTAATTTAATTATATTGTGGGTGGTTTTACTAATGAGCAAGCATTTTGGCCAGAGATGCATATTAGCTTTTAGGACTCATTTTCACAGGCAGTCAAACAGTTTTCCGTACTTGGCGACAGCAAAAGAGAGGACATTTCCCCCATTTGTAGCAAAATGCAGTGTATAAACATAACTTAGTAGTAATGTATGTATTTTCTTTTTGTAGACCGGCTTTTCCATTTGTGTAGAAACAAGAGCTGCAGAGGCACTAAAAATGGAATCAAGTTCAGAAACCAAGACATATGTGCTTCTGACAGCACACTTTGATTCTCAGCATTGGGTCATCATAATCGACCCCTTGGTGTTTACTTGAAATCCTCTCTTTTTAATCCATGCTCTTTCCTTTCCCAAGATGCAGAGTTTTACAGGTCGGATATTCAGGAGCACACAGCACTGGCTTATCTTTGACTTCACTGTGAGCACACACAGGACAGTTGCAAATGTTTTTAAAACCTTTCCCAACATTCATCATCACCTTATACCCTTTCCTGCTACTTGAGCTTCTCACCACACAAAATCCTTCCCTACCACCTTACAGATTACTTTCCAGAAGAACTTTCTTAGTCAAACTCAACTTATGATTTAATTCACACCAAAAGAAACCATTACAAAAAGACAGTCATGAAGCAGCTATGCAGGGTACAAGGAAGTACTTCTGTTTCTGAAAGCACGTGGAAAATGGTTCTTAGTTCTCAGCTGACAAGAACCACTTGAAATACCAACACATGCTCCATTCACCATTAGCCCAGAAGATGCCCCACAGAGGAATAGTGGCCCACTGACAACAGGAAAAAGACAAGAAAAATTGCTCTGAGAGAGGGAAAGGAGAAGCTGCATGGAATAAAGTGTTCTCTGCCACCTTATAGATGTAGTATTCAGAGCAGAACTAAAGCCTGCAGTGAGCAGACTGCTATGCACACACTGACTGTCCACAAGGTGAAATGATACTGAAGAGGCATTTCCCTTGTGAAGACTTTCTGAAAGGTCTGCTGGATCTGATGGGAAGAACATTTTTCAAAGGGATTCGGACAACAAACTGTGCTTTCCACAATAAAAATACCCATTAAGGTCCATTATGGTTATTTTTATTGAAGCTAGTCTAGACATTCAAGTACTATTTTTATTAATCTCCAGATAAAGAGAGATCTAGATAAAGATGGAGCCACTGCTGCTGTGTAGGGTCAGACTTCATAACAGCCCAGTCATTACCCTATCTCCAACAGCAACCAGAACACAATAAGCATTCAAGCTTCCCTCATTCCCAAATGTCCTGTGAGTCATACTCTGCCTCACTGTGTTAAACAGTTCCTCAGCAATTTTTTTTTTCATTAAAGCATTTAATATTTGGAAATAAAAAAAGGAGAAAATTTGGCTTATTCTTCTATTGATGAAATGAATCTCACTTGAAAGCTTGTTTTATTCTAATTTTCAATCTGCCTGAGATCTTTCGAGTCTATCTAATCCTAAAATACCGAACACTTTAAGAATTCTTTTTAAATAGTTTTCAGAAATTGGAAACAGTCAGCAGTTTCTCCCAAGGATAAAACAAGCTTGAAGATGTCCTGGGCTTTTAAACAAACACAAATTATGAGGTTTAGGACTTCAAACAAGTCCTTCCAGCCAACTTTGAACACTTTCAGTTCTGGAAATTATTGTGCCTAGCAGCTTTCTTGGCAGAGAAAGAACTGAAACCATGATCCCAGCTGGCCTGCATTATCTTGTCTTGTGCTGGTAGTGTCTTGGTACAGTGTAAAGGTCATTTCTGAACCTGACAGATCCATGAGATGGAAGCTTCTGGTTCTGGAAAGAGCTAGAAACTTTCCCAGCTATCTCAGCCTGGCTGTTTCTGGAGAAACTGGACAAGCTCATCTAGGATTGATGCTGAGGTTAAGAAATCTATCATGTTTTATTGTTCCTGCTGATGTATGACATGCCATCCTTCATTTCTTTGTAATGCAGAGTGCCTGCATGTTGGCTCACATTATACTGTCAGCTTCACTTTTACTCCCTCCTCCCCCAACTCCATTTGGTCTGTTCATGCTAAAAATAACATCAAGATTCATGACTATGAAAGGAATGGGCGCCAGAGAGAGGAAAACTTGCTGACTTAAAGACTCATGGCCATACTTACCACTTTCTACTGCAAGCCTGGATCGCCTCTATTCGAGGAACTTCATTTCTGACTCTGGAAACCGGGGGGCAAAGTCACAAACTTGAGGAGATTATCCACTATCTATATTAAAATCTTTTCAGCAATGCAGGTCAAGGGACAGATTGACACTTTCAGGCATTTCAGGCTTCTGTCTTCTCTGTGGCATGATCCAAGGCTGTTGAGTGGGTTTAATGTGTGGCTTATTTGGGAAAGGACACCAAAGCTCAAAGAAAAGTTCTGCACCTCCATTTTAAGGCTCTGTGAGGTTGCACCAGGTCTTGGACATCCCCCAGATGCATGGTCCATCTCTGTTTCAAAGCCTTCAGCCTGTCTGAAAGACTGACAGCTCTTTCTTTCCAGACAGTAAGCACACACTTGCAGGGAAGAAAGGAGCTTTAGCAAAAGTACGTACAAGGAATTTGTTCTGCTAATCAAGTAGCAGATGTCTGCTCTCTGAGCTTATAACAAAAGCTTGTGCCTTTGTGGTATTCAGGGGCTCCAGGCCACTGGAGATGTGCCCTCCCAGTAAGTTTTCTAATACTGCTCATCTCTAGACATTTAAGTGCCTGGGGTTTTTCTCTTCAGTTATTGTTCTTTTCTAAAATCAGAGGTTTTTTCTTTCTTAAAGCACAGCTATGGTGTCATGATGTCCTAATTTGTATAATTGCTGTCTATCCTAAAGTTTCCCCTGCAGTTTCAATTACATGTCTCACTTCAATTAAACTCTTAATTCTTGTCCCAAACTGGCATACAGCATGGCTAACAGTCATGGTTATCCCTGCTCTACCCCAAAGCTGCCTGCACTGTCCTAGTGGGATGGCTGAATAGAAAACAGTTTGAAGCCACCTGGGATAAAACGCATTTGAAGAAATGTCAAACACTGATCCTGAGCTACTCTCACCTTTGTTTTGCATATGGAGGAACACAATTTGAACCAGAAAAACTTAAAGGACATTTCAAACTCAAGGTTTGAACCAGAGAGTTAAGGGAGCGCAGCAGAAATTGAATACCCTGCCCAACTCCCCAGGTAAAGGAATTGAAGAGATGAAAGGCTAGTTTGAGGGGGCTGAAGACCCACTGGAAGGTGTCCTAGGGGTAAAACCATGCACTTCAAGCACTGCAAGAGGGCGATAGAGGAGAGGGCTGGGGTAGGGCCCCAGCCAGGCAGTAGGGCCTGTTCCATAAAGCAGCTTGTCGTGTAAACAAGATGTACCTTTGACATCCTCCCCTTCAGGGCACCAAGGCATGAAGCAGGCGATGTATTTCAAGCCAAACAGGTGATTTGTAGGTGCTAAGTGTTCATAAAGACAAGATTAAAGAGCTCTCTGATAGCAGGGCAGTAAATCATTCCCCACCTGCAGAGCTGAGTGCCGGGCACGGATGCTCCTCCGACCCTGATTAAATAAAGGATGGCTCAGCAAGATGGGGGCTAAAGTTAGCTGACAGCTCATGAGTGAACTGGTGTCTTGCCTGCTGCTGTTGCAACTGATGGCTAATTTTCTCCCAAAGGAACCTTTGCAAAGGCTGGTAATTAAAACTGGTGGAAGGCAAACAGGCTCATGGGAAGGCAGACCCGTCTGTCCACTGTCCTCCAGCCATGAGCGTCCCTTGACTGGCAGCCTGTGTGGGTCAAAGCTGTTCCTGGATGAATAAAATACCAAGGCCTGCTCCAGTGAAAGAAAGCTATAAATAAATATCTAACAGCTTTATATCCAGCATGCAGCAAACCCTGACAAGCTCCAGGTGTCCTACATATAGTGTTGGGGAACAAATACACACACACACATACATAAATATATATGTAAGCATATATATACACGTCTCTGAAACACCCTTATGTTTTCACAGTATCCCAGGCTCTCCCCTGAGAATCATGCTTTCCCTTACTCAGTCAGATGTGTGTGAAAATAATTATCTGGGTGTTACAACCTGGGAAGTGATGGCCCAGAGGTGGGAACTTTTTTAGTTAAAGATGCAGAGTTTGATGGCAGGGCAGGTAACAGAACCCAGGCAGCATCAACTCCCAAGTCTCCTTCTTAACCAAGCACATGTTTAGACTAAAGAAGCAGGTTTTGTTTTAAATTACCTATTTGACTAGCCTAGATAGGACCCAAAAGAACTTAATGGAAGGGAAGCTTAATGGGACCTCATTAGATTGTTATAACATTTTTTCTGCACTGTACTATTAGCTCTTTAAAATAGATTATCGGAAAGAACACACTTCACAGATTTAAATTACTTGTGGCTTTTGCCTTACCTGAGTTATTTCTTTTACTTTTTATTCGTCTGGAGTTTTCAGGCTAGCTTGGTGAGATATTTCTTTTCCATTTCTAGATTTGCAGATACTTGTAGGAAGCTGGCTCTGTTGGTTGTTAGTGACTCTAGTCAATCCTAATTTAAAATATCATTTTAATTGATGGATTCAAATTTTGGAATATTTTGCTGTAAAACTAAGCAAAAGAGGGTGTGGTTTTTTCAAGCTGTTTTTTAAAGGGGCAACATACTAACAACACAGGCAGTCTAGGGTTTTTTTGGGGGTTTCCCCCATTTTGCCATTGTATTGAAGCTAGTAATATTCAAAGATCATCCAAGTCCCAGAGGTAGTCTTGAGTTGCATTTACAGTAGCAACATTCCCTAACTTGGGTGTGCTCAGATTTGCCCCACTAAAAGGAAGGAAATACAGTGCAAGAAATATCTGGAGCATTGGATAGTCATGATCAGGTGCTTTACTCCAGCCAAGCTCTAAAATTGACCATGTAGCTTTGTTACAAAAGCTTTGGCGCTGAACTTTGTGCCAAGAATGGAAGTGGCTCCTCTTTGACTTAAAGAGCAAGTATTGCCTTCATGTGTTCCAGGCATAGCTCAAAGGTACAATCAATAGAAAGGTTAAAATAGAGACGAAGATCCAAAAGCTGAGAAGTCCCATATGGTTGCTTTTCCTGAAAGATGTCTGCTTGTTTTGATGCTCATCCAACTACTTAACTATCTGCATTGATAAAAACAACCCATAATAAAGGCAGCTGCTGCTTCACAGTTCATGATGTTCTACTTTCAGCATCCTGTGTCCACTTTCATGAAGCAGAGCAAGAACACATGCAGAAGCACTAAGTGTGGGGGGTTTTTTTTTGCACCAGCATCTCCTGCTTTTCACATTACAATTAAATTAATTTCCCTGTAGGAACAGTATTTTCATGTTTTATAAACTTTTCAAGCCAGTTTTCTTCTACACTGTCTGTTCCATTCAAAATACTCCCTTACTTTCTGATTAGGGAAAATGGGTTTGGTTACTGCAAAATGGGTTCAGTTTCCTTGGCATCTGTCTCTTCATTGATCCATGTCCTGGTTTTGGCTGGGGGAGAGTTAATTTTCTTCCCAGTGGAGGGTATGGGGGATTGTTTTAAATTTGTACAGAGCAGAGTAGTAATAATATAGAGGGGTTTTTATTGTTGCTGGGCAGGGCTTAGAGACAAAGCCTTTTCTGCTTTTTGTACTGCTGTGCTGGCCTGGAGACTGGGGGTGCCTGGGAAACTGGGAGGAGACACAACTGCGGCAGGTGACCCAAACTGACCAGAGGGATATTCCTTTCCCTATGACATCATGTTCAGTATACAAAGCTGAAGGAAGAAAGAAGAGAAGGGCATTTGGAGTGATGGTGTTTGTTTTCCCAAGTAACTGTTACATGTGATGGGGCCCTGCTCTACTGGGGATAGCTGAACACCTGCCAGCCCATGGGAATGGTGATTTAATTCTTTGCTTTGCTTGTGTGGACAGTTTTTTCTTTCCCTGTTAAATTGTCTTTATACCAACCCACAAGTTTTCCAGCTTTTACTCTTCAATTCTCTCCCCGATCCTGCTGGTGGGGGAGTGCGTGAGCAGCTGCCTGAGGTTAAACCAATATCCTGAGACTCTGCTGTTACACTGTGGTGCACTCCAGAATAACTTCAGATTTCACTAATGCTGAGATTTCACTGGTTGAACCCACTTTTTACATGAACAGGCACAAACTCGTAGGCAGGGCTGTGGCAAGGAGCCTTGGCTGTGAAGGGAGTTACTATACAAAAGAAAATGGTAGAACTCTTTTCATGCCCAGCTCACCGAGGTGCTGACCAGAGGGATATTCCTTTCCCTATGACATCATGTTCAGTATACAAAGCTGAAGGAAGAAAGAAGAGAAGGGCATTTGGAGTGATGGTGTTTGTTTTCCCAAGTAACTGTTACACGTGATGGGGCCCTGCTCTACTGGGGATAGCTGAACACCTGCCAGCCCATGGGAATGGTGATTTAATTCTTTGCTTTGCTTGTGTGGGCAGTTTTTTCTTTCCCTGTTAAATTGTCTTTATACCAATCCACAAGTTTTCCAGCTTTTACTCTTCAATTCTCTCCCCGATTCTGCTGGTGGGGGAGTGCGTGAGCAGCTGCCTGAGGTTAAACCAATATCCTGAGACTCTGCTGTTACACTGTGGTGCACTCCAGAATAACTTCAGATTTCACTAATGCTGAGATTTCACTGGTTGAACCCACTTTTTACATGAACAGGCACAAACTCGTAGGCAGGGCTGTGGCAAGGAGCCTTGGCTGTGAAGGGAGTTACTATACAAAAGAAAATGGTAGAACTCTTTTCATGCCCAGCTCACCGAGGTGCTGTTTCATCCCACCAACCTTCCCATGGCCATTCCCTCCTTGAAAAAAAGGTCTGCATTAAGTTGTGGACCACATTTTAGTATTAGACCATCAGCTGACTGCTTCACTGTGCCTCAGATGTAGAACTTGACAGTCACCACAATTTGATATCAAGTCAATATTTGCCACATGCCAGTCTTTTTTGTAAGAGGACTACTGCTCAGAGTCAAAGTGAGCTGGGCTGCACCTGCACTACATTCTTGTCCCTCTGTAATTAACCATTTTTCTAATCCTACCCAAATATGGAAAAACATTGATGTATGGACACAACCCAGATGTTTGGTCCCCAGTGTAAGTATTGGTGTTTTGCCATGTGCTGGCGATTAGGTCTGAATTCTGAAAGAGTCCTTGGATCTTTTTGAACTATGCCTGCATTCACCGACCGAGAGCTGTTAGCTGTTTACATTCCTCCTCCTAATTTTGCTTGGGTTAATTTAAACATACTAGTTTAGGATGAGGAAAGGCAGGGATTAAACCAGATGACACCAAAGGTACAGGGTGATGGTCATTACTGTGAGATGGATGCCCCATCCCTGGAAGAGTTCAAGGCCATGTTGGATTGGGCTTTGAGCAGCCTGGTTTAATAGAAAGTTCCTTGTCTGTCCATGTCCATTTCTAGTTCAAATGAGAAGACTTTTAAAGTCCCTTCCAACCCGAATCATTCTGTGGTTCCATGGGCAAACTCAGGCCATGAGTTCCTCTGGACAACTCCACCCAAAGGCACCCAAGGCGTTATGAGACATCCATTGGGCCCCCATCCATGGGCTGTAGCAGCCAAAGGGAACAACCTTGCATACAGCAGTTGAACAATGTGTCTTCAGGAAGCTACACATATATCCTCTGAAAAATATATTTTCTCCCTTATCCAGAGGAAGGAAAGATTGCAGGGACTAAACCACAAACCTGCAGCTGGGAAAGAGCAAGAAGAGAAGGCAGCTGGGTGCAGCACCCTTCCCTGCCAAACGCTTGGCTTCCCCATGCTTTGTCTGTGCAGCAGGGAGGATAGCATTCCCCCTTTTCTATGAGGGCTAGGCACATGAACGAACGTCTCAGAGACTGCAAAGTGTAGTCTTTTGCTTGTGGTATTAGCAGGGACCACCTACGTATCTTGGACAGTTCCCTGGAAAGCCGTGACGTGGGCTGGAGCAGCACGCCTGCCTCTCTGTTCCCGCACCTCTTGCTGCCACCCCCTGTGCCTGCCACCCTTGCCAGCTGCCACTGCCGAACGTGGCACCGCCTGTGCCAAGAACAACGATCCTCCGAGCAGAGCTGCCCGAGCACTGCCAGTCCCTCAATCCTGCTCAGCTCCCTGCGTCTCTCCCGCTGATTTACGTATCTCTGCAATGTTATTTATCAACGGCTCCATAATTAATCAGACGCAGAGCTTGGCAGCACTAAATGAGCAGCCTGTCTCCAGTGCTGCCACTGCCACCAGCCCCCTCCCCTGCCAGCTACCATGCTTTATCACACACCACAACACTGGAGCCTGCCTTCAGCCGCTCCTCATAATAGCAGCCAGGGGGGCTTTTCAAATGATCTCATCTCACCAGGAGAGCAGGCACTCATCCTGCCAGACTGGCAGGAAGGGAGGAATTAGCATACAGGTAAATGCCAGCTTCCTGCCGGTTATCCCACCAGCCACCTGGCTAAAGAGCTGCAGTCGCTCTGAGATTAAATATCGTGCTGTTCCTTGCTTCCTGACCTCTTCCTGCCCCTGCCACCCTAGCCTCAAATCTCTCTTCTTTCTGGCAGGTTGCTTTCTCTTATTTTCTCCCTTTGCATCTTGTCCCAACATCCTTCTTCTGCTTTTCCCTTCTTCACTTTCCTACTGCTGCTCCCTTTTTCCCCAGTTCCCCTCTCACATAAACCCCAGACCAAGTAGTCTGTGCAAATAAAATTACACTGTGTTGTTTTCATGAGCAAAAGCATAAGAGGAACCTGGACTCCAGAAGTCCTTCAGCTCAAACCTATCAGATATAAAGACCACAGATCCTAATCCAATAATAACATTTTTGCTCTGCTTCAGATTAAAAAGCAAGGCTCGGGAGACATGGGTTATGTTCCTAGATGTGGTGTTTGTGGACTGACATGCTATTAGCAAGACACACTGCACCTCAATTTACCTGTCATTAAAATATAGAGGACAGAGATGCTAACTGACCCAAACCGATACAGTGTCCAGGCTTGTAAAAGTAATCACACACTCAAGGTTAAAGTGGAAGGCTTCAGAGATTGCCTAGAAATTTAAAATCTATCTCCCTTTTTATTCAGTATGGAGGCTTGTATTGAACACACACTTTTCTGAACCAACCTGTGGGAAACCAAGTGGGGACTACAACTTTAGGAAAACTTGGCTTCATCACTCTGTAACCTTATTGCTGCTCTTTCCATGCTAAGGTCCCCCCGTGGGGGGACCTTAAAAAGGCCCTTGCAGGAGTGAGCTGTGATGCAGTGCAGACACAGTGAAGTCTTCACAGAGAACTTGGGCACTGAACAAGCCCTCCACACTGTGGCAGAGGCGTCACCTGTGAGTGATGACTGTGCAGCATACCTTGGTTTCTCACGTCCTCTTTCCCTAAAAACACAGGGAACATGGATTATTCCTAGACTTCAGTTGAGTTCCTCAGGCTTCTTAACTCACCCCACACTAGCATGCTGCCTAACTAGCATATAATGACCACTAACTCTTCTGAAATAATCCACCCTTTGTGACTGAGGTGAGCTCTTCAGACAAACAGGGCAAAGGAAAAGAGACATCAGCTTTGTCCCAGTGCAGAATAACAACATAAAACTGGCCATCTCTGTCACATGACAGCCTTGCAAAAAGGAAGGGACCTGAGCAAGGGACTCTAACCTAACCATCACCAATTAATATGAGTCCTCTCTGTTGGCCCTTTGCACGTAAATAAAACAGGACTGACATTAGTCAGGCTTACCCAGGTATTGAGCACAACTGTTAATCAGAGGGCAAATAAGAATTCTGGTGTATCCACTTCCCCATGCTTTTCGTGCTAGAAAGCATTGCTTTTATCTTGCACGAAGAATGGAGGTGGGAAGCAAGACATAAGAGGAAAAAAATTGAATAATGAAGTGCAAAATTTCATTTACTTATTTAAAAGTAGATGGTATATAATGTGGAAAACAAGAAGAGAGATTAGAAGGAGAGGAAAGAGTAGTAAGGAAGGCAAGCTGTAGAAAATTGAGTAATAGGAAATGAGGCAGATACAGATAGATGTAGAAAGATGCAGAAAGCCCTGTTGAAAACCTTTATTTTAGCTCTACTGTGCAGATGCTTAGCAGACTTTTTGCTGCCAGTGATGGGATGTTTCTGTTTCTCATGGATTTCTATCTAACAGATTCATATTTTCCCTTTGGCTGAGGGCATGGAGTGTGTGTAAAATGCCAGTATTGCACCTCCTTGAAGCTTTCTCTCTTTCTCTGCAGAACTGCTGCTCTTTCAGGAGACTCTTGGAAAGGGTGCAAAAACAGTAGTTCAAAAAGCATTAAAGAAATGCAGTAGGTCCTAAAAGTCTCAGGTGGAAGGAACATTATCCAAAAAGAGAACTAATTATTTGGTGGATTAAGGCCACTGGCTGGGTTTGCAGAGTTAGCAGATGGACAAGAATGCAGTGGAGTTCTTTTTCAGGATGGATGGCATGGTGAGAACATCTGTCTGCTGCAAGCAGGAATATGTTCCTGGTCCACTTGGTCTCAAAAACAGAAGTGCAACCTCCTACTTGGACACAACTCACAGAAACCAAAACTGCATTGAGGGGCTTTTTTATGTTGTGAGATCAAAAGGCTGGGACTTGGCTTTGCAGAAGGGGTTTGGATGAGCCTCACAGTGTTGCAGACTGAGAACTGCATACATAGAGCTATAAAAGTAATTGCTAAAAAGACATTACCTTACAAAACCTTTTGCCACCAGATTATGAGTTTGACTCCCTTGCATTCTGGTGGCACATTAAAATCATTACCATTTGCATCTGACCACTGTGTGGTGGTCTCTGTGTGAAGGAAGGTTTGTGGCCCTCAGCCACATCCCATTAAGCACATTTAAATCACTAGGAGCACTGAGTGTAAGGATAGCTGATCCTGTTCTACCAGGCTGAAGTCAGTGCAAACTGGCACAAATGGGAGATCCGCCCTACAAGATCTTACAGCGGCTGGGGCAGATCCATCCACAGAAAAAATGAAGTCCACTCCTTAACTATCCAAAGATCAGGACGAAATAAACAGCCCTAGACACACCTGTTCCTTTACTTGAAGTCTGCCATGTCAGTTAGAAAAAACACATTATATTCTACCATAGCCCAGCAACGGGAGCTTCAGGTATTCTCAGAAGGGTCATGCTGCACTTGACACATGGCAAAAACCATGGAAAAACCACTGCAGAAAGAGAACACCATGGTGTGTTCCTTGTAGCAGAGAGGGTATAAGTCCTTGGAAGCTCCTAAGCGAGAATTGCCAGAGTGCTTGGCCAAAAAGGCAGGAGAAAACCAGTGGGCATCTGATTTCTGTCCCTGCTGTCACACATAAACACACTGTTTCTGGTAGCAGCCAATGCAGTACAGCAGCAGCACTGCCTCACAAAGATCACTGGCACACTGAGTGTGGACACACTCAGCTCAGCTGTAGAGGAGCTAACTCAGCTCCGGGCAGCAGTCTTTACCCAGCAGCACGGTGCTTAAGTTGGGCCAGTTGACCCTGTTGGGACCCAGCATGGGAAAACTACAATATGCCCACAAGAATTTGAACTCCATTGGTCTCCTAAAGTAATGAGTAACAAGCATTCATTTTGCAGAGGAAAAGGGCAAGGAGAGGGGAGAAAGGCACACATATGACACAGAGGGACCATGGCAGGCCATCCCAAGCAGCTGCATGCATCCTGTTTCCAGTACTCCCACTATGTTGTTGCCCTGATTCTTGCAGCACATCTGCTGCCCTCACATCCCTGCAACAGCCATTTCCCCAGTGGGCCCAGACACATCACAACTTTTTTAGCAGACCAAAGGACAAGGCAGAGGAGGACTGTCTGAAAATGACAAACAGAATTATCCTGGTGTTATGCAGGGCAGCAGTTGGTGCCAGCACTGCTATTTACAAGGGATGCGGCTTGCAAAAAGCAAACATCCCTCCATGGCCCACGGGGTCTCTGCTCTAACTAACATGTCGTGTGATACTGAAGGCAGATAATTAATCTCCCATCACAGCACCTGTCTGCACCACCCTTTTCCCTTATCTAATATCTTTGTCCCTGTCCCTCCCTTTATGGACACCATTTACAGCAAGAGGGAGTGAGGTTTATCACTGCCACCTATTGGCATTTGCCCTACAGGAAGAACATGAGGACATGGCAATACTCTGCACAAAAAACATCACCACTTCTCCATGTTAATTTTTCCTGTAAACCTGTATACACTTTGATGTCCAGGGCGTAAAATGACAGCACATATTCTGGACATGTCTGTAAACTAGTTATAAGCAAAGCTGCATTAGCAACAGTCCCCTTGTTTTGGGGGTAGTCGTTTGGTTTTTGTTTTGTTGGGGTTTTTGGTTTGGTTTTGCATTTTTGGTTTGTTGTTGTGGATTTTTTTTTCCTTTTTCACTTGTAGGATTTAAGACCAGAACTGCACTTTTCCATGTGGATATAGCAACTCATCTGGAGCTGGATCTTTTGATATGATGTGGCATTATGTGTTTTGACATACTCTGCAGGTCCTCATAATCTGTGAAGAGCTTTCCCCTCAGTACTGGAAGCCAGTCTTATAGGGCACTCTGGGAGCATCCATGTTGAACTAAATTTGGGATATCTGGCACAGTTCTGTATTAAGGTCAACTTTACTTAGCTCTAGCCATCCAGGCAAAAGGTCTGTTTTCCTGCTGGGTTCTATAACACACATACAGGCACAATGCAGAAAGCATTTTAAGTTTTCAACTAAATCTACCTCCTGCTTTGAAGCTCAAAAGGTCAGACTCGAGGTGGGGTTTGACACCAGCACTGGAATAGAGAAGAGGCAGGAGGAGCATTGCTGGTCAAAAGCTGGGGGCATTGACAGAGCTGTGTCTGGGGAGTTCTGAACTGAGATACCAGGAGGGCTGCAGGGCAGCTGGCGGGCACTGGCAGACTTGTCTAGATGGGCAAAGCTTGTTTGCTTTACACAGAACATGCCTGGATGCAGTCCCTGATGCAAAGTCCCTCCTTTAATAAAAATCAGAACTCTACTCTGATAAAGCAGCTGAAGAGAAAGCCATCCCTTGTTCTCTAAAGCTGACCTTTCACTTTCCCCAGCATAGTTAGATGCCTTACAAGATTTGGTACATTTAAGAAGAATTTTTAAAAAACATTTTTACAAACATGTTCTGCATGACCGCTTCCACTAATCCTACCGACAGGGGCGATCAATGCCTTTAAAGGAGATTTGTGGAAACCACAAAGAGTCAAATGCTGCCACTATGGAGATAAATGCCCCTTCAGTTCTTCAGCTGATGCTCACCACTACACACCTCCTCGGGGGAAGGTTTTGCTCCAGATTCAGCTTATTATTAAGGTGGGGCAGAAGTTCAGGACTGACTCACTAAGAACCGCTCCCCACCTGGCTTAATTTCTCACTAGAAAGAACTGTGCTTAAAGCACAGCTACAGCACCCTCTTACACTATGCTGGATTATTAATTCAACATCGATCCAGAGGAAACACACTCCACTTCCTACAGCACCCTGCTTTTGAAGGTAACCCATTCTCTCTATCGACCAGGCTGAAGGTTGTTTAAATTAGCAAGAATAAATAAATCCTCAACTCCACTGAATAGCAAAGAGATTTGAAAAAATGTTCCATTTTTTCTGGTTTTCATCCAAGAGCAGGATTTCTGTACACTGTCCCTGATTAGCTCTTTACATGTGAAACATTTTTACCCATCTCTTTTTTTGAGTCAATGCAGGCAGCAAGTAATCTGGGCAGAGGCTACTGCGCTCAAACCAGATAACAAATCAAGCTATTCAAGATTAAATGCATTACCCTGCTTCCCACTATTTTAAAGGCCAGAGTTCTATAAACTAGTGCCAGATGTTTTAATTAGCAGAAAGCAACAGCATATTCCCGCACAGCATGTTCCAGAAGGGATACTGAAGTGACAAAGTAAAAAATCTCAACACGGAACGAATGCATGTTTCATTATACATCTTTGACTTCTTCCCCTGCACTCTGCCCACAAGCCTGCCTTTCCTAGGACTCATTCCAAAATATTACTTCAAGTAGATTTTGTTTTGTTCTTTACCATTTCCTGGAAACCTTAGTAAATATATTCCACCGGCGTTTCTCAGCTTCCCTTACTCAATCAATCTTTGTCCCAACCCAAATCTATTTCACGTCATTTGAAGAAACTAACTCTGCCTCCTGATCTAGCAGAGACTCCATTAGGAATGCAGCCACAGCACATTTAGCAGTCTGTTTGAACCTGTAGACACAGCAAGGCAAAAATTAATACTTCACCTAAAAAAGTCATACAAGAGTGTTTCTTACATGAGGCACAGGTAACCCACAGGGGGATGGTGCAATATGATACAGTTGCAGCTCTGTCACTACTCAGCTGATGAGGATCTCAAGATCAAATTTTGCAGGAGACTTGTGTGCTCATGCAAGTGTATAACACAATAGGGATTTCAAGTGACATCACACAGAACAAGAGCAGTTTGGGATGTTTGTTATCAAGATGATACTGCTACGAAAACATGATTTAGGCATAGTATGCTTGAGAACAGAAAGAGTGATCACTACCTCACAAAAGACCTTTTGTCCTCAGCATAAGTTTCCGCATGCCTGTTTCTGCAAAACTGGGGAGAGGCACTGGAATCTCCCTGATGGCTACTGGACAGGTGCAGTGTGCTTTCTGTTCCAGCACATTGTGGTGTCACACTTGGGGACAGCATTCATACTGTCCACACTCAGCACGGTAGGGAAATATTTCTGAATTTAAAATTCAGTTATAAAATTCTGTGGGGGATGGCTGTCCCCAAGACAAGAGCTATCCTCAACACCAAGATTATATTGGTTTTTCCACCATCTGTAGGGTTGTGACCATGTTGTTCTCTTCCTTGTAGAAACCATCATAGGTAGGCAGGCTATGTTTTTAAAATATTGGGCTGATAAAAAGGGAAATAAGTAGAAAAATAATACCCTCATCAGTGTATCTGTACTGGAAGAAATGCACAACAAAAAGCCAACACAACTAAAACATTTGCCACTTCCTAATACTCAAGTATGAAGTGAAAAATTAGAAAGGACAAAGAAAACACAAGTTCTGGTTGATGATATCTATTTTCTGAAATAAGCTTTAGATAAAGTCCTATGGTCAATTGTCACATTGTGTTCTTGGAAATACAGCTTTGCCCTGCTGCATCTTTCTAGAAATCCACTGACCTGGGATAATCTGCATGCTTGTTCCTCTCCTGCCTCTCCTGCTTTTGCCCCTTGTTTGTTCCTTCCTTCATCTGCTTCAGTGGCTTATTTCTGATTTCTCCTGTCCTTTGGAGTTATCAGGAGTAAGACACAAGATTGATTCTCCAGGTCAAACTGTTCCTCATCAATTATAGTAAACAAACCAGGAACGTGTTTTCTAGCCAGTCACTTTCCTTTCTCTCTCTCTCTCACACACACAGATGTCCTTCTACTTCCAAGGAAAACAGGAGCTGAAATGGGTCAATTTGTTATTTTCTCTTTAGCAACAACCATAGTCACATTTCTCTGATTTAATAACACCTATGGAAAATGGCATTTCTTGGTGACAAACAATACCAGGTATTGATACAAACAGATAGGATTAGAGATACAAACATCTAAATCCATTTTTGGCAGCTCATATTTATGTATTTCAGGTTTTGGTTTACTTCAAGAGAAAGGATTAGGGGCACATGGAAAGAACAGCAAATCAAGATGATGAGAACTTTTTAATTGGAAAGCCAATGGCACAGAGATCAGCTTCCAAAAGTGCTATGAGGAAATATATGAAAGAAGGGGTGGAGCACAATGAAAGAGACAGACAGAGAGAACAAGAGAGGGAAAAGGTCATTAATTCCTAACCTTCTTTCCTTTTTATTTCTTTAGTTGTTTACAGCAGAGCCTTTTCCCTCAGCAGCTCCCCATAGCTAAAGCCATCTCTCTGAGAAAGTTTTTCACCAGTAATCCCCATCTCATTCAGCAGAGGGGTCGATTTGCCATCCCTTCAGACAGAGCTGCACTGGTGCGTGAGTCCCTGCAGATGGGTGGCACAGTGCTGCCATCATGCAGCCAGCAGCTTGGTTTTGGCCATGGCTAGCAGTGCAGGCACAGGGTGCTTCTCACTCATGAGCCCTCAGTTCATTATGGCCTCAGGAGAGCCAAAGGTGGGCCCATTCCATCCCTCCTTTCTCTGAAGGGACACATCCATCTCCAGTGAAAGGAATCTCCTCTCACATTTCAAAAGATCAGCTGTCACACAGAGCTGTTGCATCTCTGATGCTTTCACTTCTGCAGCACAAAATCATTATATTCTCTTTCTGTCCCAACAGCTTCTAGAGGAAATGCCATTACAAGTACCTTTTTCTAGGTCAAGCCAATTTCTACCTTCTCCCTGGCCACAAGACAAAGCTAGTGTCCAGTTTTATTTAGGACAAGACCATCTGCATGACCCTGAGAATGTTGGTGCCATCACACATGAAACATTACAGCATCACAACACGTCTCAGTCATGATAGAGCTGAGTCCTTAGGTCTTCAGCCTTAAGGAGGTTGTTAAAGATAATAACAGCTTTGTTTTCAAATGTAACTCACATGTGGGATCTAGACACCTTTCTGACAAGGAAATAAGGAGAAAGCAAGACCACTGCACAGCTGAATTCCCTTCTGTAATAAAGAAGGCCAACAAAGACCCAAGACCAAAACAATACTGAGTAATGATAAGGTACAAAACCACTTTGAAAAAAACACATCTCCTTAGATCATCTACAGCCAGAAGTGGACAACCCAAGAAACAACTACCAAATCCCAGCTTTTTCCACCATCACCACCACTCAGGTGCTGGCCTCATATGGGTTTCAACAGCAGACTGTCTGACATCATCACAACCAAAACTCTCTTCCCCAACACTTATTGCTGGCCTCTTTAGTCCTTTTTAGGAATTCTTTGCATGTTGGCACTAGCACAAAGTACTAGACTCTTGCTATGGTCTGTCTTGTCTCACAGTGCCTCTGAGTTCTTTGACAATAGAAATGCCTGCCTGACTGGTGCATGTACTTTCCATGACAATCAAGCACGTGAATTTGAAGGATCACTGTAATCCTTAACAGATGATAGTGATGCTCAAATAAGCTTTGGCCGTTCTTACACATATTAAACTAGTGTGCTACTAAATACATGCCAAAAGTGAAGGAGGAGATCTCTGAGGCTCCATAACCCTTCTAAATGAAGAAGTTTGTTATAAAACCACAGAGAAGTCTGCAAGTGTAAAACCTTAAAAACTAAACAAGTCCTTACTTCAGATTTTCCTAAGTTTTATGTCTTTTTTTTTTCCCCCTTTCTTCCTTTCATTTAATAATTTAAAAAAAATTAATAAGTGGAATGTTCTGCAGTAACTTTGAAAGAAGTAATTTAATAAAAAAAATTCAGAGTGCCTCAAGTTAATTTAATTCAATCCTAGGCTCATGCTGCTGCCAAATTGCACATTTCAAAACTGCATAGCCAAAGAACTTTAGGTGCCCTCTGAGAATGCCTGAAGTGAAAGAAAAGGCAGAGAAAAAAAGACCCATGAAAGCAAATTAAGGCAAATACCTTGTTGGGGGTTGGAGGGAGAAGAGAAGAAAGAGAAGGAAGAGGAAGTTTTGATTAATGTACAAGTGATTTAGTGCTTAAGAACAATAGCTGGGTAGAAGTGTTGCTGGGCATTTATTTAATTATTTAACACCCTTTGAAAGAAAGATGGTGTAGGTCAGGCTAGTCAAGAAGAGGAAAGCTCATCAGTAAGGAATAACTATTTCGCAAAATGAAAGTACAGCACAACAATTGAGTCCTGAGGGCCAGAGCTTCAAGCAAGAGAAATCAAGACTCCCTGGACTAAAATCTTCCATAGAATGTATTCAGCAAGGTTCTGCAGACATTCATCCTGGGACATGATCCGGTCTGGAGACTGAACACACATTATGGGACTGATCTGCTTCCATTGATGTAAAACCACTGCGAAAGCAGGACTGAGTACAGTGAACTGTCAGCTGGATCTGAGGTAGCTAAGAACGCATAGTGGACAGCTAGTAGGCCAGAAAACATCTTAGAAATGTTCAACTATAATTCAGTGCTCTAATTTCCTGATTACACCAGAAAGAGCCTTGAAATTAAGAGGTAGGATGCAACTTTGGTCTCATAACTTTGCTCTGGAAGAACAATGCATGATACATTACCAATCCAAGATGTTTTTCACCAGTCCTGTCTATCCATACAAGTCCCTAGATCACATTGTCACCATATTGTCCTTCCATTTCGTTTGCAAAAACCTATACTCGGAAATCTGCCATCTGAGACATAGCCTTTAAATTAGGAATAAAGTTGCTAGCAGGTAACTTGCTCCATATCACAACTGACACAGCTAAGCAGACCTACCTATCATCACCTCTGTCCTCTCTGTCCCCTGGGCCTCTCTTGGTGTCATCAGTCTATTTGCAACAGGGTGGGTTTAGGTGTTAAACCCTTCAGAACAGAGAGTGTTGATTATTATAAGTGTCTGCAAACATTCCTCTGTGTCCTCAAGGCTTATGAAAAAGGACACAACATGACTGTCAGTAATACCAGAGGACCGGATTTGATGACCTAAAGCAGTCCCATGGAGCCCTATACCCCCAATCACTTGTTTCTGCTATTACTACTGGTTCTAATCTTATTGTTTACTTACTGGAGCAGGTGAAGGTAAATTCTGTTGGCTTTCTTCAGGTTCAAGGTTAAAGCAGAGCAGCTCTGCTTGAACAGTATTACCTCCTAAATATGCAATACAGTTTTGTCCAAAGGCTTTATACTGTCTGCTATGATTTCCTCTTCAGGAGGATACAAGTTAAGCTGGATGTCATTGGAAAGTCAGTACTTTCAACAAGATTTTTGATAAAGCCACATAATTAACAAATGACCTTGATGTTATCATACAAACTGGGCACATTTTCCATTGTAACAAATACCTCAGCTAGTGTCAGAAGATTTTCCAGTGTTCTTTTTGTATATGTGTAAAAATATATGAACAAAGAGAAATAGAACACTGATTTTTATATATATCTATATATATAAAATATACACATATTTTAAAAAACAGTGCTTCCTAGCTCATACTGTTTCTCTTCTATTTTCTTATTTTTTATCTACTTGTTTTCATTTTTTTCACCCTTATTTTTATCTTTCACAGTCTACTTCCCCCTATCTTATCTGCTTCTTTAGAAAATTATGATAATGGCCCAAGTTCTTCAAATGTATAGGCTTTGATAGGAAATTTCCAGCTACAGCAAAAAAAGGTGCAAACTTGTTCCCAGCTTCATCCATTTTATGCAGTCTTTGCATCCCCTACGTTGCACATGCTGATAGCTTGATTGTAACTTAGAGCTGTCTCTTTTTGAACTATATCAAACTTAATTTTCATGAACAACCAATATTAATGCAACAGGCTAAGTTTCAGTAAAAAAGATTTATAATACACACACTACTATTTACTGGCTTTTCTAATATTTACTGTGGTATCCGAAAGGGCTTTACATGCATCTCTGAAGTTATCCCCCATTTGGCATCTAGGGAGCAGAAGTCCATATCCTCTAAGATAATTAGATACTTAATGATCTACGTGTCTATTTACTTTTTGAGGATCTCAGCTGCAGAGAATATTAAGCGACTTACCCAAATGTCATACAAAAAGGTTGCGGTAGTGTCTTTAAAAAAAAAAAAAAATCACAACAGAACCAGAAACCAATCTCCTAAATCCATATACTTTGTCTTAACTACTATCCTTGTGAATTACACTGTTATATAATGTAATTAGAAGAAAATAGCAAGTTCTATTCTAGGAACTTCTAATCAGCGACAAGCACTGCACTCCTAACGATCTCATTAGAAAAGAAATGCATAATTGCACGGTAGCACCATCGAACAAGCTCTACCTCCAGCCAGAGGGGCATCCCTTTTCCGCACAGACAGCGCAACTTCAACTAAGGCCACTTCTGCTATAGGTAACACCAGAAACGCAGAAAAGCAAGAAGCAATAAGACCTCGTCTCTTCTAAACATGAGATTAGGGCTTTTGAAAAATAAAAGAAGGAAAGGAAAACTCTATTACTAAGCTATTGTTTACTGAGAATTAATGCTAAGCTGATGTTTTGCTGCAATTCTCAAGTGCAGCAGTTTTATAAGCAAAGCCTCCTTCCAATAGGAATGGATCTAGAAACCTTCCTGGCACCTTGGCTTTTGATTTCATCTTTGCAAATGCATTAGTATTCTGTAATCACTTTGTACATTTTATTTATACCTGCCTATTATTAACTTGCACGTTTCAAAGCAAGCACCTCACTGCAACACTATAAATTGAGGAGCCCAACCTTTCTGCCCTATCTTTACAGGTTTGGTACGGCTCAGGCCACCTACCATATGCTTGATGTGACAACAAATGCTATGACCCAACCCTTTTTTAGAGGGTGAAAGAGCCAGAGCAGACACCTGGCATCATCAACATCAGCCATTATGGACCATGGCTGAGCTGTAAACCTTGACTTAGCTTTGAAGACCTCCAAAATATGAGAGCAATGTGATCTAGATTTTGTGTTTGATGTAACCACTGGATGTAATGCATCACTCTCCTCAGCAAGACCTGCTTCAGCAGGTCCTCTTCAGGAAAGAGTGTGCTCCAGTGGAAGGGATCACAGCTACACCTATGGAATAACAGGAAAGTCCTGCCAGATCCCTATGCAGTTATGATTAATAACTCACAACACATGAGGAGACAGTTTAAGGTTTCAAAACAGACATAGTAGCTGCTGAACGATATTTGCAGCTCTTTCACAGTTTCCTCTGCTAGCATCAGCAAACTCCTACTTGAGTGTGCCACTCTGTAAAATGGGAATTTTACAGCTCCACAGGGAAGATGTGAAGGAGTAAAGTACCAAAGCGAGGAGTTAGGCACCTAAAAGCTTTATTGATCCAGGTCTGAGTATACCGTATTATTGGACTCTATGTTAGGTCATATCTGGGAGCCTAAGAAAAGCAGCTGTAAGAGGCAGCAACAGGATTGAACTCTAAAGTAAGGAAAGAATATAAGAAAAACCATGAACTGAAATGCTTTAACCTATGAAGGCAAGGACAAGAAGTGGTTAAGAGGGGATTTCGCTTAAGCATGGAGAAGAAAATCTTAGGAGATACAAATCATGACTGCTGATGATTCTGTTTTCCTCCTGACACAGATAATGGGATAAGTGGGCATGCATGGAAATCACAGAAAGGAGAATTTCTGCGGAGATGAAAGCCTTTCACAAAGCCGGCTCCATTATACCATTTTTTCCTGTGCCTGCTATTGGGAAAGGCTGGAAGTACTACCCTTGATTCCTCCACAGTCTGTCAGAGGAGCTGGAAGCTCTCCTGTGCCTGGGAACATGCCCTAAGCCCCGATCTGCCCACCTCACCAAGCAGCCAGGCTTGGAGCAGCTCTGAAACATCCCCCAGCTGCTTCTCCCACCTAATTTCCTAACACACTCTTCACAGGTAGAGACAGGGACTGGAGTAACCGGGAGGGCTCACCCTGCTCATCCTGTCTGGCACGTGCAGGCCTTGAACTGGGAGTGTGCTGAAGGGCTATGGTGCCCTGGTCCTGTCTCTGCTGGCTAGAGGAAGGTACTGAAGCTGGAACAGGCTCTGAGGGAGTCTCCTGCATACTGCTCCTCATGCAGGAGAAGGCAGTGAGTAAATAAAGCAGCATCTTCCTGCACTGGACAAGGCAGCGTCAAAGCTCATTCACTGATGTGTGAAACCTAAATCTCTATGAGGCTCCTCTTCATCCCTTTTTTTTTTTTTTTTTAATTCTCCCCACCCCCAGCCACTCTCCCATTTTTTTGGGTGTTGCCATGGAAACTGCATCTGGTTTCCATTCTCTGTCTTTCAGTCATGTCCCTGCTCAGAGTCAGAGGCAGCATCGAAGAGACATTGATCATTGATGCAATGAACCATCCCCACGGGAGCCAGGCTGCCCTGTAACCCCGGTCCTCCCAACCACCACCTGCCTCACAGAGAAGGTCCAATCTTACTGCTCTTTGGGCAAGTTTAATTAAAAGTGAAGTGGAACCAGGCCCTTCAAGGCAGCTTCCTTTGGAGGGTCAGGAGAAATGCCTGCACATACACACACCTCGAGCCCTTATGAAGCTTTGTCAGGAGATCCTGGGTTATTCCCGTGTCCCTGTACACACTGAAGTCTACCCCCAGCTGGCTACAGAGGAGCCTGTGAGACTGATGTGCTGTTTCTCTTTGAAAGGTAATCCATACCCCATCACCTGCCCCATTCCCTCCTGAGGCTACTAGAGCAGAAATGCTCTTTTTTGGGACTTGTCTTAGACCACATACACTGGCAAGCCAAGGGCTGGAGGGTACACAAGATGCCTCATAGCCAATATACCTGCAGCCTAGCTGTTCTGTGCCTTGCCTCTGCTGGCTGGAATCTCATCACTTCCCCCACCAAAACAGGGTGTGAGTGGAGTGAGCACCAAACCCAGAAGCAGCTGTGCTGACACAAGAAGTCAACAGAGAAACATTTCCATTAGGAAGGGATTTCAGATGGCAAGCAACAAGAACAGCAACAGGCCAAAAAATGAGAAGGTGCATCAATAAAGACAAAGCAACCTCAAAGGAAGGAAGAAAGGATAAAAAAAAATTGAAACAGGACCAAGAGAAAGACTGGCCTGGTTTTTTAATTTCAGCTTGCTGCTAGCTGAATCCCTTTTCCTCCAGCCTCCTCCCACCACCTCCCCGAAGGGTATCATTGCCTCCTAATACACTGATGTGCCAAGGAGCCCTCTGACAGCTCTCTATTAATTAACTTCATGCCGATACAAATTTTATTTAAAGTTAAAAAAATCCAATTCACATTGATCCACCTTCATTGCTCCATGTGGCTGCCAATCAATGGCTGCTTGGCTTTACCTGACAGGGGAATAGATCTCGCAGCTGCACGGGGAAGGGAGCGCTTGGGAAGTGGGAAATAAAAGCGCTGTCTTTGGATCTCTCCCACATCACACACCCATTCTGGAGGAAGACACAGCATCCCTTCTCCTTTCCTGGTTTTTGTGCACCCTCCAGTTTTTCTGCAGACCTCCCACTCCTGACAGTGGGAAGTACTCTCTGTACCAGCTGTGCTAGGTCCCATTGTCCCAGCCCAGGATGGGGTTTTTCTCATGTGACAGACTAGGCTGAAAGCTTATATAATGCACAAGGGCTCAGTGGGGACAAAAAAGGGATGAATTGGCCCCCTGCATTCAGGCTTCTGATAAGATTTGCCAAATTTCTCAATGGCAATTGTTGTTTTACTCTCAGAGGGAATAGCTTTGTCTCTTCCCCTTCTCTCTGCCCCAAGAATCGATATGGCTTCTACAGAGAACAGCCTTTCCAAACAACACTTTGTCCCTTAGGCCTTGTCTGCAGTAAGAAAATTGGTAAGCACTTTTTTTTTTTTTTCCTTGCTTTGCAAGGAGCAAAATAAGATGCTGGATAGGGAACATAACACACACATTTTACCCAAGGGTGAGAGAAGGGCTCCTGGTCCTTCAGTGTCTACACAATTGCTTTTAACATTACTGGATGTTGTCAGTAAAGGTAAATGGTTTAGCTCTGGTTGAGTTTGGCTACATATGCCAACACAGACTTCAAACTGGCCTTTCTCCTAATATTTAAAGTTAGATGACTCACCTGTGACCCAGAAAGAAGCAGAAGATGCATTACCTTGCATCTTGACACTGCGAGAAAGGTCATTTTAGAAGCAGTTATAGTGTCCTCTTTCTAAATCCCTTCTTGAAAAATAATCATATTTCTCCACTAGAGGCAAAGCTTTCGACTTGCCAGTATGGAGGGGGTTTATTGTTTTATTATCAAGATTCTGAAGTCTCATAGTCAGGAGCTCCAGTGTTAGGGCAGTACTGAAAGAGACTATTTTAGCAAAAAGTATCGAGCTTTAGCCATCATGTAGAAGGTGGAGAAAGAATACTAAGCTACCCCGGGTAGCACCCTTGAAGTCATCATTAAAATTCCACCATTAAGCTTCCTGGTGATATGTCCATCTCTGATGGAGTCGTACCATTCCTGCCAAACAAGCCCTGCCCATATAAGCAGGGCATCCAACCTACAGGCTTAATGCCTGATATGTACAAGTCCTCATATGCACCCACACATGTGTCTTAAAAGACAATTATATGCTGGCTTCCATAGAACAGATTCTATTTGTGGGTGAGCAGTAGAAATAATCCTCTACCCTGCCAAAGCCAAACAATATGACCTGAGGAAATATGTCAGCCTGTTTGTCTAATTTAGATGATGCTAGGCACACGCTGGTGGGTGTACCTTATAAACCAAATACAAGCTGCAACAGAGGAGGCTGGATACCCCTGAAATTGAAGTCTAAGTGCTTGTTGTATAATGTAACAGCATGGCTTGTGCAATTTCACCGTAAATACTTGCAATCCTTAAGGCTGAATAAATACAATACAGGCTTGAACCACAGAGAGAAAATGAATGGGCAGGAGAAATAGAGGACTGTTAGGTTGGTAATGTTCTTGGTTCCTGGAAAAAAAAAAAAAAAACAAAACTTTACGAACTTGATTTTTATGCTTGATAACAAATGTTTTGGACTAATTTTGGTGACATACAATCCTCTCATTGCAAATGAAGTAATTCTGAAGCCTGTGACCTATTTTCTGATGGCAGATATCAAAATCCTTATCAGCTAATCTGCTTTGACACTTGCTTTTCCATGAAAGAGAAGAGGAAGCCACAGAAAGTTTACTTCAGAAATGGATTCTGAGTTCAGGATGGGCCAAGTGGGAAGCTTGTGTTTGATTTTTACCCAGCAGGCTGGACTTGGAAGCAAGACAGGATTTGGAAGCAGCTGCAGAAAGGATTTTGGAGGAAGAAAAAGCTCTGTAACAGGAGCTACTGCAAAACTAGTGGGTTCTCAGGGAAAATAGCTGTGCCCACATCCAGCCCAAGTGCACATCACTTTGTCTCTCTTTGCTTGGTAGCACAAGCATTAAGTTTGTTTTGAGGCTTTATCCAGGCATAGCTCACCTCCAGGTCACTGGTTTCCTGCCTTTTGGTGAAAGCATTTTCAACACCTCAAATCATCAGGATCTCAAGTTCCATCTGGTGGCCATCTCACTCCAAAGACACCAGGGTTGGTATCTGAAGATAAGAGGATCCACAGAGCTCAACCGTACAGCAATACCGTAGCACTTCATATCCTGAAATGCCCTTCTAGTTTAGCATTTTCGTTGCCAAAGCAAGGATTAAAGCAGAGCAAAATTAAGGATTTCTTTTAAGATAAAAAGACCCATATAAAAGCAGGAAGCTCAAACTTCAGCTCCCAAGTCCCAGGGTAGGGTTACATTCTGCTTCCTCTGCAGTCTGAGTCTAGCTCCTGTATCTCAGCTGAGACACCTGCAAGGTAGCTGTGAATGCTACAGAACTGAGCCAACACATCACCCACAGCCCTTCTCACACCTATCCCTACAGGTGTCTCTGCTGATCCCTCTTCCTTTCTTACTTGCTCTTTGTCCACTTTCCCAGGTTCTCTTTTTGCTTCTCTCTCATCTTGCAAGGGCAAAGATACACGCCAACTATGCAGAATAGAAAAGAAACATCCAGGGGCTGCTGAACGTTTTCATGGGAAGCAAATAGCCACAGCAAAGGAAACGGCCCTGGCCCTCACAAACCTGCCTTCAGACAACAAAGCAAAGGCACTTAATCTGGCATTAAACCACCTTGGGATTTTGGAGCTTGCTGGCAGAAAAATAAAAGCTGGAAGAGAAAAGGGGAAAAGGGAGAGGTAAGGGAAAAAGGAAAAAGAGAGGTAAGCAGGAGAAAAAATCCCAAATGCCACAAGTAAACTAAAGAAGTCAGAGGGACAACACAGCTCTGCCTTTGGTGTTTGCTTTGATTAATGTCACTCCCCTTCTGGACACCGAGGAATCACCATCCACTCCCTCTTTGGTCCCCTCCTGTTTCCTTCCCCCATTCCCTGGAGCACATGCAGCACTGTATCTACCTGCCTTTGCCACTCTTTCAAACACACCTTTTCCTCTTTCTCTCCAGCCACCCTTACACCTCAACTCCATCCTGGTCTCAGACTCATTTTCTTTCACAGGCCTTGATGGAAAGGAGCAGGTCTGAAATTAGCTGTTATTCAGTCCCAAATTGCTGACCCTTGGGAGCAGGGACTGCTGTATGCGCTTATAGGGTCCCCATCACCACTTAATGCCTTTTGATATTGCTACAGGGAACACATCTAAAGCCAGAAGGGGTCATTTGGGCTAATACAACTTCCAGGATAACATGGACTGGAAAGCAACTCACTCAGCAGTTTTAGCACTCTGTGGAGAAAGTTGTTTGCATTACATCATCTCTTAGAAACATATCCAGGTTTGCCTGAAAGACTCCAGCTGAAGCATTGTCTACCATAAATCCAGTCAGACCAGCTGGTATCATCCTTTTTAATGTCTGCCTCCTCTTTAGTACAAATTTGTCTGCCTTCAGCTTCTGATCAGCCTGCACCATTATACTTATGCCTAAAATCATCACACTGTCAGGACTTGTCAAAACCTTTCTTTCTCTTTAGGAAAATGCCACAGGTTCACTTTATTTTTCCCCCCAGGAAAAAAAAAAAAACCAGGCTCAGATGAGAGACTTTCCTGTGAATTAAAGATACTAAAGACATTGGGAAAATCCCATTTTCTTTAGGAAGTGTGAGAATCCTTTTCTTCACTGAGGCTGAAGTCTCTTGCTTAGATAAGAACAGAGAGTTTCTGCTGCTACTAAACAGACTTTTTGTTTGAAATGCAGAAATTCAGACTGGATACATGGAAAAATTTCTGTACCAGGGAGGTTGCAGCAGATACTCCAAGAAAGTGTAGGACCTGCAACCTTGTTGAGGCTCAGCTAGGTAAAGCCATAGTGACCTGATCTGACGTGGGCAGCAGAACAGTTGTGTTTGAAGAGGAGGACAGAGTTTGTGACCTCCAGTGGCCCTTCCCAACCAGCACATCTGCAGTTCTATGAAATGCAAATCAAAACAAAATACTCCAGTGTACCTGAAACTGAGCACTGCTGCAAGCCTTTTTCACAAAATTAGAGTATCAAGGAAATAGTGCTTTCCAAGGGAAAACTTGGACAGTGTTTTAGCAGGAGCTGTAAATATATTCTTGAATTAAACTCCTGAGCTTTCTTTAACATGGGAAAAGCACATTTTTCACTTTTACTTCAGCCCATTCCTACCTATGTAGGATGTGGAGTACTTTAGTTAGAGTACGATGGTGCACTCCATCTTTTTTTTGTGTGCATGTGGAAGAAAAGCTCATCTGCAGCAGAATATCATATTAAAGCACATCAGACCAGTCCCTATACAACACCCAATTCCCAGGCTGCAGTGCCTCCTTTTTTCCAGAAACTCTTTGGGAAAAAAAATCAACATTTTTGTTCACAGAATTTCAGCTGAAAATTCTTTTTAGATAGTCTTTTCTATCAAAAAAGCTGTCAGCTTTCCCACTGAAGTCTGGAACAGATTCAAAGTGACAATTTTTTCCTCTGTTTTGCTTTAAAGTGTCATATTCCTATTTTTTTTTTTTAATGGAATAAAAGCAAATGTGACACAGTGGTATTTCCACTCCAGCTATCATTTTGTTTCTCCTTTTTTTTTTTTTTCTTTAAGTTGAGAAACAGAAATAGAATATTTTTAACCAAAACATTGATTTTTAAACTATTTATTTCAAATTCCCCCTTGGAATACCTTTTTTTTTTTCCCTTCTAACAGAACTGATGTTGTTGTGCTTCCCAGAAAAGTTCATTTTCTGTGAACATTTCTATGTTTCTTTTTCGCTGCAGGAACACGTTCTGCACATAAGTTCAACCTATGCAAGTTCATTTCTCTTCCTTGGCCGTAAATTGGGCAGACATGGGCCGCAGGAAGGGTCCTGGGAAAACCCCTCTTCAGTTTGTGTCAGGGATCTAAAGAGAGTCTCTAATCTCTCTCCAGCTGACAAGGGTGGGACCCACTGCCTCTGAGCACACTTCACTTTTTCCACATGTGCATCCAAACATCAGGGACAGTGCAAAAATTACCGGAATGTCAATAGCTGCAGACAAGTTGGGCATCAATCTTTTGTTGGTGGCTGACAACAAAACTTCTTCCAGAGTTTGTAGTCAAACACACATGTCTTTGATAGTCCTTAGAGCTCTCTAGAAAACTGTATTTCCATAAATAAATGAAATGTTTAGGGCATAGTGAGAGACCCTGCTGACTGAGTGTATCCTCATCCTGCCTCCCTCAACTGAGGACCTGGCTATCAAGTTTTGGTCAGCAATCCAGTGCCCCAATTTCACTTTGCACAGGTGAGGTAAAAGCCCTTTTTGGCCAAGAGCAAAGATCCACAGCCCAACTTAATGCATTTTACTTTGGTGCCGGGCCTGTGGCAATATCAGTGTCTCTGCCTGCATTTTCTCTTCAGGACTTAGGAAAATGTAGAACTTCCAAACTCCTTAGTGAAGTTGACTCTGCTGCACAATCCTTCTTTATATTTAATCCACACAGTGATGGTAATGTGGCTAGAAATATTTGCCAGCAAGGGATTGAGTGGGTGTGAAACGGGTTTGCAGAATTATTGCTAGACTATTTAATTTTGACTTTGGATACATATGCTTCTCCCTGCTTCTACATATTGCTCACTTTGTTGCTTTGGCTTCACACCTTTCCTAGAACAGTCCTGGTCAAGCTCGTCTGTTTTTTTCTTATATTTAGTGTTGGTCCATGAAGTGCTGTCTCGTGAAGGACATTTCCAAAACCCTGGTTGCAGATCCACCACTCAACAGCACTCTATCCATTTCCACTGAGCAAAACTGATTAGTCAGTCTTTAGCTCCCTTTCCCCAGAAGGCATGTGGAGGCAGCACATAGCAAATCAAGAACTAATGCCTCTGCTAGAAGAACTTTACTAAGGATAAATCTTGCATAACAACGTAGCTAGAAGACTGCCTATGTAACATATGAAGCATTAGAAAATGCCCACCGGAGTATCCCTCAGAACGTCAAGGTTGCTTAATGGTCCAAACAAGTTAGCAGCTTTCCTCATTTCTATTTATGTTGCACCTTCATTTTTATATTTTGAAACAAGCAGAGCCTTCAGCATTAAAAGTGGCCCCTGCAATGCCGAACTCACATCTGCAATAGGGAGAACCCAGTAAATATTATGGAGGAGATTACTGGTGGAAATGCTGCTGCTACTGCATCCATTGCAGATCCACACACATAGAGGCACTTGCTTTTTCATCCTCATGTCTATTCATCCAGACAGCCAGATTAGCAAAATGAGAGGTTAGAGCACCTCGTGGCCACCTGGTTTAGTGCAGTACCTAACACTCTCTCTCTGGTTTAGCATCGCCCTCCCTCTACATCTTCTTTCCCATCTGTCAGCATGATCTTCCAACATGAAACACAGAATCTAGCTGAAGAAAGAGACAGCTCCGTTAACCATTAGAGAAACTTGTGCATGAAAACTTATTCAAAGTCCAGACCCTCATGCCTAAAGGAATCCTAGTTCTGTGTTGTGGGGAAAATGAGACACAGAAGTCAGAGAACACCAGCTATAGGATAAACACATTCAGTCCTTATGCTGTTTCTTCAAAGCAAGAGGAGAATGTAACTCTTGCTGATGTCAATGTGAGATATTTTTACCCTGAGGAAGGTGAGAGAGCACGAAGTAGCTCCTAGCACCTTCCCCAAGATCTGAGGAATCAAGCTGTTTGGAGACACTCCAGGTGTTAAAAAAAAAAAAAAAAAAACCCCCCACCCCCACACAAAAAAAAAAAAAAAAACCCCCCACCCCCACACAAAAAAAAAAAAAAAAACCCCCCACCCCCACACAAAAAAAAAAAAAAAAACCAAAAACCAAAAAAACCCAAACAAACCCCCCCACAAACAAACAAAAACTACTCAACTGCTGAGATAAGACAGAAGATAAGACAGAAAGAAGTGCTGGGGGATTTTGAACAAAAGGTGGGTTAGACATTGAGTTGCAGCAATATCTTGGGAAAACAACTGCTCTCAACAAGCACTGTGTTTTTAAAGGCAGAAGTGATAGCAGTCGGAGCTGAAACACTTCAGACAAATTTTAAACTCAGCTCTGGTGCAGTGACACTGCTGACTGCTTCCCCATACATCCAAGCCACACGAAGAACTCTCCTTATGTGGTCCTCCTCCTGCCTCCCTCCTTTGTGCTTCAGAGCCATCTCCCAGCCTCACAGACTTTCACTTCAAGAGGAGTCAAGAAATTTTTTTCAAGGCTAGATGCAAACAGAAACTGCACCAGAGCCATAAAGGAAAGCACTCCCCAGTTCAGGGTTATGTGCTGCTCTTGCACAAAATCCACGTTCTCTGGGGCCCCTTAGGGTCACTAACAATCCATGGTTCTTCACAGTTATTTCACGTGCCTGCACATACACAAGTGCCCTGCTGTTAAAGAATACACAGACCACCACACCTCCATGGGGTTTACACAACACTGATAAACTCTATCACCCCAGGACATAACAGCCAGACAAACTGCTTTTACTGATATTTATACTCAACAGTTCCCCAGTGCTGGGACCTCTGAGCTAGCCAGACCCCAGGTGTGTGTGTGGGTGTGGGTGTGTGTGTATGTGTAGCAATCTGGCCAAATAGGGGCACCACAGCTGCATTATACTGCTGAAGAGGCAAGGAAACGCATATGGGGCAAAAGGCCTCAGCACAAGCCTAAAATGTGGCCTCTCTGAGTGACCTCCCCACCTCCAAGCAGAGGGGCAAAAGCTGTCTCAGCAGGATGCCATCCATGCTTCTTCCTGTGGTGGGCTGCAATTTTCCTCTTAGGGCCTTGAAAAAAGAACAAAACACATACTAAGGTAATCTTTTAGTAGTGACTAATATTTATGGGTCAGAATAAACCAAATTGAACTGGTTTAGCTGCGTGCAGCAGTGAAGCAGAGATATCAGCCTTCGAAGAAAACTTTGCAGGGTGTGTGCAAGGTGCAGCAGTGAGAAGAGCCTGTAATGGAAGCGCCTGTCTGGATTAGTCTGGTGGCAGAACCCATCCGTGCACAGCTGCACTAACTGCACACCAGCACGGATCAGTACAATAGAGAGTCTGAGTCACCATCACGAGCCAGATGGATGGAGACAATCACAGTGCCAAGTCATGGCAGAAGAGAGTGGAGTAAGCAAATGTCACCCAAACCTCCCCAGCTAGAGGGTATGCACAAGAGGAAAAGGGAAGCACATCACAAAATGGTGTAAAGCTGTGCTTTGCAAATCTGGGGAAAGGCACACCCTCACAGGTAATTTTGGTACATGTCTAATGAACCAGATCAGCTACCCTGAAGCAGAGGCTAGCAGAGAAAGAGAAGGGGCTCCAACACAATCATCTGTACTGAAGCGAAAAGGGGCATAGGTATAGCCCCAATGCTGCATGGGACCTACTGCAACACCTAGGAATGGACACCTTCCCATCGGAGTGTGGGCTTGATGGAGAAGTTATTACACAAGGCTACTGGAGAGCATCTGTTATGCACTCACAGGATCAAAATCACAAGCCTGAGAGGTAACTAGATACCCAATTTTGTCAAGCCATAGACAGCCACGAAAGGAAGTCCAGGCTTACACATGTTCTGTATGCTGCTCAGGTCACTGCAAGTACACTTAACAGTTGTTTAGCTCTACACTGGCCTGGTTTTCTTATCTGCTTTTTTTGAGCTGCCATTTTCATGATTTCACCTCATAAAGAGGCCTATTTAATTCAGTTAAAATGAAACAAATGCCACAAACAACATAAAACAAGGTGCACATACTCTCAGTGTTGGATGTGAAGGTGGTGTCTACCAGGCATGCCCTCAACCCTAGCAACCATCAGATGACTCTGTCAAGTCTTGCATACCTGGCATACAATTAATGTAATTACCTTTTTCTCTTTGCTCTCCTGTGGCTGGCCTAGAGCCTCTGCTTTTGATACATCCCAGCTTCTCTTCTTGAGTAACTCTCATCCAAAATGCAGTTGGCTGAGGATATCTGTGGCTGGTGTTGGGGATTACAGGATAAGAGAGAAGCCCTGATGCCACGCAATATTCAGGATGGTGCTGCCAGGGAGGGCCTGCTAAACCACTCAAGCCCCACCTATACAGTTGTTCCTTTTCAATGAATCCTGTTCCCCTGCCCTGTCTCCACCCCTTGCATTTCTTGACGGGGACGGAGCTCTGGTGTTAAGAAGGATCTATACACATTATTTTGCAGGACTGTCAAGTTGAGAAGGTATGTAAAATTGTACTTCTGGTGCCAAGAGAGCTCCAGGGCTTATGCAAAACTGCTCCTCACCCTGGGCAAGGTGGAAGACTCAGATATAATGAACACAATAGAAGCCAATTCTTTACAAAGCTGTTGAACATGGAGAAAACCAGAAAACTCAGGGACCTCAGACTGTAGTAGCAGTTCAGTGACCTTGCACCAGGTCTGAGACTGGACTCAGGGGAAAGAAAGGATAGATAGCACATCCTGGCCTCCATCCTCATTCCTTATTTTTGTCTTGGTGCACAAGAGAAAGAGCAGGATGGGAAGCTGGGCTGATCATTAGAACGCACTTTTAATCAGACCTTCATGAAGATCACAAAGTCATCAGCTCGCGGTGACGGATTGCCAGGGACTCCATGATGAATGCATTTGCAAATATTGCTGCAGAATAATTTCCTTCCGTCGCCAGAGCACTCCAAACAAATTAGATTCCCTCTAATCACATCTCCTGTCTGTGGATGAGGAAAGATGGGCCCGTCAGCACAAACGCATTTAGGGGGTGGGCAGTGGAGGGGAGAGAGTGGGAGGTAAGGGGTGAGGTGCACTGATGCAGCAGGCAGGCAGATGAGGTGCTGGAAAGTTGCCCAGCTTTGAGGAGAGTGTTTGGGCAGTGGCGTAGATACACGGTAATCCCAAGCACGTTAACAGCTCTCCCCCTGCTTGCACACACACACAACGTGAATCCTAGAGGATGGAGTAGGAAAAGCCAGCAATGCACCTGGAATTTTACAATGGTGCAGAATAAGAGGAAGGAGAATAATGCCAGCATCATTTATGCCAGAGGGTGCAGCCCTCAGTGAAGTTGCAGAGATGAGCACAGAAGCAGTTTCTGTGATGAGGCAAAGCTTGTTCTGCTTTCCAGTGTCTTTCCCATGCCCTACCCCCAGCTGGGGTTCTTGAATCAGAGAATCAGAAGAAGATTTGCTGATAATCCAGTGCAGGTGACTCACAAGATGTGGTACTCAGATGGAGACCTAGTTGGGAAATGTTAATTAGTGTCAGGTGGACGTTATGCTATGTTGGTGGCATTCAACAAAGTGGCAGCTCTTTTAATTCATATTAAATCTAAGCATATTAGTTTAAGCTCTTTGAAATGAGGGACATAACAGGCCTCAAGTTTAAAGACAAAAAAAGGATGAACAGCACTGTTTTCTTAAAAATGGAAAAAGCTATACCAAGGAGAATGGTCTAAGTAAGATGTCTGAATGCTACTGTACTTCTCTACACCACATTTAGAACAAGTGCTGGAAGCTGGCCAGAAATTATTGCAGAGTAGCACGCTCATGCCGATATCGTGTCTATCATCTACAGTTTTCCTGAATGCATGAATTAATCCAACAATAGCTTTCTCCTCCCTTGCCTGAAAATTAAAGTGTCACCGCTTAGCGGCTGACCTGACAAGTCACAAGACTGGACAAATGCAATCCACTGAAGTAAGTTGGTAATACAGCAAGCTGAATATTTCCTTTATTCAGCTATTCTCCAACATTGGCTTGAGAACCATTTTTGCTAGGAAATTGGAGGAGCCTGGTATTCTGAGAAAGCTTATTTTGCCACATTTTCACACATAGGGTATGAGAGAGCACAATATGGTGGAGAAGACAAGGATCACATGCACATTCTCTGAATACAAAGCAGTAGGAACAGGCTGAGAGAGTTCAGTGCAATGAAAAGTCTAAGACAAGTATGTAAGGAAGAGTGTGACACACACTGCGCTTGCAGGCCTGTGTGTTATCTGTTAAAGGACTTGAGAGTTGTGCTTTATTCATTTCCCTGCTCAGAGGAGCTAGAGTAGTTTTTGGCTTCTCACTCCCTAGTTGGTACCAAGTTTCTGTTCACAGTCCCCGTTTCTGGCAGCTCAGAAACTCTGCCAACAGCTCTCTACTGAAGAAAAAATGTAAGCCCAGTCCATGCCCCTTTTAATTAGCTTTGAGATCTGAAACTGAGTGAACTGGCACAGAAGAGAGAAAGTAAAGACCAAGTCTTGTTCCAAATACAGCAGGGAGCGAGCTGTGGAATGGCGAGGGGAGGGAGCGGAGGAAGGAGAGGGGAGCTGCCACCCGAGCAATTGGCCTTGTTTGCTCTCCTGGAAGCCTCTGTGTGCTTTTCCTCCAACGTGCACTGGATTTATATAGGGGGAAAACCCTTACGGCCAGTGAGCTCAGAACAAGGCTTAGGGCAAGAAGCAGGCAGACTGCTGCCAGCTTCCCCTCCTCTTGTCCACTCATGCTCCCTTTTGCACTCTGGCACAGCAGGGCCTCCTTATCAGGTATGATAAGCAGCATTCCAGGACTCAGCTGGCAGTATTCCAGCTCACGTTCCAGGAGCCCGGCCGGGCGCTGCCGCTGTGTGAGCACACTTTAATAAAACCCTGATTTTTATCTGAACATTTTATTAATCCAAGCTCAGTCGTTTGCCAAAAAAGCCAACGCATTGAATATGCCAATGAGTGTTCTATCCAGCTTCTAATGCCAATGTACCTCTGCCCACAGAGTCTCCTCTGCTTCACACTGGGATGCATTTCCTATGCAGAGTTTCTTCAACTTTATTGCTTGTCCCTGCACCATGCTAGGGAAGTGGCAGGGGCCCTCTTTAACTGATTTGCCCTCCCTTCTTTTGCAGACAGATTTGATACAGAAAGGGGAAAAATTTTATTTTTTCATTATCACATTCCTACTGGCAAAATTACTGTTTTCTCCATATGCAGAGCTCATGGAAAGACATTAGACAGCTGCAAGCTATTCCTATAAAAATTAAATTTAAAAAATACCTCATTTCTTATCATTCCACTGCTGCCCTGCTGTCATTCGCCACCTCTCATGATACATCCAACTCAACAATCTCACAGGATAGGCTGAACAAACAAACATTACTGGGTGCTAGAAGGCAGCCTGTTGCAACATGGCAAGAGGAGAAGAAGAGGAAAGATAGAGAGGTTTGTGTGGGACTAGGCTTAAATGATGGGGATAGATGTTCTAAAAGTATCCATAGTCAGTACGGTTTTACATGCCCTGGGTGATGGATTGACATTTCCTGGAATAAGACAGCCTGCTCTGCTGCTCTTCCTATTCTTGCAGTGCCAGTTTGAGAACGGGACCCAGGGGCTTTCAGCTCAGTAAGAGACTGCACTGTTCAGCCATGTCCTCTCCCTAATGTAGTAGTCCTCCTGCTATCCATAAGAATGATGACATTCAGTGCAAAAGCTTTTTTGAGACTTTTATTAGCACACTAAGCACCTTGTAGAACTATGATCCTGATCTTCAGTCTTTACTGTTTCCAAACTGGCAATTGTATTTTGGCTTTTTATTCCAGGAGGAGGTCACATATTTTCTCATTCCATCTCTCTACGGTCTTTCTGTAGTGGTTGTCCTCATTTGTCCACTGCTGTTTGATATGCTTAATACATTTCCCATCACCAGCTTCAGATCAAACTCTCCCACTCTGTATTCCAAACCCTGCTCATCTGCTGCTGCAAGCACAGTTTGTCTTCCATCCCACTTAAGCCCGGCTAAATCCTAACGTACTCCTGTGTACAAGCTCAGAACTTCCTGTCATTCCTTTCAGAAAAGTTCCTCATTGTTTTTAAGCTTATCTTTGCAAACCTTCTGACTCTTTGGGATTCTCCTTCAATCCAGTTAATGGCTCTCTTTTCAGCAATCTGATCTGTCATACCAATTGCTCAGGGAAAACCATAACAAAGACCAGGTGCTGGCCAACTGGGACTGCACCTTACCAGGCAAGATGACATGAAACCACAAGACACCTGGATGATACTTCCCAAGCCAACCAGGCAAAAGCAGCTCAAACTCTAATTAGTAAATGGTAAACAGGGATTGAAAGCTTGGGCAAGGATGTACACTCAATTCTTCTCAGATTATTCATTTGGGCAGACACGTTTTGGGAGGGAGGGAGGGAGGCAGACATTTAGTGTTGCCAGTCTATTAAAACTGAAATGAAACAGCAAGGGGAGATGGAGTTCTGCCTGGCAACTCAGGAGATACTTAGGAGAAGCTAAGGTTTGGCTCTTAGTTCTGCTGGAGACATCACATGTGATATCAGTCAAATAACTACACCTTAGCTCCTTCTTTGTTTAGCTAGAATGCCTAAAATAGCCCAGGCCTGGCTTCAACAGGGATCATGAGATAACATATAGCAAATAATGACTGAAATTTAGATTTGTGTTCTTTTCAAGGCTACAAACAACAAGAAGGTTGGAAAAAATACCACAGGGGTAACAGGGAGGTGAAATAATGAGCTTAAGAGTGCCTTGGGAATAAGAAGTTCTTAAGTCCTATTCCTATTAGGGTTTTACATAAAGTCTATATGCTCCCTGTCTCTGTTTCCTCAGGCAAAAGACAGGCTGGCTGCATATACTAGCCAAATGTTACAGTCAGTTCTTTTAGCCTTAATCTGTGGGTCTGTCTTCATTTGCATCAGTCAACTAAGTCCAAAAAAAAACCCCAAACCAACAGTGAATCAAACAACCCTCTGCCCCCTGCCAAACAACAATCAAATTGCACCCTGCACAGTACCAATGAAAGTTTCAAAGCAGTCTGCTATTTATCTGCTGTAGTCTAAGGAATATAATGCTAAGCCACATTTCTTATAAGAGCTCAAACTAGGTTCATTAAGATTTATAGTCTGCATTGTCTAAAGGCAAGAGCTGTTTGGCCCTAGGCTCTGAACAGCAAAGATTTCTGTGCCATGCAGAATGATTTAACTTAGGTGCTAGAAAAAGTGTAGACACAGTAGTACTACGTTGCTGATCAAGCTACTGTGCTCTGCTTCTCCAGGCAGCCAAGTAATCTGACAGGACATCTTCCCACACAGTTATTCTGCTCCCAAAATAGCTGAGGTGATCTTGAACAATGCTAAGGCACATGCAGAGTGATGCTCTCCTGCCCTTCATGATCTTACAGCCATACTGCCTGTCAGTCTTTCCATGAGTGGTTTCTTAAATCTAGCCAAACATAGGTTAAATCACTTAAGAAACCAAACCATCATGGCTGTAATAATCAATTAACAGCTCCCACAAAACTCATTTGCTTCATAGCTTGATTTGCTCTAAGGATTAGGTTCTCTCATCATCTAGGTGTATGATCTCTAAGTGGAGGTGTGAGCATCTTTCACACACCTGAAATGTCCTTTCAAAGTGGCATGCAGTTGTACTGTAGATGAGCCTTGAATTAAAATATTTCTGCACTCCTGACATTAAAGACTGTGTGCTACAGGATGGTGAAGAAGCCAGGAGAGTCCCCTCCAGTCAAAGTTTAGCATTAAGAAGGTCAAAGCTTTAATGAGCACAGCATAGGGAATAAGGCTACTAATTTTGTCTTATGAGCATAGTTTTAAAAGGACTAGGGAAGGAACAAAGCAAACTACAACTTTTTTTTCTTTTTTTTTCTTTTTTAATATTTAAATAAGTGTGATTCCAAGAACAGTAACTGGAGCCACAAATCTCTGAACTGAGGCAATGGTAGGGGGGAAAAAAAGAAACAAGCAACTATGGGGTGATGGTTCCTCAAGATCTTGAGATATTAGTACAACTAGAAGCTTGTTATCATTTTTGGAGACAATAATTGATCACCTGCTCACAATATTGTATTGGTAAAGATGATTACACGTGCCTGGGCAAAATTTAACGCTGAGCAGTAGATCCTGTCAGCATGGGGCAGGGGCTTTGGGAAAGCTGCAAGAGAAATTGCATAACTGCCCTGCCCCTACGTGCTGAGGGCAGTCCCAGAGTGATCGCAAGTCAGAGACTCTCTTGCTTCACAAAAGAAAGATTAAATACTGCAGTCTCTCCCTAGAAAAGGAGGCTTGTAATTCCAAGGACCTCTTTGCAAGGCAAGAGCGATCAGAGGAGGTAGAGTAGCCCACAGCAGGAAGCCAAGGTGCTTGCCAGCCCCCACCTGACAGGCATGCTGGCATACGCCCCAGCTATGTGACAGCTAGAGTGGCTGTTCCAAACTTCTCTCTTCACAGGCTCATGCAATATTTGTACAAAGCAATATTATTCTAAATGTTTTCTAATTATTCCTCTGGATTAATGGAAACCTGTTCTATTATTGACGGGTCTTTTGCAATATTTATAAAACATGGATTGGATTAAGGAGGAATAAATAAATATGTAGAGGATGCCTAACATGTAAATAATAAATATTCAGTCATCTATTTTTTTCACAAGATGGTTTAAATATATGACATTTTCAATAAATCTTTAATAACTCTGCAAATATTTATTTATTTGCTTTGAAGCGTAAGGGAATTGCAAGAAAGCTCTACAGACTCCAGAAAGGGCAGGCAGATGGAACACACACCCTACCATTGAGCCTTCAACCATCTTCTGGCAAGAAAAGTAAACACATCCCGAGTTGCTCCAAGTCGGGAGAAAAGAAAGCTGAGGGAGAGGACCTTCAGGAACTGAATGGAGAAATACCCGAGTTGCTTCACAGCCAGCCATGTTCACCAACCATCACAGCTGCACAACACAACACCTTTGCATAGCAAATCACCACCACATTTCGCAAAACTCATAATTAAATTACAGTACTACAGAGAAATTCTCAGCCTCTATAGAGCCTTCTGCCCCAGCAGCTATTGCAACAGCAAGGGAATAGTGAGAACATATTTGCTGGAGCTCCCAAACCTGCAATGAGAAAAAAAGGGAGAAAGACAGGAAAAGACAATTTGATTGTGAACGCCTTCCTGTTTTCTTAAAGTAGTCCAGTTTTTCCTCAGGCTAATGGAATGTCAAAAAAACTGCCCCTCTTAAGAATCTACCTATGGCATTAAACATCCTGAGACCTGTCATAAAGAGCAGATCTGCTTTGTCCACATAGGCAAGCTGGATTCTGCTTGGTTAAGGAACCCTCAATATCAAATATCCCAAGCAATTTGGACATAAGTTAGAGTGTTCAGCCTCTCAGAGAACACAAGGTCATACAGGGACTTCAAAACGCAAACACATGACCAAGAAGTTCTACTTTATTAGAGGCACCATAATAGTTTGTCTGTGCTGACCCAGAGTAACATCCTGGCAGGTTATCAAAATATGACTCTTCTGAAATATGTTTGCATATCTTCAAATGTCTGCTAAGACAATGGCTTTTTGTAATCACTTGATATTATAGCAAGAAGAGCTTTAAAATTAAATGCCCAAAACACAGTTAACACATTTAGTTTTAATGGGACAGTATGGTCATTGCATGTTAAATAAATACTGATTGTAAAAAGCAAGTCAAGTTGCTGAGTTCTAATAGCTGTGCAGTAAATAACTGTTTATGCGTCATTACGTGGATTTGGAAGCATCAGCAAATATACTTTTAATAATCAATTGATACTTAACATATAATATCTGTCTGATTAAATCAAAGGAGATGGATGCAGCCACAGTAATTACTGCCTATTGTTACAATGCCATTGGATCAGGGACACATATTTATTGAGGTGGAAAAAAGTCAGAGGTAGATACATATCTCCTTGCTTGCCTTCTTACTGCAATACCTTGGGCTGTCATCCCATTGATTTCCCGAGATAAGCAACGTTCACCCTGGTCAATACTTGGACAGGACGCCAGTGAGGGAAACCTGGAGTGCTGAGGGAAGCAGAGCTGGGAACACAGCTGAGTTTGCTCCTCCATCTTCTAGAAGGAAAGCGTGATGTCACAAGTCCTCTGAAGTGAAGCACCCAGTTGCCGAGGGGGTGTTGCCCTCATTTCCCCTGCAGAGAGCAATCCACAGCTCATGCTGACTGTGGGAGAGCCTTGGGTTGCCCTGTCCAGGCAGACTCCACCGTGGGTAATCAAACTCCAGCTCTCAAGACCGCTGAAGTTCCTAGGTGCAGCATTGCTCTCCATTTCATGCCAGGAAGAAACATCCCTCTGAGACAGGCTAAAGCAAGGAAGACCATGAAAGCCGTTCTTCTACCTGCTGAGTATTTTTTTATTTCCTAAGTCTCCAGAGAAAATTCTCTACTGGTCTACTCCCTTACATCACTCCTGGGGCAAGACTATTGGCCAAACTGGCAGCAATTTGCTTTAGAGACACTGTGATTAATCACAGTCCAGGTCTTGACAGCAAAATGCAAGCAAATGGTAACTGGCTTAAAGAACCTGGGCATCCCTACCTCTGGCTGTACCTGGTGTGACACAGCAAGAGCTAAGATGCAGCTCAGCTCGGCTCTAGCTCAAAACTTTGGTCACTGGGAACACACACATGCTCCTATTTATGGATAGCTGGGATAAAACTACCCTTGGGCCACATATTTAAAGCCAAGGAAAGAGAAATTTGGCATAGGCTTTAAGTTCTTAAACAAACAACACACGCTTATTACAAATGCACAGTGTATGAAAATGTAGCCTGTGCTAGAGAAAGCCAGGGGAAATCCTCAATTGTGTACATTGCTGTAGGCCACCCAAAAGCAAGTGGGACTGTGGCTCTTCAGAAAGCACTGTGGGGCTGGCTCCTTCTCTCACACATGTAAAAGCAGAGAGAACCGAGTCCCATTCAACCCAGGTCCCAGATTTACCACATGCATTCATCCTCCCTCGCACCAAACCCTCTGCAGAACAGGAAGGCATGAACCAGGGACACAAATGTTGGCAGGCGCTTAATTCCACTGACACCAGAGACAGTCTAGAGGCCTGAACAAATGAGTCACATAAATCATTTTGGATCTCAAACTCAGATACCAGGGGTCAAAGTACTATAGTAGTATAGGTGAACCTCAAACAGTTCAGGAGAAAAAAATCTTAAAACTTTCATTAAGTTGCCAAAACAAGTCTTTAATTACCTGAGTTAGTACTAGTTGTTTACATGTTAGTGAGTCTACAAGGTTAGGATTTTCTCAGATATTTCCAAAACTGTTGCTTCTGTTCTTACTGAAAACAAAATTGAAGGATGACAAAAATTTCTCAAAGCTTCTTATCTTGTATCTCCCCAATCACATGCCTGCACTAAAAGCAAGAGAAATAGAAAAAAAAAATTTTGAACCAATTCAGGAAAGCACAAACCCCACCTGTTACATTGACTCTGCTCAAACAAAGAAAAAAAAAAATTATTGTTTTTTAAAAACACTATATCCACTATTGTTATTAATAGAGCACCAGTAACAACAATACTATTTTGGATTCCTAGAACACCTGGGATCCTGGGATCTCAAAACACTTCATAAAAAAGCTGACCAAACATCACCCTGCACTATTTGGGAAAAAGACGGAAAGAAGGAAAGAAGGAAGGAAGGAAGGAAGGAAGGAAGGAAGGAAGGAAGTGGGATCTCAAAACACTTTATAAAAAAGCTGACCAAGCATCACCCTGCACTATTTGGGAAAAGGAAAGAAAGAAAAGAAAGAAGAAGGAAGGAAGGAAGGAAGGAAGGAAGGAAGGAAAGAAAGAAGGAAAGAAAGAAGGAAAGAAAGAAGGAAAGAAAGAAGGAAAGAAAGAAGGAAAGAAAGAAGGAAAGAAAGAAGGAAAGAAAGAAGGAAAGAAGGAAAGAAGGAAAGGAAAGAAAGAAAGAAAGAAGCAAATATGGTAAATATGGAGCACAAGCAGTTCCAGCATCATCATTTGCCTGTAATATTTGAGCCCCACCTCCCTTGCCTTAACAAGAGCTTGCCTATTCTTTGCCAATTTATTGGCAGAGTGGGATAATAGTAACCCATCAAATGCTAAGGTTTCAGAAACATAGGTGGATTTTCAAAGGAGCATTCTCCTCCCCATTGCTCCAACCTTCCCTCCCCAGTACAAATCAATGTACGTTTGGATAGAAATATTACAAGACTTTCTTCCCTTTTCTCTGAATGGTGAGGTCAAAAATGCAAGAGACACCACGGGGTCTTGTGGATCATTATCCCCAGGAGGTAAACAGTATCTTGGCAAGAAGAAAACTGCAGTCCAACAGTCCTAGGAAATTCTTCTATAAGTACTGGAATTAGAAACACCTATTTTTCATACAGGTGATGAGTGTTGTGTGTGGAATTATTTAGGGTAATTATTATTTTTTTTTTTTCTGGGTAGGGTAACGTTTTTGTTTTTAGGGATTTTTTGAGGGGTAAAAATCTGAGTGAGGCTTTTCATACTACTTCAATATTGCTAACATTTCTTGTGGATAGAGTGTCCAAGCATACAGCTGAGTTCATGCAACTGCAGAGCTAATAAGGTCACTTTCCTCCTGTTTTCATGAAAACTACAAGGAGTAAATGTCTTTGAGATTTCAATTTAACTGAAATCAGTCAAGATATTCAGTAATTACAAGAGTTTGAAAGACAGCCAGACACTATGCTCATAGAAGTTATGTTTCTGTACGAAACCAGGCTAAGAAACAGCTGAAAGGAGAAAATGAAAGTTATGTTAGCTAAAATAGTTACCTGAAAAAAAAAAAAAAAAAGCAATATAACACAGAATGCTTCTTTATCTGAATAGTCTTGCATAAATCAATGGAGCTACTCAGCAAACAAGGACTGCAGCATCAGGCCTGGCAAAGGGCTTCCTCTGCCTTCTTTCTGTTGAGATGTGAAACCAACTCTATATCGACTCCAAGGCCATCACCAGTAATAAGATCAAGCTGGTACAAAGGGGACGTGGAGAAAACAGCTTGCCACAGCTGCAGCGTCAGGGAATAATCCAGCTGCGGGTCGCACATGATCCATCGATAGCAGAGGGAGGAGGCAAACCTCCCTCTTTCCAGAGAGCCAGCCTCAGCTACCGTGTCCCTCATCCCTAGGCAGGGCTGGGCCAGCCTGGCCAGCTGCGTGGCCCTGCAGCTACAAATAAGCGCTCGTGGAGAGGCGGCTGGGAAGCAGACGGGTTTATTTTATTGTTTTGCAACTTCCTATTTATGAAAATGCTCGGAGAGGCTGGATACGGATCAAGTTTTGCTGCTCAATATTTATTAGAGTCTCACCTGCCTCACCGGAATGGGAACTGCAGGCGCTTTGATTAATGGATTGGAAAAAAGAAATGTATAGTTTCCCTGTCGCCTCGGTAAGCGCCTCCCTGTATCTTGTGCTGAGAGGCTATTTTACAGCATCACGGCCCTCCGTGAATCTCTGCTGATTACTTGCTGCCTCCCTACAGCAGCATGGCTGCTCTGAGGTGTGGGGTGGCACCGTGTTTTATCCTGGAGCTGGAGCAGCACTGCGGTGCTATGTCAAGTAGAAATAGGCCCTCTCTGAACAGCAATAAAAGCACCGATTTAAAATATCACCCCAGTGGTGGCTGCAGGTTGGGGAATAAACTAAGTTCTTCCCTGTGCTCAGACAGCACCCACTGGTGCCAAAGAGGGATTTCTGGCTGTGGCTTGACCACTTTCCCAAAGCACAAGCTGTATTGCCTTTGGAGGCAGAGTGGTGTTAGAGAAGCCTGTAGATCCAGGCAGCTTCAGCAACTGCACCTTTAGAGCATGAATGTCATAAAGTCATAGAGTCACTGGGGTTAAAAAAGACCTCTAAGGTCATCAAGTCCAACCATTAACTTAATGCAGGTCCACCACTAAGGCTTGTCCCTAAGTGCCACCTCTATGCACTTTCTGAACAGTTCCAGGAGTGGCCCTGTCCCTCTGCTTTTCTTTAGGAACCACCTCTGTGTAAAGACCCACCTTTACACCAGGCTGCTGATTTTGAGCTAAACAGAGTTTTTGCTTAGCCCCAGTACAGCCTTCAGGATGCTTATGCTTTGCCACTGGGCAGCCAAGAGTCACTGCTGAAGCTCAGACCCATGGAACAACAAGAAGCTGACCCTAAACAATTGTTTTCACAGCAGGAAAGCTTCCTATCCCAGCACTGGCCTGTTCCCAGAGTTCAGGCATTTTGAGGTACAGCTCAAATACTACTCTCTGTAGCTGCCATCCCACAGCTATCAGCCTCACAACAATTATGGCATATGGTGCAGTAGGTCAAGAGTGCTCCTGCATGATACAAAAGAGACCACTGATTCAATCTATACCTTATCTATACCAAAAACTAATTTTTTTCATTAATTCTGAAAACACAGAAGAAAGCAGAGCATATTTCCTCCAGGAGAGGGCAGTCCCATACTCACACACTGGTAACTCATTGCACATGCTGGAAATGAATCAGGCCTTCCTAATGAAAAAGCCCTGTTATCCCAAAATCCTCAGCCAGTCTATCTTCTCTTGAGTAGGACAGAACTGTGCCCTGCAGATGCCTGGAGTCCATGCAGTTATTTAATCCTGCACATTATAATCTTTTATCTTTACATTTCAGCTAATAACTCTGCTCCAGTGGAAGTGAGTGAGGACTGGCACGTGTTAGCACCGGGCACACAGAGGGTCACACACACACACTGTGGTACACCATGGGCTTTGCCTTCAGATACCTCCTGTCTGCCTCAAAAAACCTGACCCTTCACTGCTGCACCAGCAACCTTCCACATAAAATACTTCTGTGCTCACATACACAGATTACTCCAGCTGTGGACTCCTCACACCAGCTGTGCTGCTACCCCCTCCTTCTTGCCTGGTATGCCCCCAGCTGAGGGTTTCCCAGCTCTGCCAACCTCCTTTATTCTCTACTTTCCTATTTCCAACTTTGGCAGGACACCTTAGACCCATCCTTCAACCTGTCTCTTTGTGGTTTCATCAAGGGAAGTTCATTAGCAAGGCTCGGTACAAGACACTTCTCTGGGGCTGATGCAGCATTGCCCAGCTCTTCTCACTCCTGGGCTGTTGGAGATGGTTCTCCTGCCCCATCGGCTGAAGCCTGTGACAGCCTGTCCTCACCTCTTCCTGGGCATCCATAGGAACTGAGTGCATGCCATCCTAAAGGACTTTGAGAGGATTTGGCCGGACTTCAGTTAATTGCTACTGCAAATTAGGTCTAAACCCATTTGTCCCAACCGCATGATAGATGAGGCTGTACATTACGGCTGCTTCTAAAGTCTACATTTTTATCAAAAGATTGGCAGTCCCTGTGGGCCCCGCGGAGATAAAAAGGGCCTTCTGCTTCCCCAGCCTCTCTTCCCTGCTCACGCCTTCTCCCTGGTTTTTGTATTCAGCTTAGGGCCTCCAGGAGTGTCTAGAGGAATTCATTTCCTTCACAGTCCACCCCTCCTTCTCCTGAACGAAAACTAGAGCTGGTTTTTCCAACTTGGATTCGCAGGAGAAATATGAAAGCTAAAGGCACACGGTATAAATAAACATGCAATGGGAACAGAAGAGGCAAAACACAGAGGCCCAACGCAGACGAGAGAGACAATGCAGCATAACAAACAGCGAGCTGTGCTTCGCCTGTGGCATTTTCCAGCTACATCAATAATTATATAATACAACGGTCGCCGATTTCTCAGGCGCGGATCGATACCGACTGCGGTGCCACCCCGCTCCATGGCGGGTTGTGGGCTCAGGGGCTCTTAACAGGCCCCCACTTTGCCTGTGCCAGGAATTGACTGATGCCCTTTGCAGGCAGCACCACGGGCTAGGGAAGAGGCAAGCGTATTCCCCAGACCACCGGCACAGGGCTCTGCCCATGGCACTCGATGCCACCATTGGTAGGAAGTGGCTTGCCGCCTTTTCTTTCCCCCCCCTCTCCCAACTGCCTGCAGAAGACACAACCTGGGGACTGCTTTGCATAGATGCTGTTTGTTGGCAAGAAGTTGGAAGTGGATTCATTCCGTGAGTGTCTCACACGCTGCAAACTTATTCAGCAGGAAGCTGAATGCGGTTGTCAGGTATAAATGTATGAATGCACCCACTTGTCAGGCCTTCCAGCAAAGCAATTAGGGGACAGGGTACCATTAGAGACATCCATATTCTTCATAACAAAATATTATTCTCTAAATAGTTTATTTTTAGCATCTCTGCTGCAGTAAGTTGAAAAAAAACAGAACAATTTTGTGGATAGAGCATAATGAGCATCTCTGCTTAACAGAGCGGAGTTGTGTAAACCCACCCTCAAAGTCCCATTTTTATGTGTATAGTTGCTAAACATTGTCCTGGAGGGGGAAAAATGGGAAATCGAATTAAAGAAACATTAACAACTAGGAAAGTAACAAACCTCTTTTCTTTTAGGCAGGGATGTGAATTCTATGAAGAACAAGCCTGAAATACAGATTTCAAACTATTAATACTTATTTAAATGCTACCCTTAGAGAAGTAGCAAAAACATTTTCTGACCTATGCAGCTTCCTACAAATGACAACTATCTCTAAAAGCTTCCCATGCCAAATCTGATGAAGCTGAAAGAGACATTTGGAAACAGGAACTGTTTGGTCATCTTCAGTAAAGGGGACCTTTTGGGCTAGAACTGACAAGTATGGAAAGAAAAAACCAAAACCAACAGCCAGAAGACGTGGACAGTAGATTCTTGCTCTATGCAATTTAACAGTAAAGTAATTGGCTTGTCATGTGGTGTTATTATTTTATTGTGTTGCAGGCTGTCTCTGGTCAGGCTTTGTCTTGTATTTGTTAGACAAGCATTCTGATACCACTATGTAAAATGTCAAGTAATATAATTGGGCCCCAGTCCTACAAGGCCTTCCTTCAGACAGAACTCACATGTCATTGGGAATTTCAAGTGATTTCCCTGCTGGAAGGCTGGATTAAAGGTCTTCCTACTGCAAAAATTGAAAAACTCATAACACTGACACACTCATCTTGCCAATCAAAGAGTAATAAAAAATACAAGTGGCTCTGAAACAGATCATCCTAAACAGCAAGAAATCCCTAAATAATTAAAAAAAAAATACTTGTATCCCCCAGCCTATAAAACTGGTGGCACATTTCCCTACCATTATAGCCACAGAGATAAGCATTTGAGAACCACTGTGGATAGGCTATAGCATAAAAATCACTGGTATAGAGGAGGATACCATCCTTAGAACTCCAGCTAGAGCCAGAAGCAGAGGTTTGCTTTTCCCTCCTTGGGAGGATGCACCAATCTGTAGCTAGGTATCTTGACTGAATTAACTGTTATACATATATCTAATTTGCAAAGACAAAGAGGCATGAGAAGATAAGAATGGGTGATCTTGTAGTCGAGGTGATATGGCTATAAAAATTTATTCCTATGCATAATGCATTGCCTTTGCTGCAATTGGTGCTCCCAGATGAGTTTTGTTCATATGAATGGATCAGAGAAAGCATTCTCCCAGTTTGTATAAGGGTGAGTTGAAACATGAGGAACTGTTAATATTCAAGTTGATTTTATTCCCCCCACCATTACCAGTTGTTAAAAGGTATAATAGGCATAAATACCCATTTCCAGAGATCACATGATGTGGAGAGAATCTAGTATTTATGGAACAGATGCTTGGGTATTATCTCGTTACCAACAAACAATGAGGGTTAGGAAGTAGCCTATGGTAGATGAATGTATTGGAACTGAACCTTTTGACTCCAGCCAAGTACCCTTCCTACCAGGCAGGTGCATCAGGAGAGCAACGGAATAGGTTAAAAGTAGGGAATTACTGCAACCCAGCTAATCAGCAGTAGCAGGTTCAGCCATAGTAACCTGACTTTCAGGTCTGTGTCTGTACACCAGACTGGCTATGCTTTTTCCATTTTCTACCACAATCCATTCAATGCAGCACACAGCTCCTAGATTCAAGCCCAAATAACCCGCTTGGGACCAGGGCATACATGTGAATATTTACACAAGTTTTACTAGGGAAAATGTGTGGGTAGAAAGAACTCAAATATTTGTTGGCTGGAGAAACAAGCAGATTAACATAACCTGTACTGGCACAATGTTCTGAGTTTGCTGTTTGCATCTCTCTGTCATGGAGTCCCTTTGGAAGACTTGCTTCCGTAAGGGCTCTCTCTCCATTGCATGCTGATGACTGATAATGCAGTCAGCATATTGTAAATGGGAGCTGCTTTCCACTTCAAAGGGACAAACCCTAATTTGCCATGGCCCGGGGTCAGGCACAAGTTAAATGAGCCGGAGCAGGACACAGCCACACCCTCCACCGCTGGGCTGTGCGAGCTGCACTCACACACACCAAATCAATTACTTGGGGCTCTTCTGAATGAGATGTGAGAAAATTACATCTGAGCTCTGGCCTCAGCCGATCAATCCTACAGTAACCTGGTTTTTCTAGGAATGACACTGCAGGCGAGGCTTGTGTGACCTACAAAGAGAGAGGTCTCAGCTCAGTCGGCTCTCTAGGTCTCCCTTTCTGTTGCCTCTGTTTTGCTACTGCCTCCATCAATGGAGCTGCCCTGTCACACTCTCCCTACCAGAGCCATCCAAGTGCAATAAGGCACTGCAGCTTAAACACCAAATAGCCGATTTTATTTGCATCACTTATGATTAATCTACAGAACAAAACTCCCCTTCCTAATTAATGTAGGAGCCCCATCCAGCATTTATCTGCTTCCAGAGATTACAGGCCAAGAAAGAGAGGCAGGAAAAGTGAGTTACAGTATCCAAGACTGCTTCACATGCAATAAAAACCAAGAATTAAAATAACCGGGACCCCACTTGCTCCCCTCCAGAGCTTGTCAGGCCTTGCAAACTCACAAGTCTCTTGAGCATCCCATCTTGTGTGGGAGAACACATAGGATGTGTGAAAGAAAGGGGAAATTCCCTTGGGGAAGGAAAAAAATTCATAACTCTAAGCAGCAAAGGCCCTGTAGAAACATACATAGTTATTACCTAAATTTATGCCTTTAACAAGTACCAAAAAGGCCAGAATATGAGGTTTTTCTTCTTAGCAATCAAAGACAACATTCAGAGCCTTGCAAATTTTAAGTTCTGTTGGTTTACTTGAACTGTAATTATGGACTTAGGAACACAAAACAAAGATTACCAAGAAAGCACTAAGAGTCATAACCGTGTTAAATCTGTCACTATAGCTTTGTTGCCTTATCTATCCACACTTGTCACAGGGATGCTGCAGGCAAGCAAGATTACTAGCAATGAGCTCCCTTAAAGTTAGGGTGCTATAGACAAGGATGTTTTTTCTTGATTGCTTTCTAGCATAGTCAGGCCAGGACTCAAGACATGGAATTGAAAGTCAGCAATTCCACCATCTTGTCATCCCTGTCTCGTTTGCCTTGGGTTCCTCTCTTTCACCTCAGTGGTCTCTGCAAGCTAGTTTTCACTGAATGCCCCATGCATTTCACAGATTGATGACTAATTTTCAGAAATGAGATGCATCAGAGCTCAAATCTGATTGACAGTTGATGGGCTCTGCCCTCCTGAGTGCCACAGCCCAGATTTCTAGAGGCTATTTAAATGCCTTAATAATATATTTAAAATCTAGTGCACAAAAAGCCAAGTTTAAAGCAATATAAATAAATATCCACAAGTGAAGCTAAATAGATACCCCAAAAAATTGATGTTATTATATTTGTATCTGTGTATTCCTAAATCATATCAAAAGATGAAGTCTTCAATCCTTCACTTGACAGAATGCCTTCTGACCTGCCTAAATAGAGTGTCTCTTCTCAAGACAATCTCAGTATCAACCGGTATAAAATAATCTGCAGAACACGATCTTCCCTGTAGAAAAACTGAGCATTTAAAAGTCTGGGACTACAGCACAGAAAACAAAAGACTACATTCTTGGCAATTTCCATGAGTATGTCAGACTGCAGCAAATTATATCCTATAAGCTCTGTGCAACCATTGACATAGTATTTGCATTAGCTTGTCCTCCTCCTCATGAGTCAGGGTGCCCGTGCCTCAGATGTCTACCTAAAACAATAGAGACCTGCTGTGTGCACCAGACTGGGGTACAAATTAACTCCTGTGCGATCACAGGGGATGTGTCCAGGATTCTTAGCAGCTGGAAAACAAACAATGAAATTTGGCCTCACATTTATTAGGGTATAAAACATTTCTCATTAAAAAGTCATCGCATATCACAGGACCTCACGGCAATATCTGATTTCAAACAACTCATCTCTCTTGGACGTAGAGCACACAGGAGGATGTGACTTGCTGCAAGGTGGTACCTCTCAATAATGACATCCATGTCAACAAATAAGACCATAAAAGCAGCAAACCAACAATCAAACAACACAATTTTAACCTCAAAACCCAAAAGCAGAGTCTGTGCCTGAACATACTAGAAACATATTAACACAGCATGAGAAAACTTCTCAAGCAAGATTGCCATGGGCCTTCACTGAATGCCTGAGTACAAAACAGCAGAGCATTATTGATGTGCTTGGCTGTCAGGTGGTTGATCCATTTCTCCTTCTCAATTCTCTAAACATTAGATCCAGACCACATGACAAAGCAATCAGTGAGATCACCAACAGACTGAACACTTCAAAGACAGGAGATGCCAGAAACACAGACCTACAGAATCCCACAGGATTTTTGGACTTGCAGTTTTGTGTCTCTTCTATTCTAGGTGACATCTCTCCAGCTGACAGTGGCTTCTGAACAATGCCTGGACTTTTTAAGCTGAGGTTCTATTGTTAAGGACTGGAAATGCATCTGTTAGTGTTCAAGAAATAACTGCCTTTCTCATGAAAGCAAAAACCAAACCAAAATACATGCTCTCATTAGCCTCTGACACACTGTTCATGATGTGTATAAAAATTGGCTCTGCTATTTCTAATAAACAGAAGAGAGCCCATACAGATTTAAGTACTTAGACAAGCGTAGTGTGTTGCATTAAGGAAATGTAGAACTATGTTACAAGAAATATAAAAGGAATTCTTCACTGAATTTGCTGAATACAGCTTTCCTCCATTAATGCAATTCTGGCTGTCATTACCAATGGTCTTCCTAACTCCTGGCCAGGATTAACTAGTCACTGAATTGGAAGCTCACTGCAGTTTTATCTAGGAATGCAGAGTTGAAAGAAACACAGGTCAATTCACAGAAAAAGTTTCTTTCTTCATCATGCAATGGTGGGATGAATAAGAACAGAATCCATTTATCAACAGTACATTAAAACTCCAAGGCTCCTAAGGTTTATTTCATTTTGAATCATTGCCTGCCTGCTCATTTTAACGTGACTTCATGAAAAGCTTTCTGTTTTTCATTACAAAGGGATCTCAGGGCTTGGCTTTCTTCCTCCCTACACCCCAACTGCTCTTCTCTTGAGCATGCTCTCAAGCTCAGCCACATTGTGCAGTGATCAGAGTCCCAAATTCACTCTCTGCCTGTGTGACCCAGTGAGCAGCTAATGCTGTAGGTCAGAAGAGATGACCTTCAGCCATGGAAACATCAGTTCTCAGCAAGGCTTCCAAAAAAGATGTCCAACAGCACACACATCAGGTAAGCAGCCCATACTGGGAAGAGTGAAAGGTTCCTTTCACAGCTTAAGACCAAGGTTTCCTCTAAGAAAGACAAGAGGATCCAAACAAGAGACTGTGAACACACAAATTTCCAGCATCCAGGCATTGGTGCCAGCCGCAGCGGATCTCAGACAAAATCCAAACAAAAAAACCCCAAACAATTAAAATGTACACTTTTACTAGCCTTCTGTACTGGTTGCACAGGAAAATCAAAGGAGGGTAAAAAAAAAATCAAAATAAAATACAGAAGAGTATGAAAGGATGGAACTTGGAACTCACACTGAGATTCAGAGTGTTATAATGACTACTCAAGGCAACTTTCACATTTGCTCAGCACAATGTCCAAGAATACCAAGAGAACCTTTGCCCTCTTCTTAGGAAGATAACATGGTGAACTTTTACTTTGGATCATGGGAAAATTAACGTTCACACTTTCAGCCAGCATTAAAGTGGCTTTAATTCAATTTAGTTGGATTCCCTTTAAAGGAAAATTAAATCAAATGAAGGCCATTTTTAATTCCAAACAAGTGTGAGTGCATGCATCAGTTTAATACATTTTACATAATCCACTTGAAACCCACCTTGTTACTTAATTCAGATCAACTTTCCCGTGTGCTCTGCCTAGACAAGCTCTTAGAGATAACATTATCCATCCTCGAGGAACAGCTGCATTTCATTATTGACACCTAACTCTAGAGAGAGCTACTCTGGAAAGGACAACACAGTTGCACACAATTTATATGTCTGTCACAGAGAGAACAATGCTCTGTATACAGCTACAATAACAATTAATATACTGGCAGTTGTTGTTCCATTAGTCACTAATTACACAGTAGACCAGTTATACAGAAGCCTTGTTCCTGGCAGAGAAGCCACTGCTCTGGAATTACTGAATTGCTAATCCAGAGCCTGCCTTTTGTTTCCCTGGTGATACCCTGCACCTTTTCCATCAGTTAAGTGAAAACACCACAGATGGTACGGATCCATAGGCAATGGCTGTGCACTGCACACCGCTGCTTAAGAACTTCTGAATTATGGCATTTGCATCAGAGGAGTCAAGGTGAGTTCAGTGACTGAACAGAATTGCTTCCAGTCTTTGTCACAAAATATAAGAAGAATAGTTTGTCACTGAAGATTTTTGCTTCCTCTTACAAAACAAAGGAGAAGCGTAGCAACCTCCACACATTGTTTCATCAGGCTGTTGAGAACACAAGAAAATGCCAACCCTGGCTGAGGTTTTGAAGGACCTTTGTTTCACCAAGACATTTTGCAAAACTGAAAAAGGTAAGAAGTGCATAGCTGCTTTTAAAAGGATGTTGCAATAAACCCCAGTGCATTTGGTAAGCCACAGACATGACTGTGGCCATCCAGGAAAGGCACAAATGGGCCCAGCTCCGTAGCTTTCCTTTTGATCTTTTCTCCACATTCTTTTTCTCTGTTGCCTTCTGCATGTCCTTACTTCAAGAGTGCATCATGATCTGTGCTCTCTTGTGATCCAGCCAGTTCACAGGCCCAACACTGCTGCAGGTTTTACATCTTTGAGGAGAGCCACAGAGGAGTGGTCTGGCCATGATCTTTGATGTCTGAAGAGCAAAAACAGGAGAGGTGACCATCCTGCACGTAGCAAGTGAGAGCAGAAGGGTAATTGTCTCACCTTTCCCCCCACCAAAGAAAAGGCCCAGGGATTGAGGAGTCTTTGAAAAATGCCAATTTACAAAAGTGGCAATTTCCAATCAGCTTCTCTAATTAGCATTTAGTGGAAACTTTTTGCCTTTCACCAATAAAAGACCTCTCCAGGGAATTGTGATTAGAGCAAACTTCCTCTTGATATGGGAAAAGGGATAGAGACAGTGTTAAAGACAGCATTACATAGTTTTTTAATGAAAGCCTAACCTCAAGAAGTTGTTCACTGGAACAAGTCAATGAACCATTTTGATCTCATTATTTGGAATCCTAACTTTCAAAATTAAAACCTAGTCAACTCATCTTGATCCAACTGTGTTCATCTGCAGTCAGCAACTGCAGGAAAATAAAATGTCTCAATTTCTCTCCCTTTTTCTTTGTTGTTACTACAAATAAAAGTGGAAAGAAATTCTTTAAGCTTCCATTAATAATTATAAAGATAAAATTTCATACATCACATGTTGTTTTTTGGGTTTTTTACACATAAAATCAGGAAAATACAATCCCGTTGACTACAACTTCATTAAAAAACTGCTAAGTCATCTCCCAAACTGACTTACTCTTTATTGTCTGTGATGAGTACCAAGGAACAAATATTAGCCTTATAATGAAAATTCAATCACATCCTTAGCTACTCACAGACTACCACTCTGCTCCACAAGGTACAGGTGAGCATAATTGACAAGATAGATCGAATGAGCCAACAGATTTAACTTGTGCAAGTTTTTATGGCAAAGACTTGGTTTCCACTTAACTCGGTATAGTACCACATTTATCCATGGAGCTAGAGAAACATTGAAAAAAGAAAGCACAGATCAACTGAACTTCCCTCCTAGAAAGAAGACACCTTTGTGCCAAACAGCAATAAAAGAACAGAGAGAAGATTGGGACCCATCACACAGAGATCATCTTTTATGTATGGGGAAGATGGGGCTGGAGCTTCCTTTGTCTTCATTTTCATTGTGTAGACAGGTAAGCTAAGGCACAAACTGATTAATTGACTGACTTAAAGAGAGCCTGTGGCAAAGGCAGGAATTAGGCTCAGCTCCCCCTGAGGATCAGTCCAGTATCTTAACAAACCCATATCTTTCTGTTCTGAAACACTGTGGCTTTCCTTTGTAATTAAACAGCATGGATGTGAGGGGGCTGATTTTAACTATCATTGCAGTGAAAGAGCTTGCACTGGTCAAGTGGGGAAGAACTGCCCTGCCAACCTAAAAAAGCTTCTCCTCTACTTAATTCCAGGCTTCTAAGCTTTCAGAAATAGAAAATATTGCATAAGCAACAGTACTGAGTAATTTTGAAGGCATACTGAAAGATCTTTTTGTACTCTCCCATTTTAATAGCTGGACCTCTTACTGTACATAGTATACAGTCACAGAATAATGTGCATGAGTTTAATGCCTGCTATAATAATATCCAAGGTGAAGATATTGAAAATTCAATTAAAATATAGTTTAGGATATTGGCTTATTTTAATTTCCAGCCTCCTTTACCCTCCATCCACCTCCTATGCATCCAGGACTGAAGCTAGAAGTTACATGCTGAATCTTTTCTCCTGTAGCTCATAATCTGAAATTCTTTGTACTTCTTCAGCATCTGACTATATGAAACCTCTTCTTAAAATTCTACAGTGTGCCTCTGCTCCTTTAATAGGAGAGGACATTGACATGCTGAGACAGAAGTAGTTCCTATTAAGGACAAAACTTGATGGGGACCCCAAAATTTTCCCTCTTAGCACTAAGCCTGTGTTACTCACATTTGCATGAGCTTTTTTTAAACTATGGTCACTTCTTTGAGCAGCTTCAGAGAGGGAATGTAACTTATTTCACCACAGCAAAAGCAACTCCCTCCTCTGCAGTTGTCAGTTACCTTTAAACAACAAAACTTTTGCCATCGTTTATGTTTCTCTTTCTACTTGGATCAATGAAGTTCTCACTGTCACTGTGTTGCCTTACACAGTACAGAGAAGAAATAGAAGTCCTACTGGGACACAATCAGAGAAACAACAATAATTTCAAGAGGCAAGCAATGAACCAGAATCTCAGAAAAGCTTCAACTGCTGTCCAGAGTTTCTGCTGATCCTTCCTAAAATGGAAGCGAGAGCATGCTGTAGGGTGAGTCCCTTTGGTTGCCTGCTAAGCTGAAGAGAGGTGTCAAGCATCACTGCACATAACAAAACAATGTGCAGTGCTACGACAAGCACTACTGGAACAGAAAGGAGATCCTTGTTCTATTTTTTCTAACAGTGCTCAGGAACACCTGGTTCTGGAAACTAAACATCAATTTGTTTATGTCAGGCTTGAGAGAATATATACTTGAAGAGCTTATATGACCTGTCTAAATCTTACCCTGACTGCAGTAATGGCAGGTGTTATCCTTGTCACATGAAATATTTTCACTAAACTACTTGCTTCTGAAACTCCTCCAACTTTCTAAATTTTATTATAACAAACTGTGTATCTAAAATATTATACCTTTGGTACTCCTTTATTTCAATGGGAGCACACGGTTTCCATAATAAGTGGAAAGTAGCACAATAGGTTCCAGGACATTTCATAATCAAACCTATTCTAGATGTAGTTTACAGAGATGTGAAGATTGAGGTTAAGCACCATGGTCATCAGTTCCCAGTAAACTGAGAAGTGGGTTCTTCGAGGCCTCAAAAGAGTCCCTGCCCTATTTATAACTTTCATGAGCCCCATACAATCACTTAACAAAAGCTGATCACACCCCTGTTTGACATACAAGGGGACACAAAGCAGAATGAGTCTTGTAATTAAGCAATTAAAGAGACTAAACAAAAAAAGTGCACCAGTCTTTTCCTCAGCACACAGTTCCATCTCTCAGCCTGCAGAGAGGCCATTAGACCTGGCACTTGGGTCCCCATGGGTTACAGTGCATTCAGGTAACCACCCATCTGGAAACAGATCAGCTGTTTATACCCTCCTGGTTTCCACAGGCCCTCCTGCACACCACCCCTAGCACAGACCTTTTTCAGTAGCTGCTTGCATGCTGTCTATTGGTTAAGTAGCAAATAGCTCCGAGAGTTGACTTTTGCTAAGTCAAAGGCTCGGTGGCTTCCAGTGCTTATAGCCGACTAGAATAGAGGCCTTGGGCAAGGTGTACATGCAGTGCCCACAGGGCAGAGTTGGAGAAAAGATCCCCATCTGCCACAGGGAGGCGGAGGAGACTAATGGAAGCTTTCTTCTCCAGTGATGTTGTCCTCATGCATGACACACTGCATGGCTGCAGTGTACTGGGACACCACTTAGCAACAAATAAAGGCAGCATATTAAAACTGGATAATAACAGGAAAGATCCACCCTGTTTTGCTGTCTTTTGAGGGTGTTGCCTTGCTTGTTGGCTTCTGAGATAGGCTCTTTCCAGAGGGGATATCCGTGTGCCCTGCTCCCCACATTTTGCTGTGGATCTCTACGTACAGGCACTGCTGCTAGGTGAGCGCCATTTGAATTGACAAACTGGGATTTCTGCTGCACGCCTCACACTTAATGCAGCCCTGCCTGGGCTTTGAAGGCAACGGATTGTTGCCTTGGGGTCTGAAACTAACAAAGCCGAGCTGAACAAGCCCGGGCTCCCGTTGGATTGCTCGATCAAAGACAATATTAAACAGCACCGTTTTCATAACTACTATTCTGGGGCTCTTGGAAAGCAAGACAAAGGAGATGAAGTTAATTTCTGTTATCATAGCCTAGTACAGCTGCAAGGGCCCTGGGAGAAGCCATCTTCTCTTGATGGTTTATGCAGACTGTGTCTTTGCAAGAGCTCCCATTAAGCCAACAGAGCTTCAAAAGCTTGTCAGGCACTTCTGTTCCCCTCCTCCCCACACTGTTGTCAAAGCCACTCCATTCCTTCCTTCAGACATCTTCCTTACAGACAACAGGGAGCCTCCCTCTCCTTGACCACTGCCCTGCACCTCTGCTCTCTCCTTCACCTTTTCTGCCAGCAGTGCTGCCCATTACCCTGCCCAGGGAGACTCAAACTAGGGAGGTACTGCATTAGGCACAGGAGTGCTGTGCAAGGGAACTGGACAGAGAACAAGTCCTCTAGGTTCTGCTCTGCCACCAGCTTAGCTCACAACTTTAAAGAAACATCTTAACTCTTGGTTCCTATATGGTCAGCTCAGAATAACAGAGCTCTCTCCTTTTTTTTTTTTTTTGATGGCAAACAAAACTGCGTAGTATGTCCTATTTCTTCCTGTTTCTAGATGTCACAGGTGAAGGAAGTAATAAAGCAGTATTGCAGGAGAAAGTTGAAGCTATTTCCTTATTTCCTAATTAGAAGCACTCTTTGGGAAATTTGAGGCAATTTTAAGACACCTGTCTTAATAAACCATCATTGTCATGGTAAACAAATCAGAGTGAGAATACATGCTTGTCAGAATCAATGCAATCCCAGGACTGTACAAAGGTACCTTGGGCTCTGATTTTTCTTCCTTACTCTTCATCCATAGTTGAGCATAGAGATCATTTATGGAAAAGCAGGAGTGTGTTAGAACTTGCTTATCCTCTCAGCTTGGTTGCAGGAAGGACAAGGAGGATGAGAAAGCTGGGTAACCATGAAAAGCTTTGAAATGAGATTACTGAAAGGGAGGAAATAGCTCCAGAGAGCTTTGTCTAAAGTCTTCCTTATCACAGTGCATGTTATTCCTTGGAGGTCACTCAGATAAAGGCGCAACTTTGGATATGGCATGGAAATAAAGCACTTCTTGAGATGAGCAGGGTACTTCAAGAACTGGTCTGCATCAATGGATAGAACACACCATAATTTCTTCCTCTCAAACTGGTAGTTTATGATCTAGGGAGATGTCCCCAGCAATCTGACTACTCCTGTCCTGGAATTACTCTTTGCTAATAATTCCATCTGGGATTTCATAAACTGGTTTCATTCAAGTTTGCTCTTCCCTCTAATTTCAAGTTCCCCAGTTAGTTGAAAATACACTAAAATATGGAAAAGTCTTGCTGAAAAGTTTCTGGATAGATCCAATACTGATGCCCATAAAGTGAATAAAAATGCAACATCAGGCTCAAACAAGAGAGATACACCTGTGTTCAGCCATTTGCTGATACCTTTCACCTCTCCCTCATGTCAGAGTTTTTCCTACTAAGTGCTCAGTAGAGATCTCCAACAATTTCTGAACAAAGCTGCCCATTCTAACTGCTGGAAGCAGAAAAAGAAAGAGCTGTTCTCAACCCAGAAGAGAAGAAGCCAGTCTTCAGTTTTAAAGCAAATCTTCTGGATGTAAATTGCTGCATAATTTAAGTTTATTGAACATCTAACACCAGGAAATGTGCAATTCATGAAATTTTCAGTGAAGATATACGAATGAGAGTTTCCGATACATTTTTAAAATGTGAAATTATCAAAGTTTTATGCACTGTCGACTTTGGCCACATACGGCAGAGTTAATTGAAAGCGCAGTCCTGGCTTTAAAGGTGTCCCCATGAAAGTGGCAATGTGTGTTTTATTGACTCTTAGTCATTTACAACTCAAAGGTGCCCAAATTTATGCACGAAAAAGTGTTTCTTCCAACTGCCAGCCTGCACTGCAAGACACTATTGAATGCAAGAATCCAGGTAGATGCTTTATTTCTCGCATTCACATCACTGATCCTGTAGTTTCTGCAAATTAAATAATGTGTCTGGTTTCCAAGATGCAACCCTTAAGCTCCAGATCAGACCCCATAAGAAATTTGCTTGGAGTGGATCAAAGATCCTGTGGTTGGAGTACCCTCAAGAAGAGGAACAAACAAGACAGGAACAAACTGCTGGGAATCAGCAGAAGGGTAAAGGTAATCTTTCAGTCAGTAGGGCAGAACAATCTTTGATAAGAGGATACAGGTTACAACTCTTCCCCTCACAGACACATCCCAGTTTAGGATTTCTGTATTTGGAACAGGTACCGCCAAGGACAATCAAACTGAAGAGCACATCCTTAACCTCCTAGAGAGAGATAGTATAAATCCAGGCTTGAAGCCTCTGCTCCATGAAATTGGATTAGAGACTCTACTTTGGATCTACCTAAACCGGACAAATAGCCCTTACAATTATTTTTTTTCTTCTTCCTTGTTTTTTTTTTTTTTTGTTGTTGTTAGTTTGATTGTGTTTTTTGTTGTTTTTTGGTTTGTTTTTTTTCACATAAAATACTCTGAAAAAGCAAAAAAATCATTGAAAAGGAGTTAGGCAATCTTCTGCCCCACAACAACAAGTAAGGCCACAGAGCAGAACTCAAACTCCAATGCAGAACTGATGGTTTTCTAAAAAACATTAGATCACACATTCTCAGTATAACCCTGGTGCAGGAGGTAGACATCATAAAAGTTGTTGGACTACTTGGTTTTACTACAAGTACATCTTTGGTCCCTTGTTCTGGTCATAAAGCTGCAGCAGTAGAAAACATGAAGTGGGATATGTGGTTAAAGTTTAATGCAGGGAGATGAAAAAAAAGAGCTATGTTTTCCCCTTCCTTGCAGTTGCAGTGAGCCAACATCAGGAATTAAAAGAAATGGACCACACTGACTGCAGAGCAGACACCATACTGTACATTTTACAAATGCAACAGAGCTGCCCACCTCCAAAACTGCCAAGGCAAATACACAGTGTCAGCTCTCCTTCTGTGGCCACCATCCCCAATATTGCTGCTGAGATACCTGCAAGGGCTGTGCTGCTGCTGCTGCTGTTGCTGCCACCTCTGCTCACAGAGCCTACAAGCCTTTCTCAGCCATCTGCTGTGACATGTAGGGGCTCTTCCACCACCTGCCTGCAGCAGAGAAAAGCAAGGAACAGAGATCTGGGACCAGGGTGCTCTTGGAAATGTGAACTTCTTCACCTGTGTCTGTGCAGCACGTGCAGACTTAGTTTCCTTGCCTACTATCTAGCACTTAATGCAAGCCCCACTGAATGGTGCAAGTCACAGAGCTCTAACACGTATGGTGGCTAAAAACACAACTGGAGAGAAAAATTAGACCTCTCCAAAGCAGGCCAGGGCTTGGGGATTAATGTGCTTTCTGAACTGTTGGATAACCATGTTCCAGATCCTGCTGTATTTTGGAACAGAAATAGATTTCAATGTCTTATACTGTACTGGCTTAGAAGCAGTCTCCACTTCTTTCAAAAAGGCCATCCTAGCTACAAGAAATTCTTCTTTGTAACAGTTTTCATAAAACAAACATATTTTCCCAAACAGTTTCTCTTTTTACTATTCATGTGATAATTTTTACAGCACCAGCTCTGGCTACTAAGAGAAGTAGTGACTATATAGTATCAATCCACTTTTTTCACTTAGCTCAAACATGTGAATGGCAGAAAAAAAAAATAATTGAATTTGAGAAGGGTTCCCCTTCCTATGAACACTGCTATTAGGTAATGCTGCTGTTAGACATACATACAGGAATTTGAGAAAAGTGATGTCTGAGTGATTTTTGATTCTGCCTTTGAAGTGCTTGGGTTTTTCTTCAGAAGTTCAGCACAGCCAAACAACCACAAGTTTGCCACCAATTGTTCTCTCCCTTGTAACACCTTGGGTCTCTCTTTTCCTTTCAGAGTTGCAGTTCATGCAACCCAGAGAGGGGACCCAGAGCTCCATCCTGTACCCCCAGCTGCAGGAATGTGTTTCAAGGTCTCCTGCTGCTGTGCCTTTGCCCCAGTAGCTAAAGGATGCAGCAGCATCGCGCTCTGGCTCAACCGCTGGGCGCAAAGCGACAAACGTTCTGCCGGGGTTAGAATGAGATTAGCAAAATCCTACGGAACAATGATTCAAAGGTGCTGTAACAAATCAATTTCCTGCGTGCAAAAAACACAATTACTACACCAATTATCTTGCTCTCACCACATCCTTCTCTCTGCAGTGAGCCAGGGCTGAGAAACCTCATCCTTTGGGCTGCAAGCATATAGTCCCTCCTCTTAGGTGACGCTGCAAATGGTAGGAGCAGCAGTTCTCCACTCCCCTTGATGAGTTGTGCCGCTAGAGGGCACAGAGATTGCCAAAATAATACAGGGGAAACAATAGGTCCATTGGTCTTTGAACCTGTATTCCAAGTTCTCCAACTCCACGAGCAACCACACTACCATTCCAGAGCAATTCATATCTGCCAACGCAGATTATCACCTCTAGTGTTTCTAATCTTTTCCACTTCATCATCTTTTAGTTAATTTCTCACATCTCCCAGTTTTTCCATTGTGGCACAAACACAGAACCTCTATCTTATGCAAAGGTGGAGGGTAAGGGGGGATTTTTTTATTCTTTCCAGGGTTGGCATATTTTTCAAAGAGGAGATTACAACATCAAAAATCAACATGTTCAGCACAAACAACCCAGTCTACAATGTTTCTTGTCTCTGGCTCAGAACCAGAGCTCAACTGCACTCCCACTGCACCACATCTGAGGTGATGAGCTCCCCCACCTTGCTGAGGTGCAGGTGCTAAGGATGTCATTACTAGCAGCCACCTTGAACATAACAAGGCTGGTCAAAAAGTCCAAGATGAGTAGCATCAATTTCCACCCAGAGTCAGCAGTCTCCATGTTTTGTTCCCTGGCACTGCTGAGCTGCTAAGGTCCTCAAACAGGCCTTGCACTGACTGGGAAAGATCCAGCAACGCTGAACGGTCTGGACTGCATGCAGTGCAAGATGGTGCTCCTTGCTTCCTGCCCAGGAAACAGATTGCAATTTGCATAGTGCTGTACCTGAGCTAATAAACGATGATGAACTCTCTCTGGGTCCGCATCCATGGCACAAATAATCTTCAGTCTGGATAATTCCCATTATGTATCCTGGCTCTTTCACTCAAGCCGCAATACCTTTTACCTCTGGAAGTCCATGGTGCCAGCAAGCATCCACTACAGAACTTGCTCTCATTTCTGTCTGCTCCCATTCCCATTAAACCAAGCAGCCAACACCACCAATCTCACTATCACTCTTCAGTCCTTGTTGTAGGTGAGATAAGAGCAAACCAGCAGGGCAATCCCCACGTGCTGCTGATCGGCTCGGCAGGCTCCCGGCATCGTGTTCTGCTGCTGCCTCCCTCACTGGCCCAACTCCCTCCAGCTCACAGATGGCTCTGGGAGGGCTCAGCTCTTGTGACATGCCAGGAATGCTATGAGCTCAACCACAGCAGCTTCTGAGCCTGAAGGGAGCAGTCCGGTTACCCATTTTGAGAGCTTGCAAGGTAAAGGAAGAGCAGAGCCTCTATGTACCACGCGTGTCAATGGGGAACCTGTCAAAGCCTAACACAACCCACAGGACAGAGTTACAGACACTGGGTTTTCACCTTATTGGGCATCCAGCAGGCTGCCTTTTCCCATGTATCAGACAAATCTGAATGAACATTCCACTAAAAGAAAGAGAAAAAAGGTCTTTGAGTTAAGCAGCTGATACAATCAGGATTTCAATTGTTAATATAGAATACTTCCTCATATGTCTTGCACCAGTATTTGCATCACAGCACAAATAATACAAGGCAAGAAAGAAAAAGACTTTAAAGAATATGGCTCTTCATCAGACTGGAAGTATTAGCTGTGATTCAGAAATTAATGACAGCATAAAAATCTATTAAGGTATCTAGACTGTCTCTCAAGGGACCTTTTCATGCTTGTAGTGCATGGATTATTCTCCAGGGCTCTGCCCAGCCAAACTTCAGGTGTCCCAAATGACAGCAATTCCACCATGATTCTTAACAAAGCTATATCACCATCTAATCTCTTTCTTCCATTAACTATTTTTCCTCTCCTGCCAATTTTTTTCTTTCCTCCTCCAAATTTTCTATCATGAGAGAATCTTTTAGCTCTGAGTCCACACTAGACAATTCTTCATGCCTTCCCAGTATGCCTACATCATTAGCATAGCTCCTCTTTAGTCATTTAGCCAAAACAGCTATATATTTAGCTCTCACAAGCATTCTTCATAAGTCAGTCCCTCCAGCCCCTTAATCATTCTCCTTGCAATCCTCTGAATTCCCTCTAATTTTGTTTACATCTTTCTGGAATTGAAGTGCCCGGAACCAAGTGCTGTAAACAACAACAGCTTGTTATCTGGCTAGACTGCAATTCTGGTGCTCACAGCACAGGCCCTGCACATGCCATGCACACACAGGCACAGGCACGCCTCGTCCTCTGGTTCAGACACAGCACCGCTACAGGACACGAGTCTGCTCACGGGACATTCCCTCCTCCACAGAGACACCAGCTGGGTCTGTTTCAAGGAAATCCAGTTCCAAGAAAGGTGAGGGCAGATCTTCAGTCCAGCACTTTCAGCTGCCTGCAGGCTCAGGACAGACACCAGCTATTGGCTGCACTCAGGTAACATTTTCAAGTTTTTGGCAACATCTATAAAGGCCACGATTTTCAGAACTTTTTTGTTTTAGATGACAGTTGAGACTGATGCAGTCTTATGACAGAAGACAACACATAACAGGAAAGCCTTTAAGCACTTGTGCCTTAATCTGTTCTTGAAACTCAAGTTGGAATTTTTTGCAACAAAACACCTTTTTATTCTTTATTAGAAAAATGCCATTTTGGTGAAGCAGAAATGTTGCACAAAGATCTTTGTTTTGCTTCAACAAAGTTTTGGAGAACTTCAGAAGGAGTTCAGAAAGAAACCTGTCAAGGTTCCTGCCAGCTCTCAAGACATCTGAATCACAGAATATTCTGAATTGGAAAGGACCCACAAGGACCATTGAGTCCAACTAAAGTGAATGGTTCACATGGGCATCAAACCCAAAACCTTGACATTATTATCACCAAGGCACCAAGGAAAGGTGGCAGTTTCACAAGAAGGTTTCTTCTAGATCAAGGTTACTCTAAGATCCTCCCTGTAACAATTTCAAAACCTCTTCTCACTTAGCATCCCCAGGTCTGAAAGAATTTCAGAGCTGTTACCCCTGCGTGTAGAAAGAGAGCAGAGCCTTGAAGTCTTCTGCCTCCCCAGTGTGTTTCACATGGCTGTTCCTCCTTCACAGCAGCTACAACAACGCTTCAGCATCCAGGAGAGCTTGAGGGGTTTGTTTCAATTTTTGTGGTGATTTGGGTCACTTTCGTCAGCAGGAAGAAGAGAAAGAGACCAAAAAATCTTGGGGATGAGCAGATCCTACATGCAGGGGTCTTGTGAGGTTCCTTGAAGCCCAAAGAAAAGGCTGCTGCTACAAATATTTACATTGGGATAGACAGAGCAAGGCCAGCCAGAATGGCCTTTTCTTTCTTTCCTCTATGCACACAGCAGGCCAAAGGAGAAGGAAGACTGCACTGCTGACTGTAGCTCTAGGTCCCTCTGGGGCAATGCCACAGCTCATTTACCTCATGCTGCAGCTGGACTTTTTTTTTTTTATCAACATCCCAATCTGTTGCAGCCCTGTGGCTGCTGGATAGTACAGAAACCAGTCACCAGTAGGCACTTAGGATACATAAAATTAGAGGAGAGCTTCCATACCCTCACTTTAGCTCCCACTGTTTCCTGCTCTTACATCACTTGAGCTAGCATGATTCTTTTTTCCTTTGAATCACCAAGAAATTACTGTTTGTAAAAGCCCGACATCGATACAGCACGACTCTTCCAGACAAATAGTTTCCTTTCCTCTCCAGGAGATCCAGAAGTGCAGAACATCTAACGAGGGCATGCCCAGGCAGGTGTATCCTGCTCAGCTACCCAAACTGAGACTGGACAGAACACAGCCACACTGGACAGAGCCTGTGCTGTTGAGGAAGTTAAACCAGCAAGGCTGTGTTAGTGAAGGTAACAGCCAGAGTACAAAGTTGCTGATTGTACTGCTTCAGGCTGCATCCAGCTCATAAAATAGCATAGCTACACAAGGAAGGTGGGTTCAGTCAGGTTGTACTATTTTTGAACATGTTGGTCTAAATAAAAAACAATGCAACTTGTGCATGTAAGAAAGCCTCCTTTTATCCTCTTCCTTCTATTCCCAAAAACTCTCCATGAAAGTGTAGGAGTGCAACATGTCCTAGCCACTCTCTAGGCTGTATTTCCTGCCCAGGTGACTGAAGCATGACTGAGTTGCCACTTTACACTGAGGCTATCGCAGAAAGATGAGGGGTAGCCAAGCCACAGAAACAATTCTGTTTCACTGCAACAATCTCTTGCTCTGTCAAGATAGGATGCAAATGCACTATGAATAATGGTCACTCCAAAAGCACACATAGCTACACAGACACTCCGATCAGCAATCAGGCTGCATTCACCTCCTGCACTAACATTCATGACAAGTCCCTTGCACAAAATACAAATCTGGACCAGATTTGTTAACATTTCTCAAGCATCTTTACCACACAACTTGTGCATTTTCTGTCACATGCACACACTCAAATGCATGTGCATGCATATATATATATATTCACACACACAATATTCTGTTCCATACATGCACCTTCCCAAAAACCAAGGAAGAGCTATTCAAAGGCCATACCTTTAAGCACAGATCATGTATACAGGCACAAATAAAACTGGACATTTCGATCCCATTGTACAAAGTACCTTTACAAGGCAAAGAGTAAATACTTCATTATATAAAGGTGTACCAGCATGAGAAAAGTCTAAATGCATTTACACGTCAAAAATTCCATGGATGCCCCTTTAAATAACCCCTCCTTCCTGCAGGCAAAACCTACCAGCAAATCCCTCCTTTTTCAAACACTCAAGTACATATCCCCCCCAGTCAGCCTCTCCAACATCCACAGGGGGAAGTCAGCTAACAGTGCACTGGCTGCAGGGCTCATGATCAGAGAGAGACTTGCTCCCTTGGTGGAACTTTGGGTCAGCTGCTGAGGGTCAAGAACAGCCAGGCTCCAAGCAGGTGCAGCAACCAGAGTGCATGCAGAAGAATATTAATAGTTACTGTCCTAGCAGGTTGCAAGGATTAATTGGTTCTGGACTGCAACTCCCCATCAATGTAAGTGCTTAGGGGCAGAGGGGAGGGAGCTGTGATTACACACTTACATTGCATACTCATATGCTATTGATTTCCCAATTGGAAAGGCCTGCAGCCTTTCGTTTGTCTCTTTGCTTGCTCCCTTCCTCATGCCAGTGCTCATGACCTGCCTGCCACCTCTTCCCCCTCCCAGCAGCACAATCACCATCACCAGAAAAAGGAGGGGGACACCCTTTTTGTGGGAGAGCTCTGCCAAACCAGAAAGAAATGCAGAAACCCACATCCACGAGGTCACACAGAGGCAAACTCTAGAGTAGGGAACAAATTTCAAGAACTGAGTTTCCTTTGGATGCTTTATATAACCTAGGGACTGCAAAAGCCAGACTGTGAGTCCACAGCTGTGATCACACTTTTGCTTTAAGCCAAAGCCCCTCCTCTGAAGCCTGCCTTCTCATGCCATCTTTTTTTTCTTATAAAACAAACCAACTCTTCAAAAAAAAAAAAAATCCAAAAAAAAAAAATCAACAACAACAACAAAACCACATCACACCAACCTGCCTTAATTGCATATGTATACTCTTGCATTGCCTCCAAAACTGTCTCCTCTCAGAGGTACCATTCAAAGTCCAGTACCTCTACAGCTGACAACCACTGAAAAATCCTATTTTATGTTTGGGGGTGACAAATAAGCATGGCTAGTGTAGAGGGCCCTTTACCCTCAGCATGTAATTTTGCAGAATTTCTTCCCCAGGAACATTATAAAGCAGATATGGCTAGCAAGACTTCACTGTGAGACAGAATACTCCTTTGACTCAGAAGAATTAGGGTAGCAGCCCTTGTAGTGCTTTTCCTTCTCCTTCCTTGCAGATGAGCAGGGTAATGCTGGCACATTAGCAGGCAACCTACTGGAGGGCTGCCTCACAAGGAAATGCCTCAGCTTCCAGGAAATTCAGCATCAGCCAAAGCACCACAGTGCAACAGAATGGGTTTGGCTTCTTTTTCCTACACTTATTTCTGTAAGAATCTTGTACTCCGAGCACTTTTTTTCCCTTCCATGCTGATGTGTGCCCTTCACTGACACCAGGAGACAGCTGTGTCTCACATACTCGTCTACATGTGCCCTTAGCTCTCTCTCAGAGTGGGACAGGATGGTCTGTGCTCTGCTTGATATTTCTGGTTTTATCATGGATGCATTGACAGCAGGAAGAGTACATCAGTTGCCAAAATAATTGCTCATTTAGTATGAGCAGCAAAGGAAACTGTTATGCACCTTTTTAAGGAAAAGGGATTACCAAAGAAGCAAAGGTTCATGCTTCCTATAGGGACCACAGACAGCAAAATTCTGCATCCTTCCAGCAGCACCCTGTGCACAAAGGAGACGATATTTGGCAAAACACGTCCTCGTGTTCAAAGGCACACATGAAAGATTTTCCCCAGACTCCTCCAGGATATCTTTGTCTGGTACCATTATAGACTTCACTCAGATCATTCAGTCCTTTAACAACCTCTGTCAGACAACAACCACCTCAGCTGATCCTCTTCCACAGAAAAACCCATCAGGTGCTCTGATGTGCCCAGAAAAAAAGGACGTCCCTTGCCCTCATTCTTCATCAGCTTTTGCCACCTGTCCTCTCTGTACAGCACACAGGCAAGCAAGCAGTGCTGCAGCTCCTCATCACCAGCCCAGCCCCACCAGGCAACTGCACACAACACCCAGCTGCTGCTGCCGTGGGACCTGGACAAGACCATCCCCTGTCTAACCCAGCCCTAAGCAACTCAGCCTTGCACAGGGTAAATCTGCTGGGGGAAGGGTCCAGGTCCCCCAGCAAGACAAGGACTTTGGCTCCCTCAAGGCGTACAGGAGGCACAGCCAGCACACAGAAAGGATGTGCTCTCCTAGAGCACTGGCTCTGCCAGCAGCCCAGGATGACAGCAGCTGTATTCCTCACCCTGACTGGAAGGAGCTCTATTGCTAGAGGAAGAAAAAAGTGAAAAGAGTAACTATAAAAGAGCACATCTCCTCCTCAGACCATTAGTGTACACATAAGTGTGCTCCAAGGCTGAAAAGGAGTGCCCAAAAACATTGGGAACTGGGTTCTTTGTTACAGAACTAGTAAAACTCTTGTGTGAGAAAAGATATCTGAGAATGAAACATTAAGCAAATTTTTACTTATGATAACAAAGCTCTCTGAGCAGGTAGCTGAGTGTAGAGATTCATAACAGCTAGAGGAAATGGGTTCTTACTTGTATAATTATTGATTATTATGGTCAGCAATCACTGGATAGAACTGGAAGAAACACTTGGGATATCTTTTTCAATGCTCCCTGTTTGCAGATAAAAAGCCTTCTCTACTTCTTCCCTGTCCTAAGCCTAGAAGAAAAGTATATTGTTTCATGTATTAAACCTCTTCATCATTTAAGGGAATGCAAGGCAGCTGAGTGAGGTGTCTCCTCTTCAATACAGTCCAGCCTGTGAGTGCTTCCCTTGCCTTACTCAAGAAGGGAGAACTGGAAACAGATAGGAAGAAAAGTATATTCAGGAGAGCAGGAAAAGTCTTTTATTTCCTCTCCAGCTGGCATTATCTAAATGTTATCCAAGTGCATCACCATCGCCCCGTGCTGTTCCCCATACACCAGAGTGTCACCACTTGCACTCACATTGCTGCTCCTCCCTCCCTTCTCCCCATCCATTACACATTATCAGCACAGGAGCACTCGGGTGCCCGCTTCCATCCATACAGATCGCACGTACCTCACACATTAACAAACACATCATTTTTCACACCCGCATTGCCCAGTAATGTTACAAAACATGAGACTTTACAGATAATATTTGTGCTGTATACCAAGCTAAAGCAGCCTATGCCACTTACCCAACTGTTTCTGTGATTTCTTTCATCAGACTCATTCCTCATTTAACACCCTGGAGCAGCTCAAGAAATACATTATAAATAAATGTTGCCAGGACTTTACAGATCAGTTCAGCATATCCTTTCCTAAACCATCCACTCCACTAAACTGTCTGTGCTGGTATCTCACTTTTTTTTTCTTTTTTTTTTTTAACCACAAATTCTTATACAATTAACCAATTAGGTGAGGTTGTCAGGGAGGTTCATTGAAACAAGCTGGGATTTTGCAAATTGCTGATTTGAAACAGCTGCTATTTTTCAACAGCGAGAATTTGTTTAGAAGAATTTTCAACTTAAAGCGATGCTGAAGGAAATGTATAATTTGTCAAGGCATTCATTTATTAAAATAAAATGCTCAGGATGAGGAAATAAAAATTAATTTTCATTTTGACAGCTAAGTAAGAGTAATAGTAAGTGAAAGTGCAAACATCAACACAAAATTCTTCTAAATTATTTAAATGCAATTTTGTATAGATACTAATCATTTACTCCTCCACACCATACTCATGCACCCATTTTTGACTTGGGGATAAAAAAAAAAAAAAAGGAAGAGAAAAATTCAGCTTTACAATCCATTTCAACAATCTGATATCTCTCAGATGCTTTGGGGCACATTGTGCTAAGAAACAAATCCATTCGAGGGAAGAGCTGCAGCGTGCCACCAGAAAATCCTAGAAAATCCCACCCGGCAGCAGTGCTGGGGTGTGTAGGTACTTTTATTCCTCCAGCCCCCACAGGGCAGTGAGGCCAGCGCACCATGCAGGAGGAACAACCATCCCGCCTCCGAGCCACCTGCCTGCCAAGGAGGACTGGAAGTGCAGCGGCAGAGAAATGCGAGAATCCTGAGCCACCAAAATGAGGAAACATAGTGATCGGGGGGAAACGAAAAAAAAAAAAAAAAAAAAAAAAAAAAACACGCAGGGGGGAAGGAGCAAAGGCTGGCGCTGTGCCCAAGGCCCTGAGGCCGGCAGGCCGGGCACAGGCAGCGCTTTGCATCCTGCCTGGCAGAGCGCTGGCCGCTTGGCACGGCGGAGCCGCCGCGCTGCTGCCAGGCTCAGCTGCGCTTCCTCCCCGCGCCCCCAGCGCTGCCATTCAGGCTCGGCTCGGCCCGGCCCGGCCGTGCCAGCAGCGCTGCCCTGCTCCCCCGCGCCTGGCGGCTTTGGGAGAGCGGAGAAAGGCAAGGAGCTGCTTTTGCGGTCACCGGTACACCCCCAAGTGGACAGCGAGGAAAAGGGGAGAGAGGGCATGGACAAGTTTTGGGTGGCTCGCAGAGGTGTAGGCTCAGCTGTCTGGCTCTGGAGGGATGTGCTCACAAAGGTCTTGGCAGGGTTCTGACCGGGGGTCACTGCCTGTCAAAGCCAATACTGCCGCTTCTTGGGGTAAGAGCTCCACAGAGCTGTGCTCAGCAGGGTTAGAGAAGCGTTCAAGGCTCGTTACCACAGCTTTCAGTGAAAAACAATTAAATTGAAATAAATATTGTGGGGGGTTGTGTTGGTTTGTTGGGTCTTTTTAAGGGCACAATATTTTCCCACCCCTTTTTAACTCCGTCAAATATCTTCAGGCTTGTTTCAGGCAATGCCCTACTCCTCCCCATGCAGCCCCAGTATTCCTGCCTCCCCATTCTCTCACTCTTCACATCGTAGAAGGGAAATTACTGCTGGCTATGAAACCAGATCCAGCAGTGCTCTGGTTTATATCATGCCAGAAGTTTGGGAACAGTCAAAAAAGCAGCTCCAGGTTTGCAAACACTCATACAACACCACAGCATCCTATCTCATCGCAAAACCTAGGGAGGGCAGCTGTGTTGCCTTTGCCTTTTTAGAGGGTATATGATAATACAGACCTCAAAAGACCTTTCCTGAAGCCTTCGAAATGTGGCTGATACTACAGTGGCAATACTAACTCACTAAAATAGAAGGTAAAAGCCTGTCCATGCCCATAGCCTGGCGTAAGCTCCAGCTATAAGGATGGACTAAAACAGCTCCTGGCTGTGCTGGCATCAGGATGCTCTGGTCACAACTCAGGGAAGGCTTGTGACTTGAAAACACTGAGTGGAGCAAGCGCCGTGGTCTACAGTCTAGGAAGTGTGCATCAGAAAAGCAAAGCTCAGAGTCAACGCGACTTGCCAATGTCCATCTGTCTTGACAGTTCTCTGTCTGAACCTCCAGAGCAGGGCAAAGTTCACACCAAGCTACACAACTTCATTGTTGACATTATCTACTTGTGCTACACAGGTACTGGTTCTCCTATTACCCCATGTACAACCTATGTGCTGGGAAAAATTCTCCTTGCCTGTCAGAAATAGCCACTTCACAGCAAGGAGGGAAGTCAGCTGGAAGGTGCTGGTGTTGGATTCACAGTCCAGACTTCAGAGAATGTAAATTGAGAGAAAATATGTGACAGTGAAAAGCATGTGTACGAGGCCCAGAAATGGGAGAAGTGAGATTGTATGAAAAGGAGCACTCAGCAAATGTGAGAAGGTGGCAGAAAATGAAGGATTCCATAGTGAGGGCTTGCAGGAGTGACAGGTGTGAGGCTGCAATAGAAAGCGTGTGTGTGACAGGGAGCCTGCCTGTACGGGAATTTGCTTAGTAGACACAAAATAGAAGAGAACAGTACATGCAAGACTGTGTGTAAAAGTAGGAGCTAAGGGAAAGTGAGGAAGCTGTGACTGGCATATCTCCATGCACAGCAGTCCTGCACTAATATGTACAGGAGTGAGAAAAAAGCACTGTGAAAAAAGCCGTGTGTGAGTGAGATACCCTCTAAAGGTGCAGCTCACTGCAAATGCAAGACTGTGAGCCACAGAGTAGGCCAGATAGAGTACATCAATATTCTTTAGTTATATTTTCACCTATGTGTGTGTATATGTGGGCACACAGGTTTACAAGGCTAGTGCAGCAGGACAGGCAAGGGATTTTAATATGCAAGCAACCTCGAACACTAGTGTTCAGGATGGAGGCTTGAAGGAGGGAGGGGGGCAAAGGGGAAGGGAGAACGTGAGCACAAGAGAAGCAGACTCTCCAGGAATTGCATGTGCTAGGGAGCTAGAACTGTATGTGTCAGAGTGAGTTTATTCATCTTCCATGCTATATCCCTGAGAGTGTGTGTGTGTATGTGTGTGTGTGTGTGTGTGTGTGTGTTCAGGAAGGATCACTGATGTGTGTGAGTGACTGTGGATCATGCACAAGCTGCAATTTTGAAGGCTATGATTATATGTACATGTGTGACATGTATTAATACATACAGCATGGAATGCATTAACCCTTAACTCCTGTTTACAGAAAGCATCTCAAAACCAGCTAGCATGCCTGTCATCACTTCAAACTAAATTCCATACTCACACTTGGCTCTTAAAGCAAGAAACCCAGCTGGCAATTCTCCACTGAACAAAACCCTATACCCAACAAATTTTCATCTCCTGTCTTTCCTCCATCACTCTCTCCCTCTCTCTTTTTTTTTTTTTTTTTTTTTTTTTTTTTTTTCCCTCCTGATATAGAGGGGAAGGACATAGTATTTTCACAGACAGACCAGAGGCATAGAGATTTCTCTAACCTCCCCCTCTGGACAAAACCAAAATAAATTAAAAAATTAAAAACCCAAAAAACAAACCAACCAACCAAAAAAAAAAACCCAAAAGAAACTTAACACTTATCTCCTCAGGAAGGTAAAGAATCGAGAAGAATCAGTACTTGTGACCCAAAGTGGTGAGAAACAGCAGCTGTGGATGGAGGGGATACCCACCTTCACCCATCACTCTTTCCCCCTGCAAATCTTAACTGTACTCCCCCCAACACCTCCCCCTCTGAAAAAGCATAAATACAGCAGCAAAGTCAGTCACATGCAGTGTCCTCTAACCATAGGATTCACCAGCAGCAATCTCTCCTTGGCTTATTTCCTGAGGCAAGGGGGGGGAAGGTTTGGAAGGGAAAAGAGGGGGGAGAGGAAGCTCCAGCTTCCAGCTCCATGTTTCAGGCCATCCTCAGTCCATCAGCCTCAATTAAAGCAGAAGGGTTTGAGGAGGTTGTGAGAAAGAACTCACCACATACCTTGCAAGGAGAAGAGGGACAGGAAGAATCCCAGCACCCAGATACTGTGCAGCCAGTAGGTCCTCATGCTTCTCTCTCACTCGCTCCGCTTCCTCTGCCTTTTTCTCCGTCTCTTCGCTTCTGTCTCTCTCTCTCTCAATTTATCTTTTTTTTTTTTTTTTCTCCCTCTTCGCTCCTCTCAAAGAAAATGGGATTCGTGTCTCCCTTCAGTCAGTCCCTCTGGGCTCTGCTTTGCCAGCTCTGACAATCCAGTCGCAGCGCAAGCTGACCCGCGGTGGCCAGATTCCCAAATAACCTCTCACTCTCCCCTTCAAGTGCTGGAGAAAGGGGGGGCCAGGTTGGATGCTCCACCGTAGCCTGGGCTGGCTGTAAACACAGAGAATCTCTCTGTCTCTCTCCTGCAGCTCCAACTAAATGCGACTGTACTTAAACAAGCAATGCCTTATAGGACAGCGCTCAGAGCAGAACAGATCCCACCTCTGCCACCTAGTGTTGCAAGCCAGCTCATTTATTTCATTTTTATATATATAAATATATATACATTATGCTATAGAAATATGGTTCCCTCATTCCTCTACAAATGTATCTCTTGGATCACAGTCTATGAGCCATTCCGGGCTCAAGAGTCCCTGAGGTTCCAGCTCCAGTGCGAACGGGGAGGATATTCAGCGAAGGAATATTCCTCATCACCACAACAAGAGGCACGGCAGGGCAGGTTTGGTTTCTCAGCAGAGTTCTGCTTGACAAATTCTGAAGCAAGGGTCTCTCTGATGCTGGTGTCACTGCCGGGCAGTACACAGGGGCCAGAGGGAGATTCAGACGCACCAACTGTAATTACAGAGCTGCCAAGTCCTCCAGGAAAAAATAGCAAGCATCGGTCTGCATTAATCTTTGCTGGATCTCCTGTGACTTCTATGCAATTTCAGGGGGACCAGAAAGAATCCTTCTGTAATGGAAATCCAGCTTGAAAGGCAGCCATTTACTCACACAAGGCTTCCCCCACTACCCTTTCTTCAAATACAGGTTCCTCCTGCCATATGTAGCACAAACTTTTTTTATCTCGAGGAGTAATTGACTTGTGTAGCTCTATTTCCCCCTAAAATCATTGCCTCCGGTTAGAGGAACACCAGTAATGAAGTCCTGCTTAACATTCAGGGCTTTTTATCACTCACTCTCCAGGTATTTCACAAAGGGTGTCCTTTCACAGCTGGGGATGTGGAGCAGAGATTCCCTTGCAGCAGTGTGAGTGCACAACTTCTGAGGTCAATCCCTGGGACACAGTGTGACAGCCCAGCTGGACTGCCCAGGCAGCCCTGTGCCCTCTCTTCAGGCCACATTGTGCACTTCATTGTGGTCACCACACAGCGTATGAGGATGCCAACACTAAAGGATGCTAATTTTCAATTTACACATTGAGGGTGTGGGTGAGCAAAGGTGAGTATCCACATGTAGGAAAGGTCTGTAGGATTCTTGTCACTAGATGAGAAGTGATGGTGTTCCAGAAGTGTTTCTTAGTGGGCTGCTGTACAGCAAATTGTTCTGTGAACAGAGTACACCAAGCCTGCCTCCTGGCTTCCTGTCTGCTGTCTCAAAAATTCCCCTGCTCTAATAAAAGCCAGAACCCATCATATCCCCTGTGACATCTCCTGTAGGAAGAAGAAATCCATGCTATGGCTAGTCTTGCTTCCTAGTGGACCAAGATGAAAGACAAAATGCAAGACACCACTTGCCTTAGCCTGGTTGGCTACTGCCATGTACCACCTACATAATTCTCGGGTTTTTCCACTATGGAGGGATTGGAGCATTACCTAATCACCAGTTTTTAAGAGACATACAGGAATAAGTTACTTTTTAGCCTTCCGCCCTCTTTTAAATGTGGTTGAAATTGGTTGCACTGAAAAGTTATTCGGAGGAAGAACATATGGACAAACAGATACACATGTACTCTCAGCTAGATTTCACTTCCCAAGGAAATCAAACTAAAAATATTAGAGTGGACTAAAGTCAACTGACTCTAGTCAATGAGAGCATGCTTCTTTTTTGTGATTTCCATTTCAGATGATTTCATGCTCTGATATGGTATTGGGTCTGCATGGCAAGGTTTTGGTAGGGGGGCACGTCTGTCAGAAGCTTCCCCTGTGTCTGACAGGGCCAAGGATGGGCAGCTGCAAGACAAAGCCAGCGCAGGCCAAGTCCAAGTGTACCAACAGCAATGGTAGTAACACCTCTGGGATAATGCATTTAAGAAGGGGGTGGATGCTGTGTAACTGCAGCCAGGAGAGGGGAGTGAGAATATGTGAGAGAAATAGCCCTGCAGACACCAAGGCTGGTGGAGAAGGGAGGAAGTGCTACAGACACCGGAGCAGAGATTCCCTTGCAGCCCAGGATGAAGATCATGGAGGCTCAGGATAGATCAATTATCCACCTGCAGCCCATGGAGGACCCCCTGCTGGAGGAGGTGGATGCCTGAAGGAGGCTGTGATCCCATGGGAAGCTCACAGTGGAGCAGCCTCCTGGCAGGACCTGTGGCCCCATGGAGAGAGGAGCCCATGCTGGAGCAGCTTTGCTGGCAGGACTTGTGACCCCTGACCCCCTGGGAAGCCACATTGGAGCAGTTCGTGAAGAAGTGTTGCCTGTGGGAAGGACTCATGGTGGAGCAGTTCATGGAGACTGTCTCCTGTGGGAGGGAGCCCACACTGGAACAGAAGAGTGTGAGGATCTTCCCTCTGAGGCAGGAGGAGCAGCACAGACAAGTGTGATGGAAAGATCTCAGGCCCCGTTCCCTGTTCACCTGTACCACTGCAAGGGAGGAGGGAGAGAAAATGAGGAATGAAATTAAGCCCAGGAGGAAGGGAGGAGTGTGAGAAAGATATTTTAGGATTTGGGTTTACTTTTCAATATCCTGCTTTGATTTCACTGGTAGCAAATTAAATGAATTTTTCTGAAGTTGAATCTGTTTTGCCTCTAACTGTACTTGGGGAGTGATCACCTCGTCCTTGTCTTGACCCACAAGCTTTTTGATGTATTTTTTATTCCCCTGTCCAGCTGAGGAGGGGTGATGGAGCAACTTTGGTGAGCACCTGGAGGCCAGCCAGCATCAAACCACCACAGATACCACAGAGAGCATGGTCTGAAAGAGAGCACAGTCAAAAATAAACTTGGCACTCAAGATACATTTGGAACTCAGCATGCCAAAATCAAGTGGTGACAATCAGTTAGTAGGCTTGGAGTAGGAGTTTTGGGGTTTTTTTGCAGAAAACCTCCCAAACATCTATCTCAGGTTCAGGGACCAGCAAGGCCAGCACTTTGATACTACACCAGCTCTATACATTTCTGACACACAACTGTTCGTGTGCTCAACATTCATTTTTTCAATTGTCCTACACCTTTGTGATCCATTACCTCAGTGCTCACCATCTACATCTGATATAATATACAGCATTATATGCATTTGTACTGTTTCACAAATCTCCTCAGCTCCCACATATGGCAGCAAAATTCACCTGCTACCTATCCCACAGCCACATACATCACCTCCCACCGGCCCTACATGTAGCCCTGTAGGGTCCCACAGCCTTTGCAGTTAAACCAGATCATTATGCAACCATTCAAAGTCTACTTTACCTACAGATCCCATGGATGACCCCATAATATGTAGCTCTCAAGCACATGATTATCTCAGACTTTGGATAGGAATATGCCATGGCCTGAAAAAAAAATCTAAATCAACCCTCCTTCCATCTAAATCATTTCCCGTGTCCTATGGCAACTGGCCCTGCTAAAAATTTGTCCCCATCTCCCCCTTTAAGTACTGAAATGCCGCAACATTTATTACAACACTTATGATAGCAATTTATATTGATTCCAGTAATTAATAATATAGCCTAGTAATTAGTCTTGTGTTAATTATTAATCAATATTATATGTATTATAATAATTAACATTATTTTTTGTAATAAGTAATAATAAATGATAGCAGAACTGTATCTCTGCTCCATAAATTCCATAGGGATGTGTGTGAGATGCTGCTGAACCCAGTCTTGTTCCCATCCAAATTAGGCAGTGATAGTTACAAGTCCAGAGAAATGACACAAAGGAAGCAGCACTCTCTCAGGCAGCAGCATCTTACACTTCCCTGGAGAAGCTGGCATGACTGAAAGGAGAAGCAGCTTTTTCTTGCAACGTATTTGACATATTCCTAACCTTCAAAAACATTTGGGACTGGATTTTGGCTCCCTTGCTCATGCTGAGTCATACCAATGGGGTTACTTGGGACATTAGACTACTAAATTAGAGCAGGAGTATCAGATTCTGTGGGCTGAAATTCTCTGGGATTGGTCTCTGGCCAAAAGTGAGTCCATTTTCCTCTAGCCAAATCTCTCACCTACCTACATATTGTGAGAACAAAATCTGAATCAAGAATTATGCTCAACTCTCCCTAAATCCCTCAAACATTAAGAGGAAAAAACAACAACACCACCAAAACAACCAACCACACCCCAAACAGGCAGCAGTCCTCATTCTTCAGTCCTTTCTTTTTAAATTAGTGCAATCCTCCCACTTCACCCAGTATTAAAATGCCAAGAAGAGCACATCTACAATCCTGTATTAAGAAAAAAAAAGGTTGAATTCTGACAGAGCTCTGATTGATTGAAAGCCAGCTACTTTTAATGCATAGTCAAAGTGTTTCATTAGGGCTGAGTGAATGGATTTAGATGCACTGAGCATGGATGCTTGTCCATTTTTTAATAAATAAATGTGCTTTGTGCAATTAACTGTTTAAGCACTCACACTTCCATTTCTATTTCATCTTAGCTTTAGTCACTTCAAGCAATATCAATATTAACTTGATTGTGCAGCACACACATAATATTTTCTCTTCCAAGTTTCTATCCTAAACCTACCATTAAATACTTCTCAAGCAGGCATGCTAAAGTTGTTGGAGGAACTTTTAACTTTTCCATTACAGATTTTTTCAAATTACTGTTATTTAACTGTGCAAATGTAATGTTGCATTAACAAAAGGCTTAGTGTTTTTTTTTATTGTAATAGAAATAGTATTGGAAACACAGTTGGCCATGCAAATTTTGCAGGGTTTACATAAGAGAATGAGCATTCCTGAAACCACAAGTTAAGAGAGCTTGGTAAAGTGAGCAGGAGGCAAGAGCCATAGATTACCCAGAAGTGGCTTTTCTGTGTTTTAGTGTCCTGTCCTGTATGTCTGTCTCTGACGTATGTATATTACTGCTTCTTTTATTGAGTGTTCTATCTGTGGGTTTCATGGCTTTGGACTAGTGCATCCATGATAAATAGTGCATTTCAGTGTGATTTACAAGAGTGTTGTGGCATGTGCTGCATGTGATCTTGGGAAAGGGGGTGGAAGGAGATGTTCTGTCTGCAAGAAATACTCATTTGTCATGTGGTTCTGTGAAACCCACTACCATCCAAGGTCAAGGACTGCAGTGCCCAGAAATGTGAGTTCTCTTAGAAGGGATGCAAGGGCCTCAAGACCATGATAAATAGTCTCACACCTGATTAAGCTCCTTTGTGGAGGCTGAGAAAACAGCATTTGTGTTTCTCATTTGCCTTCAGTAGGAGATTCAAGAGAAGACAACCCTACTGAAACCACACTTTCCACCTGTTCTTTCCTTTCTGCCACCTCATACTCCTCAACTATATTCCCACCTTTTCCCTCTCTCAGCTTCTTGCCGCCCATCACTACCCTTCCCATCTCCTTTCTTCTCTACTGTCTTCCTGTGAAGCTCATCAAATAAGGCAGAGTGTCTTTCTGAGGCTTCTTCAAGGGGAAGATTTTCCATCAGGGTTTCCACAAGACTCCAAGCTGAAAGTAGCTTTTTTGAACAAATAAATGCCAGGCCAGCAACTATGGAAGGTTGCATTTGACTATACAGCAATTCCCTAAGATGAAAATCCACAGAAATAGCCAGCCAATGAGATAGCAACAGCACTTGAGGAGCAGTGGGAAGAAGGAGGAGATGGAAAGAACCCTCATTTAATTCCAACAACCATGCAATGACGCAGCGGGGACTGAACTGAGAACTCTTGGGGACAAATGTGTTGCATGAACTGGTACAGCACAAATGTCTGAGTTTCTCTAGCAGCAGCCTTAGCAGACCCACCTCCTTTACAAGTTGGGTCACATAAAAGGATACGTCACAAAAAAGCATTTGCCAGCAGTATACATTCACACATTGGCGTTGTCGCATAATTAGAACATAAAATAAATGGCATAACAGATGCTATCAGCATGTCTACCACACTGTATCCATGGTGCCAACTCCTTCTCCAAGGGGAGCCTCACCCAGGCCACGCTGAGAAAGCCTGAAACATGGGCATGTAGAAACCAGCCTTTATGGAAATACACACACGAAGTTCTGCAGAAAGGTCCTCTGCTCTTTCAACATTTGTAAGATTTTATGGGAAATCTGCAAGTGTGAATGACAACAAGAAGAAGAAAATTGGCTAGCACCCAGGAAAAAAAATACCCAAAAAAACCCAAACTTTGGCAGATAATTTTTTGAGTTGTCATATTTTTTTGTGGGAAAAGAGTCAGCTCTTTCAAGCTGGGAATAAAAATAATAATTCTGTTCGGCTCCTTTGAGCAGCAGGGAATTCGCAATCCAAAAGGAGAGGCGGTTACACCACAAAACCCTGGCCACAGCCAGTACTAACTGGCTTCCTCAGAGGCACAAGGAATCCCTCAACACTACAGAGGGCATTTAAGAAATGTTTTTGAGCCCCCTGTCTTTAAATCTCCACCAGAGCTTGGCAGCAGAGACCTTTCCTCCCGGGACTCAGGGCACGTTCCCCAGGCAGTACTCTACCAAAGATCTTTCCTTGACATAGCACCCAGCTTCCCTAGTGCACACCCCACTGTACCCAGAAGCAGCCTTTTATCCCAGCTGTTGCTTTTCAGGTCTTTAGTCACAGCTGGGGGCCTTGTGCTTCCCTCCATTAGCGCTCTGCACCCGCCGGGCAGGAGCTGCTGGATGCTGCAGCCCAGTTCCCTGACCCATAGTCCCAACAAGTCAAGCATTGGGCTCCCCAGCTGGTAGTTCCATCTTCAGGCTATGGCTTGTTGGCTTTGCTAGATAAATTGTGGGTTGACTTCACAGACAGGACTGCCTTATGCCTAGGCACCCCTGAAATTTGTCCTTTGTTGTTTAGGATAAAGCAGAAAAGGAAATTGTAGCCATTTGCTGCCTGTGGCCAGCTAACTGAGCTCCAGCACATCCACCTGACACAAGAAGGTCCCAAAGAAATGACTGTCGAGTCTGTACCCATCACCCAAATGAAATACAGGAGGCAAATGACATCAGTCTCACTGTCTGCGGTGCTGACCTGCACACAGCTGAACAGTGTGACATTTTCTAGACAGAAATACAGAAAAGCAGCATGGTTTTTTTGTGGGTTTTTTTAATGATTTTTTTAATGTCAGAGCATCCATACTCAGCAGTCTGGAAGGCAGCTGGAGCTTGAGCCATGTGAGCATTCCCATTGCAAGAGTCTCCTTGCAATGTTTCACAACATCCTGAAATTATGAATTCCCAGGCTTATGTTTTTCAGATCTAGTCTCATGCACAAGGGTATATTTTTTATGATTTTGTTTTTATTTTTGAAAGCTTGAGCAAGCAAGGGTTTGGCTGTTTAAGATATTTGGGACTGGGGGAGTGCTTTATGATTAGTGGAAGAACTAATTTGTTCCTTTTTTAAACAGTTCCAGTGCAGAAATTACTGTGGATAGAGACTTGAAAGGTAAATAATATGAGGCAAGATTTGTAGGAAGTGGTGATATTTTATTAAACTGAAAAATATAGCTGAAAGAACAAAACAAAACAGGCTTTCCAGGCATATGGGCTTGCATGCTCAAAAGTGTATCCTGACTTTTAACTATATGATGTCAAATAACTGATAGTACTTCTTCCTACAAATCTTCCCTCCTTTATGTCTTTAGCCCATCCTAGCAAAAGCGTCAGGGGAACATGGAAGGGAAGTCAATGTGAGGGCATTACACAGAACAGCAGAAAACATGCAGATATGATTTTATTGAGGGGGTCTTCCTTCAGCTAAAACACAGGTTCCAGAAGACACTCCTTGGTATGAGTGACATAAAAATGCTTGGGTTTCAGTAACATGCAGAGGGTAATCTTTGTGTAGGCAGGGCTCCACGCATTTCTGTGAATCACTACAGATCAGCTCTCAAGCCAAATAAAAGCAGTTGAAAGGCCCACAGTGGCCTCTGATCCAGGTCCCCTCTACAGCAAAGTCACTAGGTCATCACTTTCCCTTGCCTGCTCTGTATTGAGCATCTGTGTACCTTCCCCTGCCACTGTTGATCACTTGTGCTGCAGGGGTGATACAGAGCCCTCGTGAGACCAAAGCCTGCAGAGATACATGTTCTGCAAAAGGATGCTGAGAAAGTATTTCAAGCTGTGGACAGCAGGTGCAAAGACAGACAAACACACAGCACTTTGGCCAGAGAAGAGCCTACAGCCCACCTGCTATTTCAAAAAATTGTCTGTGATGCACTTGCAGACTCTCACTCAATGAAAAACATGAAGAGACAGTTTTAAGTTTGGCACTACCTGATCTCTGCTAGCCTTTGCTGTGTTAATAATCTCTGCCATTAGCTTCTTTTTCAAAGCAGGATTTGTTTTCTGTAGCTATTTTATCAGACAGAGGATGATCAGGAGGTTAAAAACCACATTATTAGCATTAATGACTATTATTATTTATACCCTTGTACAAGCTGCCCAAGTCTAGGCAAAGAGACAGTCCATTTCCCCAAAAAGCTCACAAATCTTATTTATGATAAGGAATCACAGACCATGTATCAACAGTATGGGAGGAGAGGACAGCAGGGAATAAGGAGAACAACTGTATTAAACAAAAACCTCTTCTGCAGTTTAGGCAAGATGCTATCTCCAGGGGCCTACTTGATCAGCCAGAAAATATGGATCTGGGTTTTTCTCCAGAACAACATTTTCCAGTATACCAAAGTAATCTGTGGTGTTTCTTTTTGCCCTTCCCTCTTCCCAGCAACTCAATCATCTATGCACCAAAGTCTGTGACAATTATACACAAGTGGCAGTATCCAGGATGAGAGAAATTACTGACTTTTATACACTTCTCTTCATCTGTCAAGGAGGAGCTCATTGTTACTATTTTACAAAAGGGGAAATTGAGGCATGTAATGGTGCAAGAGTTTTCCACAAGATCACCTATTCTATATCCACAAAGAGCCCTGAAATGGGTCCTTAAGGTCTGCTTCTCACTGAGAAGATCCATTTCTTCTCCAAGTAGGAGGATTTCTTTATTTCCACCAATAGAAGCATTTTATTGTCAAGAGAACAGCATCTCTGCTGCAGTTTTTCCCAACAACAGCAAAGTCAACATATATTGTGAACTAACAAGACCAGCACACATTTCTGTTGTAAGTAGACTCAGAAGTTGGCATCTTGGAGAGAAAGGGAAGGGCAGTCCAGTGGTAAATGCAATTTCCACTGACTTGCAGAACTTGATTTTACTGTACTGTTGCTGGGCCCAAACATTCAGAACACTGTTGCATATAGTTATATGTTATAATGGAAGTTCCATGAGGTCCTAGAAATTTTGAAATGTAGATTCCAAGTCCTTCCTTGGTCAAAAATTTCTTGGGTCTGTTTAGTCATTTAGGGATTTTGGATAAAGCTTTGTTTTTTCATTGGTTAAAATGGTGAAAATAGAGCACAGTGATGAGAGTATTCTGAAAAAACACTAAGATATTCATGGTGAACAAGGAATTGGAAAATACATAAAAATGCATTTAATCTGCACAACTTTTCCTTCTAAGTGCAGAGTTTCATTTCAATAAGTGCCCTGGAGAGGTTATGCCTTGCAAGCATCTTGTAAAACTGAGATTGCTGCACTGCATCCCCAGTGATCTCAGGGCAAATGCAAGACTGAACAATGACTCCGTATCTGGCTGCACGTGATTCCACCTCCCCGACAACTTCACTTGAGAAATCAATGAAGCAAAATATGGCATATTTTGGGGCTGTATGGGAAGCAGGTTGCTTGTACTTTGACACTTAGAATACAAGATTCTAATAGAACCATCCTTCAATTTAAGCAGAAGAGATTTGCTGCTAAAGGCAGAAGGTGACTATGATTGCCATGAAACTGTCTGTGGCCACAGTTGTAAGAAGGTCGTAGCAGAGATATTCGTAGTTAGCTACTAAATTTATTCAACACTCTTAGGCTCGGTTTAGATGGACTGAAGTTACCCCAAGGTCAAAATTCTCTGTGGTGCAGAGTGTAAACTTATAAGTGCAAGCTGGGCTGTTGACCAGGCACATATTTCAGAGTCCCCAGCACTCTGTTTGCCTGAACACGCTTGGTGAGTCGCTTGGGTCAACAAGCAGCTTGGGTTTATGCAAGCATACAGTTGGCACTATGCATGCCAGCAACAGGGACAGGATACAAATGTGGTACAAGGTCTTTAGTCTCAACACCAGTTTTGTAGCAGTGCAGACATAGCTTCAGTTTAGCTTTTGAATCTGTTTCCCACTCCTAGTAATAAGAACGTTCTCTATCAGGCTATTGTCAGAAAAGTAGATCTGGAAATCATATTGTTCTGGAGCTTGCTTCAGTATTAATGAGCACAGCTTGAATTAAAAAAGGGAAAATACTGCTCTGAGTTACATCAGAAACTTATTTAAAGGCTCTTTTTGCTCCTTTCCAGATGCTCTACTTTTGCCAAATGAAGCCCGTCTGAATTGGGAAGTCTGATCCTTCATGGACAGCTCCTGTGTAGAGTTATGTAGGTAGAGCACAGCTCTGCAAAAGAAAGCTTGTGTTGTTTTTCACAGAGAAGATCCAGACTAATACTGTAATCAATGTAATAGAGATTCCAATGGAGTTGCCAAGAACAAATGCACAAAAGTTTTCTCTGGGCCTCCAGAGCCTCAGTGATACGTGCAGTCTTTGCAGCCCAACATCAGGAATGAAAGATGCCATGTCCTAGAAAATGCACTAATGTATGCCTTATGGCATCTTTGATATGCCACCAGGTACAGGTTAAGGGAAACTGATCTTCTAGCAGTAGAGAAAAAAGATATCCCGAAGACATAATCAGTCCTTCCTCTGCCCTCTGCACTGAATAGCTTGGTTTGCTTCTGGCTGCGCAGGTACCTTGGCAAAGGCAGCTGCACATCAGCCCCTTATTCTGTGGCTTTCACCTTCGCATTTTGCAGGGGGCTTCTCTGAAAACTGTCTTGTAGAGGAAGGCAGGCAAAAGAGGCCGTCTGCAGCTTCAGCTGTCAGGCTGTTAAAGACAGGGGCAGGGAAGGTGTAGATTTAGATGGCAGCTGCCCAGACAAGCAGTAGATGAGTGAGGAACCGATACTGGGAAATTATACAATTAAAATAGAAAAAAAAATAGAAAATAGACCATAACTTCAAAAGAAAAGGGATCTTAACAACATAATGGTCTCTTATGTTGAGCATTACCTTGAATCTCCAAATGGATTCTGAATTTAGAGAAGACTTAGATTTCCTTTCTTCTGCTTCTTGTCTAGGGATTATGAGCTGAAAAGTCTGATATCTTTCCAGGTGTTAGATTTTGGATTTGCCCATGCTTCCCTACCTATGCCTGATGAATAAGTAGCTCCTCAGGTCCAAGAACCCTACTGAGGGTGGTTAATACCAACACTTAGAGTATTGCCATACTGCTGGCAATGATCACCTTGCATTCCCAGACTGCTACTTCCCCCATGAAAGTCAGTCTCACTTGCTTGAGTGACAGAGACCTTCCAGCTTTTGGGTGACTCCTTTGTTGTCTGAACTTTGTGAAACCAGGTGGCAGGAACAGGATTATTCTTATTCAGAAACTCTATGAGGAGCAAGCCCATGACCTTGCATCCCAGTGAGTACTGATCTTATGCTATGGGATGTGTTGATTAATTGTGGATGGTCAAAGTCACATGTAAGATATTTATCACAGTCATCATTAGGTGTCATAAGGGACCTGTAAGAGGCCTGGTTAAGAGGGATTGCTCCCATTTTTCTTTAGCTTTCATCATGTTCTAGTGCCAGTAAGGCCCCCTGGTTGGATTAACCTCTTCTTTACTAAGGCCTTAAAAAATAGAGGGCCAAACCCAAGATCTTGGTACAGGGAAATATCGTAGCACACCCATGGTTATTGCCAGAGTCAGCAGCAGGACTCAAATCATCTGAGCTCTGGTAGCAACTCAGCAAGGGCCCTGCTGGTGCCTGCTCTCCTCATGAGTCAAACCCTCAAAATGAGGATAGAGTCCTTGTGCCAGTGACCCAACAACTGAATGAGCACCACAAGGGCACCTGTACATCTGCTTTGTCACTCCTGGATGCTGCCACTTGTGCATTGTTGGCATGAGCTTTGGGCCATGGATTAATACGTTGTCATATCTTGGGGAGAGAGGTCTATTCCCTGCCAAATTTAAAAATAATAATAAAAAAAAACATTTATGGGAATCTCTAAAACTCCACAAGATTCAGGGGTTTGTAAGGAGAAATGTAACACTGAGAAGTAAAAATGAGGAGGAAAAAATGAGAAACAGGAGGATAATCACCTAATGTGCACCTTTAATGAAGTAAAACATATTCTCCCCACAAAGGGCCCATAAGAGAAAAATATAAGGCTCCTCCTATACACCTTCAATCAAAAACTGAATTATCTGTGGCAATTGGATCTGCAGCCTCACATGAGAGGGTCTTACAAAGAGGAAGGGATATTATAAGACTACTGTCAGCAAACACATCCAATTAATTCAAGAGCATCATTGTTATTTTATTTATATAGCACCATAGGGGTATGCAATGCTTTACAGATGATTAGGGGCTATAAAAGTTTAGAGAAAAGATGAAGCAGAAAGCAAGGAGCTGGCAACCAACTGGAGTAACTGCTCTGACTAAAAGCTCTCACCGTGGTGTTTATTGTTTGTTTGTTGTGGTTGTACATTTGTTTGTGTTGTTGTTGTTTTAAGTCTCAAGGAGTGGTTTTTGGCACTAATCCCATGTTACAGGGAGATAGAGACCATGTAACATGATTGTTGGGCCTGTTCCAAGGATGCAAAGTTAGAAAACACACTCATTAAAACAGGTCTGAAGAAACAAAACAGGAACATGAACAACGAGGAGCAGAGAGATAAATTTGTGATAAAAACTGTAAGACATTCCTGAGAGTTCAATGCTTTGGTAAATTGTTGGAGGAAATGGAGACTTTGTATGCCCAGAACTGACTGCCTGAGGCTCCAGTAAAATTGGTGTTATGCTCCTAGGCTGAGACAGGCATGCATAAAGCACATCCTGTCACTTGTGTTCTGCATTTGTGGCTCAGGAATATTCTTGGATCCTCAATTGTGTTTTAGCTGGCATGAGAGCAACCAGGAGCAGAAAGCATCTTTGCACAAGCAAAAAAGCATTGTGACTTGAGATCCCAGATCTATAGAGCTCGTAATGAATGGGGTCTAGACAGACTTTTGTGCTGCAGCACTAAAATATTTCAGGAACACCTGGACCTTAAATCTACATAGAAGAAGTACAATAAGAACATAACAGCTTTCTCAAAAAACATGCACTTTTCTCAAAGCAGCATATGACACCTGTGCTTTGTTAATGGCACAAAGCCAGGATTTAAAGCGTGAGTTTTAATGTATCAGTTGTGATCTGAAAGTAGATAGGTCTTTAAAGGTATTTTGGTTTTGTTTGTTGTGTAGTTTTTGTTTGGGGTTTGGTTTTTATTGCGTGGGGGAGGGGTTCGTCTTAGTTTCGTCTTGGCTTTGTTTTTTTTTTTTTTAAATAAGACAAGGGAAAGTTTTTTTATTTATTTTGTTTAAACAGGAAAGTTATTTGAAAAGTCGGATAATTTTTTATCTTCCCTGTAATTATTTTCCATCCCTTCCTTTATTTTCCATCTATCACTTTTATCAAAATTTTCACTGAGAAATTGTGCTATGAAGTAAAAATTTAAAAGTATTAAAATCCTTTTTTGTTGTTGTTGTTGTTTTTAACCAGGAAATTATGCATGGATAAACATTTTTGTTTAAAATCTTAACTGAAATATTATACTTATTTTTTTGGTAGGTTGAAGTGGAAAATAGGTCCTTCCCCCATGCTTCCAAGCAATTTTGGCTTTCAGAGTTTCAGAATTGGTTGCCCCCATCCTCTGCTTTTTCCACCAGTTCTACAGTAGTTTCTGAATTTTTTTTTTCATTTTTTGCCAAGAAGCTAAGCTTTTTAGTGCTATTGTCCAACAGCTACAAGTGAGGACTGGCCACCCAAAGCTTACAGGCTAGAACTAGCACATTCTAAAATACGGCCTCTGGACTGAAGTTTGCTGTGTTGAAAAAATATTAAAAAATCCAACCAGTATCTCTGACCTTCAAGCAACTATTCTCTAAACCAGTTTTATTTATAGAAAATTATGCATGGATCATCTCTATCTTTCTATTGAGATGCTAATGCATGTTTAAACCTATCTTATGTTATTACATTTTATTCCTTGTTCCTGCACAAAATAAAGCACTTTTCTACTGATGCTGCTGCATCTACACTAAGGAAAGTTGTACTGCTGTAACTATTCCAATATGTTGTAGGACAGATTGAAAGATTTCTGGTTGAAGCCTCTGGAAAAGCCATTAATTTTGTGAAGGAAGGGAAAAGAATTGAGAAAATGTTACATTTTTTTGCTTAGAACAGTACTTTTGTGTGTGCAGGTGTGTTTCTGTTATTCAAATAATAAAAAATCAGCCCCAACAAACATCCTGCCTATCCTTTTCCCAGCCTTCCCTTTAAACAATACTAAATGCTGTCCTTCAGTGGTCCATACAGTGAAATATACAGCTAAATCAGCTTTTCATTCTCTTGGCCAGGATCCACAGGCAGTGCTGCTGGGCACCACCCTCCAGGGGACTGCTTGCCCAGCTCAGAGAAGGAGCATTTTTGGCCTCCTGGTACAGGTGGCAGCACTCTCCTGTCAATCCCATTCTTTTGAAGTGACCTGCATCTCTCAGATTTCTGTTCCAGAAAATTAAGTGACAGTAACTTAACCATTTCTAGGCTTGTCTACAAAAATCTGTTTGCTTTTCACAGCTTGGCCCAAAGCACCAAGTACATTATGTTTTTCACTTAGGTATTTACCTTACATCTCTGCTTTTAGGTGATGCACATAGTTCTTCAGCTGAGTCACGATCCTATCCTGGGATCCTACTTCTGACAGAGATGGGATGCAGCTTTGCTGTTCTACACGAAGGGTTTCTAGAAACTCCATCCCGAGTTTCCTTGGAAACAGTGTATGATCAACATAATGCTCCATGGCACTTGACCATTCATCTCCATGGTGGTTATAAAAATCCCATCAGAAAAAGCCTTCAAGCTTTCCTACCCCATTAAAAAAAGAATCCATATACTCAATCCTTCTATTCAACAGTAAAACAAACAATAAAATTTCTCATTAGCCTAATTGGGCCAATACTGTTGAAAACCACGATGGGCCTAAATCTAAATTCTAGTTCCAAACCCAGGAAGATGAGATCTGAGGAGATAACCATTGTGCCTCTGGGGGTTGTCTACTCAGTAATTGCTATCAATTATGGAAAAGTGGTTTTCAACCTTTCTGGGTTTGTGTCACCTAAAAATTTCCTGCGTGTTTTGCAGTGGAGGTGTGGACCCTAACAGTGTGAGCCTAAGCTTTGTGATATAAGCTTTTCTTAAAACCTTCTCCTGTGCTCACTTGGATCCACACAGTGCAGGTTGGAGAGCACAGTAGTACCCTTCTACGGGAGAATTATAGGACAGCTCATCAATAAATGGGGTTCATTTTCCAACTACAGCCCCTACTGTGATTAAGGCTATTTTTCATTTCCTTAACATCTTGAGTCAGGCATGGAAAAAGTATTTGTTAGAAAGCCATTAGACAAAACAGTGATTCATGGAAATAAGTGATTTTTTTTTTCTCCTCCTCTTTTGTTTGTCATTAACAGTCTTTTCAGTAACTACCATGATGGCAACTCTGGGCCACGTGACAGAAAGTAATGAAAGAGAAGAAGAGAGTGGAAAGTTATTGCACTAGAACAAACTCTGTTATATTGCAGATTATATTACAAGTGAAAGGCAGAGAACTGCATTGCCTAAGACTCTGGTGATGCTATGGGAGCCTTTCTTACTCCTAAGCTGTTCATTAACATGGAGAGATTTTGATTTAATAACTGTGATCAAAATCCCACTGAATACTCTGGCCATTATGTACCCAAACTGAAGATGCTCACCAAGGTTTATGATCTTTGAATAAATTTAAGTATTCATTAAAAGGACGAGTTAGTGTAACAGTTGCATAAGAAAGAATCCAAATGACACTGTTGTCCAAAAAAGCTCTGACCTTTCAGAAAGCAGGCAGTATTGCTGTGCCAACAGAAAGAGCAGCTAAAGATGTTTCAGAGAATCCGAGTGTAATACATTAAGTAGTGACCATGCTTAATGAGCAATAAGGCAAATCACTGTAAGAGAGACCTCATTCTGCTTGGAGGGCTCCTATAAACACAAGGACAGCATCAAAAGGTATGTGAACATTACAGCTTCGTCTGTTTAAATAAATAATAGTGTCAGCTTTTCCAGGCACCTGGACCTCATAACCTGCATTTTTCAACTGTTAGAGCAGCTCCTGGCATGCTTTGGGCCCAACCCAAAAGAGTTCCAGTCTCCTAAATAGTTCTAGGGCACATGGTGGGAACTCACAGGGTAGCCCAGGGATCATTCCCAGTTGGCAGTTTGGATGTGTATCCCTATTTTAGAGATTAGAAAAGCTTAATATTATGGAAATTTCCTATTCCATCCATCTGGGATCAGCACCAGGGAGAGGTCATGGCATACTAACTATATAGCAAGTGCTTGGCAAAGTTTCTTGATCTGTATTTGTAGAGGAATCATGGCAAACAGGGCAGGAAAAGAACTGAAAAGATAATCATTGTGAGTCCATCTTATGTGACAGAAGCTCTTTTTGTTATATAGATTTTATACTGTGGCATCTGACATGAATTCTGGCAAAGATGCGCTGTAGAACTGGACAAACAAGGCAAAGATGCAGTCAACAGAGGACAGAGTGACAAGCCAGAAGTTCCTCAAAATTTAAAAGAAGATCCAAGGCCTCCATTGCCTCCACTCAAGACCTTTATTCAGTATTTCCAAAGCAAATGCAAATTGATCAGACATAGGATGGCGATAGTGGCAGACAGACAAAAGAGAAATTGTGCAGCACTGTCAATATAAGAGTGATGTTCAAAAGGCATAGGGTAGCAAACTTTGTGGAATATGAAGGAACTCCTCCCCTCTGTATTCATTTGGACTGAAGCAAAATCAAGGACACTGTGAGCCAAATTTTCAAAGGAACTTGGCATCCAGCTATGCTTCAAAATAAGCAAGTCATTCTTTCAAAGATGCTGATCCCTATTCAAATTTTAACCCTAAGAAGGAGCTACATGATACTAACTAGGCACATCTGAGGGTATGTCCTAAGCTGAAGAAGCCAAGCACTTGAAAAACCTGCAATGTTTTTGCCAAATCTCCAATTTACAAGGTGTACATAGCAAGACTTTCTATGTATTGGCACTGAAAAATATGCTAGTACAATTTAAATGAAAGTTAGGAACGGCCTGTGATGTCACACATGTAGGACTGATACTGTTGCCTTTTTTGTAGTGCCTGACAGCAATTAATTGTTGTCTGTTATCCAGCTGTTTTATGGAACAAAGAGGTTTTTTTGTGCAAGAGCAGTGTCACTGTGGTCTTACTGCCTGGGAAACACTGAAGCTGGAGTAACAAAATAAGACCTCTATACATGAGACCTCATGCTCATAATGCATAAAACAGTTTGGTCCAGCTGCTCTCTTCTGACTTCTAAAGCGAGATACCTTATGACAACAGAAAACATTTTGGGAATGAGGTCCTTGTCAGCATTCTATCGGCATAATATCACAGACTTATTAGCTTTTGTAATACTGATGACTGGTTTTCTTGCCAGCCATGGCACATGTGGGACAGTTTACCCTAAATAAGAGAAGTTAGAGTATTCAGTCTATGCCAACAAATACACAATTAGCAATGGAAAGCTGTAAAGAGTCACTTCTAAATTAGCCATGATTCTTGGGCCAAAGGTAAATACTCTAGCAATGTTAAACCTTTCTTTCAGTGTGCAGGCCCGCTGAGCATTGATGAGAGCTGTTCGTGCATTGGATCCAAGTAGCAGTTCCCAAAATGTTGTTAGAGTTTCTCTAAAAGGGATTATGTGATACTCATCCTCAAGTGACTGGGATTAAAGCAATGGCCGAAGGCCAACTTAGGTATCCTCACATGGAGCACTAAAGGTGCAACTCTGGATGTGGATGATTGGGCACATTTCTAATTATAAGGAGACGAAAACTAAGGTTCAGCAATCAATAGAAGTTATTAAGAATATTAAATCCTAGTAAATAAACTATGGGCTTAAATTAATTCCAATGTAGGTCTATTGACAAGCATCATTCAAACAGATATCCTCCAGCAACTCCCTGCCAATTGGAGATTGGGTGATCTCTTGTGCCACTCCACCTGCGTAATGCAATATTGAATGCGACAGACCCAACTGCTTCTAGTGATAAAAGTAATTCTGCCAGGATTAAACACCAAATATCTTTTACCACAAATCTGTTGAAAATCCAGTGTACTTTCTGGTTATGAGAGTTTTTTATGCCACAGGGATACCGTGCAGCAAATGGCCGCAGAAAACACTCCATTGAGAACTACTAGAAGCACACAGAGGTGCTCTAAACTACATGGATAAAAAAAGCATTACAACATTGTGTTACATAGAGGACTTCAGTTTCTGCAGCTCTAGTATAATTTCAAGAAACACCCAGCTCAGAGTAACCCAAGTATGCTCAACTGTAACTTGCATGAGTTGGCTGAAGAAAGCACCTTCATCTAAGATTGGTTGAGGTCAGCTAGTTCTTCTGGTGTAGGCAGAAAGACAAAGAATTGCTGCATCAACCCAGTCATTTCAGATTGACAACAAAGGACCTTAGCCCAGAGAATAACCACAGCTTTTCTTACTGTTCTCTGCACATAAAACAAGCCAGGCACGCTACAAAATCCAGCATGTGCTGGTACAAGGTGAACTTACTCCAAAGTAGTCAGAGGCTATGTGCTATCATAAGAGGAAGAGGCCATTTCAAGCTCTTCATGACAGCTTTCTTGTTCCATATAGGCACATTTAATTAAACTGGAAACCAAAAGATAGGCCTGACTTTGTAGGCAGGATAGCAGCAAAGACTTCAAAGCAAAAGCATTATGTTCTCCATTGTGCAAGATACAAGGGGAGGAAAAAAACATTCTTTCACTCTATCAAACATAATAAAAGGCTGAGTTAAGAAGCACAGAAAAAATGTCTGGTTAATTTAAGGTGAAATCAGAAAAGAAAAAATACAAGGGCCATCCTGGTTCTCAGAGTGTCATCACTCTTTCTGGTTTTAGATGGTACACTAGATACTCAGCAACTCTGAAATTGAGATCCAAAAATTGAATGGGGCCACATTGTTCCTTCTCACCACATCAGAAGTTCCATATTGAATCTCAAATAATCTGCAATTACAGTTGCTTTAAAGGGGTTATGGAGAACAACAATGTATTGCATAAAGTCTCACGGGCACATGTATTAAGTAGCAAATGCATTTAGAAATTACAGGGTTATCCATGAGTCTTGTTGCCTTTTTTCATTTTCCTCTTTAATCTATGTGCTGGAAAGATAGTGACATTAATAAAGAGGGCTCTGACCATTTATTTCACTGGGTGCTTTGTAGGAGAGTCAAGATCACACCAAGGACTCTGCCACACTCTGTGTGGAGGCTGAGTCAGGCTGGTATGGGCAGAGGGAACGCAGATCTGGGAATATGTGCAACTGTCAGGATGTTGTGAAGGCTTCTCTCTGTGCTCATGCACATTTCCCTTTCTCTACACAGTGCAGCCAGTGGGCCCAGACAAATAACAGCAGTGTGTCTTTCTGGACTCAATGATCTTAAATGTCTCTTCCAGCCTAACTGATTGATTCTGTGATTCTATTCTTTCTGTGGGTACAGATGTCATATGTTGATCAGTGTGAAAATGAAAGAAAATAATTCTCTGCTCACAGGTGAAGAAGGTTTCTTGGTGAATTAGCAGTTACTCTAATCCTGAAGAGATCATACTCCACCTTCCCAGTGCTAGATTTCTAAGGAGCCCAGACAAATATGTTTCATATGGAAGGAGTTCTTTCAACTGATAGAAACAACCCCATATACCAGTGCTCCATTATTTTCTATATCCAGCTTCAAAACAATGCCACAGCTTGTTCTTTCTTTTTTTTTTATTCTGATTTGTGAAGTGATTAAACAGTCCTTCAATTACATTTTGGTCAACTTTCCATAACAATACCCCTGTTTTGAGTAAAATTTAAAGAAAAGTGGAAGTCATTATAAAACAATAAAAAAAAAAAAAAAAAAGGAGAATAGGTAAAGAAATTCTGACAGGAGAGTTGATTGATGGTGTGTGTGCCTTATCTTTCACAGCTTATGTAATATATACATGAGAAATAGTTAGTTTGATAGTTAAAGAAACTAAATGCCTGTCGAGAATAAAATACATCAGGGATGCAGAACAATTCCTCATCTGGTTTGGCTATCATTCACTTTCCAGTCTACTGGCTGTCTCCCAGGAGAATTCATAATAGATCAGAGGCAATGATCTTCTCTCACCAGGCCCCCACTGTTTCCTCCCTCCTTCCCTGTTTCCTCCTTCTTTCCTGCTGTCACCATCTCCTCCATCCCATCCTACCAGCTCCCTTCCCAGGGCTGTGTAAAAGGGGTGTGCAAAAGCTACAGAGCTCTGGGAAGAGCACATGGTGTGGCCACCAGGATGGGGATGAAGGAGAAGGGGCCAGTCCATGCAGCAAGTGTGGGCACTGAGCCGTCCTCACATGCTGCTTACAGCCCTTTGCAGGCTGTGCTACAGAAAGCAGCAGGGGACATGGGGGAGGCAGAAACAGAGTCTCTCCAGAGACTTGAGAAAAAAAGTCATGGATTCAAAGCAAAGATGAGGCCTGAACAATGCAATAATCTCTGAATGAACATTTTCCACCCAGCATTCCCTGTTCCCCTAAATTTTCCCTCTCACTATCTCACCTCCCCACCACTGAAAAAAGACAAGCTTCTGCTGCAAGGAAGACAACGGGCCAGGTCTACGCCAAACCCTTCTAGTACCGTAGGTGTCTCATAACAATCTCTTGCAAAAGCATATGCTCAAAACAAAGCCAAGATTAAAAATATGTGTTACAGGTAGACCTGTTCCTGTATAGTGTCTGATGCATCATTGCTTTAGTTCCTTAGAAACTTCCAAGACTTGATTTATGAGAGTGAAATATTGCACTGAACACTGGAGTTATTGCATTGGGTTACCCCCCCATCCCCTTCAATTTTGTTCCCCTCTGCAAAAGCTCAGCTACTGTTTGAGATGCCGTAAAGAAACAGAAGGAAAGTTGGTACCTTTCCACTTCGAGGGAGGCTCTGTGGTCTCAAATGGGCAGCGAGAACATGACATTTGGCAGGACCATGGGCTTCACGCCAGAGATATGCCATCAATACAGCCAAGAAAAATACAGATAAATTTACCATGACAGAAAACTATGAAGTTAAAGTCCACATGCTGCACCTCAAGAATTATGTTAGATCTAGTGGGAATATATTTTGAAGGTTTTGTCTGCACTGAGACTGCTCTGTAGAAACACTGCTGTTCTCCTCGAGTTCCTGAGAGACACACAGCTCTGGTTTCTTCAGTAAAGAGCAGGGACATCTGTATGCCAAATAACCAGAAGCAGGAGTGTCTCAATTGATAAGACACAATGGATCAGTAGGTAGTAAAACACACAGATCAGTTCTAAGGGCCCTTACAGGAATAGTTACATGAAAAGGTTCTGAATCTAGAGCTGGGGAAGAAGCTCAGCTTGGATGAAGTGTGTATCAGGATATTGGGTCTGTGAATTGGCATGGAAGAAGCTGAGACTGAAGGAAAACCAAGAGATTAATAAATAGTCAGAAGAGAGAAATGGAAATAGTTGGACAAGAGAACCAGTACAAGGTAAGGAGGTGAACATAAGCAGCAGATACTGCTGGATTTTGTCCTGCTCACCAAGGAGTCTAGAGGTCAGATGAGAAATCCAACAGGGGCCACTGCAGTATTACAGCATCTTCTCTGAGTGTGGTATTACTTTTTCCACTGCCTGCCCCACTGAAAGATCCTTCTCCTTGTCTGCTTCTATTTCCTCCCTCTCCACCCTTTGAGGACTCTACTCCATTGGAGGGAAAGGGCTGAAATATGCTCCCTTCTCCAGGAAAGTGCTGGAGCAGACAGCAGAGATGCCACCAGATGTGTCAGTGGGGGTCTTGCAGGTTACAGCTGAGGGAGAAGGGATGCAAGTGACATAGAGGACCACAGCCAAAGGGGTGCTGCGTCCTGGGGGATAAACTCACCCAGAAGCAGGGTTCAGCCCCACAGTGAGATCATGAGGGGTGGTGCAAATACAGAGAAAACCCACCCTAAGCTGCATATCCCCCTGACATCATCATTGTCATGTTAGGAAATGTCAGTATTTCAGGGGGAGGTGTCAGGCCCATGACAGAATCAAATGGCAGTGCCCAATTGGGACTGCCCAGTTCAACAAGGCAGAGGACACTACTGCCTTGGGAATTACTTGGTCTTGTGCCATTGTTTTCTCTAGCTGGATCACACAGACACTTCTACTTTACCTGACTGCAGCCTCCCAGAGCCTCCCTTCCAATACTCAGTGATGTTTCCTGTCCTTCCCTGAGGCACAGAGTCTGGCAGGAGAAATTAACTACTCCAGTTTTCTTCATTATTCTCCAGGACATGGGGAAATCCATGCCCTCTTACCAAAACCTCAAGGCTGCTGCAAGAGCAGTATACAAGGATTGCAGCCTGAAGATAATATTTTCTTGCCCCTCTTCCAAGCACAAACTGAACAGGAGTTTAGGTGAGGTTTTCAAGACAGGCCACTTTTTTCCTGAATCTCATTCATTCTCAATCCCCTTGGCACAAAGCTGGGAGGATCATTTATTGCTAATAGTAACTGCAAGCTCCATGACAAAATCAGTCTCTTCATAGGAATGGAGAGCTTCATAATTATAAATCTAAGCATAGGAAAATCTAGACAGGAAAGCGAAAAAACAAGAAAATCCCGTGATCTCATAGTTCCAACTGACTTTGGCAAGAGCTACAACCCAAAATGCACTCAAAGCACTGTGTGTCTATCAAAGCCTAATGAAACAAGCAGGAAATGGGAAGTCTCCTGACAGTTCAGCATTTGTATCTAACAGGGCCATACCCTGAAGCTGGTCACCTGAGTTTCAGGCATCCACAGGTGAAATCCATAACACACTCCTAACTGCATCATCTTTAAGGAGAGGTTTTCCATTAGCTCTTTTCAGGAAATGTAGCAAACAGTTTCACTGAAAGGCACCTCTTAAACACATTTACATAAGTAAGCTTTCACTTACAAAAAGCAGCCTCAGTCAATCCACTGGGGTTTCCCATCACCCCCTAAACTTAGCAGCATATGATTGAAGAGCAATGGAGTAAGCAGCTTCTTCCCTAATTGCTCCTCCAAAGTGACTTTATGCACTGGGTGGTTGTAAGAGGCAGGGTTTCTCCTGCTCAGGTTCAGGGAACTTGAGGCTGGCCTAAGGACCAGCTTTCCAGGAGGTTCATTACACCAACTCCTACTACATTATTTATCATTTGTTTGTTCAGCTCTTTTAATTGCTTTTTTACAAGCATTACACTGCCTGCAGCCCTCCAGGGAGGACATATGCTTCTGTACCTCCTGTCCTGTGGTACTGGGCTCTACCCTTCAGATGCCTGCTCTGTGTGTTCCCTCAGGGAAGTGAAGGCAGCCCTTTGGGGCAGAGATGAACAAATTCAGATGCAGTGAGAAAATTGGACAATGTCTGTCAGCAGACCTGCTGTTTCTGGGTGTTTACATGTGCTGCTCCTAACTCACCTTCCCCCAGCTGCCTTAGAAGCAACATCATCCTCTTTCTGAATTGAAGAAGTCCAAGGATAGATAAGAATTAGTGTAACAGCCAGTGTTTAAGACCCCGTGTTCTGTGAGCCATCAACATCTAGCACTTGGCTTATCACTAGATGTCAGCTCTTAAAATTGCAATTATGAAGAAAAGCAATTTTAAGTCATTATCATAGGCTTTCTAAAGTGCATTTGTTTCCTTCAACCCCCGTCCTCCTTCTCTCAATGTCTATGCAATTGAATTTATTGGGACAGCCTGTCTTTGTAGGCAGGAAGAAATAACACCCATACAATGCTCTGCCTTCTTTATACTCATCAAATGATTGCTCCAGTGCACTTCTTTTTATTCTTTTCTTTTAAACAGTGAAGCAGGCAGAATTGAGGGTGAAAATCTTTTCTCAGTTCCTCTGGGCTGATGGGGCTCCACTGTGCCTCAGCAGCAGGGCTTTTCCTAAACCATGCTGCTGAAAAGTGCACACCACACTGTAATGCAGTCGCTATATATAGTCTGTAAAGAGCTTTTGGAAACCAGGAGGAAAAGAGCTATTTGATGTACAATAAATTATTAATTGTTATTAGTTACTATCTTGACAGGTTTCTGTTGCTCAGCTACCCTCCCCCCCCCCAATTTGGGGGAAGGGTAGCTTCTCTCCCTTCTCGATTCTCTCCATGATCCCCTTGCTCTGGGCCACTTTGGGACTGACTATCTCTGCATCTTTCTTCCCCTTACTGACTGAGAACAGACTGAATCTCAGTCTTCCTTCAATTTCCCCAAACACATAATGTCGGAAATAACAGAGCAGTAGTGCCTCAGAGCACTCAGCACTATAATCTGCATTCTGCCTTTACATTTTAAGCAGGATTACACACAGCTACCCCCTTGTGTTGGTCCCAGTACCTTATGTCTGAGAACAGAGTAGCAGTCTGAGCCATTTACCTACAGCATTTCATCCCTTCTTGCATTTATTATGCCTGGAAAAGCATAGATTCCTTTTTGGGGTATGTTTGAGCTCACGTGCCCCTAGTGTTGCAAACAGCCCTGCATGAGACTGCGGTGTGCCTGCCAGCTTTATCCTGTATGGAAGGGCTTTGCATGGGGAACACAGGTATGGAACAGGTGAGGGGCAGCTGAGAGGCAGTGCAGCTTCTGCCAGGATGGAGCAGAGCACAGCCCAAGGTCACCCATCCTCCCTACTGGTTTAATGGGACTCTGGAAACCTCTCGCTTGTTTGTGAGGTTACAGCTCTAAAACATACTTTTCATTGAAGTTCTCTGAGATGAACTTGAACCCAGAGCACCTCCTTTTACTCAGCTCTCTCTCTGACATGCACATGCCCTGCAAAACACAAAGGATATTCAGGGGAGGATGAAACAAATGGGATGTTAAAGCTGCCACTGTGTGACTGCAGTATAACCATAACCCAAGCTCTGTGCTGAGCCATGATTTCTTCATCTCATGAGCATGTGTCCTGAGTCAATCCAGCCCATAAGTGAAAACAGGGAAAAATACTCACTTAGCCTTGTCTGCAAAATAATCAAAGCCTTCAAATGCTCCACAGAAAACCAGAAATTATACTTTCTCCATCAGTAGAGAGAAAACATTAATTTTAACATGAAAATTTGAAAATATCACACAAGAGAAGCACAATACAGGGTAAGGCTCTGTAAGTAAGTAGCTTGGAGTCACAAGTCTTTCAGGCAGCAAAGAGGCATGGTACAGGCTACCTTGAGCATGAACAGCAGCTCCATCTAGCTCATGCCCCAGATAACTGTGTCTATTTGCTCATCTCATCATTTGAAACAGACACACTACTCAATTTGCAGGGAAGCAGGACAACTCTTGCCTTTACCACACTATGAAAAATATACCCCATTGTCAGCCATGAGTGCAGCTGCACTACTGTGAATATGATTTATCTGCCAGGGCTGATGAAGACAAACGAGCTTTGGTGTGATTTCAAAAGTCAGGATAAAAACCTGCCCGGGTGAGTTGGGGAGGAGGAGCACAACCACCTATACCACCCATACTCTCATGTGCAACTCCACACGTGGCAACTGTGCATGCAGGAGCAATGAAGATTGCAAGGAAGGTGGATATGCACATGAGGAAGCATATGAAAGTTTTTCCATGTCGGTTGTTGGATATAAAGTGCTTAACAGAGGTTTTAGAAAAGCTTTAGAAAAGCTTTTCTAGACAGATGACCTGATTTGGACAGTTAATTCCAGACTTCCTCAAGCCTAGAACAAATAACTGGAAATACCTTCACCTACCATTGGAATCATGAAGATTAATTGCAAGAGAGGGTGCATTCCACTTTTGTAGAGAAAAGGATACAAGAGAATAACAGAGGCAGAGGACCAACATTTTTGCACCCCTATTCCAGAAAAACCATGGGGAATATTTTTCATTTCATCCTAAAGAAATAACCCGTCTCCCCAGAGTACATGTCTATAGTTCCTGCTTCTGCGAAGAGCGCACTGGAGTATAAAGAAGAAATTCAGAAGTAGAAACGAAATAGATTTATTCTTTTTTAAAGTAGCAAACTTAAAACATTGCAAAAGGTTACAATGATTTAGAACACCCAGTCTGAGCGGCCACGCTTGGCTGTTCCCTGAGTACGTGTGAGGTGACTCAGCACACAGGGCTCTTGCGGTGGCCAGAAGAATTGTGCTGCTTGCAGCCTCTTGCATTTCCCTGCTGCCTTCACGAGAGGCGCACCAGAGAGAATTCCCTGCTTTTGCCGTCTGGGGACATGGCACATAGCAGCTCCTGCTTCTCTGTCGCAGGCAAGTGCAATGTGGACAGAGTGGCTGCTCCCCTAAAATTACTGGGCTAAAACTACTGTCAACCAAATCCTTCATTGTTGGCCCAGAATATTCTACATTAGGCTGTGAGGAAAATAAAAGTCATAATGACATACACACAAGGGGAGCAAAGTAGCAATGGTACAGTTGTATTAGATGGGTTCAGGTGGCCATTATATGTGGTCTACAACAGAAAATGAAGCTTTTCCTGAAAATACAGAATTAGTGTGAGAGCCATTTAGATGAGATAGATGCATGAGTGTCCAGTCTCATGACATACTCTGTAGATCAAGGATATTTACTGATGTATCACTGAGCTTAAGCTAGGCATAACAGTTTCAGAAGTCACAAAGTCAGGGATCAGTTAAGTAAAGCAGAACACGCATTGGCTTTCCCTTGTGGAGTAATGTCTGGCATATCATTCTCTCTAGTTGCTCCAATCAAATAGATAATCTGAAAATATTTTGATATTGTTATTCAAGTTGACAGTTATGAATGAGCAGGCACATAAAGAAAACTTCATCTGAAGCTGTGGTTGTCAGTGCGTTTAGGAGTATGGTACGCAGTTCTGTTGTTACTGAGAAAAGGTGCAAGGGAACATCAAACATCTTGAAAGGAAACAAAAAATAGACTCTCTCGGACAAATGCAATCCTCAGTGACTCTTCTCTAAGCCAAGAGGAGCTGACAACGAGGTGCAAGATGGGGAATGCATAAGAGGTACGCAAGAAGACTTCCCAGGGACTGTAGTTATAGTTCATCATGTTGCTTTCACCATAGTCAGTCAACATCAATTGTTAGGATTACTGAAAAAACACTCCAACCTCTTGATCCTTAAATTCCAATTATCAGTACTATTGAAAACTGTTTCCTTGCTAGTGCTGCCCTGCCTACAAAAGAATGACAATGGTAACTTGTTTTCATCATCCCCTGGGTCATGTTGTCTGAATGAAAGTGCATTTATGATTTGTGAATCAGAGGACTAGGAAAAAAATGTAGCCACTTAAAGCCTGCTCTCTCTTGTCAGTCCAGGCACCAGCCACTTTCAAATGTTCTGAATCCCACCTGTGGGATCTGAATGGATCTGAATCCCACTTATGGAGTAGTAAGATATAAGCAGGTGAAGGAGAAGAGCAACTTCTGATCAACCACTGCAAGAGACAGCAGACTCCAAGTAAGTCCACTCTTTGGCTCCATCTCCCATTTAGAAAGTAAATTCGGGGGAGGGGGGGGAAGCAAAGTTTAATTTTTTTTTTTTTTTCTAAATAGCATCCAGAGATCCTACAGCTTCCCATTGTGAATCCTCCGTTATCACCCCTGCAAAAGAAACAATGAAGATCTTCTGTACACAGCTGGTAATAGAGAGATCCTACACCTCTGGTGTGTCAGGACATTCAAGGGAGAACAGTGAATTTCCTTTCACATGTCAGCTTTTAATTGTGTCTAAATTTCTCAATAAGCATCTTTGTTTTCCTGAACTTCAGCATGACTAGATCATTTGTCAGCAGAAAATGCTTCTGGGGGAAAATTATATGTCATTTGGAAAACATTTTCTAGCAGTGGAAATCTTGAGAAAAAAAAAATCTAGTTTCTTCAACACCATCAATGGTTTACCCATTAAGAAGAAAACACGTTATGTCTGTAAAGTCTATATTTGCTTTATTAATTGTTTTCCCTTTAGAAAGATCTATATGCAGGATTCATTCCTGAAAGGACAGCAAGGTCCTTTCTACAGTAGGACAACGTGCTCTGTATTGATGTAATTGCATTGATGCCAACTTCTTTAAAGTAGGCAGTGCTTTAGCTGACCTTGAAAAACACTGAATCTCTCCAACAGGGTAAGTTTGCTGGAGGTCATGTGACAAAAGAAACCTCAAAAAACTTGAGCTTTTATGCTAGTTCTTCAATATAGCAGGAATGTTAACTGACCTTATATTTTTCTTGTGCATGTCAGACAATATTCCAGGACTACAGATAGAGGTGAAGAATTTGCTGCGCCATGCCTGGGTGATAGCTTCCTCCAGATGGAGGGCAGTGAGAAAAGAATTGAGGAATTGATGGTGATTTCTCCAAGTTCCCCATCAATGTCAGATTCAAACCATTTGATGTCATTAGAAGTGAAGCAGTCTGTTGCCATTTTTCTCCTGTTTATATTGCCCCTGCAAGCAGACAAAATAAAGGAAGGGAAATTAAAGTTCTGGAGGGCTTCTCTTCCCTCCTTTTTTTGTGCTTCTGTCATTCTCTTTGACTGTTGTTGTTCTTCTTGACTGCTCAGGAACTGTCATCTTGTATAGCATCCAGGGGGTCTCCAGCAATTCAGTGACAAAAAATAATAGAGTAGGGGAAAATCTCACATAAGAGGCAGATGAAAAAAGTGGTGAAGCCAACATTAAAAAATAAAAATAAAAACAACAACAAAAAAAATCAACAACAAGAGGGAAGCAATGGGTTTGGAATGGTTGCATTTGTCACTGTGCTCTGAAAATATCAGTAATGATGAAGTATAGGCCATAAATTGCTTTGAAACCCTCTATGACCCTTTCCCTATTCTCTGTCACTCTGGAGATGAACTGTGTGCATTGGAAGTTTCTTTCTCCATCCCCCCTACCCCACCCTCTTCCTTTTTCCTGTGATTTAACAGATACAGTAACCTTTGCGCTTTTTATTGTACACTCAGGAAATAAAATTCCACTCACTTATGCCACATTGTGAGTGGCAAGGCAGCCATCAACTCAGGTGGACTGAAGAGTGCAGCAGCTCAGAAAACCCAAATCAGGCAGATTCTACACTCCATCATGAGCTGAAGAACTGCTCCACTGTCCTTTTCCTGCCCTGGCTCCTGCCCTCTCATTTAACAGTAACCTGCAACTATCTAAACTGGTCCAAACCCAACAACCCAGATCCCACATCTCCCCCATGAGGTTTAGGCAGAATGACTTAACTCCGTGGCTTGGAGAAATGATCACATTTGTGAATACACAGCTTTATGGAAGCACCTGGAGTCCCAGAGGAGATATGAGACAGATGAGGTCAATCACATTAGAGCCCTGGCATTACATGTTAAGGCAGTTTTTGGCTTAAACAGAAGAATGGGAATCACAGAGGTGAGTTCTCTGTGTTTTGAAAAGGCTGGCGTGTACAAGGACTTCTGGAGCGATCAATAAAAATGCCCATAACTCTGTGACTCTATCACTAACAAAAACATTGTAAAATACAGAAATGTCAGTTATAGGGCATCTCTGAATTAAAATCCTGAACCTTTGTAGAGGTGAACTGAGGTGAAGACTAAAAAAAGAGGCATGGTGTTCACTGGACAAGAATTTTCAATTCACTGTGTAGCCATTGGAAGAACAGCTCTCATCTCTCCACCATAATTCCTTTCAGGTCAGCAGCTCGTGAGCACACCAGGACTGCCAGACAGGCAAGTCCCCTCACTCCTGAGGTCTGCCAGTCATGGCCCTTCTGTGTGAGAAGAAGGTGTGAACACCCTTGCAATGACTTGGTCTGCCTTTGAGAAGCTGGTATTCCTCTCAGTCTAGATTTCCTTCAGGGAGCCATTAACTGGGCTCCTTGTGTGGGCACAAGGCCTCCCTTTGAACCTTATACTTCCAGCATGGAGAGAGCTGAGCTCCCTGGCCTGACAGATGCCCACTATAGGAGAACTCCTGACTTAGTGGATATTTTTGTGTTGGGTAGATAGAGTGCTGGTAAAAGAGTGAGAGAAGTGCTGTTTCTGGGCACTTTTGGCCATAAATCTTGTGCCGCAGGATCATGTAAAAGAGGTAATAAATCTCTTAAGGCTTGTAAGACACAATGCCAGATCCAGCCCTTGGAAAAAGGAAGTACAATTCCATTGACTGCCAACACTTGTTTGCATGAGACTTTATCACATTTCCTTTCACTATCCCCAATACCAATGGCTTGTCTGCTTCCACAGTCTCTGAAGTAAATGTTGCTCTGAAAAAAGAGAGCAGCAGGCTAGAGATGGCCAGAAAATGCTATTTCCATACTATTTTCTCATGTTGCCAAAAGTTTTCATTACCCAGCACACATAATACAGCTGGAGGCAGAGCAGGCTCAAAACAAAGTCCTGTGTCTGCATAAATATCCTTCTTACTCTTTCTGCCAACACCTTTAGGGTGAAATTCTCTTGCTTGACTTAGAGTATACTTCAGGCATCGTAAGAATGGCCCCATTGACACACCAAAAAGAATTAATGCAGCACTCCCAGACCTTTAAACACCTCTGGAGTTCCTCTGAAAGGACATGGATGTCCCCTTGTCACAGATTATTTCCATCTATAAGAACGTAATTTTGTGAGAACATACACCAGAAAGCTACAGATGGTCTACATCATCTCACATCTCCCATTGTTGTTCTCTCATGTACAAATACTCTACCAAAACCACTTTGAGCAGCCCAAAGTATCCAGGTATGCTCAGCAGGGTGCTAACAGAGTGAAGCTGATCAGATGACCTCAGTGACATCTATGGCTTTTTCACATTCTAGGGAACTCTTCACTTCCAGAGCCACAAGGGCCAACCAGGCAAGATGCCTCAGCATAAATTCCCCAGCAGGCATCTGTGAGACTGATGAGTTTCTGAGTCAGCCAGACAATGAGTCGATGCCCTGTGGAGGGGAAAAAACCCAAAACCTGTCAAAGTTGGTTTTCCAAAACAAGAGAAAATTGTTCAAGTTTAACAAATAGGTAGGCATTTGGCTGGATTGGGAAAATCCTTGTTCTTGTTCCTGTATTTGCCGCCTCCCACATCCCAGGTGAGTGCTCTAGCAGGCCTACACAGCCAATCTCCTCCTCACTTGATAACTACTACAGCTAATACAAAGAATAATAGCCCCCCCTCCCCCACAACACCCCTTAGGCAAGACTAAGAAAGTACTTCAACTAGTGAAAAAAAAAAAAAAAAAGAAACCCAAAATACCTCCAAAAAAATCTGAGAAAAGTCTTGGCTTCTAGGAACAGGGTTAGAGTAAGGGCTTCTATGTGACTTCCAGCATCCTTGGTTAAACCCTTGGCCCTTGCTGTTTGGTTTTCAGGTCCAGCTGGTCTTTTTCATCAAAAATTCCCAGCTGAGATCAAAAACTCTTTCCAAAAATGTTACATTAAAAAAAAATAAAAAATAAAAAAACCCAGAACATTGTGATTTCACAAACTGAAAGTCTTCAATACACAACAGTTGGAAAAATTCCCCATTGAGCTTCTGTGAAAGATGCTCCAGGAACTATATAGAAGTAACAGCTTTTTTCTTTTAAAGACTAGTGGTTTGAAAATCAATTATGATACAGACATCTGAGTGCCAAAAAAGAAATTGCTGGGCTAATTGGAGAACTAATAAGACCAAAAGAGTGCTGTGGACTTGGATGGGACTGGGTAATTGTGATCCAGGTAACAGGGTAAGAATCAAATATTTTCATCTGCTAATACATTTGGATGGAATTTTTATTAAAAACTTCATAACACCCTTCACCATTAAAAGAAGAAAGAAAGATTAAGGAGCTGAGAAGCCACAAGTAGAAAAAAGTTTTGAAGAGAAAAATCTTTTTTGATCTTGAAAATCATTTGACTAAGAAACTGCTTCCTTCTGCCTGGTGTCTTTCATTGGAGGTCCCAGAATATCAAAGGGGAGCAGTCAAATTATGATGACTGGCAAGTGCCATTATTTAAGCTTGACCATTACAGCAGAGGACAGGGATTAAGGTCAGCTGAGTTTACAGATAAATTTGTAGCAAATGATGTTACTATAACCATAGTTAGTGCTGACATCCAGCCATGTTCAGCTGAAGAAACAGAGAATCATCTACGCTTCTAAAGGCACCAGAAAACAAAAATGAAAAGCATTCCAAAACACATACTCTCCTTTTTTTTGCTTCCTTTAACTAGTTCTAACAGACATTTGTCAAACTCTGATTTTTATTTTTTTTATTCCAAAGAAGAAATTCAATAACTTTCTCAGGCAATCAATTTTACTGCATAACTATTCTTACTGCTAGAAAGTTATTCCTAATATGGAGAAAGAGGATCTAGGTTACAATTTAATCCCATCATTTCTCATTCTTTCCTTGGTGGATGTGGACAGCAGTCTTATCTCCACACATACTGAAGGTCTAACAGCAAATTCAGCTTTCCTTACTGTCAGGCATAGACCTTAATTACAAGATGATTTCAACTCTTACAGCTCATATTTGTATATACACTATGCATATTTATGGCACATGCCAAAGATGACTGCTTTGAATGGATGGTTGTGAGGATTTTGTTGAGGTAAAGAAAACAAATTGTCATTGCTGGCATTACAGCACAAGAAACATTTTTCACACACCCTCATAAGTATTCCATACACAGAGAGAGATATATATATACAGTTTTCCCATTAAAAGCAGTGTTGTTTACATACCCTGACAGTTCTGAGGGCAACCTAATGCTACCACAAGTGTGCTCAGTCCACATCTGCACGCAACCCCCCAGTGCACGCACAGGCACAGAGGGTGTGAATGCTCATGGATTTGTGGTGCAGACTTGCAGATGGTATAAATCAGTGTCGCTCCTACTCAGCCTAATTTCTATTCAAGCTGGCCATAAGGCATGAACAGACAAATACGTAGATCTCCATGTCTACCCAGCCATATGGGCTGCACACCCAGGTGGGTGTGCATTGCATACCTTCCTGGCCTGATGGATGCTGCAGCTCAGCTGCCAGCCTGGCCACCCAAAGCACAAACTTGAGCACCATCAAGTTCCCATCCAGAGGAAACTGTCTGAGGCCCTGGAAGAAAGGCTGTGAGCAGCACAGCGCAGTGCAGCAGGGCCCTGTTGAACCAATTAGGGTTAACACATTTCTGGTTAATGAGAGGTGCCGGTCATGATTGTAAATTAATATTTTCCAGTGGCTACCCATGCACTCAAGTGTCAGTATTGATCAAACTTACCTCTGCCCAGTTAATGCTGATGGATTCAACAGCAACATACGCCTGCTCATCTGTTACCCAATTAAGATAAGCTCTCGACTCATCCTAATAGCTGTATTTATTGTCATCAGGAATATTGATGTATCCCTGTGCTAACTGCAAGCCTACATAGACACACGAGCACACGCAAAGGACACAGTGCCACTCCTGGAATTGTCCCAGGCTCAAACCACAGGGAGAAAGCATTTTGTTAACCTTTGTGTTCTGTTTTCAAGGGAGGCAGTATTTTCTATGGAGAAGGGGAAAAAAAAAAAAAAAAAGGTTCCTCCCCTTCTATAGACTTAGTAGTAGTAGTAGACAAGATTCAGACATGCCCCGCTCCACATCAGAGGATAAGCAGCACAGCAAGCTCCACAAATAAACTGCTTGGGCTTGTAAAGACTAAAGCAAATGGAAGCCTCCTGTTACACTGGGAGTCTGGCATGTGAGAAATGCTGGGCATGTAAGGAAAATGCCTATGGGAGGAAGGAAATAAGGATTAATGAGCATCTTTTTACATGGTTTTCTACATTTTTAGCCTGGCTGTCTGAATCAGAAGCTGCTGGGTAGCTAATGGGCCTTGGGTAAGGGACACAACAGCAGCTGTCTACACAAAGCAAACAAAAAAAAAAGGAAGATTCCATGAAAATTTAACATTTTCCTTGCAGTGCAAGGGGTTCATTCCTTAAAGGCCAATATACAGCCCACCTGAGATCCACTAGCCCATTCCTGGAAACAGACTTCTGCCTGTAGCAAATAGGCTATCAAACAGAGCAAGAGATCAGAACCCATTTACTCATAAAAAGGTCATTCTAAACTAAAACAGAAGTGAGAGCTCAGAGGACGCCAGTTCATCTCTGCAGCCAAAGTGCAGTCCTGGCAATCCCAGCCAAAGTAACCACCCTGTGTGGCCAGGATTGCACACTGTGTTATATATAATCTGAATTTTTTAAAAATGGGTCGTGGATTGGCTCAAAAAGTTAGAAAACTGTTAATAAGAGTCTTTTAGTGTGCAACACATCACTGATGCCTTTTCCCTGCCATGTGAGCCAAAGAAGACAGCACCACCTCACTTACGCAGAGGCTGAGTTTGGTCCCAGGAAACTGTTGGAATCTCAAGTCATCAGTAAAAATCTATCCGGCGATTTTCGTAAGTGGTAGCCTCCATTTGCCTTCCAATTTGACAGATGCCCCCAAGGCAACTTATGGTCCTTACTAAGCCACAGTTAATGGCAGCTCATGCCGAGCGACAAAAGTTTGAATGGGCTCTTGCAAACGGACGCTTTTAATCCACCAGAGGTAGGGCTTGCAAGCCTGCTGCCACAGACTGATGGCAGAGCTCACGCTGCTGCTGCTTCTGTCCAATCTGTCCTTTAGATAAGTGAAGGACACCTCTCTCCAGGGCTCTTCACTTAGTACTTTTCATCGTTCACTAAATTAAAAAGTGAGCAATTGACAGCACAACTTATTAAATGACTCGTCTCCCTTCTTCTTCCTACCACCATGGCCACGTTTTAACAGCCACAGACACTTTGCTGGTGTCTTTTTAATTTGATTTAACTAAAAAAATAACACACAAAGCCATTTGGCCTTGTGCCACTCAATGTACTGCTATGGAGTAGGCATGAGTTATAGGGTAATATTTCACACCCTGTTGTGTCTTATTACTTAACTAATAACAATATTTACCCAGGGTTTTCCCCAAGCAATTCAGACAGGTTTAAAAGAAATCTTGATTAAAGAATGACAGCCGAAGTATTGGATGTTAAGTATAAATAAGAGTAATGTGAAGAGAGTGGAAGAGTTTACTGTTACATCCTGGTAGTTTGCAGTAAATCAGTATAATATGAAAGTTCCTCTTTACTGGGCTTCTCCAGTTGTCAACTCCCTTGCTGCAGCCCATATAGAGATATGCCAGACCTCTGACTTGCACAAGTGCAGCTCTTGTAGGCTGCAGCAACAACACACAGTAGTAGCCTTTGCTTGCCAGAGACTGAACCAGTTATGCTAATCCCTTAGCCCCTAGACTAAGGGAATAATCAGCCACCTCTCACCTCTTCTGGGGCTAGCCACCAAGAAATTAAATTATTGCGAGCTAGAGTATCACAGACTTCATCTAACATGCGTTGTCACTAATTTGCAACTACAAAAATACTTTCAGCTGATAGAAAAAGCCACCTGTAAGAGTATTACCTGTGAAACTCACTGCTGAGGCAGACAAAGGCAAGGACCAAGTAAATTACAAGGGTATTAGATGGTACCAGTAAAAGCACTCCCATTCAGGTTAGAGAGGATATGACATTTTTACTGGTTCACGTAACTCTTTCACCAGTCAAGCAGCAACTGTCTCTTTGGTAGATTATTCCTTGTTCTTTGCACCTTGCAATTTCTGCTGAAATAGTCGGCATTGCCCTCTGATCAAGGCAGGATACAGAGCTGTCAAAGTCCTTGTCTCACTTCCTTTGGTAATTCTCCAGCTGACTAAGAGACTTAAGCAACACATCCATTCACCTAAGGAAGGCACTGCAGATTCCTCCCAACCTAACTGCATTGAGAAAATTCATCTAAAACTGTAAATACAAGGACTCCTGTCAAAAGCAAAGAAGAAAAAATACATTCAAATTTATGTTCAAGTTGCTATTTTCCTGACTGCCTCATAGATTACCTGCCCACTGAAAGGAGGGGGGGAACCATTGCCATTTTCTACAGATTCTTATTTTCCCATGGAGATTTTCCCTCCACAAGTTTACCAAGCTCTGAAGCGATTCCTATGTAAGAGTTGCTAAAATCACTGTGCTGGTAAAGATGTATGCAAGCCAGGGCTAAGCACTCTAAATAATGTCATTTCTGTAGAATTAATTAAGCTGATGAATGGGCAAAATCCTGCAGTTGTTACTCAAGCAAAACATCATTCCAAGATGCTGAAAATTTTGAATGAATAAAGGCTTCAGGATTTGGTCCAAGAGTTGTAATTTTGGAGCAGGCACCTTAAGGAACATGAGTCTCTTCTGACATGACCTTGTGACAGAGGATGCTCTTATGGTCCAGTCCCACACCATACCAGCAGCAATCTGTCACAGGCTGAATTTCTGAGAGGACTGCAGCTGAGGAGAAGTGAAATGACAAAACATTTACCTCTTTCATCAGGCTCTGCAGAGGTTGTCTTTTTAGCCTTCAGTATTTTAGCATTCACCAGCCTTGCTTCCACACTGGAACAACAGGAAAGACTTGTTCCTTTCCAAGAGCTTTATACTGCAGAAGAGCTTACGGACAAGCAGCTGAGCAGTATTTGCATTTGCAGGGTCTGTATCTGTGCTCAAATGAGATCCAGCTAGTGAAGGTCACAGTGGTATACAAGGGCAGGGAAAGACTGAGATTCTGCTTCGTAACCTCACCAAGAGGGAAAGGAGCCCTATGAGCCAAGTAGAATCATGTGGAGGTGGTACCTCTGAGTAACTAAGAAAGCAGAGAATGAAACACCATACCTTATAGAGAATGTCCAGTCCCAGCTAAGGGAGCACTTTCTCTTTTCCCTTTACACTGGCATCACCTGCACCATGTCTTATCACACATTTCCTTTTCTCCTCCCTCTAAGCACACCCAGCTCCATTCAGTCCAGCCTTCCTGCCTTCAGGTCTGTACCCCACCAGATCCCACCCAATCTCTCCCAAGGCCTCTTTTGCCCTACACAAGCACCTACCTATAGTTCTCTCACACACCAGTCTCTACTTACAGTCCTTACAGTTCACACTAGGGAATGCTGTGAACTCTTTATTAACTCTGCCAGCTGTTTGAGCACCCTGACTCTCAGCACACCAAACCAGAAAGGTCTTTGTTCTCCAGGACACCCCTCCCAACTGCTGACTGGGTGGCTTATCACCCAGAAGCAGCAGCTTTTGCCCTGGCAGCTTATTTCTATATGCCAATCCTTCTGTGCTAGCAAAAAAAGAGTCTTCCCTCTCCTCCTCTGGACCCCTACTGCTTGTCTTTCATTTCTTTCCTAAGGGAAGGTAGAGAATCATACCATCCCTCTTGGCTTAGCTGCTTCTGCTGTGCATATTCTGGCCCTCTGCAGTGGATAGAGCTTAAAAGCAAAGTAGAAATGGCCTTGGGATAAGAGATCATATCCTTATGGGTTAAATTACAGGCCAGGGGCTAAAACCACTGCCAAAAAGAATAAATGTGGCATACAGTACTCGACTCTGTTAGGAATACAGGGATTTTACTTTAAAAAACAAAAATGCCAGATGATAAAAGGCTCTTAAACCACTGTGCACATGCTTAATGGATCCAAAGCTTTAATGGACCAAATTTAAATGAGTCCAGGACTTATCCAGTAGAGTCAAGACAGATAGATCAGACACAGCTCAAGCAAATGATGCTCTTTGGAGTTATGGGACAGGCCTCAACAAACAGAATGGCAGGCAGGAAAGAAATGATACCTTAAAGTACAGGTCCCATAAACCCATGTAGGGCCTCAAGCTGTTACTGTGAAAATTGTATTTTAATCTTTTGTTCCAACACAGAATAGGCAGAGATATATCTAAGACAGGGAAAGGCAATTTCCGTTTTCTCTTAGACTGAAGATCTAGCCCTTGAAGGAAGGCTGCAAGGACCATGTGTCCCATTTGTCTCTTGTTTTTTAACAAGAGCACAGGACTTAATATTGGAAGCTTTAATTCATGAGTGATCTTCCACTTCTGTTGACAGACACATATCCAGTCTTCTCCATTCCTTTCTGCTGATGGATGTCTTTTTCCAAACTTACTCTTCCAATTCATAGCAACTTCATCCACTGTTATGAGTGGGGGAAGGAAACTAAGCAGCCTGTGGAGAAGAAAAGTAAAAAGAACAGGAGAAAAAAAAAAAGAAAGAAAAAAAAAAGAAAAGAAAAAAGGAGGAAGAACTTCTCGGTAAAAGCCCTAGAAGAAAGAAATTCTTAATAACAGGGTATCATTTTACAAAACACTGCTTTCCTCTGAAGGCCCAGTGCATAAGCTGCACTGGGAAAAGGTTCCTGCTGAGGCAGTGGAGACTCCTGAAGCACACAGGACCCAGAGGGAGAGAAATGAGAGACTAGACTGTGTAGAGAAACATGACTCCCTTAATAACTCTCTTTTACATCCTCCTACTTTCCCCCACCCATTCACATAGCCTTCTGCTTCCTCATGGAAAATATATTTGAGCATCATGTCTCAAACACTAAAATTCTATATCCTTTGTGGTACCCTAACTCGTTTCCAACTCCACTTGCCTGACTTTGCTCACCTTGGCAGGAAGACCATTATACTCATGATTACTTAGAACAAAACCCATTTTCTTACCACATTTCCTCCCTATCCTCTGTGGCAGTCATTCTGTAGATCTGCAGCAGCCTAGGACTGCATCTCCCAGATATCATGACACCCTTGCATTGTGCTGCTGCCCAGTCCCCAGTGGAAGAGTCTTCAACACCCAGGCCCTACCTGCACCACCTTTTTTGTTTTAAGACATGATTTTGAGAATCCTGCAAGTATGGGCTTCCAGGGCCAGTGAGGATAATGTCCACAGATTTTTCTAGTGAGAAAAATACTGATGTCAGGTCCTGGAAGTGGTGGTGTGCTGGCAACAGCATTCTAGGGATGAGCACTGGTGTATGCAGTCACCCTGTAACCCTGAGACCAAAACAGGTGCCAAGTTTTGTAAGGAAATATGAAACCTCCCATTTTCAGAGCTACCCATGTTATTCCTGAGATACCAGAGGCAGAATAAAAGAGAACTTTATATACTAAGAGCTGAAGGAAAGATTATAATTTTGCCTGATTTTCTAGCCCTGGCTGTTGAAATTCACCTAAAAATTTCAGTATCAAAATACTGTGTTTGAGCTAGAATCTCTCTTTTAAATAGCAGGCCAATCCTAATTTGAAAAACTGATCTATAATTTTTTCAGATATTTCATCCCAATGGAAAGTTATCCTCATCATGAAAAATGCCTTACTCCCTCTCCTCATCTTTTCTTTAATTCAGGATGTAACTACTGGGTTTTGTCAGAATTTTCTTTGCCAAAATTGCTGCAATCTTCTTCCTAGGTTGGTAAAGAGGGCCTATGGTGATGCTTCTCAGTCTTCTCTAAATAGATTGAGTTTCCTAGGTAATCTGAGACATATTTCCAAATTTTGCATCATTCCAGTGGGCTCTTCTCTGAATCCTTTCCCATTTATCAACAGGCCCTTGATACATTTTGCAACACACTTAAGTTAATGTTGGAAGAAAAAAATCACTTTTTTTAAACTTTCGAGGCTTTTGTGTACTTGATTTCTCACCCGTAACATTATGCATAACTACATACCATATTCAGTACAAAAAAAGAACAAACCACAAAAAAAAAACCAACCCACAGAGGAGGCTCTTAAAGGTCAAAAACTAAACTAACAAATTTATACCAGATAAACCAATCAAAGCCTATTAATTTATTTTTCCTCTGTTTCCACCTCTGCATGCAGATGCTACAGAAGCTTAAAGAACCTTATCCAGTGACTTTTTAAGTTCAGACAGAAATAGCCTGGTCCTATTATCATTTCTTCCTTTGGAAAACCATGTTGCAAGACTTAAGGGAAGTTTTTCCTAACACCTAAATTATTCACATGGCTAATTTAATCCTATCTCTTTTACAACCTTACATGCCTGTAAATCTTCTTTCTTCTATGTCCTTAAGCAAAATAAATTGTATCCTATTATTCCTATATCCCTAAGCCAATCTAACTAACATCCTTTTGTTACTCCTACACCTTAAAGCACGCCTGCATGTTTCTCTAAAATGTCCAATCCTTTTAAAGCTTGTACAGAATCCTAAAACCCCAAGTAGGCTAGTCATATCTATGTTTACTTCCAGTTTCTATATATCCACCATCAATGAGAATTTGCAGTTGATTCTCTGCATTTCTTTCATCTCGGGGACTCATGTCACATGAAGATATTCCAGATCTGTCTGAACTGAGATATCATTACTGCCAGTCATAATAGTTCCCATCTTGCCAGTTCAGGAATTGCTACCACTACTTATGAAGCTCACAATCTCAAGTGGTATCTATTTCTTTTATACATATATATAAATATTTAATTTTTCCTGCAAATGGCGTCACTGTTGAATTTCACCCAAACGAGACGTGAACTACTCTTTAGAGTAACTGTGGCAAGCAGGGGATGGAAAACAAATAACCAAAGTTATCAATGAGGAATGGTGAGCGTTGGCTGCAGGAGAAGAAAACACACGGCAGAACGAATGATTTCTTCAGCCATAGACCACAAGTATCTCATCAGCTGAGTTTTTGTGTTCAGAGTTTTGTTTTTAATCTAGGTCACAATCAATGAACCTCAGACTGCCAACTGTACATCAAGCAGCATCCTATACAGGGACACAACATCCATTTGCCTGGTACTGTAGATGGTATTTTAGACATGTCAAAGCTCTGGACACATGCAAGACCCTTGCCTAGTCCAGAGATAGCTGAGATCAGCAAATCCTTTCTCTGCTAGAAGAATAGAAGAGGCTGTAAATAACTGTGTTATTTTGGTGTCATCCATATTACAGACAGAATTGTACCTATTTTCAGACAACAGGAAAACCAGAAAGCACGTCCCAGCTTTGCACCCAGTTGTTTGGGCTCTTTTTAGCTACCAAAGGCAAGTTTTAACCCACTCTCTCTGGAGGTGAAAAGGGTGTGTTTGAAAGATGCCAATCTGGTCACTCAGTTTGAGCTGCCATCAACAGCATCTTAATTACAGAATCACAGGATATTTGGGATTGAAAGGGATCTCCTGAGATTGTCTAGCAAAATAAGATGCTTTCAAGAACATAAGTCATCTTTGGGGCATCAACTGTGACTGATCTCCTGCCAAGTGAAGGAATAGCAGAGCCTGTATTTGATTTAAAAAACCACCCTGCCTGATCCTCTTTGGGAAAGCTCAGCAGATATTTAGGTCCCACTTCCCTTAAATAGGGATCTTTTTGTTCTAGGGCTATAAAAATGCCTGATGGTCAACATAACAAAAGCACTTTAATAGCAGTTATCCTGAAAATGCAGCTGACGCTTTGAGGGGGATTAAAGAAAGCATTTTGGATTTGACCAAGATGATACCAAAGGGGAAGGCATAGATGCCTTGCTTTGGCTACACTACTACAAAAAATTGGGTTCTGGATAAAATCCAAGTGTTTCCCCTAACTTTTTGGCCCAGTCACAACACTAAATAAGTCAATACTCTACCAGGTCTGTGTGGAACCTAAAGTGAATTACTTGGTTTTGGCTCAAACTTGCATCAGAAGATCTTCAGCTCAAGATAACTGGCACTTCACGATATAGCAAGAACCACCCTTAGAGACACAAACATTACATTGACTGATCTTTTCCTATATGTAGAAGACATGCCTTTCCCTGGAATTCAAGTCACATTTGCATAGTTGACTAAAAGTGTCATAAATCTCCTCCTTTTGCATGGTAAAAGGAATGGAGAATTAATTCCTCTTGGAGCCTTCTTAAGCAAGTACTTAATCTCATTTTTGGACCATACACTCTTTCTTTCACGGTTAGCACAGTCCTCTGACTTGCCAGGGTTGGTCACCAGTCTGCACTGAAGACTCTTTACCTTTGAGAACAAGTTGCCCCTGCAAGCCAAGCCAAACCAACACTGACTCACAATCACTTGGGCATAGCATTAGACATTGCTGAGGATTGCGCATCAAATCAAGCTCCACAGATTTATTCTTTATAGTTCTGTCAGTTCACAAAAGAATCAAGACTGAGGAAAGGTATTTGCTGTTATTATTGTTATAGAGAGATGATTCAGGAAAGAGATTTTAACTCCTCAGTTAGGTGAAAAACAGTGAGTTAAGAATGAAGATTACAGATTAGAAATAACTTTAGACTTTAATAGATGATATAAGCATCCCACTATGGTAGATTTGAAACTGCTGTGAATACTTCTACCCATGGAGTTTAGTTGGTGGATAAGATCAGTTTCCTTTCTGTGGTCTTAAAAGAGCAACAAAGTTTGTATTAGTTGGATTCAAACACTTCAACATGTTGATCTCTTAGCCCATCTGACCACCTGTGAAGTGAGAGAAATGTGAGAAGAGTTTTTAGCTCTTCAACAGCCAAAATACTGATCCTCATCATATTGTACTGTCCTTGTGGACTTCATCACCAGTTGTTCAATTACACAAGGAGACATTTGGACTACTGTATAAAAAAAAAAAAAATCCCAAACCTTTGTAGTGCTTGTGTGAAATAATCCTATATCCTCCCATGCTCAGATAATAATCGGAATGATATTTACTTGCTTCTATTTGAATGCAATGTCTGAGTCCTGTCTGGCTGCTGAGCAGACATCTCCCAGACGAGTTTGAAACACATTTGGCAGCTCTTTGCCCATATGGGCTCCCTCAGACATGCCTCATGAAAAAAATCACACAACTAGACAGTTGCTCAGAAATCGACACGTGTTCCCCTCAGACATGAAAGGTACTGGTAGCCTGTGACATCAGCCACTTTAACATAGTCAGATGCCACAAACACGAGTCTAGTACAAAACAGCATGTAGTTAGCTCGCAGCCCTCTCCCAGTAATGAGATGGCACTTTATCACACTCCACAACAAACTAAGCAGAGGATTTCCTAGAGGAAAGCTGTTACCTCTTCACTGAGTAAAAGGACAGTAGTGAATATAATAGGGACACAGTAGCCCAAGGAACTGTATTTTCATCATGCTAAGCAAACTTCCCTTCAGTCCAGCCATTGAGGCTCTGCTCAGGCAGTCACTCTCACAGCACTCCAGCTGTGAGAGGCCCCTTCTCAGGTACAGCCTCCCCACTCACAGTCAGATCAGATATTCCATAGCAGAGCCTCATGCATCTCAATCCTTAAAATAATTTAATCTTGGTGCAATACCTAAATAGACATATCTGCTCGAGCTGGTGCTTTTGAGGAGGTATCCTGAACAAAGGAAACCCTGGGCTGTTATACTTTCACAGTCTAAGGGCAGAAGAGTCCAAGTCCTCAGCTCCTGCCTAAGTGTCCTGTCCCCTGGCTGGCACACAGGTAGGTCCCTGTGCCCTTTGTCATGCAGAGGGTCAGCACTTCACTGCCTCCTGCCTCCCAGCCTAGAGCTCAACCTGCAGCTCCCACTGCAGCTGCACCCCAAGATCCCTGACCCGAATGTATTCTTCAACAATCATTTTCTCTGCTTCTTCTGTCCCTCCCTTTTACCCATCTCCCTCCTCCTATTCTCTTTCTGGTGAGGATGCATTTCCACAACATGCAGCCTCTTCCCTCGAATAAAATCTGTCTTCTGACAGCATGATTAAATGCTTGAAGGGGATGGTATCTGTGAGAAACACTCTCCCCTTTACTACATACTCCTCAGGAGCTGGTACTCTTCAGGATCAACAGACCTTCTTGTGGAAACCCTGGTGGGGCACTCCCTGGTTTTGGGAGACACAAGAAGCTTCCCCCAAAAAGCTGTTAGACCCCATTGGCTCCTTCCCCTGTTCCTATGTCTCTGAGCCTCTCCTCCCTATTCCCTGAGTGACCCTCATCTTTGAGCTGCCCAAGAGACCAAGTTCAGCCCCAGGCCCCTTGGTAGACAAAACCTTGACCCTGTGTGTGTGTGGGTGCTGGGACCTGAACATCTCACTGCGTGGCTGAAGAAAACATCTGTGGATAATTTGCAGAGGTCCTTTTTGCTTCCTTACCCTGGACTTTACTTGCAGCAATTCAGCCTGCTACACCTTCTGAGTGAGGCCGTGTGGTAGCTTTCTCAAGTGTCTGCAGCAGAAGTCTGGGAGGGCTAAAGCCGCAACACCTAGTCATCCAAACGTGACTATCTCTGACTTCTCTCTCAACATCTGTAATTGTCCTAAGCCAGAGCCCTAGGGGAAAAAAAAAAAAAAAAAAAAAAACCACAAAGTGAAAACAGTGGTGGTATGAAGTAAGAGAAGGAAAAAAAGGAAATGGAGCTATGCAAAAATGAGAGTAAAGGATTGAGAGAGAAGGCAAGAGATTTATTCAGCATTTCCTTGTCTGTCTCCTCCACAAACTGAATCACAGAAGCATGAAAGTAGATGTATTGAATCTCAAAGGAAATAAAAGAAGTGGAAAATTAACTACTGATGAAAAAAATAGCTGTGTCCAGGGATTCCTGCATATCAACTCTGAGCTCCTTCTTATCAGCTTAGAATAGAAAAGGCCAGGGGACTTGGGAGGAAAGGTCAAACACTGACAGAAAACACCGGCAAGGGAAAATGAGAGCTAACATGGAAATCAAAGCAGAAGAGCAGGATAGAAAAGAGCTGATCCTGTTTCAGACTATTTGCATGCACTGCCCAGGGTGCCATTCCCTTATTTCAGCATCATGAATGAATGAAGTTGGTTTAAAGCTGAGGCTGAGAATAGCCACACCACTTTCTGACTTTCTTACAACCACCTCTATCTGGCAACAAGTAAAAACAGTGGGCTGGGATAACCTCATAGAGCAGCTGCCACAATAAGCACCGGTACACAGCTGGGCTGACTGTGAGCTGCTGCCTGCCAGGTCCCAGCTGACCTCAACAGCTCTTCCTGATGGTTACTAATGGCTTGGACAATGTGCATGAAGCTGACCCGTGTAATCCTGGGCCAGCCAAGTCTGGATTCTGGGCCTTGTGTTTTCCGGGATCTTATGCCATTGTTTCCCATTAGTTCCAAATGAATTTTGACCATATTTTCTCCTGGTCCTCCTTATCCATTCTAACTAGAGTGGCCACTGTGGATTTCCAGATGATGGAGGACAAAGGGCTGCCTCCACACAGCTACCTGATCATAAACAGGTCCACTGTCACAGTATCATAGGAAATCACTAAAAAAATATTGGAATAAATATATATAGTTATTACTGCACACAGGTTCTCTTTTACGTAGAACCTTGAAGAGTGGCTTCCAGTGGAAGTAAAACTGGTTGCCCAAACATATTCCAAAGAAATGGCTTCCCACAAAAATTCCACCACTACATACCCTGACAATCCAGATCAGTGACCCACAATGTGCAAAGCTGTCTCCTTTTTGGAAGTTTCCACTGAACCTCAAAGCTTGGCTCCCAAACAGTAAAAGTGACCCCAAAATTACCTTTGTGTGGACGGCAACCCAGCTGTTCAGGTTGGTCCCTCAAGTCAGTGTAAGCACAATGTCAGCGACATAGTCTTTCAAAGTCTGAACGCTTGTTCACAGTCAGTGCCAAAAAGGACATGCAGAAAGGTAGGACACGCCTGGGGACTCGCTGCTGACATGATTCAGCAGAGTAAATTACAGTCTTTTACAGAAATAGCTAATAGCTTTAAAGATGAGAACAAGATAAAAGTATGTGGGGGGTAAGCAGGACAGATGGGTTAACAAACATAATAGAATATGCATAATTCTCAGCTACTCAGGAACAGTAATCACAAATCACCACCTGCCCAGTTACTATCAGATGGCAGGTTTGCCTCTTCACAACAAATCTGTTTCCTGTGTATGCATCATAATCTTGGTGCATTAATTCACTTACCATAGTAAGTTTTCTTCTCCGACATAGACAATTCAGCTTTGTGAGAAGGAACAGGAGTTTACACCTTTCTATATAAGGCATTACTATATTTAACTTTGCCACATGCGAGTAAAGTAGGTGAAATGAGGGAGCTTTCACCATATCAGTGTACCTCCTTTGTATTTGCAAAAAGCTTACTTTATACAAGGCTCAACTTTGAAACTACAGAGCACAGCAGAACATGTGAAACACAGTTTTGAACTATGTTTCACTCATATGGAGACTATTTATAGTACCAGGAGAAAATAAATATGGAACCCTGCAAACTCATTGGAATTGCCATATCACAAAACTAATCAAGAGATGTTGCACAGAAAATTTTTGAGCAGAAGAAAAACTCCACTTGTGAAGATCCAAGTGAATTTGGGTCAATTTTGACACACACACTTCTGGATAAAAGAAAAGTGAGATGTGGGGACAGAAGTGAAAGAAATCTCAGAATAAGTCAAATTTCTTTTTAACTGTTGAAATGATGGTGTCATTTTTTAAAACTTTCCAGGCTTAAAAGAAGAATTTTACAAGAAATGAATTAACATCCTTTCTACAATTAAAAGAAACTTTTCAGTTTTGGATTGAATGAGGCACCACTGGGCAATGGAACCCACCTTTCTCTTTTTCCATCATCTCACTGTATTTTTTTTTTTGTCCAGTCATTGAATTGAAAACTCCATTATACACACAACTCAATCTGAAATAAAGAAAAGAGCAAGCCAGCTGTACTCCTTATATTATGAATTAAAATGTCAGGCTATGGCAGACATGGTAGAATATTCTGTTGTCAGAGAATCACACACTATATAATCCTCTAATTATAACCAAACCTTCAGCAGCAGTTTCATGCACTCATAATATCACTGGATTTCAGGTATCCTCATTCCGAGCTAAACTTCCCACAGAGCATTAAGGGCACATGCAGTGAGCAGTAGGTCTATGAGATGATGGTTATCTAATTCCTCTGATGAAAAAAAAAGAAAAACATCTGTCAGTGAGAGGGAAACTTGCAACCTTGGGAGTTTTCATCATGGGACAGTGACATTGCTGGCTTGTCTCTAAAGAAAACATTGGGAGGCAATTCTCAGGAAAAAAAAGAAAAAGTCAATAATTGTAGGAGACTATTTATTTGTTAAGTAATGATAAGACTGGAGAAAATGGAAGGTGGGCTCAGCAGAGCTGACCTAAGTTTCTTCTCCTTTCCCAGGCATCCAGCACTCTCAACAGCTGAGTGATGAACAGAATAGCAGGCACCAACCTGGGGCCTGCATTCTACATGAGATGGGCAAAGGATGTCTCATCCAGCACAGAGGTGTAGGGTCATCCCAGCTTTTCAATGGCTTGCTGTGAGCTATCTGCCCTCACTCTCATCAGGGTTTCTTCTGGCCCAGATTTAGTCTGTCCAAGCAGCCAGCTGATCAGCACTGATTTTTAAACCTGTGCTGGCCAGGGGGATAAGGGAGACATTCTTCAGGCTCGCTTGCTCACCAGTCGGCCGTAGCAATTTCTCGTTATCGTTGTCCATGAGCCTGAGACCACCAAAATTAAGAAAGTGGAAGTTATTTTCTGCTGTTGTTTTGAATGTGAAGTAGAGCAGAGACTGGATTTCACTCTCAGGGCACTCCAGGGTCACAGGCAGTGCATAGACAGCACAATTGCTTATCTCTCCCAAGGCATTGCACACAAGAAAGAAAGGAGACACAAAGCACTGGCCAGGGTTCATTGCTCTTAGCAAAATGCAGCAGCATCCCAGGGGTGAGCAACTTCCCAGGCCAGCCCAGTCAGAAACACCTGCTCAGAAGTGAAGCACCACACCACTTTGGCACATGAGCAAGACAGCCACAGATCTGGAGCTCAGCAGATTCGGATTAACAGCTTTTAACTGCAGGGGTAATAACCTCTGGGACAGGGCACCAAGGCCTGTGGGGAGGCTCCCTTGCAGGCACATTGTCATTTTTTGTAGAACTGAATGCCACCGTGCGCTGGAAAGTGTTCTGCTACAGAGTAGGAGTTTGGGGCATTCTGCTGGATGCTTCAGTTATTTTTACCAATCATGTTCTAAAGCCCCATAGCTGCTAGAGACAGCAAGAGCAGAATAAAGATCTACTAGCCCCTGCAGTGCCTTCTAGACAGGTACTCCAGTGTTGCCTGATCATCAACTTACAGTAGGGTAAAAAGGAAAAATAAGACTTGCAAACATTCTTATTGAATTCCACCTGCTCCACATCAATAGGAAGGAGAAGAAAATCTGCACTATAAAGAAGTCAAAGATAAGATGTGAAGCCTGATAATTTCAATGGCTCTGTAGCACACTGCATCACTCCCTGATGAAGGGTTAAGCATGCAACTTGGTACTATCGGGCCCCTTTCTTCAATGGCTTCCTTAAACTCTGAGCATGACTTTTAAGTAAGGGAGGCAGATAAATTCTTACCTTACACAATCCTCAAAGACTGCAGTTCTCATCTCTGATGGACAAACCAACCTGCCCCAGAATAGCTCATCAGAGTTGCTAGTGAGAATAAAAACAACCTGGACATTATGCCTGCATTCCCCATGAACTGCCCACAAAAGTCACTGACTCAATGAAACACTGATCATCTGACAGACAATCACAGATCACTGAAAGTGACTTTACTCACTGTTTCCCCATGGACTTTGCCTTAGCCCTGCCCTCAAGTGAAGCTCCTCTGAAGAAACCCTACAGAGCTTCTCCTATCACCTTTGTGCTCCTTGGGCAAGGGCTCAGCTGACTTCTGTGTGCTCTCAGAAAGCAAACCTCCTTCCCTTTACCTCTTCCTACAGCCAAGCACTACATCTCACCCCCAACCCCCATCACTGCTAGTGGTCTTGATGGGAGGGCTACGTCTTCCTGCCCTCAGATGGCTGCTCTTGGGAGGGAAGGAAGCTCATCCAGATGGATTTCAGCAGCTCCATGAGTATTTTATGGTCTTTTACTGATTTACAGCCAGTTCAGCATTCTTGTAAATGGCTATAAATTGGATTGAAGTCATAAATCATAACCAGAGAAAGAGAGACACAGTCTCTGAGTCCCAGCTCAGGCTAAACCAGCCTCTATGAATATATGGAAGAAACTTGCTCCCTCAATCAATACACATAGCTCAGGCTACAGCAATGGTCCACAGGGTCCAGGCCTATTCCTCTACCATGGGGCCTAAGAGCAGTTGCACGCTGCACGTGCGTGAGGCACTGAGAATTCCTCCCTCCCAACACCTGCCAAAGCCAGCCATAACACAGGCTGTCCCACCACCTCAGGCTCTGCGCACTTCCTGACCTTTGCTGCACTCATAAGTGCACACATACACATCCCCTGGGAGCAGGGAGGCAGACCAGCACGGTTCACACCAGACTCAAAATTTCTTCACACATAACAGCAAGGGGAGATTCCCACCTCACACACTACCTTTCCAAGGCAATTGCCTTCTTTCTCCACTGAGACTGGCAGAAAGTTGCAGGTTGTTACTCTTCTGAAACACCTGATTTAGTTCACGTGGAGCGCCAAGAGCTGAAATGCCTTACTTCCACTCCACAAGCCTGGTACCTATAAAATAGGGATTAGTATCTTTCTCTTTTGTTTCCCAAGGTCTTTTTTAGAATCTAGGCTGTGAGCATTTCTGAAAGCATCAGACACAGCTGTCTAGCTGCAAGCTAGACCCCTCTTATTCCTGTTGATGACTGCAGCCCAGGAGCTGGTTCTTTCCACCTCCTTAACATAACAACCAGTGTGCTACCCCTAAAGGCAGCAGACACCACCTCACTCCCCTGCTCACCCTTGCAATTCACCACAGCCCTTCCAAAAGACACCAAAACTCAGGAAATCCAAGTGACTGCCATTACCAGGCTTTTTAAAGTCCTGAGGGCTGCCAGGTGAATTTGTTTGCCCCTCATTTTCTAGGCAAAGTACCTGATGAAGATAAACCTAAATGTCCCCCCTTGCAAGCTGAAAGGGCTCCTGCTGCTGCCAGCACAGTAGGAAGATGTCTTACCGCACCTACTGTCAAAGGATTTTCTTACTTAAAGGAACTTGAAAAGATACCAAAAGGTCTGTCCAGTATTACCTGCATAAGCATCACAGTCTCAGTATTATGATCCTGCAAAGAATTGTTATTCCCTAGCTAGTGACCTAGGCTACGCTCCCTATTCATACAGGCAGTGACCCCTTCTCATGTATATTTGGTTCAGACTTGCTTATGTTTATTATTTTTTAGACAGATGGTTTGCATCTGTTGAAATTAAATTATGTGTCTGGCTCTCTCCATAGTCTGTTTTTTTTAAAATACAAGCCACTGCCTAATTGCCAACATGAAGGGGGAATGACCTCACTGTAGAGTTGCCTAAAAAAAAGAACCACTGATGATTATGTCATTTTCTAATAGCCTGAAAGACGAGGTGAACTGCTTGCTTATTCATCTTTTCATTAATTTATCACTTTGCTGTTACTTTGTGCTCCCCCTTGTATCGGCTTCTTTTCCCTCCTTATTTTACTTGTTTGTGCATCACTGTCTCTGTGATAGCACCTCAAAGCCCAAGACTGGGACCAGCTTCCTGTCGTGTTCAGCACAACACGAAACACAAAAATATTCATGCTTGCCCATGGGCAAGGGTGACTTCCTGGTGTTGTCTTGCATTTTATTCCAGGAGCTTTCAGTGGATAATCCAGGCACATCTTTGAAGGGGTCTGTAAAAAGTGTCTAAAAGTAAGCCCCTCAGAGTCTCTTTAGAGGACTTGCATCTCCTTGGGAGCAAAATTTAAAATAGTTTTTTAAAAAGAAAGACTGAGAAACAAAAATCATAGAGTCTTGCTTTGGAGAGAAAAACCATAATGGTTTTGGTGTAGTAAATAATACCATGATTAATAGCAAAAGTAATAATAAAATTGACCTGTAGTTGCTTGTCAAGACTTTAAAAAAGAATCATAGTAACTTGACCATTTGTATCAACATTCTGATTCTTTGTAAAGAAAAACATGTTACTCTAGGCTGCATCTAGTTGGTAATATTAGTACCAAGGTAAAATATTGCCAGCACATAGATGGTTGAGAACATTTCAGGAAATTATGAAAGAAACTAAATTTTATTCTTACTCTTATTGATTACTGTTATTTTCCATTAGACACTTACCTTCATGTCATGATTTTTATTTTTTTTTGGGGGGGGGGCAGGGCGAGGGGTTTCATTTTTATTCTTTTCATTCATTTTCATTCTGCATGGAAGGTCTGGTCACGTAATCACATACCTGTATGCTGCACTGTGATCAGGGCAGAGAGGAAAGAAACAAGCTAACCCAGAACCGATGGCATCAGCACAGTACAGAGTCGGTGTTCCATTGGCCCTGTCATGCAGCTGGGATCTGTGACTTGGACATGCATCCCATGGGCACACTAAAACAGCTTTGAGTGGGTTCAGTGCTTCTGTATCAACGACCATGGTAAACAACATGTATTCTGTGATTCAGGACCTGGGTACAATCAAAACAGCTTGCTTGACTGCCTGGAGCAGCAGTGTTCAACTTATCCTAATTCCTCCCACCACAGCCCAGATTTAGCTTTTCAGATGTCTCCACATGGCTCTCAGCCTTTTCTTAATAGGACAATAACAAAATTGAGTTTGGCTAATGGCTGGAGATTCTTCTGGCAGCGACACAGCCTGGCACAGAGCCATCAGCTTGTGCTGCTATCACTGATGGTTCTGCTTTCAGGACTGGGGGGCAGGAGGCACATCTCACACACACACACGCAAGCACGCACAGCCAGACACTGCCCACACAGTGATGCAATTTGCAGGAAGAAGGCAATGGGTCTCAGAAGTGCAATTCAGCTTCAGTGGCTCTGAAGGCTAAGACACTTTGCTATGGGTTGTTTTCCCAAATCACACCAGCAGATAAATCCTAAGCATTACAGATCAAGAAACTTGTATTTTTCTTATGTGTCTTTTTCAGTGATCTTCTAGTCCAGGAACTTCTAAGAAACCGCTATTTTAATACCACTAGTACTACTACTAAAATATTAATAACAACAATACTAGCAACAGTTAATAGCAAAAGGAATAGCAAAAGCACAGGCAGAGTGTTTCGGGTTCTTTTGGACTTCATTTGCTGAACAAGAGGAGATAGGATTAGCAAAATCCACAAGGTGACACCAAATCATTAGGGTCAACCAAAGTAAAGGGACTCGAAAAATTCAGATGTGATAGTAGTTTCTCCATAAATCTCCCAGCTTGGATGTCACCCTCAGGCTGAATAGACTCTTGCAATGAAATAGTTGCCCTTCACTGGGTACTGCTGATTCTTTCCTGTCAAAGAAGATTTATTCATGGGAAATAATTAAAAAACAATTCAGAACTTTCTTCCTGTTTGAATGGATTATGTTACATTAATTAGTGGAGGGTGGGTTTTAGATTTTTTTTTTCTTTGTCCCCAAGGACAAGAGACATTTGTGCTTACCACAAGGTCTTCCTTCACCCCAGACCTGTTCTTGCTACTTTAAATGATATACATTGTCCACCATGCTGTAATAGTGCTAAGTGTGGCATAATTTTTGGAAACAAAATGTCTCCCTCCCTCTTATTCTCTCACACATATGGCATCTCAAAACACAACGACAGACTATAAATTCACACCAAGGTTATGGAGACTTTCATCAGAGAGGAAGGAAAAGTTGGCTATTTTTTGATGGCCATTCTCTGTGAACTGTGAAGAAAACAACCACTGCCATCAGATTCAGTCATAAAAAGAGTGATATTAGAAAAGTGTTTTCTAGTATGAAAGGTTTCTCCCAGCAAAGCACAGTCTCACGCTCTTGTGTTTGCAGTGTGTGGCAGCCTTCCTTTGGCTAAGGTTTCATTGAGTCAGCAGATACTCTGGCTCTGTTTTCTTGAGATCTCCAGGAAATAATGTCTTGTGTCTTTTGAATCCAGCCACAGTGTTATGTGTCAGCTCCAATGTTGGTCTTGGTTCTCTGTTTCTCGCTGCTCACTGATGCCTGCAGAGTTGGCTGAAAGGAGACACAGCTGCCTGGAAGGAGACATCAGATGCCTCTGACCCCAGTGCCTCCTCTGAGTCCCTCAAGGCCCAAGTTTCTGGCTTCTGGCCTTCAACCCCTCTGTTCTCCCCTGTTGTAGTGCCTGCAAAGGAGAGAGAACAGCTGTAGTTATTTTAGAGCATTAAAAATATCAATAAAATTGGGGCACAGCAGAAAGTCAGGACCAGAAACTGCAAATGTGTAAAAGTGCTATTGCCCTGGCACTTGCATGATCTTTGTAGCAATGTGGTAAGAGAGAGAGGTCTCAGAGCAGCACCAGTGCCTTCAAACATCCTCTCCACTGCAAAACTCAGACAGCAGTGCAGAGCACAATGCAACACCAGCCAGGGTTTTCCTGGGTGGGCAGGGTGTCTGAAGAATAGCACCCATCTAGCATTGTGGGACTGCTGGACCTGAGGCAGGGTCTGGAGGGGAACTGAGCAAGTATCTCTGCTGGCATGCAGCTCCCTGTACTAGGGAAGGGGTAGGCAATGAAAGTCACTTCTCTGCCCAGCACTTCCCAAGGAGTCAGGCTCTGGTTTTCCAATTAAAGCCTTCTTTTCCAGGAAAGCACAGGGAGGGAACAGAGCTGAGGAGATTCATGTCTGCCAGCCCTGTGCTTTGCAGTCCTTTTTTTAATTGGGGTAAATAGAATCAGAATGACAAGTGCAGAGTGATGGCTTCGATGTGCTATTTGTCTAGTGAGGAATTTGTGAAATATGTGTTTTTCTGTAGAGAGTGCATGGCTGTAAAGAAGGGCCAGAGTCAGCACAACCTCAGAGCGATGGAGAATAAAGCATTCTAGTTTTGTGGCCATTGATCTGATGACACTGTGGGTAATGGATGGACAAGGTTAGTCTCAGAATGTCTGATTTTTCTGAAATCGTTGCTGGAGTCAGACTTAAGGTTGCTTCACCATGCAATTCTGTATTTACCATTATTAGAGATCCTCATATCTTCACACTCGCTTTGAATTTCCTATGCTTTTAGTGACTGATGGGTTTGGAAGTTTTTTAGAGAAGCATATAATTCTGCAAAGAATTTTTATGTGATCATTTTTTGTTTACCTGAATTCTATTAATCTTCCCCTGCAGTCTGAGATCCATGTTTTTATCCATGTTTTATATGGAATTTCATTTTGCAGTTAATTTCTTGCAGGGTAAATCTTCTGGCTTTTCTTTTCTTTTTTCTTTTCTTTTCTTTTCTTTTCTTTTCTTTTCTTTTCTTTTCTTTTCTTTTCTTTTCTTTTCTTTTTTTTATTTTTTTTTAATTTGCTTTGAGAGAAGGCTTAAATTCCAGTAAGAAGAGAACCCTGATTAATTAATCAAACCTAAGTAGGCAGGCTGCAGACCTGTTTGGGGCTATACTATAAGTACAGCTATTTTTGGGGAAATGCCTCTGTAGACAGGGAATTCTGTATTTTGTTATGAGGTGCTGCACACTGTCCTCCATTAAAGGAACATTTGAAGAAAGAGCTGTGGCAGAAGAAAGCAGAAATGTGGCAACCAGATTGATGCTTGCAAAAAGAAATTAAACCCTTCAAAGTACTCATGTATTTCCATGATGGGCACTGAGGGGCATCAGCCCTGACTCTTAAGTCCACATGTAGTTTTGAAGTCCCTCTGGGTGCCCTACTGCTATGTAATTCCCAGATAACCATATTATTAAAACATTCCCAGTTGCAACCTGCCAGAAGATGGTGTCCTATCCTATCAGACACAGGTCTTAGCACAGTGATCCAGGCATTCATGACTGATTATTGCAGCTAATATCTAGTGAAGAACGCAGGCATTCTGGAAAAGCTCCAGTTGAGAAAACACAGTCTCTGGTCTCCCTAGCAACACCGATTACTGTGAGAACATCACCCGACTGCTCCCTCATTTGTACTGGCCACCAGTGAAGACAGAGTCACCTTCAAGGTCTCTGCCCCAATACTCCCTGCCTGCCACGGGTTTTGCCTGAGTTGCTGAAGAAATTCACCTTTCTGCATAACCCCACGGTTACTTTGCCACAGAAGAACAAGCAGACGGTTGACTTCGAGGATTGAGTCTGTGCTGGAGACAGGATTTCACAGGGCTTTGGAGCACTGTATTGCTCCCAGGAATAGTGAGAACCCTTGTGGTAGTTACTGCCCTCTCCACAGAAAACTCAGTTCCCCAACATAATCTTCCATCAATAAGCTTACACATAGAAGTCTAAACAAACAAATCACTCTATAAACTACTCTTTCTTTCTTTTATAAGTCAGAGGATGAAAAATACATAAAACTTGCTACTTTAGTTTCTATTTTCCAGTGCTTGAGTCACTCTCACATGGCCTGTCTCTGGAGCTGCCCAAATTCACAAGAAAGCTGTTGTGGTCAGAAGTGTCATGTGGTATCTGGCCCATTAACTCACCCTGGGAGATTCCTATAAGCCCTGTGAAAGATTCCCATGCAAGCAAGGATACCTTTGCACAGCACTGCCTGGGGTTGTGAAACCACACCCCCAAATCAGCTCCTTGGTAAGCTGCTTTAAATCTGTTTGCAGGTCCTGAGGAACGACCCACAAATCTTCTTTCAAATTTTTAATTCATTCCTTTCTGCTGAGTTCAATCCCCTTTTTTTGCTGTGTTTCCATGAACTATCTCACAAATCAGTTTACTGGCAAGGATGTTTGTAGACATGGCAATTTTAAGTCAGTGTTGCATACTATTCGCAGAAAGTGCATTTCGAATAGGCTATTACAGGTGTCTTTGCTGCCTCCCTTAAAAAGCATTTCATCTAGAAGGATGGAACTCAAAACACAGGCTCATGTTTGCACCCCACATCCCTTAGTAGCTGAAGGGAGAAAATTCATAGTAAGCAAAACTGTTCCATGTCCTTTCTTAAGCATAGTTCTGGCTATAGGAGCAGCTGTACTTGTTCAGACCACAGGTCCATGTACCATGGAATACTGTCTCCTGCAGCAACCGCAGCAACCATGAGAAGAAACTCAAGGAAATGTGAAAATGGAGCACCTACTCTCGTAAAGACAAGTATGCCACAGTATAAACCCATTAGGGACTTTGCTGTTGCTACCAATATGACAGGGATGCATCCAAATATTCAGATAAAGGGGATACTGTGAGTGATCAGACAGACAGGTTGATTGACTAGTTGATCTTTTAAGTCAAGCAATACACTCATGCTTTTAACAGACAGTGATTTTCATGGAGAAAATCAACTATTCTTATGTGGCTCTCAAAAATAAACTATTTTTAACCCACTTCAAAATACTTTTGACAGATAACTCTGAATAAACATAAAAATGATCACAAATTATCAGACCTTCTGACTTGAACATGAGCAAACTCGAACCTCAGTAGCAGATAACATCTGATGGAGCCAGGCAGGTTAAAATGGAAGCTATGTTATTTACAAAAGAGCAAAAGTGTTTAGCCAGGGCAAGAAGCTCCCACATGAAGGAGAGGATTAGTCACATTTGAATGTCTTGAGATCAACAACTGACCTCATGCAAAGAGTTTCTTCTTAGCTAAATGCCTACTGTGCTTTAGTCAACGACAAATTATTGGGTTCAATCCAGGGGTAACTGGGTGAAAATTAATGGCTTGTGATACTTGGAAGGTCAAAACAGATGATCTAGCAGTCCCTTTAGTCTTCATCTCTGAGTCCATGACTGCACAATGGACACATGGTTCATTATAAAGAGTGGTGCACAGCCTTAGCTGATATAAATAGACATTTGCGCCGATTTACACTTGACAAGCATCTGGTCAGGCTTGCTCAGCTGCACACTCTGGCATGAGAAGTTGTCAAGACTAAAACTGAAAAATGGCTGTAGCACATCAGAGCTCATGGACCAGATGGTGAGGGGGGCTTGCAGGAACCTCACCCTTGCACACGGCCCTGTCAGGGGAAGTCTCGGTCTCATCCACAAGCTGTTCCACTTGCCAGCTGAGGGGAGCAGATTCCTGGGGAGGTGTGGAGCAAGTTCTGCCATCTAAGGAAGGTTTCCCTGGGTTTTGTGGGGCTATGGAGCGAGATCTCCTTTTGCCCAGAGTTTCTCCCAAAGTGGCCTCCTCATGAGGAGGACAGCATTCCCCAACCCAGTGCCATTCCTGGGCATCCCACTTTATATTACATTTGCTAGTATTTTTTGTCCTGGGGTTTATAAAATTGAGAGCAATTGGGTTTCTTTCATGCTGCCATCAGGTTAGAGCAGTGACAGAGAACATTTCCTTTCCTATTGTCTGAAAGCTAATCTCAAAGGGAAAATTCAGGTTACTCTCAATTCCTGCCTGTTTTCACTTGTCTCCCCATGTATCATGCTACTAGTGTTTTCCTGTTTCTGAAATACTTTTTAAGTATGTGTAGGTTATCATGCTCACAGTAGTTGCTGTTTAACCAATCTCTCCAGACTTTATCCTTTTAATCTTCCTTTCTAAATCAATCCCTCCACTCCCTTGATCATTTCAGTTGCTCTCCTTTGAACAGCTCCTGTTTGTCAATAACTCTTCCTAATGACTCATGTGGAACAGGAAATATGTGAAACTTCAAGGCATAACAAAACACAGGAGCAGCACAGGTTCTGAGTCCTGAATACTGGGGATTTGCATCATAATGGAAGAGATGCCTACAGGGAATTTGTAAGCACTGCCCATGGTGCCTGTTCCCCAGAAAGCTTCACAGAGAGCCTGTGGGACAGCTGGTGCAGGAAAGCCTGGCAGCATGGTGATGGATGTGCTGAAGCACCCAAAGCCTGGAGGTCATGCTCCAGCCTCATTAAATGGGCAAGAGCTCTCCGTAGCTACAACAAACTACTCTGCTTTGGGAGTGGTCTCAGGGCCTACAGGAAGAAACACTGCAGCTGTATTCCTAAAACAAACGTACACATATATTAGGGCGGGGAACAGCCAGTTCATGTGAGGTCGCTCACTAAAGCCCTGAAGTACTTCCACATGGTGCATATACACCCTCCCCACAGATGGGAAGTAATGCTGAGAAGTGACACCGTGGACAAAGGGAATTTTCTAAGTGAGGAATTTTCTAAAATACAGAAAATGCAGCCCAAATTGTAGTAATATAAGAGAATGTAAAGTGCCGCAAAGGAGATGTAAAATGGAGATTAAGTAGGGTATAATGAGGTTTGCTGAAAAAAATCATACCATGGCAAACCCGTGCTCAGGCTCTGTGGGCATTTGACTTCCCCCTGGGAGCAAAATGGTGCAGTTCTCCCAAATAAGAAGACAAGAGCTGATTACAAAGGAGAGCTCAGGGCAGGGAACAGTTCCTCCTACAGCACAGGAGTCATACTGCAGAGGCAGCCTTCAGTACAACTTGCAGGACTTAAGTATGATGAGTCACCAGCTGGCATTCAGACTACATGCAAAGTTTCCTCAGGCGTTCAGGTAAAAGAGCCTCCTCAGACTGACAGTGCTGCAGCTCCCTAAGTGTGGCGACATAAAGAAACCTCTGACAAAGCTCGTCCATCTCCTCTCTGACTCCCGCTTTTGCTTAGGATATTGGTTTCAGCCTACAAAAGAGCTGAAAATTACACAGCGGGGAAAGTGGGTCTGCGGCTGGAGAGCCATATGTAATCCAAGAGGAGGACAAATGTTGCCTCCTTTCCAAAAGTGTAATTTTTTTTTTCAACTGCATCACATTTCAGTGTTGTGGAAGAAGCTTGTTAGAGATAAACTTGCATAGAAACAAAATGAGCAAGGTTAAGAACCGTGAGTCAGTGCCCCCCTTCCATGGTAGCAGACTCCAGGCAGGACAGAGGGATCCTGGTTTGGCGAGACACAGGCAGACTCAGCATGCTCAGCTACCTTTGCACGTCCTCTTCTTTCCTGAGCCAGAGGGACTGCTGTAACTTGCAGGCTTTAACTCAGTCCCCGAACATTGTGCAGAGCTGTGCATGTCACGAGCTGCACGAGGCAGCCTTTGGGTTTTTGGGCACAGAGCAGAGCGCTAAACTGCCGCTGGGCATGTGTGCAGCAGCTGTGAGGGTCAGCACCGAGACCTTCGTGTCTGTAACACCACATGGACATTTTGCAGGCCTGATTCTCCTCTCTCATGACAGACCCAGGCTGATCATGTGTTTTTGTGCCTGAGAGCTGAGTGAAACACTTGCACTGTGGAACTGAAGGCACCTCATCACAGCAGGAGAGCTGTCTTTGTGGGAGGAAATGAAGAACGTCCCCCCCTCACCACACAAGAAGTTACTTTGGGGATGTCAACCTCTTCTCTCACACTGATGGAAATCCCTCTATGGGTGTGTGCTCTACAGCACTAGCAGAGCTCTGCCCATCAGTTCTTTCAAACAAGGTTTGAAAGGTTTCAAGTTGCTGCCTTGCAAAGACAGGCAAGTGCATAAGGGCCATCAGTATTATCTTTGGGACTGCATGGGTAGCCAGAAGAATGAACCATCCGTGGCTAGAGAGGGACAAGGACCATGGAAAACAAGGTATTTTTCTCCTCTGGGGTTGTTCAGCTGGGGAAGTGAGGAGAAGGGTGAGTAGAGGGAATAATATCTAGATGTTTCTCCCAGGCTGAAAAGGGTCAGAGGCATGAGAGATTTCACAGCAGATAAAATTTTGAAATTCCAAGTGGATGGTAAGCATCTTTGAATGCCCAAGGAAGGGGAGTTCAAAGTTGCTGAGCTCTTAAGCAAAGCAGGCAGTGGCTTATTCAAACAGCATTTTGTACAAACGCCTGTGGGACTGAGGGGCTGGGATGGAGGGTGATTATTGTAACTGTGTTTTACAAAGAAGCTAGAGATGATCCAATTATAAAACAGAGCACCTCCCCTCAGAACAAGGAGAAAACACTGAAAAAAATCGTTAAAGATAGAGTTAGAAAACTTCTAGATGAGTCTAATGTGATAGAGATAAACCTGCCTGCCAGTTTCTCTAAATATGGCTTGTACTCCTCCAGCCTATTAGGATTCTGGAGAAGAGTTAATGAAATACTGGGCTGAGGAGAAGGGGTGATAGGGGGATATAATTTATTTAAACTTTTCAAAAGCCTTTTGATAAAGTCTTTCAGGAGAGGCTATTAAAGAAATTTGTTGCCTGTAGGGTGGGAGGCAAAGTCCTGACATGGATTATAACCTAGATAAGAGGTGAGAAACAAAGGAGAGGAATAAGCGCCCAATTCTCTCCATGAAAGGAGGTTAATAGCAAGATGCTCCAGGGATCAGCATCAGGACCAGGGATGTTCAATATGTTTATTAACGATCTAAGAGAAAGCAGAGAACAACAGAAATGCGAAATTTTGCTGATGGCACAGTTTACTTCTTGCAGTAAGTAATTGGCTGTGTTTGACTCTCTTCTTGTGTTCGTGGCTTGTCTGTGAATAGATCACTGGTTTTACTAATAGGCCTATAAATATAATTGGAAGTACGGTTCAGTCTTGTGAGCAGTACTGAGACTGATTGCAGGAGGAGGCCTACAGGTGCATCAGCCTGGGACAGATGAAGAGTCACAAAGCAAGAGGGCTTGTGCATTCAGCCCTCCATCAGCTCTGTCAGTGCTGCTTACTGTAACTCTGCTGCTTCTGATGTCACTGCCTGCTAGTGCTCAAGAAGGACTGTGGTATAAGCCACGTCAGGATCCACGCCATCACACTATTTCATACTTACACTCCTGGATGGCATCAGTCTGCTGTGGGTTCATGTGAGTTCATGGGCCCTTTGCCAGCACCCTGCAGCCATCGCCCATGTGAGCACTGATGCATGCACCCTGATGTGTATTACTTCTGCATTCAAAGTCCTGATTTGGCAAATCTTTCCCCATGCAGCCAAGGTTTCTGCTGCAAGTTTTAGGAATTAAATGCACACTTCACCACATCCCTGTACTGCTGCTGGAGATGCTCTCTGGTGTTCTCTCAGGGTGCTCTGCCCTGCACCCTGCCCCATCCAGATGCACTTTCTGTGCTGCCTTCACGTGCTGGCCTTGCTCTGGCTCCTATTCGCTATTCATCACTCTGACTGAAACTCTCAGCTCCTAGCAAGGTAGTTATTGTAGGCAAGTTAAAAGTCCTCCTTCACAGTCACTGCTGCCACATAAGTTTGTTCAACTCACTGTTTTAAAGTCATTAGTGCCAGGCAGCCCTGGAAAAATACTTTATGTCATCATTTTGCTCTACAGCAAGCATTTTTTTACAAAGTTGAGGTTGCTACTTCAGAGTACCTCAGCACTTGCTGGAAGCTGTCTGTATTTACATCTTTTGTGAGACAATAAACAAGAAGCAATTTAGAGACATTATTTTAAAAAATTCCATTTTCCAAGTGCTTTTTAAAATTGAGACTTTATTAAATTGGACTCTGATAATCACGCCAGTCCAGAATTACCAACAGAAATATTTTTGGTTTTTTCCTAGTTGTCATCAAATTTCAGTTTATATTGGTCTCTTATAAAGAGAATATCAGCTTTCTTAGCTGACCAGACCATGCAGTTCCCATGCTGCTGGTTTGTCCCAGCTCTGTGTCCATATGACAGATGACAGTCAGATCAGCACACTGGCTGTGAGTGTGACAGAGGAGGAAGAAGAGTGCTAGCCAGTCTCTTCTACTCCTTGGCACATAAGGTGTTACTGCCCAGGAAGGTACTCCCAGGTGATATCTGATTCGGCGGATCCTCTCTTGCAGTTGGTGAGAAACTGCTGATTGCTCAGAAGTTTGTGTGCACCCTTTCTCTCACCCCTTGCCAGGTACAGAGGAATGCACCAAGGAGCAGGGCATAAGCACCTTCAAGGACCTGTAGCAGCAGGGCTGATGCAGTTGTCCTCATGCTAATGAAGTTTGGTGTTTGAAGGCAGAGACTCCTGCGATCTGCTGGCATTGTCGCTTGACACTTCTCACCAGCTGGTGAGTAGGAAAAAAGAATGTTCTGGTGTCAGTGTAAAATAAGTGGCTGCAGTGTGTAGTCGAGTTGCTGGAGGTTCCATAATGCTGTCTTCAGTCTTTTATATATATATGCAGCCATGTAGGAGCAGAATGGCCTCCATTTCAAAGCTACTCCATTCTGTCAGAAACAAGCTGGAGCAGCCAGGCGACCGCTTGACTGATGTCACGGAGGGAAGGTGCTAAGAAGGCAAATGCAATACCAACTCAAGCTCAGCATGCTGCAAACAAATTGAGCTGCTGCGCTGAAGTTGTGAAGAAAAGAGATTTTCCTATTATTTATACAGTGGTTCTAGACATCAGGGAAAGAGGCAAGCTGGAAATGGAAATTCCCATTGACGAGAACAAATTTCCTGTTATTGTCATTGCTGAAACCTGCAGGGATTAGTCACATTACTTGGAATTTTAAACAGTGTAAGTTACAAACATTTGAGGAAAAACAGAGTGAGAGAAGTCATAGGGGTGATGCTCTGCATTAAAGACACCACTGCATTTTTTTAGTTACTCAGTTCTCCAGAGGCTGATCCTTGTGTTTACTAGTAAAACTTTTCAGAGGGTGACTATGGGGGTCTTTCAGACACCACTAAATTAATGATTTAATAATGATTCAGGTCATCTCTGTAGCATATGGAAATTAAAAGTACGGTTATTATGGAAGGATTCCAATTTCAAAAGTTGCCAGAGGTTTTATGCAGTCAACAGGAAACATCACCAATGCTTCTGAAGTATAGAGATGATTATTTTCTACTGTGAAAACATTACATTTAGGTTGAGGTAAAAGTCTACTGTTGTTCTAATTAGGAAGGGTGAAGAAGAAAGAAATGCTGGTCTAAGCTGTTTGTTGCCTCTGAAAGGTAGTTCTCAAGTCAATGAAGGGTGCAGACTGTACAGACATATGTGGAAATCAGTACAAAAAAAAAATCAGACTTGAATGTCTTCAGGAGCACATTACTCTGATATGCACTGATAGGAAGCAGCCTGGGAACCATAAATAAAGAGAGAGAAACACTGAGGACAATTATAAATAACTTAGAAGAATGATAAGCTCCTGGACTGCAAATTGGCATGAGCAGCTATTCAATGATCCATGTTTAACAGGGTGATTAGTGTATGACTGGTTAATAACAGTGTGGAGAAATGTCACTGAGAAAAGCTTATGCAGCACCTGCATAAGCCTTTGGATAAATACCAACAGCATGAACAGGTACAAAAATGCTATGAAAAAACATTGCTTTTGCATTTGTGAGTATCACTGCATCTGGACACACATACACACCCACAAGAGGGCTCACACATGCCTGTTCAACTGATCACCTGGATGACAGAGTTAATAAAAGGTTTTACTCACTGGATGCTCATTCAAACCTGTTGCAGCAGGAGCTGTCAGTCCCTGGAAGCAGCTACAGGGACCAGTGATCATGATTTGATTACACTGAATATGAGCACAGGGAGTATCCTGTCAAGAAATAATATATATATTTATATACTTGGTCCTTTGAAAAGGCAAACTTCTCAAGTGTCAAAAACAAAATGTATTATGAGAGAGCATATAACATATATGTATATATTTGTATAAACACTCATTTGTGCATGTGTGAGAATTGGGAGCTCCTCCAGCAAAGTTTATCAGAGGCCTCAGGGGCCACCATGGCAGTCACTCCTGAAAATGACCAAGGAGAAAAAGTCTGTAAGACTGAGCAGTAAGAGAGACAATGTGGAATTCAGAATGTTTATGTACCCTGTTCAGAGAAAATAAAAAAGGAAAAATGGAAACAACCGTCATTAATTAGAAGATTGAAGATCAAGAAAAAGCACACAGACAAGCAGAGCCAAGATGAGGGAATCTGATGACAAGCATAGTAGTGGGGGGAAATCAGACACCAGATCTGAACTTTATGACAAGTTGTCCAGCCCCAGCAAGCCAGGAGAAAGGGCCTCAGAGCTTGTGCCCACTGCTGCAGCCCTGTGGAAGTCATCAGCAGGAGAAGAGAGATTCTGATGACAGGGCTGTACAAAGCCTTGCCACAGAAGGGCCCAGCGACCTGCAGGAGTGGGAGTGGGGCTCCAGTAAAAAGCAACCATTCCCCACCTGTTAGCCAGGGAATACCAGCAGGATGGAGGCAGTGTGGAGCACTTGCAGGTGGGAGGATCCCTGCTTTCTGTCAGGGGTGTGTGGTGAGGGTGGTGGGGAGGGTGAAGGGGTGGTCAGAGGGTCCTCTCTGTTCTGCTGAGGGAACGGGGAACGTTTCTTCTCCCTCCCGTTGCTGAGCCAACGCGTCTGGGTGCCAACGCCAGCCTGATGCAGGGTGTCACACTAACAGGTCCGTCTGGCTGTGACATTTCTAAAGCGTCTTTTCAGATGCCAGCATCACGGCTGAATCACGCCCAGGCAGCGAGTGGGGCCAGAGATGCTGTCAGGATCACTCCCACATTCAATTACTCACGGCAGCCTGTGCACACACCTTGTCACTTGACCTCATCCCCTGTCCCTTCCCAGAGGCAGAGGTGCTTCCAGCAGCACAGGGCTGCTGTCTACTACAGGTGCAGGTGCCTCTGTCCTGTCTTCTCCCCTCCCTATGAAACACCAGCTGAGGAAGCCAGACTCCACAGGAAGGTTAAAGAGGGAATGAAACCACTGGCTCCACATCCATCAGCTCCCACATATGAAGAGCACAAGGGACAATGGTTGATGGCAGGTCAGGAGACTATGAAAAGCAGCAAAGAAAGAGAGAGGGGGGAAAACTGAGTGCTGAACTGCACAATACTAGCCTGGGGCTTTGCACTTGGCAGATCCTCATCACAGAAGACAACTTTGTGCCACTATTATTACCAGTCAGCACTTCTCCCTCCCTCACTTTCCCTTTCATCTAGGTTGCTGCAGTTGCATTTAATGACACAACAGATGTATTCATTTGCATCTTTATACAGATCTCTAAGCTCTACAAATGGGTGGGTGGGCATGACCCCATTTCCCCAAATTATTCAGCACCTTTCAGTTTTGCATTTTTCTCTTTTCTAACGTCTTTTTGTAGTATAGAGAAGCAGCAGTGGAGAATTACTTTGCCATTTTCTCTTGAGCATCTGGGACCCAATCACTCCTCTGCCCATGTGAATCTCCTTTACAAGCCAACAGGAGCCACAGACATGTCTGTGCACAGACACACTGCCTCCTCCACCAAGTACACACGCTTCCTGGAGAGGGGAGTAGCCGCAGATTCACCTGGCATTTCCCCATGTTGTGGAAGGTTCCTGTGGGGGAGAAATAAGGGAAAACCAAGTGCCACCCTATCTGTTTATCTAGGGTGATGACCGTTCTGTGGCTGCCATCAAATGCGTGGTCGCATTTACAGCTCTGTGGGTGAGGTAAAACACTTCCTCTACACCATCTGAAGGCGGTGTTTGTGCAGAGCTGCTCAAGGCACACTCCACACTGGTGACTCAGGGTGATGCTTCCGCCAGCATGGAAGATGTGTCAGCACAGTGGGGTGCTGGTGTGTGCTCCTGAGAGTTTCCTCTGCCCAGTGCCCAAGTTCCTAGCCCTCAGCCAGTGGGTACCCAGCTAGAGCAAGAGGGTTTAAATGGGGAGGGTGCAGGTTCACACACACTGCCGGTTCCCATGGGAAAATAGCCCATGTTGCATTTCCTGTGAGTCTGGATCTCTGCCTGATAGCTGCACAGATTGAGGACAGGAGGACAGACAACAAGGAGAGGAGTAGAAAGGAGGGGAGAGTAAGGGCTGTTTCTTACTGGGCGGTCATATATGCTTAGGCAATATAACAGAGGGGCCATCCCAAATATTGCATTGTGAGATCACATGCATAGGAGAGAAAAGCTCCTGTCCTGACCCTCTTTCTACCTGCCCCTCCTTCTGACCAGGTGGCTCTGGGGCTGTGCTGATGAGAAGCTCTTGGTGTGTCACCCTGGGAGAGCAATGAGTGAGTTTGCTGGTTGCCATCGGCAGAGATCATCACCAGTTTAATTTATGGGTTGTATTTTGTGTATAAAGCCATGGCTACAGATATAATGTAATCCTGCCACTCTGAGTGTGCTGAGCACTGCTGTCAATCAAAGGTGCTTTGCATCCCTACATTTTCATATAAATATGTATGTCCTTTTGCTAACAGTATTATTATTTATTATTTGTGTTACTGTCACGCCTCAAGGCTTCAGCAGGGACCAGGTTCCTGTTGTGCTCGGTGTCTCACACACATGATGAGAGGCAGACTGTGTTCTGTACAGCTTCCAGACTAAATATGCCACAACAGGCACAGTCTGGGGTCCCTAAGTAAAAAAAAGCATTTTGAAGTGCTGGATCCAGCTCACCAGTGGCAGAGCTGAGAGCAGACCTGAGCTTGTGCTGACTTCCTATCCAACAATCTTTCCACTTCAGTACCGAAATCTTGGCAGCTTTGGCTTCTTTTGGAGAAGTAAATGGGTGAGATGTTTTACAAGGTGGAAACTCCCTTTGAACCCTCTTTCTGAATACCCCATATGCAGGAAGGCCAGGATGCACATGGAGGAGGAAGGGGTCATGTTCATCAGAAATCTGACAGTGACTCCCTCTCACTGGCATCCTTGTGCAGAAACCAGCAGTGACCCCTCTGATCCCAGAGACATGGCACCCCACAGCCCAGCCCATGGACACTCTCAGGAATGTACCTTAGGCCTCACACAGTCTAATGGGAGATTTTTTTTTCTCCTCTCAAAGCCCTGGCTGCACCTGAGCACAGGGGGTTCTTCTCTGACCCCTGTAAAAGGGGAGTCTCTTGGGTTTTGGTAGCAGTGGAGGGGCCACAGGCTGCCCGGTGCAGGATGGTTCAGGGCCTGTCCTCCACTGATCCCAGTTAGTCCCGTCTCTCCATAATGGGTGGGACCCCAAGGCCATGGCCAGTCCGAGGGATCCCAGCCCTGCTGCACCAACTACAAAAGCTACTTCTCAAAAGTTACTCCATTCTCTGGTGCTAAGGGAGGGTGGCACTGCAAGGCAGGCAACCCTGGAGGAAACACAAGAGAGAATTGAAGAGTGGAGAAATAGGAGGAGATGTGAGGATGTACAAAAGGAGACACAGCAGCAGATACAGGAGGAGGCATGTGGAAGAGGACAGGGCTTGGAAGAACTTTTGAAGAGAAGGGGTCCTTTCTGGGGTAACCTTGGGAGGCCACTGTGCCTGTGGGGGACTCACACTGGAGGAGGGATACTCCTGAATGGACAGCAGCCAGTGGCTGACCCAGAAGGAGAAGGGTATTAGTGAGAGGAGAGAGCAGGGGAAGAAAAGAGCAAAAGCCAAGAGCAGCAGCAAGAAAAGGGCCTCCCTACACTGCCCATCTCCTTACCGATGGTATGGGCAGGGACTGGGTGTAAAGCACAGTGAAAATGGAGGGAAGGGGGCTGGTGGGAGAGAGACATTGGGCTGAAGCTGAACCTGGGGAACAGGAAAGAAAGAAGCTTCCCTTGGTGTTTAATTATCTAAGTCTTCTTTGTTTTCCATCAGCCAGATCAGTAAGTAAAAGTTTATGTTAATTGGAAATAAATCAAATTCAGTAAAATTCCCTGAACTGAGACTGTTTTGTCTGCAACAGACACATATGAAAAAATTGGAGAATTTTAGCTGACAAGACTGTAAGGAAAAGCTTCAGAAGGCAATTCAGGATTATTGACAACTCCCTCAAAGCAGAAGTAGAGTGAAAAGGCCCCCAGTATTTATTTTGTTATGAATCAGTACATGGCCACTGCATGTGCAAGAGCAAACACCAGCAAATGACAATGGAATGGCAAAATGTTGGCGGCACAGGAGTCCAAGACTTGACATCTGGGTCAAAACTGCTGAACAGATCTGGTGTGACCAAAGGAACACTGAGTATTTTAAGACAGCCAGGTTTCCAGTCTTCGTGAACCAGCCAAAAAGAATACCAAAATACCACTACATACTCTCCTGTTCTCATCTCCTCTGCAGAACCGCATCTCTAAGCCACCAGGGCAGCCAAAGACCAGGCATGCGGGCAGAAGAAACACTGGCAGATGCAAAAGCTGTAGGTCCCATCCTCTACACACTGGTTCCTCTGCGCAGATGTGGACCAACCTGCACACATCACCACATCTGCAACAATTCTGTATCACAGTCACAGCCTACACTGATACAGAAATCCACTAGATTTCTGCTCCAAGTATAGGGCAAGCATCTGTCTAGATCAATACAGCTGGGACATCCAATACAATTCAGGAAAGCCAGGGCACCTCTTCTGTCTCTCACATGGCAAAATTCCACTTTATTTTGGCTGAGATTAGGTCCTTTCTTCTGCATATGCTGATAGGATCTATGTTTGCTCTATCCGAACTACCTTTACTCTAACTCGAGCCTATAAATGGCCTGCTGAGGTGTACCTCAAAAAAAACCCCACAGAACTGTGCCTGTAAATTCCAGCATCAGCACCCAGAGAGAGAATCTCAAGGTTCCCTATTGAAACAGCTAGTGAAATTTAATAACACCAATGGCAGTCAGATTTATGTAACTTTTATGAAATCAATAGTACTGGACTCTGCAAAATGACTTGAAGAGCAAGACCCCATACAAATGTAATTAAGCACAGATGGCAGCGTGCTTTCTGCGCTCGTGAGCAGCACTGCAAAGCTCTGTTTGCTTTAACATGAACAGCAGTTGCCTTGAACTTGCTGTAGCTGATGTGGAAGTGCCTTTGTCACTAATCAAGGCTGCTTTTAATCTAATGGTCACTCATTTAAATGAGGCTGGCGTTCGAGGTTCAATGCTCTACAGGAAACAGGCAGGAGAGGAGATGGAGATTGTGAGATGAAGTTTCATGTAGAATGTCCAAACCTCATTCAACTGACTTTTACCTCATGTTTTCCCCAAAGCAATGTCAAAAGATTTATTTTCAGTGCAGGACCACTACCTCCTCTCCACCAGCACTCCCATCCCCTCCACCTGGCATCCTGGCTCACAGGGTCACACAGGCAGCAAGGGATGAGAAAACAGTCTGGGATTAAGACCTATGTAAAGTGAGCAGAATGTGGCAAGATTCCAGGTAGTACACAAAATATAAATGTAGGTGGTTGAGAAACGGATGGGGGGGGAAATGGCAATCACATGTTTTTTCAGTTTTCCTTAACTGAAAGTTTTCAGCACAATTTTCCTGTTGGATAAAAGGCACATGGAGGTAGAGATGTGGATGTCACAAAACTGTCATCAGCCTGTTTTCCACACTTATTTTCTGAAATTTGAAATGACACTGAATGTTGAAGATTTGAAAAAAAAAAAAAATCTTCACAGAGTTATCTGTACACCTCTGTCATAATCCTAAAAGGACAGATATTTTTAACAGCCTCAGGATAAAAAACATGTTCGGAAAGTTCAGAAAAGCTCAAGTGCTGTTACAACACAAAAATACTTTTAATCATTAAAGGCATGCCTCTTTAACCTTCTCAGCTGCCTCTGACACATTCGCCAGCTTTGACTAGCATCTCGCTCTCCCAGCACGGCAGTCTGTCTGTGCACATGGACCCTGGGATGTCACCTCACGGGCAGCTGGAACTTGTCACTCCCCTGCAGAACCAGCCTCGAAAGGCTCTATTCAAGCACAGCTATCTAATGCAGTGGTTTTCAACTTTCTCAGCTCCGCTAATGGCTTATGGACTATGTCAAAGGGAAACACAAAAGGTAAAGAAAAGTCTCTCTAATATCTCCAAAAGTAAGTTGATGATAAAGGGATCTGCTAGGCCATTTTTAGAGGTACACAAATAGGATTGAAAGCCATGGTGAGGTGCTTCAGTGTGCACTGAGACATATGTATTATTCTGCCCTTCTCTAGCTGCTGGCTACTTCAGTATAATCAAAGGAAGGAACACCTTACAGATTTAGTCAGGAGCTGTGGAAAATTTAAAGTTGAAGACTATAACTTTTTTTTCTTTTCTAGTTTTGGTCTTTGTTCTACTTTCTTATATTTGTGCTATCTCTTTTCTTTGGAGCCCTCTCATCTATTCATTGAATCTGTTTTCACTGCTGAATCAGTTGTTTCCTACTAGTAGTAAATCTGCTGGGATGGTTTCTTGATGTGAAAGTATAATTTTGTTTTTAGTGTGTTCATGAAAACTCGTAAATCTAAATTGTGGAATATTATTACATCAAACACCACCAAATCAAACTAATTTTTTGGGTTTGATTTGGTGGTGTTTGATGTAATAGGTGACTTTCTGTCAATCTTCTCATGCTATAGCTCACAAAACCCCCAATTGTTCTTACTTTCAAGGTGTTTAGTTTTTACTTGGTTGGACTTTCTTTCTGTTTGTTGCCATATTTTCTTTTCCACTCATTAGAGTATTTATAGGTTTTGGGTGGTTTTTGCTGTTTAAAAGCCTGGTCTTTTTATCATGGTAGTTGTAGTGACATTATAAACAAACATATAATTCTATTACAATTTCGTCAATTGTCCTACAAGACTGTACTACTCCATTAGAGGTTAGTTGGATGCTCAGTTTCCTGCAAGTGTGTCTGGATCTCCCACTTCAGTGTTGAGTGTGTGACTGACCCATTTCACACTCTGAATGCCTTGTCTGTCTGGATGATGAGTTTATGGGGGAAGGGAGCATCTGCTCTCTGCATTTGCATGGAGCTCCATACACTGAGGATCTCTTCTTAGCTGGCCACTACCTGTGGCCATAATCTTCATGATTACTAATAGAAAATAACTTGTTTTAACTTCAGAGATTTCTTCAACTGCTGAAATTATTAAAGCCATTTTTTCTCTATGAAGATTATTTTATTTTACAAACATATACATTATGTACAGTCACCAAAGTTTAAATGAAGTGCTTAGATTGAGGGAGATGAGAATTAAAAATTATTATTTTTAAAAAGACATTCAACATAATTTATTCTTTTTTACAGTTTCTCCTCTTACTATTCAAAGGTTTCTCTGATAGTTTTTCTGCATGGGGGGATTTATCTGCAAATTTGAGACTACTGCCCTAAATTAGTGAGGATTAGGAGCCTTCACAATAGTAAAGTTAGGCCCTAATATGCCTTTTATGTGGAACAGCAATCAAAACATAAATGCACTCGTCTTCTTCCTTTTCATTCCCCTCTGAGAGCTCGACAGAGCCATGACTACTTCTCTTTAAAGCTTCTTTCCAGCAAGGTTGTAACAGAACTGAGGTCCCAGAAGATGAAGGATTTTTTTTTCTTAGATCTCCCAAGCAACATTCTAGGTTAATAGTGCTGCCTTCACTCTTTCCTCATCATATACCTGTTTAAAAGGAGCAAACATCTTCCAGCATGCCGGCCTGACAGAGTTCAGATGGGGGAAGATCAATATCTTATGGCCTTGGTTAAGTGATTGCCTTTTAGGGCTTCAGTTGCTTTTAGGATTTGCTCCTTCTCACGTATATCAGACAGAGAAGCAATAACAGCATTGCCTTAACTGGCTGCTTTTGTGTTCAAAGCAATGATTTCTTGTGCTCATGCACTGCCATGTTTCCTTGCTGGAATCCCTTGCCGAATTTTACCACACCATCCCAGTTATCCCAGTTCACAGGGCTGTGAAGTAGCCCAAGAAGCACCATGACACACATTTGACTAATGAGTAGGCACGCTCTGTCCCTGTGACAATCACAATGCATTCTCTGCACTACTACTGTCAAAGCTAGAGCATGCCAGGTAGCTCATGTGCTGTCCCCCTCCAGAGGGGCTGGCTGCCACCAGGATGCATCTCCCATCTGCAGGAGTGCTTGCCGACCCTCCTACAGCGCCTCAGCCTGGTTCTCCTGGGGGGTCAGCCTTTCTCTGTGAGCAGGGAGAAGGCAGGGGAAGGCCCCAGCAGTGACAGCTGGATCTTAATCTGCGGAGCAGCTTCAAAGGACCATGTCACACCGGTGGCATTCCTGCAGAGGGTTCCTACTGCAGCTGCACTTCTGGTCTGTCGCTGCCTATTAATACATTTTCTGGCCCTCTGCTCCCACCACTCCACTGCTTTGCATCATGTTTAAGTATGTGCTTAGCCCTTAACACATGATTTCATCCTGCTGAAGCCAAAGGGCACTGAGCACTGACTGAAATACCCTCTGGAAGGTGAACAGGGAGGGACCTATGGCCCTGGCAAGGCCAAGTAAAAAGCAAATGCAAAGGAAGACTTTCTCTGTCAGTAAACAAAACAAAGCAAGCTGATTTTGAAACCTTTTAGCATGTCTGGGTGTCTTTTCTGCCACTGATGAAGGATAAACAATGCAATTATTAATTATTGATGATCGCTAATAAGAATGATGATTATCATCACCATCATCCAGCCTTGCCATTCCTGCCACCTCTCTAATCAGTGTGATCTCACTGTTATTATACATAATTGCAATCTTCCAAGTCAGGGTAGGCAAAGAAGCAACCTTGCAGTGTAAATACTAAATACTTGGTATAACAAGAGTGAGAGCTCCCCAGCTTGGAGCACAGCTAAGCAGAGTCACGGGCTTCCATTCTTTTTAATTTACCATCTGTTCTGTATGACACAGCCTGTGTCTCTTTAGGGTTTAGTACCCATTTATTATCCAAAAGCCACCTCTGCCTGCTATTAAAATCACGTTGGAGTGATTTAGAGAGGGAATCCGTCCATTTGCCCAAGTGGAAAGATGTGTCATCAGCATAAACCTGAATGCAGCTGCCTTTCTGGACTCCAGGGCTGGGAAATGCCTCACCAGCACACACGCATCCTGTCAGCTCCAGCCCCTTCCCTCCCCCTGGCAGAGTCCATTACCATGGGCTTGGCATCACACAGCCCCTTCTCTCCTCCTCCCTTTTGTTACACGCACATGCACCGCATGCACACACACACACTTCTGCATTGTGCCTTTTTCCTCTCTGTCTGTGCCACGAAAGGGACGTGGCTGAGCCCCATCCCACTGATACACCACCTTCTTTTTCATTTTAACTCCAGCCTCCCCGATCGTTACCCTCTGTCTGTCACAGACTAAGCCAGCACACTCATTATTCTTCCCTCTCCATTCCCTTTAATCATTCACTCTAATATATACCTGACCATGTGATCATGCTCCTTACCCCTTTATTTTCTAGCATGCACTTTTTCCCACATCCTCACACTCAGCTTTACCTACTCTCCTCATTTCCAGCTCTCATCATTCTCACCATTATTTAATAAAACACAGCACAAATGAAGATAATTGCCATCACTTCCACAGTCCCTTGGGACGTCTCAGAAATCTCCCACAGGTACCCAGGCCAGCATCTCACCCTAATAGTGAATGACTGTTAAACTAAGCAAGAGATTTCCAACACTCTCTGCAAATTGAACCCCACAATGCCCCCTCTACCTCCATAGCTGCCTTCCATGGCTTTAGCCACTTCCAATTAACCAAGCAGCTCAGAGCTGTCCTCAGGGATCCAGGACAAACGGAATCCAGGCTGAAGACAAGTTCAGGATGGCAAAACAATTAAATGCAAGGTGTCTTGGCAGAGGAATCCTGGGGCAGAGCTTCTGGGGGACAGGCACCCGTGGCAGCCCTGAGCTCAGTCCCTACTGAGCCATCAGGTGAATAGAGGTGGCAAAACCCCTGCACAGGAGAGAGGGAACGAGATGGTACTGGTGCTCCTGTGCACATCCAGCTGTTTGTGCAGACACCAAAGGGAGACTTTTTGTGCTCTAAAAGTGTGGGGTCTGGGCTGGTTTCCTGAGACAACAGCCATTTTGTTCTCAGGCTCACTACAGCAGAGGCTTGTGTGCTATGCGTTCCCACGGAGGGTGGAAGATTAATAGAGCCATTGTCCCAACTTAAAACATTTTAATGAAAACTCTGGCATCACTGATGTGTGTCCTTGCTTGCTGTTATTTTTTCTTACCTAATTTACCTGATAGACTACAGTCAGAGGGGAGAAGAAAGGAGAAAGAAGACAAGGGAATAATGGGTATGATCTCAACAGAAATTCTGAATTGATTCAAAATTAATTCCTCCTCTCTATTTTGAATCAATACTTCAAAATCAAAATCTCAATTTTTGTTTTAGCCTCTCATGCTTTTTTTTCCCCCCTCACCAAGCACACTAAAATACAAATCTGGACTTTTTAACTTTTTTTCTTTTTAAGAGAACAAACAATAGCCTGAAAATGAAATTACATGTTATGACTTTTTTGGCATTTCATTTATAAATGGTGATTTGAAATGCTAGTTACAATCTAGTACTTTTCTGGATGGAGTGAGCACCTGATTTCTAAAGGTTTGATGGGCCATTTTATCCTTATGATGGGGCAAAAGGACAGGAGGCATCACAGACACAGTATCCTTGCATTGGCCTCCCTCAGAGAACAGTAGAACTGCATAAGCTGAGAAAGCAGGGAACAGTGTCATGAGATGAGTAAGGGCTCAGTCTGATTTTGTTATTATAAATTCTGGAGCTACTGAAAGAGGAGTGAGGTGGGAAAAGCATATCCCCCTCACCTGTCCTGCCTTTCCCTGTTGTCCCATGCCAGTTCTGCCAGGTTTATCCAGACAGAGCACGCCTCAGCCTGAAAGAAAAGCAGCGTGCCAGGGTGTGCTCTACTATTTGTCCCCACAGAGCCCCAGGGCTGCAGGGAAAAGAGGCTGGAAAAGTCTGATTGGCTGCTTTAGGGAAGGGCCATCTGATGCACTGTCACACTGTGCAGTGAGACGCCGCTGCTCTCACCGTGCTCTGGCAGTCTGACAGCATCTCTCACCATCATCAGCCAGTCCAGCCCCATATCTCCACCTAGGCAGGATCAGATCAGAGCTGCACAGGAGAGTAGTGAGGGGCTGGTGTGGGATGCCTGAGCTGGAGGAGATGGGTGGGCTGCAGGGCAGGAGGGGCCACTGGCAAGATGATGAGGGAAGCCCCAGGCTGGGAGGGCCAGAAGTTAATGCAAGTGAGTAATGTGGTGCATTAGGAGAGATGTGTGCATAGGGGAAGCCATGAAGAGCTAAGTTTAGCTCTAGTCAACACCATCAGTCTTTCACTCTCATGAGCACTAAAATTGACTGAAACTCAAAATATGTATTTTAAAAAATGGGAAAAGAAAAGAAAATGTCCGGTTCCTGTAAGATGATCAATAACAGCCAGTCCTAGAGATGACTTTTTCAGCCACAGAGAAACAACTGTTATTGTTGAATTGCTTGGGAACTTTGCCAGTGGACAAAGATAAACCAATAATGTCAAAGAGAGGAGGGGTGAGATTGCTGAAACCTTAGCTACAGTAAGAGGGTTGATGGAAACGCTTTCAAGGGGCATGTGGCAGGCCTCATGGAAAGCAATCAGCTCCAGCCAGGCACCAGGAAAAGCAAGGGCTGGGAGACCACACACCTATGCCACCTCCACACCACGGCTGCTGCAGCTGCCACAGGAGATGGCAATGAATGCTGCATCAACCTGCTTCAGGGGCTGTAACCATGGCATGTGAGCAAACAGGGGATGTGGGCTCTTGCAGGACTCTCCACACAACATTTTCTTGCCCTGCACTCCTACTTGACTTCTGCTTCCTTAGAGGTGTGAAGGCCAGAAGTGCAGGCACTGCTGGGCAGGAGCAAGGGGCGCCTGTGGAACAGCCCTGTGACCTCAGGAGCAAGTTCAGTCTCTGGTACCAGAACTGCCTGAGACATGCATTGTTTAACACTGCTAAAAAGCCCGTACCAAGGCTTTATTTCTGCAGCTATGTCCCCTGTCCCCTGTGACTCTGCAGCCATCCCGTGCAAGTCTAGGACTCACCCAGACACGGTGGACCTCCCTACCACACGACATTGGACCAGAGCAACCTCTCTCTGACCACCCTTAAGGGAGCTCCTCCAGGGCAGTGGAAGCTGTTGGTAGGCTGCTGACTGTAATAGTTTTGACTGTGAAGGTCTTCAGGGAAAACCAGAGCAGTCACAGGGTCATAGTTCCCTGAGTTTTTTGTCATTTCATCCTGGACAAATAGTAAATCTCATCCCCTAAAATAAAATATCTTTGTATGTTGTGAAGCAGTGCACCAAGAGCTGTTTCTCACAAGACCCTGTTGTTCGTATGACACAAGCCACATGACACCACGGCACAAATCTGGGCCACGGTGTCCACTGACAATAGAAGGAAAGGCCCTGGGCAGACCCCAATTTGTGCCTTTGAGAGATAGGCTGTTCTGTGTAATCTTGACCTTTTAAAAGTTTCCAAATACTCACTTCCATTACTACAGAAAAATCACTGCACATTCTGAGGTTTGTGGATTTTGTTGAAAATTTCCCAGAATTCAAATCCAAAGCCAGGTATTTCTCTGCATGATACTATAGGGCAGGGGGCAACTGAGTCAGGGGGTACCAGAGAAACTTGTTGATGGATGCAGAACCAGCCAAAGCAGGAGCCAAACCCAAAACGCAGGGGTCCTGGTTTTCAGGGCTGTCTTCTGACTGCAAAATGATATTTCCTAGCAGTTCATGCTCCTAGCAGCAGTGGGGTAATCACCCCTTCCTCACTGTCACATGCTTTTGGTACATCACGGGGACATGGAATCCTGGAAGGGTTTGGGTTGGAGGGGACCTTAAAGATCATCAAGTTACACCCCAGTGCCATGGGCAGGGACACCTGACACTAGACCAGGTTGCTCAAAGCTCCAGCCAACCTGGCCTTGAACACTTCCAGGAATGGATCATCCACAGTTTCTCTGGGCAACCTGCACCAGAGCCTCACCATCCTCACAGTAAAGAAATGATTCCTAATATCTAATCTAAATTTACTGTCTTCCAGTGTAAAACCATCGCCCCTTGTCCTATCACAGGGTCACTGGCTGCTTGACAAAGGTAGTTTTGTCCTGGGTTGCAGAATGGGAAACTGAGGCACAGAGGAAAGTGAAGCTACTTACCTGAGGTTATTCAGGAGACCAGTGGGATATTTGAATCTAAAACTATGACCTCACAAGAACTCAAGGTCTTTCAAGCCTTATGTCAGCAACCATTCCCTTCTGAATACAGACATTTGTTGCTAGGTTTATGAATGGGGAGGAAGGGATGTCCTCTGCAATGTTTTGGATCCTGCAGCCCACACTAATTTAGACCTTTCAGAGGCTGCAGTTTCATCACTGTCAAGAAGAACTCAGATCCCACAGGGATGGAGAGAGCCTCAGGTTACCACACCTGCAATGGGTGTTAGAGCACATCGATTCTGCAGGAATCCCATCAAAGCCATGCACCTCTGACCTACTGGATGAGCTTTTTAGCTTACGAGTCATTTACATGGCATACTCTGCCCTCAGCCTCCCTGCTGACAGAGGTGCTTATTTGGTGCCAACACTTGTGTCTGCAAGGACATCTCTCCCTGCTTTGGAACACACAGAGCACAGAGAAGTCACCAAAATCCCTTGCTGGCTGCTCAGTCCCACCAGCTGCCACGCAGGTGGGACCTCACCTCTCCAGGAGGGCCCGAGTCCCGTGCTCCCCTCCCTTTCCGTGTTTGTGTTGCTCTTTAAATGGCTTTGTTTTGCTTAAGCATCCCTTTTCAACTAATGTTTAGCTTCCAGTTGGAATGAGCTCCAGGAAGCATGGCCGGGCCCCTGCCTGGAACAACGGCCTGTAATTTACGGTGAGTTATGTTTCAATTACCTCGGTGTTATAGCGTCTTGGTGAGGGCAGGCATTATGTCATGTCAGGGATACGGGAGAGGGAGAAAATACAGACGCTCCCATTACAGCCAGTGATGGAACAGTTTTAATAATACTGCAGGAAAAAAATAAAGAGAAGGGGAGTGCAAATGACTTTCCAGCCATACCATTACTGCACATTAGTAACCCAGCGCAGCCAGAGAGAGAGAGGGGGAGAGTGAAGTGAGGAAAGGAGAGGCACAGCTAAGTGACAGGAAAGAAGAAAAGGGAGAGGAGAAGGAGGGGGCAGAGAAAAGGAAAAATAGGGTGAAGCAGGAGAAGGTAGGGAAGGAGGAAGGGAGGGAAAGATGGAGAGAGGGACAGAGAAGGGCATCAGAGGAGCAAGGAAAGAGGCTGAGTGAGAGATGCAAGAGGAGGGGTGGCAGGAGAAGAAGGATGTGGTCATCACAGATTTACAGAGGGAGGCTCACTGCCTCAGCCTCAGAGCAATCCTACCCCACAGCCAGCTGCCATGCACCCCACACCTCCACTGGCCCTGGTTCACTGGTTGTGGGGAATGGCAAGGCAGGCGAGAAGCTGCAGGAACGGGGAAGAGAAGCAATTGCTATTAGGCTTTGGTGAACGATATTGCTTTGTTGCTAGAACAAAGCACTCGACTTTCCAATAATAACAATCTACTTTTTTTTTCTTTTAATCAAATTTCCTTTGTCATTGTGGGCTTTTCTTAATTTTGCTTCAGCAGGGTAAGCCTCTCACTTCCAGCTTGCTGCCTCAGTCGACGCTCTGCTTCACTCTCAGTCACTCCTGCCCATGTGTGCCAGCACGCTCTCTCCTTCTTTATTTTCTTGACACAAATGGCAGTCATTGCTCAGAGAATGTGCTGGGTGAGCCTGCTTTGTAATTCAAACCTTTTATTCAGGTTACTATTATGTACTAAAGAGGAAAATATGTATTGGCTAAACAGCCTCCTTACTGATGGTCCCCAGGATGGAAGAGAAGGGCTTGGGCACAGGACCTCATGTGAACCTGCTGTCTCCCTGCCTTGCTCATCTCTTGCCTGGTAATTCAGCTCCTTTTCATTGCCACCTGCATTCCCACTGCAGGGAGTAAATCCTGTGGTTGGAGATGAATTTATGCCTTTCTATCAGTGTTCATGCTTGACAGTGGGCTCAAGGACCAAGAACTTGGGGCATATCAAATAGCCAACAGGAAGACCTGGGTTGCAGATTGGGAGCGTAATGTGAAGGAAGCATGAATAAGTGAGATTTTGCCTCTACCTGGGTAATTTATACCAGTGCAACTACTAGAGATCAGTACCCAACTGTGTAGGCTTATTCCACCAATGCAATGCCACAAAGCCTCAGCAAATCCAGGGCAGGGATTCCCCACCATCACAAATGGCTTCATGCTGCTGTACCAATAAAAATAAAAGCTGCCTGCCTGTCACTCAGATTTTGGTTTTCCAGAATGCTGTTAGTGGAGTTAGGGGATAATACTGCAGCGTTTCAAGTTGTGCACCTGCATCCTTTCAGTGCCATATCTGTACAGCAGCAGTGACCCCAGCTGTGTAAGTGTGAGCTGAACCAAGCACTGGCACATGGAGGCATATCTCTCATGTTGCAATAAGGGGCACATCCTGCCTCATGGCAGTTATGAGAAAACAGGACACTAAATGATCTGAATTTTTAAAGAACAAGCGTAGGCAACCCCTGTTCCAGTGCAAAGCCTGCAGAAACATTTTCCCCATCAAAATGTCCTGATTATCAGTGTGAGTTTGCACTGTACCAGCAGCTAACCACTGTGAGATTGGCATGTTTGCCATTCAGGTACAAAGGTCCCAAATGCTGGTTCAACCTGCTGTGCTGCAGGTTTCCCAGCCCTCCTGTGCAGTGGGTGTCTGACTGATGGCAGCTGGGGGCTGCAGCTTCCAGAGGGTTTCTTCTCTGTGGTGCTCACACCTCACTTGTCACATCAAAGTGAGGGGGCAGGTCTGCCTCCCTCCTGAAGGCACCAGGATAATGCTGTGGTTGGGCACATGTAGTGCAGGCAGGGGGATCTCAGAGCTCAGGGGACTGCTGCCAGAAATTTCAAGTGGAGACCACCTAAAAACATTCTCCATCCACTGAATTACCCCAATTTTACAGGATGACACGGACAACAGAGGAAATTATTAAGGTGACCCAAGTTCCACATCAAGGAGTTAACCTTTTCTGCTTGCCTGCAGACAGAGTCGATGATTTTCTGGTCAAACTGGAATTTTTGCCAGGACTTTTCAGAGAAGATTTCTATTTTGTTCCTGGACCTCGTTTAAAAGGAGACCATGATCTGCCTTATATTGTCTGAGGTGTAGTCTGGAGTTTTTGTTCAGCTAGAGTCTCTTTGCCTCAGGGATTGTTTCAGAGGAACTTACATGGCAATTGCATCTAGTCTGCATTAAGGACATATTTCTCTTTCCAAGTAGACATTATCTTGTTTACTTTTTTATTATTTTATTTATTTGGTGCCATGGGGATACCTCTGCACAGGCAGGTAGTATACAGTTGCATGTAGAAAGGGAGATTTCACCCAGCAGTTCTACTGCAGCCCCTCATTTGTCTCATGGCAGAGTTTAACAATGAGAATGTCTTTCTTTCCTACATTTCTGTGCTCGCAGATGTTAAACACAGGAGATGCAGATCTGATGGTCTTGTGGTTCCAGCTTCTGTTCCTTGTTTCCAGCTGCTAAATCACATTTAAAGATGTTAACAATTCACAAAATACCCTCAGCATATGACTTCCTTCTGCAAGTGATCACTGGAGCTGTCACAGGGGTATTATTACATTGCCAATGAGAAGAAACACATCCCCCGTGGTTCTCAGTGGAAGGGAGGCATCTGTAAGGCAGCTTCTCAAGTAGGAGGTGGCCCATGCTTTAGAAAACATGGAGTGCCCTCACACAGGAAAACTGTATTTTGGGAAGCACAGACTAAGCAATTACCTGTGCTATGTCTATTGTTTTCCCTCCATTGTGGTTAGACATTGAAGTCATATCCCAGCCCAGTTCTCATCAAAGGATTTTTATTAGACATAGTACAGTGATTAGTGACTTCACCTGCATAAGTTTCCACCTGATTTTTTTTATACCTAAACTGAGGAGCACCTGTGGGACGTGTGGATGTGCCTTGGGGAGGATTGTGAGTAAACATGTGGGTAGCAGTGTGTCTGCAAACAGCTAACTTTCTGGGAGATCAACCAATGGAAATTTGGTCCTGAGCCACCAGGGAAACTACAACAGAGATTTGTTGGACAGCAAGAGATATAGCTTCATTCTTCTTCACATAGGGCCACAGATATTATGGGAGGGCTCTGTCACAGACTTAGTAGAAGAATTTGGAATTCCCCTTTTCTCTTCTGCTGTTAATATTCCCTCACAACTACAGTTCATCGTCCACTTCACTGCCTGTGGTATTACCCAGGACTGCAGGATCAAAAGTTTGCACAGTAACTGGGTCAGAGAGTCTCCTAAGAGGAGACTGTGCTGTTTTTCTCCCCATCCCAGCAACCATGTTAACTGAGATGCAGCAAACAAGTGAAAAATGTGGTGTCAGGCAAAGTAACCAGGCTTACATCTCACTTTGGGGAAAATTTGGGAAATTAGGATTGGCACCAAATGGACTGCTTCAAGAAGTTTTGAAGAGTGGATTCTAATAGTCTTTCTGCAGCACAGCCCTGCCTGATCACTTTGGTTTGTGTGATAGGATGTCTTAGGATCCAGTTACAAGCCAAAGTCCACTAGGGAGTGGAAGTGTGAAGCTTAACACAGTATCATAGAAATGGAAAGTGTCTTTAATGGTACAAAAGGGACTTGTGCTTGAAAGCATTTTACAGAGCCTTGGTAAGTAAACTGTAGTAATTGAGCAAAGGCATTTAGCTTGAACACTTTGTATATGTATAACAAAATCAAATAAGCACCAGGAAGAACCATTCTTCAAAGGGATGATTTGAAATGCCTCTATTCCCTGCCCAGACAAAGAGCTCTTACTCATTTCAGTGTGCACATTTCATTGTGCCATGAAGCTATGGTGACTCCTGGTTTGTGAATACAAAAGGACTTAAACCCCAATGCATTAGAGTCAAACTTCCACGCATACAGTTATTTCAAATCCACCAGGGAATACAGCCCAGACCTTCAAACTGAGAACTCAGCTGATCACGGCATTCTCTGGGACTAATCCTCCCTCTGCTCTTCTCAGCTCCAGCTCTCTGCATTCCCCAAGGATCACTGTTTATCTGGAAAGGAAACTGGGATGCTCAGAGGCCTGGGAGGGAAGATAAATAATGAGCAGGAGCAAACTGTCGAAGAAAGCTTCACTGTGGTCAACTGTATGTCAGAGAAAAAGACAGGAAAAGAAGAATATATAAATCCTAAAGACCATACAAGTTTTAAGGATCTGGCCTCTATACCCAGTAGAATTATAGTGTTGAATATAAGAGGTTGTCAAAAGTCTTAATAACAGCTGGTCAAAAAACACCCACTGAGATTGTTTTCCTTTAACTGAACCCTGGGATTTTCACTAACTAAAACTTAAGAAGGAAATTAAGTTTTAAAAAAGCAGTTTTATGCCTTGAGAGCTGCTGAAGTGCCATGTGAGAGTTGAGCTTTACTCCATTCTCCTCTGGGAGAGGGTTTTGTTTAGAGGTGAGTCACAATATGAAGATCTGAAGGGCTACACTTGCCACTATAGCACCATATTAAGTTACAGCTCGGGAAGGTTGAAGAAAAATATTTCAAGTTTGGTGTTTAAAGTGGAAAGTAGAAATCTGGTTTAAAGTTTTAAACAGAAGCTTCTCTCTCTCTCTCTCTCTTTTTTTTTTTTCCTTTATTGGCACAAAATCTTGTTTGAGGTCAGCTGAAAAACTGTGGTGAACAGGACCTTAGTAGAAAGGAGTTTGGTATAACATTTTTGGTCTTCTGTGATATTCATGAGAATTCCAGTTTAAGAATTTTCAATTTTCATCTGAACAAGATGAAATTGGAGATTAAATTAGCCACTGAAAGAAAAAAAAAAAACCTAAACCCAAACTTTTAATCAAGCTCAGGGCACAGATTTGTATGTCCATGTTTAAAAGGTGCTGAGACTTGAACAGACTAGGCACGGAAAAGGATGAAAACAAGGAAGAGAGATGGGTAACAGAGAAGGCAAAGGATCTAATATGATGAGAAGTTGGAGAGTCACTTCAGAGAACAGACTTCAGGAAAAGACTCAGTTGCAACCTGTGTTGGAAGCAGGGAAGATGACAAAGGAGTGGCTTTATCAGACTACAGACCCTATAGGAATACATCTTATGGCTGGGAAAGGCACATCTTCAGACCCATGGAGTAGCCCTGGCTTTTGCAACAAAGAAGGTTCCAGAGGACCTGGACTGCCAAGGAGTGACACCAATGACTGGCGAGTGGAGTGTCACAGCTTAAAGGGGAAATCTGTGACACCAGCTCTGAGTTCCTGTATTTAAACAAGCAAATAAGAACCCAGCTAAAGCTACAATGCACTGGATTGTTCTTGTAAAGGTACATGCAACAAAACAGCCTAATGGGGGAAGAAGGAACACAAGGTCATTATTGCATGCAGCTCTCCCACTCCTCCAGTCAGCAAGGAGAGCAGCTACTAGGAAAAATTGGGGTCCAACTGTTCTTTCTCTCTTCCTAGTAAATGTTCTCCCCTCCACTGTCCCAACCCACCACCCACCTTCCAAGAAAAACAAAGCTTCAGTGATTTGTTTGAAACATTTAATTCTTACTTGAAGGGCTTATGTTACCAGGTTTAAGGAAAATAACGGATGCTAAACAACTCGAACAGCCAACAACTGACAAATAGCAAATAATGAAAGCACTCAATTCAAACATAAATGAGGCCAGGGATTGCCTATTATTCTGTCTTTGCACACTACCCAGAAAGCAGGCAGAGGGGGTGCATTCTTGGTCAATTCCTAGGCACTGTCATAATAAACGTGATTAATAAGCTATAATTTACCTGCACGAATAAGTCAATGAACAAATACAAACAACAAACAAATTTGGGCAGCTGCGATCAGATCTTGAGCAGAATAGAGCACATTTACTAAATAAATTGGTATCAACTAGTCCTAGTAATTGCATTCCATCTCCCAGAATGGCTCCTGGATTACTTATGGAGCCCAAAAGCCTGCCAAGCATTTTACAGTGTCCATTCTGTGCCTAGGAGAGTGGATTCACTGCCTACACCCAAATCACTGAGCATTTGCATTTGCATTGACATTTTTATGGGGCTTTCTAGCTTCACAAGTGTTTTCTAAGGAGTGAAGTTTAAAATAGCTCTGGACCTCTTGTAATATTGCTGATTAAGTAACAGGATCAGACTAGATTTTGCATTCTTTTAGCCACAAAAATTACTTACCTGGGGCATTAAAATAAGAGCCCCTAGAGAAACATGTGCACAGCTTACTGATAAGCCCTCAGCATTGCATTAGCTCTCTTTGTGATTTGCTGTCCCTATGTCTCTGTTGTCCTGAGTTTTGAGCTGGAGTCACAGCTCAGCAGAGACCCCAGAAACCTGTGCTGACTTTAGCCAGGCCTGAGAGAAGGGAGCACCACTCCTCCACAGGCCAGAGCTCTGGTCTGTTTTGTGACTCGCAAGCAGAGCTCTCGCTCTTTAGAAGAAATGCTGAACTAAGCTTTCCTGGGCCACACATCCTCCCTTCTCCCTGCTTCAGGCAGGCAGCGGTGCCAAGCGTGGTGGGTAAGCGCAGGTTCCACGACAAGGTAAGATAAATGGAGAAACATGCGCTGCAAGAGATGTTTATTGAGTGAGATGCTAAATGAATAACCCAATCAATGCTGTAATATTTAATTCAATACAAACTTCAGATTGAGAGTGTTCCCCATTTATTTTGTGCTGTCACTGAAAGTGTCGTTCATTAGAGCACTGTGCTGTCATTAAGGGGAAGAGATTTCCAGGAGGAAGGGGCTGGCTCCAGGCTCTACAGTGGGTGCAGCCTTTGCAAGGCAGTGGGCAACAAAGTTTTACTACCTTTCTTCTGTGCTGGGGACTTTGGGGAAGGCAGGAGACACTGTGTTCTTCCAAAATTCTCCTACCTTCTATAATGCCTTGTGTCAGTGTAACATTTTCTCCACATGTCCAGAAGCCCTTTGCAGCTGTGTCTCTGCCCTCAACCATTTGGACATGCCAAGGGTGAGTTTAAACCACCCTATTATTTCTGTCTTTTGGCCTCCCAGTTCTCTGCTGGGACACTTCCACTGCTCACATTGTGGCACAGGACTGTAGTCAGGGATGGAGGGGGAAGAGAGGACCTGTTACTGTGTCCTAGGAACTCAGGTAGTGCCAGCTATGTGGCAAAAGGAGCAAGGGGAGGCAGAAGAACTCATCATGGGCCAAGTTCTGGACTGTCAACCTGCCCTTGCCACATGTACATGCTCACATCTCCTCAGCACTCTGAGGTCAGTTGCAGTGTACCAGCACACCCTGCTTGCACTTGGACCAGGTTTTGGGCAGTCCTGCCTGCTGGCAAGCCAGACTGCCTCACCACCAGGATAAAGTGCTCACCCTCTAACACATGTGCGTTGGGATGGCATGGCAGAGGTTGCCAGCTGGCTGGACACCCTTTGCCTGTGTCAGGTGGCACATTGTCTCTGAATAATGCTGGCCATCCTTAATCAGTACACCTGGAACCCTGTCCCTCACATTTAGGACTGCCTCTCTCATTGATCTCAAAGCATCTAGTCCAGCTCAGTTTTGACTGAATTTCCTGAGTGTAATACTTGACTGAGAGGTGCCCCCAACTCCTTCTGTATCCCGTGTTGCCTCTGATGGCTGTTGTTCTGTCTGGCCTCTGTCACTGGCCAGGTTGTGCCAAGATCCAGGATGATGTCTAAAGCATGGCATAGCATCACTGAAGCCCCATTCTCTGTACTAATCTGTCCTCTTTTCCTAAGGGTTTACATGAAAGCAGCCCAAGGTATCTCAATATTGATTTCCACATGGGTGTTAGAGTAATGCATTCATTCCAGCAAGTTGAATACCTTCAGTGGGTGTTCTTCAAAGCCAACTTCACTCTTGAAGTGATCCCAATTAGCTTATTTATTCCCTTAATTCTTTCTTCTGCCTCTCTCTTTTCTCTCTCAGGCAAGTCCTTAATTATCCCCCCAAAATGTTTCTCAGGTGAAGCAGCTGAAAGCTGTGCTTAGCATGTCCTCTGATTACCCACAGAAGAACTAATGTAATACAGACAAGTTCAGTGAGCCTGGATGCATGTGTGTTTGCAGGCTCATTTAATCCTTTTAGTCTTCCCCCTCAAAAGGGAAACCCAGTCCTGCTGGCCTTTGTGAACTTCACTACTTTTGGGGAGCTGGCATAGGCACAGTGTAGGTTTCTGTCCCACCTCACGTGCTCTGAAGATTTCTCTTTCAAGGTCGTTTACAAGGATGTCATTGCAAAGGAGACCACAAACCCTCCATATTATTTGGGCATGATCTAGAAGTCAAAGCATATGTAAATGCAGACATATGTGTGAAAACAAACAAAACCAAAACCCTCTCCTCTTTCCAATTTAATATATCCATACATTGACCCATTCTAACTCTACCTTCCCTTCTCATTTTTCTTATTTCTATGGCTGCAAGAATTCATGTCTCATCTACCTTTCAAAGGCTGGTGAGTAACCAGAACTTTGTCAGCATCTTCATTTTAAACAGAGAAAAAACAAACAGCCCTCCCTCAACCCCCCCCCTTCTCCCAGTCTGTTCCTGCCAGAAACATAGCAACCAGCACGCACAGCTTTCTGCAGGCAGCCTAGTTTGCATTTAATTAGTTCTGTGATATCCTAAACTTCTCTCAACCTCCGCCCCCAGAACATCACTGCAGAAATCCTCATTTTGGGAATGGCATGATGGAGCTGTCAAAAGCCCAGCATCTGTGCCAGAAAGTGTTTAGAGTGCTTGGATTCCTGAATCAGGACACTGCTTGCCTGGAATATAATCTGTGACCAGGAAAATGAAGGGTCTGCAGAGGAACAAAGATAGGACATGTAAACTCCATTTTATAAGCTGGAAAACACAAGGCAGAGATATGAAACTACCTGCTCTCAGAACATCTGTCTGGCCTATCAATAACAATGCCAGGACAGGTGTCTGCACCCCTTGATGGGAGAAAACAAGGTTTTTCCTAAGTGAGGAGGAACCTGGTGGAACAAGCAGTTCTAATTCCTACTATCTTCTTTTCACAGCCATGCATCCCCATCCCCAAAGTTGTGAGTAGGTTCTTGTGAGTCCCACTGCAACAGGGCTTACATTCTCATGGATTGCCTTAATGTAGACCTTCCAAGGACACTGGGCACACGAGGGAGAGTCACTGAACACTGGAGGGAAGGGGTTTGCATGGACCATGATGGCAATGCCTCCAGGCACCTCACACATGTGTGAGTGTTCAGGATTAATAAACAGCCCTGCTACACCTTGCAGAAAACATCACCTCCATCTCCATGCAATTCCTGGTAACTCTGCTGACTCCATCCCAGACCTGGGCCCTGCCTCCAAGCCTTCTGCTTGGACACTGCACCAGCAGCCACAGAAAATGGCAATGCAATCAGTGTGTGCCTGAATCGAGCTGCCTGCTGGTGATCCTTGTCCTTTCCTCTTCAGCCCTGTTTCCACTCACAGACCAATTATTCCCACTCCTCCCAAGTATTTCCCAATACAGTGCCAAGCCCAGTGACATCCTGAGGTGGTCAATGAGATAGTCACTGTTTCTCCGCTGACCAAAGCCTCCCTTTTCTGTCCCTTGATCCCTAACCCAGAAACACCAGCCACAGAAAAGCCCCTCACAGTTTCCTGCATTTCTGCTAGCCACAGCAAACCCAAAAACTGGAAGGCAAGCAGAGCTAAAGCAGGCATTGACATTTTTAATCACTCTGTCAGCCCACTAGCCCTCTTCAATAATTCAGCCAGGCTTGCAGTTGGCAAGAGTGCTGCTCACAGTGGTACCAGCCCATCGTGGCAGCTCCTTTATCTCCGTGTGACCAGTGCAGTGCAGCTCCTTGCTCTGGCCATTTGCAATCTCTGGGCAGAGGAGGCAGCTGCATTCCCTGCCAGGACTCTGTGAATTAAAGCACAGGGAGCATTCACCTCATTCAACAGTTCTCCCTCCCATCCCCTGCCAGTCTGCTGCTGTTAAACTCACTGCAGCTTCAGCTGCTTTATCATCTCATTTGCTTTCTGATCTGACACCAGCCTGCCATGCAGCTGATCAAAGGGTAGAAACCAGAGTGCAGCCGGGCTGAGCAGCCCCCAAATTCAGACAAACATGTCACTTCCCATCTCTGCATGTTAGACAACTTCACTTCTTTCTGTTACTGCCTCTTTTAATCTCTCCCTCCATGCATACACACACCCCTTTGCCTTCTCTTCATCCACTATGTTAATTTCCCGTGCCCATATGCAGTCACCATTTCCCCTTTCTTTTTTGATCTTTCCCATCGCTTTTTCGCCCTTTCCCCCTTGTTTCCCAAGTCCCTGTCTCCCTAACTGATCTCATTTCTTTGTCCTCTCTCTTCCTACTCTTCCCAGAATTTTCACTTTTTTTTACTTAATTGTTTCAGTTTCTGTCTCTTCCTCTTCCTCACTCTTTTTGGAGGATCTACATTGTTTCACAGGAGAGAAGGCACTTTTTGCAGCGTGGAAGTAAGGTCCCAGAAGGGATATTCATCCCTTCAAAGGTGCAGATAGACTATTGTTAGTATCAACATTATCTTTGTAAATGCCTCTTGAATCAGTAAATGACCTCCTCCCATGAAGTCTTTCATGGATCAGAAGCCTCTCAGCACTTGAAATCCTGTGTGGGGAAAAAAGAAATTCAGTAGTCCATTGCTGCAAGAAATCAAGGAAGAAAGGAAGAAAGAGAGGGAGCATGAAAGAGAGGAATCAAAGAGAAAAGAGAAAAGAAAATAAAGAAATAAGAGAAAAGAAAGGTATTTTGGTCTTTGGGGGAGGGTGTGGGTGATAGGCAGTAAATACAAGGAGTTCCAATAGAAAACTTTTGTACAACCTTGCTGAATTTCATTTTAACATAATCCTCAACTCTTGTATCTCACGCTAAACTAGCAGTGTTTGGAATGTCTCTGTTAATTCTCCCAATCACCTGCACAGGACTACAAATTAGTCTTCATTTTGGATTTTGGGTTACATGTCAATATTTCAGTCTGCAATCAACTAACCTTCCAGATGAGGAAGAAGACCAGTTCAGACCTGTTTAGGTTAGGAAATGAGTGATGATTCTGATCCCTTAAGGTAAGCCCAGAATCTTGTTCCTGATGGTAAAAAGACCATTTACAACAGAGGAAGGCATAGGAATAGTACATTAGACAGGTGAAATAATTTTGCCTCCACTCCCCTACCCATCAGGCCTCAGCCAAAGCTTCAAGTATTGGAAATAGTGTTCCAAAGCTCAAACTAATCTGCAAAATTTGTATTGAGATCTGAACATCTCTGAGGTCTTCAAACAGGCATTTTGGTCTACACCCAGCTTGATTAAAGTATTCCTGGATTCAATTAACTGAAATACAATGGGATTATTTCACATCATGCAATCTGATTTTATTTTCTTTTTTTTTTTTTTTGGTTACAGTAAATTGAGCAAGTGGTGATTACAGGGCTTTATACAGCAGGCCTTGCTGTTACTCTGAAATAAAAAAGTGACAGGAAATTAGGTCAATTTAGCCAGAATTTCTTGGGGGAAGCAAGGAATAGGGGAAAGTATCTCTGGTTTTCCTTCACAAGATTATTTTTCATTAGATAATTCTAGAAAATGTATTCTCTGGCACATTATATAACAGAAGAAGAAACAGTTTAAATGAAAGACACTTCATTTTCATCAAAATAAAATACATATTGAATCAAGTGTTAAATACACACACAAAATCATTTCCCCAGAATATTCTTTAATAGAAAACATTTTTCAAGAATTAGGGTTTTAATTTCAGTTCCATGTCAAGCCCATATTTCAAAAAACTGAATCCTGAGAGCGGGTAGTCACAGGTTTTATTTCACTGAATTGTGCCTCTGGGAGCAATGATCTGCACAAGGCCAGGCAGAGGGCTGGCAGCAGCCACCCACCTGTGAGATGCAGCTGTGTCCAAGCTGGGAGTGACTTCCAGCACACCGATGGACCGTGGACCATTTTGAAATTCCACCATCCCTCTCACTTCCCCACCCCAGTGAAATGAAGGGGCCAGCAAGGAAACTCCCACTTCATGACCCCGTGACTTCAGACCAGCCCTTGCTCAGGTGCCCGTCTGAGGGCCATGGCAGTCCCAGCACTGAGCAATCTACTGAGCTCCCAACCATCAAATTCTTCTGCTTCAAATCCATTCAGCAGATTTTATTTACAATATCTTTCTACGTCAGCAGCTCAGATAATTCATTTTTCTATCCAAACCCCAACCCTTATACATCTGCAGATGCTCCCACATGAATATGATCTAAAACTTATCCTTGTCCATGATGTTGGAGTACTTTAGCATGTGGTGCTCATTTTGAACCTCATGATGTTTCCAGCTGAAGGTGTCTCTTGTGCCATGGGACACTTAAAAAAACACCTAAAATAAAAGAATTCACAATCTGTGTTCCCTAAACCCCCAGTTCTCAGCTTAATAATACATTTTCAGCTGTGCAGTTACAACATTCATAACTAGTGCTGAGAAAATAATTTGCAGCCAGTAATTTGCTGAAAGAATTTAGTCCCTTTCTCTGCTCACAGATGGTCCCTGAGCAAAATCAAAATTTCCTCGAATGTACTCATTATTTGAAAATACTCAACACATTTTTGGCAGGGCTTTTTTTCTTTTCCCCCTTTAAAAAACCACCCTTGCAGATTGATCACAAAAGCATTGCTTGTGCATTCCATAGTTAGTATTCTAGCCATGAGCTGCTGGTTTGTTGTGATTAATCATAGGTTCATACTATGGTTTCCATTCCCCCACTGGAAGGAAAACAAAACCTCTGTACTTCTTATAGTCAGGTGTACGCCTTGAAAAAACCCCACGGGCTTTGATTTCCCTTGAGAAAAAGAAGCAGAGAAATTGCACTAGGGAGCTTTAACCCCTTTAATCTCTGGTTCTCACAGGGTTTCCCATATCCTTCATAGTGCCTGCAGTCCCCACTTAATGCTGCTCCATAGAAAGTCCCCACTTAATGCTGCTCCGTAGAAAAATGGTACAGCAGGACCACATATTTGGCTGGAATCGTGCATCCTAAGAGCAAAAGAAAAAGAACACCCCTTCCTGCTCCCCAGTCTCCTGAAGGGAAATCAGCTTATCCCAGCAAAAAACCCATGGTGAGGTTGCAGGATGCTGTGCTGGAAGCACCTGAGATATGGGACAAACTGTAGGGTGCCAAGGGATGGGCATGGGCAGAGTCTTCTCCAGACCTGTGAGACCTGACAGTTTTTAAAGAATCACTGCAGAGAGCAAACAGATAAGGCTTCAAAAATTGATAGGCAGGGTCCACAATTTAAATTCCTGTAGCTTATTGCACGCCAAGGAACTACATGCAAGGGAGGAATTTCGCATTGCATTTAACTGTTCAAACCAACACTTATGAAAGAGAAATGTTTGCAGGCTTGTGAAGGCTCAGGATCAAATCAAATTCTCATGTTCTGCCCACCTGCTCCTGCCAGCTTTGGGTTGTCCTGCTCTGCCCCTCTGGTTGGACACTGGAACTCATCCAGGGCTGGGTGCCGACTGATGTCCTGGAGTTGAAAGGATGGGGCACATCACAGTAAAAATCCCTGAGCCATTCCTCCCATCCATCAAATGCTCTCTTTCTGTGCAAATATGTACTACTAATGCAAGCACAGACAGAATTGTGCCATTCTTTGCAGCTGCCACAGGGAAGAATCACATTTACATTACTAAATGCATCTTTCCAGCAAAACACAGAGTGAAGTCAGAAGACAGCCTTTGATAAGGAAGAAAGAGACTTTAAAACAAATAACCCACATTCACTAACATGTATTCAAATACAGACAAGAGGAACAGTGGTAAGAAAAAACCCAACCAAAACCCCTGACATTTCTGCTTCAAGGAGCCTTTATCACAGAGCGTGAGGATTTTATTTTGGCTGTTACCTTTCCTTTTGATGGTGTCTTCTGAGTCGCTTCTCACGCAGACATTTCTCCATTTACCCACATATAGTCTGCAGTGTGGGGGATCCTCTCTCTTGCAGATATATTCTGTGTTTGCCTAGCCTAAGCAATGACCAGCCATAGGGGTGTAAAGGCTTTTCTGCTCCTGAAAGTTATTCTGTGTCCAAAGTATAGCTCTGGAAAGACGTATGGAATTTGACTTGTATGAGGAAGACAGGACTGCTCTGCTGCTGCATATATAGAACTATGACAACTATTAATGTTTTGAGAAAAAAAAAATAAGGTTTTTTCAAGGGGATGACAATTGAATTCAAATAAATTTAGTATGTGGGATGTTCTGATTGTTAATCACATGTATGAAAACACCACACAAAACCTTTGGGGCATATAAGGTGCACTACAATAACCTGGCTAGATAATAGATATATGTAGCCCTTACATTTTCAATATGGCACTAGATTTATTTCATTTCTTGAATTGTGTGACAGGATGATAGGAAGTGAGGAATTTCCACAGATAGAAATGGGCAGCTGCAGCTAACCCCAAGCAGAAGAGAAAGCATTTAATGACATTTACACCAAAAAAAATAAGGAAGTGAAGTAGATGTATATAGCTGAAGAAGATGACATCAGCACATTTCAGAATTAGTCATTTATTAGGGTAGGTGATGAGACCCATGTCATCCAAAGCTACTGTTTCTGAAGCTGTATTCTAGAAAATACTAGAGCAGAGAGTTATTTTCAACTGATATTCCAATACTTATTTCTAGCTCTTTTTTTTTTTTTTTTTTTATGGCAGAAAACATTTTTTTAAAATGGAACTGAAACAAAGAACAATTCAGAGACAGGAGGTCAATTCTGTGGCAACTTCCACGGCAATGGAGACATAAAAAATAAAACACTGCAGCTTTTATAAAAGGTAAGTTTTTCATGGCTAGAACATTTTCTGTCTATTGTAAAGTTAAACAATAAGGAATTTCCTTGATCTGAAAGCAGAGGCTGAGCCACTTAAGGCATGGGATGTTTGAAAGATAAGGCAAAAACCCTCAGTCCAAGCTTAGCAGTTTACACCACCCAGGACACCATTCACCACAGACCTGTCTACCTGAAGCATCGGAGGGCTCAGGCTGAGATCCAGATGTGCATTGGGTTTGTATGGCCAGGTTTTGGTAGCAGGAGGGGATACAGGGGTGGCTTCTGTGAGATGCTGCCAGAAGGTTCCCTCATGTCCACTGCCAGCTGGCTGCAGGATGGATCCACCACTGAGCCCATCAGAGATGCTGGTAATGCCTCTGTGACAACATATTTAAGAAGGAAAAGAAAGGCTTTGTGCAGTTGTAATTGACCTCGGCGGAGAGCAGAGCAGAGTGAGGATGTGAGAGAGACTCAGCCCTGCAGACACCAAGCTCAGTGTGGAAAGAGAGGAGGAGGTGTTCCAAGTGCTGGAGCTGGGATTCCCCTGCATCCTGTGGTGCAGACCGTGGTGAAGCAGCTGTGCCCCTGCAGCCCATGGAGGTCAGTGGAAGTTCAAAGATCCACCTGCAGCCTGTGGATGCTGGAGCAGGTGGATACCTGAGACAGGGCTGTGACCTTGTGGGATGCCCATGCTGGAGCAGGCCCCTAGCAGGGACCTGCGGACACGTGGAGTGAGGAGCCCACACTGGAGCAGGTTTGCTGGAAGGACTTGTGACCCTGTAGGGAACCCACACTGGAGCAGGCTGCTTCTTGAAGGACTCATCCCCTGGAAAAATGACCTATGTTGGAGCAGTTTGTAAAGAACTGTTCCCTGTGGGAGGAACTCACATTGAAGAAGGTCATGGAGGTGTCTCCTGTGGGACCCCATGCTGGAGCAAGGCAAGGACCCCTCTCCCTGAGGATATGGTGAGCTGTCCATAACCCCCATTCCCTGTGTTCCTGTGCTACTGAGGGGGAGGAGATTGTTATGAATAAAAAGTTATCTATTTTTTGTTTAAGGTTACAGAGCTAAAACCGGTTGGACCGGTTGCTGTTAAATTAGCTTAATTGTCAAGAGTTCTTCTTTAATTGCCCGTCAATGGTTGGTGATTTAGCCATTGTCCTCCTGATGCTTGCCCGGGAGCAACACCCAGGAGAACGGGAGTGGCCTTAGACCTCGTATGCAGATGAGAAATGCACTGCTCCAAAATCTTCCCGTTTTCCAGGAAAACCCCTAAAAACAACGAGCCAATATAGAATTAGGGGACCCTAGGTGATGTCTAAGGATGGGCGCGAAGTCCAGTACCTGCTTGGATCCTTTTTGCTTCTCACCCTGACCTCAAAGGATGTTCACTGGGGAGGGGACCCGAAGTGTTGGACCGAAAAGTAGAAATCTGCAAATCTCCCGTGAGGACGCAGTCCCCAGCTCTGCCTGCAGACCAGCGGACAGAGCTGCATCACCCTCCTCCTCCGTGCCACTCTTGGGGACAGCGGCGGCGTGGGCGCGACCCGTCGATTTCTCCCCACCTGAGCTGAATCTCTTTAATAAAGGCATTAAAAAGGAGAAAGATCTCCTGCCCATTTATTTCAGAGATGACGCCTGGGAAGGATGGAGGCATGGAGGGGAAGGTGTTTTTAAGGGTTTGTTTTACTTCTCATTATTCTGCTCTGATTTAGTTAGCAAGAATTCAATTAATATCCTCAACCTCAATCTGTTTTGCACATGATGGTAGTTGGTGAGTGATTTCTCCTGGTCCTTATCTCAATTCATGGAGCTTTTGCTATTTTTTTCTTTCCCCTTTTCTTTCCAGTTGTGCAGGAGAGTAATGGAGTAGCTTTGGTGGGTTCCTGGCATTCAGCCAGGGTCAATCCACTACAAGATGCAAATTCTTTAACTTGTTGAAAAGTCTCACCAGCTAGGAAGTCAACAGAGGACAAATGTTACAGAGTGTGTGGTTAGACACCTCTTGAATCAAGATGTTAAAAAAGGAAACAAAATCTTTCCTGTTATTTAAGCCCAAGGTTTATATCAGGCAAAACACGATACTCTAACCAAGGGGAGAAGGATATAGTGGGCCCAGGCTTTATTAAGGTCTGCGGTACATGATTTACTTTTCATTAGGTTTAGTTAGCAGATAAACACTAATTCAGGCAAGAGTTCTAACCGTGCTTAATACTTTAGTCTTAAAACAGAATAATATCTCCAGCATCACTAAAAACAAACATTCAGATGGGAACAAATTAACTCATATCAATGCAGCCAGCTGCAAAAACCTCCTTTCTATTACTGCTATTTCAGAAAATTTATGTTAGCCGTTCTCCAACTACCTCTTAAAAATACATGACTTTTGCATCAAGCCTGTAAGACCACGAAATTCAGGCCTTTCCACCCAAGTAAGGGAGTGACTCCCCAAGGTCCCTGTGATTTCTTGGATAATGCCCTGCAAGTGGGGAACCATTTAGTCCACCTCTCTGCCGCAGGGTGAGCAGCTGTCCAACAAGCAACTGACATAATTTTATAAGTCATCTAAAACTGCACAAAGCCACCTATTCTAAAATACTTATTTAGAAGTTCAGGTCTTTATCCAACAGCTTCAGAGAACAGAACTTACCCCTGCAAATACATCAGGGATAAAATTAAAAAGGAATGTAATCTCTGCTTTGACACCTGTTTTGTTCATGGGTGATCAAATCCTTTCTGCTCTTTTATACACTGTCCTGAGTCATGAAAGCAAGCATCTCCAGCTCCAGGCAACACAAAGGAAGCTGCAGAAAGCAATGGCAAAACACTCACTGCCTGTGACTTGCTTCTGTGCTAAAGCTGGAGCAACCTCTCCTTTGCTCTTCCACTTACATTTTCTCTGATTCTTTCTGACTAAACAAGAGCAAGCCATATTTATTCTTAGAAAAGTTGCTGGGTCACCATAAGCCCAAATTTAAGCTCTGGTGGAAAAGGCTTTCCTGCAGACTGCATCTGAAAACTGCCTGCTCTCAGATCCCACTTCCTATCCCAAGGCACTTTGAGAAAGTTTGGATACACATCTGAACTTTTCAGCTTGATGTACTATCTCCCTGTGACTCATAGAAATGTTTCTATGAATATTTAATTCTTTTAAGTTCCAAAGGAAAAAAAAAAAAAAAAAAAGGAAAAAGAAAAAGAAAAGGCTCAAAAGGGAAAGAAAAAGATTCAAACAAATACCATAGCTGCCAACATCTTGTGACAGAAAGTCAATAGCTTTTAAATCTGCATAAAATTACATACATTTCCATGAAATTACCTACATTTGCATATAGTGATGCTACAAGGGAGTTGCAGCTCCTCCTCAAGACTCCCAAAATTCTGTCTTCTCCCACCATCCCAACAAAACATAAATTCTGTCATCCTTGACCTCTAAAAGCACTGGGAGAAGATTGCTGGGACACCTCCATAGCCCACTGGAAATTCGTGTCTGACCAGGGACATGGGTCAGCAGCTTCAGGAAGTCTCCTGTGACCTCTCTTCCTTTCCCTTTCCCCATCTCTTTCTCTCTTCCTTGGCAGTGCCAGGAGGAGACTGGGGAGAACAATTTATAGCAGGTAGAATAAAGTCCACCCTCCTTCTGACTGTCCATGTTCCTCACCATGTGCAATTGAGGGGACAGTGCCCACAGCATGCCCAGCCACGTGTTCTCTCCAGTCCTTGTGGGGTTCAGGGATCCCTCTCAGCCTCTCATGAGCTGGGGCAAGGCAAGCTTTGCATCCTGTGCAACACCATGGGTTGGAGAAGGAAAGAAATAGGAGCTGGTTGTAAAAATTACTAGCTTTGGGGTTTCTGGAGGGCATGGAAGGGGAAAAGGCTGTCCCAGAGATGGAGAGTGACTGCAAACTGGAGCCAAGAGCATGTTTGAAAAGGCATGGGCAATACTAGCTTTTATCCACAGGCAGAAGTGATGTCTCTAGGGTACCACAAAGAAAGGGGAACCCAGCTACAGATCATCTGATTGAATGACTGCCATCACAAAATATTTAGGCACAGCATCTCCCAGCTGCTCTGATGGCTGCCATACCTTGCTGCCTTCCCAGCCCTGTGTTGCTCCGCTCAGTTGTGTCAGCACAGCTATATTTTTGGGCAAACCCAGGAACCCCAGGTCACATTGTAGCCCCCACACTTTGGGCATAATATATGGAGGGGGGAGAAATGTGTGTGAGCCACCTGCCAGCCATTTTAGAGACACTGGAAACTGTAATCCTGGAGACAGTTTGAGTCTGGGGTTAGATGAGGTATGCTGTTTTTCACTACCTAACAAAACCCAAGAAAGCATTTGATGAGCAATTCCTTCCTGCAGCAGTCTCTGGTCGTGATTCCAGCAGATGGATATATTCTAGAGATAGTCCTGATGGCTGGAGTGATAGCTGGGGGATCATGGAGGAACCTGTCCCCAGGACCAGAGAGCATCCTGACAGCTTCTTCCATAGTCTTCCCTCAGGTTAGGGGGAGAGCAGGATGTGAACAGTTTCATTTTTTTCCTGCCTTCTTACTGCAGCCCCTCAGCACAGCAGCCAAAGGTACAGTTTGATGTACTTAGGTTTTCTCTGGCAACATTTTCCCACCAAAAATTGAACTTGAATCCACCAGCCTGCTTTCTCAGAGGCCACAAAACAGGTTAGTAATGAGTTAGATCAAAATGGGGAGAGTTTTGTATCCCACCCCCAGGCCCTGGCCTCCCTGTATGTAACTGCTTTTGAAATATATTTGGTAACACACCGAATGTATTTAAAGGGATTGTAGAACTGGCCAATTTTCATGCTAATTAAAGTGCAGGAGATGGAAGTGAGCTGTTTGAAATACATTACAGCACCAAGGAAAACATATTGTGCGCTATCTCATATTTTTCAAGAGCCCATATTCAAATCCACTTTCAATCTGTGTGCACTGTGCTGCTGCTGTTGCTGCTGCTGCTGCCTGTGTTACTAATCCACAGGCAGCATCCTTCCTGCCCTTCTGCTGGCCCAGCCTTTGGCATGGGATGGACCTGGATGCATAGCCCATCCCTGGGGACAGGGAGAACTAGGTCAGTGGCTTGGAAAGAGCTAGAGCACCAGCCTCTCACATGGGGGAGGCAGGGAAGGGGAAAGATTACTAATCTCCACAGACAGCATAGCCACAGGGGACAATATTTGAATTTCCCACAACTGATGCTTACAGAGGAGAGAGCCCAGACTCACAACCGTGTTTCTCTTGCAAGGGCTGGGGAAAGCGTGAGGTTCAAGTAAATGTCTGGGAAAAGGGAAAAGGCATTTGCAGAGCATATAAGCATCTTTTCTTCACTTCCCCGGGTAGCTGGTTGGTTGGGTCACACCCCAGTGTCAAAAGTGGACAAGAGTTGGCCCAGCGTCTCTGAGCCAGGGGCATAGGTGTAGCTTTGACCTGGATTTCAGCTCCTTAGGGTGCATGAGCTGTTTGTCAAATACAGGCCAATTTACTTACCTGGCAGGTCTGTTGAGACCAAGGGTTGTGTCCTACTTGCTCAGATAAGTTCAGAATTTCATTTCATTTGAAGATATTAAATGTTGCCCCTTTGTTTACGCAAAGTTCCTTCCTCCACAGCAGGAGACCCTTCAGAGTGCATGCTCATGTGTATGAACTAGTTTCAGTGTCTGGCTTGGGAAGAATCTGCATGTAAATCGATGGGAACATCTTTGAGTACTTCCCAAGGTAATGGTGCATGTGCTACGGCCCTCTGGGTTCAGCTCTGCATGTAGCTTTGCCTCCCTGCCGAGGGTGGCTGGCAGAGGGGCTGATCTTCTACATGCATGCCCACACCTCCCGAGGAAGACTGCAGAGAAAAGGACCTATTTCTATGAAGATTCATCATAGGTATAGGACTCTTGTTCATGAATGATTGCTTGGATGCAGGAAATATTTGGCTGTTTTCCTTGTTTTCACCTCCTTTCCCTCTCTCACTGACCTTTGGATACAGGGTCGACAAGCAAATTTGTCCCCAGGGTTGGGAGCTACCAAACTGCTCTGTCAAGTGTTTTTTCACCCTCAGGAGGAAATCTGCTTCTTTAAATATTTGTCTGACTCCCTGACAGCTCTTTGACAGAACATTTTGACTGTAAACTTCCCTGTTTACAGTAGCATTCAGTGGCAGAAGACATCTCTATCAGGACACCCTCCCTTTTTGCAAGCAAAGCCCTATTCCTGGCTGACAACAGATTTTCCTTCCCTGTTTCAGTTCATATCTGAGTCTTTTCCCCTCTGTTATCTTCTGTGAGGACTTAATTTCCCAAACCAGAGTTTGGAAAGACAGCTGCCCTGGGGCTGGTGTGAAGATTGCAAAGGTTAGGTAGCAGCAGATGAGACGATAAAAAAGAGAGGTTCTTCCCACTTGTACTCCACCAAAGGACAGAGGTGATGCAACAATGGCAAAAAGAGCAAATCCTATTCTAGTGAAATAAAGGCAAGTTTCTCTCTTAAATGTTAATTGAGAAGTTTTCCGTCTTTCCTTCAGAGTCTGGCAAGTAATGCGTGTGTGGGTGGAGGAAGACAGGAATTACCTAGCAAATCTGGGAACACCCTGCACACCCAGGGATCACGTGGTTTTAGAAGCGGCAGCAGCTCTTAGGAGGCAGCTGAGGTAAGCCAAGAAGACACGTGGGAGTAGAGGAATTAGGCAGCCCAGTCTCTGAAGCTGTTTCAGCTTTCTGGTGTCGGGTCCAGATGAAGTCCTTGCCTTTGGAGAGAAGCCACCACCAGATAGAGCAGCTTTCTGATTTAGCTCCATGAAGGCGGAGCAGATGACTGGTCAGTGCACTAACAAATTTGAAAAGACATGCCTGAATTAAGTCATCCCTTAATGAAGAGCCTCTGAAAAAATAGCCTGACTTCATAAGCTTATGACAGATTATGCCTTTTAATAAGGGCAATATCAAGATTGCCTCTGTGACATTGGAGATCACTGAGTACTTACACCCTGCTGCCTGGCAGTTTACAACATGAGAGGTAAATAGGAGTGCTTCCAGGAATGAAGAGATTGACTGATAAATTATTCCTATTAAAGCATGGACCAGAATAACTGAGTAGGCAGGGCCTGTGCATCAGTTTCACTTTGAAGTCAACACCATGGTGCTGCCAAGATTTCATCTGTGGTGTCTTCTCTAAGTGAAGGAGATCAGGACCTTTGCTGATGTTGGTGGTATTCACGTTGTTTTGTCCTGCTGAAACAGAAGGTTGAGGAGAACCATCAATGCATGGCAAGTTGAGCAGGTTACAAGATCTTCCTCATTCCAAAGATGATGAGAAAGTTAGTAGTCCCAGAGACTCAGTCACCTCAAGGTATCCATGCTCAGCTCTTCATGTGCTTTACCATGCTCAGATTGGGAGCACAAATACTTTTTCTGCCGTAGAAAGCTGTGTCTCTAGCAGAACCACAGATACTCGTCTTCAGAGGAGTGCACTGTCACCCAAAAGAGGGAGGGACCATCTCCTACAGGTTTTCTGAAAGGCACTGCCATTGTTCAGAGTGCAAGTGGGCTGAGGAGCTTAACAGATGGCTGCAGTGAGACACGGACTCTCTACAGATGGTGAATTCATTCCCTCTGAGATCAGTGGTGGGCTGGATGACAGCCCAATATGGTTGCAGGCTCCAAAAGCCTGTATTACCCCCACACACCCTGTTATCATGACATTTTCCTCTTTGGAAAAGGCAAAGGGATTTAGAGAGATAGAAACAGACACCTACATGAGTAGGGAGAAAACACTGAAAATGGCAGATGGCATAAAAACAGGTATGTATCCCTCTGAGAGGCTGTCAGCAGGGGAAGAGAGGGCAAAGCAGCTATTGCTTACAGCTTCCCTTGTGGACATCTTTTTCATTCCAGGAACACCCAAAGGATGGGCACCCTGGTTTTCGAAACATAACTTTCATAAGCAGTAAGGAAAATGTCTGAGGATAACTTCTCTGAGAAAACCTCCCAAGAAGTCCTTGTCCTAAAGGACTTTTTCTTTGAGACCATGGTCACAATTTTAAGCACCATCCCATCTCCTGATGGATTTTTTGCAACCATCTCTTAAAAGGTTGGAAGCCTTTAACAGACTTGGTGAAATCAGTGGAATTAGACAGCAAATGGCTTCCTGCTGTGAGCAGCCTCAGATTTGAATGGATCCCCACCTCACACCTCCCACTCCATAACAGAACACTAAATTTCACCTCAGATAAGCAGTTTATCAGGTTTATCAAGGGAAATAATTTGGTTTCTTAGCTATTAAAAAGCCAAACCAGGAAATTATTTCAAACCAGAAATAATATACATTCTTTCAAAGGCGTTTTTTAATCAAGTCATGTTTTGAAGACAATCCTCCTCCTGGTGTTATTTCAGCAATGTAACACTAAAAGACATTGCTAAGTCCAGTGTTTAGGAAGCCACATCTTCATCCATTTCAGGATGATTTTGGGCTGTTTAATGATTGTGGTGGATAATAACAAGAAGCTTGGATGCAGTTCCAGGTTCCACAGCAACATGTAGGTCGGAGAATTATCTCAGCAGTCAGCATCCATTGACTCATAAAAAGCCTGACTCACAGCTATTGGTATCTACAAGAGTTCCTTTTATTTCTGTATTTCCCTATAAGTTTATAAGATTATACCCACCAGGACTAATGCCATATTATCTCAGGAGCAAGCTTAAATTCAGCAGGCTGGTATTCAGCAAGCCTCCCAAGCTGGGCGAAGGTCTGTATTAGAATGCATCTCCTGATAACTCCTCTTCCCAAAGCCCCAGGGCTTGTAGGCAGAACAGCACAGCCCTTGAAATTCACTTCCTTCCAGTTTTAACAGAGCATTTGCAAGGAAGTTTCACAAGAGCAGCTATTCCAAAAGACACTGCTGCTAGTTCTAGTGGCAGAATAAATCTTGTGATTCAGCATCCAACACCTTCTCTGGAAGCTCTGAAACAACCCTAGATATGCTCCTTTCCAAGAGGAGAAAAAGGAAAAGGAAAAAAAAAAAAAAAAAAAAAAAGGCAAGAAGTCATTTGAAGCATGCAAGTAGATTTGTAGACATGAAAAAACACAGAAGATATGTCTTGCTGAATATAAACTTGCTGGTGCAAAGATCTTACTTTAAAATTGATGGAAAGGCCCCTTGTGTTACATTGCTCCCTGGTATTAAAATAGTGTTAGAACACCTTGCAGGATTGAGCACAATATGAATGGTAAGTCCTAAAGCTATATATTGAATTATGGAAATATCTCATGGGTACTATTGTTCCCAGGATGCTATATGCCAGTGCAAGTTGATCCCCAGTGGCTTTGCCAAGAGGTTCTGGGATTATTCCAGAGATATTACTTTTAGCTTGGTCTCTCAAGTCTGCTAAATACTTCTCAGTATGAAAACCGCAGTACCATGGTGTTAAGGTGCTAAAACCTCATGAGCAAAGAGTGGGGCAGGGAAGCCTGAAGCAGAGAGAGAAGAGTTGTCCCAGTCATTCTCCTTCACCCCTCCCCAGCTCTTTTTTTCCAGGGTATTGCCCACCACCTTCCAAGGTTCACCGTTTAAAGCAGGCAAGCCCTGGGGCCATTGCAGCCAGGCATGCTGCAGTACAGCCACTGGCCCTTGCTCTTAGGGAAAATCCTCTCGCAAAGACCCGCTTCATTTATTTCATTTGTCTCCTTTCCATCTCCCACCCTGTCCTCAGGGGAATACAACCCAGGCAGATAAGCTAATGAGACAATTAGCTCTCTGCTCCCTGATTGAAGAGCCCTTTATTTCCTTAACCAGCCAAGCCAATTCTCAACATCGCTGAGTGCTTGACTTTATTTCTGCAATGTGATTCATCTTCCCTCTTGCTCATATATAAACCTACCATAAAAGAGTGTTATTAGAGTTGCCAAGTTAAGCACTCACTTGTTAGCAAACACTTAGGCCTAAGCCTGTTTGGGGAACCTTAATTCACCCTCTTCCTCCTCCCACTCCACAATTCACCTTGCATGTGTATTTTATCAAGGCCTTTAATAAACCTATCCTACAGCGGTGCACAGAAAGCCCATTCCACACTCAGCACACATATTGGGCAGTGATCTATGAGGAATGACGAGCTAAGGGATATTATATTTATGAAATATTTTAATTGTGAGTGGCTGCCTCACAACTTGACTTGCCACTCACCTGCTCTTGCATGTCTGGAAAGAAGATTATTGCAATGCGGCATGCAAAGGCTGGGTACAGAATCATTGTGAAATATAACCCAGCATGCCAAAAATACATCTTAAAAAACCACCACCTTCTGGAAGTGTTCACTGCAACTCTGGCAGAAGGGAAAGATGGAGATCAGCGAAAAATTTAGGACCTACTCCCGTTTCCCTACAGGCCAAAGATCCTACCTCCCAGGCGATCATACAGCAGCCCTTATATTTGGAATCCATCTTCATCTACGTTCAGGCCAGTATGGAAAGTAGATTTCAGAGGCAGTTATTCAGGAAGGGCTGCTTTGTCTGCACTCTGGCTGCCAGGAGAGGCAGCAGTGCCTTGCTCCTCCTCTGACCCTGTGCCATGGCAAGAGACACAGCCTTTTAGAGCTGGATCTGCAGGATTTGCTCAGTCTCCACACAAGGTCCCTGTTTTCCTCTCCTGCCTCTGCCACCCACTCCCACTGAGCCATACAACTGTGACCATGCCACACACACAGCACTGTGGTGTAGTTGTCAGAGTATTTGTCGCTCATCAGCCCTTCCTTGGCAGCACCCTGTCCACCAGATTGGGAACAGTTTTATTTTAGTTGTCCTCATTTCTATAGCAAGTGGGAAAGAGACAAATGGCCAATTGCCTGTGCCTGAAGCACCCCTGCTAACTGTTGGGATGATGATCAATGTCAGTGCCTGGCTGCTTTCTTCAGCCCATGAGATGCTTTCCAGTCTTGCAAAACCTGCCCTCTATTCAACACTTCCTATTGCATTCTTGAGAATTTAAGTTGTAACATCTCTTATTGATTTCTTGATAGAATATTCCCCCAGTCCCAGTAACAGCTTACAGAGTGGCCTCAGAGAGACATCTGCCTAAAAACATCTATGTCCTCTCCCCTCTTGCATGCAATTGTTTCTAAGGAAGGCTGCAAGAGGAAGAGGAATGATGGAAGCCAATGCTGAAATTCTCACTAGATTAATCTTTTGCTTAGTCAAGCCTGAAAGGGAACCTGAATTCAGGATAACATTAATACTATGAATTTTTTTAACCCCGGTCTTATTTTTTGTTCCTGGTTCCTCTAACCATTCCTGAAAATAGTAAAATATCCTATTGAATAACCAAGAAAAGGTCCCCTGAATACAAATTCAGAACAAAATAACTGTCAGGTTTATGATGCATCAGTCTATTCAGACATAGAAGCAATTTTGCCCAAAAATTTCAATTCAGGCAGAATGTGAAGGCTTTTGCATTTACCCCAGAATTTACAAGCACAGGAACAGCTATAGAGCAGGCTCAGGTCTACAGTTCATGCCCTGACAGCCCATGGAAGGAGGCTCAAGCAAAATAAATTCACATTGTTTCCACTTGGGATCTCCCAGACAAGTAGGTGGCAAGTAGGTAGGTCTTTTCTTTTAAAGGTGTGCTCGAGTGAATTAACTCTCCTCAGCATGGCAGAAGGCCGAGAGATGCAGAAGGACTTTTCTTGCAAAGATTCCAAGAACTTTTCTTACAGGATTCCAAGAACTGCTAACTGGTAATCATGCAGTATTGTAAACATTTGATTTTAAACACATGCATGGGTGGAAAAAAAGTATTGAATGCAAAAAATTGCAGGACATGTGCAGCTAGATTCAGGGGCCTCTGCCCATTTGGGACTATAGGAAATAAAGGCCAAAAGTTTGCAGAAATATTTGAAGACCTTGGAGAAAAGCTTTGCTTTCTTCCACTTATGACAGATACAGCACAGCAAACAGAGAGTTAAGGCTTTTCCCCTGCTACACTGCAGCAAAAATGAGAGATTTAAATAGACTGAAAATGTAAATCCAACATTTACTCCATAGACATAGTGAAGCAGAGCAGAGGGGAGGGGAGTGAGGGAGGATAGATGATCATTGGATGTGTGAGAAGAGAGATGCATCACATAGTATATATTTTATATGTATTAATATTCATACCAGTTCTTTCTTTTCTCCCTCCAGGCTCTGTCTGCTGCTTCAGTTCATCCATCCGGCTTCAAGAGGGAGATGGATCTTTCAGCCCTTTCCCGCAACTCTAAGCTAGAATCTAATAATCAAAATAGCATGTGCTTCCTTTCTCAGCAGCGCTGCAGGAAAATGCTGGGACATCTACAGCCAGAGTCCCATCCAAAGACAGAAAGCAGAGTTTGCAAGAGGGTCACTCCATGCTCCCTGTGAAGAAAGGAGATGTGCTTGGCTGGTGACATTTTGGGAGAGGACATATGGAGAGTGACTGTTCTTTCTGAGTCCCTGCTTTTAGAGAAGCACAGAGTTTTAAATACTGCTATCCCTTACCTGAAGGTCTGGAGCAACACCACAAGGAACAGAGTAACCCCGTGAGAAGCCTTCAAATATGGACTTGAGGAATGGAGATAACCATACCTTTAGAAAAATATTATACTGAATAATTCTGATGGTGAAGCCAAAGTATAGTAAAAAGGCAGTATTTTCTTATATTTATTTGGAAACAAAGAAAGCCCTGCTGTTGAGGAAGGAGGAAGTCAGTTGTCCAGTGCACTTGGCTGTGTCTAAAAACCATCAGCCTAGAGGCAACTGCATCAAGATCCAGAAGTAATATACAGGTTATAGTGCATGAGAAGAGAGTTTCAATTTGCTGAAAAGATGAGGCTGAAGTTTATGCTTAAAGGCCGCTGCAGTATTTTCATTCCAACACTACTGAAGATTGTCATGAAAAAAACCCATTTTCTGAACTGTGTTTGGAAGAGAGACAGTAGTAGTCCTGGAAGACTGATGTTTCCTTCAAGACTCAGGTGCTTCAAACTAAGAAAACTTGATGGCAGTGCTTAAAAAGCACTATGTGCCCCAAACAAGCGTCACAGCAGAGAAATAAATTGCTCTTAACCAGGCCAAGGAAAGGTGAGACTTAACAGCTTTTTCACTTGTCTTGCAAAGCTCTTCTACCTATCATGCTGGTATTCATGCCTAAGGACTCCTTTGGGAATTCTTGCTTTCTATTTGGGAATCAAAAAACCAGGACTTTGATGAGGAAAAAACTGCCGAATATTTTTCACGGAGAGCAATTTAATCCAGAGGAAGACAGGTACTGTGTGAAGCCCCACGCACATGTGTGTGGAGTCCAGCTCTGACGGACACTCCTCCTGGAAGCCATCCCAATGTGGTGAGTGGAAGCAGATCCAGACCATGGAGTCTCTTCAGGGAACCAGGTTTAAAGGCATGACATGAGCTGTACTTGCGTTTCTCCAGCTGAGCACAAAAGGTTTGGAAATGTAGTATGTATGTGCACTTTTCTAAAATGCAGTGAAGGGAAAGCCATTTTATATTTGTAAGGAGGAGGATACCCTCGCTCTTTCTCAAAGAGAGTGACTCATGTATGTACTACAAGGGATTGGTCTTCCACCATGCAGCAGCTCTTCTGAATTTTGGAATGCAGAAGCTGGATTTTGGTTAGCTGGACCAGGTAAAAATCACTGGTCCTCTTTACCTTTGGACATAGCAACCAAAAGATGTGTCCTTATTTTTTTGGGAAAGTATACAGAAGATTTACCATCATTCTTCCCACAGAAACTGACAGTGTTCACAAAATTAGCATCCAGGAGATAAAAGTTCAGACCACAACCGGCTGCCAATTCACATAGCACAATTTAAGTCAGTGCCACTTTACAGGAAAGCTTTTACAGGAAGTGCTCAGGAAGGTTTTTGATCTATGGATGGAAAGTAAGTACTTTTTACCAATGCCATTATTTGGTACAGAAGGAAAAGATTTTTAGCCTACCATGGAAACATGGATTTGTCAGTGTTGTTTGTATTACAATCACATCCACGGCCGCCTACTGTGATAGATGCTGAATAAACATGCAAGTGAGAAGTCCATGCCACCTAACAAAGATATCCAAAAGGAAAGAAGTGAAACAGCTTGTCCAACACCATGAGGCGAAGCAGACACACAAAGCAGCACAGACTGCTTAGTCACATGTACTACTTAGTGGAAGTTGCATATTTACTGAGGTTATAACTTCTTTACAAACACATGCCTTCAGATAAAGGCACACTGCTTCTGCTGCTACTGTCAACCAAAGATATATTTCCTGATTAGCTCACTGCTCCCAGTGGGTCTCTTCAGCAGTGTCGTCCTTACCTGTAACTCCTGGAATCCATCCTAATTCAAACATACCGAATCAGAGCTGGGCATGAAGTCTTTCTTGCAGCCCCAGAACACCACATTCACACATTTCACGATGAATAGCAAAGTCTGGTTTTCTCTGGGCAATGTTCAGCTGGAAGAAGCTTCCCTGTATTTTAGTAACAGGTGCTTCGTATTGCAATCTTTGTATCAAAAGAAAGTAGAACTTTCTTTTCTCTCCATAGTCCTTTGCAAAAAAAATTGGACAAGTTCAAAAGTTCTCGGTGAATGAGAGGAAGGGGAAGGTTCCGCAGACAGAGCATGCTCCTTTTTTCTTATATCCCAAGCATGCAAGATAAATGTCATGCTGATTAATATTTATTTTCTTCAGCCCAAAATGAATAGGAATTTAATTCTCAAATTAAATTGAAGAATTTGAAAATCCAAAATATGTTTTACTGAACACATTTTATTTTAATCACTTTTAAGGCCTGTATGAAAAAAATCCCCATCATTTTCTGTACTTGGCATGTATTTTCACTCTGACAAAAAGCTTCTAAAAGACTTTTTGAAAATGTTTTTCCTTGAAATTTTTAAATATACCAAATGAATCCCTCAGGCAATTTCTTTTTCCATGTCAGTATTTTCTAGAGGAAAAAGATTCCCATTTTAACCTTTCATTAATAAAATTTCTAGCCTGACTGAACACTCTTGGCTAAGTTGTGAGTGAATAGCTTGCTTCAGGAATTATTAATCCAGACCTGATATGAACTGGTGCCTCTCCAGCCTGCGGCCATCACTGCAAGAAGGCGCCCCTGTATCTTTTCTCTGCTCCTGAACCATGTGGTGTCAGTGGGAAGCTGTGGTGACAGGAAAGGGCAGAGCAGGTATGCTCTGGGAAGAAATGTGGTTGAGTAGGTCAAACATGTGGGCTGGTAAACAGGGCAACTGAAACTAAGCTTAAAATTATGCTGACGAAAGTAAGGCTAGTGGAAAATGCTTCTGAAATACAGCTTCCGGCTGTATGGTTACATTCTTATTTGCAATTTCCCACTTCCGTAGTGTTTTTGAAGGAAAAATCATTTTCACTGATACATTGGTGCTTGTGATTCATTTAGAGTTCACTAGTCAAGAGCTTAACTAGTTCACTAACTTCTGAAAAGCATCACTACTAATAGTTTCAATCATCTATGAAAATAAAATCAATTTTTCTAAATCTCTGACAAGCTTTATCTTTAAATATTACTTAGCAATATATTCTGCCTCCTTTTAAAAATATTTCTGCCCTTGTGTAACTCAGAAATAACCAGATCAATTTTGTCAAAAACCCCCCAACAACTCCTAAACAAAACCTTTGAGCTTGGACTAAGTGTGAGCAATTTAATCCTGAAAGAGGAATCACTTGGAGAGTTCAGAGGAAATAGAAGCAGACTTGGATGCTGCAACTCTTTCAAGCTCTGCATTTGGTGTGCACTGCTGGCAGAGGCACAAAGGAATCTGCAGCTGAATTGGCCTTCTGTCAGGGGATGGAATTTTGTTTCCAGGGTTTTCAGTATTACTAAAAAGAAGAAGACAGAACACCAGACACAGACCTGCATGGGTGCACAGAGGGATTGACTTGCCCCAGAGCCAGCAGTGGCCCGGGGCTGGCTGACCCTGGAGACCTGGTTCAGCAGGAACACTTGTCCCACTGGCAACCCCCCTCTGCCGTGAGACCTTGTGTGTGCATTGTGAAAGGTCCAAGGCCAGCACCTGGACAGCTGCCTGCCACCAGACTCGCTTTCTATGGGAAGCATCTGTAAACTCCAGGTGTGAGAGGACACAGCTGCCTCAGAGAGCAATAACTTTCTTACTCTGCTCTCTGTACCTGCCCTGGCACAACTCATTCACAATACAAGGAAATAAAACACTGCAGCACAGTTCAGTCTGAGACTCACTGAGCAATGGGTCTCCTGCAGAGGGCCTCGTGATGTACTACAACCAGTGCTAAGCAAATGGCAGAATGCAACAAGACAGTGTCGCTGAAACCTCATACAAAGAATTACTTGAAACCTTCATATATCAAGCAAACGAGAGCAGGCAGGGAGAGAGGGTTATCTGAGCAGGTGTTTTCAGATTAAGTTTGAAGGGAGATAGAAAAGAGACATTGCAAAGCAGTTAGCTCTCTACAGCCACAAGATTATGGGAACAGGTCTCTGATTAGCACATGTCTCTCACTGTCCCACTGTGAAAGACTTCAAGTCCATCGAGATCTCGAAGGGACAGCTGCAGCCATCCAGTGTGTTGTGCACAAAACCTTCTCTGTAACATCCAATTCTTATCTCAGAAGCCCAGATAAATTTCATCCCAGTTCTCCAGACTAGTGGATCTTGATTATCACAAGCCCTGTGGCTTTCCTCATAAGCTATGCTCTTACCTTTAAGCACAGCAGGATTTGTGTGAGCTGCTGTTGGGCTGCTGTCAAGTTATATTGTTCAAGCCTCTCTAGTACAGGCAAGTCAAGAAAGCTGCTCCCTTCACACCCAACAGGTATGGAGCCAGCCCCCACTTTAGCAAATCTGGGCACCTCCGTTTCTGCTATGCCCAGATTACAGATCTGAGCATCTCAGTTTGCAACAAACAGAGCCATTCCGCCCCTGTTAAGACATTGCTCTAGAGAGGAATTCAGCATTTGACTAAGGCTTTTCAGCATTCATTGCAGGATTATTCTATACATCCATAGCTTCAGGGACAGTAGGATGTGGAAAAGCTGATACTTGAATGAAGTGCTGAGTTTTGAGTGAACAAAAAGCTCATTTGCCTAAAGTGGGTGTGTTTGTGCTGCAGACAGTTTGAAGCCTTTGATGTGATAACTCGGGAACAACTTGTTCTGAAACCATTCACTTAGTGAAGGCATATGGAAATTCAGTATTCTTGCTCCCACTATTTGCTCCTTTTCCCATACAGCAACGAGCACAACCTAGATCTGGAAATACTTCATTTGGCATCTTGCTGGAGATCCCATTCATCCAGGAAAATGGGTATATCCCCATTTTCCTACATGTGTGCTGAGTACAGAAGGTCCAGAACACCAGTGAATAGCACCACACCACATCCCTGGAAAATAATATTTCCTGTCAGACACAAAATCTCTCTCCTCACAGTCAGTGATAGGAAAAGAGAGAGTTAGGATCAGTGGGACTAGAGGAGCATCTCACTAGATTTAGATGACTTCAGCAAAGCCCTGCTTACTGGCTGATTCTCAGGAAGCTGGAGCTTTGGTCCATGCTGGAACATCACTGGGCAGACCCACATTCTTACACAGCAAAAGAGATGAAAAAGAGCTGAGGATGTGTCTGCATGGATTTCTTCTTTGCTGTGGAAACTCAGAGGCACCAGTCCTCTCTGGGTACTTACCAAAGAGCTGCAGTTTCCTTGTGGATCTAACTCTGTGCTGCAGAAACCTTCTCCTGTGTGTTGGTAACTCCTAATCCATGGCACAGGGAGCAGTGGGTGGGAGAGCTAAGGCAGCTCTGGCAGTAAGTGAGGAGGAGTCACTGAGCTCTGCAGGACTTGTTTGACATGACAGGAAGGATTTGGCACGGGAGGTCAGAGTTGCACCCTCCCTGTCTCTCCGTGGGACATGCAGGCAGGTCAGGGTGAATGGGGAGGGAGACTGCCAGCACTCTTTGCACCCAGTGCACCTTCCAAGGGGGGAGAGCTGTGCAGGACAGTGATTCACACAGCTGCTCACGGTAACCAGGAGGGAGGCAGTGACCAACATTTGCCCTATTTACAACATGCCTCAAATTTGTGCTGATTTGAGATCAACAAGAGACGGTGATGAGAGACCTGTGTGACCTGAAAGCACTCTCACTTTGCCTAGACCACTCAGGGAGTGCAGCACAGAAGGCACACAGTAAATCACTGCAGATTACAGGCTAATGATCCAGCACCTTGTGAGTTGTCAAGTATATTGACACTGCACCTGCCCTTAGGCAGAGGAGGCAGACACGACCCTGTATGCATCTAGCAAGTACACCAACTGTCCTCAGATATCAAGGACAGCCAGCAGAACTAGGCAGCTCCTTTCCCAGCTCATATAAATTGGATCAACTCCCCTCTGCTGCTGCTGGCTTTTGCCTACAGTATTAAGCTACTTTGGACCAGAGAGCCATTCCATCCCCCCCCCATATTGCTCCCACTGCTGCATCCATGGCAACATTAGGAGCTTAACAGCAGACAATTCAGCCAAGGCCACCCGCCACTTCAAAGCACACTCCCTAGCCTGAGGATTCTTGTCTATTTTAGAGTCTTCACTGTTGCTATCATCAATGGGACATCATGAGTATGGACAACAGAGAGCACAAGGAACAAAAAGCCCGATACCACTCCTCTGTCAGCTTACTGCTAGTCTCCAGCCTGAAGGCAAACCATTATTTAGTCAAGGAGGAAGAGCACAAGCAGCAGCAGACAGCATTCCCTTGCACACTTTTCTTTTGGCAGGAAATTCTTATGAGTAGGAAAAGATGGGGTCACGAGAGAAAGTCTGCTGGAACAGATAAGAGCAAGAAGTCAAAAGCTGGAGTAATTTCATACGAATAGTCCAGGCTTGCTCCCAACCATGCAAATGAATACAAGTAATATGTCCTTTCACTGGAAAAGCATTAACTCTTTAGCCATCGGTGACCATCTTGCCAGCCTGCGCAGCTCCCAGTCACCTTCAGTGAGGGATTATGCTTATATTCATGCTCATTCTCAGTTGAAATGGGATGCTCCTAAGTGTAGGCGACTGTCCCAAGCCCATATTTTTCCTACCCCTTTACTACACCAGGAATCTTTTGTGTTTATGATATTTTGAGGGAGTCAGTGCAAGACAGTGAACACCACGGTATCGTATGCTGCAGAAACAATCTGCAGCCAAATCTTGCAAACAAAGACTACAAGCACCAGATGCCAAACTTAAAACCATCAACTACAATGAATATTTTCCTAGTACACTTCCCTGTCAGCTAATAGCCTGGAGTATAACTTCCATTCCCTTCAAATGTAGGTAAAGAAAGCATGGAACCAAGGTTGTCAGCTTGAACCTTCCTAAAAGCTAGGCAAATAAAGTATGGAGGTCTACTGCAAATATTTTCAGTATTTGTAGTACATGAATGATACCTGTGTAGCAAATCTATTTATTGTTACAGGTTTTGCATTTCTCAGCAATTTTTTATGCAAATGTTTCAGAGTACTCTGATCCCTACAAGTAGATATTTTTCAGCCCAAGAACTCACCAAGGCATTATTCTAAGAATCCATATCCCCCAACATGGAAGAAAGAGAAACGAGGTGAAAAACAAGATCCTCATAGGCCTTGTCAGTGAGTTGGATTAAATATTTCTTTCATTCTTTGATTTCAACGCTGTCTCTGAAGCAACACTGTAAGAATCAAAATTTTTTTTCTTTTTCAGGAACATTCTTCTACTCCAAACAAGTTATGAAGTCTGAAAGCTAACTCAAAAGCCAATGAGAAAGAAAGGGGAAAAAAAAAAAAAGCAAGCCACATCTTTTTCTTTTTCAGAAGAAACACAGATTAAATGTAGTAGGTACCGTTCAGTAATGTCTCCCTTCAGACCCCCTTCTAGAAATTAGCATATCTGACACTGCAGTCTTCACATCACTAGTTTTAATTCCAGGTTTACGTCTTTGCTGTCACAATTATTTCCATGAATGTGTCAAAATCCACAGTGTAATAACTAAGGTTCCATTCCTCCTCTAATTTTAGAAGTCCAAGCCTCAGAGACATCTTCTCTGTTGATTAGAGGTTTTTCTGTTCACTTCATTGATCACAAGGGCCATTTACAAGACTGAGGTAACTAAAGCTGATTTCAGTCCACAAAGAGTTATCATGTTCTCAGGTGAGATACAACTAGGGAAGAATAACCCTGTGTACCAGTAGGGGTTGACTTGATGGAAAGCAGCTCTGCAGAGAGAGACCTGGGAATCCTGGTAGAAAACACCTCCTTTCCAACTGAGCAAATTCTGTGGTTCTATGTTTCATGAGGATTGGAGCATCTCTATTATGAGGAAAGGCTGTCTAGTCTCTCTGTTTAGCCTGAAGAAGAGAAGCCACAGAGGGGATCTTGTCAATGCATAGAAATATTTTAAGGGCTGGGGTCAAAAGGATGGACACAGGCTCTTTTCAGAGCTTCGCAGTGACATGGCAAGGGACAGAGGGCACAAACTGAAACACATGAAGTTCCATCTAAATGTGAGGAAAAAATTCCTTATTCTGAGGATGACTGAGTACTGCAACAGGCTACACAGAGCAGCCATGGAGTCTCCTCTGGAGATATTCAAAACCAGCCTGGACATGGTCCTGTGCAATCTGCTCCAGAGAACCTGATCTGTCAGGGGTGCTGGACTAGATGATCACTAGAGATCCATTCCAACCCCAACTGTGATGTGATTCTGTAATTTCACATTGAATACAGACAAGATGCTCTGGGAACAGATACAAGGAGAAAAGTACCTTACCTAACAGACTTGTCATCAGGTACAAACCTAACCAGACTCCTGAGGCAACCCTCGAGAACATGTCTTACTTATGGCAATGACCCAAGTCACTCCCAATAAACCCAGACTAATTGTTAGAATCAGGACCTTGATTGCAAATAATTTAACAGCAAAAACCCTGGTGCAGCTGGAGTGACCACAAAGCAGATTAGAGGTGACCTTGAGCACAATTTGTACATTCTTTGGTTCTGCAAGTGGTTGCTAGATCACAGAAGCAAAAAGACCATTTCACACCGACCAGGAGGACAGAGTTACACCAGTGAACTACAAAGTTTACAGCCCAGGGCATTTGGAGGCTGATGGTGCAGAATTTTTGGTGTGCCTGAATTACTGCTGGCCTTATTAAAATTGTGCTCAGGCTGGGGACCATCTGCAAGCAGCAGGTTGGAGGCAGTCACTCTGCTCTTTCTGAAAGCTGCCCTTGTCATACCAGATGAGTTAAAGGAGAAGACTCTGATCCTCTTTTATTTTGCCTATCCACTTACAAATAATAATTTAAAACACAATGAAAACATCATCTTAATATTCCTTCTAAGACATACCAAAGAGGATTTTTCTGTTTGTTTGTTTCGAGTTTTTTTTGGTTTTTCTTTAATTGTCCATTGTAAGCGTTGGCAATACTTGAAGGCAGAACCAAATACTCAGACTAGATCTAAGCAGACCTAAAAGCAAGTGAAGCATTAAACCCCAAATACTACGGATCCTGTCTTGATTTGGTGCTAATTCACATATATTGCCTACGCATAGCCTTTAACTGAAGATGTTGAACTCTACTATTGTTATTACTTTTAATGACAGTTTAGGGCATTGCTAATGGGATACTAGACCCTTTCACAGCCAGGGCCAATCCACATTTGTCATGGAAGTGCCTGAAAGTCCAATATGTGGAAGGATGACACAGCAGGGATAGAAAATGTTTGAGAGATGATCACCCACAAGCCTCAAAGCCCTCTTGCCTTTTTTTCTTCATCACATCCCCATCAGGAGACATGCCAGAATACAGAGTATAGAATCACAGCCTTGGTCATAAATAACCTTTGAAACTCTCCATAAATAACTTCTGAAATTCTTGCCATTCCCTTTCTCATTTATGCCTTCCAGGTAAAAGACCATTTGTACAGCACTTCTGATAGAACCCCTTCCCAAACTTCGAAGCTGTGCCAAACACCCCCTAGGAGGGAAATACAACCCAGAGAAGTATGAGTCCAAAGCAGTCCTTTTCTCTGTTATCTGTTTTTGCCAGTCTCTACTGGAAAACAACACTACTGGGACAGCAACTCCAGACAGAAGCCCACATGCATTCTTGGTGACCCTGTCTGCTAATCCAGAAAGATTATTGGACCATCAGAAAAAAACAATGAAGCTAGAATAAACACAGCAATTTGGTTTAGAGAGAAGAGACATATCTGCTAAGCCTATTTCTCACTTTCATTAAAATTCTCTCCTCCCCTGCTATACCCACAAGCAGGTTTCCTGAAGAGGCCAGGCTCTGCATATCCTGTCTTCTTGTAAAGCACCCCTCAGTCTATTCCTCAGAGGAACAGGAACCCCATACCTCTCCACACCAGCCCCTCCTCTGCTGTCAGTAGTTGAATTCAGGATCCAGTGGAGCTGATGGCTTGGGCTCTGTTCCCTGTCTCCAGAAAAAAAAAAAAAAAAAAAAAAAAAAAAGGATTGGGGGCTGTAGAAGCTACACCTACAGTGCAGATCTCCATCCCAGAATAGCTATGCTGGGAAAATCAGAGAAGGCTGAACTAGTGTCTTATTGCAGGATTCATGCCCAATTATTAACCTTGTAAATATTTCAGGTTACACAGCATATTATACCTTCAGTTTATTGATATGCCCATAGATTATTAATTTTTCATTATACTAATTAATTATCATAGTGATTTGGCAATTATCGTCTGTAAAGTTTGGCTGGGACCAGGTGCAGTCTCTCTCAGAGCCTTTAAAATGTGTTCCAGATCCTTGCAGAATGCCAGATGAAAGATATGGCTTTATTAGATCAAAACTGGGCTGCTGACACCTCTCTCAGAATATGTATTGACAGCCTTGCTTCTCAAAAGGTACAGACTGTATGGAACAGCTTATAAAAACCTTGGATGCAGAAGCAAAGAAAAATATGCGTAGATTTAACACATATCACTATGCCCTTTTCATATTCCCACAGAGGCTGGAATTAAGGCAGAAATTTCATCCCAGAATCTGGTTTATGGATGGCCTAGAGATTTCATGGAGGCATTTGTTCCAGAGACACGACTTAGTCCTTTCTTCAACTGGAGAAATCTTATGTCATGCACTGCGGAATGCGGTTTACTAATCACCGGTGCTGGTTTGAATGGCTCCATGGATCAAAACTGACTTTACACGGGGATGCCAAGCACATTTGCCATTCTCCCGCATTGATCATTAGGACACTTTTCTTGTGAGGATCACACTGGGAGTCATTTCTTTGATGTGTGCAAATGCGGGAAAAGAGCTGAGGCTTTTACAGGAGCTGCTTGACTACAGGTAAAGAATGCTGCAGCTTCGGGGAGGGCTATTGCAAGACAATTAGAGCCTGCTTGTTCTGCCTTCCTATTTACAGGATGAGCATAGCTCATGTTGTTTAGGCAGGGTGTAGATTTTGTTTCTGTGCTTTGGAAAAACTCATCCAAGTGCAGCTATCACACGTCCTTTTCAGCAGGAGTTAACTTTAAGCTCTATCCTTTTGTTCCCTATCACCACCCCTTTCTTTTCTGCTCTCTTCACCCTCTGTAAGGTAAGCTAAAGCTGTGCCATTGTGATGGTCAGTAGTCACTCTGAGCCAAGCCCCTGGTTATTTTGAAATCAGTGTGAGCACTTCCACCGACTGAAATTGTAAGAGGATTAGACTTGTATGCAGTCAGCTCCATTGAAGCACAGCAGACATGTTCTCCAGCTCCTCAAAAACATGTGTAATAATTTGGCTGGCTGTGATTGCTGCATTCTTTTGCAAATGCAACAGCCGTGAGGAATAGTGCGCTTTCCACCCCTGCCTACCTTTCTAAGAGGGTTCTTGCTCTAGTCTTTAGAAGAACAGCCACAGACTTTAGAAAACTTTGCATCAACTCCTCAGCCAGGTTTTATTCCGGGCCACGTCCAGTATTGACAATGGGTTCATTATGGACTGAGCTCTGCACAGACTTTGCATTCCAGCAGTCTTTAGACCTTCTGGGCAAATGTTCAGCCCACTTGGGGGGTATTTATCTCCTTTCATGGCTGATCAACGCAGAGAACATGACTAGTGAAGCAAGTTCATTGGTCTGTGCCCACATGAGATGGCTGAACAAGAAATGTGTAGCTCCATTTCTGGCTGATGACTGAGCTCCCCAGTCTGCAGCCAAATGATTTACTGCAGGTGTGTTCTTCACCTCTGCTGTCCCTGTGCCATCCATCCTCCTCCTGAGTGTCCATGAGCATCATTAATCCCCAGTTTGTGTAACACATCCTTGTAAAGCCCAGGAGTGAAAATGCACTCAGCCACAGTGCATAAAAGGATTGGCCATGGATGCAGGAAGAGGACAAAACAGAAATCTGCAGTGAGAGTAACCCCAAATTGAGTTATCTCAGCTTCTGGCTACAGCTTTCAATTATGAAGTACACAGCAGCATCCTGGGGAGAAACGGGTGCTGCTGGCAGCAGCTTTGCACTCTGCTAAGGAAAATAAAATCTCTGGGAGAAAGAAGAGCCTTGGAGACACTTCCCATTATATTGAGACATTGTTGTCAGGAAAACTCATTCTTGGATTTTGTTTTTTCATGCTGGTAACAAAGAAGCTGAGGTGTGAACAACACTGTCTGGGACCTCCAGAAGCCAGCACAGATTAACAACAACTGCTTTGTCTCTACAAAGTTGTTAATGGAGGTTACTGGTGCCACTTCTGGTGAGCTGAAGTTCTCACTGTACTGATGTATCATGTAAATATTTGAGTGGCTTTGCTTTTTCAGATGAGCTCCCACTGCCCTTTCTTCATTTTGGAGGCAGAGGCAGCACATCTGGCATTTGGAAAAACAACATCAACAGCCCCCCCCGCCCCCCCCATTATTAATATTTAAAAACTGTCTCCCGCACATGAATAGCGAAAGTTTATTATCATTTCTAATTGCACAGGCCCGTGTAATGGGTTTATGTAACATGTCATCTTTTCTACCGAGCTCACCACTATATGCTTTGAGAGCCTTGGAAACATTAAATAATTTAGCCTCAAAATACCCCCTGGTGGTGTGGTTTGGTGTCATTTGTCTCCATTTTACAGATGGGGAACCAATGTAAAAAACCTTCCAGTGCTCTCCCTAAGATCACTCCAGGAGCTTTTGGCAAAGCTTCAAAATATTATGTCTCTACAATTTTTTTTTTTGTTCCTGAAAGAAAAATACTCTGGGCCAAAGCAAAGCTCGCAAGTACTGTAGCTGGGTTTTGGAGATATTGCAACCTGCAGTCAGATTTCACCTTGTTGCCTAGAGCTGCGGAAGATCTACACAATTTAGGCTGGGCTAAATTGTGGCTAACAAGGAAGAAATGTAAGCAGGATTTAGTGCTTTAAAAGTGAACACCAAAATGATGAGGTAATAGTTCACCCTAAAAAAAGGAAAATAACATCGCGAAGAGTGGTAAAATGGCTTTAAAATGTAGAGACTAGGGACAGCAGCACACTGTCCTGTTTCATCCTGATGTAGCAAATAGGTTCGACTAAACCACCTTTCTTACTATTCTACCCTGTCCTTAAGGGAAAACCCTTACAATAAATAAACAGAGAACCTGGGTAATGGAGGAGTTCTAATGAGATATTTTCATTTAAAAATTTTTTTTAATACACTGAAATATTTCACTTTGACATTTCCTAAACAAACCTTAACCTTTTCATACTCTTTTAAGAATTGATCAACCTAGCAGAGAAAACAAGAAAATATATGTATATATTTTAAAATGGCATTAAATAACTCAAAGCAAAACATGACATTGACATTCAAAGGAAACACTGGACACGTAAATTAAATTTCTCAGGCTGCAGTGAAATATTTCCTGATCCATGCCACATTTTCTGGTTTCATCCAAAACATATCTTTTTTCACCTGCATTTTTGGCACAACCAGGAAATTATCTTCTTTTCACTCAGTTGACTTCTGATTTTAAACTTTTTTTAACCCTTCAAGTGTTGTCCAGCCATGTCCACACATTTTATCATGAGTCTCTTTTCATCACCTCCTTCTTTAAGGCAGTTTAAACTACAAGCTTACACAGAACTTGCTGCACTAAGGTTATACTGACCGTTCAGATCTGGATCTGAAATCTGTGGATTGCTGCACCTCAAAGAGAGTGGAGTGATATATTTCAGTCCTGAGGGATCTGTTGGCTACAGCTTGTGAAGTGCAGCATTGTGCCAGCCCTATACCTGCATCTCAATCCCACCCTTTTCTCTTAAAACATCCACACAACAAATGCAACCACAATAATTCAAGGTCCTACAGCAGAAGTGGGAGGAGATGAAGCACACAGCTAATGAAAATCAAGTAGCATTAATAAGGACAGAATGCAGCCTAAATGTCAGAAAATAAAGGAGTATTTGGCTTGGGAATAACCTGTTCCATTTTGTGGAATGTGTAACCTTGGTAAGTAGCCTATAGGTCTATACCAAAACTCTTGGCATGCTCCCAGCCTTTATGGATCCACCCGCAGAGACCTTTTGGAGCAGTTCTCAGTGCACTCCTGTCAAACATCTGGTGGAAGAATGTGAACCCAGATGCCTCAGTTTGAGACCTGGAGAAATCTGCTTTAATTCCTTGCTTATGCTGAGCCCATTAGATCAGGGTGGCTCAGCTCTTGGATATGATGGGCTTTGTGGATGAAGAACAGATTGTGGAAACCAAACCCAAGGAAGATGGAGATTATGCTGGCAGGAAGAAGAAAGCACTATGAATAGTTTATAGACCCTCTGTGTCAGCCTTTGCACACTGTGAACAGCCGCAAACCATCTGTTCAGGCAGTGCTTTAGGAAAAGTCCCAGAGCCCTCTGTCATGGACAGAGCACACTGAGGCAGAGGTCTCTGCCATTCCCATTTGGCTAGAAGACTTCTTTCCATCCTGGCCTGGCCTTGGGTAGCCAGGCTTTTGTCACCTTCTGTTTGGATTACAGGACTGTGATAAGCCTTTGGAGAGTTCAGCTGACACAGCTCCCTGCAGCAATATGAACAGCTCTGAACGCGTCTTTCTTGCCCTCTGCTGCCTACATTGACTCCCCTCAGTGCTTACAGCAACATTCTTGGTCTTGTTCTTTATCCTCATATACTGGGCCCAAGATACTGTAAACACTGCAGAAGGCTCCCAGTTGCAGATGCAGTTCTTTGCCGTGCTCAGAGTCTGTCATTACAGAAATACTTCACTGGTCAAATGATGGAATTTTCTTGGTACCAAGGGATGATAATGTGAGAAATATTGGTGGTTCTTCCACAGATGGTCCCAAACCTTATGAGTTTTCATTCCTGGTACCAAGTTTGTTTCTTCAGCACTGATAATCTTGAGTATAAATGTGGATTTGCTGTCCACATGTATTTAAAAAGAGAGGAATAAAAAGCTAAGTGAAAATCAGATTTTGCCAAAGAATATTGAAGTCCTAAAATCAGATGGAATGCACTGTTCTGCTCATGGGAATAAGTAATGTCTTGCTAGTGCCAGTGCATACTCTTCTGGAAAGTGCCTAAATCCTGCAATAAGGATGGAAGCAGAAAACCAGCATGGAGCAGATGCTCAGATATTAGGCTGATATTTGCCTAAGTGCTCAGATGCCCATCTGTGTTTCCACAGTATCTCTTCTTGACTGGAAGGTGCTTTAGCTGGCACGTGTTGTACATCAGAGAACACACTTATTGTGATTCAGCTCACGAGCACAACTGGTTAGCCATTGTCCTGTGATTTCCTGGGGAAGTCCACAGCCAACTGCTGCTTCGCAAACAGTCCCTTCTCGTAACATGTAGGGTTTGCTCAGCCCAAAGCTACTTTTAGGATACTACACAGAGGATGCTTTTATCCCACTTTTTCAGTAAAATGTCCTGTCTCTCTCCTAATATTGAAAGAAGCTCTAATTGTGAGGGGGGTGAGATGAACTTGGTTGAAGGAATGTGTCTTTCTGAGCAGTGCGAATTGTCTCTTTGTCTTAGTCTTCTTTTACTGGCCCCACCTACTTTTTCTGGTCACAGACTGTTCTGATTTTGTCAATCTAGTACCAGGTTTCCAGGCATATAAGGTTGTTTCCAACCCACAAATACTCTGTGTTTTTGGAACTAATTATGAAAATAATTTTAGATTAGACTAGATGCAACTTAGTCCAAGCTGCTGATGTTCCAGTCTTAGAGTGTGGAGAACTGGTAGTAAACAATAAACCATCTTTCACTCCTTCCAATGATAACTCATTCTCTCTTTCACTCCTGTATTATGAAAAGTCTTCCTGCAGAGCTAAAAGATATTCTGTAGGTGGGAAGAGATGTTTACAGCAATGCTGGGCATTGAGAAACTCTAAGAGAGATGGATCTTTGCATGGCAGGAAAGGAATATATCCTGACACAATGACCTCGAATAAAAATGACAAATGAGGTCCTCTTTCAGCACAAAGTGATGTCCCCAGAACAGGTATGACACAGTTAAGCAGATCCTAAAAGCTTGGATAATACTGCAGGAAAAAAAATAGTCACTGATAGATACCTGATTTTTTCCTTACAAACTCTGTCTTTCAACATAGGTGCTTTTCAAACACACTTTACAAGAATGCTGGTGTGATCAGTTCTTTGTTGATATTTTTTTTCCTTTATTTTGTCTCCTGAACACCTTAAAGGCCAAATGTATTTCAATGCCTTTCAAAGTCTTTCACATCATGAAAGACGCACCTGTAGATTTGTGCAAACTGAAAATGGATTGAATATCACATGCTTCATTGGAACAACTGCAAATAGCCAGAGCTGAAATGAAACCTAAATATTCTGAGTAGAACATTTTGACCAGTACTTGTTGTTCAAAATCACATACAAAAATAATTCCTACAGTCTGTCCTGAAGAACAAAGACACTGTGGAAATGCCAAATCTTTCCCCAGATACCCTTAGGTCTTTGGAAGGAATGGATTGAACAAGGCAAAGATTGAAGGGAAAGGTAGCATCTTTTCATAGGCAAATAAAGAAAAATGGTGTGAAAAAGAGACATAAGAGTCCTGGTTTTTCTCAGACAGGAAGCAGAAAATTTCAAATTATAGTGTCTCTTCTAGATCTAAACCCAGTGTAATAAAAGACTCTCTGATAAAACTTTGTCTTGCTGATATCCTTAGGCCATCACAGCTGCAACAACATTCTTACTACACTCAAGGTATCACATTCTTTTGCCTTATTCAGAGGATTGGAAGGGACCATGACAGGTTATCCAGTCCATCTTCCTGATTTCAGATCAGAATCAAATACACCTAGGTCATTACGGAAACTTATTTATCCAATGTGTTTAAAAGACTTCCAATGACAAAGACTGCACAACCTCCTGAAGCAATCTTTGTGTTACCTGAACCTTTCTGACTGCAATTTAAACCCATTACTTCTTTGTCCTATCCACAAGGGCCATGGGAGTCTCTTCCACTCTACAAACCAGTTCTCCCACAACTGTCTCACTGGTCTTTTTTCTCTAGGCTATTTCTGACTCTGAATTTTATGTAGTCCTAAGTCTTTCTTTTGCTGCCCTATAGACTGTGTTTTTTGTGGATTTTCCTGATATCCCAAACCATTATTTACTTAGTGGTGCAGAATATGAAGCAAGATCCCAAAACAGAGTGAGCTTAGAGAGTGATCACACACTCTCAGAAAAAGTGACCTTTCTAACTCAAATCATTATCCCCAGAGCACAACAGCCTGTTGGCACCCAAACTTGAGGTGAATATGCATGCTCTTATCTTTGAAAAAAATGTTTGATCCCAAGAGAAGGTAGTAACAGCAAACTAATGTATGTTTCCATGAAGGGGAACTGTTCTGAGGCATCTAGAAGAAAATAAATATTTTGTAGTAATAAGAATTGCCTTTTTCACATGGACTTGTTGCAGGCTCTTAGCATTACCCAGAATGTAGCAGATAATTATTAGCATCAACCCAACTTATCAGATGAGAAAAGCGCAGTACAAAGAAATAATGAGATGAAGCTTGAAGCCACATAATGAGAAATAAACATTAAAATGAACAGAAAAGAAGATTTCCTGATTTATGTTGGGTTTTTTTATTTTATTTTATTTTCTCCTACCTCTGCAGGCTGGCACTGATTTTTTCTGTCAGCTTAAGGGAAGATGACTAAGACCAGGTTCAGGCTGGAATCCACTGATGGAGTGGGGTAGAGAAGTCAGCTGAGTAGAGAAAGTGAACTTTCTTCATGTACCATGACTGGAGTAATGCAATTTACTCTGCTGGAGCTGTATCAGACCAATTTGATGTCGTTCATCTTCCACCCTGTGCCCAGGTAATGCTTTTACCTCTTTGCCTTCAACAGAGAGGCAAAAGAATTAACTGAGATTAATTTTCAGGGAGTTTTATTGCAAAACAAGTGTGTAAAAAAATGATTTTAAGTGACCTAGATTATATCTTTTCACATCAGTGTTTAGCAATATCTGCTTCTATAGACAGTGTAGCTGTTAGTACTGCAAGGATCCCTTAGGACAAACTCTTGTTGTAACATATTTTCTCTGCACCAAAGCCTACATAAATGTTAAATGAAGCCACTTTAAACAAATATAGGTAACAGAGGGAGAATAATCCTGTTAACAGAATCAGCATTGCAGTCACTAAGTCATAATATTTTATTTATTTATTATGTCATAATACCTATAACAAAAGTAACTAGATGCTATAAAATAATACTTACACACACAGAAGTTGAAATGACACACCATAACCAACCCTTCATAAAAGGTACTCTCATTCACAGTATCCAGGGAAAGAAGGAAAGGAAACTGGAGCCCCTTTCCAATCCCAAGAAATATTTAGTCACGAGCCTGGCTGAGCACAGGAGCTGTAGCACACGATGCTTTCAAAAACACAATCTCAAAAAGCGCCTTAGATCACCACGCAGCACCCAGGGTGTGAACCTTCAAGCTGTAAAGGAGACATAGGAAAGAAACGTCCTTTTCCTAAGTTTGGCCTACTGTCAGCTACTGGATTGATCCAAGCCAGACAATGGAAGGATGATAGAATGGGCAAAAGGAACAGGAATAAAGTTCTCAGCATGATGGACAGTAAACATAGCAAGGATAAGAAATCCAAAGAACTGCACCTTGTGCCATGTGAAAACCCAGAAATATATCAAAAGTAGGGAGCAGGGGTATCTATGCTGCATGTGGAGAGTTAAGTCAGGTATTTGTTAGAAGAAGGCTGGCTGGTCAGAAATAGAGAAAGAAAAGCTGTCAATGCCGTAACTGCTACCCGCGAGGGAATAAAATTAGGACCTCCTTGGCTAATATTAATCTATACTGGAAAAATAAAGTGACTTTGAAGAGCTCTCAGCAGAAAAACAGCAAACACAACCACCCTCTGTTATTCTCAGCAAATCACTTGATTTTGCCTTCTCTGGTGGACTTGTGGTCCACCACTCCCAAACTCAGCCTCTGCAATTTCTTTAGCACTCAGAGCCTGAAAAAATAGCAAGGGACAGTGGAGGGAGACAGCAGAATGACCAATGAAAAGAAAATCAGCACTCTCTTAAGCACCTCTTTCCTCCACGCCACATCTTTTTTTTATCTTTTCCTTCCAAAGTGGGAAATGAAAACAGCATAACGCAGAGGCACTCAGATGGCACTGCCAACACAGAGCTTAGGAAAACAGTCTCTCCCTGACTCTGATAATTTAGCTTTGTTTTAGTTTCAAGTTAATGAACATTTATGCTGTAGCCAATCTTCAATTTATACCCATCTAGTCCAAAGCACAATTATATGCCGAGCAGAAAATGCAGCTTTGACTCATAATAATAAGATTGGCACTGTGTCTGGCAGCTTTTCACTCTTCCTTTTCATGCCTGCAGCCGTATCAGTTGGGCAACGCTTTTGCCATATTTCCTAACAAAAGGTCAGGCTGGCAGACAGAAGGGGAGGACTGGGGGCTATGCAATGTTGGATTAAGACACCGTCTGAGATGCCCAGCATTTCCCAGAAAGAGATGTAGGAGAGGCATTTTCTCACAGAGTAGTCAATGTTAAAGAAAATGGGAAGAAATGTTTTTACCTCTGTGCTTGCTAATCCAAATTGTCCTGTCCTGTCTTCACTCTCAGAAGACTCTGGTTCACATGAGTCCACTCTAAGTTAGTCCTTTACCAGTGCAGACCTAGTCCTAGGATGCACATGATGGTGCACCCTCATGGTGACAAATGTGTTCAGAACATTTTCAACTATTTTTTAATCAGTCTTGTCTATTCAAGATTCCCTGGAAGACTTTCCTTTAGGAAAGGTGGTACTGTGCTTAATTTGAAAATCAAGAGATGCCAGTTATGTTCTTGGCTTTGCCATTGACTTCCGTGAGATACCAAAGCCATCATTTAATCTCCCTCTCTCTGCCTCATTTTCTTCATCAGTAAAATAAAGTGAACAATAACCAATTTTCTCATGCAGCAGACTCTGGACTAGTCAATGACAGTTGCAAATGTGCTTTGAGATTGCAGAGTGGAAGTTATTAGAACAGAGTTGAAGAAGGTAAGTGTCCCATAGCCATCCTTTGGAATCCACTCACAGTTTCAGCTATACATCCATTTATTTTCTGTCTGTGTCTAGTACATAGTCACTGCTGCAAAGCAATGCACTGAAAAAACTCCTGGTAAAAATTCTGTTAAGCATTATGATTTTCACTCTGTCTGGAAGGTGGCTATGAACAGACTTAGTCCTGCTTGGCACCTTCTTTCTTTTGGCATAATACCAAACCGTATTGTATTTTCACCTGCTTAGTGCGGTGGGGCACCAGCTTGTCCTTTGTGTAAATTCCTTTATTTCTTTATTTTTTCAACAATGGGAAAGAATTCTACCTGGCCTCTTTGGGGGAAATATCATGCACAGTTGGTGGTGCCCAGAAGGGAGAAACAGATGCTGTTGAGATATTCATGGTGTCCAAAATAGAAAGCAATTTATATGGACAATTAACAAGAGCCACACGGGACTTTGGTGGTTGGAAGCTACAAGTCTCTAAGCAGGCAATTTCTAGGACTTAAAAAAAAATTAATTCACCTGAGGCCATGCAAGAGAAGAAAAGTTATATTGAGAGAACACTCCCCAAGTTCATTCACTAGGGCTTTCAGTTCCTGATTTGCAGTGGAAATACAATTTGTGCTGTCCTGTCATCAAGAGAATTTAGAGGACAGAAAGAGCAGTCATCACAGAACACCTATGAAATTGTCAGAAAGAGTAGAGGAAACCAAGCCAGAGACTTTAAAAAATACTAAAATAGGATCTCTGAAAGTCTATCTTGACTCTCACCTGCCACGATGCCTACTCTCCTCTGATTTTCTGTGCTGTAGCTCCTCCAGAATATTTTCTCTTCCCATTCATGACATCACACAGGAAAACGACCTGATGAAGGGACAGAAATATGGTGGAATGGGTTATATGTCTGACATTTGTTTTCTTGTAATTGCTTTTGTTCATTTGGCATTGGGCAGATGAAGAATGTCAGAATTTTCTGTTGACCTGACATTTTTCCTGCTGCTTCATCAATTAAGAGAGTTTCAGGCAGAAAGGAGTTAAATCAATCTGCTTCAGAACAACCCAAAGAAATCACTCAATTCTTTAAAAAGTCTCTGGAGGGGTGGTTGCTATAGCCTGAGGGATGTGCAAGCTGAAGGCTCAGCAGCCACATTGACATTCGAAGGCATAAATGTTTAGGAGAAGGGACAGATATTACTGTGGTTTTGCCCTTTCTCTAGCTGACTGCAGAGCTGAGTGCATTGTCTGCACTTCCTGTTCCCTAGACATTGCTTGGGGCTGTCTTGTTAGGTCTGGAGTCTCACTGAGAATACGCTGCCTCCCAGCAATACAAAAAACAGGAGGGCACTTCTCACTCCATAGCCAGAGCTGGAACCTGCTGAGCAGAGCCCTGAGAAATCATGCATTGACTCACTCCTTGCTTATTTGCACATGTGAAGTTGGGCCAGCTCAAAAATCTCCTAATGAGCCATCACCCTGCAGGATGGTATGGGTTTCTTCCCCAGTTCTTTGGCTGCCGAATTGAACAGTTTTAGCTGAGTAGCTCCAAGGCTTCTGCTGCATGCAATGTGGGATCTCACAGGGCATTTCTCCTCTGGTGGCTTAAATCAGACAAAATCACTGGAAACAGCTTTCCTGAAGCAGCCAGTCTCTCACAAGGCGGAAACAGTTGTTTTCAAAAAGGGAGGGATGGATTGGTGAGACTAGATATAGGACCCTATTTACTTCAGGTATGCTGAAGTCTGTATTTTACTTGCTTGTTTCATTCAGAGTTTGCTGATGAGAGGGAGTATTTTCCACCAAGGAATGCAGGCTCTACTTTGTTGCAGCATCTTTTACTCATCCGAAAAGATGAAAAGAAAAATATCTGGTGTCTAATAACTTGAAACTTCCCATGGAATGTAAGTGAAAGATTTCTGTGGAATAATTCAGAACTGCTTCTACTGATAAGGTATTTAGCCAAGATAGCCAGAAAGTCTTTTGGATGTGTCTTCATTGCTGCTTTCCAGAGAAAGCACAACAGAAGAATGATTTATTCCCCAGAATAAAAGGCTAGCATGGAAAAGCAGAGTCCATGGGCATCATCAGAAGCGTGGTATATCCACAGCTTCACCACCTTGGCAGGCATGTAAGAGGAATAAATATGATACCAGCCTGCTGTTAGTCAGCAGAACTTCTTGGCATAAGAACATCAAGCAGGAGATCCAGAGTCTTCTCTGTCTGACACCTGTCACTAGCCAGGACACATGCACAAAGATTCTTGCTTCCCCACTTCAGAACTGTCCAGACAGATGTGAAGGTCAAAAGAATGATGTGGCAGTGCTGCGGCATGCCCCCCCAACTCGGTGTGCATTAAAAGGCTTATTCCATGGGGATGAGGAAAAAAAAAGGGAAATTAAATTTATGGTATTTTTCTTCCTACCGAGTGCCAGGAGCTGTTTTAGCTGCAACAGAGACACTCTAGAGAAAGGGGCTGACAGGCAGAAGGAGGGAAGTAGGAACAGTAGAACAAGACAAGATTAGCCAGCAGGAAATGGGTGAAGAAATCAAAAGTGGAAGGTCAGCAAAGCAGGAAAAAGAAAGGGGAGCAAGTATAAAAGCACATGGAAAAAACTGAAATAATTCAAAGGTAGTTGCAAAAATAAGGAGGAGAGAAAACATTCGCTGAGCAGACATTGAACAGAAGCCAACCATATGGGTTATCAATTCCAGCCTCCAAATACTACAGACAATAATGGAAGAGACTTTAATTGAAAAACATCCATAACTTCTGCTTCAATCCCCATTCCCATTCTAAGTCAGAAAACACTGAAACCTCACAACACTTGATGCAAAAGAGAAAATGCTGCAGTGATTATAATGTGTCCTGCCAAGACAATGGGAAGGATGAAGGGCTTTGGGAAGGATTCAAACTCTTGCAGTTGCAGGCAGGTTGGAACATCTTTATATTTCTTGAGAATGCATCATGCTCAACATGGCTATAGAGGAAGACCAGGGGAGCAGTCACTCTAAACAATCCTTGCTCTTCAGTCCAGAAGAAAATCTTTCCCAATGCCACATACAATCAACGCTTTTAATTCAAGACACATCAGTCAGGCAGTACCACTAGGAGAACCAGCATAGCCCACCAACTATTCTGTCTTTAGCCTTGGACTATTTCTTGTTTGGGTAATTTAATGCTTCAAAGGAAGATCAATTTGCCCTCTCCCCACTCCTCATTCCTCCCATCATTACATACACATCTGAGAGAATAAAGAACTGGGAAATGAAGGGACTTCCTTCTTTTAACCCAATAGTGGTCAGTGGGAGCTCTGAAGCATGAAATTAATTAATTAAAATATAAATGCAGTGTAATTCCTTCTATGAACTCAGCAAGCTCTACTTTTTAATTATTTAAGTTCCTTGCCCTTGTTATCCTGTATGGAAGACCAGAACTTCATTCCTTTGAAGTTTAGAAACCTCCTCCTGATTTCCCAGCTAATTTATTACTCATCTGATCTTTCAGCACTGTTTTACTTCAGCTGAAACAATTCTCCATCCTGGTCTTTACAAAGAGTGCATTTACGAGGAAAAACCAAACTCTTTCTCATCTTTCTTTTGCAAGTCCAACCAAGCCTCCCACATACACTTTCTAAATGTCTGTCACTTCCCCTCGCCATCCTCACAACCCTTTTCCATACATCACTTTCCCTTTTTTGACCAGAAGTGACCCAAATTGGCCGCAATACTTTAAGTGAGGCCTCCTCATTCCCTCATATCAGTGTACTACTAAAATACTTCTCTTTCTGAAAATATCCTTGCCTGATATATCCCAGCATCACATTAATCCTTTTCAAGGCAATGTCATGTTCCAGCAAAAAGGCAAAGAAAATGTGAAGCAGAAAAGGGAGATGCTGAAAAGAATACAAAAAAAAAAAAAAATCATCCTGAAGAACAACAGACAATTCTGGAGGGAGGAAAAAAAAAAGACAAAAAACCAACTGCCCTTCAAACGTAAAGACATAATCAGCTTTGTAGAAAAGGTAATTCAAAGGAATAATGAAAAGTCAGAAAGCTGAGGCAAGGCACATCTGTACAAAATCACAGCACTCTAGCTTCGCACGACCTCTCAGCTTCATGCCAAGTCTCTGACACTGCTTGCTAATGTCAGCGTTTTGGCAAAAGCAGGACTGACAGTGTAACACTGCCGGGGGAACCTGAGTGCAGGGAAGGCAGGGTGACTGGATTTGTCTCATCCTAGACAGGCCCTCTGCAGCAGAACTCGTGGATTGTCCATCCAGAGTGCTTTTCAAGCAGTAATTTAAGAATTAGCACTCCCCTCATGCTTGGGCGTGCATGTGTGTGTGTTGCATACGTATGTGTTTGACATACCAAACCCACAGCGTCTTTTTTGAACCCTAAAATTTTAAGGCTAACATTTTTTAATAAAAATATTTCCCCGTCCCATAGACATGCAAATATTGTCCTTTAACCTGCGAAAGAATATAATGGAAGATCTTGGAGTGCTTTAAGAATATTAATGAGATGTTACAATAATCCCCAGGCAGTGTATGCTTATGTATTTTCTGTGTATTCCACAAAGAGATGAAGTAAGTCTTGCACTAAGTTGCCTCGCTACTTTCTGTAGTGAAATGTGATTATGCTTTTCCTTTTTCTCATTATGTTGAAGAAGAATTTCAACATTGAAGCATTTTGCAGAACTTTAAAACAGAAGGTGGGAGAATAGATAAAGCTCTACATTTTGCTGCTATACAGTAAAGTTGATGGGTTTTGCCTTGTAAAAAGACAAATATATAAATAAAACCCAACAAATATTCTCATGAGTGGGTTGTAGAGCAGCACCTTTGTTTCTGCCAGTGCAGAAGGAAGTTTAACTTGCAGCAGACATGGGATATGTCAATTCATTTCCATTGTATTGGCAAGAAGGAGCACACACAAGACAGATTTATCAAGCTATCTGATAGTCTAAGAGCCAAGAATTCTTCTTCTCTCTTTTCTCCTCTCCTCTCCTCTCTGCTTTCCTCCATACACATACATGCACAAATAAAGGCAAATCTGCCACTCTTGCAAGCATAACACTGTGAAGTTCTGCAGCTTTATTGTGGGTGTTTATCATAAAGCATCCTTATCTGTTATCTGCTTATAGAGAAAGCTTTGGCATGTTATTTCAGAGTAATAGCCGAGAGCGAGTTAAATTGCATTAACCTTTAAAGCTGGCATTAATGGGTAACCGTGTCAGGAGACTATATCACTGTACAATTTCTTTTTCTTATTCTTATGCTGACTCTGTGTCTAGAGATGGGTTGTTGGTTTTTTTGTTGGTTTTTTTTTCTTTAGGTTTTTTTTTGCCCAGAGCCAGTATTAATACCTCTCAGAAAAGGTCCTGGTCAGAGCGACAGTCCTACACCCTACACCTCTGTGTAAGTGACATTCCTGGGGTGATGCAGCAGAGGTGTGAGGCTTGGCTGCCAAGGAGATGAGCACAACAGAAGAGCCTAAATAGAAGATATGATTTATTTTGGAGAGCTGTTGCAATAAAGGTGCCTGTTAAATACAGAGCCACTTGTTTCTTGCCAAAAGCTAGCATTGTTTAAATTAACACTGCAATTAACATGCAACTAAAATAAATACTTTCTTTTTTTCCTTTCCTTGTTTCTTAAAAGAAATCCATAACTGATTGCTTCCCAAGCCTTCCCTGGGAGCACATGTGCTGTGCTGCCCTTTAAGATGGAGCTGTGCAGCCCCTTCTCTCCAGCTGATCCATGAGGTTGGGCACTGCCAGCTGGGGAGGCTTCCAGGGCACCCAACTTTGTACTTCCTCATGAACATTTCTTTTTAGTCACTGTGGCTGTGCTCAGTGGCATCTTCTTCGCCTTGTCGCCTCGGACATGCCTGTCACAACCCGCATGTAGGTAATCATGCTCCCTCCTTCAAGTTGTAGGGATTTACCATCACAAGATGGGCATCAGCAAGCTGGGAGCTCGCACATCATTCAGGACTGATGTGGTCCTGTGAGGTTTTGGGCAGCTTCCCAGGTGGGGGAACACACACTACTAGGTTTAGCCCAGTTTTGTCTGCGTGTATCAATATATGGGCCTGAAGGAGCTGATCAGAAGCCCTTCCTTTTCTATTTCAAATAGCAGAAGTTCATCCTATTAGTTACAGAAGGGCCACCTACAAGCCCCAGGGTGTCAGACAAAATCATGTGCACGTGTGCCTGCATACCAGTAAGGCCCTGATTTGAGGAAGAATGATTCTGGGCCTGCAGCTCTACTGAGGGTTCTGAAACAATGCCTTGCATTTGAAACTGTAATACAAATGTGTCTCTCTCCCTCCAGAAAATAAAGGAAAAAAATGACAATCATTGGTAGAAATGGTGTTGATTTCTCTTAATGATAGATGAAATTAATATTTCTATGATAATGATGGATGCCGCCAGTCAGAGTTCTTCTTGCTACAGCAGCCAGTGCCTCTTTATGTACCCATCTCATGAAAGTGTCAGAGATATTTAAAAAGAAAAAAAAAAAAAGAGAAATATGCTAAAATTAAAATGGAGAAGAAAAAGTCATTTCACACATTTAATGGCATAATGAAGTCTTTTTAATGTAATTTTCTTTACTCTTCTGATTACATATTCACAAAGAGGATCTTCACTTCCATCTTTATTAGGCACTGTGTTTGTCATCATTATGGGTTAAGTATTTTCATAAACATTTGATGAATATTAACCATTTAAAATAAAAAATAACAGTTTATTCTCACTGCAATGACTACTGCACATGGAGATATTAATATTAGAGCAAGTCATATGAAATTACACACAGCCCTGTCCCTGTGTGCAGGGAAGAAGTGCAGAGGCAGGGAGGGGAGAGACTCAACCTAGCAACAGGCAGAGGGGCTTGCAAAGATGGATCCTATCTAGACTTCTGACAGGAACTGACCCCGTGATTCCCAAAGACTACTGAATTGCCCCGTAAGAGACTGGGTGGTCCTGGATCCTTTCTACAAGTATAAAAATAACAGGCTGTTTCCTTGTTTCTTTTCTAACCTGAATGAAGCCTTCTCTTCCCAGTGCTTGCAAGTAGATAATCCAGTCCAGGCTTCAGTGTAACAACCTGGTTAATTTATATGTTGTCTCTAGCTGGTGCAAATGTCCTAACAAACACAATTTTAAATGTGGTCTGTTCTCTACAGCAGGGAAATGGCTTCCTAAAACAAACAGTTCCAGAGCCAAGTGCTGCAGAAAGAGGAGGAATAAATATCACAAAAGAAGGTCCAGCAAAAGAGGTTGCCTGGAGTTGGGTAAAACCATAATCTGGTTAATCTGATTTTAAACACAGCAGAAAAATGCAGACATAACGTTTTGTGTCAATGTAATACCTGCACTAGTTATAATGAAATTATAGCTATGTTTCATTTTGATCCTTTAGTTTTATTAAGAAAGTTTATTTCTCAACAACTGAGTAATTTTTCAAAAGGAAAATTTTTATGGGTAGTGTTTAAACGTTGTCTAACCTCTTTCTTCCACCCTGGTTATCTTTCATTTGTTCCATTTTCCTTCCCCCAGTCAATAAAATAAAAACATCAGTGATGACATTCTAATTTCATGGCATCACATAAAAGCTCATTTCTAACAGAAGGCTACTGTAGCACGAAATACCTGACCTGTTTCATGTGACCTGTTCCTTTCCTTACTCAGAGGAAACAGGAGGCAGCTGATACCCTGGGGCCCTCCCCACCTGTAAACCAATTTTAGATAGCAGGCCCTTTCTCACGCTTCCCCAAGAGTGCCAACTTGTTCTGAGAGTAAGGAGCCATAGAGCAGTTGTTGAGGTTTTTTTAAGAATAAGAAATATGCAAAAGGTGAGAGAAAAGGTCCACCTGTGCATCTTAGAGTGCCTCTTCCCACCTCCCCAAAGTGCAGAGCAATATTGCCCGTGCTGACAAACGTTATTAGAAGGGCTGATGGGGGAAGGGGCAGGGAGTTTCTCTTTTTTGCCTTCCCAACCATAAATTGGGTCACTTTAATTAAACCCTCTAGGTAGGGGATACAGAGCAGAAGTGTAAAGAGCCTGAAGGCCCAATTCAAAAGATCACAACTCATCACTGACTGGAGAGGGTTAACAGAAGAATTACTGGTGGATGTTTAATTAGGATTTGTGGGATGGGGATTGAGCATTAGACTGGGGTTTGTTTAGGGCTCATGTGTGCTCAAGCACCGAGGTAATTTCACATTGTGCATCGCTGCGTCCTTCGCAGAGCTCAGCCAGTGCCGTGCAGGAGCTGGAGTAAAAGCTCCACCTGGAGACAGCCGGCGCTTGCCTGCTTCCCTGCACGCTTGCAGAGGATGCTGCCGGCGAGGATTTTCTGGGAGAGCAGGGGGGGCAGGAGCCCTCATCCCCAGAATTAGCTGCTTGCTTCTCCAGGCTGCAGCCTTAGCACTGCCCTTCTTTCCAGCACTTAGCGCCTCTAATTCCCTGATCCCATGAGGAGCCGGGCACGTGCTGTGTGGGAACAGGACTGCAGCAGGGATAGATGGAAAGCTTGAGGCAAAGCCTCCTGCCACTCCCTGGCCACCATTCATGGGAGAGAGCTGGTGCCCTAGGGTTGCATTTGAATCTGGACCACATGCAGCCTCACTGCTGGTTACCCACTCCCAGGATTAGGCAGCCACCCCCTTGCTCAGTGAGCCTTTCCTGCAGGCTGCAACCTGCCAGGAGCCAAAGTGATGCTGTCTCCAAGCACAGGACCTCATCCTTCCCTGCAGTCACAGGAGAGGCTTTTCTGTGAAACCTCTCTGGTTTGAGGCTTCTTTTCAAGTCCCTCTGTCTAATTTGCATCCCCTTGCAGCTGACTGCTTTCCCAAGAATGCTGCTGAGGTCCCTGGCACAGAAGGACAAGCAAGGAGGCAAGATGTAGCTCCTGGGAACAACTCACCCCTCCTTGTCTGTGATGGGTTTTGAAATCCTGATCTGAACAGAAGTTTGCAGCTTGGCATAATAACTCAGTGCCAGGACTGAGGTGTAAACTGGTGTTAAGCCTCAGGGTTTTGGGTCCTGTGAAACAAATGGATCCTCTTTTTTCCTGGCTAGTGACTTATAAAGGCACAGGGACGCTCCCAGTAACTGGAACTGAGCTGTCTACATTACTAAATTGCTGGTGTGGCCCCTGGCATGGTTTTGGCCCAGGCCAGCCAGCAGCATCCCAAAAAACTCCTGGGCATAGCCTATGATTTGACATAGGCCAGGAATCCTTTCCATAGGCAGTTTGTACGCAGCTGCCTTGGGCTGGAGGGAAGGAGAACTTTGTTGCATGGAAGAGGAATACTGCAGGCCAAGCAGCATCAATATCAGGGAATGTTTCTGGAAGCATATCTAATCCCCTGGGGCAAAAGTAGGTTTTTCCACCAAAAGTCTGCTCAGGACCACTGAAAAAAGAGAAAGGAAAATCCCCTTCTGAGGCAGGTTCTCCTCAGCTGGGCTGAGCCCCATAAAGGTATGGGACCCTCTCTTGGACTTGGATAATGCCTTTCAGACAGGAAGGGAATAAACAGATCGAGTCCAACTTAGAAGCAGAACAAAGAATCATAGCAATGGGAGAAAAAGTCTTCTGTGCTGTTAGAAAGTGGGTGTTGTAGAGCCTGGGTGACAAAAACAGAGGTGACAGGGGAAGCATTCAGGTCTGGCTTGCGTGCCCATTTCTGAGAAGCAAGGTTCACTATCGTTAAATAATCTTAAACTAGACTGGCTTGTTGATAGTGGAAACCAAGCCCTTGCATGTTATTAGTCAGCAGATGGTGTACAAATGTGATGTCAGGAACCAATCCAGTATGACCCATGGCAAGAAGGAGGATGATTAAACAGGGAAATGAAACAGAGGTGAGAAATGCCACAAAAGAGTCAGCACAGAGGGACTCACATCCTCAGCAGCACTGGAGAAAAAGACCACAGGAACAAGCTTTGCCAAGAAAAAAAATCAAGCAGTGAGTCTGTAAACAGAGTTGATCATGGGGGATAAAGATGAAATGGAAGCAGACGTTTTTAGTATCTCAATCAGGGAGAAAAAAGTGACAAGAACTGACTGAGACGCTGAAAAGTGAGTGATATGCTATTGCCAAGAATAATGCTCAAAACAGTGTAACAGCTGATAGAGGTACTGAGCATCGTGAACCCAGACAGAGTAAGACTTCAGGGACATCTCTCGGTTAAAGTGAAAAAACAACCAACAAGCTCACTGAAAGCCAGAGCAGCAGAAAAGGGAGCAGATGTTCGTGCTGAGAGCACCAGACTCCACAGGCATCTTCAGAGACTGCTGGTGGAAAGGCAGGTGAGCCTCCACCCTGGAATACAAATGCAGGAGAGTCTGCCCTTACCCCAGCATACTCACAGTGAGCCCTCACCTTGGTTTATTCTTGTCTGGGACAAATTCTGTCCCTGAAGGACTAACCCAGAAGGACCAAAAAAAATCCCTTTCACTTCCTGACCCCTCACATCAGTGCAAGATATAGGGTGTTTTCCCTACTCTGCTTTCCTGCTGTTTCTCTGTACCAGTATTCTCATTTCCAACAATGTTGTACATATTCAACCCAACAGGTTCTATGTTTGTAATTAAAAAAAAAAAAAAGAGAAGAAAAAAAAAAAAAAAAAAGAGAGAAGTGTATCAGACTCCTCCCAGAGAGAATGACAAGTAATTTTCTTTTTCCAATGAACAAACTTAAAGCTCTTTTCTTATTCTCCACTTAAGGTTTAGCCTCCACCTTTTTCTTGCCCACATAACCTGCTTGTACAGCTGGCTTCAGGCAGGAGCCTTTTAACCTGGTCTGATAATGGCATCTTCTGTTTCAGTCCCTTCAGGCAGCTGGATAGGAGAACAAACCACCTCTGTCAGATGTGCACCACGAAATGTGAAGATACCCAAGTTATGCCCGAGCAAGTTCAGGTTTCTGTATCAGTGTGCAGCCATGTAGAGAAGCACTTTTGGGAAACTGGCCCTGGCTAGCTAACCATGCTTGCAACACAGTACCCAGGAGACCTGTCAGCTTCCAGAGCTGCCTGGCTCAGCTTGGCTTTGGGTGTCTCTTCAGGATTCATTGGGGTGTCACACAAACACCTTTCCAGTGCAAGGGTCTCAAATGATTTACAGCCTCCAACAACCCAGCACAAGGCTTAGCACAGACCTTGGGAGGAGGTTCCTCTGCTAATGGTGGGTGTATTTTTATTTATTCCTTTATGCATATATACATTGTTGTGCATAATTAATGCTTCCACAGTGTATTTTGACCTTGCCCACGACTTTTATTTTTCCCACTGCATCTCAGCATCTCTCTTACCTTAGCATGTGCCCGTTTATTTCTTCTTTCTCTCCTTACAGTCAACCATCCTCTCTCCCCATTTCTTTCCCCCTTCAGATTAAGCCACTTTCTCACCTCTTTACAATCCTCCCCCTCTCTTTTCTCCTTCACTCCATCTCCCTTCCTTCCTTCCTTCTTTCCTCTCTCCCTCCTTCCCTCCTTCCTCAGCATCAGCGACCCGCCCCACCTCCCTCTCCCTCTCCTGTCAGCAAAGCAGTTTATCGGCAGTTGCAGTCTCATCTATCAGTCCAATTCATCTTTCCCTGCAGCCTTTGGGGGCAGAGCAAGAGGAAAAACCACAAGCTGCCTTCCTAAAGAAACCAGTGGCAGCCACAGGCATTAATATGAGAAGCTTGGGAAGGTGTCGTTTTTCACTCAAGCTGACATTTAAGCTGTTTCATAAATATGAAATCAAACCGAGGGCCCAGATGGGCCTCCACCCCCTCCTCTTTTGACTAAGAGCGGTTGTGATACTCCCTTCACCAGCTTAAAAAAGGGGATGACAGGAGCAAATCCCTGGGGAATGAAGGATAGAAGGAGCGACAGGGATGGCACCTGTGCTGTTTACACTAGTTTTAGCAAAGATCCACCAACCAGTACAGGAGAGCCATCAGTCACTACTAGTAGTGGCAGGTGGGATTTCCCTCTGAGTGCACAAGGCAATGGGGTGGATTTTTCTTCTGCTATTCCCACAAGGGATAGTTGTTCTCTTTCCATCAACAGCTCTCTTATCACCATGACTGTTTCACACATATGCAGCGCCTGATTTCATGAGAGAATCTCTGTTTCTGGTCCTGATAGAAATCTGGCCTGCTGACACCACCCCAGTCCCTATGCAGCCTGCTGTGCCATCATAGGTGTGCAACACCTGGACCACAGCACATCCCAGGGAGCCAGTAGAGATTTTAGGATAATTTACTGGACCAGCTGGAAAGGCTGCAACCTCACCCTTCTTTCCACTCCCATTAGGAAGGAACTCCTTTCACAAATGGGATGAGGAAGAGATGTTATAGGTATGTGTTAATGATCACAGATACCAGGAGCCAGGGAAAGAATGTAAATCCTGCTGCCTCTTTCTCTTGGTATGATAAGGAGGGTCTCTAAGTTTATCTGTTGTCTCTGTTTTGTTTTTCCCACCCTGCTGACACTGCTTCACCCCTCTGTCCCTGCAAATCTTTACCGTACTTGTGGGCAAGGGGAGAGAGCCACAGCCCCAGGAGAGCAGCCATGGATTTGACACCTTTAGATATGCTGGTAGATATCACTGGCAGTGATACAGCTCCTTGGGACCCAGGCATTAATTACACATACCCTGAAATTGCTTGCCAGCCTATCTAGGGTGTGATAGGAGAAAGTGACCTTCTGGGGCTCTGAGCTCTTGGTTTCACCATGCCATATGGGCTCACCCCCCAAGAGAGCGCTCACAGCACCTCGCACCGTGTGCCCCCTACTGCAACCCTTGAACTACATGGCCAGTCTACTCTCTTCTGATGAATCAAAACCATCTGATTCTCAGGACAAGTTTAGCTGACCACTTTTGTGAGAATCACAAGCTTCAGTTAAAGTAGCTTTTCTCCTTCCCTTGTGTTTGCCCCAATTAAGAGTTGACAGAGAGTAACTGTGTCATCCCCACCCCCACACCCCATCTCCATTCGTCTAGACTGAGCAGGGCAGGCTCCTTTCCTCTGGTATGGTGGGATTGCTCTTCCCTGATCACACAGGTTTCCCATATTGCCATTTGCTACAGTTTTAATTCTCTCTTGCAAATGATTGGCAAGAATAACTCTGACTGTTCCAGGTGATACCTCCACCTCCTTATACAACCACCACAGTACTCCACAGTGCCTGTGCTCCTCCCATGGAACACATCCCCACATTCAACTTGTGAGCTCATAGTTGAGCTGTGATTGATGGCTACAAACCAGCCTGTCTTCTGTTTTCTTGTTTTAAACGGATACATTTTCAGTGTGCAGGTGAAACACTTGCTCACAGAGCCCAAATCTGTGGCCTTGCATATCGTGCTGCTGCATTTCCTCATGTTCCTGTTAAAATCATCTCCACAAAACCTTGTGTGATATTTTGGTAATCCCAAGCATTGCTGATGCTACCTGTTAATCTACTCCTAATTTTAGGGCAAAAGTTATCATTAAAACAAATTTTTCCAAGAGCATGGCTTAAGAACTTGCCTAGCAACCTCTTTCCAGCAGAGCTGCCTCCTTCCCCTCTTACACCAACTCCTTACTGACCTCACAACCCTTGTACTAATCCTCATCTTCTCTCATTTAACTAATAATTTCCCAGGTGGCACCAAACCAAATTTTAATGAAGTACAGATAGAGAAGATCTACTACTTTTCCCTTGTCTAGAACATCAGTTACCTTATCAAAGACAGATATCGAGTTAGTCTGGCACAATCTCTTTTTGATAATGGCATATTGCACTATATCCCATTTTCTATTCCATGTCTTCAATTATTCTTTCTGACATAATTTGCTCTGAATCCATCTATGCCCTTGAGGCCAAAATAACAAGTCCACGGCTGCCTAGATTGCTCTCCCTCACTTTCTTAAATATGGGTACCACATTTGCTATTATCCAGGCAGAGGAACCCCCAGTGATTGGACAGATTTATTAAAAATCCAATCTACCAGGTCTGAAATTTCATGGGCATATTTTTTTAGTGTCTGGGGAGGGTGATTTCCTGACCTCCCTTGTTTGAGCACAGTAAGCTGTCCGAATTGCTTCCATCTTGCATGCAATCATGGCCCTTTCAATACACTTATTCCCATTAGTCCATCTAACTTTGCCCCCACACTCTTTGCTCTTAGGGTCAAAGTAGCCCTCTAGTTTAGAAATGTGCAGATTTTTCCCACTACATGCAGAGGTTCCAGTTCTTTAATTTTTTCATTTGTAGTCTTAAGGATCCTTCTGTTGTTTCATTTCATTTGCAGGAACTGACTCAGTTTGACTACTAGCAATTCTCACTTCATCCCTGCACTTTCTGACCTCCCAAGACATACCTTTCTTTGTTACTTAATCCCCTTCTCGAGGCTGCCTTGATGTGCAGGTGGCCTAGGTAGTTATCAAGTGCAGCAGACTCCTGGGGGGTACTAAAAGGTCCACAGACCTCTGGCTTTCTTGGCTTATGTCAAGCTCTGCAAAGCTGGCCTTGCTGTGATTGCCAACACAAACAGGGCAGGGCCGCTGCCACTGCTGCAGGAAAATGTCCCTTAAACACTGGGAAATGCTGCTCCTACCCTCTGCTCCTCTGGATGTCAGTCAAAGAAGAAACTTAGACCTTTCTCTCAGATCCCACCCCTAGCTCTGATCCTTTGCTTCCCCTCCCAAAGGCAGGAATCCCCCTTTCACACTTGCCAAGCAGTGGTCTGAGAGGAACAGATGGGTGTCTGCTTTGTGTCCAAAGGTAGATACAGGGCACTCTGGTAGCTCCTTTGGAGGCAGAGGGAAACAGACCCAGATTTGCATTTTGAGATGACAGCGATTGAGTGATTGACGTGTTTCAGGGAGAGAAGTTTCCTTTCTCTAACTACTTAAAATACTCACAACTCCTTTGCAGCCTCACAGCTCCTCTTGTCTTCACTCACCTCACATCTGCTCTGCAGTGCCACCACAAATGATTTCTTTGATCTTTGTATTTAGGCATGGCAGCATTCAGAAATTTGTTAATACTGTAGACTACGTGCTGCTTCTGCCCTCCTCTGTTCCTTCTAGGTTCTCTGCTTGTGGCTGAGACATTTTTAAAGTTAAGGTTTTAAAAATAGTTGCTTATTCATCTCCTCCAGGTTTACTCTCTTTTCCTAGGATGCAAATTACAAATCATTTTGCAGTACCTGCTTGAATGTATTATTTAAATGCATTATGCTGTGCCTCCTCCTTTACAGCCTCTAATTTCCTAAGTCCAGCTGACTTACTGTTTTCTTTGCTTGCAAAAAAAAAAAAAAAATTGCCCTTTGGAAATAAAAGGGACCTCACATTCATGATTCATTCTTGTTTCTCTGACCACTCATTCTGAACTAAAACATATAGCTGTAGGACTTGAAGGGACCTTGAGAGCTCATACAGTCCATCTCTGCCCCAAGCAGTGATCAGCTGTCCAGAGCTCCATCACTCCTGACAGGCATGTGTTTAACCTGCTCGTTTAAACCACCACTGGCAGACTCCATAACCTCCCCAAGCAATCTGTTCCTTGTATTACTTTCCCCTCACCTCAAAAAAGTGTTCCCAAATGTCTCATCTGAATCTCTTTTCCTGCAATTTAAGGCCATTATTACTTGTCCTCTCTGCCATGGATGCAAAGAAAAGGTTATTGTCTTCATGGCAGCTTCCTCCTTCCTCATAAACCCTTTGAGACCTCTCTTCCCAGGCTAAGCAGCTGCTAGCTCGTTCAATCATTCCTCACTATTTGTGGCTTCTAAATCTCTGAGAATTCTTTGTTTTGTTTTCTGGACTGAAGCCCAGGAAACCTGCATTTTTCTTAAAATGTAACATCCAAAACTTGATGCAGTTGAGTCTGAAGGATTACTTCATGTACCTTACACATGATGCTCCTGTTTATATATCCCAGCATGTGTTTGCTTTCTTTGCAACAGGTGATTTACTATTATTGACTCACAGGCAGTTTGTGATCCACTGTAACCCTCTATATCCTTCTCAGCAGAACTATACCCAGCTGTTCCCATGATGTGCCAGTATTATCAATTGCTTCTGACTAGCTTGTACTCATCTTCATTGATTTGCATCTCTTTTTTTTTCCTTTTTTTTCAGATCATTTCTCCAATTCATCCAGGTAATTTTGAATTTTAATCCTGTTCCCTCTACAATGTATATGATTTTCAACAAGGTATTTATTCTATCATTTATTAAGGGCGTGCCTTATTCCATAAATTGTCATTAGAGACCATGGTGCCCACCTGGATGCATCATTCTAGTCATCCAGTGAGTCACTGATAACTGTTTCACAAGTGCAGTTTTTCAAACAGTTTGGAATCCATATCATAGTAATTTTATCCAGGCTGCATTGCTCTAGCCTGCTAATGGAAGTCTCACATAAGACAGTGTCAAAACCTAACAAGTCAAGGTGCTTTGTCGTTATCTACAAGGCTTGTTACCTGTCAGAGTAGGAAATCAGGTTGGCTTTATACAATTTGTTCCTGACAAAATCAAATTGCCTGTTATTTACCATGTTGCTATCCAACTCATGATCAATCTATTGTTAGGTCCCACATAAAGCTCTCCTGTAAAATTCTCTCTGCTAACTGAAATCAAGGCTACAATAGCAGCACTTTTGATGAGTCTCGGTGATTATTTGGTGATGAAGTCTTTTAGCTATCACATTCAAGAATAACCGGGGCCTACTTTTATTAATAGCCCTTATTTTACAATCTACATTTTGGAAAATACAGCCTTCTAAACTGACTCAATTCCCAGTTATATTCCTTTTTCCTACGTGTTGAAGTGCTTCAGGATCCCATGGGCTAAAGCACACATCCAGGAGTAACACTTTTTCAGTTCCTTCCCAATGTGATTTTAACCCAAGCCTTTAGTTTGCTATGAGTCATCTGTCCATCACACCCTTAATGGGCATAATCTTACCTAACTTTATCCTTGTTTCTGTCTTTCCTGAAAACAACATACACTTCAATACCTATGTCCCAGTCATGACTGTGACTCTAATATATTTTTCAAATAACCAGTTATAACACAGGTGTTTTGCTGTTTCTCATGTTCCTTGGATTAATGTTGATGCACCTTGTCTGTTTCAGTCTAATCTTGCCCATTTTCCCAGCTAAACTGTACACAAGTGTTCCCCAAACACTATCACTATTTTCACTACTGTTCCAGTCAACATTCGTGCTCTCATTTTCATTGCCTTTTCATTTCCTTCCTTGCTACACATCCATCTATTGCTATATACTCTTTTACCCATGTTGCTCTTTCTGTGTTTTAAACAACAACAACAACAAAAAACAAACAAAAAAAAAAAAACCAAAAAAAACCACAAAACCAAAACCAAAACCAAAAAAAAAAAAAAAAAAACCAAAAAAACCAACCAAACAAACAAAAAACCCCAGGAACAAACAAATACCAAAAAAGCCCCCACAAGGACAAATATTTTACAAGACTTTCCTGAACTTTCACTCTCTTTCCCAGATTAAAATCTCATTATTATTTGTGCTGTCTTAATGCCAGATATCAGTCTCTCAGGCATGCAGGAATCATCTCTCCCTGGAGGACGGCTCTCCTTTTGGCAATGTCTCTCAGTGGTTAGGCTTTCTGAAAACCTTCCCAATTATATCAGCCCTGTGATTCCTACTGCCTCTGTGCATGCAAGAAATCTCACTGTAGGTCACCTGAGCTTCTCTCGCTGATCTGAGAACATTCCTTAGCATGGCACAGGCATTTTTAACCTTCTCTAGCAAAATTCTGCCAGTAACACTTGTCCCACCACTGAAGGACAGCCACCAGATTTTTTCACAGGATGGTCTTTGGTTTCACAGATCTTCATTGTGGAATTCACCACTGGATGTAAAAGGAAACAATATTCTTGTTAGGACAAAACAAGGCAAATGAGTCCTGGGCTGCAGCCACACACACAAACACACAAAGGCCAAATTTTCAAATGTAAGCAACAATCTGTGCTAAAGCCCAGGAGGATGCCTTGCTGAAGGAGCCTGGACAGGAAGGCACAGAAGTTGCAGGGAAGCGTTCAGGGCAATAACTCAGCCACCTGTGATCCTCACTGTCATGCAGCAAACCCTAGCTCAGATGAAGGAGAGGGAGAGAGAGGCATTGTACAAAGTACAGAGCTGGGTAGCAGGAAGGTGAGGGCCTGGAGTGCCTTGGATGCATGAGAGGCTCTATGCTGTGGATGCTTTGCTATTCTGTCCCTGTAGCCTGCTCTGAGAGGTGCAGGGACTGAGAAATGTGTGCTGCTTCAGACAGCACTTGGAAAACAAACCAAGCCTTTGGGACTCATGGCAGTGTACTGCTCTCATTTGCTGATTCGTCTGCTGGGGGTCTTCCTGTTTGTTCTTGTTTTCCTCTGTGAATGATCCTTATCTTTCATCTCTATCCCCAAGCATGTCCATATTTTTTCTCTCTCTTTCCTTCCATTCAGCTGGGATCATAGATGTGGAACACTGCCATGTGATCACATCTAACCCTTGTGGAGAAATCTTCACTGAACAGAAGAAAAACATAGTGGCAGCAAGAAAACTGTTCTGGAGAGGATGTTGATGATAATGTTGAGAGCAAAGTATGGAGTCATCTGAAGAGTTTCTCCAAAAGCCTGGAGGTTTAGGACATCATGAAGTTTCAAGTGCAGTTATATTCTTAAGAGAAAACTAAAAGAGAATTTTTTTCCTCAAAATTTTTAGTCTTACAGATTATAAGAAGGAAATATTGTTACAAGTCAGGTAAAAATGACACAAGATTTCTTGAAATGTAGTTTAACCTATTGCACCTGGAACATGATATCCATAAAAATAAAATTTTAAAAAAAGAAAATAAGAAGGACAAAGAGAGAGTAGAAGAAATAACAGAGCAAAATAGGGCCCAAGAGACATGCTGTTAAAAAATTATATTTAGAATCTCTGAGTCTCCAAGGTACAGCAGACATAGAAGTCAATTATACTACCTCACAGGGAGATTGCCAAATACCGTATCCAATGGGAAATTACACAGAATTGAGTTCCTACATCCTTGTATCTCCCACGATCTTTTCTATTTCACAAGGCAATTGTGAACCTCTGCCACTAGGACATGGCAGTTTTTGTATGGAAGGTGCCAGTATAAAAAATATTATCTGTGTGCATGTCTAATCCAAAGATTTATTAGACATGAGCAAAATTCGGAATCTCTATGCCAAACGAAGATCTGCAATGTCATATTTGTCTTTGTTAAGGAAAAACAAAACAAATTAAACCTAGAAAGTCTGTGAAAAACAGATCATTTTAGGTCAATTAGAACATTTTATATGTATTTTAACTTTAATGTTACATTATACTGTAGCTCCAAAGAGAAAATAGGAATCCAAGCAAGACGTTATAAAAAAAGCCAAAATTAAACTTTTCAACCTCCTGGAAGTGTTGATATCTTTTCAGACTGAAATTTCTTCAAATGGGGCACATTTCTACAGACCCTGAAGCTTCCATAAAATCAGCCCTTACAAACAGAAAATCCTTATACCAAAAAAAAAAAAAAAAGTCAAATACATCTCCTGTTGAGTTTCTAACCTTCATTGCTGGAAGGACAATCATTGTCACTTGTGTTACTAAACAGTTCAAGGAGTGAGTGGTAACAATTTCAGCAGTTCTCTGGTCAGACTCTCAAGAGAGCACACTCAAATCTTTGTGCTTTCACACTGGTGACCTGCAGACTGCTGCTGGTCCACAGCCTGTGTAAATCACCCATGAAGCACAGTGCCATTTGCTAGGTTTGAACTTGATATATGGGGTAAAATTTCCGCTGGAAATGTTTGGTTACTTCTGATTTTTAAAAGCGTGGCTGTTCTCAACATTTGTCTGCCTTACAGGGCACCAGAAGGTGAAGAGTCACTGCACAGAGACTTGGCCTGCCATGGCAGCAGTGGAAAATGTACTGGCCAGCAACTCAACAACCCCAGGGAAAATCTCCTCTGAGGAAGAGGAAAGCTTTCTGAAGAAGGGAGAAGATAACTTCATCTTCCTTTGAAAGACGCTGTTTTCTGTCTCCAGGACAAGCACGGATCTGAGGCAAATCCTCTCTTTGGCTTTCCCAGGTAGTCTTCACTGCACAACTGAAGTTACTCTTCCCTTGTATTTCTGAAATTACTCTTCTCTGTTGCACAATTACTCTCGCCTAGTTTCTGGAAAGCGATAAACCTGTTAATAAATGCAGATCTCTGCCTATCAAACCTGAAAATCAGGAAAGCTGCAGGTTCAGAAGACCAAACTACAAATCCTTGCTGCTGTGATGCAGCAGATGAAGTCATTTGAAATACAGCAGTAATATTAGATAGTTATCACCTGGGTGAAACATTTGGGATGTTCATGCATCAGATCTATCCTCCCTGCTCAACAGATCATGTACAACGTAGTAAATGTTCTCTAGGGATATAATCCCCTGCTTTTGTCACGGAGACCATTCTTGCCTCATTCGGTGGGAGCAAAGTCACACCCCTTATCTTCAAAGAGAGACATTGCACTTCAGGTCAGAGATGGTCTGGTACCAGTGGTGAGTGAGTAGGACAAAAAATTGGTCACTGTCTGGAACTAATGAATGGACCAACAGAGAAATCACTACATCTTGCACCTCACTGACCATTTTGGACTAGCAGAAGGATTAATTACAGTATGGACAGTGGGATTTGCTCAAGTAAATACAGGGACATGAGCTGTAGAAATTTGCATCTGGGGAAGCCATTCTAAGCTTCCCTTGGAAGTCAGTAAAGCTCTAATCAATATAACTAATGCTGTTTAGGGTGCAGTTCATCTCAATTCTAAAACAAATACCTATGTTTTATCTGCTGAGGCACTCTCCTCAGTATCCATTAACAATAATGGCATGCAGATGCCTAGCAGGGGTAAATCTAGGACATAGATACCCATGCCTAAGTGAGACAAGTCTTCCTCTGCATCCCTTTCCAAGCTATAAATGGGGCCCTGGTAGGCAGTGAGGAACAGGCTTGCATTATCTGTGCACAATTTGTTGGGGAATTTGCTTCTATATCCTCTTGTAGCTAATGGTCTGTTCCATTAATTCTTAAGGTTAAGGTGACCTTGCAAAGCTAAATAAGTGCATTTCTCAAATAGCACACAGCAAATATATGTATGCACACATTTAGATAGTCGTGAAAGAAATTAACCCTACCTCTCTAACTCATTTCCCACTTTCCTTTCAGTGGCAAGATAATCCACTTAAATAGAGTTCTCAACCTTTTTACAGGCATAAAATAACATGAAAAAGATGGAAAACCCCAATTGGTTGGTTCCTTTCCTGTTCATGGAATTAAAAGTATAATCATTTCCTTATTAAAACAAAAATTAAATACATTCTGAGCTTTCATCCTTTTTTTTCTTCATTATATCACCTCTTAAAATAAAAAAAAAGAAACATGAAACTTAATAAAAATAAACCAAAATTGATGCAAGCAGAATAATTGGCAAGGCATGAAAATACTGCTTGTATCCTAGAGACAGACTACATTGTCGGTCGTTTCTTAATTTTCACTCTATTAAGGTAATTTCCTGTGACTGTGGCTTTTTTTCCGGCAGCCATTCTCACACACTGTCATCCTCACATGCTGGGTGGGGGGGGGGGGGGGGGGGGTGTAGTTTTGGGTTTTCTTTTCTTGGTCAGGAAAGAAAAATACATGTGTCAGGTCCATTTTCCAAGAACTCTGGAGGCAGACGTGCTGGTCTCTGAGTCCAGATGCTTGGAAGGCAGCAGGGAAAGTAAATTTCCAAATGCAGCATCCACATCACTGTAATATCTGCTCAGTATTATCCTTCACAATTAATACCCTTCACTGGATGTCTCCTAGAAGAAGACAATGTTCAGGGCAATTCTGCACACCAAAAGCATTCTACCCAGAATAATGTGTCCACCACCAACACACCCTAACTTGGACCCAGGTCTGGTTCTGAACATACAGTAGACTGAGAGCAATTTGGAACCAGTCTAAATCTGGAGGTGTATGAGTTTCGGTGGCCACCATGACTGACAGCCACAGGTTGGTGTCCTTCATTGCTCCTGCATTGTCTCTTCCCTTGCTGGTGGCACTTCTCCCATGCTCCTCCTTATGAGCAGGAGATGTTGGTATAATCTATCAAGGCTATCAGATGTACCTGCCTTAAGACATAAATACCCTGAGGAAGTTTATAACTAAATCTAAATTTTGCAGAGAGCTGTCCCAGCTTGAAATGAACAGCATGTCTTCAAACATGTCAGGAGTGACATAAGGCCAAATTAAACTGATTTTAGAACCACAATGAAATTCTCATATTAAAAAAGATTAAAATTTTGTCTAAGACTCCACAACCTGAAATAATTTCAGTAAGCTTTGGAAGTCTGGGAGTAGAAAATGTCTTTCACCTTTTTAATTCTTCTCCTTGCTTCTAGCCAGAACCAAACACAGTAGTGTGGAAAAGTTTTGTCTGGAAACAAGAACTATCAGATGCTCTCAAACTAAAATTGCTGCCCGTGATGAAAACCTGGCATAGCTGAGAGGAAAAGTGCTTCTTCTGTTCATCCCTCCACCTGTCACTTACTATTCCCCTGTTTGCATGTTTAGCATGTGTGTATAACTTTCCAATGCCTTTGAAAACCCAAAATAATTTTGTTCTCATTATGTAGATATCTTGTGTATATTTCACAAAAGTATGTTGGAGGCTGTACATAAACCTCCCTGGAAATGGCATATTTTTCACAGTACTTGTCTTGTTTTAACCTGTGCACAGAACTGAATCACAACCTGGTATTAAGGTGTAAGAATTTGGCCTTCAAGTAAAACATACTCTTCTTTACTACCTTTGTTCATTGGTAATCTCTCTGTGTTTGAGTTTTGTATCAGTGACATCAACAGCTCATGTTCTTGTCTGAACCACTGGCAGGCATAAAATAGCCAGGCTGACACTGCCAAATTTGACTTCTGTTTCAGAAGCATTTGACCATAAGAGACAGTTGTTCTACTATTTGCTGCAGGTCATTAGGAGCAGGTGTGGTCTGGATGATGGCCCCAGATGAACTGGGTTCCACAAGCAGCTCTTGCCATGGGAGATGAGATCCTGCTTTACTAAAGGTATTTCATCTCTGTGTCCATTCTTCCCAGCATGGCAATCCCAAGTGAAAACTCACCTGTTTCTATTGCATTTTCAGTTTTGTCAGAAATTGAAATACTACATGAAGAGCACGTCTACTTACAAAACTGTATGTAGTTCAGTTCTCCCTGTTCTGGATTTTCAGAGGAGAAAAATCACTTCCACACTCAGGATTTTACACAAATGAGAGATTAATACCATAGCTGTGTCTACAACATACAGCAACACAGATCTACACAGAGCAGCTTAAAAGGAATTGGTATAGGTTAGAGAAGAAAGTTTAACGTTGATGGTGAGTGGAATAAACAAACTAGTGAGGAGGCAGGTTCTTTCCATTCCCAGAGTTTTAGAGGTAGCAGAGAGCAGACCTCATTGTCTTCAACACTCTCACCATGGCAAACTTAGGACAAGTAGAGACCTCTTCATTCTTGTGACCAGTGACAGGAAGTGGCATAAAGCTGAGTCAGGGCAGGTTTAGATTGGATACCAGAAGGAAGTTTTTCACCTAGAGTGTGATTGAGCACTGGAACAGGCTCCCCAGAGAAGTGGTCTCAGCACCAAGCCTGACAGAGTTCAAGAAGCATCCTCAAATACATGGTGTGACTCTTGGTATGTCCTGTGTAGGGCTGGGAACTGGACTCAATCACCCCATATGGGCTCCTTCCAACACAGCACATTCTATGATTCTATGATTCTATGATTCTATTATTCTGTGATAGTATGAGGTCTTTTAGTGCAGGCCTATCACTTACCTGCGTCCATTCCTCCAGGTTCCCCCTCTCTGTGAGGCCCCATGTTTTTTGCTCCTTTTTGGCAGAGAGGACTAAAGTCATTGGAGGGAACAAGCAAGGCTTTAGTAGGAGGACTTGTGTTAGCATCTTAATGAAGTGCAGAAGAAAGAGCAAAGGCAGAAAGATGGGGTGAAAGGAGAAGACAAGTAGAAGGGAAGAAAAACTGGCAAGCAGAATGAAGGCTAGAAATACCTCAAATGGGTTGGGACTACCATACAGCACCAACTTTTTCAAATCTCCTAGAGCAAGAAGAAGCAGATAGGCACAGAAGATTGAAATGCTTGACCTAAACCACTGACAAAGCTGCTGCACTCACTGCAAAGCCTGTGACAGATGGCCAGGATCGGTGGCTCCATACAATATATACTTCAATCTCATGTCCTTCTACTGTGTTTCTGCTCCTCCAGCACCAACAGCCTCCAAACGCTCCAGAAGAATATACTGGATTGAAGATCAACCATATCAAAGACCAAACAACACCCACTGCAGACAGTTTAAAGCTGAGAGCTGAAAAGACTGAGAGCATTACCCAAGTGGTAAATCCCAAAAGAAACTCAGCATAGAAGTCAGGAGACACTCAGATGGTTCTCAGACTGAGACCCTGAATCCTCATATTGTAGGAAAACAAGAAGCTTACCCAAGGGCAACTAATAAAGCCTTTTCTTATGTTTAGGTTGCCGTAGGTCCCTAACCTTCTATAGATATATTGCCTATAGTCTGTTGATGCATTGTCTATTTTTCCTTTTTATTTTCCCCCTTCCCATTTCTGTCCCATATTTCACATTCCTTCTAGCTTATTCCCAACTGGCTGTTCACCTCATTTTTTTTCAATAGCTGTTTTTTCTTTCTCATCAGTCTCTCTGTTTTTCCTCTTTCCTAAGGGGAGCGTGGACTGGGAAACACCTGAATTAAAATGTATGCACATCTGATGCATGCAACAGCTTGATATGAGGCATAAGAAGTTTGCCATATCCCCAGCGATTAGCTCTTTGACTGCCATCTTTCCAGTAGCAGAATTTTCTTCAAGAGGAAGTACACGGTACAATCAGCTCAGTTAAGGGAAATTAAATGAATTTGGGATTGATAAAAAACACAAAATCAAATTCTGAAAGAGTGAAAGGAGACATGTCTTCGGTATCCGTCCTGACTCAAATTGCTTTTCAGCAGTGAAAGTAAAACATCCTGTTTACAAAACACAGGGGAAAAAAACTCAGAGCATGATGCATCCTGACAACTAACGTTCAAAGGCACAAATATGTAACTAATGCAAATTCAAAAGAGTTCTCTTATTTCATACAAAGTTAATTGGCACTTTTAGGGAGTACACCAAACAGCACAGAAATCATCTACTTATTGAAATTAACTGAAGTGGAAGGAAAACAAAGAGTGGGAGAGAAAGAGACCCAAAAAAAATATACATTTTAATACCTGGTAATGGATGTGATGCTGTAAATTAGAGACAAAGAACCCTGTTCTGCCAATAATTACACCAGTGTGTAACGGGACATAGCTGGACCAAACTCATGCTGCAGGGATTTTTGTTGACCCCCCTGTCAAGTGGAATCACTGCCATTCATTTTGTTTTCCCCTCCCTTGTGCTCCCTCAAGGAAAAAATCCCTGAATCATCTGGATATGATCAAGGCATTTTGCCACTGTACAAGCAAAATGGGGAGCTCTTGAACACTCTCACAGCTGATATCCCACACCCTGCTAACATATTTTAGCTGCCAGGTGGATTAAATGTCTCTCTTTAAACAAACTCATGAAAATGTAAGAGCCTCACCATTTTGTCTTTCTCAAGATGAGTTTGCTGACACAGACTAAAGGTGGGCAAGAGCAAAGTTTAAGAGCAAAGTGGTCATTAAACACTCAGTGATCTACAGGCAGATATTCAGGAGTTCAGCATCCACTGTAAGGGTCTTTCCAAAGCATTCAGCCCCTGATAGTTCCTGGCAGGGAAAAGCCAGAGTTTTGGATAGTCCCTAAGTTCAGTGCACAAGAACTGCAAGCACTGAGGGCTTCTGAGGATCCTGCATAGCTTAACAATCGTTTGGATAAACAGTGGTGCCAGAAAGCTGACACTGACCAGCAATCATGTGTCCTTCTTTAGCCAAAAATACCATAAAACTGGATTGTTTAGTGTTGTTCTGCAGCTCCCACAGTCAGACACTGACAGCTCAAATGCAGCTGTCTCTGATTTTGGGCTCAATTTAAGTCACTTAGACATGCTGCCCAGACAAGCTTCTCTGTGCCTGGAGGAGCTGGGGGCTGCTTTAAAACATTGCCTTGGTACCATCTCCAACTCACCATCCAGCCATGAGCTGACATTCTCCCCTGAGCCTGCAGAAGTCCTCAAGGACATCACTCTCACCACTGCTGGAAGCCCACAAATGTGACAGCTTCCTGCCTCCTGCCACGGGCCTGCCTGACCAAACCAGGCTTTGATGTTAGTCTGTGGTGAAATGGGGTTTTCTGTGTCCTGAAGGAAAGCAAAACTTACTTGAAGTTACAGGCTTATGGTCTCAGAATCTTTTTGCTTCAGCTGATATATTGTCTAAATCTAAAACTTATTTAAAAACCTGTCTGGATGCGACGGCTTTTAATTAATCTTCTCTTAGTTTTTATACTATATAGTACCTTGAAGACGCAAGATCAATCACTGCTGTATTGTAATGTAGAGTTGGGAGACAGAAAGATAAATGAGCTATCAAGTTTAGCATTTTGATAGCTAAGTTTAATTTTAACTAGCTTGGGAACATACTGTGGATAGGTGGATAAAGTCATGAAACAGAGCTTTCATCTTTAAGACCCAATCTAAGTGTCCATAAGAAAGGAACAGAAAGAGTTCCTTAATGTCTGGTCAGTCTTACATGGACTTCTCAAAAAAAAAAAAATTTCTGAAAATGAGAAACATCATCAAACAGCAAAAATAAGAATTACACAAATCTGATGGTATGTGACTATATTTAGCACTTTTCATCTGCATATTCTACGGCTTCCACCCTCCAAATACGCATTCGTAAGGGCACTGGGACAATTTCCAATGCATAATATTAGACATACATGAGAGCTGTGGCAGAAGCAGGTCTCAATTCTTTATAAGGATGGGTAAACACACTGCCATGCACATGATGGGGAAGAGAGAGGGAAGTTTATCACTCAAGGGTACAAAATGAGTCAGCAGCAGAGCTGACAGCAGAACCAAGGAATCCTGACTCATCAGTTATTCCACCATGAGGCTTTCCACAGCACTGCAGGTAATTGATATAACAGGCAGCCCTGTCATTCATCCTTTAGAAAGCACCCATTGAGGATGAGGGACATTCAGGCCCTTATGCCTTTTTATGACTCACAGTCACTCAAATTCTGATGTGTTTCACAGAATCCATCACAGAAACTTTAATTCCTGTGTTTCCTGCTTGGTCCATTGCAATGATTTGCATTTTAATGCGTGCCATGCATCCATCACAGTGACGACGTGTAACGTGCTCCACCCAGTCTTACTGCAATGACTAATGCTAATGCACTGCACCAGTCTGAGAAGAATTTCCATCATGCATCATTTTAAGATCATATTGTATTCAACAGGACATTTAAATTAAGGCAGTTCTTGTACATATGGTTGCTCTGAATCTTAACTCTGGCCTTTTTCCATTAGATTAGTAAAGAGGTTGAGCAGGGGAGCTAAATAAAAAGTAGCTTTCTTTCTGCCTGCATTTTCAAGGAATTTATAAGCACCCATCACTCAGGTTTTCCACAGGCTGGATAAAAGCATCTTTTTCCCAGAGGTACATTCTGATACACTGGGGTGAGAATTACATTCACAAAAGCCAAAAGAAATGCTGAAATCATTTCTTCTTGTTCCATCAGGCCTAGAGTAATAGTGGGATTTGTAGTATTTTTTGATTGAGGAAAACAGCATTTCTGTGCTTTCTCACAGAGTAAAGAAAGTAGATGCAACTGATATGACTGACAATTAAATTTCACCCAAATAATTAAGTTTCCAGTTACTCTGTGCTATGATACTGGGGCTCTGAGCACACAGTTAATAACACAGTTTTGAACAGTTAATAGCATCCATTATTTTACCAATGGGTTGAAAATGTTGGGGCTATGTGACACAAAGAGACAACCCAGTATTAATTCATTCAGCTGGTTGAAAAATCTTACCAGAACATTTCTATGATTTAATTTTGCTCCAAAGGATTCTACTTAGTATAAGATACCATCTGTCTTCCACTATGTGGCATAAAGGCAGCCTTAAAAAAACATCCCTCTGTAGCTTCTGGTTTGCTTATTCAATCAACAGGTACATTTTTGCCCTCACCCAATCCAAATCAAAATTGTCTCAGACTCAGGGCACATGGCCTCAGAGTCGAGCTGCTGTTTTCTTCCCAGCTCACTCCATATGCTTGTTAGTGCATTATGTGCTGCTATTGCATTGGTACAGGAATTTTAGCCAGTCTGTTCCATGCTGTGGTGTGTGATGTGGCTTTGGGACTGCAGACATCCTGGGAGAACGTGTGCCAAAAGAGGGTTTGTGTTCTGCAAGGGCAGGCTTTTGTTACTAAAGCCAAATGCTTAGCAAAGACATGCAGGTCAACCATTTTTAATAGATTAGAAATAGAATATGACTCTGGCCATTTTTATACTCTGTTTATACATGCTTTAGACAGCCCTCACACGTGCAAAGTCCCATTGGAACAAGAGTTCACAGGGAGTAAATCTCAAGCCTGTAGCTTAGAACCACTTAATCACAAAGCAGACTTCATTTCTGGCAGAAGTAATTAACAAAGGTTCAGTCATCTAATCAGGGAACAAAGGCATGGCTCTGTCACCTCATTGACCAATCACACCACCCGAATATCGAATCTTGACTATTGACTACTCAGAGCAGAGGGTTTGCAGTAGCTCCCACACCAAAACACGCACAAACAGAGGCTGCAGGTCAGCCAGTGCAAACCCACTGTGTAAAACAACTGCTGCTGAGCACAGGGAGCTGGACAACACAGGAGCCAGGGGTGGGGAGTGCAAAACAAAGCAAAGCAGCTAAATTTGCCATCCACTGCAGATTCTGCTCGGCTGAGTGTAAAACAGACAGCAAGAAAAAGGGAAAGAAAGGTTGGAAAAGGGGATGTTGCCTGTGTGTCCTCTTGATAAATGCTGCCCAGAGGAAAATTCAGAAGTGTGTGAGCACTCAGGTTTTCCCAGGGCATGTCAAACAACAGTGAACTCCTGTCTAAAAGCCAGTCTTGCAGGACTCCACACCATGTATACCAATCTTCCCAGACAGAGCATTCCTCATTCACTTCCCTTTTCCATATGCTTGTTTTGACCAGTGCCAAGCAAAGGCATTCTGCCAAAGCTGATTTCTTCCACCCTGCTTGGAAGCTTGCTCCTTTGCACTGTGTTCAGGCTTCCTTCTTTGTACCGAGGTGAACTCTTCTGCAGCATGAGAAAAGTAAAGGGTGGGACAGGGCTGAGGCTCAGCACTAGGTTTTTCTGGTAATGGCTAGGGCAGAACTGAGACTGGGAGCAGTCTGAGATAAAGTTCCTATTCAGATCATAGCATCACACCATGCTCCTACCTCTGCAGTATAATGAGTAATAGCCCCATCATCCAGACACTTTTTTTATGGGGGATCCATCAAAAACAAAACCAAACTGAAGAGCCTAGGTTCATTCTAATTTATCATGTAAGCCTGACTCCCAGACAAACTGTCTTCCAAAAGGATTCACACCTTTGGAAAACAGTCCCAGCCCTGTTTATGAACTTTGAAAACAAAACCCAATCTAAGGAAACCCTGAAAGATTTGGAGTGCAATAGCTAGTTCAATTCAAAGGGATGTCATCTAGCAGTATCTTCCACCACACTGATGCCAACAGAAAATTGCTATGAAAGAGGGCAAATAGCATGTAAGGAGTTAAATAGAGAACTTAAGTTCATACATCCAAGTACAGCAGGGCAGGTAATGAGAAATTCTAAGGCAAACCCAGTCTTGCATCAAAACACTATGCAGAGAAGCTACAGAGCTGGGATTTATTTTCAGACCTGGCACCAGTCATTTTATGAATGACTTGGGCACCATCAGTACACTTTGTTCTAAATCTTTATTTCCTTAATCATAAGAGAGAGCAATAATGACAATAAACGACTTCAGAAGAAGCAGGAAGGTAACATTTGCATAGTGTTCAGACACTAATTTGACTGAGAAGACAAGAAAAGGCAAGGTCTACCTCGGTCCTTTCCTGTGAGGATGCAATCAGGCATAGTGGAAGGTGTCCAGCTGCCCACACAGAGACAATGTTTGGTCCAGTCTGGCTGCTGTTGGTGTCATGGAGGGTAAAAGATGTGGGGGAATCTAGGTGCCAGTCTTGGCTTGCTAAATTGCTTAGGTATTCAGCCTAGGTCTAGGAGTTTATCTGAGTGAGGCTGTAACATGCTGGGTTATGTTCAAGGTCAGGAAGGTTTCAGTGAGAAGAATGAACTGAATGCACAAATGAATGTGCAACGCCAAGAGACCAAGCCAAACTGAGAGGGTAACCAGGGAATCAATGCATTGCTTAAAAACAAAAAAATATCCCCACTTCTTTTTCAACACCACCCTGAATGTTATATAGAAGACCAAAGCAGAACCTGATGTGGAGATGAATGTGGTGGAGGTTGGTGGGTCTGTGCACCCCTCCAGCCCTTCCCAGCAAAGACCAGCATCACACTGAGATAGTAAAGAAATTAGTCAAGAACTAAAAGTTTCGCATCAAAGAGGTCTGAAGAGTAAATTCACTCACCAGAGTAACCCACCAGCCTCCTGTAGGATCACAGAATCATAGAATGGTTTGCATCAGAAGAAACCTTAAAGATCATCCACTTCTAAACCGCTGTCATGAGCAGGGACATCTTCTACTACATCAGGTTGCTCAGAGTCCCCTCCAATCTGTCTTCCAACACTTCCAGGGAAGAGGCATCCACAACCTCTCTGAGCATTGCTCACCACCCTCACAACAAAGAACTTCCTCCTAATTTCTGACCTAAACCAACTCTTTTTCTGTTAAAAGCCTTCTCTGTTAAAACCCTTTGATCATCCTTCTGGGGGAGTTATCTCCATGAGTATGTGTATGTAGGAAACAGTCCTCCCGTGAGACTGTGAAATCAGGCAATTAAAGGGCTGTAACCGAATTCACCTGTAGGGAAAAAAAATAATCTCCTGTTTTCTACCTCACAATCATCTCTCCCCTTTTACCTCTTCCAGTGTTCCTACCTATAGGAGGGAACAGTATACTTAATTCACCACTTCTCCTCCTAGGCTCATCACTTCAGCTGCTGAGGCCACATGGATGGCAATTCAGTGTCCTGTGCAGCAATGCAGCTGGTACATGTTGGTCTCTGAATCCATGGCAAGAGATGGCCAAGAAGTGAAAATGTTTCCCAGAGCAGCTGCCACTGACCCACTGCAAAAGACACACTGAGCCCTTCACATGAGGATTTCACCATTCACTTACGAGTTGGGCTCGATGATCCTTGTGGATCTGTTCCAATTCAGAATATTCCGTGATTCTTAGTATACCTGAGTCCCTGAGGTCAGAAACAACACAGCACCTTCCTCTACAAGTGAGAAGTGGCGATTACTTCCCCCAAGTAATTAATCAGGTAACTTCTAAGGAGCTTTAATTGCTGACAGCAGCTCAGCTTCTCCAGCACAGGGTCATGAACGTTGACAGAGTGGTTATAACCAGTTTGCACTCCTCTGCCTTGGAGCAACAGAGCTTTCCCCATTTGAGGTATCACAGGAAGAGAAATGAGGCAAATGAGAAGGGGCACCGTTTGCAAAAGAAAATGAGAAAGATTGGGATAGATGAACAATAGCAGAAAAGTCACACTGATTATCTCAAATTGCCTGGCAGAGGAGATTAGACAAAGATCAAATTTAAGCATGCAGGGAGAAGGGAAAGCAAGACAGGTATTCTGCCTTGCTTTGCCTCTGTGGCCCGCATCTCCTGCTCGCTTGCTGAGTGCTGCCATACTGTTGAGGACCAGAGAAATCCTGGTGCTGCATGGAGCAGACAAGCAAAGCCAAAGGTGCAGCCAAGGAGCTACAGATGGGGAGCTGTGTGTCCTCCTCGGGGTCAGAGAGGTGGGACAGCTCTTGCAGCAGCAGCGCAGTGTCAGCCAGGTCTGTGCCAGGGCAGTTTGGTTCCAGCCTGCTGCAGCCAGGACAGCAGTGGGGAGCCTGCTCTCCAGCTGAGCTGGTCTCTTGTGCCCACAGGACTGTGTCAGCTGGCCTTACCCCCACATCAGAGTGCCCTGAAAACAGAGGAGAAGCCCTTTCTTTTTGTCAGCTGTCTGGCACATGCCAAGGTAAGGTGGTTCAGAGGCACAGCTGGAGAGGGTGAGGAAGGGAAGGAGAAAGCTGCCATGTTTTTCAAGGATATGCCAACCTTCCTAGCAAATCAAGCCAACTGTCCAACTCTTGTAGCACCTCCTCTTAGGCAGTGGATAGCATCAAGGATAGATGTAAAACACTTAAAATGGGAAATAACTAACTAATATGTCCATTGGGGAAGTTTCATTATAACCCCAGGCAGTTAGTGGTTGGATTTATGCCCTGAATCTCAAGGGCTGATATTTCTTATAAATTTTTTATTTTCTCTAATGTAACTGTGAATGTTCTCACTGTCCACAAAAATAGCTTTCTTTTTTTCTCTTTTTTTTTTTCTTTCACTAAGGCCATGAGCTCAGTGGGTGACACCCTGCAGCAGGGAGTTCCACAGTTTAATAGGGTACAATAAAAAAAAAACCCTCAACCCTTCCAGATCTGCATTGCTTTTTGATTCAAAGGATACCCTTTTGTACCAGTACTGAGAACATTTTAAATATTATAATTTATATACTTCTGACATACCCCTTCTTATTCATCTCTTCTTCGAACAGTATTTTCCTTCATCTTTTCAGTTTCTCCTTATCTGAAAAATCCTTCCAAGCCTCCAGACCATTTTCACTGCCTATCTACAAGTTCTGCTATATTCTCTTTTTTTCCCTGTAAAAAATAAGCTGATGAGAAATTAGCTAAGTATGAAAGGTGAGGGTTTATCAGTATAATGGCATTACATCTTTAATGTTAATTTCTGTCCTACGCTGTAGATATTTATTCTATGCATCTAGTTATGCAAGGTTCAAGGAAAGATGGGGGTTTCCAACTGCTTTGAATAAGCATCTTTGCACAGCAGTTATCTCCTGCAGTTCCTCATGCCTGTGAATTCAGCTCCCATCTTCTGTCTTAGTGCACGTTATCAGGCTGTGATTCTTGTTGGGGATTGTCATTAGGATGGCGAGCTGCTAGGGTTATATAGCTGCCCAGCTCCTATCAAAGGAGAATTTGAAACACTTTCTGTTATTTTTAAACATAGCCTTGTGTCACCTCGTTTAACTTTAATGTTTTGTTTGAATGCATCTCTCTGTAGTCATCTAAGGGAATGCTCCATAAGGAAAAAAACACTGAAAAAACTTGCTGGGTTTTTTTCTCTGTTAAATTCTTCTCTGAAGTGATGTTCAGAGAGGAAGGATTGCCTCAGCAAAAGGACTAGCACATAGCCTATGGCAGAAAGTCAAATCCCTGCATTGCTCTCCCTTCTGCTCCCTCATGAGATCTTGTCACTAGCAGAGGTTATGGGTAGGCAATCACAAGTGATCGAGTTTCTGATGCTTAACCAGTTACTGTTCATCAGATGAACCACAGCAGCAAAGATGTCCATATTTCATGTCCACAGAGACAGGAAAAAAAAATCTCTTCACTTAAACTACCTTCCAGGAGCACTCCAAAGGGCAATTAAAGCTGGCCAGCTGTCACTCACTCAGCTATGAAAGCACATCCCTTCTCTCAAGCTTTCCACACCTGCAATGATTCCTTAACTCACAAGAGAGCAGGCTGGAAGCAGCAGGAAAATGGTAAGGTACATGCATAGAACAACCCGTCAGACACTGCAGCCTCTTGGCTACGAGTGTACTGCACACCTGAGAACACAAACCAGCAAAGGCACCACACAGAAACATGGCCTCTCTCATCTCAGGTCCTCCTTCCCCCTGGCCCTCACTACACTTCACCCGAGGTCAGCAGAATGGTGAGTCCAGCCATATGGGCCAAAAGGAGAAGTTAGAGTGCGGGAGGTGTTGGAGCCAGGGCAACGCTCCTGACGCTGCCACAGGAGGGGTGGCAGCAAGCACGTGTGGCAGGACAGACTGGCAGCACAGCACCCACTTCTGCTGGGTAGTGCCAGCTGAAGCAGAGGCCATGACAGAGGTGAGCTCCACATCCCCCAGGAAAACCCTCAGCCAAAATAAGCAGCGTGACTAAGGTCAGTGCAACAGCTCCAGACACAGCCTGTTTTGGCTGTACTTGAAGCCAGCTCTGAGCTTTCATGACACAAGTGCTTTTTTGGTGTGAAAAAGAAATTGAGTTGGAAAATATTGCTAATGGGAGGAAGAAATAAAAAGAACCTTCTCCTTATTGAGATACATTGCTGTATTATTTTCAGGGTTGTTTTCTTGCAGGTTTGGAAATAAACTCAGCTGTTTTGCAAACCCTTCATATTCAGTGCAAACATCTTATTTTATTATCTGCCTTTTTGTTGTTGGTCTTCTTTCTTCTTCCTCATCCTTTATTTTTTTTAATCCATTCAACCATTTATTGGAACTTCTATTCTCCAGTGTACATTTCTTCTTTGCTACACTATCTCCTGCTTTTCACAGATAAACACCTCACACCTGGGAGACAGGCTCCTCTAATTAGTATTAAAACCTGAAGTTTTTTTCCCACTCTTCTTTGAAGCATTCTAGGATGCCTTTTCATGAATAATAATGTTCTCAATTCAACATAATGCAATGCTCAATCAAAAGATGCTGTAGCAATCATTTTCCAACAAGGAACGTCAGCCTTTTCTCTTCCTATGTACACATAATGGTGAGGCAGTAAAATGTCCAGCCTGGAAGACATGCTCAGAAGTTGCAGTTTCCACTTGTGGCAGCCTGTGACCCTCAGCACACTCTGTACAGAAGTTTCAGTGTCTTTTGTCATTGCCTTCTCCAGCACAACAGGAGTTCTGGCTGCCTGATTCCCTGTCAAATAAATCCCTTTGAACAGCAGTTCCCTCTCAGCCAGCCAGCCCCCTGCACAGCATGGGACACCCACAAGTCTCTTCATTCTTCCCTGCAGATCTCTCGTGGTTTAAGTCCCTGACTGCTGCCTAAGGGATGCCAACTGTGCTGCTGCCTCAGAAGGTCCCAGGCACTATGAATGCACATGCTACAGACCATTTCCAGTGGAGACTTCCTTCAGAAATGTACAGAATCTGCTGTATTCCCACAGAGCATCTAGGTTTCAGTGGATGGAAACATCAGCATTCTTCAACAAGAAGCTGTTTCCTGACAGTTTTACTGATTGCTTCCTATTCAGAAACATGCTAGGGTCACCCCTCTGCTCCCTGAAGCCAGACAAGTAATCCCACAGACTTCATAAATGGTACTGCCAATAACAGAGAACCACTGTAGCCACAGCTAGATAACATCTGCCAGAACAGGAGCCATTGGGATTATTGTTTCTTAAATTAATTTTTTATTAGTGCATTTCTTTATTTTGTGTTTGTATGCATAAGCAAATGTACAGGGAAATGTTTGCAGGTAAATGCTAAAATGTAGAGAGTGGAACTTGAATGCTGTTGTAGCAACATCCACAACCTGGCACCCTTGCACAGGGACCAGTCCTACTACCCTTGACCTTGTGTGAATTTCAGAGGAACTTGGGTGATTTAGGATCTTCAGCCTTCATCTTTCTGCCAAATGCCATTACAATTTCTCTTCCAGTTCCACTCAGCTGCTTCCAAAAATCCCACTTCATGAATGAGACTTTGCTGTTCATTAACTCCCTGGGGCAAGCTGGAAAGTACTACTAAGAATGGTAACAGTTTACCAATAGGTATGTTTTAAAACAAAATAGCTAATTGAAAGAATTGTTCCAATGTCAGTCCTAAGCAGGACAGAGACTCAGTTTTTATGTCCACAACATTCAAGGGCTCTCTTAGTTTGCTACTACAGCTGATCTCAACCAGCCATATCAAGGTAATGCCATAAACATGAAGGACTAAAGAAAAAAAAATACCTTCCTCAGATCCCAGCTCTTCCAAGTCAAGTAAAACTTCTTAACTGTAGGGTCCGTTCTTCCTTTTTTAATCAGCCCATAAGCACATTCCTACTGATTCCAACAGATTTTGTCTAAGATTAAGAAGTCACTTGGGACCTTGGAGATCTCCATGGACAGGTCCTTCAGGATTACACAGACAGGTGGGAATTGGTGCCTGAGCAGTGCCACCCTCACGGGTGCACTGTGACAATGAATCGGGAATCACAAGGGAACACTGTACTGAAGGGAAACTATCACCCAGGGGGAAGGCTTGGGAAGACAAGACACTTGGGACATTTGTTCCCTACTATCCCAATCCCAGAAAGACTTGAGGACCTAAATTAGTCCAAGAGTAGCTAGGAAGTAAACAGGGGGCAAGAAGGACTAGGTACTTTTCTGGACCGGGTATGCTTCTGGACCTGGAAGAACAGCAATGAATCCTGCAAACACCTGGGGAAGGATTCAAGTGTATAAACATCAGACCACAATACTATCTGAGGTGTCCAAGGATTGCTAAATTGTCTGTAGAGGACAGGTGGATGAGACAAAAAAAAAATTCCACAGTAGGGTCCTGTTCTTCTGGAGAGGCAGCTGGAGTGGCTACAGACTGCTCACATGTCTGTGGGTGTCTTCAGGCAGTCCATAGGGAAACTCTGAATTTAGGCAGCCAGACCTGTGTTTCTAGGGGATTTCTTGTACCTCCTCAGGCATCTGATACTGGATTGTGACAGAAGTCAAGATGCCAAGCTGGACACACTGCTGGTCTGATGCACAAAGACAGTGCTGGAGGACAAAGACCCCCACCCCTGGTTTAGGATGTCAGGGGAAACATGAGAATGCAGCATTGCAATTACTAGTTTGCTTTTCATTAAATATTTCTTGCCAGAGTCCCCCACACCCCATGCCCCCTCCTCCTCCCCATATGAAGAGTTAGCTAGGCTCACTGCAGTTCTGGAAATTATCTAAATGCCCACTGGGCTGAGGGGTCAGCTAGTTCACCAGCCATAACAATTAAATTCTGATTATTACTCTTTCATTACTATACAAACTAATCCCATACATCTCATGAGCTGGTGTTGAGGTGACTTCGCACTCTTTAAAAATCATGCTATTAATTAGAGTGCAGTCAGCTCTCCTCTGATTTGCAGCCCCCCTCCTCCCCACCACCTTTGCAGACCTGTGTCCCTGCAGCCACAAGTACTCCTGGTACCCCAGAGCTGGGGTCCCCCTTAACACCCCCACCTGTTTGCAGCACTTTTTCCTTGTCATTTGAGTCCTGAACTCTCCTCAAAATTCTGCATCTTATCTTGAATTTGAAGCCTCTCTCTCTCTCTTTTCTGAGACCCTTGCCTATTAAACCAGCTTTTGCTTAAACAGAATCAGCTAATCATATTGAATTATGCCAGATTTTAATGTGGCTTCCTACACAGACACATGTCCATAGGGATCCAGGCTGAGAACACCAAGCCCACATCATCTTTGATCTAAGACACCACAAGATAGAAACCCTTGATCATATTTCTAATGGTAATTAGTCATCACCTTCCCCTTTTCATAAGATATATGTGTCTAAGAACACTGTTGCTGATTTGGTCATGGCCAAATTAATGGTTATATGTGCAGTATGTAGCGGCATTTCTAAAAGAAAGTTTAATACTAGTGAAGTGGTTGCATTGAATCAAAAATTATAAACTTTTGCAGCTCTCCTGTAATTGCTATTCAGGGAGTCATTGTAAAAGCAAGTCTCCAAAAGAAAATGAGCAGCAGCATTTTTGTAATGAAAGCAAAATGTCTTCCACAAAAACCATAGTCCCCGTCCTTGGAAAACTCTGCATTATATCCCAAGAAATGCAGACTCTGATCTAAAACTGAGGTTCCAGCCCTAAAATATCTTATTAATTTTTGTAATTTCTGCGCTCAAACTGTTATCATGTAAACCAACAATTACAAAAACAATGGTGCAGGTTCCCCCACTGCCATTATTTTCTCTGAATAGTAGTGGCAACATATCCCCAGCCACTATTAGGAATCACATTACAGTTCATGCTCTTGTGCTACTGCAAAATGATCTCACTTAATGAACCACGTACAGTGTAATTGATGGAAGCCATATAACTCATGCAAACAAATGGATGCCTAACAAATAAACATTTCCAAAATGAACAAGCACTATTTGTGTGTTCAGCTGAGATATAAGCTGCATCCGCTGCAGGTGACAGACAGAAAGTGACAGAGACTGACAAAACAAAATGAAAACCTAAATATTTACTAATTTAATCAGTTCTTTCCTCCTTCTTTATGTCTAGGGGAATGTACTTTCTAGCAGTCTTAATTTTAGTCCTAAATCTTAATTCCAGTCCTAAGGTTTGTGGGATCTAGTACATAGGCATCAGAATTGCTCCACAGATAAGGTTATGTTTGGAGATTTGCACTGGCTGATGTATAATTACTGAATTCAATTTTCAAATTTGGCATCAGGGAAAACTGGATTTGTTAAATAATGGCTTCAGTTGAAGATTTAGGAACTCTTAGAAAGTAGACATGTAAAGATACCCATTGAAATTCAGACCTGCTTTTCTTATATTTCTTTTGGTTTCACTATCTTAAATCACATATGCTGTGCACACACCACATTTTGCCCAGTATCTCATCTTTACAATCTTTCAGACATAGGGTCGGTATTGGGACTTGAAACGAAGACCTTTAAAAGTTATTTCTATCATTTTTTGCTACTGGATTTAGCCTGGCAGAGGAAACCAATAGATGTGAGGGCTGTCATCAACACCATGTTCTGCTATGTATCAAGGTGAGAAAAAGACCTTTGTGCACAATGTGGTTTATGGACATTGCATTTCACTTAATGAAAGGGAGTAAAATACAGATGCTGTTTCAAAGTAGCAGGGTCTTCTCTTGCTTCCCATTCAAGTATATTTTCAGTGTAAATGGAAACAAGCAAATCCCAACCCTAAGTGGATCATGTCTTTGTTAGGAAAAAAATAAGTTAGGCTCTTAATTCATTGTAACTTCAGTGGGTGACACCCTGCAGCAGGGAGCCAAAGGCTTGTAAAGACAGAAGTAAAGACTTGCGGAAAGTGCAAACTAAGACTGGATCCCAGCTCCTTACTCATCTCAAAACAACAGCTGCTTTGGTTCTCCCAAGCTTTTCTCTCAGGTTAGCTGCTGTCTTTCCTTGCCAGGAGAAAATACTGCTGGGATGTCTGTAGGCTAAGAGCAGAAAGTGCTGTGGGGACCTGGCTCGGTGCACATAATCCAGCAGCTGTGCTGGTCTCAGAAGTCACCTTTCCCTGGCTGCCTGCTCCCAAGTCAGTCTGCTTGCAATAGCTGCTGGCACAAGAACTTTCCTGATCTTTAGCTGCTGCCATACTCAGCAGCAGCCCAAAGCCACACTTACCAGCTGCTTCTGTTGGTTTTTTGGGCTGTCAGCTGCAGTGACTGGACAGCAAATAGGCCATGTCTCTGTTTTTTTGTTCCACAGGGAGAAACACTCAGCAGAAGAGTGGGGTAGGCACCAGGGTGTGGCTGTAGCAGCCATAAAGCTGCCAAACACTGAACATCAGAGCTGCCAGGAATGTTTCGCTACCCACATTGAAACAAAAGCCCAAAGTGTAATCTGAGGTCTTGCTTTCAAGGGAGACCTCCAGCAGTCACATCAGTGGGGATGCAGATATGGAGTTTAGCAGAATGAATCCCAGCAGGAATACCATTATCCCCACGTGAGAAAAGAGGTCTTGGGGCAGAGGGCTGGGGTATTGCAAACATGTTCCCAAATAACATCAGCTAACCTGATGAAATAGGCTCCCCTAATAGCCAAAAAATTGCACCCTGTACAAGGATTATACCTATAGACGTTATCAGTTTAAATCTACCTCTGCAGTCATTCTAGAAGGATGTTCCCACACAGGCAGAGTCTAAGGAAGGGATAAGGCACATGCCAGGAGGACCTGCTGGTTATGCAGGGTCAAAGGGAGAAGAGCTAAAGCACAGCTTGAGAGGAAAGTTGGAGGGGCAGGTCTGACATACCAGTGTTTAGGAGTGTTAGGGAAGATAAAATGCCCATCAGGAGAAGGTTCTTGGGGATTATAGCTCTACACCCTTGAGCACACTGCTGTACAGCAGTCATGGTAATAATTAATAACAAGGAAATGATTCTCACCCTGTTCTGGTCACCTTATTAAAGTGAGGATATTGTGGAAATGGAAAAATCCCAGCAGGACAGCACCTAAGATGATAGATGGATGGGATGCATTTTTAACAGAGCTCACTACATTTCAGGAAACATATTTCTGAAGGGAAAGTGGCTGCAAAGCTTTTATCCTTGCCTACTCTGCTGCTATCAGCTGCTTTCAGAGAACGGACAAGACAATGCAAGGTGGACACTGGATCTGAATAAGTTGTAGCCAATAATGTTGTGGTCCATGGTCCTAAAATGTTTGGTTAAAGCAGCAACCCTGTCTTCGCATTTTTTGTCATTCTACTTTGCCCTTTGTGTTCTTGCCAAGACAAGTTACAGAAACTGTATTTTCTTAATGGCCAGAGTGGCACACAAAATCTAGAAAGAGATGCTGTTTGCCCTGAAGGACTCCTAGAATCCACTTTTCAAGTGTTAGGCCAAGCTGTAGCTTCTGTTTTAATAAAGGATGCTCTTAAGTAATCCCAATGAACAAGAAGTCAAGACTGGCTTTGGGTGTATATTCTGCTATGGCAAAGCTGACTTGAACATAAATAGTGGATTTTGACCTACACAAATGCACAGCAGGGAAGAGATTTTGGCAAAGCTGTGCTAGGCTTTCAGCCACAAGCAGTACCCCCAACAGGGGCCCTGCAAAGCCCAGAGGTCATCTCTCTTGTATTAAAGCAAACCAGGAACCCAGCAAAGAAAAATTTCCATAAGATCTCTCAGTGCCTTTTGCTCTGCCCCTGCAAGTTCAGTCCCAGACTGCAGCTTCTCTTGCCAAGGCTTTTACATTGTGACATGGCGCGCTAACAGAATGGGACATTCACCCTACCCTCACTGAGACAGAAAACACAGACCTTTCCCAAGGATCTGTGTTACAGTTTAAAGGGGTCAGAAAAAAGAGAAAGAAACAAAAGAAAACCTTAGCCCTCCAAAACAATTGAACAAATATTTCCCCGGTTAATAAATAACAGGCTCGGCTGGGGAACTGTAATTGTGTGTATAATGCATCTCAGATCTACGGTATAATTACACTCTGGAAACCATTGACTAATAAAAGGCACCAGCCAGGGGAAAAGATGCCTTCTTGCCATGGGTTGACAGGCAAGCAACAAACAAGGTGCACTTTTTCACCTTCTATTCAATAAAAATAGGGTATTAAATATGCAGGCAGAGCACCTCCATTAAGCAATTCACTTCCTTCCTTTTCTTTCTCTTTTTTTTTCCTCTTCTCCTCCTTTTGTTTCCATCAAGACAGAGAAGGTTAAAAAAAAAAAAAAGCTATATATGAAACCCCTGGCTATACGTGAGCTGTACTTTAATGAGGCTGCATCTTAGTCCCTCTGCTATACTAAGTAAACACGTTTCTCCCCCTGCAAAGAAAGGCTTTGCTTGTCTGGGCCGAAGGGAAAAGAGCTTAGGGAATACTAGGAGGCTTTTTCTCTGCCCACACCCCTTCCTCCATTCCCACTAAAATAAAACCCTTCCTCACATAACAGAATGAATGCACATTCACAAACTTACAGCAATATGAGCTATATCCATACTGCTCACAATGCATTTGAGCCTCTACAGGAAATCAGAGACCAGACAACTCACCTGAAAATAATGCTCCAGTTTCTAAAACTTATCTAAATCCAGGAATCACACCTGGATTTAAACAAACAGCCAGGTCTTTTTCTCCAGCCTGCTCTGAACTGAAGCACTCCAGTCAGTGCATACCTCCAGCTATTCTGCCAGTGACTCTCTCAGCCATTTTTTATTTCAATCCTGGACAGAGAACTGAAAAACAAGAGTCTTACGTGGCCACAGAACAAGACTACTACAAGAGTATTTTGTGACTATTTAGAGGCTCTGGGAAACATCTGATGTGCTGTTTTGCCATGGGACCCCCTACGTGATACAGAAGGGTAATAGCTTCAAAATACAACGCCAGTCCCTTTTTCACCCTTCACTGCAGGCCTGAGCAGGACTGGAGCCTGTCCCTGACTCTGCCTCCCTGCCTGGAAGCTGAACACTCAGCAAAGAGGAGGAGGCAGCGTGAGCCCTCACACTTCCAGCTGCCCTGGCACTTAGGAAGGAGAGCACTAACAGGAATCCTTGCTTTCTTTGTCCCTGACCTACCCATCACAAGCCCCTGCAGAATGGACACTTGGCTCCGAGCTGGGGGAGCACCGGCTGCTTCAGCCTCCTCAGGCACTCGCTCAGCTCATGACTGTGCTGGGATATCTGTAAGTTTTTGCTTCTCAGCTCCTGAAGAAGGAAGCACCAGTGACATGGTTCCCACAGAGTGAGGAATCAGGTATTAAACAAGAAACCTGCATCCACATGCACCAAGTGGGTGAGCCGGTATTCCAGAAGCCCCACCGCTGATTAGCAAGCACTCGTGGTTTCAGAGCTTCCAGCCGCTGCACCTCATTTCCCAGCCAGGCATGCGGAATGCGAGTCCAGCAATGACCCCGCGATGGGAGCCCGGCCTTGAAACACTCAAGGGAGAGCAACTGAGCTGTGCTCGCTGTCACTGCCTCCCTGCCGGGCCCTGGGGAGGGAGCGGGAGAGAGGAGGTGAGCTGGGAATGTTTCCTGACTCAGCAGCGGTGCGTTCATTCGCGGAGGCGCTGCCGCTGCTAATAGGTTGCGGTAATGGAGGAGCGTCTCGCAGGCAGGACGGTGGGAGGCTGATCAGCTCCGGCAGAAGTGAGGTCAGTGGTAATGAGCGACAGCGATGAGGAATGCAAATTGCAGGAGGATTTATGGAGCAGTTTCTGCTCAGCGAGCAGATTCCAGATAAGTGGACTGTTAATAAGGCAGGCAAGCTCTTTGGCAGTGCCAGCTGTTGGAGGGGGACTTTTCTGAGTGGCATTGACACTAGCCCAGCTGCAGGGGTGCCGACAGCACAGACACCGCTGCACACATACCACTCACCACACACACAGGGGTAGGACATGAAAGAAACAGAGATAGGTACCAGAAGACTGCTTACCAGTGCACAAGGGAAAGCCAAAAAAGAACACAACTTAGCAGGCTCAAGCCCTAACCAAAGCCATTTTTATCTTTTCTTTTCCCAGTCCCTTCATTCTTCCTCAGTATACACTATGGTGTTGGATGAGTATCTCTCACTATTCCTGCAAGAGATGAAGTGACATAAAGGTATGCACCAAAAATCCCAGCAGAGCTGGGAAGGACAAGTTTACCTTGCCCACCTCTTGGCTGCACAGGCTTGAGTCTCTCAGGATTATTGCTGCTGTGAATTACAAATGGTAGGTGTCACAGGCTCTGCTGAGGAATGCCACTCTCAGGGCTGTCTGCAGGATGTTGGTGACATACTAGAAATCCCATTTCTTTCAGTATTATTCCTTCTAAAAGCTGTGGGATTTTGTCACAATAAAGCCTCTCAGCATCAGGGGAGTAGCCAGTTTCTCAGCCACAGAACTGCTACCCTCAGCTACTTGGTGTGGTGACACATCTGAGCCTGCAAAGCTTCCATTCCCAGCACTGGTCTTGAAATTTTGCTCCAAGTAATGTGCCCACCTGAAAGTTGTTAGATTCAAGTCTTCAGGTTAAGGAGGTCTCCCAGATGAGCTGCCATGGAGCCCTTGTTGGTAAGAGCAAGTCTTCCCCATTAGAGGAGGTGAGCTGGAAAGCCCCATGCAAAGTTCTTGTTGTAAATCCTGAGCTGGGGCTGTCCCAGCAGGCTGTGCTGGGAAGGTCCTGCCTCAAGAAAGAGAGGTGAAGGGAACAGGCTCTTCTGGACAGACCATCTTTAAGACAAAGGAATGGTAATGGATCATCTCTAACAATGGAAAAAGCAGAACAAATTCCCAGGCTAAGGACCCTCCACTGGGAGCCTATCCCCTCCTATCCATGTTCTGAGCCAGTGGACAGGGCTCTCATAAACATGCGCACAGCAGGTGACATGGCAAGGGACAGTGGGTGACATGGACAAGGGATGTTGGATCCTGCAGCAGCCGCTGCTCGGACTGTGTTATTTGCAGGACCACAGCAGTCATGTGTGCTCCTTGGCTTCCTGACCGCACCAGACCTCCTGGCAACATTTGGGCACGTCCTTCTGGAGCAGCAGAGGGCCAGGGCAGCGCACATCTGCATCTCAGCTGCACCACAACAGGGGTGTGAGAGACAGAAACCAAATGAGCTCATTTCATCCTGGATGCATGAGACTTGACAAGCCTATTAAAGGGCTGTAGCCTACTGTGTCTCGTTATGAAAAATTAGTGCTGTCCTATAAAAATACTGGAGACAGTGTGTCACTTAAGGGAAGAATGTCTTGAGGATATGGTCTTTTCTTAATAGGCCCTACATCATCAGGGACATACATACATCAGGAGTGAGACAAGGGGATTTAGGCCTGGGAGCTAGTATTGCTCAAGTCTGACACCTTTAGGATACTCTGGTTTGCCCACCTCTTCCTGCTTGAATGAGGAGCAGCTGCAGTAGCCAGGGGTTAAATGGACCAAAGAAGAATTTTGCTTGGTTTTTTTTGCAGTATCTCAATGAAAAACGCAGTAAGAAAAAACAATAAGTTGGATTCAAACAGAAAGAAAAGGTTTGTGTAAAGGTTTTCAGCAAGACAAAAGTAAACCACAACCATTTCATCTTTGGCCAAACCCAAATTGGGTCCATTCAAACACAATGTTTTTTTCTTCTCTGGGTTATTCAAACTGCTGCCTAATCTTTTATTTTTATTGTAGATCAGTGTTAATGCCATTTCAAAAAACAAAGATATTTCCGTGAAAAAAGTCAAAATTAAATATTTGTGTGTTTCAAAAATTAAATCAATCAAATCTAAGATGTTTTGACATTTACAATAATTCTTAGCTCTTTTCCCTCCAGGTTTTTGGGGGGTTTGGTAGTTTGGATTTTTTGCTCTAACTCTTTACCAGACTTGGACTAAGTATATCCACAGTTTTGGCTTTTTCATTTTCTCCCCACCTCAGACCCTGCCACACCTCTTTTAGTGTTTGTTAAGGGGTTAGTTCCACTTGTCAGGTTGAACCTTCTCATGGCTCTGGGGACTGACACAGTGTAAAAATAAGAATAAAAGTGTTTTTCACTCTGTCTCTTCCCCAGTATTTGGGAAAGATTCAAGGAACCCAAACATCTCTGTGTCATCTAGCACCTTGCTACCTTTGCTGTGACCATGGGCAAATAAACATAGCTCCATGAATGATCAGTGGAAGGGCAAAGGTGAGTCCAACTAAGCTGTGCATATTTGCTGGAGAAATGCATAAGCCACATGGGCAAAATGAAACTACCAGTCCTTCTGATGCTCAGTACAACCCTACCAAGAAAGCCATGGCTACAATGGGGAGAGGAGCAGCAGCATCTGGTGCAGTAAGAGACATTGGTCAGCACCCTCAGACATCAGACCTTCACATCTCAGGTACGTCCAAACAAGGGTTAACTCAGTGCCTTTTTCTGACCTCTACTCTTACAATTAAAGTGAAAAGATTTCTCCTGCTAGTTACTTAGGAATGTTGCCTTCCAGACAGGCAGAGGAAAGAACACATATATGACAGCTGGAAGAGAAACCAAAGCGCTTTGCCTCACAAAAGAAAATACAAATGAGCAATCTGAGTGCCATCAAACCTGCTGTGAGAGAGAAAGAGAGAGAGAGAGGTAGGATCAAATCCCTTGTTAGACCTTAAGCTCTCTGGAATTAGGCCACTTTAAGAAGTAAAAGGACTAGAGTTTAAAGGATTCTGAGAATTTCCCATTTCTTGAGATAACTATGACCTTTACAAAGAAAACTACAAAGAACCCAGAGCATAAAGGAATGAGACTTCTGTGTCTTTCCCTTTCTTTTTCTTTCTTTTCTTTACCTTTTTTCCCCCTCTCACAGCTTTCTTTGTAGAAACAGGTAATTGTGCTGCCCTTTCTTGGAAGATGCAGTCCTCCCTCAGATGGAGCTTCACAATAAAAGTGCCAGTACTGCTGCCCTTGGCCTGATGGAAAATTTGCATGGAGAATACAGCTGTGTGAGACTCATCATTAAAAAACCTGCCTTTACAGCATGCTCTGGAGCACAGGTAGAAAAGATACAACTACTGGGGTCAACTCTAGCCTAAGTCTGTTGAAGTCTTAGCCTAAATCCACTGATGTCTAAGTCAAGTGCCCGGATGAAGACGGACAATTGCTAGCACAGGTTATTACCTCTATTCATATGCCTCACAGCTACACAGGCATGAAGTGGTATACAGTGCCCATTTCAGTTCCTCTGGGAGCTGATACCTTGTGTCCACTGATGCTCCACTCAGAGATGAACCAAATCCACCTGCTGACATGTACACTGTGCTCCTCTGTCAGTCTCCCACACAGGTTTACATGCTTCAAAGAAAATGCTTGGAAGAAATTCCCTATAGCTGCAACTAGCTACAGAGATGTAACCACAAGCTACTAGTATGTGCACCACAGAAAGGAGGAGGATGAGAAGGGAAAAGGAATTTAAAGAGTTTGCTTGCTGTGGAGAGAAAGGGTGTATCTCTTCTGCACATCAGACACAGAGCACATTGTGTGGTCACAGGAGTATGGAGCACAGCGTGCCCACCACGTGTGTACACCAAAGGTACTCTCTGTGGCACCCCTGCACACAAGCCTTTCACAGGCACACAAGGAAACATTCAGAAGGACACCCTAAAAGGAGGCAGCCAAAGCTCAGACTTGCACAGATGGCTGTTACCAGAAACTCAAGTGTGAATAAAAACTCCTGTGAGCATGCAGTCATTTGCACAGGCCCGGACAATTCCAGGCATGCATGTCTTCAGCCAGGCACACGATACAAGATACCCACACTCTGAGTGACAGACTTCATGCACCATCTCATGCTCTCAGGAACATGCACATGTTCCAAATCCCAACAAACTTATGTACAGTGACTGATACAGCAGTGCAAAGGTAAACCTCTTTCAAATAGGTTTCCACACAGACTCAGTAATAAACATCCACACACACCATTGAACAATTTATCTACACCCACAGGTATTCCTGGCCACAGCCCATGCAGCTACAGAGAAATGGGACAGTTGCCAGATGCAAATCAGTCGTAGGCATAGGAATACCTGCTTACCAGACTGCTACCAGGAGTCACAAACCTCACTGGGCAAGGTCTGCCTAGCTCTTAGGAACTCACCCCTCCTCTTTGAGGTTCAGCTTCTTCATCCACTAGGTGTTCTTTGTCTTCAAAAGCTCTTACCATTCCTCCATCCCTCTGAAGCTCTGTTCAAAGAAGAATAACACAGCTGAACTAATAGCCTAACACAGAGCTGTCTGATGGCCTCCCTTTCATGCTCGCCACTTGGCCACGTGGAAAAATGCATATTTAGCTGCCAGTTGCAGCACAATCAAAAAAAAAACCAAAACATTAGAAGGTAAATGAAAGGGAGGAAAAACTTCAGGGCTAAATCTCTCATTGGATGCCAGGCAGCTAAAATCAACAGTATAACACCAGGGTTGAACTTGGCCCAGCATGGTTTTGATGAACTAAACAATTAATTAAGAAATATCTCCCCAGTGGATCTATTCTTGTGGCAGAATATGCGAGGAACACACAGATCCATGTAAGAGTTCTATTGCCACCATTACATGCTGGAGAATAGCATATAATTAATTATAATGATGGCAAAGATTAGATCCAAATTCCTTTACACAGTGTGTACACAGCCCAAACAGACAAAATAAATCAGAGTGCCCATACCCTAATCCAGCAGCTTCAGAGGATTAAATAGGTGCATTCTAATCACAGGCTCAGAGCAGCCCCACTCAGTATGCACAGAGCTGCCCCGTGTCCAACCCTGTCTAAGGGATCCTAGGAAAAGTATCTTCCTTCAGATGAAAAACATAATTTGGGCTTTGATCATCTGCCGCCATTTATGATGTCCTGGCTTGCTTTCCCTCCCTAGATTTTGGCCTACGCATCCCAGGCAAATTCTACATTCATCTCCCTTGAAGCTTTTTCCTGCAATGCCACCTGGAGAAGACACAGGTTTTCATTGTTCTACCAGCGTTCTGTGTGCTGTGCTTTGTTACTTAACTGTTGATGAACCAATCTTGAGGGGGCAGCACTGAAGACAAAAAGGTAGGGAAGAGTGGGGTTTCTCCCCCTAAGACATTTTATTCAAAGTAAAATGCCTTTTTTTTCTCCTTAATTTTGTTAATATGGACTATACAAGAAGGCTGAAGTTACACTGTTTGTAAAGCAGGTAGGTCTTTTCTCCATCCACCAAAAATTATTTTGGAATTCTGATGAAACATTATTTCTCAGAATGAAAAAAAGCCTAATGCAAATAAAATTGCAAAGAAACACATCTCTTCATGCAACAAGGGTAAAATTCATTAGTTGTGCCACTAATCATTGGGTTAACTCCACTCCTAGAGTGGCTGAGACTGAATCAATCCCATTACACCTGTTGCAAGACTGAACTCTTGCATTAGGTAAGAAAAGAGCTGAGTGATCCAGCCCGTGAAAAACATAATAATTTGTCAGAATGAAAAGCTTAATTAACACATACTTTTCCAAAGGAATAATTTTTAAAAAACAAACAAACAAACGAACAAAAACAACAAGAAAACCCCAAACCCGCAACAGGAAATACAGTGTTTTTTCCACTTCCCCAATCCAAAAAATGTATTTTGGCATTCCTTGAAACCAAACATTTTATCTGGGGATGTTATACTGAATGTTTCACAGCCTTGTTTCTGCCTGTGCTGGAACTGATCTGTCACCATACCTGGCTGTTCTCTGGCTTTCACCCTGCACTATTCAGCCCTGTCAGTGCAGATCTGTGGTGGGTTGTTGGAAATGTGTCTCAGACCAGCAGATAAATCCAGGAGAGCCACAGGTACAATGCATCCAAACTACAACTCCCATGAGGCACTGCAGCCCCCTGGGCAGGCACCACCTGGTTTCAGATAAATGTACAGCAAAATGCTTTGATTCATTTCAGCAACCACAAATGTTTGAACCAATCGAAGTCAAAACATTCTGTTCAGAGTCTAACATTTTTGAGCTGTCAGAAGTTTCTGTATTTTATTTACGATAGTAAAGAAAATGGTGTTTTTCCTCAGAGAATCATTTCCATGGGAAAACTCATGCCCTGGGAAGATCTGGAAGATAAAAGACTTAGTAAAGTCTCCTCTGGTCTTTCACATGGATAGCATCTTTACACATAGGGTAAAAAGAATGTATGTATTCTTAGGGCTTCATAACACATCTAAATAACTCCATCCACTCTGAATTTTAAACTAAATCCACATGTACTTGCCTATCTCCCCCTCTCTTTTGTCTTTCTAAGATAAAAGGTACAATATAACCTGCCATCATTTCATCACAGCCTCATGCTGTGAACCAGTCAATACTTTTTATTATCACTTATTATCACAAAAGCTGCATTACTCTCTGATCCATCGAGTACAGATCAAGGTCCCATTCCACTTGGTGCTGGACAAGCAGAGGACAAAAATACAGTCTTTGTCTAAAGAAAATTCTAAATATAAGGCAAGAGAGTGGCTGGCTAGAGACAGATGGGGAAGAAGGAGTTGATGAGATCATTCATAGAACACAGAACCACAGAATGGGTTTTTTTGGGTTGGAAGGGACGTTAGAGATAATTTCATTCCAAACCTTGCTGCTAAGGGCAGGATTTGAGGGCAGAACACAGAGGTGTTCTGCAGATACTAGCAGGGAAGCAGGCAGGAAGATGCTCTTCTGCATCTGACAAGTGTGTGACAGGCACCAGAGAGAGGAACTGGCCAGGGTGCAGAGCTGACCCTCCATGGCTGAGCTGCGAGGCCGACATGGGCCCTGAATCAAAACTAACTCCTTGTGTTAGGGAGGGGATAAGGAAAGCTGCACAGAGGATTGTCAAAGCAGAGCAGCAGAGGGTGTGTCTTCCCACAGTGTCCTGCAAAGCCTTTGTAGAGGTCCAAAGAAAATGTGCTGTAAAACCCAGTGCAAGGGGGTGCTTAGCTCTGAGCTGAAGCCCTGGCTTGAAAATGCTGTTCTTGAGAAACAACCTGCTGCTGTAGAGTTTGGGGAGGATGCTGGGAGGTTGTTAAATTCTGCCTTTCAACCATTATGCTGGGCCTGACTACTCGCAGTTGCCAGTTGGAAGCAAGGAGAGAAAGGCTGAAAATTCAGAGGAACCCTGATCCCAGCCCAGCCCTGGGTTTTAATGATGTTGTGTGAATCAAGCAAAAACCTGTGGCATAGAGGACTGTGTCCTGAAATCTGAAATGCATTTTAAACAGCAACTTTCTCAGAGCTTCCTTCTAAAGTGAGCAGAGAAGCATTTGGTCTTGCCTCCTTTTCCATTCATTCCCTTTTCCTCTCTAATTTTTCGTTTGTAAAGAAACACTGAAATCAGAAGGATCTCTGAGACACCAGACCTGATCAAGCGTGGGGCAGAATCTGCTTGTTCCAATTATCTGCCAGCCTAATCATAAAAATATCATGGTGCACACTCCATATGTCATTTTTATTGAATTCATTCAGGAGTTTCTCGATTAATCTTTTATTATTCCTTTCCAAATCCCAGGGTTCCCATAACAGGGGCTGATCAGCTAAAGCAATTCTCACACAGAGAGGAAACAGTGAGAATTACTTTGGCTCTTGCATCCTTCAGTCACGCCACCAGAATTCCCTGCGGCGTTTTCTTTGAGTGCCTCCTGCCTGAAGAAGACCCTCTGCCTTCAGTGCCTCAGCCCCTTGGCCCTCATCACTCCTGACAGGAGACCTGACCCCATTAAAGGACAGCACTCAGGTAAAACCTTAGCAATATCCCATCTGAAGGAGGAGAATTGAACATTCAGTGAATAATCCCAGGCATAAGAGGTTCACTCCCAACACTTCTGGGAAGACACCTAGCCCAGACCAGCAGCATTTCGGTGTTTGTACTAAATGCAGCATCAGTGATATCAAGTAGATCCAATGCAAGGGAAAAACAGGACTCTTTTCAACCTGAAGCCCTTGCCTTTCCTTGCCTGAGAAATCTGACCTTTCATGGCTCTAGCAGTGGCATGCCTACCTACATGATTTTTCACTCCACCTCTGTTTATCTCTGTTAGCAATTCCTATGCTGCTACGTGCAGCAGGGAGGCTGTAGCACTCCTGTACTCCCCAACCGAAGCTTCTATAGCAGCTCAATAAAAGAGGCAATAAAGGAGCTTTCCATCCCACACCTGGGATGCATCCCACCTGTGCAATTCCCTTCACCTAGGCAAAATGAGACCTAAAGGTATTGAGGGTTTTCCCAGGAAGTTGTGTTGCCAATGAAAAAAATACTACTGGGAGAACAGTAGCTAACTTTTTGTTATCTCCAGGGTAGGATATTCCTGTCCCAGTATCTTGTTTGGCATCTTCATCACCACCTCATTAAAGCTTCAGTTCATTAATTAAATATTTAATACATTAAATGAGGTTCCTTTAGTACGGAGGAGCTGAGATCTTGTTGCTGGTGAGCGTGATGCTGTGTATCCTCCTGGGAGGCTCCAATTTGCCATACTAATTGCACAGAGACTCTTCAAAAGGCCCTGTGCTGCGTCTTCGGCTGCTGAGCAAATTGTACGCTCCATCTCAGCAGGAGAGAAGCCTGAGCTGGGAAAGGCACAGAGCAGCAACTCACTCTTCTCCACAGTCCCTGGCAGTCTGCAGAGATCACCCGTGTGACAGGGCACAGTGCAAGGCAGCAATCCCAAGACTGAAAATAACTTCCAGTCCTCATCTACATCAGTGTGCCGGGTGAGATGCAGCAGATCCCAGCTTTGCTAAACTGAGGAGGAGCCTTGCTAATTAGGGCTGTTAGATGGGAACCAGTTAAAAGCTTTCTATTTGCATTTTAAAAGGTCCCACTGCTGCACCGGAGATTTCTACTCTCTTGGTTGTATGTATTGGAGCAGTACTACCAGTTGACTCAGTACAGCAAAGATAGACTCTGGTAAAAGAAAAGGTGCAGAAAGGAGAAGCTGGAAGAAAGGAAAGGGGGCAAGAATCTCCCAAAGCAGATGGACTGCTGGTGGAATAGAACCTTGGCCCAGCTGTAAAACCATATTGCTGCCTTACTCTGCCCTCATCTACACCTTTTTTTGTCCCCAGCCTGCTATTTACTTCCACCTCTGTCATTGTGGTGGGAAATGAACTATTCATGTGGCTGAGCTGTGATAAAGAGGGTTGACACCTCCAGCAAGAGAGGGCGTAAAAGCTAATTATTTTTTAAAACCTTTGTTCAGCCCCTTCCCTTCTCACACACACCCATCCCTGGTACCCATATAGAAAAATTATTAGCCTTACTTCTATTGATATCCACATAAAGCTAAAGGTCCAAATTCCCAGTGGAAACAGCAATGGCCTAAACATGTGGTTTACCTCTTAGGCCCATTTCCTAGGCTGAAGAAGGGACACACCATTAGTGTATCAGTGAGAAAAACATTATGTTGTAGTAGTGTTCGAAGTCCAGTAACTAAACTGCAAAGTCTGTAGACAGTAGGGATTAGGACCCCAGACTTCCAGCATCGGAAATCTGGCCTCTGTAAGATATATAAATCCTCCAGGGACAGGTGGCAGAAGGAATTGAAAGGGACTTTGCCTCCCCATGTTAAAAGATGGCATCTACATGCATGAATCTTTTAAGAAGAACATCTAACTTGGAGTATTAGGTAAGGAAGCTTTAAAAAGAGCTTAAGGAGGTTATTTGGCATGAGTTTTGAGTTGGAAGGCTTTCCAGGAAGGTGGATTAAGGCTTTACTCTGGGAAGGTGAGGGGAATAGGAGGGATGGCAGAGAGAACACAAATTACAGTAACAGGCTGAAGTACAGAACACCGATTAAGAAACAAGCAGGAGGCTCTAGGTTGTCTGTGTGTGGTTAGGAGGTTCTTTATAAAATGAAATCTCTGCTGCTAAACAGGGCCAATAAAGCCCTGTCTTACACTGTGATAGGAAGGGTCTTCCTTCCTGTGACGACCTGCAACCTCAAAATAGGTTTGTCAGAGCAGGTTTGTCTGGGCTACAAGGCACTTGACCCAGACTGCTTTACCTGCCCTGCTCTTTTGTTGCTTTTCCAAGCTGGTTCCCCACAGCTTGAGTGTGAGAAGTCTTCACATGCCTGGATCTTGAATAGATCCGGCAACATCAACCCCCTCTTTCCTGTTCCATTGACCAGGGAGTCAAGCTAATGGAGAAGAGATACAAATCAGAAGGCACAGGTCTCTGACATGGCTCCATAGGTCACCCAGAGGGACTGGATGTCAAGAAATTAACTTCTCAGAGCACAGGAAAGAGAGAGGACACACGTGTTTTGGCTCTGACACATTTTTTGTTTCTTTTTTTATCTTTCCTTTTAATGCTGTGCTAAGAAAAGGAAGCTCTACAAAAATGGGAGGGGAAAAAGCTGAGAGAAAGAGAGAATATTAAAATCTGATGAAAGATTTGGGGAAATGACAAACATTTGGGGAAATGACCAAGTGGAATAGCAATCTGTGGCAGCAGTGTGTTGCTGTGCTCGGGGGTGAGACAGAAGGAGTCATGGCCTTCTTTCTAGACACCAGAATGGAAGCAGATTGCTCAGACACTGAGCTGCACAAAGGAACCACCATCACGAGCACAACAGGTGAACAAATTCATCCACAGCTAATAAAACACCTCCATGGGGTTAGGCACCACTTGGTGTTCAATAAACAAGATTTAGTACACTGGTGGTGAACAACACTTCAAGGGCTATTTGCCATGGGTAAGGGACACTAAATACAGAGGTAGGAATTAAATAATGGAGGCAACACAGTGTTCATCCAAGATCATGTTGCAGTTCAGTGATGAAATCAGGGATCCAGACCAAGTGTGTTGACCTTTGATCTCCTGCTCTGCTCAGGAGACCTACATCATCTCTCACTAAAGTGCCAGACATGAGCAACCCTACTGAAGTCAATGCTGTTACACTGTCACACGTTTTGCAGGACTGAGTAGGAGTTGGAAGGACAGAAGGTCTTCCTGAGCACAAAAACCAAGATGGGGAGGAAAAAGCCTCTTGTTATGGCTAGGTCTGGATAAAGGAAAGTTTGCTTATATAAAATTTAGGAGGAGGTAATATCAGACCTTCATATTTCTCCATTTGGCCCGTTTCACAATACTAAATTCACCTGAAACTATGCACGCCTGAAAAATCTCAGTGATGTCCAGCCAAGCATCTATCTTCCTCCAGCTTTCTTCAGAGAACACCTCCCATGACAGTCAGAGATAAATTTTCTTCATGGAGAACATTTTCCTCCTAATTATTCTAGAGGGAACAGCTCTGATGGTGCAGATCTTTCTCAAGTAAAATCCCTGCTGTAGTAGAGTATAAACACCTGATCACATACCCTGGCCCTATCCATGTCTCATGGATATAAATTTCAAGGCCCTCCATAGTGGACTTAAGAACAAGACCTGACCGCCCAGGATCACAGAATGAGATGAGTTTGAAAGCAATGTCAAAATACTCCCATTACATGGAAATGAGCTTGTACCCAGATTTCTGTTTGTCAAAGTTTCTGTGACATGTACTGTCCAAAGCCATGGTTTACTGGGGAAGGGGGCAAGGGTTTACCAAAAAACTATTTTTTTCCCCATTAGTTCTTAAAAAAAAAAATTAAAATAGATAAGTTTGATGGTTCTTACCACTCCAGATTCATCCACATTCTATTTGCCTGGGTCTAATGTTCTTCATGCCCTTGCTGCTGAAACTGCTGCTGTGCACTAAAATTGTAATAAGTTAGGTAAATCCCAGATTACTCTAAAACCAACACAAGCTCTGAGTTATGAACACTTTCCTTTTCAGACTTTTTGGGGCTGGGGAGCAGGATGGTAGCCCCCTTTGTTCCAGGTCTTCTTTTCTGTAACACTGAATTGTTTTGGATGACACCTGTCTGTTTTTTATACTTCAAATCACAATTCCACCTTCCGCCTCCCGCCCCTCCCAGGACTTTCTTTTAAGGCTATTTCCTCATTAAGAACAGGAGGAAAAATTTCCATTGTGCAATCCAATGAAGGGATATTAGTGGAGAATTTGGTCGTACGGGATTTGAAACCCATTAGATTGCCAGCACAAAATCTTGGCTGGGGTGAAAAGCTGTGCGGGTGCTGAGATGACAGCCATGATACTTTCCCATCACCAGTCCATGCTAGCAATTTATGGAGTTTGGATGCAATTGCTGGCAATGACTTAACTGCCAGCATGGCCACAACAAATCACTTTCAGCATCATGTCAGCTTTCTGTGATTAAATTGTGGATCTGAGAAGGCCCAGCCTTATGGGATCTGTATATAAGGGCAGACAAAGGCAGACATGAGTGTTTCCAGAGCCATATCCAGGAGAGAAATGGATAGGGGCACAGCCACAAAACCATTCCTGGGCCCCATGACTTGGAGCATGATGTCAGACAAAGCTAATGAGGGGGAACAGACCTGTCTGAGCCCTCTCCTTCAGCCTGTGCGAGAAATTCGTGCCTGAATGCTACATAGGGAGATGCCATCTGTTTTGTCTGGGTCAAGGATATGCTGCCCTTCAACTGGGGCAAATCTAAGAAAGGAAACCGGGGCTGGTGGAGGCTAAACCCAGAAGCAGGGAGCTAGAAGATTATGAATTTTTATGCCTGTGGGTCTAGTCCAGTTGGGATCAGGAGGGAGGGTGAGGAGGACCTGCCAGCTGAAGTAAGCATGGAGATGGAGGCTCACAGATCCTGCCCACATGACAGGAGTGAGGAGGGGCAGGAAGCTCCTGCCAAGCAGGGCTATGCCACAAGAAGAAAGATTAACTAACAGCTGAGGAGCTGATGGCAACAGCAACAGCCAGTTCAATCAAATAACTTCCAGCATACAGCAGCAGCATTTATCAGGTCCTTACAGACTACCCAAAACCATAGTACCTAAATGGTTTCTACAGATGGTAGCATATCATTAATGTTAGCCTTGTGCTTGCTTGCCCAATGAGCTATCTGCAGCACATTAGCTACCCCACTATATTAGTTACCTAAAGAAAAGGCAGAGCTGTATGAAACAGCTAGAAAACACTCCAAAACACAAGAATGGTTTAAATAAGCCTAGTCTTCCCTTTTGTGTCCATAAACACCTGCTGTGATGCTTTTGCATGTGTCCATGAAACCTCTTGCAGATCCAGAGTGGGACATGTTTTGTAAATGAACAGGAGATTTAAATTAAAGAGTAAGCAAAGGTAGTGGAAGCAGTTGAGAGTGATCTGTCCCTCTCCCTTCCACAGATAAGATGCAGCAGGCAGAAAGGAGATCATTCTCATCTCAATTATACAGGCACAACTCTGAAGACAGTCCACAATCCTTCAGAGGGTATTGGTATGACTGGGACCAAAATCTGCCCAAAGGCTGCTAAAGGTGAAACTAACTTCTATTCCTTAAATATCCCAAACCTCAAATAATATTTGCAGTAACAGCAGGACCATGGTCTCAGGTAGAGGGTCCAGGAATACCCAGATTGTTATATAAAATCTACCCTTATCAGTAGCTCTTACACTGGGTATTAAGCTAATGAGATATGCTGCATGAATAATATGCCCAAGGCCTTTTTGGCCCCCTGAACTAAAAACAACAAATCCCACACACTCCTCTTGATTTCGTTTTCATTGCATATAATCATGAGCATTTCTCCCAAGGTCTACAAAAGACAGAGGCTGCATTCTTCGTGACTCACTGAGCTATCATCTGGTGACTGAAGGTGTAAGACAGACCAGATGTCTGCTGGGGCTACTGTCTGCAGGGCCTGCAGAGCTGCCTGCTACCAAATCACAGGAGAAGTTGCCACCCTCTCAGACCTGACAAGAAAATTGCTTGTGATAATTCCCTAACCCTCAGCAGTTAAAATAAAGCAGATTAGAGCTGAGTGGGGTCATTTTGGTGGGGACTGCATTAGCAAACTGCTCACACTAACATCAGTGTGGCATAGATGGCTGTAAAAGGGTAGGCAACCTCTTCCATTGCTCCAGCTGGATCCAGAAAGGGATATGCACTCTGAATCAGACTAGGGCTAATCATCTCATTACTAAAAAGAATCAGAAGCTTTCTTTTGGCATAATCCCTTAAATCCTTCCAGCTACTTTTCTGTCTCCCAGGGCACACTGCTGCCAGTTTTCAGTACAATGCTGATGCACTCTTGCAGTGAAGGAGGAGTCTTGCAAGAGAAGCCACCAGACTGTCTGTCACAGTGCTGATGGCACGGAAATCTTTCTTTCACTCTTTCCTTCCCTAGAATTTAGGAGGCCCCATTCAGTTGCTTAAACAGTCATCTAGAGCCATAGAACAATTCCCACATGACATAAAGCTACCACTCTGGAAGGGCACAGGTGTCTTGCTGGTCTTTGGTAATCTGCAGCAGTTTCATACACCCATGTGCATCTAGCAGGGGAAAAGGCAGCTAAATTTACACAACTGAACTGAGCTATTAGGTCAGAAATTCAGAGGTTTTTCTTCTGACAACTGTTATGGCAAGGGTCAGGCAGTGGCAAAATCTGCTGACCTTATTCAATAAACACATTTGTTATGTGAAACAATGTGGGCTTGCATCTGAAAAGGTAAAAGATGCAGCTAGACACATTTGGATATTTTCAAAAGGTAGCCAGCATGCAGGATTCCAACTTCTACTCACTGCACCAAGGAAAATTAAAGCATCCTGTCACCTCTGGTGACTTTCAAAATTCCTGGTGCTTGCACCATATAGCAACACAGAGCTCCAAGCAGGAGCAGAGTTTACAAGCCCCAAACAGAGGCGTGGCACAAATGCAGTCAAGCATTCGGCACAGGAGCGTACAACTACATCCTCTGCCTCTGGTGCTGCTCAACACTCTGCTAAAAGTGCTGAAATACGGGTGGCTATGCAAGGGCAAGGATGGAGCCACAGCTTTCAGTACTCTGCAATCAGTCCTGTCATAAATTCATAGAATGGTTTGTGTTGGAAGGGACCTTAAAGATTTAGTTCCAACTCCCCCTGCCAACTCCCACTAGACAAGGTTGCTCAGGCCCTCACCCAATTTGCCCTTGAACACTTCCAGGGATAGGACATGGAACTTTCTGTAAGCATGATGGGAAGAAATCATTTCAACTCTTACTCCACCATGTCAAATATTTTTTGTAATAGTGGGTCCTCAAATTTAACTCAAAAAACTAACCCAAATTTCACTCTTCCAAAGCACAGTGGCTTCTGTGTGCCTTCTCCATTTTGTTAATTACTCTTACACAGCCAGAGATAGGGAAGGAGGAGACCAATGCTATGTAAATGGATCTGACCCATCACCTTTTACCACAGCATTACCAAGGGACAAACACACTTAGGAAATCCAATTAGTGGAGAATCCACAGGATGCAACTGTTCATAAGCAGCTCTCATTGAATACATTGGCAAATACACATGCAAAATGAAAGTTTGTTCAAGAGTGGATAAACATGCTGCATTGATTAGACAGGCAGCTGTTAAAAGTTTGTTTGTCTCTCTCAGATAAGTCAAACAAGAGGATAGATAGACAAGTAGATAGGCTGACAGACAAACATATAGATAGAATTGTTCCTGCTAAAGCGCAGGTTGCATTTTCAGGGAGGTGGTTTGGGTAAAATCAATAAACCAATTTCTGGAAGCCAGAGTGCCGCCCGTCATTAGAAAAAGGCCTCTGAAACCACCCCACACTCGGCTGTGAGATCTCTCTTCATGGGTTTCAATGAGAGTGAAATTGAGTGACTTCAATAATTTCATGCCGGGTTATGGGAGGAAGGTGAGGAAGGGTGAGTTCCCAACCATCTAATAGGTCTCTAACAGCTCGATAATTGGCCCATCCTGTGGGTGATTAAGGATGAAAATAACTAATTTCCGCTCATCTTACAGACTAATCAGATCACCTCACCCCTATCATTTTCTCCTCTATTTAAAGATGCAGTCTCCTTCTTTCTGGCATCAAAGGCTAGCAGGATGCAATTATTTAAGTTAGTAAAGAAAGAGTTCGGGCCAGACTGGTGTTAGTGAGTTTAAGATACCGATTGGTTGCTCTGTAATAAACCTTTTACTTCTGGTTTCTGCTACAGTGCGCCAGCCTCGTGTGCAGCATAGGAATCCTGCTACCAGAACCCAGTGCTCTGCACTGGAAATAGAGAGGGTTGGGCTCAGACATTGGACCCAAATCTGAATATTACAACACTTGGGCATCATCTCCAGCTTTGGCTTCCTAGCCATACTTTCAAGAGTTTGTATGGCTGGTGATTTCTTGTTAGAAAGGCCAGCTTTCAGCACTATTGCTAGCATAAAAAAATCCATATACAGCGAATTAGATACAAAGTGCACATCCTGTGTGGTTCCACTGAGGCTTCTTGGCCACCAGGAGCAGGCAAGAGGCCACAAAGATGAAATTAAGGGCTGAACTTATCACACTGTGGAGTGGGGAATATAATTTTACTCCTTGACTCGAAGCTGTGCTCCAACCCCAATTGTGTTACTTCCTGCATGGCTCAATGCAACACTAAATGTTATGTCCCACTTCAGGCCAGTCCTTGTCTAGATTCATGGCTGTGCCTTTACAAACTCCTTAGGGAGGGTCACAGACATTGGTTCTTCATGCCCCACCAGTGTACATAGGTCTGAAGAGGTGTTCTGGATTATATGGGCAGGTATCTCCTGGTTTAGTGCTAAACTGAGTGCTGGCAGTACTGGTGGGAAAGGCACAAATGATGGGAAATTAGTGTGACAACTCTCCTTGACTAGTCCACACTATAAAAGAAGCATTGAGGTCCATCTTCAGTAGAAAGATTTGGACTTTCTTTCACTAGAGGCTGCTGTGAAGAACTCTTGGAGACCTCAGAGAAACACAGGGAAAGCCCTTAAGCTCATGTCTCTCTCTCCCCATATGAGAAGCTTGCAGTACACTGCTTTAAATAATAAGTTTCACTCTCCAGATTCTTCTGCAGTATGCCCTGTAGTCTCAAAAGATTACAGTGTGGCATAACCCATGAAACTGTGGAATAAAAAAAGCAAGATTTTTCCTGAGAGAGAAGAATAGAGCAAAAATGAAATCTGGTTGGCAGAGATTTCTTCATCATGCCTGCCATTCTGGGTACCAAACACGCTCTTCTACAATTCTGCAGCGGGCAGACTGTGATTCATACAGGAAACTCAAGCACAGCTGTCTCAATACCATAAGTCTCTGTCAGGATACCAGAGATCAAGACGAAGGAACTGAGACTGAGACCTTAGAGGTGGCCTTGGCGCTGCTGTTCCTTTGCATTGAGCAATTAAGCAGTATTCACAGAGGGAGAACTCCAGGCCTGGAATTGAATTGGGTCAGTTCACTGGCATAATCCTGATTATTTCCAAAAAAGTCCAGTGTCAAGCCCTATTTCCCTGAATGTAGCAAAAACCACAATGAATGCAGTTTTCTCCCTCATTATTTTCCGGTCTACATCTCCAGTTAGTCCTGTGTCCTGCACACCTTATCTACCTGCTTGCTTTCAGTGACACATTCCCAACTTCCCTCACTTCACTTCACCCATGCTTTTGCTGCTCTTATCCTGGAAACCTCTTGGCCCTCATAAATTTTGCCTCATGCCTTAAGCAGTACCCTTTTCTTCATCTCCAAGAAAGGAAAGCTTCATTTTGCCTGGAAGGAAAGATCCAAATCTCAGTTACTGGCTTTCATCATATCTCTGCCAACAGGGATGTCACTGCTGTGGCTTCTTGATAGGACTTCTTTTTCAGGCACATCCTTCATTGCTTCTGCTATAGAAGTAAAGTCATCCTTTCCCCAGAAGAAAGCCATTGATGCACTCTTAGCACTACACACACTCATTCAAAAAAGATGAACAAAGCTGTAGGTATGACAAGCCAAAACATCCTACCACTCATCCCACTCTCATCAAAAGCACATCTTTGCTCAGGACATAATGATCCCATAGCAGAGATAGCTGCTATTATTCCCTATCATCGCAGCTTCCCAATTTCTCACCAAATGTACCCCATCTCCAGCCACCATATGCAGCCTGGGCAGGTTGCCAGCTCATTTTGTGTGTGCTGCTCTGCAATGCTGGGATCTGCAATCAGGAGCAGCCTGGTAGCTAATGGTAAGCAGGCCTGTGCAAGGACATCTCCCAGTGTCTTGAATTTCAGTCTGGGCTCCTGTGTGTTTGCTAACACCCTCCGACAGCCCATCAACAAAGATGATGGAATACCAGTCATCTGCAAGGCAGGGGTTGAAGGCTGGAATCAGCTTTACCAAGGCTTCAGTGCCCATTACAGTGTGCAAGAACATTCCTGGGTGCTCTCTGGGCAATTGTTTCAGAGGTTCAGGGAAGCATAGCTACAGGGCTGTGGAGCTGTCACAATGTGAATGAGTGAGATTTTAAACTTCTCAGCCGAAACATGTGGCAAAAGTAAACCTCAAAACTACAGCTCCGAGAAGTGAACCCTCCCACACCTCTCAAGGGGTCCCATGTCTCTCTGGCAGTGGAAAGGCCACTGCCATTAACTGCTTCACTGCTGGCTCATAGAAGGAGAAAGCAAAACGCCTTATTGAGAACTACAGTGAGGACCTCATCTTGGCACCTCAGCATGGTGTTTGCAGCTTATTGGTGAGGCTTGGTAAAACATTCCCATTTTCATTCCTTTTGGTTCTATCCTGCCTGCAACATTCACATGAGGTTGAAAGGAGACCATAAGCAAGATGAGGACCCACGAAATAATTAAAGGGGGTCCCTTTGACAAACTAAGGTAAACAGAGTAAATTGTAATAACAAATATTTTCCTCTATGAATGTGAGTCTTTTTCTCCCCTTTTTCCAGCTTGTGGAAGATCCCTGTGCAAATGGCAATTTCCTTATATCCATAAGTTATTAGAATTTATATACTATTATATGAGAAATATACTATTTTGTCACATATTTTGGTGTAGAGTGACTGCAGATAGTCATTTTGTGAGCTGCAGTGCTTAGTCCCCGTTGGCCACACTTGGTAACCTCCAACTTATCCATTATCCTGCTGATAAGCATTTCCAGTGTGAAAACCTACTTGTGGGGTTTTCAACTAAATTCTCTTGATTTCAAACTCCTTCTCAAAGTCCTCAAGTTAAGTGAGTTAGCAATTCAGTTCTATATATCAATAATACATAACAGCCCTTGCGCTCCCAGACAGCACACTGGGAAGAAGAGGGTGTGGAGGAAGGGAAGGCAGCCACACTCTCAATAAAAGCATTATGAGAAATTTACACAGTTGTGAAATTACTTTTTTTCTTAATGGTTTGCCAAGCTCCAGGATGGAGCCAGCAGCAAGATAAGAATTGCAGAGTCTTACATACTTTCAGGTTTCCTTGCAAGTATCTCATACGGCTCTGGTCACCCATTCAGTATGCATTCGAGTATGTGCTTAGAATTAATTATTCCCTATGCCCAGAAGGCTATTCCAGCTTTTCCACAGAGACCTATTCTAACAGTTTCCAGCACATACATAAAGAAACCCAGGCTTACACACATGACTGAATAAAGGCAGGCTGCTGATTGAGGTCTTCACTACTAATTATGTAATTATATGTGTGTAGGCACAGACATATAAGCAGGATGCATGGCTCAGCTTACCTGCTCCACTGCACGTTCCCCCACCAGTTTTCACTGCACCTGGGCTTCTGTCCCTTCTCCAGCACAACGTGCCACATTCACTCACAGAACCGATCTGCCCTCAAAACCACTTCTCTCACATTTCTAAATCTCTTGGCGTAAAACCTGTTATTCTCTTGACATTAGGCTATTCAATACCTGTCACTTCCCCCCTTCAAAAAAAAAAAATTGACTTCCAAGTGACATTATATGATAAGCAGTTATATACTGAGACTTCTAACCAGATGAAGCCCTTCCATCACTAGAGGCAACACGGAGCACATGGGATAAATGCTCGCCGTCACAGTGTCTGTCTGCTTGCTGCCTCATGTAAGGAGCTGCTCCTCAGTCACAAAGCCCTGCTGTTTGAACCTGCTCTGCAGCTCTGAGGAACAGACTCTCTACACGAGTATCTGCAGTAGTCCCATTGCCAGAAAGGCTGGTGCTCTCTAGGTTACATTTGGAAAACAGATTCAAACCCTCTTTTTTTCTCTGCTACCCCATTTTACCAGTTTATTGTTAAAATTCCTATCTCAGCATTAATGCTTGACATGAATCTGGTCCAGCAACTTTTGGGTCTGGAACAGCACCTCACAGACTGCTCCAAACCTGGAAATGTATCCATGCTGTATCTTACCCTCACTCTTTCCAAACAATGGGGATGTAGGTCATTCAACACTACCAAAAAATGCCTCCAGAATGCAAAGTAATACAGAACCATGGGACACAGGAGTTTGGACTGGAAGTAAAGCCAAGCTAATAGTTTACTGAAAGCAAGGAGCAAACCACAGAGGGACACTGGGTATGGCCAAGACACCAGGACTCGATACCTATTTTTCTGGTTAGCAGGTCCAAGAGGCCCCAGGATCTCAGTCATGCTTTGCAGCTGATTGCAGGTATTTCTGTGAGCCTAGTGCCCTGTCCTGTTGTGCCAGTACAGAACACTTCTGGTTAGGACTCACCTGAGTCACTGAAACTCCCTCACCAGCTTATGTTTTCATGGGAGTTGCAGGACCCCTCAAAGGTCAATAGTAACAAATATTATTATTAATATAATAGCACTCAAAATAAGGAAAAGAAACTCATACTTTCAGCATCTTAGAGTTTTCTGGGTTGTAAAAACAGCCCACCCAGCCAGCAGTTTGTCATGGAGCTTAGTTCTGCCATAAAATGCTAATCAGCCTGAACAGTCACGTCCCCCCTGCACCATATCTTTTTATGAGCACATTAACATGGTCGTTAGGAAGAGGGGACTCATATGGACACAAACACGCACCACAATCATTTATTTCCCCCTCAGACTCCATCCTGAGTGACTCTAATTCATTAGCAGGAAGCAGTTTTCCTTCCCCTCCTTTGAGGTGGTTTCTGGTTTCCGGAAACCCAGACATGCCCAGACTACCACATTGTTGTGTCCCCATAGTGCATAATTTATTCCCTATGTCAGATGTCACAGGAGCAGGTGGTGCCACCTCCTCTGCAAGGAAGAACACTCATACTCTCTGGAATCTTCATGAGGAATCGTGTTGTTGAAATAAAATACATATGAGAAGGTTAAAAGTTATAAATTCACTGAATCACTGGAGTGTAGTACAGGACAAAGAAAAGAATTTGTGAAGAATGAGAGAATAAAAAAAAAACTGTAGGAACCAAAAGCCATGGCCTAAGTAAGAACAGGAGGACACTATGAATCAAGTTACAAAGCCAAAGAACAATTTAGCTTGAACTTTGTGATCATTAACATAGTAAAATGCCCATCCATAACCTATGATGAGCCCTTACCCATATAAGCGCCTTCCTCTTAGAGCATGCATAGTAAAATAAACGTGCACTGTGTCTTTAAGCCAAGAGGCGAGAAGGAAAAGCCAAATACTGTGTCTTTAGGTTGTTAGGCATACGTGAAATGGCAGGTTTTTATTGTTCAAAGAGTACAAAAATGAGCAACTGGCATACTGAAGGGGTGCTAGCTTTGTGGATTTAACACCTATCACCCATTTCTGCACAGACAAGAAATAAAATCAAATATCTCTACTCTGTGTGTGGACTGGCTTCTTGCACACAGGGTTAAAGAACCCTGTGCTAGGGATAACAGTGTCATGTGGATCACTAGATACAGCTACTTTTTGTTTGGACTAAGGGCCTGTCAAAGATTTGATAAAAGTCACCTTTTTCCTTCAGATACCAAAAACGATCCCTCTGTATGTGATATAAAGATAGAGCTGGGAATAAAGTTTGGTGATTCAGATAGAGAGATACAGGTCACTGCCACTCAAGCTAAGAGAGAGCTAAAGCCAATTTTAGGAGTAGATAGCCAATCTCTAGAGGGCACCTTCAAACACACAGGCAGTGTGAGATGCACAGTAAAGGACAGCAAATACCTCAGAGCAAAGAACACAAGGGCATCGGTCTTGTGGGTGTAACCCCTGACTGGCAGGGAAAAGGATGACCCCCATCTCTGTATTTATGGCACCCAGACCCAAAGCGTCACTGACAGGTCCAGGGTGTGACTGCATCCTGCCTTAGTCCCCTTCTTGCCAGATCCTGTCCACTTGGGCTAAACAAGAATAAGGCTGTAGGAACTTTAGTGCAAATGATTTCTTTTTTCCCAAATTCTTTCTTTTTCCCCATCAGTGAATTGTCCCCTCTTTCCATCTCCTATTCATACCCTATCTCACTGTATGCAAACCACAATCCCCCTTTTCTTCTTTCTGCTTTATTTTCCTGAACACTCATTAACTACTCACAAAGGACCGTGCCTGGCAGATCGGAGCTGCAATTATCTCCTGGTTCTGACCCGTGTTCAGCGGTCAGAGATTAGCATCAGCAATAATAATGGAGTGCGAGATGCAGGCAGCTGCATGCTGGGGATTTGACAAGTGTCCAGACTGCTGGAGCCAACGTGAGGGGAAGAGAATCCACGCAGGGGACTGTGTCCTCGGGAAGGTGGATGTGGACATTTCGGTTTTTCCAACACATCCTTCATGCCTATTCAGGGAAGATGATCAGCTTGTCCTCCGGTATTCCAGCTGTAAATCCTATGCAACTCCTGCTCGTTCTGATGCACCCATGAACCTAAGGGAGGCAGGAGGCCATTTCTGGTACAGTCACCCTTCTGACTTCAAACTTCACTTATTTTCTTTTCATTTTCAAAGTGCAAAACCCATCAAGAAAATAGAACTCCAAATCATACACATTAGCAAGGAAGTACTTCCCAGACTGCTAAAATAAACAGTCCTGCCATTTCCCACCCCCAGTAAAGGAGAGGAAAAAATATTTGACTTTCCTGACTTTCTGAATGCCTTCCCAGTGAGAGCCACCTTGCAGCTTTCATGCTTTCTGTCCACACACTCGTCTGCTTAAGGCATCCATCCACCTCAGTCCACCATACTGTAATTAAGATTCCACAACAGGCTTTGGTTGGGTCTCCTTCTCATTTCTCTCAGATTTTCAACAGCTTTGTTTTTTTTTAAAAAACTGTGGTTTTGTTTGTATATGGGTTTATTATTTCTTGTTTTCAGTTACTGCAAACAGGCTCTGACAAACAGGTAAGTCCTGTAATAAGCTTGGGAAAATAGTTGATCTTTGACTCAGTCTTATCTCCTCCATCCATCAATACTATTAGGGCTGTTTCTATGTCACATCCTTGGCTGAACCTTCAACACAGCAAGTCCAGGCAGTCAAAACTTTCCAGGCAATGTTGGAATATCCCTGTCACTTAACATCTTCTGGATACCACCTTTGTTTTTGCCTCCCTCAAAGGGGAAAAACTGTAGACAAGATTCCTGACTTCAGGGATGTATAAGTTCAGGATAAAGCAGGATCTGTTTATCTATTTGGCAATAATATTATAAGCTTAGCTGATAGCAAAATAAAAACCCCAACCAACCGAATAAAAGAGCCCAACAAACACAACAAAAATTGATAGATACAAGTACAGCTACTAAGAGAATGGCTATGAACTTTGTTCATACCTGTTTCCAGTTAAGGTGCTTGATCCACTCCTCGCCCGACTTGAAATATCCAGACTTTTAGAAAACAGGAAGAGAATTCTCATCAGTACCAATGTTTTTCAAAAGATGATTTCAAATTCATCCCGCTTCTGGTTATCTTAGAAATAACAGGAGAACAGACCCTATCAGGGCATATCACTGCTCCCTGAATCTGGTATCTGCAGACACCCGGACATTTGGAAGTGCAGTGATAATGAAAAAGAAAAAAAAAATAATTGAAAGTCTCAGAGCCTCAAATACTGATCAGCTTGAATTTGGAGAAAGTTCAAATTTGATTTGCATTGTAGCTGATTAACCTTGTTCATCCTAAAAATATACCTTAGTATATTTCCACAGCTATAAGATGTCTGAAAAAATGACAGAAAGAAAATGCTAGGAAACAATTGCTTGAGTTGATAAAATGTTTGCAGTTCAAGTGGCCTCACACCCACTTTTGTGGCTTCAATATAAATTTTAAAATTTTTTTTATTATTTTTTTCTGGCACAAAAACTTTCAGCAATTAACTTTAGATTTCTATAGGCAAGTATTTACACCAGGACCTGCTACCTGCTGGTTTCCCTTAAGTAGGAAGCAATATTATGTGTTAGATTACCAATCACAATACCAAATTGAGTGAAGACAGAAAGAGCTATGCAGGGAAAAAAAATGAAGGGAAGGGGAGTGTAGTAAAGTAGCAGTATTCCACTTTTCTAAACACAAAACATGAGTTGAACAATGACAAGGTTGCATTCAGTTCCAATCTGCCAATTTCAAAGGCAAAACAGGTTCAAGAAGATTTGTAGCAACATCCAGTTTTCACCTGGAGGACACCTGGTTCCGGCCAGCCACAGATAGAGTTTATCACATAAACCCTTTTTAGTAGCTGTAGTGAAATCATTAATTGATCATTTATCACCTCCCTGGAAATGAATAAATTCCCACATCTGCTCTCACCCTTGCTGTTCAGAAGACCACAGGATTTTGTCATGGAATGGACTAAGCAGATAACCCCACACTTTCACATTTATGCAACCTTCTAGTTATATTAAGTTCAAGGCATGCTGTTTCTGCTGAGTGAAAGTCTGAACTCCCACGAATTACTTATTCCCATTTAGTACGTGAACAGAAGATTCTGCTTTGCAGGGCTGTCGATCCAGCGTGAAACTCACTTTGGAAAACTGTTTTTAAAGAGAATATCTGCATGACAGGGGGAGAAGGTGGAGGAATAAATCTCCTGGTACTTTTGTTCATTATTTAAAGCAACTGTTATTTTCTCTCTCATTTTTCTTTCAAATTTGATATCTAAGAGACAAGATTTCTTCTACTAGGCATCACTGGGGGAAACAGAGCATGCAATCCGTTTCAGAGAATGCTTTATTCCAGCATTTCAGGCAGAAGAAAGGTCCAGAGGAGATGAAAGAAGCAGCAACCAGGAACCTGAAGAGACTTTGAAATGCAGCTCTGGTCTTTGCTTGCTCAAACCTCACATGAGCCACTTCTTTGGGTGCCTCTGTGTGGCATAATAATGCCATCCTGGTTTGCATCAAAAATAGTGAGGTCAGCAGGACCACGGCAGTGATTGTCCCCCTGTACTCGGCACTGGTGATGCTGCACCTTGAGTGCTGTGCCCAGTTCTGGGCCCCTGACTGCAAGAGGGACATTGAGGTGCTGGAGAGTGCCCAGAGAAGGGCAACAGAGCTGGGGAAGGGTCTGGAGCACAGCTTTGATGAGGAGCTAAGGGAGCTGGGGTTGTTTACCCCGAAGAAAAGGAGGCTCAGGGGAGATCTTATTGCTCTCTGCAACACCCTGAAAGGAGGCTGTCGTGAGGTATCAGCTGGCCTCTCAGGCAACCAGAGACACAAGATGAGAGAAAGTGTTCAAAAAAAGACTGGATGTGACATTTAGTCCCATGGTATAGCTGACAAGGTGGTATCTGGTGAAGGATTGGACTTGAAGTCCAAACTTGACTTCAATATTGATCTTGAAGGTCTTTTCCAACCTAAATTATTCTGGGCATATACCTTGTCTAACACTACCAAATACAAAATGCAAGGAAGGGAAAACTAAGTGAGGTCTGTTAATGGGATAAAATCTATCAGGGTTCCTCCCACCAAGCACCACTACAGAAAGTCACTATAATGAACATCTGACCAATGCACTCAGGTCCCCACATCTCTTAAGGGGTCTTGTGGCTCATCACTAACTGTTCTGCTCTGTCAGGACTCACCAGGTTGCAAAACACAAACATTAATGAAGTTGCAATGCCTGACTGTATCCATTGTTTTCTTCCAGAAGCTTCCCCTCTTCCCCTGCTTCCATGGTCCTGAGGCTTCAGGTCATGCTGAGCACAACAGTCTTTACTGAAAAAACAGTCTTGGCTCAGCTCTGACCCTAAGACTCCAGAGTCAGCCCTTATGGTACTTGACACACTCTCATAACTGATCTTTGCAACTTCTTCTGTCCCTAATGTCCTAGCAATTAACCAAATACCTGTATCAACATGCCACCTGGTGCATTTCCTTTTTTAAGACCAGCATTTTGCCAAGGGTAACTCACACACTATAGACAAGGCCATCAGATAAATACAGAGTGCATAATAACCTGGCATGCCTTTATGAGGCAGGGAAAAACCAGTATATCACGGGATTTCAGGCAGGGAGTACAGCATCAGCAAGCTGGAGGGGAAAACATTATTAACGAAGCACTTTCTCTGAGCTACTTGATAACTTTGGATGAAGTAAGCTGGAGGATATGTTAACTTTGTGCATACACAGAATGGGCAAGCCTTGTGACTGTTAATGGCTTTGTTAAATCATTTCTCTCAGCGAGTCTGTCTGTAATAAAGGATTGCTGCAGCTACCCTCATTTTTTAAGCTGCTTTGAGTTTTGCACAAGGAAAGTATTAAGTGCTGGCATTACATCTGTAAAATTAAGGCCCTAAAAAGGTCAAAGTCATCAGCTTAATTTTTGCAAAGAGGATTGAGCAACACTGGGATCTCAGGGTATCTGATTAGTTATACCTTACAGTTCTTTCTGTTGTCTGGTCTACTGTATTTTGACTGTGTTTTCTCTTTCAAAGGTTTGTGGAGGCTTTAAGTTAATTTTGTGGTAGCATAAGGTACCAGACTGCCAAACTGCAAGATTAAAAGGATCCTACGTGTTTAGATCTGCAAGAAATATCAGCACCAACTACTCTATCCATTATCCCATCTCCCTTTCCCACACTCCCTTTCTACCCTAAAATAACCTCAGCAATTAAACTGAGAAAGGACTCACAGAAGGAAGAAAAACTGCAATCTCTGTGTCCCATTTTGTCCCAACCCTCTCTGGCTCACTGCCCAACAGGAAGGCTATTTATACCAAATTTTTCTTCAGGGGATGATGAAGGACTCTGCTATATCTCATCTCCCCATCTGATGGGCAACTAATCAGCCACCAAATCATAATGATTTTCAGATGTGGAGCAGGGTAAGAAGGCAGAGGTGAGAAGCATTAAACATCCTCCCAATTTGCATACATGCAGTCACCTGAGCTTGAGCTGTAGGGTAACAGGTAACATCCACCAAAGTGAGCATGAACAATGAAAAATGTGAACCAAACAGTCTCAGTTTGGATAGTCAGCTCTTTTTCTCCAGGCCATAGAATGACCTGGGCTGGAAAGGACCTTAAAAGCCTCTTACTTCCAACATCCCTACCATGGGCAAGGACATCTTGCACTTAATCAGGTTGCCCAGACTTTGTTTGAAGGAAGCAAAGATATTCCAGCTGACAAAGAAAGGAGACAACATTCACTCCAGCGCACTGCCACTGAGCCACATCCACCCAGCCTCAGAAGAGAAAGCAAACAGACAGACAAGCCTTTTTGGTGTGATACAATTACAATACCAATCACTTTTTCAGAGCTTGCTAATCCTAAACTCATCAAGGTTTCTATGGACCCCATCACCTTGGAAATCCCAAATTAATTTCATCAGTACAGAGACTCCTTCTCTTATTTATTGCATGGAAAAACATTGCTCTGCAGGACCATCAATCCAGCCCGAAATTCAATGTGCTGAAAGAAAGGAAAATCTGCATGTTGAAAAACAAAGGCAAAACCAGAAACTTCCCAAAGACAGTGGACATCAGGGGAAGTGATGATATGGTTGTTCTGTCTCAAGGCAAGGGAAAAGGATTATTTATAGTGGACAGAGAAGGGGAGAAATAAACCTGCTGGGGAACTGGTTCAATTAAAAGTATTCAAAGGTAGGTTTCAGAGCAAAATGAACAAAAGTCAAGTAACATGAAGAAGGCCTCTATATCACCCTTCAGAGGTGTTTCAGGCTCCCTCCAAATGCAGGTGGAAAAACCACTCAGATCTGATTTACATGGGCTTAGATTTCCCTTCCCCTGCCAGCAGGAGGACTAGAAATGGACAGAGCCCTCTATTTCAGTGCCCAAATGTATCAGAAAGAGTGTTTTCAACAACCAGGGGGCCACAGAACCAGTCCATCCACCTTCACACCCCTTTTAGAATTCAGAACTTCTCCCCTGGGGCCCACTGACTCTCTTCCTTCAAATCCACTTTCAGAGTACATTTATTCTTGAAGTTTCTTAAGAAGTTAAAGTCTTTCCTTTTAAGCAATTGCGACAAAAATAGCCTGATATGGAAAAAACCCACCCACACATAAACATCTAAAAGCTATTCTAATGTATATCACATTTTTCAGAGAGAAGGAAGGGTAATCAGTTGTTCCCTTCACCTATCCTACTGCTGGCTCCACAGGCAGCATGTCTTTCTGCAGAAAGACTTTTCTATCCACGGCTGACGGAGTTTACACCTCTCTCAAGGAGAAGGACACAGGAACAGAAAGCCCTCTAGATCCTGCCATCTGACAGAAGAGAACTGTCCTTTGACAAGGACTTTGTGCTTTGACAAAGACAGCTACAGCTACACTTCACAGGGTGGTTTAGGGTGAGGGGCTCACACCTAGACATCTGAACTGCAGATGTTTTAAAGTCATGGTAGATGGGGGTCAGCCTCAGTCTCCTCTCATATCTCCCATGAGATATGTTGCCAAATTGCAAAAAAAACCTAAAAGCCCCACCAAAACCAAAACAACAAAAAAACCCCACAGAGCAAACGATGAAAAATGAAAGGAAATTTAAGTAACAAGATGGATCTTGTGGAAATTTGGAGAATTTAATAAATTTCTAACACATTTAGAGAACTTCATTCAAGAAACAAAGGAATCAGTGACCTGCAACTCACCTGTACTCCTCTCTTCTCTTGCTGTGTCTTCATCTTGATAATACTGTGGAATTCTATTTTACTGATCTTCCTTGAAGGGATCATTTGACTCAAAAGATCAATCCTGCTTCCCCAGCAAAAAATAGAGGCTGTGTGGGGACAGATGTCTTTGTCCTGTTGATGAAACAACCATCAGCTGGATCAGATTGGTGGTACTTTTTCTCCTTTTTCAAAAGTATTAAAATAGAGAAAATGAGGGAAATACTTTTGAAAAAGAGAAAGACATCTCATATATATAGGTCGCTAATTAAAGAAAGCTGCTAATTAAAGTCAATTAGAACCCGACTGACCCGTAATAATATTAAAATACTTACAGCAGAACCAAATTGTCCCTGCAAAAAGGGATTTTGCTTTTCTGCATACAATTCATGGGGAGGACAGAGGAGAGTTGAGGGAAGCTCCCCACTGTGCAGATGTTTCCCTGACATGATCCAAATAGGTAGATCTGGATGGCATAAAATCTGACAAGGGAATTCAGCTGCATAGGGACTTCACCTGTCTTCATATTCCACTGGATGGGGGATTTCACATGGTGAGCATCCTTCTCACTTACCATGTCACAAAATGTCTGCCAAATGACTATGGGCAACTAACTAAAAGGAGATTTGTCTCCTAAACACCCATCTATTTTTTATAGAATTATCTACTTTTCAGTTATTGAGCGAGCCTCCACATCTTCATACCACCCATCTTCCTAGACAGAAGTCCCTTCACAGCAGCTCTGGATATGCACTGATCCCTGTCTTTCAGAAGCAGTAGGGCCACAAAAAGCCATGCCCTGTGCTAGTGCTGTCTGTACTCTGAGACAGGAGACACCAGGCTGTAGCCTCTGTTTTGGTGCTGGCCAGAATGGCACACGTGCTTTTAACTGCATGTCAAAATATGCTTAAATTGAGGCTCCGAAGAGAAAGGGAAGGGTGCCTTTTCTTTTTCAGGGTGGCTAAACACCAGTGTACAGGAGAAGCGGGGCATGAACCAGGCTCTCTTAAACCCTAAGCTGACGTACTAAATGCAGGGCTGCTTTTTTCCTCTACTGCTTACTTCAGTTTCTCCTTGTGTTGTTGCTATTCTAGTTACAGAGAAGGAAAAACAGTACCTGAAAATTTTCATCTGCATCAACATCAACTCGGCCTCCTTCTAGTGATCCATGTGCCCATATTCTTCATTTATCTTCATTTCACACTGTCGTTCCTGCCAGCTACATTGTCTCTGCCAAAACCTTTTGGAAAGAGGAGGTGTCATGAGAACCACTGCAATTATAGATCCAAACCTACACCAGCTGGGTCAGTGCAGCCTCTTCAAAAACTTTTTTTGTGGCTAGGACCACGTGTTCATATACATACATTTCTGTTGCCACACGTGTCTGTTTCTTTACTTCTCTTCATCAAGCAAAAGCCACCATGCTCTGCAAATTTACAACAGTTTGTGCTGCCAAACTCTAGATCTTTGCAAAAATAGGATGTTTGCAGCAGACTGAAAACAAGCTTGCTGTGTAAATGCTGACTTCGTGGCACAGGTGGATTTTGGAGCAGTGAACTCTGTGCAGGGAGATCACACAAAGCAATCCTCAGTAAGCCTGTGAAATTGCACTGATGGGTAACACATACAAATGTGGTGGATAAGGTAAAGGGGATCCTGGTGAGCTGTAGGAAGAGCTGAGCTTTGACAGAGCATCATCATGGGGATGGCTGTAAGCAGCTACTTAAACCTAGGGTTTCAGCTGTTCCTTTCTAGGAGACCCAGCTTGAAAAATAAATTATTCCCAAACTGTGTGTGTTTAACCCCACTGCCTACACAGAATGAACTGTATAGTTTAACTTTCAATCTACCACCCTATTCCTCTCCACATGATCCCACTAACTGGTGCTCCAGGCTGGCAGAAAGGGCAGCTCAAAGGGTGAGAAATGCTAAAAGCCCTCACGCCTCATCCATACACAAGGACAGCCAAACAGCCCTGGGAAGACACAACTCTGTTTTCTCCTTCGCCCGTGCCTACAGGTGGTCACTGTGAGGACAGGAAATGCAGTAGGGGCAGTTCACAACCTGAGCAGAGGTCGAATTTTTGCCAGTGAGGCAGAAGCAAAGGGTGGGGAAAACAGATCACGGCTACTCCAGGGTCAGTCTGTTCCCCAAACCATTCCACATTACCTAAGCAGTGAACAAACCTTGAGCTGGTTCTGGTCTGCTGACCTGGAACATCTCAGGGGCATTCTTCTGGAGCTTGCTCTTGTGAATATCCTGACTTTCTACAGCATTATGCAGACTTGCTGTGCAAAACCCTCCTGGATTCGATCATAAAATAGAAATTCATGGACGAAAAAAAAAAGAAAACCCCAACTCCAATTCTTTCAAAAGGAGCCAGAGTTTGATTTATGGCTTTGTGTCTCACCAGTGCTAGCTCAGTTGGGAGATTCAGGATTTCTGCAAAAAAAAGGTTGTTTTGAAACCTCCTGAACTTTTCTGAGCCAGAAGGTGGTCTGAACATAAGTCTTATTTTCTTTTTTCTTTTTTCTCTCTCTTTTATTTGGTGCAGTCTGTGACAGTCCCCCAGTGAGACATTTGCTAGCCAGCAGAAGCAGAGATTCAGTCTCTCTGCACCAGTGCAGGATACAAACAGCAGTATGTACCTGCTTGAGAGGCTAGGTCAGGGCAGGCTGGGGGGACCTGTCACAGCAAAAGCAGTTTGTCAGGCATGCAATGGCTTAAGGGTGCAGCAGCCTCACCTTTGCAATAACCTGTCCCCCCTAGGTGTGCCCTGCGAGACGAGCTGTGCTGTGCAGACAGAACGGCTGGACCTAGACCTGCCCTGTACAGACAGGACAGAGACACTGCAAGGCAGACAAAGCAGGACTAGAGCTCTGGCAGAGCACAAGCACTTCTTGGAGGCTGGTTTGCCCACACATGCCAACCACTGCACGCTCCTGCTGTGTGAAAGGCTGGACCAAGCATCCAGAGCACCTGAAAACATCCATATCCTTTCTCCCACACATGAAACATTATGAGTTATTTTCACAGCTGCTTTTTTTTCTCCCCTATTACTCCCCCGCCTGTCACATCTGCCTTCCTTGTTCCACTTCTCCAAGACCTCATGCTGTACACTTGGAGGAGAAAGGCTGCTGTGCTCCGTGTTGCCTTCCAACACAGCTCTCTCCCTCATATACTGCTAACCATGAGGAACGCTCCCCCACAAGAAGGTTTCCTCAGGATACCCAGGCATTGCAGTAGGAGGTACTCTGCACAGAGTACATACTGAGGCAGCAGTGGCTGTCCTTGTGAGTGTGTTGTCCTTACACTCACAGTGCCCAGCCCATCTCAGCCCCTGTGCAACATCCACACAGGTGGTCCAGTCATTCCCATCATTCTTCCAGAAACTTTGACTAATGAGACAACAGGCAAAATGTGCCTGTTATTGTGCCCTCATTCCCACAACCCTCCCTCTCCCTGTCTCTGCCAGGCATAGGTGATGTGTGGTGATGTTAGATGACTACTTTATATCTTCATGAGTCAAACCTTAGTATCCCTTAATATTTGCTCCCAGCATGTAAGTGGTGCCTCATGTTGTTTTCCTCTGTGACCTCAACATCCAATTCCTATTCCCCTTGGTTGCCTTACTTGCAGGAATGATACCATCTGTGGCAAGATAATACCCTCTAGCAGCTCCTCAGTAATGTGGTCACTCTAATTCCTTCCACCAAAACCCCCCAGAATGCATAGCAAGGTGCCGTGAGTAACCAGCGCGTTCAGCTAACATAAAAGCCTTTAACAGCAGCTCTTTTAAAACCTCAGTCTAATCCTATTAACTCCTAGCTCCAGGTGCAAAGGGGTTGATACCTCCAGTCCTGTGCCTCCCACAGGTACAGAGGTGCTCCTGGGGCGCTGCACAGGCAAGCACACAGATGTTCTCTGTGGGCACGCTGTACCGCAGTTCTGCTCAGTGTTTTGCTGGGAAAGATAAGCTGCACATTCGTTGTTGTGGTGCAAAGAGAAAGCAGAGCTCCGGGTCTCCATCAGAGGCAGGCACAGGCTGTTCAGAGGAAGGCTTCAATGCACGATTCCGTGCCTCCGATTTTATCTCCCGTGTCCGTTCGTCGTCAGCGTCAATTGCCGGCTTGGTGGCATACCGATAGCATGATGGGATCTCTGTTGTCTCTCTCCTTTCCTCTGAGGTTAGGCACAGCTTTTCCTCATTACCTTTTTGCTGAAAAGTGTTTATCGTGGCAGATAATCTGAGAGAAAGCTTCTTCTTGAAATCATTTGTCTTTTAGCCATAGGAGTAGGAAGCATCTCACAGTTTCAGTCTCCCCTGTCATTTGAGAGTCATTCTTCTTTCTTATACTACTGTACTTCAACACTGGCTGTCCAGCTACAAATTGTAGTCTGTATCTTTCCATGTGTAGCCAAAAAAACCCCGATGACACTTGGCATAAGAATTTGGGGTGTAAGAGAACAAATAGAGGGGGTCCAATTCCTTAGTTCAGGCTCTCTAACTGCCTGTTGTACTACACCTGCCTTCACGTGGAAGGTTTGATGTTGGCAGCTGCAGGTGTCCTCAGTCCCAACAGTGGGTGTCTGCCCCATCAGCAGCGTGGTTAAGGGAGCAGGCAGAGCTTTACAGAGGACAACACTGCTTTCACTCAGATTTCAGTTTTGAACCTCCACTGCTTTAAGAGCACAAAGCTGACTGGCTCAAATCAAGTGCCATGAAGTACTGCAGCTTCTTCTGTGTGTTGGTGAGAAGTGGGGAAGAAAACCAACTCTGTTCTATAGGTAATATAACAGGTGTCACCTTGCCATGCAGAGAAAAACAGTGACACTAATATTTTTTTAATCTGTTGTGAAACCTGAAGACTTTTTTCATTGTAAGCTGCTGACGAAAAATTGAAAATTTTGCTCTTGTTTTTCCATTCCTCCATGGAATGGAAATTCCAATTCAGAATGTTGACATTTTTTATCAAAACAAAGCTTTTTGATAACCTCAAAATGAAAGTATTTAGTTTTACAGAAGTAGCACAAAATACTTCATTTGAAATTGTTACAACAAACCAAATGTCCCCCTAACACAGCTACTTCCAGGAACTGGTTCCTGGCCTGATTATGGTTCCAGGAACACAGTGAGACACAGGACTCACAGAGGCCCTGCTTTAAGCTGACCAGACTGATTGCATCACTGTTGCCTTTTGGGTTTACAGGTATTCATCTGTACTAGTGCAGAGCAGGAATGGAGTGTTGGAAAGGCAGTCTGTGAAAGTGATAAGCCCTGTGGAAACACAGGCAGAAATCTGCTCAGAACAAATCTGCATCTTATCCTGAGGGGGAAAAAGGCATTTGTGAGGAACATTTTCACACAGGTCTAGTATTCATGGCATTGTGGAGAGAAGAGGAGCAGGAGGGGTATCCCTTGCAGATACACCATTATACCATCTCGCTGTTGCTGCAGTGACTCACGTTGTTACCTTTCAAATCCAGCCCCACTCCGTGCCCACGCACGGCAGAGCAGATCCACAGGACACCTCTGGTGCAGGGCTGCACAGGCAGCCCCTGATTCTGCATGCACAGGTCAGTCAGAGCTCACACTGCCATAGCACAAACCCGCACACAGGAGCCTCGAGGATTCTGATGTTGAAGTCAAGAGCAGGAGTAACTCACCCTCCTAGCCTAATATTCATCCACATAGTCTTACACACACCCATGCTAAGGTGCATGCAGGACTTGCAACACATTTCCCTATGTTTTCTCCAAGTTCCCTAGGACCAGACATGCTTACTCATTGGTTTAATCACAAACACACATAGCATTCAGCCCTGCCACTCACAAATCATCCCCTCTCCCTTGGGAGAGTGGATCTGGCAGCCTTGTCTCCGCTGAGACAGAGGCTGCAGTTTGTGCCAGCAAGAAGAGAAATCCCGCCAAAACCTTGAGAACAGCCCTGGGCTCATTCACACTTTCTTCTGTTCCTGAGGGAAAAGAATAATAATAATAAAAAACCCCAAACCAGCTGTGAATTTATTGACTCTCCCTTAAGAATCTCGGTGCAGTAAATTCCACCTTCATGGCGCTGGCTAATTATGCATTTATTTAACTCCGTTGCTGTGGGTTTTTTTAATGATTCTCTGCTGTTGTTTGAAGTTCACTGTCTATTATTTGCAATAAAAACCTCTGTCATATTTTTGCCTCATTATTCCTAACAAACAGTGCATTTCCTGCCGCCCTCCCCTCTCTCTCTCTCTCTCTTCCCTGCTCTGCCTTGCTCCCTGCCACCCTCACCTCTCTGACTAGCACTCCCTGAGTTTCAAAGACCAGCTGTTAGCATTTTGTCAACGGAGTGCTTTTGAGAAACTTCTGTCACGGGCTCCGGCACAGCAGGGGCTGCTGAATAAAATATCAGCCCTTCAAAAGGGAATTAAGGCAGGGAACAAAAGCAGCAGGGAGAACAAGGAGGGGAGAGGCCGGCTCTGCAGCCCCCTCCTGCCCGGCAGTTTGGAAGAGGGACCACTTCAGTGTCACCCCGAGACAGATGTGGTGTCCAGCTACTCAATGAGAATTGCCTTTGGGATGAGAAAGAGAAGAGAAATACTCTTCCTTGGGAGAAAGTAGTGCCACACTTAGTTCAGTGCCATTGAACTCCAGTGCAACTTTCATCCACTCCCAGCTACAACTTGCAGGATCTGACTCCACTCACTGACTTCCTTACACTTGCCCAAGCTTCACAATTTAAGTGTTTCTTCCAGCCCACAAAACAGCTTTAAGACTTGCTAATATTTTTTTTCCAGATAAAACACAAATTTTCCTAAACCAAGTTAAAAAAAGGAAAGTGGGTTAATGCACTTGGTTTCCACTGATAATTTCTAAATCAGCAACCACTCATTCCCATCTTCAAAAGAGAGATTTGGGCAATTACAGACCCATCAGCCTGATCTTGATTTCTGGGAAAGTGATGGAACAAATGCTTCTGGAAACCATTTCCAAATATATTAAGGATAAAAAAGAGAGTAATTGGGAGTAGTCAGCATGGACATATGAAATAGACAGCAAGCCTGGCCAACCTATCACCCTTCACAATGAAATGACCAGTCTAGAAAAGGAGGGAAGGGATGTGATAACTGTGATTCGAGAATGACCTGGACAGTGGTGAAGAGAGCACTCAGCAAATCTCAGAAGGTACAGTACTGGAGGAATGGCTGGTGCACCAGAAGGCTGCTGCCACTCAGAGGGACTGTGCCAGGCTACAGAATTGAGATGACAGGAATCTCAAGATGTTTCAAGGGAAGCATGAAGTCCTGCACCCAGGAAAGAAAACCTCATGAACCACTGTATGCTGAGGTTCCACGGGTTGGAAAGCCACTCCACAAAAGAGACTTTTAGAGTTCTATGGCATAAATAATTGACAAGGAGCCATCAGTGTGTGTGGCAGTCAGCAGCCTCTTGTGAAGAAAAACACTAACTGCAGGTCAAGGAAGGTGATCCTCCCCCTCTCCTCAGCACTGAAGGTACAGGGTTTGGGGTGCTCTGTTCCAGTCTGGGCTCCCCAAAGCAATGGTAACATGGACACGCTGTAGGTGGCCCAGCAGTGAGTAACTAAGGTTATCAAGGACTTGGAGCACACAACACACAAGAGGCTGATAGAGTTGGGATTGTCTAGCCTGTAAAAACGGACTTGGGTGAATCTCACCAATATAAATAAGTGATGGCAGGCAGCAAAGACACAGTCAGACTTCATTTAATGGCGTCAGTGAAAGAGCAAGAGGCACAGGGTGCAAAATGAAATACAGGAAATCCCCTTCAAGGATAAGGAAAACAAAGTTTCTGTGGTTTTTTTGGGTTTTTTGGTCTTTTTTTTTTTGTTTTGGTTTTGGTTTGGTTTGATTTTTACCCTACAGTGAAGGTGGTCAAACACTAGAACAAGTTGCCCAGAGAGGCTGTGGGGACTCTAGCCTGGCAGCTATTCTGACCCCATCTGGACCCTGTCAAAGCAATGTGCTCTACTTGACCTTACATTCAGTAGAGGAGTTAGACAAGACAAGCTCCTTCCAGCCTTAATAATTCTGTGACTGGAGATTCTCTGGTCACTGAGCACACTTCAGATAAATTTCAGAGCAGTTTGACAGGAACCAGGAATCCAGAAATGTTCATTTAACCTAAAAATGGGGTGCCTCAACAAATTCAGGATGCTTCCAAGTAGAATAGCCATCAAAACTCATGCCTTCACAGTTTGCCTTTGTAACATTTTGCAGCAGATAAATTACTCAGCTTGCTCTGCTTATGTTCTGCCATTATGCAGCATCTCTATCTGGAAGAAGAAATGTTGGCTCATGTGGAACCCTTGGCCAGGACAAGAGAGTTTCCACAGGGAGGGATGCCTGCATTTGCTGCTTCTCTTTTTCAGGTACATTGCAAAAACCCCACACCACAGGATGCCCTCAAGGAAACCTGTTGGCAAATGAAGACACCTCATCATTGTGCCGTTTTCTGCCATCTATTGTGAAATTTTAGCTTAGGTACTTATTAAGATGACTTAACCAGGCCTGTGCTCTCCAGCTCTCCAAATATCTAGACTATTAGTGCACATATCCTTTCTTCATAACGTAACCAAGCTATACATATTTAAATCTGTCCTTGCAAATAAAGTAAATCCAACCTTTGATTACATTCTTCCTCTGCACTCCATGCAACCTGCCAAATATTTTGGAAGTCAGGTGTCCAAACTGCAAAATTGTATTTTAAAAGTGGTTGTACTGGAACTGTTTGAAGAGGATGTTCCTCCCACCTCCAAGCCATGATTCTTTCACGCTTGAAGTTCCTAACTGGAGGAATAAATCTTGGATTTATTCTTTGTTCAGCAGCTGCCATAGATGCTTACAGCATCACCAGCTGCTGCTTTTCTTTTGCTTGGCTAAAATAATTTTGGATGGGATAAGTAAATTTTATATACATAAAGCTGTTCCATAAACCTATGCATGTGTATGTACATGTATTCCTCCTATCTTTGAAAGCCAGTCACTTGGAGCAGGACATTTCCTGAACTTATGTCCTCCTCACCTGTGTACTAGTTAAAAAGGACTTTCAAATTTCACCACGTGTCACTTCGATGTATTAAAAGCAGAATAACTTACTTTGAAACATGTTACTTAGAATTCTAGCAAATTTTCTCAGAACTTTAAATACAAAACAAATAATTTCACGAAGGACCGAAGAATGTGATCCCCCCCAAAACCACTGAAATTTTTGTCCATTTCTCTAATTTTTTTGTTTTAAAGGGAAAAACATGGACCTTTTTGTAGACCTGTTTCTGTACTCAGCCTTAATCAATTACAATGACTTTTATTTACTCATTAAATGTCATCTCACTAGGTTTTGTTTTCTCTAATGATTTGGCTCCTCACTAATGAGTGAGTTTCTACTAACTTTTCCACTATATTTGGCAATCTCAAATTGTTATTTGAGGTACCATACCTAGTTTGGTGACATTCTGTCTTAAGACAGACACCCCTCAATTACAACTGTTCCAGGGGAGAACAGGCATGACTGGAGTGCTAGAAAATTTAACAATGAAGATCAAGGGTAGTGCTCATTCAACAAAAGAGAAGTGACAGGGCAAGATATCATGTAAAACTTCCTTAAACAATTGACTTATTGAATGTTCTGTATGTCTGTGGCAAACCAAGCAAGAACTTTCAGGATATAATTGCCCCTTCTCCTGGTCCTTCAGGTCCTTCCCATTACTTCTTTATTTACACCAGCTTTGGCACATCTGTTAATTCTCTTTCATCCCTCTCAGTTATGCTACCTTTAATGCACCTTTATTTATTTATCCCATTCTAATGTAAGAAATGCACATTATTAACCTTCTTCTTTCCAATCTCCCCTAGGCCCCTCAAAACAGCCAGGGAAGTAAACAGTGATGACATTAACAGGCAAGTGTCATATTAAGGGATAGACTGAGAATTTCCCAGAAAACAGTGAGCAACCAGTTCCTTGGGTAGCAAAGAAACCAAAGCAACCAAAAAAACCAATCTAAGGGTCTTTTTTCCTACTGTTAATAATCTGTAACATATGAGGGGCTAAAGGCATTTTCACACAATTGCCTCTGATTTGCTAACAAACACCAGAGACGAAGTGCTACACAGGGTATTTTCCTTCCAAGAGGGCCAGCTAAAGCAAGCCTGTGAATACCAAACTGTGAGATATGCCATTGTCACCAAAGTGGCTGGATGGGCATGCAGTGAATTCAGGCATAAAGTTCTGCTCTTGGACCAAGCAGACACTATGGACACAGAGCACACATGGCTCTGCAGCTAGATTTACAGGCCTGCTGTCTATGAAGAGATGAGCTAAAAAATTGGGAGGTGAAGCTGGATTTGGGACAGGTAAATAAACAGGAAGCTGCATTTCTGCCTTAAAGAGATAAGCCTGGCAGTAGGGGATGTATAAACACGAAGGCAATCCACACCACTGTGAATATCTTTTTGTTACAGAGCTTTAACACCCTGATGGGAAACACAAGACTGAAAATACCATATATTACCTCTGCCTATGGTCAAACAGTAGTTTTCAGCTCAGTCCTTGGAGTTGTGGTCTAAACTGTTTCAGGGGGAAATCTGAAATAGGTGATTTTGAGAATGAGGTTTATTACCAGTGGTGCCCAATTCACCCCATCAGAGTCTATACCACCTCTGGCATGAACATATCCACAGTGGCCACAAAGAGAAAGAGCCTCAAAATTGCCACTCTAATGACTACACTTAAATTGCTGATCAGGTTGGGATTCAGAAAGTTAAAATTTCAATTCCAAAACATAGCCTGAGGCCACAGCATGTCTGAAGCACAGGTTTGACAGAAGGGGCTCTCATAATGCTTCACTGACTAATGAGATTAAAGGGTTTTCATTAAATCAGTTGTAGTTATAAGGCTCTCCCCTTATTGCACTTGCATCTTAAAAAGGTAAGTGGTACTGTACATTTTGATACATTTGACTTGGAAAAGATTAGCAGCCAGTTTGAAGTTTTCCATTCAAAGTAATCCAGTATCAAAAGCCTCACTTGAGCCCCAAGAGTTTGGGAGCGATACTGTTTTGAATTTTAGTATTCGGACAGGGACAGAGATCTTTCTTTCTGGTCTCTGATCAAAGTATTTTTCAAATGAAAACAGCCTATATTTAAAGTTCTTATACGTCTACCTATGAAGACATTTCATTTAGATGTGTAACTATCCCAAATTACACAAGCAGTGACAATTAAAGAGTTCCAAGGCATATCAGGTCACAGACAGGGATCTGGACAAAAGTCTATCAACAAAAGTTGATAGAAGGCAACTCATGCAAACCCCTCACTGATCAGTCAAATGCTGGTTTCCCTCACTTCTGCTATGCTAGACTTTTCATTATGTCAGAGTTCATCTACTGCCTGTCGGTAGTCCACCACTGGCAAAATGAATTCTGAAATTTCACAATGGATTTTATGATCTAATTCTAAGCAAAACACTGAGTGCAAGGGAAAAAGTACCTTGACCAGTGGCTAACACAGATGAAATCAGAGGATGAAAATGCAGACCTCAGAGCTCAGTCAGTTCCATCTCAAAACTCTATCTTTATTTTGCCATTGCAGCAGAAGGGGGTAAATTCACTGGGCACATTAATAAAAAAGCTTCCACATGTTGAAAAAACGGGGGGAAGACCAGGAAGGAGGGGAAGCCTTTTATTAACAGACACATGAACATTTCCCTGACTGTATTTCCTCAGGTGGGAAGAGGACTCTGTGGCATCCCCACCGCATGAATTTAAGGTCCCGTAATGGGAAAGAAAGCATGGCAGCCTGTCTACGCATCTCACACAGGAGCTACTCCCATTAAGCAGATGATACCTTTTCCACTGTAGTCTCTGCCTACTGGAGCATTTGTGAGACATTAGAATGCAGCAAGATGTATATGGAGAAGGCTTAATGTTACATTAGAAAGTGCCAAGATCTCCTCAGGCAGTCATATCAGCAACTGTGTATTATCACTATACAATTAGGGAACAACAATACGTACCTTTTGCCACAGTATTGGCTGCAGCTGCCAGTCAGAAACCACTCAGACTGTAAAGTACCAGCAATTGTAACCCTCCCACCATCCTCCTTTACCCCACCCACCCTTAGGCAGCTATGGTCCAGATTTTATGATCACCTGGGTAGCAGGGCAACAGACTTAAACCACTCCCTAAGAGCACCAGTCTGAAAGAGTCAGCAGACGTTTTACTGAGCATCTTGAGCAAGTTTCACAGTACATGGCTGCTACAATTAGGACAATATTAAAATAGAATATGGAAGTATTTGGAAAAAAAACTTATTATATACTACAGGAGCACTTCACGCTAGGATTCGGAGTTAGTGATCCCCTAAACAGCTCTGCTCCCTGCTCAGCATGGCAAGAAGATCCCTGCAACCTATTTAGCTCCTGGTGATTGCTGTATGAAGGACAGCCAAAGCATGGGTCTATGAGACTTTCTTTGTCACAGCAGGAGTTGGAGATCACCTCAAGAAAAGCCGGAGTCAATATCTGACGCTGCAGATAAAAGTTAGCCAGGATATTCCCAGAGATAATTTTACAAAAGAGAAGACTGCCACCTCTGTGTCCTGCAGATTTTTTTGTTGTCTCAGCATTACCCTTTCTCTGTGTTCACAGAGAAAAGGTTGCCCACATTAACTCTATAGTCACTGGACCAAGAGTGTATCTGTGATATGTACATGCTCCCAGACTCACATAACCACAGAAGAAAGCAACTTTAGCAGCCTCTACTGCCTGGGCCATGCTTTTCCTTCTCACCAGAACATTTGTGAAGCATTACTCCAAACACCTCCATGCAGCCACTCAATATTTCCATTGAACTATTGTGGCATTTTGACTACTGCCCAGTTTCCCTGGGAAAACAGCCTTTGTTGCATCTCAGAGTTAAAGACTGACCAAGTTAAAGAGAGGAAAGGCAGGAAAATAATCTTCAGATTGTCCAAAACGTACAACCACTCCTTTTGGAAAGATAACTGAAAGCAAGCCATTGACAGCAGAGGTTAGAGAGAAGGAAAGCATATTTCAGTGTAGAGATTTATTAAGACCTGTCTTTTCTTTAACTGCAGCTGTACACAAGATTGACATATCCTGTAAGCTATCTTTTCATAAAGTCCCCAGACTTGCTGCAGGAATGCAAGGAAGGCCATTTCATCTGCTGTGCATTTACAGCTGTAGTTTACAGGATTTTCTGCTTTCATATCCCAGCCTCAGTTGCTAGATGTCTCTCAGGTCAGTGTTTTACAGCTTAGAGTTTGTCAGCTGGTACCTGTAGTGCACTACTAGTACCACTTCCTAACAACTCTTCCAAAATAAAAAAAAAAAACAAACAAAGTAACAGAGGGTAGAGTTCAGAAAGTAGATGGCTTTTGATCCCTGACCCCTGAATGGGAGACTTACAAGTAAGTTTGATGTACACTGATCCTGGAGACAAGCAGAAAGATGGACAAAGACTGTAAATTCTGGTCACGTCTCCAGTAGTGGCACCCCAGAGGACAGTCTTGGCACCACAGTCACTCTGCGGTCCCTGCCAGGTGAACACAACTTGCACAGAGAAAGGAATAAATGAGGAGCTGGTGCAGGAAGGTCCCAAAGCCACTACTCATTTTTCTTGAATGGCAGTTTTGATTTAGAAATTAAGCATGTCTTCTCTTGAGGTCAAATGAAGCAGTCATAATCTGATTAATCATTGATAGATCATTTAGAAGTAGGGCCAGAAAGCCCCTCCTATCCCTTCCTTAAGGAAATTGAGACAGCCCAACCTTGGCTATTTCTGAAGATCCTTATCCAATTACTTAAAAAGTAAGAATTATTCTAATGCCTTCTTGAGGCATCTGTTAGAGTAAGTGGTCTGCCCTTCATACTCTCCTCACTCACAGAGAGGGAAAGTTACTTTACATTGCCCCTCCACCAATTCTTCAGTAAAGCAGCCCTCTCTTATTTCCATCTATCTGGTTTTTAGTGAGGATAGCCTCTAAGAGGAAGCATAATGCCCCTTTTTCCTAAAGCCCTTTTCTCCCAAGCTGTTACCAAGGTTGAACAAGATGCTCCCACTAAAGTGTCCATAGAAGTACTCCCCTCTTCCTCTACATACAAAGACTGTTTCTCCCCTCTTCCATTTATTTTCCTTTGGAGATGGAATAAGATTCTTGCCTTTTGCAACAGATCTTCCTCAGAACTGCTGCTGAGATCACCATCCCCCATTTGTATTCACGCATTTGATTTCTCATTCCTAAGGGCAAATCTCTACACTTGTCTTGAACTCCATCTGGTTCATTTTGGACAGTATCTCCTCTTGATCAAAATCCTTTTGAATTCTAAATCAAATTTTCCTAGCCTTTGCAGTCAGTCTCAGCTAGCCAAAGCAGTGCTAGAGCCCAAAACCATCAAGGAAGGAATAGAGGAGGGTTGTGCTTCAGTGGAACTAGGGTCACTTGGCTGCAGGACAATCACATACGGTCACCAAAACTAGACACATGTGGCTTGGCTTGTGACAAGAATCCTGCTCAGCTGCTAGCACATACATAGTTACAGGTTTTATTGCTATTATAGGCAGAGTTTCTGAATATTAGTGTTTCAAATTGAGGTTGGCCTTGTGTGAGAAACAGGACTTGAACTTTCCAAGCTGAAGCAAACACACAGCCCAGAGGCTGCAAACAATTGTAGGGGCTGTGTACACACTTATTCATGGACACATGTCATGAGCTCATACAAAAGTGCTGCTCCGCTGCCTTCAAACAACAGAGAGCAAAACAAAAACCAACCAAAAAAAAAACGCACTGGGTTTTTTGGGTTTTTGTTGTTGTTTTTTTTTTTTTTTTCCCCACCTGCTTCCTACTCAGAAGCTGTGAGATCTCATATTTTCCAGCTCCCCTTCAGCAGTTCTGGGACCTGCCTTTTCTCCATCACATTTCTTTAAGTGTCTGTAGTATATTCCGTACCTTTATGAGGACACAGGGAACAGTTAAAACTCAACTGCCCCTAGTAAGTACCTTGACTTATACTTCAGGAAATAACACTGGCTACAAGCATAACACTGTCCTGCCATCCTGCCTTGGATTTCAAGTTGCAGGTTAGTACCTGCAGCTTTTCCACTTTTCAGTGCTTCTTTCAAAGCTACATTTTTAGCTAATCTCCCAAGAACTAGGCTTGGACAGGTAAGGAAAGGTGAAATGAAAGAAAGGTTTAAGTCTCTCTCTCAAAAAAAAATCCTACTTCATAAAAATTGTGTCCTATCTTATAAGCAAGGGTCAGTATTCAAAGTGTGCAAATAGGCTTCATGCTGAGTCTTAAATTCTTCAGACACAAGTAAATGGTATCATGCCCTGAAGACAGTTGTGGGCTTAACCAGGCCTCAGAAGAAATACTTAATGATCACAGCAGGCAAGACTTTTCTCCTTGTCCTGACCAAAGAACAGGTTGGTGGTAAGAGACTGGAGCCCTTTCTGCTTATATTCATGAATATTAAATTAATAGACCAGCAAGAATCTTAGGCTGTCAGAGCAGATGAGGGTTGGAGTCTCTGTAGAATGAAAATGCACTTAAAATATGTATGAGAGAAGGAGTTTTGAAACATGGGGGAAGAGAGGAGGGGGCTACAGAATTAGGGCCAAAAAAATCTGGGTACAGGAGAGGCAGATTCTATTCATACAGATCAAATGAACATATTCTGTTTACAGAATCACCATGACCTCTAAAAATGTTCTAAGCATTTTAACACTTCATATTCAAAGTAGCAAGAGCAATTCAAAGATTGTCAGAGCTTTAGTAATTCAGAGATGGGGATCCAGGTGCCACAAGTATCAGAACTAAAACCATAGCTTCAGATAATCCAGAAGCAAAGCTCTGCTTAAGCAATACTTGTCTCTAGAGCAACATAAGCCACTACCAGAGCTGCTAAGAGAAGCCTTCTGGTGAAATGCAGAACTGCAAAAGGAGGCAGAAGATCATTCTCCTGCTCCTCAGGATGGCACTGCTGTTGCAAACATTGGTTATTCTCTCTCAAGGTCAGCCCTTTGGAAATATCCACCGTGAAGTCAGATTAAGGCAGGCATTCTACCGTGGGAGGTGTCCTAGTTCTGGGCGGGACCCAGATGTGATTCTGCATCACCTCAGATCATTGCTGGGGCTGCAGGTGAGGAATTCTCCAGTTTCCAAGCAAAAGGACATGGCTTCCACTGGAAAGGCATGGCAGCATTGTTCTCATTGTTCATTATCTTGGGGTCCTTGTGAGCATTTTTGCACGTGAATTCCCCTCTCTTTCACCTACTTTTGTTAACACTATTGTTGCTGTTACTCTTCATATCTCATTGCTGTTTCCAGTAAATTGTTCTTATCTCAACCCATGATCTTCTACTTCTGTGCCTCCAATTCTCAACTCTATCCCTCTGGAACAGAAAGGGGGAGGGGGAAGCAAGCAAGCAGTCTGTGGTTTGGGAGAGTCTCAGTAAGGGCACTGAACCAGGGAGTACAATTCCTAAACCACAACAGAAGACCTCTGGTTACTTTACACACCTGACCCTACAGAAGGAGAGTTTGTGTAACAACAGCCCATCTGGGCTCACCCAAAGGAACCTGGAAGTTAATCCCAGCTATAATGCTTTCCAAACTCCAAAGCTTGCTGCAGCTCCAGGAGGAATACAAGAATTTGAAGGCAGCATTAAGTGATCCTGTGTTGAGTGTTAGGATAGCCAGAGTATCTACAAGGTAGACCTGGATCCTGATGAGAAATTGCAGGTAGAACACAGATGGGCTCAGCCTTTCCTTCTCTTTCCAGTCAGGTTAGGAGAAGCTATCCTCAAAAAGAACCAACTAAATCCACAGATTAGTTAAGCTCCCCTGTTTAGATATGGACCTTTGCAAATGCTCATGGCTTTCCATGCCATCTCTCATTTTAGACTGAATAGTCTTTAATGCCATTTCATTCTCAAATAATATAGTAGTTGCCTGGAAATCAGTGCAACCCCACGTGTTGTGTTCAACCATAAAGGCTCCAGAAAACTCAGAAACTCCCTGGATGGCTAGTACAAGCACACAGATACATAGGTAACCTTCAGCTTTTGACACTCTTTGACTTCAGAAATCCCTGCACAGTCTAAGCTGGTAGTCTAAACGTCAAGACATTTGATATCACACCTTCACTACAGCAAACAGCCTTGGTGCCTCCTATTTTTGTAATGACTTTAAAAAAAAAAAAAAAAAAGGCAGCAAGCTTTTCCCTCTCAGAAGGTCAGTGAGGTATGCAGGATTTCATAGCATCTTCGACACAGGCTGATGCACTACAGTGAAAGTAAACCTAGGAGGAAAGAAGAAGAAGGAACTGAAGTGAATCCACATGGGCTATTAGCCCCACATTAACACTTAAATAGAGCATTATTTCATCATTTGCCGAAGTTCAGATGAGCCCTAACCTTTAGCAGATAGCTCAGGAGGTACTAAAATGTGGGGATAGCTGTGGTGGCTTTAGCCCTCTAAATGACATGAAAACAGCAAATTCTGGATCAATAGAGAGAAATTAAATGATAGACTTAAAGAACCAATTTTAAAATCAGGATCTTCCTGAGTGTTTTCAACCCAGAGCTCCACAGAATTTTTGCAGAGGAGCTTGTGGTACCTCAGTGTTATCATAAGTGACACAAAAGCAGAGTTTAAGCCTACAGCACTGCCAATAACCTCTCCCTCCTCAAAAAACCCAGAAGCATTACTAGTAAATATCAGATGGATTCTATCAAACACTATCAGTTTGTTTTGTAACCAGAGCAGCCGGCCTGATGTGGGTGGTAGGGGAGCTTCAAATTAGGTGAAGCCTACCAGTCCATTAAGAGCCTGCTGCAAGGTAGAATCCAGCAAAGCAAAAGTGCTAGCAATTAAACACTTTTCAGAAGAAACTTGAAAAGAAAAGGGTTTGTCAAGTCACCTTTCTTCTTTACATCCCCAGAAGGACAGGATCATCTGTCCTTAACAGCTCTCCTGTACAAGTTTTCCAATAGATTATCTGAAAATGCTATACTGTGCAATCGTCCCAATATTTTGGCTTCTCACTTTGCTATCTGCCACCAGCTGATCCTCATATCCTGTGCTATACAGCCTACTGCACTGGAGAAAAGAGGAAAAAAAGCATTGCAGAAATGTCAAAAAGGCATTACTTCAGAAGGAAATTCAAACCCCCTTGTGAGCATCCATCCCTGCATGTGTAGGGACACGAGGAGGCTGTGGGGAGAAAGATGAAAGGGACACTTTCATGACAATCTCACTAGAGGAAACCAAGGCACATAAGGAAAATATTTCATTCCCATTTAAGTTAAGAAGTAGAGCTGAAAAAGATACAGCTGCAGTTGATTCTACTGCATTCCTTTCACTCACTTGATTTCTTTTATCTTAAATATCTAAAAAAGGCATGGAGCTATCTTAGTGCCTTTCTCAGGGGAGACTGATCATATTTTATATGATTTACCCCAATGCTAAATTACCTTGCATATAAGAAATAAGATTTTATAGAAAAACCTTCATCAATCCCTTTCTTTCGGAATATGGTTCCACCCTGAAAGAGAGTGGGAATTGTTACTGAACAAAGGCATTATTGTGGTTTGTTGGTCAGCAGCTCTCAATGCCTCCTGGTCACATGAGACAAGTCCAGGTTAATGGTGGTACATTCATCCCTGTAGAGGCCATACAGAAGTGAGCATCAGGGGTACTCTGTGTTGTTACAGAGGGACAGCAGGCAATCCTTGTTAAGTTATAATCTGAGAGTTGTCACCTGTCCCATCCTCATACTTCCTTTTAATCAGGAAGAAAGACAGCAGAGCCAGCTCTGTCTGCCCTCTCTCTCATGGACCTGTTTTACACAAGTGCCCCTTCCCTGCAGACAGCTAAGTGTTTCCTACTACCACTGATCAACAAGTAATCAGGCCACGTTCCCACAGTGGGCTCCAGGAGAAGGAGGGTTAATGACTGCAGCTCTTCGGGGCAGACATTGTGTTCTGTCAGGACAAGTTATACAACACAGGACTAGGAGTTAAACCAGCAGCTGTAGCCAGCAACACACCAAGTCTGCCAAGTCTGATAAAGCAAACTCTTGCTCATCGTCCCTGAAGTCTGCAGGTGCTGCCATTGCTTGGTGTAAATGGTGAGGTGACATCAGGAATTGTCTCACTTAGTGACGTCCAGCATTGCCTTGTGGCAAAGGCAAGCCCAGAGGTCTCCTGTCTGGACTGCTTCATTACAGAGCCAGCACGAAGGGGATACCTCAGCTGCTTATCTGATCTTTCCTGAAATGGCCACAGCCTGCAGGTGACTTAAGGACAGGTGTTGTTTGTTTTAGATTTTCTGAAAACCAACAGTTTATTCCACTACTTTCCCAATTTAGAGACTTGAAATTACTCCACTCGATGGAATGGGAATAGCAGAGTGCTGCCTTGCACAGTTCGAATCACTAGATATTATGTTTAATACTGCCTCTTTCCCAGGAGGATATTGAACCAGGTACTTCCTGAATCAACACGAAATTCACAGGAAAGGAGGGCTCTGCATTTCAAATCCTAGCTGCAAGCCTGCTTAGGGTAGAAGGGGAAAGAACATATGAATAGCTGAAGTTTTTTTTTCAATAGAAGACATGCCTTTTAGGAATTAATTTTGCAGGCTTTGTTTGTTTGCTTATTTAAATTAGTCCCTCACAGCAATTGCAATTTGTTCTCTGTTACAGATTGTTCTAGTTGACATGGCACAGGGTAAGCTCAGAAAGGCTAGGCATTCCCACCCACCACCATTTAAACACTAAGAAGGTTCCTTTCTCCATCAGAACTTTCCCCTTGCAGGAGCCATCAAAGCCATCTCTTCAATTTAGGAGTTGGCAGCTTTTCTCTGAGGCAGTACCTTGTCTTCACACACCAAGAATCACACTGAAGATAGTCAGTCACGCTGCTACCATGCTGATCTCCACTTCTCAGAGGAGGAAGCAGCAAATCTGCTCTTCCAGAACGGGAAGCACAGGAAAAGCTAGAATTACTCACTACAAGTATTTGTGCTGATCAGGGAGCTGCCAAACACTTTTTATTGCTGCCATCAATTCCATTCCTCCAGGACAGGGGTACACATAGCTCTTTTGACTCCCAGTGATCACAGCTGGTTTCTGTGCCCTCATTCTGGTCTATTGAGTTCTTATCTTCAGAGAAACAGTGAGGTACTTAACAGCAGCTGAGACCGCCTTTAATTTTATTTTATTTTTTGGATTCTCAGGAGTCCCAGTGTCCAGGAAACATTATATAATAACATTCATCCTATTTCTAAGGGGGAAAAAAAAGACACCACCAAAGCCATCATTCCATGTTTTATAGGCTTTCATTTTCAATGTAAATGAGCCTGAAGCTAAACTGTGACCAAGCAACACAGCCAGCCAAAAGATCAAGCGCCAGATCCATCAAAGAGACCCCTACCACCTGTTTTCTCCACACCATAAGGGGTCGGGTTTGATTTGTGTCTCCTTTAGATCCGAATGCTCGGGGAAGATGCAATGGGCACCTACAAAACCAGCCCAAGCAGTTCCTGTGCCACCTCACCTTGATCACCTACCCTCTCCATCCCGAGGCTCAGAGGATGGCAAAGCAGCACACACCATTCCAGTGAGCATTGCCATCCAGCCATCCACAATGGATTCATAGCATATGAGATTGTTAACGAGAGAGGAAGAGGTTATAATTTTCTCTAGCTTAAAAAGCAGGAAAGATGAAAAACACTTTGATAGAGGCTTGAAGCTTTGCTTCAGTTCCAGGAACTGCCACCTCTTCTTTCCATCTCACAGTTTAATACCTAACAAGTCATGTGTCATGTCACACCAGGCAGTGGCAGGAGGTCTTTTAGCTCAAGGAAACATTTGCCTCCTATGTCAATTAACACATAGGAAGGGGAGCAGCAGCTACTGCAGTCCTGTGGCTGCTGAGATCAGACCACCAGCAGCATTAGGCAAAGGATGGGGCTTCTCTAGAACCTCAGGGCAGGGAAGTTGCAGTTAAAGTGTCTCAGGCTCCCAGGTGATGACTACAGGCCAACTGCCAAGTTATCCATCCCCCAAGCCTTTTCCAAGGGGAACATATACAAAACCACTACTAATAATCTTTTTAGAAAGAAATTACTGTTTTTCACAAGGCTTTTGCAATCAGCTGACTCTAGGCAGAGGGAAGGTTCTTTGCCATCGACTTCAGGTTTCAGTTGTAGAATTTCTGCCATGTGAGCTCAGAAGACACAGCTGCAGGAGAATCCCAAAGCCTGCACATACAAATGCTGTGCAGACACACAGGAAGGATGGTTTTGGAAGCTTGTGTGCTTGTCCCAAATCTTCTTCTTTTCACCTGGAAAGGTCACAAGCTGCTGCCCTCTGTCATGACAGTTTTAACACCTCTCACAATCTGCTTGAAAACTGAACTCTGGGGTGAGGGTGAGAGTTTTCAGGAGAGCTTTCACAAACAAACTAAAGATCAGTCTTGGATTGGAAAGAGGTCATTTTTCTGACCCCCATGGTTAGGTTGGTTTTACTGCTGAAGCCTCTATAACACAGAAACTTGTTACAAACCTTCACTTACCTACAAAGGAAGCAGAGGCTTAGTTTAGTGAGCTAGCACACTGCACCAGAGCCCAAAGCTCCTTGTATTTACTCCTCCCTCCAGCCACACAGCAATCACAAGCACTTTCCTTACAAGCTTTAGCTCATCCATTTCTAATGCTGGTTCAATGACCTCTAGAGTAACTGGGTGAGAGATAACCAGCTTTTATTCTTAGCTGCTAATGTGATGTACAACCCAACAATTGTCCTTCTCTTAGGAGAAGGATCAGGCCTTAGGAGCAGGTAGGATCAGGTCTTAGAGAAGCTTACAGCAATCAGAAGATTAGCTGCTTTAACCAGAGAGGGGCTGTTTACTGACACAAAGCCTGAACACAGCTGCGCTGTGGGTACACAGAGCTCACGGACCTTGCAGAAGGAGCCAGACAATTCACAGCTTTCCCCACGTGCATCACAGCCTCAGCCTTCTCCTTACAGTAAGTGTTATGAGACTTGTTGCACCAGTGAAACAGAAAGAACAACAAGGGGAGGGAAAACCTGCAGTCCCTTGGGCCACAGCTTTAGCAAGCTGCAGCCGTCTCACCGGGACAGACCATTCACGCTGAGGAGCCAGCAGCCTCTCTGTTACACTGGCTTCACACCATTGTAAACTCCAGTGAATCAGGCCCCACAGGTAAGCAACAGAGAGGACTTAGGGAGGGCAGCGATAGAGTGGGAAAGCAAAATTCTCTCAATTTTACACTCGGTCACCCAGCGTTATCTAGAGACAAGGGAAAATCTCATTCCATGTAATTCACTTACCCACAGCACTCAGAAGGGAAATCACTGCAATGCTGTTTGTGGGAAGGGTGAGAGGCATGCTTTTTTAGCAGCAGCAAAGGACACCATGGTGTCCCAGCATAATCACATCTCTAAAGCCATTAAGAGCCCCAAGGAGCAAAGAAAAGAAGCACCAGAGCATCCAAAACATACTTCCCTAAGGAGTCCCTTTCCACTTTACCAGCTATATTCTGATCTTACTGTCTAACAGTTCATTAAAAAAATCCCACCTGCTTGCAGGAGAATGTTTTTGTTCTCTTACTTGAACTGCAGCTGGACAGAACTAAGGACACCAGCCTTCAGGCAAGGCTAATGCTGCCTCCATGGGGTAGGCAGGGAAAAAGTCTATTCTCACCTTGCAGACACTCCTCCCTGATTAAATTGTCAGCACCTGCTCCACATTTATCCATTTTTATTTGTTCCAAAATTAGTTCCCTAAATCCATCATTATCTCCTAAATAAAAATAAATGTACGTCAGAATGTAAATAGAGGAGGCAGTATCTGAAAAATACTCTCCACTACCATTACTGGGTAAGAATAATGCTAAATATTATTCCCTCTTCTAAAAAAATAAATAGATAAATATGTACAGAGGGAAGTGAAAGGCCTGAATCACACAAAAGGCAAACTTTTTTATTGTCTGCTCACACAATGCTGAACAGTAAAACATAGTACTTGTCAAACAATGCAGATGCTTCCTATAATCTTAAATGCATGTATGTGCAGCACTTTTAGGTTTCTTTGTAAACAGAACGAGTTGTGATCACATTTCAAAAAGAACTTACTGCAGTAAGTGTGTATACATAGACACACACACGAAGCAAAATGTGTAAGGAAATAATTCACAAGACACGTTCATTGTAAGAATTTGGGAAGAAATTCCACTATCACAGCCATACAGGCAAATGTCTGTAGTCCCTCTGAGCCTCTGCAGCTCCAGGGTCAAAGGTGTGCACAGAAAGGGAGGAAGTTCCTGCACTGGGACTTTGGATGCTTTCGCTTTGAGACTCAGGCTTACCAAAAGAGCAGTGGAGTGGAGGATTAAAACTTTAAATACTTTAAACAGAAGAAAAGTTCCATGCAAAAAAAAAAGACCCAACTGAAATAGAAAAAGCCTGAGATAACACAAAAGCTTGAGGAAGGCAAAAAAAGCCTGTAAATACTGCCTTCATGCCTAAAAATTTTGCTTTGCTTCTCCACCCCTCCCCACCCAATGGACAGCTGGTCTGTCTGCCTGGAGTGGGTTAATTTTGTGGTAGCTAATCTATGGTGGCCACACAAATGCACACTCTCACCTCAGTTTCAGGACCTACAACAAGTTAAGTGCAAGCACAAAAAAGAGCTGCCACAGGGCTTTTAGCATTTAAATGCATGGTGCAGCTCACCACAGTGTGATTCATTTCTGCTGATCCACTTCATAGCCAGATCAACTAGATGCAAGAATTAAAAATATAAGAGGGTGCTTGCTTAGACAGCCAGCTTAGGAAGTTTTTTTTGGTTTTTTTTCATGGGATGCTTTGGGTTTCCAAGACATCTCTCTGCCCACAGAGCCACAGGCATTGCATGAGATAGAGCCATATCGATGTCACAGAGGACACATGTTTTAATGTCTTCAACCAAGATATTTTTAGGTATTTTTCTCTATTTCAATGTAAAACAGAGACATTTTAGATTGAAAGGGCATGGAAAAGTCAAAAAATCACTAGTTTAGTTATATTGTTTGAAAAAGAGAAATGCTGCAAATAAACAAATGACAGATAGGGAACAGTGGGAATTTGGTTTAAAAACCCTACAAATTTCTAGATTTAGTTATCTGAGATACCTTTTGTTTATTTCAATAGTTCATATTGTCTGAACTGCTCGTCTTGTGTGAATAAAACCTTCGCCTTGGGGATCTACTACTACAATTTTTTTGCAGTGTGAGTGGTATTTTCAAAACACCTTAACATTAACTCAGTTCTGTTTCCCCCTGAAGTCAAGAAGTGGCATTTTATCATCAATGGCAATGAAAAGAAAATAAAGCTGATCTAGAGTGCTTCACCTTCCCACACATAATTTTCCTCTTCTGATGGCTTGTACCTGTGTGCATGCATGTACCAAACACACTGAGGTGCTTAGGAATCTGGGACATAAAAATAGCATTGGTGGTTCAGGTCCCTATAGAAGAAAAGAAGTAGAAGAATTTTGCATAAACCAAAAAGAAATTAAGAATTTTTTTTCAGAACTACAGAAATCATCTCCATATAAAAAGCCGAAGTAACAATAGTCTGATTCAAAACAGAGTAGTTGAGGATAACAGGATAAAATGAAATCAGAAGATATTTAGCCTGAATCAAGGCAGACTTGCCCTCACATAAATTTCTAAGCTAGGTTTTTTTCACATGAGGGAATGAAACAAATACAGTTCTGTCCAGCTTGACAGTTGCATCTAAAGGAGTGACACAACATTTATTATCTGTAGTTACAATTCTGAATCACAAAACAAGCCATTGTAGTGTGCAGGAGCCTCAGAGTTGCTTTAAACTGTGCCAACTGCTTGCAGAGGAGATACAATGCTCAGCAGCACAAAATAAAGGAATATTATGAATGATGGTAAATTCCTTATTGTATGGCTGAGCAAGCTGGTAGGGGAAAGGGAAATGATGTGTCCAACAGTCTAAATTAGATCCCAGATCCACTTTTTTTTTGCTTCCAGTAATGAGCAGGACATTTGGTCCTGTCAGACTTGAGTGGACGGACTGGTACTGGAGTACTGAGATTTTTAATTGCTGTGTTTGTGTGCCTGGCATGGTGGAGGAGAGGAAAGGGACAGGATAAAGCAGTTTACATGCTTGTGCCTGAGAAGAAGGAACACGGTTTGACTGCAGTGCATTCCTGCTCCAATCCCCCATGGCTCTGCTTGCACAGAAAGGATTCCTGAGGAGATGGTTTCTTCTCCCTGTAAGCTCTCATTAAGCTGCCTGAGCACTGCGGGCTGTGGTGTGACAGAGTTGCAGTTGTCATCAACACAGATGCAGGGCATGGAAAATCCCCTGCTGCTGTGTCCACAGGAGTCAGAGGCAGCAGAGACCCAGCCCTACCACCCTGAGAGGCTGTTCTGTGTTAGCAGAGGCTCTGTGTCTGCAGCAGCAACCGAGTCAAGCCACAGCTCAGGCTCTTGTTTGACAACGTGTCCCTGTGGTACAAGCCCTGCGCTGGAATAGGGCACCTCCGAGGCAAAGGGGACGAGCTGCACACACATCTCATCTCGCTCACTGGAGATCTAAGCCCAGGAATGAGAGTGGGGAAAAGCAGGGAGCATTTCCTAAATTCCCAAAAGGAAAACCCAAGCACCTTGGTGTCCAGTGAGCCACGGTCAGCAGTGCAGAGCATTGGGATGTGCTCTTAGGTGGTGGGATAAAAGAGGGGGTAAAAGGGCCAAAGTGACATTTGCTGATGGGCATAAGTATGCTGTGAGGCCACTGCCTGTGTCTCTCCCTCCCTCTGATCATGCAATATTCAGCCAGCTTCCTTTCCCCTTCTCTCTGTGGGGATGCTGGGCTATGCTGGCAGCAGCACAACCACCACTGCAGGCTCTCTCACGTGGAAGTGAGACAAAAACTGGGGTGACTAGGAAAAGCCCAAACTTGGAGAGCATCCTTCATTTAAAGGACAAAGCATCATCTTCTGCTTTGGGACTCCTGGAGCATCTTTCCTCCCTGGTCTTGTGCCAGGGTCATGGCAAGGGCTTCTTTCCTGATGTGTCACTCCGGCTGGGTGAAGACCACGGGTGTGCAGAGCTGCACTGGTGATCTCTGCCAGCACTGCTGGATTGTTCAGAGTTCTTCTTCAGCTGCCTGAGGCTGTAGGCAGCAGTGGTAAGAAAGGGCATAGCTCTCAATTCACTGGTTCCACATCTTTAGGGAGAAAGGCAGATAGAGCTTTTCCTCAGGACTGCCAACGCGTGTGCTTTACCCTCAGCACAGCAAAGGCAGAGGCCTCCTGTTTTGCCATGGACCAAAGGTATTGGAGCTAGACTGATGCTTTTGCCTGGGATCACTGAGGCACAGTGAAAGTGCTGTGTTTTCACTGCTTTCCTGTTTGGCATACTCAAGGGCATTATTACAATGGGGTTTTAAAACTCTTTTTGCAAAGCTATTTTTGACTCTGTGTGTGTGTGCATGCGTGTGTAGGCACACAAACTTAAACTTAGAGCTGCTCATCCTCTCCCATTTCCTCCTCCCTATGGCATCTGTTTTCCCTCTTACCAAGGCAGGAAGATATTAATTTTTTGCTCTGCTAGTCAGAAGATTAGAAATATTAAGATGTATGCAGCATAACAGTGTTTATTTAGTTTGGTTTGTTGTTTTTTTTTTTTTTTTTATCTGAAGGCCAAAGAGAACTTAATTTAATTGGTGGGAAGATAAAATAGGACTGCATTTACAAACAGGTTATCTTTCTACTGTCAACTCATCTCCCTTGCCCTGTCAATTGGTTGAATTTAATTGTTCCAGGCCTCCTAGTTTTATTAAGCTCTTCCTCTACTCTCATTCCTGATTACCCTGCTTCTGCATAATATATTCTCTTCGCAGGTTACTGCAGAACTGTAGGAAAGCCTTGAAGGAGTGCATGATTAAAAAAAAGACATCCTAAGCAAATCTAGAAAAGCCCAAAGCCAAACACTTGCATGTACTATACTGATATATTATTTAGAAGGTATAGCAGACTCTTCATCTGCAGCTATCATGTCTTGAGACTGGTTATTTTCCAAGAGCTGTCTCTCAAACAATTTTAAATGTTTGAGGGGAGAGGTGACAGGACTTAAGGCTGCCTAGTACTGAACATGGCTTATGGCTAATTGAGGTGGACCACAATTGTCCTTTCTGGCCCTCATTCAGTGATGCTGTGGATAGAAAAGTGTGAGCAAGACATAAGCAGTTAGCTTTTCAGAAAAAAAACCAAAAACCCCAAACTTCTCTGTCATGGCTAGACGAGAGCAGTGCCACAAACTCTTGTTATTCATAAATCCTTTGGGTATTTGATAATGCATTGGTTTTGCGTGTCCTGGTTTTGGTAGTTGGAGGGGCTGCAGGAGTGCCTTCTGTGAGAAGCTGCTGGAAGCTTCTTCCATGTCCAGCAAAGCCAATCCCTGGTGGCTCCAAAGATGGGCATGCCACTGGCCAAGGCTGGGCCAATCAGAAATGGTGATAATGCCTTGTGGTAAAAGATTTGAGAAAGAAAACCAAAAAGTTGTAACTGCAGTCAGGGAAGATTAGAGTGAGAACATGTGAGATTAGAGTGAGAACATGTAGACACCAAGATCAGTGGAGAAGGAAGGGGGAGGAGGTGCTCCAGGCACCCGGGCTGGGATTGCCGTGCAGCCCCAGGTGCAGACCGTGGTGAGGCAGCTGTGCCCCTGCAGCCCATGGGGGTCCACAGGGATGCAGAGATCCACCTGCAGCCCGTGGAGAAAACACAGACCAGAGTAGGTGGATGCCTGGAGAAGGCTGTGACCCCATGGGGAGAGGAGCCCTGCTCCCAGGCTGGAGCAGCCTGTCCTTGGTGGACTGCACCCCATGGAAGAGTGGCCCATGCCACAATAATTTTGAGAGGATGTTTACCTGTGGGATGGATGTTGCAGCAGTTCACAGAGAGCTGCTGCTTGTGGGATGAAGCCTCATGAGAGCACTCCCTTCCATGGGAAGGACCCCACAGTGCAGCAGGGCAAGGACTCCTCTCCGTGAGCAGCAGGAGAAGCCACGGTGATGAACTGACCATAACCCCCATTCCCTGTCTCCTTGTGCCACAGGAAGAGAAGATAGAGCAGGGAGGGAGGGGTGGGCAGAAGGTGTTTTGAAGGTTCTGTTTTACTTATCATCCTGCTCTGATTTGTTAGTAATTAATTCACTTCATATCTCCAAGCTGAGCCTGTTTTGCCTGTGATGGTACTTAATGAGGGATCTCCTGGTCCTTATCTCAGCCCATGATCCTTTATTAAATTTTCTCTCCTCTGTCCAGATGCAGAGGGGAGTAAGTGGGCAGCTTTTGTGGGTGCCTGGCATCCGGCCAGCATCAACCCATGACAGATACAACCTGCCCAGTGGATTGAATTCTGTCCACTTCCTGCAGCAGAGTACGGCAGAGCAGAGCTGAGCACATGGGAGGTTTTGCAGCCTGGCCCAACCTCTGTGTTGCAGCAGCCACAGGACAGCAGTATGTGAGCTGGCAAATGCATGTCTAATTCAGGTACAGCTGTAGGAGCTACAGCCATATCTCGATTAAAATTAGATTAGCCTACCCTACATTAGGTAGGCTTCAGCCAACTCACATATGCTTCAGAAAGCTATTTCCCCAGTCCCTCTGCAAGCCAGCAGCACAACCATTATCAGGTTTGTCAGCATTTTTCAAAGAATTTTCTACATTATTAATGACTGTACCCACACTGTCCAAGGAAAGATGCAGTCTGGGCTGGCAAGTGATTACTTCAAGTCTTCAGAGGAAATATAATAACTCATCAAAAAACTTTCTAAGGCCTGGATGGGCTCATACATATTAGTGAGGGAAACTGATACTTGGAGCTGTATTCTAATGTACTATGGTCACAGTATAAGACAGAATAGCAGCACACTGGGACTTTTTATCTGCTCTCTATTCTGTATTTTCACTAAAAATAATTATATTAGTCTGCTTTCCAAATCTTCTGTGGGCACTGGAATACATCCACAATCATATAAGCAATTACAACTTAGGTTGAGTCTAAACATTAGGGGCTGATTTCACCACTCTGTGCTCCTGATCAGTCCAATCCTCATACTCAAAGCTTGAAGCTCAAGCAGTTTTCCTGCTCCTGCCCTTCTTCTACTGTTCCTTTGCTATCACACAGAGAACAGATGTTCACAAACAGGGTCTTACCTCACAGCCAGTAGTGGAGGCAATGTTGGGACTGGTGACTGAGAGACACAAAAGTTGAAAAAATCCTGTGTTAGTGAATGTCAAATGTGATAGATAGGCCTTGAACTAGTCAAAGCAATTCTCAAGAGTTCAGCAATACTCTGCTTATGAGCGTGCAATATCTTGATCTCTGTCTCTCAACCTGAAATGAAGATGTATGTTCTCTGCCTCTCCGATCCACTTGACTCACCTTACTTGGGAGTATCTACCACAAGAATTGCACCTGGAATCTGCTATGACAGTTAAATTCCTCTTTGTCTTCGTTTCATCTTTTTTCTTCTCTTCCTAATTCAAATTATCCTAAATGGGATTAGAGGAGCCTTGCCTGGATTCCCCTGGTGATTCAGCCATGTTGTAAGCATAATGCAGAGACCAGTGAGTCAGCAGGAAATGAGAAGGAACAATTCACTTACCATCCCTGTCCCCTAATCCTTCTTTGACTGTGAAGAAGCTACAACTCTCTAAAGAAATCTATTAAATGGCAGAGTTGTTCTTTCCATTGTCAAAAAAAAAAAAAAAAAAGATTAAATTAAATCTAGCTCAGAGGTTAAACGGGGGGTAAAGAAGGAATAAAAGAGGTAAATAAATCCCTCCAAAACATAGCTATTTTTATCATGCAACCTCACCTTTGTTGTAATAAAGTGGTAATATGGAATTAAGAGAGAAATATTTGTTCCCATCCTAGAGAAGTAAAATACTTTGGAACACTGTGGTACGGAGGTACAGAAGCTAATTGTCTCTCTCTGCACATGATAGATAAACACCTTTTTCTCCAGGTCAAATTACACCCTCAACACAGATACAGCATTTGCCTGCACAGCAGCAAGAGGAGTCAGTCATAATGGGGTGGGGGCAGAGAGAAAGAGGAAGAAGCCTCATACTCTCTCTTGAGACAGAACAAGTCTCAAGCACAGTCTTTAAGCTATGGGAGTGCTCACCCATCACTAATGGGAGGCATTGACACTCTTCATGCCTCCCTCTACCTCCGTAATTGTATGCTTCACCCATGCCAATTGTCTAGGCTGCTCTAGAGCCTGCTTCCTCTGGTGGTTAGTCATTCTCCTCCAATTTTCTGCCTAATTTTATTCATGGACAGTTTATTATACCCATTTTCTCTTGTGCCAACATTGTCTCTTAGCTTAAACAGCTCTTCTTCCTCCTTGACGTTTATCCCTTAAGGTGTTTATAGAGAATAATCATATCACTTCTCAGCCTTTGTTTCATTAGACAAGTAGAACATTTTGTAGTCTCCTCACACATGGCATGTTCTCCATTCTCCTGGATGGCCTCAGCCTTCTTCAGCAGCTTTCTTGTTCTGCTCCTGCTGCAGCTCAGCCAGACATGTGACTGACTGGTGCTCAAGATGATCGTCCAGATCGTGCCTCAGCAAAGCCTCAAACACTGATATTAAAAACTCCCTGTCTGTCTCAGAAATACTCATCCTAAGATTGCATTTGCTTGTTTCTCACCTGCATCCCAGAGGTGGCTCACAGCTGTACCAGCTGATCACAGGATGAATAGCATCTTGGTTCTTTCTCCCTACTGTCATTTGCAATTTATGGAATTTATTAATTTATTTATTTTGGCACATAGAAGAAATTCTCACTTTAATCCCAAGAATGCAACTTTTTATTCTGCACTATATGATTTTTTTCTGTTTCTATAACTTTCAAGCTCACCCAGTGCTTCCTTCACTATCTCACTTTTGTCTTGAGACTGACAGTTTTGTTTCATCAGCTAATTACATCGACACACTCCTTTCTTGCAAATTTATTCCTAATCCCCATCTTCTGCAGATTTAGGCAGTAATTTCCCAAGTAGGGTATCACCTTTCCATTTAGGTATCACCTTCCTAAAGTCCAAAACAAATTAGATTTGACATAGGTTTTTATCTCTAGAAAGCTGGTTCTCCTCCTCAAGGAAAGTATCTGGTTAGTATGTATTGGTTCCACTTTGACAAACCTGGAGTGTATTCAGCCTGCTTACCGCCCTCTCTGTAATTATTTTTATTTTCAAAACTTTATTTTGTTGTTTTTAGAATGGGTCTAGACAGATAAAGATGTCTGCACATTGTTAAGACGGAGAACAATTTAAAAAAACACCAAATAACTGAAAACAAATTAAAAAAAAACAGTTTAAAGATGGATCAGGGTGGTTTTGGTTGTTGTTTTTTTTTTTTTTTTTAATATATTTTCCCTTTTTTTGGCTATTGTTTCGCCTCTCCTCCCCATCCTCTCAAATCTGAGACATTCTTGTTTTCATTCAACTCAGATGAGTAACTTCCCATTCATCTCTAAATTATACTACACATTGTTAGCCTGACCCTGCTACAAAACCTCAGGAGTTTCACAAAGGGACCCTTGAGCAAATACACATTGCTCATCAAGAGGGCTGCTGGAGAGGTCCAGGTTGGAGTTGATGGTTCAGAACAGGCAGAGGGAGCTGGGTTATCTGCACATAGCAGGTATTTCCATCTCCTTTGAATCAGTGGGAACCTACACACTTCATATGAGCCAGGAGCGTTTTCACACAAATAATGACTTGCATTAATAATGTTGTCAGCCCCCAAGTGCTGGTGGCCTCTTTCCAGGTGCTAGTGGCTGAATTCAAAAGGGTTGATTCACATAAGGCTTGGAAAACAAAAATAAAAATCAAGAGGCTTATCAGAAGCTTAACCAACCCTTTTCAGCAGCCTCATTAAGTTGGCCAAAGGAAAATGTTTAAAATCCTAGCCACCAGTAAAGACATGTAAAATCAGCTGGACAACACAGGGGTGAACAGGCTCCAAACATCAAATGTATGTAGCCTGGTAGGGAGCAACAGGATGAAACAGCTTAGCCCTAAAACTACTGCTCCCTAACTAATTAACTACATGAATTAATTAAACAAATCCTACCTCCCAGATCTGCATCATCCAGTGGTGAACACTCACCATTGTGAGGCTGTGCTCTCCTGAGCAATGGGGACTTGGAGGGGCAGCAGTGTACACTCTAGACTCTTGTGTGTCCTGCCAGCAGAACCTCTGTCCTCTCTGCCATCCCAAAGATCCCAAGGGATTCCACACCAGAAGAGGTGACTGACGAAAAATGATCCTGCTCACCTGTAAACAGCACCTACTTCTGTTTGATTTATCCCAATTTCTTTGGGTTATGTGATCATACTGTCTGTCTGTAAGTCTGTCCTAACAGCCATTGAGTCAGTAGGCCAGTTTCAGCTCTGTTTGACAGAGGAGCACAAGTCTGAAAGATATTATTAATCTCTGAACTGTTTTGTGGGAAAAGCCGTACAGGTAGAAGTTTAGTTTCACACACCTTTTGGGTCTCATCCATCCTGGAAGAAGTAGATGATTTAATTTTTAGATGAGAAAATAAAATTCGAATGAAGGGAAGGGAAAGGGAAAGGGAAAGGGAAAGGGAAAGGGAAAGGGAAAGGAGTCCCTGTACCCACACTGTGAGTTATGTGGCTAACTCCTGGAGTCAAATGAAAACAAATGGGTCTTGATTTATCTAAACAGCACCCTGTGTTCTGCTAGTTCTTCTCAGCTTCATACAAATATCTTGCTATTTCTCCTTGGCTTTTTTTCTACCCAAGTATTGATAAAAGTCACATTTAAGTTCAGGAGCTAGTTAACATCTTGGTGAAAGGAAAAGTTTCCTTAAAGGATTCATATCCATACCCTGCAATGCTTACAGGAAATATCCTTGAGGTTTTTCTCTACTGAAATAGCTCAATACTTTCCAGAGCAGCTCTGACATTTCTAAATATTTGTTCACACTAGAATATACATTGCTCTAATGCTGGAAAAAAACAGAACAGTCCCTCAAGTCACCCTCATTTCTATTTGCATACAAGTAATAGTCCAGTTTGACTAAAGAACACAGCTTTCCAGCACTTTTACGTTAGTGTGACCGCATCCACACTAAGGGTGGCTGATAAAACAACATAAAATCACTTTCCTAAATGAACAATTAAGAATGGACACAAAATTTGCATAGAGATAGCAAGCTAGGGAGAGATGAAACCCTCGTCCCCTTTGGCTTAGCAAGAAAATGAAAATTGGTGCTAATGCCTCTACAATTCTGTGGGCATGTGAAATGGTGCAACCAGAAAGACAGATATCAATGTTTATATTATGGAACAAAAGTTAAAAAATAACATTGTAGTTTCAGGTGTAGTGAAAAGCAAGAGGGTTGACATGAGAGCCAAGGTAGAAAGGCATTCATTAGAGTGAAGCTGGATTCTGTCTCTACCCTGACAATTCCCTTCTTTATTCAAAGCAATTGTTTCTGCCTCTCATTTGCATAAGCACTTTGCTCATTAACAGGCTGTAAAAGGAAAAATGAGATGGGGGTGGGGAGAAGGAATGGACCATTGACAGAAGAAAAAGTGTTTTAAACCAGGGAAGCAATAAGGTCACATCAACATCAGGCTGATAAGAGCTGCGGTCAGTGAAGGCCATGGCACCTTGTTGTCAAAATCAGTCGGAAAAAGGAGATTGAGCTGATGCTCATTCCTCACTCTTCTATTTACACAACTAACTCCCATCTCCACTTCTTCTCCCCTCTTCTGCTCCCTCCCACCACTTTCTCTCCATGCTGCTGGCTCTTTTAAGACAGAGATGTTTGGGCCAATTCTGCCTTCATCCCAGATGGTTTCCATGCACTGAGTCCATTTTCATCTCCCCTGGCAGGAAAAGAACCAGACTTCCACATTTATTGGTATCTGTCCTTGAGGGACAAACCCACAGCTGGTGTAGAGTGGAGCTGAGGATCTACACCCCCAAATCGGCCCCTGGGGGAGACACAGAAGAGGCAGCTTAGTCTGGAACAGCCACTCTGCCATGGTGTGCGTTAAGATTTGCGCTGGATTTGTGACAACTGTGGCAAGCACGCCCACGGGGGCGGAAGACAACAGAAGCTCCTGCCTGATGCTGCAGGCAGGACACATGGACGGCTCACGCTCTCAGCCAGTGGATATTGGCTCATGTCACTGGCTTGAGACAACATCTGGCTTCCCCACTCTTGCTCCTTCCCACTGGCTCTCTCCTATTACAAGGACAGTTTGTGCTGACATGGCTTCGGCCCAGGAAATAACTCCATTTTCAGAGCTGGCCAGACGCAGGCTGCACAGCAAGGAAGCAGTAGAAGGAAAGGAAAACAAAAGAATAGGAATAAAGAGAGAAACACAGTGAAACACTATGTAGTGCTATGCATAATGAGGCTGAAGGGAACATCACAAGACCATAGTCCCTTCTTTCATCATCCTTTCCTTTCCTTCTGATCATAACCATTCTCATTGTATTTGTCAGACCATGCTCTTAAGGTGGAGGAGACTGCTCCCTCCCTACATGATCAGCTCCAGGGAGTCTCTGCTCTTACCAATGGAGAATCTAACCCAGTAAATCTCTCTTGTAATTAGTCTGATAATTTTTGTCCTTGTAAACAGGACAAAAAAAACCCAAGAAGATGGTTGCCTTTCATTTTACAATATCTATTACCATTTTGGAACCTATTTTCCCTGGTGTTCATTGTCAGGAAGGAAAAGGAATTAAAGGAAAACATTGTTAACTGTAGCACAGACAGAACTCAGTCATAATTTGTCATGTAAGAGCAACTGACAGCAAACGTTTGAGACAGGAACACACACTAATGTATTATTTATACTAGACTAAGGAAAAAAAAAGTGAGTACCTAAAACTCCTGTGCTTTCTTCTGCTTCCTACATATTTGGGGTCGATTATTCTGCTGCTGGCAACACAACTTAGGTGAAGGCTCTTGGCCAGCAGTCTTCTAGTCAGGATAGGAATGAAAAAGAAATCCTCTCCAACCAACATCAGTGTCCACAGAAGGAGTATGTTCTAGAGACCAGCAAAAGTGTCCAGTACAGGGTGAATGACTTCCAAACTGCATGAATGGAGGCTTCCTGTCACTCTCAGAAACGTACCATTTCAACGTTTGAGTTTGGAAAGGATCGAGGGAACGTGGCCCCCATCTTCATGACTGACTCTCTCTGTTAGGCTAAACACAGCAGTGACAGTTCTCACCTCTAGGAACTTTATGTGCTTGACCAAAACTTAATTGGTTTAGTGATCAGTATGATCACAGAATCATTCAGTTTACAAAAGAACTCTGATATCATAAAGTCCAACCACTACCCCAGCACTGCCTAGTCCACCACAAAAACTGTGTCCCTAAGTGTCACATCTACGTGACTTTTAAATACCTCTAAGGATGGTGATTCTTCCCAGCCTGTTCCAACAATGGACAATCTTTTCTGTGAAGAGATTTTTCCTAATATCCAATGCAATCTGAAGCTTATGCTGTACCAGGGCTTTTGGTATAAGGACAGTTTGGTAATGTGCAGAGTTAAGCATGGGTTTATCAGATTTCTTTGGAGATGCAGTGACCTAACTTTCAGTTTTCATGGTCTTGGGACCAATGTCCACATTGCTTAATTCAGCCAAGCTCCACTGCACTCAATCAAGTTATGCTACTCACAGAACAAAACCACAAACCTCCACTCTGTGCTGGAGAACCAAAGCCAGGTATTTATTGAAAAATAAGATGGAAGATTATCATCCCACAGGAGTCAGAGAATTACTCCATTTCTATACGTCGTATTATTATGCAAGTAATCATCTTTGCTGGCATAAAAATTGATAGATCAGGACATCAAATTTAGGAGGTGATGAGCTTAGCATGCTGTTCTTGGTAGGTGCAGGTGTAGCTAGTGTGCCTGTGGTTTGCCTAGGCCATAGGAACTGTGCTCCTCATGCCTGCACAAGAAATTTGCAGCCCTGCCCTGCAGCTTTCCAGGCACAGTCTCTTTGTTTAATTTTGCACGGGGTCAGCAGCACACTGTGCTCACAACAGCAGCCTTTAGACAGCCCATCACCAAGGTGCTGCTGACTTTTCAGAGCTGTGTGCTTTAAAGGCAAGAAAGTATCTTTATGCGGTGTTAATAGTCCCACAGAGTTAACTCCCCCAGTGAGCCAGGCAAGGTGCAGCAAATGGGCTGAGTTGTTTTACTAGACACCACCAATTGTGATAGAGACAGTGCCTAAATCTTCGATTGGAGAGAAATCTTATTTGGCATGTAGTCAATAGCCCAGGGAAAGAATAGAACCTTGTCCAGCAACATCCCCAGAGGCATCTGGTACATGTAACAGAGACTGGGGATAATACAAAAGGAAAAAAAAGAAAAAAACCAAACCAAACAAAACCTCGACCTGGCTTCTCAGAATGCTAATCAGGCTTATATTTCACCAGAGGAAACCAATCCTTTCTGGTTTTGTCTATTCCCCAAGGCTGCTGAGGCACCCAGAATTTGTCAACTAGCCACAGGAAATAAATTGAGAAGTGTGATGTTACAGAGGGAGGATCTTATTCTATGTTGGGCAGAAAAGCCACCATAGAAGCGATTAGACAAACTCTTCAAGTGCAGCTAAACAATACAGAGTATCTGTTCAGTGGGCTGAGCAATGCCTGATGCAGGTAGTCCATAAATTGTCAGTCTCTGGAGACTGGAAGCACATCCCAAAAAAGTAATTTCTCTATATTTGCCCATGTTTCCTACACTTCCTGGAAAATCTTGGTACTGGTTAGAGGCTTATTTATATATGTTTTTTTCTGTTTTAAGATATTTTATTTTAAGATTACATGTTTCAAGTTGCTCCATTTCAGGCCCATACTTGTGCCTAAATGAATGATAGTTTTTCTTCCCTGAAGTTTCCTCACCAATCTCTGTTTTATTGATAGATTAGTTGTGGCTCCAAAATAATAGCATTACTCTCCTTTCTCAAATACCTGGATCAAACCACAACAACATTCCCAGTGATGCTCCCCGGTGACAGCAGCTTTAAAGTTTGTAGACTTGGTACCAGCTTCCAAAGAACATTGCACACATACACATAAATTCTTGCCTAGGCCATATCTCACTTTTCCCCTTGTGTCCTCTTCACCCTCAGGTTGGAGGCTGGTTGTAGCAAAAGCGGAGTGAAGATTTGCTCCTGATCTCCGATGCATCCCAATTGTAGCCATGAGGAAAAGGCAGCCAGGTGCCTACGACAGCAGGGAGCAGATTTGCAATAAGCAAAACATTACTAACAGAGCTTATAGGCAGAGCCATGGGAACATTTTACTAATTGATGGACTGGCAGTGCTACAGTGCTTCAACCATTAAAAAATTCACGATGGAAGCTTGGATGGAAAGAGGGAGGCCGTGAGCTAGCCAGAACAGGGTGATGTGTGCATGGGAGCTGTAAAGAAAGGAGTAGAGAAGTTAGAGAGCACACCCAGAGGGAGAGCAGGCAGTAAAATAACACGTAAAGGGAAAGACTCCTTTAATATCTAAATATGGTGTGTCATCCTCTTAATCTGAGGGTTAAAAAAACAGGCATGGGTGCAATTTTGTATGTTACTTCCTAAGTAGTGTACAGAACAAAAATGGAAGCAAGAGTGAAGGAATTTGAGGCAATTTCCTGGAATCCCTCAGGAGAAATTGAATTTAGCCTAGCTGATGTGCCCCCTGCTGAGAAAAAATTATTCTTCACTCAGAATAAAAATACTAATTATTATTATTATGACTGCTTATAATAGCATTACCTTTCATTCACCACTGAAATCCAAAACTTGTCATGCTGCACATTTTACACGCAGTGAAAATCGTTTTCCGATGTCCATGAGACAAGATGGGGTAGGGGAAAATTTACAATGACTCCTGATTCAAAAGAGGTATTAAAGCCTTTTATGGAAATCTCTTCCTTTGATATCCCCCAGTGCAATTATCTGTCCTGTTGGGTCTTCTGTCTGTTTGGCTGGGCAAACTCTGAACTGCATTGGATTATTTTCCAACTCTTTATTCACTGAGCCATGAAGTTGAAGGAAATACGTAAGGCTATGGCAAGGCTTCAGCTTACCCCTCCTTTAATTCCACTCTTTCGTTACCCTGCGCCGTGAAGTTGACAGTGGTGGGTTTAGTTTTGGCCAAATGTGAAGAGGTCATAATGTGATAGAGAAGGTGCAAATAGAGAAGGGGCAAATATCCACTATGGAATCCAGTAGAGTGATTAAAGTTACCAGGTTTAGCTCTGGATATTTTTGTTAGCAGGGGATACAGTCCCCAGCTGGGACATGGGAACTGCTCATTGGTGTTTCCCCTGTCCAAATCCTGCACAGCAAAGGCTTTGTTTAAGCTGCTTGACTTTGCACTGGAACAGATAAGGAGTGCACAGGAGCTCTGCTGCACAAACTCTGTATAACAGCTGAGAACTCTTATATCTCCAGCCTCCCACAGCAGGCACAGTAGAGACCTTCCTCTCACCTATGAAACACCTGGACTTTCAGCTGAGCCGTCCTGAGTCTTGATGCCGTGGGTTTAGCAGGAAAAGTCTGTGGGAGCTCCCTATATTAACTGAGGCTGTTTGCTTACCAACAGTGTATGATGTGCATTACATATGACAGACAGCAGGGCCCGAAGACACAGAGCTATAAGAATCACTAACAGTCCAGACATTGAAAAAGCATGCAGACCCGAAAGCAGTTCAAAAAAATCCCAGCAGTTCCATTTCTTTCACCCCTGGGGGGGGTCCTCTCTGTTTTTAATTTGTTGTATGCTTTGTTGCTGGGCAGCAGGTGCCACAAGGTATCCAAGACACTAATCTTTCTAATAAAATACTTCAGGATACTGAAAGTGCCAGAAGTTTTTTTAAAAAAGAGAGAAAGAGCAATCTCAGAATCAACGAGCAACTGATAAGAACAGAAAGGTCAAGTTTTTCTCAGCGTAGCCAATATTTACTTTCATATTCACATCTCATTGTCTCACATCAAGAATAAGAAGTGAAAAACTAGTCTCACGGATCAACAAGCATCACCTGCCATGAAAGAAGGTTCTGGAATGAGAGTCCAAGTCTGTGAGCCAAGACAATTGGATTGCCCAACTGCATCTGTCACTTACTTGTAAATCACCTTCCCTAGCAATGTCGTGAGTTTTCAAACTCGGAGACAGAGCCAGCAGTGCTTAGCAAGTTCAAATGCAAGTTGTCGGAAGTAGTACAAACAGCTGGCCTCAGCATCCAATGCCAACAGACAATGCACAATGAAAACCTCAGTGGCTTTTTCCAGCCCTCTGGAAAGGTGTGGTAAAATGAAACAAAAGAGATGGGAGGAGAAGCAAACTGGTTAAAGTATGAGTCCCTGCGGGTTCTAAGGAGTAGCTCTTTGAGTTATCTTCTTAATTTTGCCCAAGACCTCCAATTTAAAATGGAAACTACAGAGAGAAACTTTTCTGGAAGTCAGATCTAGAGTGGCTCAAATTAGAGATGCACTGCCTCCACCCATCTGTCACCTCTAAATGAAAATGTCAGCCTTAATTCATGGACTTTTTAAAATCCTTTGATGGAAAGGACTTGAAAAGCAGTGGTTATTATCGCAAGCGCTCAGCACTGCTATCAGGCACACGGCTATTTTATGAGCAGGCAGTGCTCTACCCATCCTCCTACCCTGGAAAGTTATAATGTATCTCTGGGGCAAGTTGATATTTGCACTTTGTGGACACCCAATAAATAATAATCCAAATATTTGCACACATGGAATATTTTGTGACATTATAGAGCTGACAGACTGTGATTATTCGGGAGTTGCTTTGTGCACAGGGCTCCCATTGGTTTCAAAGTGAGTACGGAGTTCAGAAGCGCTGCAGAATAAGACCTGTGACATTTATGTTTATGAAATAGGAGAGACCTTATCATTTACTGTTTCTGTAGTCACAAAGCCAGAATAGCTGATGAGGGGCCTTTGCTGGTATCTTCAGCATAATCACAATGTACACAACAGAGGTGTCTTGGCAAGTAGTAAGTGAGCTAAGGAAAACAAAGGGAGGTTAGCAAGGGATGCTGCAGGGCACGAGGGAGCACCGGCAGAGCCTGGCGGGGGGAGCCCTGGCCTGGGAGAGCTGGGGTGGCTGGGGGACCACTGGGATCACTGGCAGCATTGGCATGGGCTGGGAGACACCGGGAGACTGCAGAGAGCAGTGGGCAGTGGAAGAGCGCGGTGCCGAGCGCTGGATGGGAACAGCAGGGCTGCTTTGTGGGGGGCACTGGCACAGCCAGCGTAGGAGCGAGCAGAGCTCGTATGCCATCTGCTGCTGCACTATTAACTGCTATTAGTCACTGAGCTTCATGAGCATGAAATTCCCTTCGTTGCTGAAAAGCAAGGAGAAAAGCCTAGGATGTGGCTTAACTTTGATTAAGCACCAACAAATTTGGGACAATTTAAACAAGAGGGATTTCAGACATCTCATTGAAGCATGTTGCAAAATTCCTTCTTTGCCTGAGGGAGGTGCACACACAGAGTATGCCCCATTGTACTTCTCCTTCCACAGCACTTTTGTCAGCAAGATAAGAAGAGAGAATTTGCAAGTGGTTAGGAAAGGAGCTCTGGATGTGCTAAATGGATTTGTATCCTGTTCAGTTAGAGTGATATGGTTCAGCACGTTCCAAAAAAAGATGGAAGCAGACAGCAGTATGAATAGAAACAGCTTTCTCAATTATGCTAGTTAAGATAAATGTTGGTAGACTTATTAATCCTTATGCTTCAGGGCTTTTGCCAATCAGCAGCTTGGGGCAGGAAGAAACATCCCACACCTTGTCATGGCATAATGCAATTAGAATTGATGTCTCCTTCTGTTGGGATTCTGGCTGAGATAGAGTTAATTTTCTTCATAGTAGCTATGGGACTATATTTTGGATTTGTGCTGAAAACTATATTAATAATACAGAGGGGATTTTATTTCCAACCTTGTCATGAGCAGTACCAATGACTTTTCTGCTTCTCACACCTGGGGGTTCACAAGAAGTTGGGAGGGGACACAGCTGGGACAGTTGACCCCAACTGACCACAGGGATATTCCACACCATAAAACATCATGTTTGGCATATAAAGCTGTGGGAAGAAGGAGAAAGGAGGGAGGGATGTTCAGAGTGATGCTGTTTGGCTTTTCAAGGAACCATTACACACAATGGAGCCCTGCTCTCCTGGGCATGGCTGAATACCTGCCTGCCCATGGGAAGTGGTGAATTAATTCCTTGTTTAGCTTTGCTTGTTCATACAGCTTTTACTTTACCTATTAAACTGTATTTACTTCAACCCACAATTTGTTTCACTTTTACCTTTGCAGTTCTCATCCCACCAGGGCAGAATGAACAAGTAGCTCTGTGGGGCTTAGTTGCCAGCTGGGATTAAACCATGACACATTATCTGCCAGATTTGGCTATTTGGTGGGGTAGGACATGGGGCATCTTGTGACTGCACAGGGATCTGCTCCCAGACCTGCCCTTAATACAAAGGCTAACTTAATGGATAGAAAGACTGTTGATTTTCTTCCTGTGAACACTCCTCCTGGAAGCCAGACTTGCACTCCTATAGTTGAATGGGAAGTGAGATGGAAGGAGAGAGCAGAGGCAACCTAATGTGACTGTCACCCGTTGACACAGCTTGATTTAAACAGCAGGCTGGAGAACTAATGCATTTGCAGATAAAGGCTGAAGGCACTGCTTTGAAAAAATTATAATTTCCTTTTTCAGACAGAGGGAAAAGTGAAATGCATCTACCAGATTACAAGCTGTGAACTATTTTCTTAATCGTACAGAGAAGACGGTACATATAGCAAGATTTGGTCACAACATGGAAACAGACAGGACCCAGCAATCCTATGCACCTAGCAGGGTGGAATGTGGTGACAGCCACACCAGCCCAGCTGGGTGCTAGGCAGAAAAAACAGGTTATTTTGTGCTTGTGGGAGTCGTAGGGAATGGTTGGACTATGCAGTGAATCTGATCCTGGGGCTATTAGGACTGGATCAAAAGCTCTGCAGCCATGTGAGGCCACTGCTGAGCTGCTGTAAGCTCATTCTCTTAGAACAAATTTGTCCAAAGCATTTTGCCAAGGTAAGTTGTGCTCAGCCCATGCTCACCAGGCCTGTCCTGCAAGAGACCCTGTGCTTCCCAGCCTGCTTGCACCTCTCACCCACACCATTCAGGATAGGGCTCTCCTGGAGTGGTAGTCAGGCACCCATGAGTTTTGGCACTGGTGAGGAGAGTGGGAATTCAGGCTTTCCCAACAAGCCACATCCTAGCTGAGGCACTAAAGGAAGCTGTTGTCTCTTCAAGACCATACATTACAGCCATTGTTAGTCAGTCATTGTAAAGTGCTCTTAGAGCAGTGGCAGATGTCCTATTACACAGAGAGAAGCAAGACACCTGGGTTCGTTACCACCTAATTAGGTTCTCCATGTGATTAACTACTTGTGTTGCAGACAAAGAAGCAAACTACCCAAATGAATGCCAACAGAAGACAGGCTGGCATGGCAGCAGGCACCTGACAGGCACACACAGATCTGTAACTCATCTGGCTTCCTGACGGAGACTGAAGGATTTTTAGTAAAAGTTATAAAACTATAATCAGAAACTCTGAGAGCATATGTTTTGCCTGAGTCATAGTCCTTTGAGACTCCCACAAACTCTCATCTCACAAAGAGAATCCTTCTTGATCCCTGGTGGATCTGACCTACCTAAACATTTATGCTTTCTCTGTAGAGCCCTCAGCATCTTCCAGTCACCGCAGTGCCTCCTCCTTAGACACAACTCCACCTTCCCAGGAGGGGATAATTCTCTTTACCTTTCTGTACTCCTCTCCTCAAAGCCTACACTGTCCAGCTGCAGAAGACCATTTTCGTACCTTTGTCATGTAAGAAAATCTTCTGCTGTGGAAGTCCTTTTATATAGCCCCAAGATTTGTCTATCTTCCTGTTCCCTCCCTCCACTGCCTAAACTCAACAAGGTAACACAGCATGTCTCTGCAAATGTCTCCCTCTCTTCCCTGAGAACTTCCCATCCTGCTAGAGCTGAGGCTGCAGTGCTCCTGCATGAGCCTGAAAGCTGCAGGCTGGGTTTCCTCATGAGCGCCTGATCCAGCCCAAACACTGATCCACATTCAAACTGTCTGAAGCCTCTAATCAATCAGTGAATTGCACTGAATGCCCTTAGGAAAAAAAGATCTTTGATGAGGCTTTGCTGCTAGCAACCAATCCAAATCCATTAGCTTTCACATCTGGAGTTCCAACGAACAATAAAAATGAGCTTGATGGCCTCAATCTTGTCCTCATTTTTCAGCATCACAATAACCTGGCTCCACTAAACACAATTCAGCATGATTGCCTCACTGCTCAGACTTCGGGGATACCCAGAACCACTACAGCTGCCAGAGAAGAGGGTCAGGACAGAGGGTGCTTTGGCAAAACTCTGTGTGTCTGTGTGTGCACATATGCATATTAGGGCAAGATAAAAAGAACTGGAATTGGGCAGGATGCTGCAGGGTAGGATCAGGGGCATTGGCAGAGCTTTACAATATAAATCCACTTGGCATTTTCCCAGTCAAACATGAGTATCTGGGCAAGACTATTGCTTTTACAATAGGGCCAGCTTTCGCCTTATTTGCACCACTTTTTGAAATTTAATTGCTAGCTCACCCTTGTAGACTCTTCTGGTGTCCCCTCTCAAGGGTCCCATCCAAGCCTGCACCTCCACCCTGTAAGAAATGGAGGGCCTTCCTTTGCAGCTGGGCTGTAAGGAAGGAGAGTTTGCTCTGCTCCCCAGGGCACCCGCAGGCAGGACTCAGCCGATTCCAGGAGATCTGAAATGCAAAGAGGTAGCAGTGCACAGTGGCAGACAGAGGCTGGGATAATTGCATGATTTGTGCTCATGATGAAAGCTGTGCTGATGCCAGCCTGGGACACGCGTGCTTGGACTCGTCCCAGAGCTGCAAAGAGCCCAGCACAGCCCTGCAGCTGCCAAGCCAGTTGCCTGGCAGGTGGGCAGAGCCTGTGTAGTTGGATCTGGAGTACCAGATTTTGGATGCTTCTCCTGATTTGTCCAGGAGCTTCCTATACCACAAACAGTGGTTCTGGTTTACTTATGTCTGCCCTTCTGAAGTGATCTTGGTGTCAAAGCAATGTGGAGAACCTGATGGCAGTGATTGCAGGAGGGATTCTGGTCCTTCCACTGCTGTGTGAGCAAACAGCCCCGGCCTAGGATTTATGGGTCTAGTTGAGCCCTATTTCAACCTACCTTGCCCCACACACATACCCTCCAAGAACCCTCTCCCTCTTGTGTGAAGAGCAGTTGGTAGTGGCAGTGGCTTTTCTCCTTCTCCCTTTTGCTTCACACGTAGCCCAGGTCCCACTTCCTGACCTCACCTCTCTCTCTCCTTGCCTTTTACAAACAAGGAGCTCATGCCGAGACCTCTGTGTGAAGCCATCCAGAGCATCTGCTGATGGGCAGCCTAACAGCTATTTAATGGGCCTGGTAAAGCTAATAGATTTGTAAAGAAAATATGAGCAACAATAGCCAAAGTGAGCACTCAAAAGCATTCAAAACTGGCAAGATCTTTCCCACTTGGACTTAAGTAGCTGAAGCTGTGTCTGAAGCCAGGCAGCAGCCTTGCTGGCTTTCCAAAACTGTCACATTCCCAGGAAGGAGACTTGATCTGAGAATGACTCTACCACGAGGTCGTAGGAAGGATCTGCAGGCGACTTCTAAACAGCTTTGCCAAGTGCTGCCCACTCTGGGGTGGAGGAGCGCTGGTGGACAGGAGGTCAGCCTTCTCCAGATTGAGGAGCAGGACACTGCTGGAATTACTGCTGTTAATATCCTCACAGTGGAGAGAAAGGTCTGTTAAGGCTGCATCCCACAGATTTCTCTTCCTCAAACACAGCAGAGTCTACCTGTCAGAAGCAGATGGATTTATTTGATCTTGACAGAATTTATACCTAAATCTCTTAATACTTATTTTCCTTATGTGTAGCCAAAAGTTTTATGAGACACACTAACCCCTGCTCAAGAAACAGACAATATATTTTGAAGGATATTGTACCTAGCTGACATACCATAAATTCCCTTTGTCACCCTGGTGCCCACCTCTAGTTATACAGCCACTGTGGAGTGAACACTAGTCCGTATCTCTCTGGGGCTCCTCCAAAGGCCCTTATCACTCTGCACATATGTTGCCTGAGCAGGATGCCCAGGCCTAGAAATAAAAGCTGAGCTGAAATGAGTCAGGTTGTTGTCAGATGATCTTACTGTTCAGGTGTCAGTGTTAATGGTACCAACCAGGATAGGATATACACACTCTTGACAGACTTATGTACACCTCTGGAAGATGTGTGGGGTCAGTGAGGGAGACGTGGTCAGCCTGGGAAGTGAGATGGGATGTCTTGGCACTGCAGCCTGTCTGGGCTGTTCTTTAAGCTGTATATACAGTGGCAGGAAATATGCTCCCAATGGCACGTCCACTTGAAGCATATACCTGTGTTTACCAAAAATGTCAAGTACTCTCTTTGTACAGCATCATGATATCAGTATCATGCACAACCCAGACTCTCCACCTGCTCTCTCATCCCAGCCCAACCCAGGACCATCTCTGTTTCAAAACAGGACAGCAGAAATGCAGACTATGTTTCTGCCACATTTCCCCATCCAGCAGTTCTCCATCCTCTCTCCAGACAAGTCTAGCAGCCCAGCACAGCTGTGTGTCTGGCGATGGAGCAGGTAAGGGTAACAGGTAAGGGTAAATGGGATTAGGATACCAACCCTCAGAGTACAAAAGCAAAAAACCCTTTTCACTCCTATTCATCATAATTTGAAATCTCTGAAAGACAGGTCCTGGCCCTCAGCAAGACCAAATTGATCGCCACATGAGGAATTATTGACAGGAGGGGAAAAAGAATATAATTTTCCTATGGCTGCATCCTAAAAGCTCACCAAGTCCTTATCTAAGAAGTGCAAACACACAGCAGTGGTGTGATATGTGACAGGTTGGCCCTCATCATTGAGGATGATTGCATTTCCTTTTGTAGCTGAATTTAGCAAAGTGTAGCTACCCTCTGGTTAAAATAATGCTTCACTGTTTTAAGGGGTAAAAAGCATATGTTTAGGTCTTGTTACACCAAATCTGGGATTTGGAGCTTGCTCGTGACTTTAGCAGCCTACTTGGAACTGATTGCACCAGAGGAGGGGTTTTGAGTTGCCATTAGAAATACTACACGTGCTGACCAAAGGAGATCCTGCAGCGGGAAGGACGGGAGAATGCTTGCACATGGATGCTTGAGGGATCCATACCCCGTACACCTGTACTGCCCAGCCCTGAGCAGTAGCACAGCTAGCTCTCGGCCTCAGGGAGCCTCTGCTGCTGCTGGCCAGGGTGGCATTGATGCCTGGGGGACAAGCAGTCCGCAGGCAGGGAGCTGGCCTTCAGCATCAAGGGGCAACACAGCACTGAGGGTGCCCTTTTCCTGTGGAGAACCAGAAGCTACCTTTGCCTTAGCAGCACCACAAAGACAAACGGGATTCATAACTGTAGGAGCTCCCTGCTGCCAGGAGTTTGAATAATTCACTTCCCAGCAAGAGACATCAATCCTTTCTCCACAACCCCTTCTACAACCTCATAAGATGTATGAGGGGAAGGCAGGAGGCATTTTTATTATTTTTATTTAGTTTGTGGATGTTTAGTGTTCCTCACTATGGGCTATATTCAGTCCTCACGTGTATGATATTCTCAAGACCTTTATCAGCTGACTATCCTTGCTTTAATTTTCCCCCTGTTCTTACCCTTACTTTTCCCTCTTTATAAATTACAACATTCAGGCCTTTGCTAGCAGTAGAGAGCACTACATTGTTCTGGAATAAAATGGACTTTATTCCATTATAATGACTCTGCTTCCAAAGGGGAGTAGTTATACTGGAATAAAAGTATTTTTTATGCTCCAGTCTGGAGCATAATTCAATCATAAATTACATCAGAAAAAAATAAACCATAATAATAAAATGGCAGTTTGTGCATTGATTAAAGTGAAAACACTCTTCATTCTGGAATATTCCATGTATAAAGTGAAGTTAGTGTGCAATAAGTAAGGGTGAGATTTTTTATAGCACACTAACTACCCTTCATTCATTCCCTAATGGATACCCTGCCAGAAAACACAAGTGCCTTTAGGTGAGGCAGGTTTGAAAGCGGAATAAACTATTGTGCATTAATGTGCACTAGTAGCATTCATAAAAGAGCGTAGGGAAGTAAGTAGAGGGGCAAAAATCCACCACTAACTACTGCCACAGTGGCACCCTCAGGGAGGTTCAGGCAGGTCCAGGCTGGGACAGCTCTAGGGAGAGAATCCTTCATGTTTTCCTGTAGTAGGAAAATTTTCCAGGCCCACTAGTCCTCACAGTCTGGGTCTTGAAACTAGTTGTACAACCTTGATGAAAGAGGAAGCCATTCTGTTTTGGGAATGGGGATATGCCACCAGGAAATGTACACTATGAAAATACCCCTTCTAATCTTGCATGAGAATATATCTCAGATCCCTCTGAGCAGCTGACCAGCCAACTCAGTGAAGGTGGGGCTTTGTACCTGTGCAGGTAGCCCGAAGGATCCAGCAGCCAACATCACACACATACAGCCAGGGGCTATACTTAGGGCATTTTCTGTTCCCTTCTCTTGTCACACATTAATACAGCATTTGTACCCAACATCAGTTTGTATCAGTCAAGAGCTCTTGATCAGACTTCAATGCACCCCATAAAGCAATCGTTTGCAGGGAGCAAGGGAAGTGATCTCCTGGCTAGGAGACTTCCCAGGGAATCTGTCATTCTCTTTGATTCTGCTTTATATTTTTCTTTGTGTGAATTTACAGGCTAAGAGAGTTAAACAGTATTCACAATTGCTAGTTTTACCTACAGAACAGAAATATGATATAAATGCTCCTCAGCTGTTTTTTACCACGATGTGCTAGACAATTATACCAATGAGTATGCAGCAGCTATTCATGTGCCAAGCTCAGATCTGCCAGAGACCCACTGCCTGTTGTGCCCACTGATGAAAAAGGGTGGGTTCAAGTACAGTAAGAAATCTGGGGCCCTCCCAAAAATGGCAATCAGGTCCTTGACAACATCCAAATAAAATTTACACATGGTTCAAGACAAATAAGGCCTGCCATTTGGGAAAGCTGAACCTTCAAGACATCCATATTTCAATACCCAAGACCTGGTTAGCCCAAAATCAGCCCTGCCAATGGTCCTGTCTTGCAGACCCCTGCTCTGACAGCCCAGGGCTCCCCACACCAGCTCTGAGTTTCCTGCTAAGAAGCCACATCACTGCCACTGAAAACTGGGCTCAGGTATGGCTTCCCAAGTAAAAAATACCCTCAAAACCTCATTATTTAACACATAACACTTAACACCTCGTATAAAAAGTATTTTGATGCTTTAGCTACTCGTGGCTAACGCTAAGGTGCCTTGACAAAAATGGCATGTTCAGAAATATCACTGCCCGTATGCGTGTGAAAATGAACATTGTCTTGGACATCGTGTTAGTTGCAACCAAAGTTCAACTTCTGTGGACTTCATGGTATTACATTCACAGGCTACTGAGCAATCTGAACTTCAGAGCATGGTTAAGTCTTGTGAGTCCACTCATTTCTGCACTATTGTCCTCTATGCTGAAAAGTAATTTAAGCTTAGCTAATTTCTTTTGCACTGAATAGGGTCAGGAGAGCTCACACAATCTCCTGCCAAAGCTCAGCTGTCAGAGTGGTGACATTTAATGAGGGGAACAAAATTAAGGCAGGAGGGGGAAGATGGTTAACATGTTCGGCTACCAAATTGGATTCTTGAAAGCTCAAGATCTTAGAAGTCTTTTCCAGCCTAAATGATTCTGTGATCTTCTCCCTTCCCAGCATGAGATTTCTAGTGTGGGGCACAGAGAAACGATCCTGTAGAAATGACACAGGGCTCCACAGGCAGATCAGTCTGCTGCCATCAAATGAGTTTCTTTGTGCTCAGATCAAGAGCTGATTCCAGGCCTGTTCACTGACTCACTCACTGCACTCCTTGGGCCCCTCGCTGAAAGGTTAGGGTAAAGCACAAAGCGAACATGGAATTAGAAATGTGGATTATATCAACAATTACAATCTGGAGCATAATTAAATTATAAATTAAATTGGAGTTAAAAAAAACTCCCGACCATAATAATAAAAGGGCGATTTGTGTGTTGATTAAAGTGAAAACATGCAGTCATTAGCCTGTGTATAAATCTTGTTAGCTGTGAGCAGAGCTGTGTGTTGCCATTAACCTGGTGAGTGCCTGTGGGGAACTGGCACTTCTCTGGGTGTTTAAAACATGGGTGTGCATCAAGGCAGCTGCTGCCCTCTGGGACCTCAGTGTTGGAGGTCAGGCAGGGGAGTGGTACACATTTGCTGGTAACAAAAATCACTCACAGTAGACACTTTGCAATGCCTCGTACACATCCATTTTCATGGGACAAGACCACCCAAAGGTGGTCATTTTTAAGTGTGAGACAAGAGCAGATGACGTGAGATGATTTCTCCAGAGACCACAGGCCAGCCTCACTGTGCCTATGGGGCACACACAGAAAAGGGAGAGAAGTCATTGTGTAAGGGAAAAACATGGGCCTTCACCAATCCCTGATAAATCTCAAGAGTATAATGGTGACCCTAAATGAAAGGGGTATCCTCTGGCAGTGTTTCTGCATCTCAGAGAAATGCTTAGAAGACCAAAGACAGAAAATTCTGCTCCTTTACTTGTGTCTTAAAGGCTTTCAGGGAGCTTTGAGGGTTGCCAAAAGCCAGATGCTGCTGGCCCTTGCCTCACATACCTCAGAATTTCTTGCCCCATCTGATCTCTGTTGTGGACAGGGCAGAGACCTCAAGAAGATCTGATGCATCCTAGATCTTCTTTGTGTTCCCGATTAAAAGGTCAACACACCTTCTTCCCACACAGTGCTCTGTATCCTTCCTCTCACATCCGTTTTGCCCTGCTGGGCTCAGGAGTTTGTGTCTTCCCAACACATTCTGAATAACCTTCCTGAGTAACCCTGCTGGGATGCATAAAGGCTCCTCCTTACAGCCCCTTCTTTCTCCTGTATTTCATACCTCTCCTGAGCCAAGCACACTGTGTTCCCATATTATGAGAGAATAATTGCTTTTCCACAGCTCACATCCATGCTGGTTTTTTTTCTCTTTTGCTTTACAAAGTCCTCTCCCAGAGAAATATGTCCCTGCACGAGAGCTTTAGATCGGATTTTTAGATCAAATTATCCTTCTGTTCTATAGTACCATCCATAATTACTCCCTGTAACTTTGCTTTTGCAAGTGATCGCAACCATCAGGCAATTTTCACACATCTCGCCAATAGAACTCAAGAACAAGCAAATATTAGAGTGAGTGTGAATTTATTTTTATTTATAAATTACTTAACATAGGAAAAAACGCGACAAGTTCCAAGCACTTAGCAAATTACTGATTTGAAATAGCTTTTGCAAAATTTGCCTGTGTTGTTTTCTCCCGTGCCTTGCAAAAAGGGGAGAAAAGGGGCACAGAGGGAAAGGCATACGTGCTTAGATGCTGAAAAGACTGGAGAGGAGCTGAACAAACTGTGGCATATTTCACAGTGTAAAGATGCATACAAAAGTCTTGAGCTTTCAATACAGTGAGATTTCTCAGTCACTCATAAGTTTAGGCACCGACTCAAATTATCAATGTGAGGAATGCAAGATTAGTATTTCACCTGTTCATGTATGCCTGAACTGAGTCTCCTCTAGCCTCTCAATAGCTTCACCTGGCATCTACTCAGTTACATCCAACTTTGATTTGGTTTGGAAATTATTCTTCTCCAGATTTGTGTCACTTCCCATGAAGTTTCAGCCAGAGATCTGGCCAACAGGGAGCTCAGCTCTGAACTAGCCCAACTTCAGTTGTAAGTGTAGCAGAAGAGAAAGAGAAAGATCCAACAAAAAAGCTCTGTATTTGACTCCATCTCAAACTGTTCAGTTCCAGAACTGAATCCAAAACCAAACTTTGCATTCAGACCCATCTGCCATGAGCCCTTGGCTCACAGGTTGAAGCCTGTAACCTGCTGCCAATGAGGGCATGTTTTATGAGACTGCTGTGGGAAGACTTGGCTGGCAGAAGATATCAGTGGCTGCATTGTCCAGAGGCAACAAACACCAGCTTGCTCATATGGAAAGTGGACACTGAAACGAGTATGAAAAGATCAAGATCATCACAAAAGACTGCAGCACATGGGTTTTGTCAGTTTGGCCAGGCTTTTCAAGAGGAAGGGGGAGCAAGAGCCTGTCTGTCTTAAATAGACTTTTCTTGCTATTACCAGCATGGATTATAAAGGCTAATCTCAGATTTGAACTGGGAAGTCACCCAGGGAAGTTGCAGGAAGCAGGGCTTTTGGCTAAGAGCAGGGTCTCAGTAGTGAACTTTGTTCATGTTAAATGTCAAAAAGAGAGCATGCCTAGTGACTTTTGGCAAGCTTTCTTTCAGCTTCCAAGGTGCAGAGCAGATCAGATATTGAGATCTCTCTTCCTGGACAATTTCAAGATTCAGCTCAACAAACCTGTGGCTGATCTGATCTCATGTTGATGATGGTCTCAGAGAAGCTGGATTACGTGATCTCCAAGAGAGCCCTTCCAGTCAGATTTTCTATGATTTTGTAGTGCAGATATGCCCTCCTCAGTTTGGTTCTCTGTATAAATATAAGGGGTACAGATGAATCTGCATCATCCCTCAGAATTCCCAGCAGCAAAGTGAATCAAAGGCTCATAGAAAAACTTGGGATGGACAAGACCTTCACAGGTCATCTGATCCAACAGGTTGTTCAGAGTAGGGTGAGCTTAGGTTAGGCACCAGTACAGCAGTGAGGAGAGATCATGGGCTACTTCTGAAGGGCAAGAAAAGGTCACCTTTACCCAGAGGGTTCACTTATGCTGCAGAGAAGCCTGCCAAACAGGTGGTTCCTAAAGCATCTCACACCTCCTCTGTTGAGGACTCCCCATGTGTGGAGACACGAGGCTTGACTCCATGCTTCTCAGAAGGCTGATTTATTATCTTATATATTATACTAAAATACTACATTAAAGCTATAATAAAAGAACAAAGAGAAAAGATCATCAGAAGGCTAGAAAGAACAGGAATAGAATGCATAACAAAATCCTGTGACTCTCAGAGTCAGAGCCAGCTGCATCTGTGATTGGCTCTTGATTAGAAACAACCAACATGCACCAATCACAGATGTACCTGTTGCATTCCACAGCAGCTGATAGTTATTGTTTACATTTCTTCCCTGAGGCCCTCAGCTCCTCATGAGGGGAAAAATCCTAGCAAAGGATATTTCATAAAATATCATAGTAACACTCCCCCTAAAATATTTTAGTATTCCACAAATCAAAAGAGAGATTGAAGTACCATTTATTTCTTAGCTTCACTTCTGGAAAAAACCCCCATAGTAATCAGGAATTTAGAAAATCCATAAGGCACTCAGATGATAATGAGTTTCGCCTCTATCCAGGAGCACAATCTCTTACAACCAAGGCAGTTCAGATAGAAATTTCCCTTCAAGCCCTGCAGAGAGAAGCCCCATCATACCTCCAAGCAGCCTTTTAAAGGGCTTCATCATCCTTCTTATCAAGATGCTTCTCTGTGTTTTAACTTAGTCTCACCTCCCATGGAACAACAGAATTGTATCTTTCCCTCTTTTCACAAATCTTTGGTAGGTTACTGTCACATTCATCTGCAAACCCTGCAAGGCAGGGGCAGAGACTCTTGGAGGCCTGTCCAGCGCCTAACACAACTGGGAAGGGATCAGAGCCTTTCCCTTTGTATCATATTTGTAAGACCCAACCTGCACCAATGAATGCACTGACCCTGTAAAGCAGGGAAGTGTCATTTCAGAGATGAGAAAATGAAGCAGAAAGACAGGCAGCATAGCAACATGCCAAAGTTCACATAGAAAGTCCGTGCCAGGCCTGGGAATCAGGTCTTATTCGAGCATCTTAATGTTCTCTCCTCTCCTTTTGGCACTGCTGAGATATAAAATAATAATAATCATGAAATGTGCCCAGATACTAAGAAGATCATCACCTTAATTCAAATAATAGAAATAGCCAGCATCCGTGTAATGCAGAATCAAAATGGTGTATAATGGGGAGAACAAGATGTAGCTTAGGGTTTAAAAGTAATTAAAATTTTCCTACCTAAGTTTCTTTTGCTTAATGTACTTCCAAAAAAAAGTTCATCTGCTTGCAAATGCCTGACCCTAGGAGTGCAGGTTTCAATGCGATGGAAAGGCATACATTGGCAGAATGACAGCAACTGAACAGCATCTCATCTGGATCCAAAAATGTAAAGAAAAGGAAATACTCATTATTCTAGAGGCTCAAAGACAATTTCAATCCATTTTAACTCTAACAGGTCCCCCTGTGGCCTCTTAAAACCTACTGAATTGAAGCAAAGTAGTGTAAGCGGCAGAGTTTCATCTTCAAAGGTGCAGTGAAAATATCCAGGTTGACAAGAGGGCTCAGTTCAGGAGGTTTTGTGGGGTGTCACTGTGGACTTTTAACAATGCTCTTCCGCAGCACCTTTTATCTCTGGATCTGACTGCACTTTAAAGATACTGACTGATCTCTCACCACGTTTTTCCTGGGAGAGGTGTATTATTATCTCCATTTAATTAGCAGGGAAACTGAGGCATAGCAAAAGGAAGCTCTTTGCTTGGGCCTGCACAGTGCACTGGTGGAGCAAAGGGAAGAGCTGGGATTAGATTCAAGTTCTCTTGATGGTTTAGGTGTCCCACTCATTTTTATCTTCTCTGCTCCTGCTGGCCTCTTCAGCTGCAGTCCTCCCCAGCCCTGAGTTTTCAGGAGCCCTGGGGGATGTGAGGGGTGTGCTGAGCCAGGCAGTGATCACAGCAAAACAAGCAGCAACCCTGCCTGTTCATGCAGAGCAGTTCTGAGCATGTAAAGAGATATCTCAGTGGCCCAGATAAGACCTCGTAGCTCCAACAGCCCTATTCCTAGGCTACTAGTCATAATTTGCAAAGGTATAAAGCAAAAATGAGAGGAAAAGCTCCTCCTTCCTCCCCATTACTCTAGCTTTGCACAGTGCAACTGCTGTGCTAGAGAAAGATATGAATTTCTCTCAAATCAAGAAAAGAATTTGAGTCCCAGACTGGAAACTGTAGCTGTGCTGGAAGCTCTTGGCATTCACGGTGCACCTGTACAAAACCTCATTCTCATCCCAGAGTCACACCTGTCTTTTCAATCTGCATGTGCTGGTTTTCCACATACATACTTAGACATGCATAACGATGCATAAATTAATGTTTATGTGACTCTCCAGAAAACAGTAAGGAGAAGCCCTGAGAGGAGAGAATTGCTACTGGCACCATAGCAAGGTCTTCTGCTTAGCTCCCTTTCATGGTTGTTTAAATATCAGCACTGTAAACTGTAGTAAGGTCAGCAATACGGAAGCCCACATATTCTCCCTGCCTTCTGAGGAAGCCCTGGCAGGAGCCAGCAGTACTCCAGGCATGTTAAAACATATTACCTCATGCTTGGTGCCCCACTTGTACAGAAGTGATGGTTGCTAGCTCAGATTTCAAGCAGTTCAGAGAGTTTTCTCTGATTGCACTTGAACACAGACATGTGCATTCATGGGAAAAAGGGAGTAGAAGGAACATCCCCTCAATTTACCTTTATTCCATTGTTCTCCTCAGAGCTTTCAATGGTTTTTACTATATTTAGGCTGGCAAGGACAGGCAGCAGAGCCTACGCTGTGCTCGCAATGTGGGGGTTGATAAAATTCGATGGTGTCCTTTTGAAGACAGTCCCACTGCAGAAGCCAGGCAGCTGTAGCAGAAGAGCTCTGGGGAAACGGGATCTAAGCTGAGGGGAAACAGGAGGTTGGGGTAGGGGGAGGCTTTGACTGAAGTATGTTGTCAAGTAGAACATCAGGGAGATAGTCACACAGCTTTAATAGAGTTTCCAACATAGATGTGATTCAGAGCACCAAAACCAGGAGTCCACTGGCACAATTTTGTTGTAGGGGAAAAGCAGGGCCTCCAAAAAGGAGTTCAGGATTCCTGAGGTAACTGCATAAATGTTTTGTAATTCACTAATAATAGCCACAACCTGAGCATTCATGTTTTAAAGACTCAGAGGTATCTTTGCTTTTCTTCTTTAAGAGCAGCCAAATTAATGAGGCCTTGACCCTATTACAGGGAACAAGAAGTCTCTTTCCTCTCCCACACAGGGCTGCCTCCAAGGTTATGCAAGTCCAATTCCCACACAGAGCTGCAATGGAGATGATGCTGGTGGACACTGGAGGTTGCTAAGACACTCTGACTTCAGCTGGAAACTGCCACATCCTGCCTGTTGGTTGGGCTCACAGTTTGCTAAATGGAATGCAGAGTTCCCATGCTGATCATAATTAATGGAGATGCTCTGGGATTTTTAAGAGGCAAGTGCCTGTTCTTTTGGAACCAGAGGCCCTGAGATTTATCACTGGTGCTGCAATGAAGAGGGAAGTCAACATGATGTACAGTGTAAAGACCATCAAAAATTATTCCTATGACCATGGATTCATTGAATTACTTAACATCCTCACATGGAACTCTGGAGTTTAATAATGCTAATGGGGTACTTTGAGATCCATATACAGAAGAAGTGAAGGAGGAAAATGATCATTATGTTCTCCCACTGTCATCTGCAGGTTTCAAAATATATTACAGTCCTTCAGTAATTGTCACAATGCCCCACTAAGTCAATATTATTATAATAGTTTCATAAGTGCTGAGAGACTGATTTTGATCTCACTCACAAGGATCCAATCATGACATCCTATCCCAGCCAGAGGGTTGTCTCTTGTTTTTCAGGGTTATGGAGCATTGTGGGTTAGAAACATCTCTTACAGTAAATAAATGAACTTTGACCACAAAGGACCTGATTAGAAAACTGTAATGGTGCCTCACATGGATGGCAAGTCTGGCTCACCAGCTCTGTTGCATTCATGATGCTTTACAGCAGAGTTCCTGTCCCACAGGAGAACTTTGGCAATTCTAGTGGTAATCCTGGGCTTCTTTCAGAAGTGGGCTTGGAGGCTGACCCAGGGGCTCACACCTCACAGCAGAACTTGCTATTTACATCACTGTGAATGACAAGGAAACCTAAACAACCTGTTCAAGAGTGAACACTGGTTCACTCAGTACAACTGCTCAGAGTGAAAGCTGAGTCCTCACCTTTGGCCACCAGATAGCCCTTCCCTCTCTGTGGTTTTGGACTGATGACAATGCTTTAGGCAACAGGGTACATAGCTGCAGGTGGGATAGGGGAGTTAAGAATTTGATTTCTGAGAGTTATGGGAAGTCCCTTGTCAAAAGTTTCACCTCAGTAGATGACCTCAGTATTCATCTCCATAAAATGGGGAGAAGAAAGCAATCTTGCTTTATGCATTTCTTTGAGATTCACAGATAAAACACGGCTTGTAGAGCTCTGATGCTTTGTTTAAAAATTCATGGCATCATTTTCCCTTCTGCCTTCTGTACCACTAACCAAAATTCAGGGGGTTGTGAATTGTTGCAGGGGAATCAGGAACTGGAAAGATGTCTTTTCATATCTTATTTATTTACAAAGAATGCCTGGACTAATATTTTCTCCTATGCAGGAGAAATCAAACAAGCCAGAGAGTTTCTTTGCTTACAGCATCAAACTCAAGGCTTTTCCTTAGGGTCAGGCTACCAGCTGCTTGAACAGGCTGTGCTTCAGCTCCCTTCTTTCTCCATACTTGTGCTGGTTACATTCTCTCTCTCACATGCATACACGCCATCCCAATTTTTTCAGAGCCCATTGAAGTTGTCTTTCCTGAGTGGCTAAAGTGTGCCTGTGTGACCTCTGGCTTGGATAGAAGCCTGCTATCATTTCATAAGAGACCTTAACCATTACACTAGAGTGAAAAATGAAACTCAGCTCAAGCTACAATGGCACTGGTGATTCTCAAGCCCTAAAGCAGTGGCCAAATCTACTCAGTACTCTGCTTCTGAGAGTGTATACCCAACAACATGAATTTTGCACTTGAATTGCTGCAAGACTTCTTGGGAGAATTTCTTCACAGCAGTTCAAATGTTTCTCTCTGTGGCTCTGGCAGATACGGAGGGAATTTTCCTGAGGTGCTCTCTCTCTGAGTCTTCTCTGTTAATTTGCAGGGCATGCTTTTGCTCCCAACAGCACCACTAGTGAGTCAACCACAGAAGAATGAAGGATGCAGAACAGAGGATGTGTTTGGAGTTGTTTTGGTTTCTTTAATGCAAGGTGACAGGGTGCAGCAAAAGCAGAGAGAGGAAAGATGTGGGAATTTCAGAGGAAAGGAGAAGAAAATTATATTGAGGGTCTCTTATGACTTACTAGGACTTTACACCTAAGATTGTGAACTCTAGGGAGAGCATCACAGGAGAAAAGGGGAGGAAGGAAAAGCAGATAAAAGCTAATAGAAGCAGGGAAATACATTTGGGAGATGTGGGAAGGGCACTGGGGGAAAAGCATAAAGGGCACTGGGGGAAAAGCATAGGTGAAAGCAACATGAAGGAAACAGACCCTGAGAAGGGAAACAAAAAGGCAAAAAGAAAAAAAGAATGTAGGAAATGCTAGAAAACAGCTTGACCAAACAGGGAAGAAATAAGCCAGTCAAGAGAACAGGGAAGAGAGAACAGGAAAAGAAGCAAGCAGGCTTTTTACCCAAGCAGGTAAAAATTTAGGATGCTGCTTCCTACATTAAAAGGAAGGAAAAAAAAAAAAAAAAAGCTGTTTAGAGACCGGAACGTAGCTACAGATTAGAACTGAGCTCTGGGATAACCACGCTCCTCAGAGCTTGTGGCCGATTTTGAAGACCCTGGCTGCGCTGGCCCTCCTTGCAGCGCGGTGAGGAATTGCTGTGTCCAAGAGCACCATCCAGCGGCGAAGGGAAAGCGATATTGAAGCAGCCCAAAGGCGCTTTTTGGCGCATCAGGGGAAACGGCACGGAGCAATCCATTGCCGAGCGGTATCCCTGGCACAGGGAGCCCTGCATCTCAGCACGGAGCAGAGGAAAGGAGGAGAAAAAGCTCTACACCTCAGGCAGCTGCTGCACCCACATTTGTCGCGCATTCAAGGGGCTTCTGGTTGCGGGTGGGGAGGTGGGGGAAACAAGATGGGAATGGCCCGGAGAGGAAACAGGAGGATGAGAGACAGAGCAGGGAAGCAGTGGCGCTACAGAAAGGAGCGGGAAGGAACAGCCTGGAGAAGGTGCCTGGGATCAAGTACGACAGCAGGGGGGAAGGGTGGAAGAAGCAGCAATTGTGGGGGTCACTGGCTGACAGCGATGTGATCACACACGTCACAGGTGTTTGCAGAGGGTGCGGGAAAATCAGGAAAGAAGCTCAGATCTGGGCACCTTACTGGGAATTACCTCTCCACAGTACTAATCAGCCTTCCCTAAAATTGCAGTATTCATGACTGCTGGTGCTGCGCCCAGCATGGCTTTGGGAAGAACCACATAAGGGATAATTGGGAATAGGTCAGAGTGCAACAAGTCAATGATGATGGATTTTAACAAAGGAATGGATGTGGCAAAATCAGCTTCTGTGTGTGACTGGGATGCTGGAGCAGGAACCTGACACAGATATCAATAAGGAAATCGTGACTAATATAAATGTGAGAACTCTGTAAAAGCTGGTGCTAGAAGAAGCATATTGACCAGTGCTACTCATCTGCCAGTTTTCACTCACAGATCTCAAAATACTAAAATTTTTTTAAAAAGGTGACATCAGCATCACCTTCTTTATTTTACACCTTGAAAAACAGAGACATGGAGAAACAAATTTGCCGAGAAAGCATAAACAAGAGCAAAATTTCAACCCAACACCTTGGGTTCTGTGATGAGTATCCTTCAAAACAGTCCATGCTGCCTCCACACAAGGAGGAAGAATTTCACCCAGGAACACACACTTCCCTTCAGGAGGGCTTCAGAAGTAGGAAGGAGAGCAAGGAAGAGATGTGGTAGGGTCCAGGCAGACAAACAAGAGATGAAAGTGTGTGCTGGAGGAGATGGGAGAGTTGAGTGTGGTCCACACTGGAGGGACACCACCAGGCTTACAGAGAGCACTGGCAGCAGAAAAGGGAGCACTGATAACGATGGAACTTGTTTGAAAGGCAGAGAGAAGAGGAAAAAGGGCTAAAACAGCAGTGAACACAGTGAAAGAGCAGCAGCTGATGAGGCACAATTCACACCAGGAGGTGAAAGAGAGAGAGAACACCCAAGGAAATCTTCCTTGATTAATAGTGCTGAGAACCACGGGGAGGGCACAGAAAATAAGGGAGGAAAAAGAAAGGTTTACTCTTGAAAGAAAGAAAGAAAGAAAGAAAGAAAGAAAGAAAGAAAGAAAGAAAGAAAGAAAGAAAGAAAGAAAGAAAGAAAGAAAAGAAAGAAAGAAAGAAAGAAAAAGGAACTGGACAGTTTGCTACTGAAGCATCTATGTGATCATTACAAGAGAGAGACTGATTTCTTCTGAGCAAGACCTGTCTTGTATGAACACCAAGTACAACTACACCAGTCAAGTATGAACTTCAAGAAAGTCACTGGCACTTTGTCTAACTTTGTGGACCCCTTAAATTCACTGTGTGTTCTTTTTTAGGGTTTGTCGATTTGGATTATTGTGTGTGTGTGTTTTGTTTTTTGGGTTGGTTTGGGTTTTTATTGGTATTATTATTTTTGTAGCTCTTTTCTAGAAATGGTTCCCTTTAGAATGTCTCTTCCTAGACTCTGCCTTTGGGCCTATCTTTTCCTTTGGCAAGGCAGAATCAAAGGCCCTGGGGAGCTCTGCCATCTGAGCCACAGAGGAATTCTGCTATGGTGACCTGTGGGATAATGCAGATTCTCTGAAGCACTGAGGGACACATAGAGGTCTTTTTGCCTGTCTCATTAACCAGAATGCCTTTATAGCTTCCAGCTGCTTCATAGCAGTGCTGAGGTCAGAAAGGGGGGCAAACAGAGATTTCCAACATGTGGTTGCACGTGGCAGGCAAAGGAAGGAGAGAAATATGTTCTCCAGTGGGTTTCAGAGCCTATTTAGAATGCAATAATTAATGAGTCAAATATTTCCTCAAATCAGACTCCAGAGTCCCAACTTCCCATCATGTCTATTCCACACAGCACCAGTAATTTTCCTTTCCTCCCTCTTCTGTTGAGGTGATTAATAATTAATTATTATTAAAAGAAAATGGCTGAGGGAACCCGCTTCCAGTTTTGCAACCAAAAGACTCAAACTGACACTAATTATAACCCTCATCACTTTTCATCCAGCTAGGCAAAATCTGGGTTTATGGCACAAGGCTGTGCCTCTGCTCCTCACTGTATCTAAAGCTAATGGGGTGGGGAGGGATGAGGAAATGCAGCAGATTCTCGTGAGCTTTGGAAGGAGCTCATATGAGGCAAGGCAGAAATGAAGAGGTCTCAGCTCTTGGAAAGCCCTTTTGAAAGCTCGTTGGAGGAACCATAGCAGAACTGACTGCTTCTGACTTCTGCTAATACCCCATGCTGAATATTAATGATAAACATAATAAAATATGTATACAGTGTAATAGGAATGAAAACGCACATGTAGCACCACAGATTTATAATACTGCTTTACATACACATTCCGACAGCTGAGTAGCTGTGGTGAGCACGGAGCCTGCTGCAAAGAATAAAAACAAGCTCCCTGCTCGAGGTACTTATTCATGCTTGTGCCAGACTTTTTTCATGTCTGCTGCGTAGCTTTCAGGTCCCTTTGCTTCCCAGTTCCCAGTGTGATTACACTGTCTGGACAAACTTAATAGCTTAATCTGTATCATTGTCCTTGCACCTGGAAGTATTTAAAGCTGAGGAAAAGGGAGTGGATAAGAAGTAGGTTTGCTGGTGTTTCACAGTCCTATCCCGTAAGAGATTTCACTATTAACAAACCAATGAATTGGAATGCTTAAGTTTCTCCAGAAGATGACTTGCCTCCATTCCTGCCCTACAGCTGAATTTATTCCATCGTTTTCACCACCCTTGATTTGCACAGAGCAGTTTCTGACAGCTAGGGATTCTCAACAGCATCAGCTAGGCTTTCCCTATGCATAACATGGCAAATGGGAATATGTCCTGTTCTAAACCCTTATTAGACAACAATAGTCAACGTTACAGAAGCCTGAAAAGTCTGAAAAGGGCCCAAAGTTCATAGAGGCAAGATAACAGAAGAGAGCTGGTCAGCAGGTCAACAGAGCCACCTTTTATGGTCTCCAACAGGGACTACATCAGGAGTTCTGCTGATGTTTTCTGACCCAAAAATCCACCTTTTTTCCCCCCCTCTGTATCATTTGGTCTAATGAAATAATTTGCATCTCCCTCTAAACTGCCTTGCTTACTTTACATAGCATCCTTTCTTCTCTTTCAGCTCCAGTTCCTTTCTGCCATTCTTTTTCTGCATCTCTCATGCTTCACCCATTCTGTTTCCTCCTTTCACTAATTTGATTTGCCAGGACTGAAGACCACTGTGTCAGTCCTGGCATTTGTGTGGCCTAGAAGTAGTGAATTTTCCAGTTAGAATTTTCAAGATAACTTGGATTTTGTTGGTATAGGAATGTTTGCCCTGAGAAGGGCACAGAGCCAGGGAGTGGGTTTGAAGATTCTGGATGAGAGCAGGTGTGAGTATCACCACAAGCCTGCTGACACATTTTCCACTCTCTGTTTTAATCTTATCTCATGATTTCTTGAAGCAGAAGTGGCCTTGATATGTATCAATGAAACTGTTAGGCAAAACCCACAGAATGGTAGTAAAAGTAATGATTATGGTAATAACATAATGCAGGCAAAATGTCATAACATGTGTTTACAAATAACAACGCTCTCCTTTAAGGCACTTGAGACATTCCCTGCTCCATAGGGTGCACCTGTTCATCAGATAGGCCATCTCTCAGGGGTCTGACCTGAACCACTGAGCAGCTTCAGCTGGGAATTAGACCCCCTTCTGGGACTTAAAGCTCTGGAAATTATTTAAAGTGCTTGCAAGCAAATCCATGGTGCCTATCAAACAGTTCCCCAGAGAAAGCAGAAACAGGGGAAAAATTCTTCCTGTGGAGACTCTGACAGTGATCTTGAGAAAGCACCATGGGAAGCAAACAAGCCCTCACCTAAACGCAGCTAGACTTGTCTATTTCCTTTTCCTGCTCTGATATTCAGCACCTTTGCTTCCTACCTGTCAAAAGAGCTGTCAGCAGAGGTAGCTCACAAGGGAGATGCTTTTTTGACTGAGTCAGTTCACAGACTCAGCACTTTTACAGAGTCATTTCATTCTGAATGATTCCCGGGTTGTTTATGCCAGAGGAATACAGTACCATCCTCCAAAGCATTTCAGTTACTGCAGCTCGAGGAGTAACCAAACATCTTGCCCAAGCACAAGATTAAGACTGCAGGCAGGACCTTCTGCTATACCAAGCGAGTCAAGGAAAGGGAAGCCTGCTGTGAACTGTCCTCCACCAGAGGTTACTGCCTTGTCTCAACTTTGAGACTTGCTACTTTTAGTCTTTGAGACAAATTTGCCCATTTAGACTGAAACAGAGAAGAGCAATGAAAGAAGCAGCTCAGCTGGCAACTCTTTGAGGGATGGCATCACCAGCACCACGGGGGCAGCAGCTGTCAGCAGCTGCAGCATTTTCCACTGACTCAGCTGTTTGCAGGACCATCCATTGCTCTGTGCCCTCAGCTCAGCCACCAAGTAAAGAGTGTTTACTGAATCAAGTGTCACAGAAATAACTTGATCACTTCACATTGAGGGCCTCTGAGTGGGACTCATTAAAATTAGAATTTAAAATTGCTTTAGCTACCTCTAAGTTGACTCAGGACAAGTCTCTCCTTGTCTTGTGTAGACTATCTTCCTCAGCCCCCCTAATGGCAAGGTCACCCAAGAGCACATGAAAAGCAGTTTCCACAAGGGAGGGAAAAGAAGCAGTTTATACAACCAGCCTGTAAATCACTTGCACTCAACTGGTACAAGTTTCTTGTGTAAACCAGGTGTTAGAAAAACAACCCTTGCCCTTAATTAACAAAGATGAATTCAGACTGCAGGAGCAGGTGAGTTTGGCACCTAAGCTGGTAAGATCAGACGAGCTCAATAGAAAAATCTATGCACACAACGTACACCCAGCGGGATACACACAGAGAGCCCTGAGAACACAAGATGGAAGAATTTCCATCATCAAAGCAGAACATCACAGGCAGCTGCAGGCAGCCTGAGGGCAGGACACAGTTGCTAAGCAACTCTTCCCTAGGTTGGATGTCACACAAACCCCCAGCCCCAACCACGCTGGGCATATACGGGATATTTTGCACTGGGGTTTCATTAAGAAGGCAGCTAATAAGTGGGTTGTTTTCCAATGCTCCCCTCAAGCAAGGCCAAGTACCTTGATTCTGTGATTCTAACCAACAGTGCCCTTTCAAAAACATCCTGGCCTTCTGTAGTTGGAAGTGGGATTTGACTGGACCAGTTAGCTGCTCATGGCGTACACAGAGACATCAGGGTGAAATATGTGCAACACACACACACTGGTGCAGACAATTAGATGTCTTAGCCTGGTAGTGTTTGGCATGTGTGCCCAACAATCAGTTCAGAAATAAATAGATAAGCAAATAATAGAGTGTTATTAAAGAAAGACAGAAAAGTAGTTCACCTCCCTACTCATTGCCCCAATAAATTGTAAGCTTTATTTTTTTTCTCTTTCTGTAAGAAATCTTTCTTACGATGAAACAGTAAAACCAGGAGAGGATCAATATTTTGTAGAAAGCAGAAATATTTTAGGATATTCCACCCTCCCTCTCAAGTATTTGGATCCTGGGGGGTATCCATCTGCCCAGGAAGCTAAGGGTAGATGGGTATCTTGAAGAGAGCAGTTCTTGAAGAGCTGAGAACATTGAAGGGCTGGTAACCTCACAAAGCAGAAATCTGAAAGAAAAATCTACCTACAAAAAGCTTGAGAGTCTCAGCTCAGCTGGGAAGCCAGAGCCACCCAGCTCAGCAGAAGAACTTGAGCAAACAAGAGGAAAGAGCAGTGGTGAGGGACAGTGACAGCAGGTCATGGCTGGGTGCAGACCAGGCAGCAGATCTGTTTCATCTCTGCTGCGAGCTTCAGCAAAGCTCATGCCCCACTGCAGAACATTTCTGTTCCGATTATACAATGCTGCCTGAACATGAAATGAGAATTTCTTTAAGAAATTTTTCAAAACAGGCCTTACCATAGGTGTACATCTGTAGTGCTGCCCCAGCCTAAGTCATGGAAGGTTTCCCATGGCTGCAACAGCTTTGGGCTAAACCAACACATCACGAGCTGTTTAAAAATGCCTTCTCACTTTGGGGAGTAACTAAGACACAAGTGACCAGATTTCTGACAGCACTGACAGCAACTTGGCTCTTTCAGGGATAAGGCAAAGAAATTTACATGCAAGCTGCAAATATCAGCATTCATTCCCCCCATTCTGGCAGAACTGAGATGTCTTATCTGAAAGGTATTTATACTTATATAGAGCAAGCTTATCTAGTGCTCTGTAGCCATCATAAATTCTTCCACTCCACCCTAACCTACTTTTGCTGGAATGTTTCTCTGTAATTATTCATTAATTTCTCTGTAATTATGTGCTCACAGGTCCATTATGCCAGGCATGGGACAAGAGCACACCGAGAGACACCCCTGGGCCCTCAAAAGCAGAGATAAAAGTACTTGCTGTTATTAACCTAACTCTAGAGATGAGCTGTTGAGGTTCTGGGATCCTCAATCAAATGCTTATGTCCTTTTGTGGTGCTCATGGAAGAGCTAGACACATTCCCCACACTGTCTGAATGCCAGAGAAGCACTTTTTCCCCATGCAGGTTAGATTATTCTTCCTAAATTGAGTTTCCGGGAAGCTCCAGAAATGTTACTAATGAGGTTTTATTCATTAAAAGCTATCTGCCCTTTTGTTTCATATTCAGTGGGCCAAAGAGAAAGTCAGGAACTACTCTATGTACCAGAATCCAAGAGAATGACAAGCCCTCTCCTGTCTTCTCTTTTGTTGTAGTTTGAGCCTTGAGCAAGAGGAACATATCTCAGCAAGGCTTTCCTTCACAGCCTCTTGCAGTTGCCCATCAGGGTGTGATGCGAGCCTGGGCCTTGGAGAGATTTCCCCAGGTGGCAAGGCTTTTGTCAAGCTCCATCTTTGTGAAAAGGAGCTTAGGGCTTTGCTCAACTCCAAAAAGTTTTGGGCTTTCCCCACAAAGATTTATTCTTCCCTTTGGGACAAAATAGCTATATATGTGGACAGCAGGCAGACAGCTTGGAGATAAACAAATATCAGTTTTCAGCTGGAGCTTTTTTCCTCCTTTTCATTTTTACACAGAAGACTCTGGAGGGGAAAGAGAGAAAGTGAACAGAAAAGTCCACAGGGAGAGGAACATGTGTGGGGGGAGGAGAGTGAAAGGAAACAAATTAAAATGACAGATAGAAGTTGTGTGTTATAGTGCATTATTTATAAAGACAAGTTCAGCTGAAAAACATTCCTATCCAGGCAGGAAGAAAGGAAATAAATCTTTTTATTTCACCATGTTCATTAGTTGCTATCATCCCAATCCGACTGCCAGATGCATCATCCACAAACCTGCCGAGGATTGTGGCCACAGCCAACTGTGCTTTGCATGGAACATCTGTGGCTTGCAGGTCAAGATCATGAAAGAAAGGCAAAACATTCAAAATCCTGATATGGGAGCAGCCTTCAGAGCATTGTTACACAAGCCTGCTCTAGGGAAGCACAGCAAGGGCAATATTGTCATATTTAGCAAGACTGATTTTGGGACCTCTTCACTGATATTCCAGAGCTACTTTTCCAGGAGTGGAACAGAGGGAGAAAGTTGCCAGGTAACACTGGGGAACTTCCAAAGAGTCAAGCCCCAAGTTTTCATTTGTATTTTGAGCAGAAATAGGCAAATTCTCCAAAGATATTGTCAGGCCAGGAGCTGCATGAGCTGTCAGTTTAATAAAGCCATGTTTTCAGACTTCCAAGGACAGTTCTCATCCTCCAATACTCCTCTTTGAATTCCTGTAAGGTAATACAGAGTTTAAAGCTTTCCAATATTTTGCAACAATCCACATGTGTTATAGATGCTCTTCGTCTTCCAAATTTATGCTCCTTGCAAAAAGCACATGCCTTAGTTTGGCCACGGAGTTTCTCTGTACACTTTCTATTGCTTATGGTTTCATTGTCTGTGAACTTCAATTTTCCAAATACTTTATTATTTTGCTGGAGATAGAAATTAGACTGAAAAGACAGTTACTTACAGGATCACTTATTTTCTGAAGGTCCCTGACTTTTCTTAAAAAGAAAGCCTTTTAAGTATCTCCTCAAATCTGCCTGCCTTTTCAGAAATAATTGCCAGTATTGCAGCAAAGTCAACTGTAAGTATCCTAGCACACGTGTTGTGCAGCTGTTTGCCTGTGTGTAAGGCAGCTGGTCAGTCCCTCCACTCTGGAGAGGACCTGCCAATAACTCCACTCTCTGTCACAGCACACTCTCATCTTTTTCCCATTTTAGCTAGAACCATTCTGCTATGGCCCCTGCCTGCTCCTTTCAAATCTCTTAGGAGCTGGGATTCCTCCAAAAATTGATCATCCTATAGAGACATCTGCCAGCTCTGTTCTGAGCCTTTTATGGAGACTGCCTAATGATCCCAGCTGGGTCTGACTGGGACTGGATGGGTCCTGTAGAGCCAAAACATCCTGGTATAGTATCTTGTCCAGAAGAGCTGACCTACAACATTATCTTGTTGCAAGCTTCTCATACCTACTCTTTAACAGCTATTTTACAGTTTGTCCTTTACATTTTCAAACTGTTCTTTTTATTTTTTTTATTTCATTCATGATGCTTTGGGGTGAAAGAGAATCAGCTTCTCAATCTCAGCCATTTTCAAGCCATCATTAATTTCTTTCCCACCCTCATTTGCTAATAGACCTACTTTCTCCCTACTGTTACTTTTTGCTCTGATCTGTTTGCAAAAGCCTTTCTTATTCTACTTTAGCCCATTGATTTCATTCTGTTTCTCATCTGCCAAGCCCTCAGATGGCATGTTTTATCAGCTAGGAATTCATCTCATTTCTTTCTATTATGCAACATTATCTCAGCTGCCTCACTGAAACTGAAGCATAACAGATCTCCTGCACTCACTTTTATCATCTAAGGCCCTTATTCAGCAAGGTAATGCCACCAGGCTCACCTGGATTGTCTCACTGAGGTCAGGCACTGAAAGTTAGGAGGATAGTCTTAAGGCCCTTGTTCATCACTGGGAGGTAAAAGCTCCCTTGATGCCATTCTGTGAAAATTTTTAAATATATATAGTGGGAATATATATTGATATGTATTATATTAATATATGTTGAGGATAGAGGAAAACGCTCCAATTAGAGTTTCCTCTGTATTCCTAATCAAGAGATAGTGTGCCTGTCACCCACTTCCTTCCCCACCTGCTTCCAGAAGAAATAAAGGACCTGCCCAGAATCCCTGTCGATCCTTTAACATCATCCATCCCAGAGGAATGGAATAAACTACAGAGGACTGGCACAAGGGCTATTAGCAGATGTCAGCTCCAACCTTCTGGCATTTCTCCTTGTGACTGCTGCTCCTAAAACCCAACGAATGCTCCATGGCTCAAACGAAGCACTCTCTCAGGAGGTGCTAATCCACAAGGTGCTCTCTGTGGGTGGTAGGGAGAGAAGGGATTGAGAGGGTGCATACGTCTTAAACAGTCAATGGGATTGAAAAGTAGCCCTGCAGGAGGATTAATTGTGTCATCTGAAACAAAGGAAATGGAGCAAAAGTGTTTGAAAATCTCTGCCACTCTCCTGTCTTCCCCACCGCCTCACTTCCTCATTTGGAAACTCTCAGATGCCTGTCCCTCTCTGGATGTTTTGATAAGGCCTTTTCTTGTTTCTGTGCCGCCTCAAGCAAGTGTGATTTGATTTTGCTTCCCTTTCCTCCCCTTCCTGGTTTGAGGTGTGCACTGCTGGCTATCTGTTAAATTCCATCTCCCTTGCTTGTTCATTTTCTATACAATTCCTTTACACACCCTCCCTTCAGCCAAATGGATTTTTTTAATCTACCTTGTATTTTAAGTTGTCTTGATATTGTTAGCCTTTGGGCTTACGAGACTGTGTTTTAATACTTTCCCATCCTCCCTATGCCCCATCTCCAGCTCATACTGGAGGACAGCTTTGCATTTATTTCTATCAACTCCATAATTGGTTTGCAGAAAGTTCCAGCATCCTTATTAGAGTTATGTCAGAACCAATACCATGGGCCTGATTCCCCAGCAATAGAAACTGAAGAACTACCAGGGCAATGAGAACCATTCATCACCTGCAAGGACAGATTGAAGTCACTACAGCCAAAAAAAAACCTCTTTGAAATTATGGGATTGGCCTCCCCTCTAAGATGAACTGAACTGAAAGTCCAGACAGCAGAAATTCCTCCAGATCTGAGCAACATGAGATTGGGATATGAATTTGGATATGGCAATAGCTCCGGAAATTCTCACACTCCTGAAAAGTGGACTCTTGAGTTACACAGGCAGCGTTTACCTGATCAAGTAAAATTCTACCATACCTTTCATCCCCCCACAGACATTGCTCCTCCCTAACCCTTCTTACATCCAACTGACCACCAGCTCAGAAGCCCATGGTTTAGAGTATTATTTTTTTAATCTCCTCCAAAATAAAAAAAGAAATTTCTGGATACTCAGAATATGAGCATCTCTGATGAGATATTTCTTTGCCAGCAGTGGAGATTTTCTTCCTATATTTTTCAGTAATAATAACAAAAAAGTCCTTATGCTTAGATTTTAAAATACCTGAAAGCTTTTTCATATTTTCTAGTTTTGTCTGGCTTCGCAGTTTTGAACTTTTTCTGTTTTTTACAGTGTGTGACCACTTCATAAAACATCTCCTTCTTTATTTTTGCAACACTTCAGTACTGAAAGTTCATTGGTTTTTTGCAGGTGCAATTGTTATATTCCTGTCACAGTAGCCTGTTTCTTTGCCTCATTTAACTCCAACATATTCTAGTTGGGGTAAACCAGAGTATGTAACGTCATTTTCCCAAAAATAATACTTTAGTTTCTCAATAAATCCAAGCCAACTTCATTGTGGGGATATATACAAAGACATTTATTTTGAAGATCAACTGTGGAAATACCTGTTGGAATCTGCCAGGGCAGCTCAGTGCCTTTCATTTTGGTGCTTTCACACAGATATAAGAAGAGGTCAGCTTCTTTCTCCATGGCTAGTTTTGGCTCTCAGGGTGCTAATGGAAATAAAAGCTCTGTGTGCCTGACTCTAGGTGAGCCAGTCTCACTGTGGTGATGCCTGGAGAGAAGTCAGTTAGATGGAGGAATACCTCTCATCATTTTTATTCTTTCATTTTTTTTCCCTTTCTTTTTCAAGGAAAGTCTACAGCAACAGGAAAAGAAGACAAGACTGTGTTGCCATACCTTCAAAGTCTTCTAACATTTTGACTCACTGCTTTGTTTCTGTTTGGAAACTTCTTGTTACAGAGACCATTCTGAATTAAAGTCTGTAGCAATGCTTGGATCTTTAATCCCTCAATAATTCAAATTCCAAGTTCTCTGGACATAGGAATTGACCCCATAACACACACACTATTAAAATAGGTCAGGTTAAAATTTAAAGGGTCTACCATGCCATGATAATTGCAGAATGTCAAAGAATTTTCAAAACATTTCTTCATGAATCTTCAGAGCATGCAGTAAATATTATCAGCAACATTTGAACCATCCAACCATGATAAAAGCAGCAGTGACTTGACCAGCTCACACAGAGGGTGGAACAGGTAGAAGCATCCCAATTCCTACCCAGTCCCACAGACTTGAGCTGTGCCAAGGGGAATTTAGGTTGGATATTAGGAAAACATTTTTTATGGGAAAGGTGATAAAATGCTGGAATGGCCTGCCCGGGGAGGAGGTGGAGTCACCATCCCTGGATGTGTTTAAAAAAGACTGGATGTGGCACTCAGTGCCATGGTTTAGCTGAGGTGCTGGGGCATGGGTTGAACTCAATGACCTTAAAGGTCTCTTCCAACCTAGTGATTCTGTGATTCTGTGATCAGTCTGCAGAGGAAGGGATAAGCTGGAATGTTTATCCTATCCTGGTTGTTTCAAAAGGTTAGAGGAAGCCCCAGCTCACTGTTTCAGGAGATGATGAACTTTTTTGCCCTATATCTGCTGGAGCCACACTGACCCTCTGTTCATCATGCTGTAACTATGAGATCATGCTTACAGGATCACTTAAAAAGGAAACATGTTTCTAATGAATATCTAATTTAAAAAGGAAAAGCCATAAAGCTTTCTTTTTACAGCTTAACTTTTCATCTTAAAATATAGTGGGCCTGATTCATATGGGAATGTCAGGTCAAAAGTTCTACACAAAGGAAAAAAAAATTGCTTCAGAAAAAAATCTGAATTACCTTTTTGATCCATCATTATGCAACCTCATTTTCTTCTGCCCTAGTTTTTTTTCTTCCCTCTGCTGTTGATCATATCTTCCTTTATTGATATTCCAGTCACATGCATTATCCTACCCGCTTGCTGTAATGCCAGCTAAATCATCATTGTTTTCATGCATGAGATCTTCCTGCTTAGTCATTTCCCATATTTCTTGTGTTGAGACACTGAGGAAAAGACTTCTGTCCATTTTCTCTCACACCCTTTAACCCCACTTTATTTTTTTGTTTGCATTCCCTCTTTCTTAGTCCTAATCAAACCTAGAGACATAGTCAGACCATACCTCCTGCTCACCTTTGCGTTCTTCTTCAATAGCAATTACTCTGCTTTGTGCCTGACTGCTGCTTAGTTCAGTCCCTATGGACAACACGGCCCAGTCTTCCCTGCTGAGAAATCCCCAGTGACCTCCTGCTCCCTCTCAGTTCTCCTCGTATATGGCTCTCCGACATCTCCTCTTCTGTCAGCCAGCCCAGTGCTCTCAGCAGGGGTGGCAATTGCATTCTCACATCCCCTCCTCTTTCTTTGGCAACACCACCGCTCAGAAACAGAAAGCAGCGTGCAGCCCTACAAGTGTTAATCTACAAGTTAAAAAAAGCTGAATCATTTAGGCTTTGGAAAAGACTTTTAAAATCATTGAGTCCAAGTACAAGAACCTTCATGCTCCCTGCTCTTGGCCACCTTCCTCACCAAATCCTTTTCTCACCTGTTCCCAAACTGTGCCTCTGGTTCTCTCATTTGTTTTACTTTTCTATGTGGCCTTTCCCCACATGTCTTGGTTTAAAAAGGTTAAACAACCTGTTAGAACAACCAAGACTTTAAATTCTCCATTCCCCTGTTCCCTGTTGAGTCAGTAAAGAAACTCAGGAGACATTGGAGATGGCCTAAAAGGATGAACCTTGACACCAAACACTCCAGACACTCCCGCAGCTCTTTCTCCAATCACACTAGAAGAACATTCCTGATCCAAGGATGCTCCATGCTTGGCATATTGCCCAGTTTTGGCTGTTATCCTCCAAAAATAGGATTATTTTCCCCACCATGAATATGACTTTATGCTACACAGCCACTGCCATTTCTTGCGATTCCCTTGTGACAGCTTCAGGCCCTGCTTTGCAGTTACCCTTCTTTTTCCACTGCTTCCATCTACCCATCAGCTCCTCCACCCACAGTAAAAGGAATTGCATCTCTATGAAACTGGCTATTGGAATTTTTAATAGTACTAAAATAATTTAGTCCATACTACAGGTAATTTTATTAACAGTCAATATTTTCTACCCTAAATGACAGATTTATTACAGCACATTATTTTTATTATTGAGTGTAATCATATCCCCATGCTTCTGAAATCCCCTGGGCACCCACAGTGCTCTGGCAGTAATAAATAACCAATGCACACAGAGAAACTTCGCTAAGGTGAATTTAAGGTTGCAGGCACATAGCAGTGGTTTGAGTGCATATTGCTCCTCAAGAACATTGGAGTTAACAAGTTGTTTGCAGGCGACAGCAAAAGCAATTCTCATTTCTCACATTTTCGGTCCAATGTCCCACACAGCCCAAAGTCATGGGGTCCTTCTCCAGCTATTCTCCTTCGGACATACCTTACTTGTACTCTCTCCCTGTGTTTCCTTGAGCAGCTTGCATAAGTTAGGCCTAGCTGACATGATGTTAGCATATGAACAGGAGTTAACTTGATGGGATAAGGGAATAACATCCAATTGAGAAGAGGAACTTAAGCAAGATCATGTCAAGAACCACTTGTCCAGATGAGCAGATTGGTGGCAACAGCAAGTGGCAATAGACAGGGTACATTTAGAGAATTTGTATGGACTAATCAAGCATTGGTCAATCTCTACCAAAACTTACATCTGGCAGCACCTGGAGACACCCATGGACAGAGCCCAGGGAGCCTCACCACTCAACACCAGGAATATGCACAGCACAGCTGGAGCTACTACGCTGACCCGTCCGAATTCTCTCCTCTGACCCATCTCGTCATCTCTCCCACTGAACAGAGATGTTGTGTAACTCATAAAAATGCATCTATCTGTGATTAAAATGTTCTGGTATCTAAGTCCATTTAATCTCTGCAGTATCTCTTGGTCCTTCATGGCAGCACCCCCCTCCCTGCACGCACAGCTCTGCAGCATCCCCGTGGTTACGTGACCAAAGCCAGGACAGGAGGCAGCTCATGCTGTGTTTGCTCTCAGCTGTGCAAGCGCTCATCAGCCAGCTGACAGGCCACACTGGGCAAGTTACACTCCAGCTCTCACCACTGTCTTTCCTCCCAGTGAGGGCACTCATTTAAGTCCGTTTTCCTAGCCCAGCCACTTAATTTCATTGGTACTTATAGGATTTTTTTTTTTTTAATCACCTTTCCTGTTAGGAAATGTGGCTGAAAGCAGCCAGCTGGTACCAGAAAAGATCAGGACTGACAGGTTGACATGCAGGCAGACAGAATGATTGTCTGCCTCATGCTTGTTGAAGAATCCAGGATATAGAAAACCACTGGAAATGTAAAAATTTTGATTCAGATGAACCACTCAAACTCAGACTGCATTCCTACAGAATAGCATTTCACTATTTCCCCTTCATTGAAGATTTTTAAAGCAATTCACCAGAGGGCACAGAACTATTTGTTGTCTACTCCAAATAACAACCATTCTGCTTTGTTACCACATTAACCTTTGGTCTTTTCCAGGTAAAAACTTGAATCTCACAATCAGGGAAGATGAGTTTTATCCATGCAGGCGGGCGAGTGCAGCATGCAGGAGCGCTCAGACAGCAGGGCACGAGGTGCAATTGTCAAACTTAACCTTCTAGGCTGCAAAATACCTGCTAGAGCAGCTGCATGACCTCAGCATCTGGCAAGGTCACAGTCCATGCTGCACAGGGAAGGATTGCCTTCATCATGCTGCTCGTGTAAATGAGGATTTGTGCGCTGTGCATGACTGCAAATAAAGCAGCGAAGCTCCTTGCTGACATTTGGAATGCTCTGATTCTTTGTAGCCACAACAGACTAAAACTTCTTGCAGCTACATTCAGTCAGGTTTGCCTTGTGCCAAGGCCTTTCACACAGTGGAAAAGTGACAAGGAACTTAAATGTTTATGCTAAGACACTCAGTCTTGTCTCTTCATTTTCCTAGTTCACTATTTGTACTGCTTTTTAAAACACTTGCATGTTACATGCTCAAATCGCCCAGAACCTGCTAAAGGAGCTGGGCTGGAGATTACATGTCTACTAGTGTGAAGAAGACTAGTGTGTCTAGTGTGTGAAGAAGTCTACTAGTGTGAAGAAGGCAGGTTTCCTGCCTTCAGCTTTAGTAAAAGTCAAAGCCCTGATGTTACCAACAAGAAGAAATTCAAAGGGAGAGGATATAAGACGTTGTTTAACAGAAAGGAAAAAAACAAAGCATTTCCTTTGAAGCCAAGCCTGGAGCAAACACAGCAATTGTGTCAAGTGCTGTACATCTGGGGTTCAAAACCACTGTTCTTCCCACTGGGTCGTACTCCTTGGCTGGCCTACCTCTGCTGTGATGCACAATAGCTTGAGAGAGCACTCCCATCACCTTGCTTCCACTGCAGGACACATCATGCTCTTCCAACATGCAATGCATTATGAAGTAACACGGAAATAACCCAAATCCAGCATCTTTCCCTTTGTGAATAAGAACAAACACATTCTGGAACCCTGATTCTCCATGTGTTATTAGCCCCACATGCTGTTATGAGGGGGAATAATGCAATTTTAAACTTATTTGTTAATAGACTTTGGCTGGAATTTTTCAAATATTTAATATTTTACAATATCTACCATGAGTTAAGCACTCTGTTAGTGGGATTTGGAAGTCTAAGCAAATAGGGTCCTTCAAAGAGCTAAGGCATAAAGAGCTTTAAGATCCTTGAATGAAAGAATCTATAAGTAGTACAAAGAATCATTGGCTGCACAGGCAGAAATTGTCATTATCATCTTATTTTGTGATAGCAAAACCCTGTATAACAATTCAACACATTAGGCATTAACAGAGAGATAAAATACTCCCTTCAATAGGAAACCTCCTCTAGTACAACTCTGAAAACTGCTGAGTCTTTGGATAAATTCCTATCTTCTTAATGCTTTCTGTATTAGATCTTTGGCCCACTGGTGTATTATTCCTCAGAGTGGAATCAGAAAAAGAATCCCCAGTGATGGGTGTTCAGCTTTGTGTAATGGTGCTCAAAAGTACTGCACAATCCAGCAGAATGCAGCCCATATTGAAGGGGCTGGGTTTGGCTTTGGAGCTGTCTAGGGCAGATATCTCCCTCTCAGCCCTCTGGTATCTCCTGCAAGCTTAGCACAGTCCATGAAGCCAGCAAAGAGGTGGGAGGAAAAGAAAGAAGTGTTACAAGGCAGAAAGCAAGAGGAGGACATTTGAATTTCATAAGACAGGTTAACCCCGCAGGGCTGAGGGAAGCAAAAACAACTTATTCTGAATAAACATGATATGGAAATTGCGGAGATAGAATTGAGCATGAATTTATCTAGGAAGCTACAGCACAAGTTGGTGCAAGATGCCATCAGGAAAACCTTGAGAGAACTGAAGACAAGAGAAGTGATCTTGCCAGCCACATCCATCCAAAACCCCAGACTCCTTGCTCCTGCAAGCCGCAGTTTTGGAAGGAGAGATGATGGGACAGTGATGCCCACCCTCCAGAGGCAGCTCCCACTACAGCCCCTTTGCTCAGCCACCAGGCTGAAACGCATCCTCAAGGAGCACGTTCCAGGCTCTGTGTTTGCCATCTCCTGGATCATGGCCAGGCACTGCAGTGGGAATGTTAGCTCACACATTCTGAAACCACGGTGGGGAGATGTTAACAGCTGGGCAGCAGGGACTGCTGTGGGCCAGGGCTTGACTCTACACACCAGCCTTCACTCTCTGGTGAGCAGGGGTCAGCAAATCACCAAACCTAGGGACCTCAGTCCCTGTCAAGGACAGGAAAGGTGGTAAGGAATAACACACATACAACATGGGAGCAGACATACTCCATGATGAAGCTTCATGCCCTTGTCCCAGGCTGTCCTTAATATGACTGATGGTCCCAGGCAAAACAGAGTCAGTTTGCACCCATTCTGAGTGTGCAAATGTGTTTGACAGACGAGCTCCAAGGAGGCTAGCTGATGTGATTTAAGATGTTACCTCTCCCCAGCTGTCTACCCTATTCCTCTGCCAGAAGTTACTTCCCCAGCAGCAGGGAAAGAAGAAAAAACACATGTCTGCACCTTGAATGCTCTAGCTAAGGCTGTTGCATTAGCATAAACTGCCGGTGAAGGGTGGGTTTGTGCTAATACATCAGATGAGAGCTGCAACCACTGGAGCACAGGCACATGTCTCATTCTGCCAACTCTCCAGCCATCTCCAACAAGGGAGCAGAAAGGACAGCTGAAGGTGTTAAAGTCATGTGTGCTGGGTACAGCTAGTATACACACACACACACACACATTAGATATAGATATAGATATAGATATAGATCGATATATGTATGTGCCCAGTACTCTCACACATGATTTTACAGTCCATTTTCCCAAAGCCTGGTGATCTGCAGACTCAATAATGCACAACCTGGACCATGACTATCAAGCAAGAGAAGCAATCAGCACTAAGGAGTGCACTTAGAAGGGCACAGCTACAAACCTGCATAGGGCATGGAGGGAAGGGTGACTTCAGCTTCCTCCTCCTCTTAAACCATCTGGGAGAGTACCAGCTCATACCTTGGCTCAGGATCATCAAGAAGGTTGACAAGTCACCACCCAAAAACTTCTTTAGATAGAATTACAGAACCACAAGCTAACAAGTTACTGAAAAAATTCCACGGGTATGAAAATAGGCAGAAAAATTTGGTCAGCTCATTCTAACATCCATTTCTGCTATCAGTGTCAGTGATGCACATTTATGCTAAACATTTCTTTATCTCATACAGCATAGGACTTGCTTTTTACATGAAAATCATTTGTGCTTTGGAAAATCCTGTAATGTGATGATTTGCTTAGCTTTCTGTTGTGTGCTCTCACTTTATTGTTTGTTTTTTGCTTGTATCTCTTGCTTATGATCTCTCTGTGTGCTGAAAATCCAGTACAAATATTTAGTAAACAATAAGAAGCTTATTGCTGCTTTCAAGCAGAAAATTTGCCTCTGCCTCACAGAACGTCTATTTTGGCTCGTATTTAATTTTTTTAAACAATGTATGAATATATATCTATAGATCAGATCTTTCCTTGCTTGGATTCCACAGTGGTGGGTGCTTTATAAAAGTCAATACAGATGGAATCAGCTGTAATTCATTTACGGCAAACTCATCTTTGATCAGAAGATACCGCAATTGTTCTTTTTCACATGTGACAGGCACAAAGCTCCTTTTTCAGTACATTATTTTGAAAGCTTTTTTTTTTTTTTTTAAGCAAAAGGACCTCTGAACAATCTTCTATTTTGACATTTCTTGAACACTTGAAGCAGCCCAGAACCAGAGACCACAAAGAGATCCATGACATGGGTAAGGCAACTAGCATATTCCCTCTAAACTGTTGTTCTAGGCATAGACTTAATGAGTAATGTACAGGATGGAGTCCTGGAGCTCTCCCTTCTCAGGGTGAATTTATCCCAGTCAGAGCTTGTGCAGATAATTTACTCACCTCCTGACTTTTCCTTACAATTTCAGATAAAGCCCAAATGCTTTTGAACTGCCACATTGACACATTTCTCTTTGTGAAATCTCAGGCTAGTCTTTTTTTTTTTTTTTTTCTTCATTTTAACCTGATTTTGAGTGCCCAGCTAGATACCAGAGGCTACAATGACTTCACTGATTATGGTGAAGTTCATATGGTGAAATTCAAGAGGCTGATGTGAATCTCTGACTGTCTAGGATACACAGCTGTCAGACCCAGGATCCATCTACAGCCAAGGGAAAGAAAAAGTTATCCTAGAAGAAAAAGAAATAGAGCACTGAGACATATGGCACTTCCACAGACAAACGTTGGTAGCCCTGGAAAAGACTTAGTCCATTTGTTGGTCCACCACTTATCACCCTTTCTAAAATTAGGCCCCATGACCTAATCAGGTGTATTTCTTCCTTTAAAGGATTTTAACAGCTGGCCTAAATGTAGTTACTGTGTATCTTGGCCAGTGCAGCCAGAAACTAAAATATGTAAAAAAGCAGGAGCCTTGGCTGAAAGTGTTGATGCTTGTTGTAGTTCTGGAGCAGTTATTAAGATGAAATGAAGAAGACTCAACAGGCAGAGAATAGCTGCTTCCTGCCTCTCTCCAGATTTAAGGATACTCATTATAACCAATTTAATCATTTTTTGCTTAGGCGATCACTGAAGGATGGGAGACCCTCCCTAACTGAGCCTTTCCTGGGAAGAATTCTGATATTCCTCTGCTTATCTTGGATGTGCGAGAAATCTGTTGTTACATGAAACAAACTGGGGGGGATGTTGAACGACAGAGGCACCATGGCATCACCAGTTTGGATTAGAAGCAGAGGACTTTGAGGCCACCCTGGGGGGTTTCAGGCAGAACAACTGTGAAGCTACAGCTATAAATTTAATCACTGTATATTGATGTGGTGATGTGGGGAGTATTGATGTATTTTATTGCTAAGCAGTGCATTCTCCCCATGCTTTTTCCCCCTTGAGCAGATTAACTGTATATTCCAAAATACTGTCCAACAGAAACATGAGTGGCATACTATTTTCACTTTGCTTGCCTCCCACATAAAAGAACAGCTGTGAATGTCAGCTGAGGCTGATTTCTCCTGCACAATGGCCTATCATTTTTTGTAAAAATAAATAAGTGGCAATCATTCTTTTTTTTTCATGGATGTAAACATTTTGGGTCAAACTGAAAGTGACTGAAATGATATTGCATTTTACCTCTGGTTGATAAGTAGTTGTAATTTACAGGCCAATATAACTGGGTAGATAGAAAAGCAACCACCAAGTAGAATTAAGATAAAGAACCTCCTACTCTCACTTTGTCTTACACCTTTCACTGAGCTGCCTTTGCTCCTGCATCATTTATTCCCTGATGTACGTTCCTGTAAGTTACACTAAGTTGCTGCCAGGTAACATAGAGCATCATTTATATCACCTCTGAGCACTGCCCAATTGCAGAGCAAGCTGCTGGAATCATTGGTTCAGTCCCAAACACACAATCAAAGCGCCTTCTCCAGTGACACCAGGCACAAGATTAAGTCTTTACACAAAGCTGCAGAAATTGAAAGCACAATTGCAGGGTAAAGTGCCACCCACACACAACCCTCCCTCAGTGACAAGGGCTGATTGTCATAAGAAAGTCTCCAGACATCTAATGGTGTCCCGTATCCTCTGCAAAGGCATTTTGGGCTTCTCCAGGCTATCTCCAGCTGACACGGAACTTCAGCTTGGTAAAGTGCTGTGCAGTTGTTACAACAGGGCCCCAGAACAGCAAAGTCTGTATCAATGGGATGCACTGCTTTCCAGTCCAGGGAGAACTTGGTTAGTAGCCGGTCAAGCATCTCTGCAATGCTCTTCTGCACATCACAGAGCAGCCCTGAAGGATCAGGACATACCAGGTTAGAATACCAAGGATTTTCTACAATGCATGGTGCATTCCAGTTGTTTGGATCTTGTCTCTCCTCGCAGCCTTTATGTAAGAGTGATTTGGAGCAAGTAATTTCCCATTTTTATCCCTCTGCTGCTCCCCACAGCACAACAGCACTGTAGAACCTCATGAAGCACTTTCGGGCCACGTCAGTACCAGCCAGGACTGGGAGTCACGCATATAATTGCCACATTGCAATTGATATTGATTATATGTATCCTTTGGAATCAATACAGGCCTTTTTCCACTGAAAATTAGCATTCTTCTGAATATGACACACAATGGAAAAAGCTCCCAAGTGTGCGTGCATATCTCCAAAACCCCAGCTTGGCACAGGCAGCAGTATGTTAGCATATGGAAGACACATTTCAGTTTATGTTCTGAAAGGATAAGACTAAACCCTCTTGCATTAATACCTGCTGCAATGATTTCCCCATCCCTCCTACTGGAGATTGGGAAGATTGTAATTTGTGAAAAGCCCATTAAAAATACAGTTCTCCCCAGTCACAGCGGTGCAGAGTATTAATAACTTTTTCACTGAAAGCCTGGAGACCATGTGTATTCTTACTCACTATATCCTTCACCTTAACAGACCTCAGTCTAGGGACAAATCTTCAGGACTTACAACACACAAATGGCAGAATAACATTAAGAGCTATATCCAGAATACGTCTAATACTTCCCATTTTTCAGATGAGTGGTTTTCAAACCGTGGTCTGCAAACCCATAGGGCTTTGCTCTATTTCTGTATCTGGTGTGTATTGTAAGGACCTAGACATGGGAATTTCCTAAAGGTGACTGGACATCTTTCAAAACTATAAGGGATCAGCAAATCAAGAGGTGGGGAAAAAATGTACATAAAAAGCCTTGAGGTCAAGTGCATCCATGATGAGGAAAAGTTGGGCATCTGAACACCCTCTTTCCATGTGACACCAGGCACTCTCCTACACCAGGTATTGCTATCAGCAAGGGCTAAGACCCCATCAGCCTCCTCCGTTCCCTTTCCTCCTGTAAATCCACAACTGATTAAAAACATTAATTAACTGTCAAACCCTCCTCTGCTCTCCATCAATTAAATCTGGTTTATGTCCATTTTATCTATCCATCCAGATGCTTTAATTAGTCTCCATGATTGCAATTCATCAGCACTTCCACAGAGTAAAGCACATCAGCAGTCTTCTCTCTCTCTCTCTCTCTCTCTCTCTGCAAAATTTACCCAACACTTCACCTAACAGGGCTCTGAGCCCAACTTATGTTTTGGGCTCAACTACAATGCAAATAACAGTAATAATTAGTGCAAAGGGAGCTTTCTTTCCACTCCCAGCTAAAAAGTTAATATTGTGTCTTCATAATACATAATCTAATTATTTAGTATTGTTTCCTGATTCCCTAATACAGTGATATGCACACTATGTTCTGCTTGTAAATTTTAGCAGGTTTATAAATACAGCATGGCCTTACTGTGCAACCTCACAAGCTCTCTGAACCCAAAAAAAAGAGGTTTAAAATTAATAATAAATGATAAAACTTGGGGAAAAAATGAATCAGGCTTCATTAAATGATAAAATCCATCAGGAGCCAGGGGCAAGGACAGGGGCAGGGACTCAGTTAATTTGTGAGGGTAACGTAATTTTGAATTGTTGAAAAGATATAACAGTGGAAATACGTAATGCAGTTTAATCTTGGAGGTCACTCCAAGGAGAAAAGGCCAAGTAGCTATCTGACCTTATCCAGGAGAAGGAGAATATATTCTGTTGCCTTGGCAAAATTCAAATACTTATGTGATCTTGAGCTGTAATGACTAACAAATCAAAGAGTTCAACCAGCCAAGCTGTGATCATTCCCACTGCAAGAGGAGACCTCCATGCAGGCCTCCAGCCGTAAAGAAATTTGGGCAGCCAGTCCAGGAAAACCCTTGCCATTCCCTACCTTATTTTGTGCTCTGCACAGGGAACAGCCATATCACAGCCATATCAAAACTTCAATCTTAAGAGTAATTCCACAGCACTAAGAATTTTTTACCATAAAATCTCTGCTGGTAACTTCACTTTTTCTCTGTGTCTCCACAATGATGCCTTGGAGCAGGTTTAATCTGCTCATCAGCATTGTGCTGTCAGAGTGGAACACTGGGCCATTAAATGTTACTATGGGCTCCCTTCCTTACACAGACATTTGAATTTTCTCGGGTTTTCTGCTCTTGGGATGACCTGACAGTCCCTTTTTCCCAGCCTGATGGTCGAAGAAAGAGTCAGAATTCTTCGGCTCTGGTCCACAACATTGTTTATTATCTATTATTTAAAATATTTTTTCTCTGACCCACAGAGGTCTGCTCTGCAGGTCTGTCAAGGGCACACTGCCCGCCCCTGGGCTGGTGTCTACAATTTATACTATGAACTACAGGTACTTCATTTACAGTTATTTTCCAGTACCTATCGCCTATGTTAGACTGTCTACTTCACTCTAAAGCAATCTAAATGTGCCAGCATCACCCAGAACATGGAGGTTAGGAAGGAGAAAGAAGCACAGGGAATGCCCAAAGTCCTCCATCTTGGGACTCCAAAACCGCATTATAAAAGTCCCAAAATTCCAATTTTCTCCCTTTGACAACTACTATTATGCTACTTAAACTTTTGTGACTTGTAATTCTTCATACAAAGTTGGTAATCTGCAAAGTTGGTTAAGATCGAAATCCCAAATGTCTCTGGCTTCCTGCCAGGGTCTCCGAGCCCCTGCCAGGGGCTCGTGTCATCCAGAGCACCCAGAGGGGTGTCCTGGCTTCCAACAGAACTTCAGACACTATCAGTGGTGAGGGGACTTTACCTTCCTCTACCACCATATGCAAGCAAATATAATCAAGTTCAAGATATGAGGATTCTTCATGACTAGAAACTAGAAAATACCTGTTGGAAAGACACCCAAACTCAAGAGAATGATCCCAGAGGAAGATGGGATCTCCCATCAGTAAAATTCAATGGCCAATGCACTGCCACTGTAAAAAGCTGCCTCATTTCCAGTGTAATTGTTTTTATATTTCAATATGTGGCTTTTAGCATTTCTTAGGACTTTGTCCCTTAAATTACAGGGTGTCACATTTTGAGACTGTAGAATGACATTAAAAAGTGAAAATAAGTGTTATATTAAAGAAAAAACTTAAAATAGCCTAATTTTGAGCTGGTAAGTATGCTACTGGAATGCTAAATCCTTTCCTTTTGTAACATGTTTAGTATTCCTTTACTCAAGGGAGAAGGAGCTTTATATTCCTTAGCTGAAATCTTAAAATCAGCATAGTCTTCTATCAGAAAAGGTGATCTGACAGAACTGAGCTGCGCAGTGCCTGCATGAATATACTGGTTGCATAAAGAGTCACTCCATGTTATCAAAATACCTTTTGTTGTAAATACATATTTCACAAAGTATTTCAGATACCTTTAAAATATTTATGCTCAATTAAACAAAAAATACGGAATGTGTGTTTCACAAATTAAGCCAGTAACCCAACTGGGGCTTTCATCCCAGTCTGACAACATAAAATTTTGAAATGTCAAAACCGCCTTCAGGACAAAATTTCCACTTCTGTTGCCATCTGTCATGATGTCCCTCAAAAGCTGCAGACCATACTCTGATCTCTCCAGGCCAGGAGTTTTCAATTGCTACTTCCTATCTGCTGTTTCCACTTTCACATGGGAATGGAGAACTCAAGACCACTACACATCAAAGACTTATTTAGCAGGCTGAGGGAAAACAAAAATAAAAACAACAAAAACAACAACAAAAACCAAACAAAAAAACCCCAAACAAACAGAAAAAAACCAAACCAAAACAAAACAAAAAAACCCCCACAAAATAACAAAACCATGTTCAGCTGGATTATTCAACCCACACATCTTAATGTGGGCTGCAGCCAGGGAGTAAAAAGTTACTAAGACCAACAGCTCATTTATTGCTGCAATTGTCATCTCTGATGTCCTGATGCAGACACATGAATAATCATACCCCAGCTATCAGGTTTGCCAAGGGTAGCTGTGCCAACAAAGGGGGATCTTCTGGTGATAAGCAGCTGAGATCCCTGACCTTCATCCAAGACTGGCTGCTGCTTTGATCTAACTCTGCTGTTGAACATAAAGTCTAGGCTGACACTCAATCTAGAGTCTGTAAAAACATGCAGGCAAATTCAGGTTGCTCTCAATATGCATTGAGCTCTTTATACAAAGCAAGGCTTTCCAACACTGGAAGAGTTGCACTTGAAAACCCACAAAACAGCAATTACATCACAATATAGCTAAGTAAAATTGCCTTACAAACATCTATCACATCTGAATACAATCCAGATATCTTCCTGCCAGAATTTTCACATTCTGATTTTGGTCCCTTAGAGGTCCACAAGATATATTTACAGTTTCCATAAAAAATAAAAAATAAAGACACTGTTATGTTAATTCACCATTCAGGGGTCCTCAGTCTCGGAAAATTTGGTAGGAATTTGCAAACTAAAAGAGATTGAAAACCACTGCTGCCTATCAACTCCCCAAGAATCTACATGGTGCTCATACTAAATACCTTCATATATTACTTGCATACTCTGCAGATGTTTGCATGCTGTGATCATGTAGAATAACAATGCCTTGAACTGTAAAACACTGGTCTTATTTATATACAGTGACATACTTGGTATTTTATGTTTATCTGTTCTCATAAGCCACCCTCATATATTGCATTGGTGGGAAACTATCAAAACAGCTCTGAAAACAGCAAACACTCAATCACCAGTCAATTTTTCTGCCAATTCACTTTCACGTTTATCTGGGGAGGGAATCTTGGCTTTGGTTGTGTCAGAACAAATTTTCTCATTGACTTGAGTGGTCCCAGAATTTCAGACAGTGTGCTATAGAATTTTTACTGCATCCCAGGCAAAGTAACTCCTAATCGTTCCTTTTGGAAACTATTTAAAAGCTCAATGAGCTCACCATAAGGGTTTCCTCATTTGTATTTCTTCCCATCACTGCTAGCTCTGCCCAACACACATTAACTAATTCCTTCTCCACTTGGTGTTTACACACTTTAAATATTCATAAAGGGCTCCATTTTCCCACATTCCCATCACTGCCAGGTGCATTAACTTTCATTTTTGCCAAGTTGACTCTTCACTTGTTTTCATACCAAATCTCTAATCTCTCTAGGTATCTTTGTATTACTACTATTTAATTTCTGTTAAGTACTGACAGTGTGCCAGGTGCCTTCAGTTTGCCAGATGCAGCACAGAGTGGGAAACCACAGTTCTACTGTGGACCATGCAGTCTAAAAGACAAAGCAAAGATGGGACAAAGTGTCCTCACAGCTCAGAGCATATGGTTAGGCTTAGAACATGGGTTCAGCTGTGAAACCAGACTGAGGGATAAAACCAGGCACGTGGGTTTTTTTAAACCCTTCTACAGTCCTGGTAAAAAACAAAAGTGTGTTTCCTCAACATCACTGGATGGAAAGGTTGTGCTAATACTGTGGAAATTTGGAGGAAAAGAGGTGGTATACTAAAAGGATGCATTTAGGAAGCAGGACAGGATCAAAACAAAAAACCATTGCAGGCCATTGCAGCCAAACCAGTGTCTGTCTTTGATGAACACCCCTCTAGCAAAGGGAGTGCTGGCATGCACGAGGGAAGTACCCTAGATCCCCTCCTCAGTACTCAAGGCATTGAAATAAAAGGTTGGAACCACCAACACCAAACCAAATCAAGGGGTGATCAAGCAGACAGACAGCTTGAAAACAAATACAGAAAAAAGCAAATACAAGAGCAGTCTGAGAGAATCACAGATGAGACTGGAGAAGCAAATACAGCCCCAAAGCTGCCAACAATGGGGATGGCAGCTTTACTGGTCTGTCCTGCACTCTGGATGTGGTTTTACCTGTCTTGCTATACAACACCCATACAAGAGATATGAATGTGCCATTTAATCTGCCTTCTAACTATAGCTGTAGCACACTTTGGAGGACTGGACATCATTTTTCTCACACCAACCCCCACAGATCTATGGTCTACCCTTCTCATTCCCCAAATCTCAAAAAAGCAGATGAAATTATTCAACAAGACTCTTCTTTCAATGTGATGAACATTGAAAAAAATTAGCTCCTAGTTCTTTAACCACACGGCAAGAAAGTACACTAAAGGAAACTGGAAATTTCCCTACTGAAAACAGGCTAGAGGCTCTCCCAACCTGCTTTCCACAGTCTGAGGAATAAGGGATAAATGAAGGGAAAGCCAGGGACCAACTGCACTTGCTCTCAATGATGTCAAATTCTGGCAAGGGCTCCTGAAAGTATCAAAGATTTATCTGTCACCAGGAAATGGCCAGCATTGTTTCCAACACAGAGACTTACAGAACTAATACACAATTTTGCTTGTTACAGCAGTTCTCATGGCTGCTCCTTGGGCCACTTAGTCTTGCCCCAAAACAGTGTCAAATGTTTTCTACAGCTTTAGTGATGAGATCTAGCTGGGAATGCAGCACTGCTTTAAGTACCCCTCCCCACACGCACCTTCTCCAAAGAAGCAAGCTTCCCAATAATACTTCAGCCTCCTCAGTCCTCTGCTTATCAACTAAATCTCAAATCTTTCCCAGTGGGAAAGAGTACTGAGCATAAACCACGATCCTCCATCCTCCTGCTTCACCCTACAAGGGATGAGACAGAGACAGTGCCAAGCATGTCCCATCAGAGGAGTGAGAGAGACATGAAACACTAAAGTTATATTTATTCAAGCCTTTAAGAAGATCTTGAGCTTCTAAAAGCCACCTTAAGCCTTCTTCATACATACAGATACCAAAATACTAGATCTCAAGAAAATGGAATAGCACACACAGTACTGCACAGGTGAGTGAAAGAATTAGGACTTGAGTCCAGTGCAGAAACATCCCTGACTGTATGAAAGCCAGAATAGCCACTGCTATTCCATTTCTCACAGAAACAGCACTTTTTGTAAAAGAGCAACCCCCTCCTTTCAGACATCCCTATTCTTTCCCTCCCAGAAACCTACAGGCAAGGAGATAAACTGTTTGTAAATAGAGGTTTCACACCAATTATGCCCATGTTCTGCAAACAGCATCGCAGGCTCAGTGTGGTGTTTCCAAGGGCTTGTTATTTCAGAGTACTACATATATATTTCCATATAATTGATCTGTTCTGCTTTAAAGAGGCCATCAGGAAGATATGTGGCCAATTTATTTTAGAGGTAAGAGAAGGAGAGGCAAAGGGAGTTAACCTCAGATTAGCTGAGTTTACACAAGGGTGTTTTACACTGTGGGCTCCTGGAATGAGCCCACTGTTCTCTCCTGCCTCTTCAATACCCCATTTGTCCCTGGAAGGGAAAGGCAGGCACAGAAGTATAAACTCAGGGGAGTCAACTTCACAGCCATGATAGGGCCAATATAAACACAGAAAAAACTGCCCCATAGCTTGGCTGCCACCATCTGGGCACAGGTCCCTGGTGCTGGATGACTGAAGGGCTAAGGACATGACCACCTGGATATGGCCTAAATCAGGTACCATTTGGCTATTGCAACTTTGCACACCTGACAAGCAAGAAAGCTGGCAAATTCTCATGGTAAGTATTCAGAGTACAAGGTCCATGGCCTCAGAAATCTCTATGCCCTTATGTTCCCATATCATGCCAGGAACAGAAGAGGCAGGCCACAGAACTACAGCCGCCATCATTTTTTATCCAAATACAGACTACAGGAACAACCAGGGCTACTCTGTCCTCCTGCAGAGCACAGGTCATAATCTCCACCTATAGTTCTTGCATCAGACTCACAACTTCTCTTCACACCATGCAGCCCATGTAGAAGGCTGACAGGATTGGACTGAAGACTTCAGTGCTGATGAAATTCCCTGCTTCTGACAGATCTCTTCCAACAGCTCATTACTCTGCTGTGCTTTATTTCTATTCCCAGTTTGTCTAGTTTCCATCTCCTGTTCTCAGTTCCCTTCACATGTTTGAGCACTAAAGAGCTGTCTTAGATCAGACAAATTCTTTCCCTTGGCTTTATTCCACAATCAAGATCCTTCGCTTTGATAAGCTAAATAGATAAAAATGTCAGTGGCTTTCCTGCAGATGAGAATATTCCCAGCCCCGAATCTTTCTTTTAGCTGACCCCACCGTTTTCAACTTTGATCTGTGGAACCCAAAACTGAAACAAGATCTGGAATAACTACACCAATATCCATCTCCTTAGTCCATTGTGCTGAGGGCTCTGCATCAAGACACAATATACCACGTTCAGCTCTGCCAAGCCAGCCGGGAAACATATGCAAGCATCACACCTTGAAACAGAGTGAGAGACTAAAAACCAGATAAGAAATAGATTTATCCAAAGAATATGGGAAATATATCTGGAATCTTGGAGGGGACCACATGATTGGCTTGTAGTCAAGGTCCAGACAGGATTTTCCATTTGAAGGGCTCTACAAGAGTTCTCCTAATGTGACCCAGCTCGCTACAATCAGCAGCATCACTTTACGAGGGGACCATGGTACTGAGAGTAGCAAAGCCAAATTTTGCAAACATGGCTATCCATTCACAGAGATTAAACACCTCTCAAAACAAAAGACACTGTGCAAATCTTCTACCTGATTCCTTCTCTGAAGTCCCTGAACAATATCCCAAATTCTCATACTCAGCCCATTATCACAAGGTGCCTAAAGCATTTACCAAATCAGTGTGGCACAAGAGACAGCTCTCCAGCCAGTGCCTGTCCCACAGTCTCTATTTTGTGTATTAACCCTGTGAAGTCAGGCAGCACATCTTGCTAACGCACTGCTCCATAGAACCAGCCTCATCCTGCCCTTAGTTACCAGGCAACATCTGTTACGTGTAAGCTTTACAAGTAATGATTTTATCATCTCTTCTCCACAGAAACATATGTTTTGTTATTGTAGCAAGTAAACTTTTGTATTTCTTTTTGGAGGATGGGGAGGAGGTCTGCTACTTTTAGAATAAAAGAGCAGCTTGATGAACAGACCCTATAGCAAGGTGCTGAAAGCACATGAGGGTGACAGGAAAGACGACAAACCTGCCAGTGAAGGAAGAAGTTGACAGAAGTGATCACTAAGGACAGATCAAGGAAAGAAAACGTAAAAGCAACCCAAACTGGAAACATAAGCAGGAGCCGTGAGATGTAGGGCCCTGAGAACAGAAGCTGATTTTGAAGCTCAGCACAACAAAGACTTGAAATGATGCAAGGAGACAACTGTACAGTTAAGAGATCTCTACGCATCTTCTCAAAGAGGTCAGGACTTGGTGTCAGGGTGAGGCTGCAGAACACCAAAGCAATACTACAGGGGCTACCAGCTTGCTGATTCTCCCCCACACCAGTATCCAGAGCTTCTATATTATGCTGGAAAACTTCAAAAGCAAGAAAACAGAGGCAGATACGTCATTTTTTTTCCCCCTAGCCTTTTAAAGTTATTCAGCTCTTGCATCCTGGTGAAAAGTTCTGTGGGAAGCCAAGTCAGATAATGCAGAAGAAATACATCCATTGGATAGAGGCTATTTAAATATTTGATGGCTAATATATTAAATGTTAATTGAATACTACAATGATTTTCTCCCCTGGACAGCACACAATTAACATTTAATTTGTTATAAAATATTTAAAGTTATGAAATATCCGAGGGCAACTGAAATGTCTCTTCCACCAAATTGTCTTGGGACAATGTGTTGAGGGGACAAGAGGGCAGGTTAGCATTTCAAATTCTTCCAATGATCTGTACAAGAGACGTGAGAAAATGTTCCAGAGATGACACAGTTCAAGGATATAGTTAAAGGATATGAAGGGACACACACAGATATCTGATCCTGCCCTCTCCAGGTTAAGCAAGATCAGGATCCTCATAGCTTAAGGAACCCAGCTTGTTGTGGTGTCTATCCACTCCTCAGAGAAAAAGAAATTCTGGGCACTTAGACCAAACATATATTTTCATGTTATATTTTTCAGAGATGCCAGGGAGGGACTGGTCTCTTTGCTGCTCTGCATTCATTCAGTCCAGGGCATATTGACAAGGATAGGATTAAGATGATACAGAGCTGCTACTTTGGCTGTGCTCAATGCTTTACTGAGAATCAAGGATGGCAGTCAGCTTGGGATATTGAAGTTAAGCCAGTTGTTTAGGACCTGAACAGAAACCTATCTCATTGGCTGTAGCAGAGTTGGACATCCAAGCATTTCAGAAACTTACCTTACTCTAATGCCTGGTTTGGCAAGAGAGGTAGGAAATCTCTGCTAAGACTTCCATGTAGAACGGGATCTTTTAATTAGTTCAAAAGTAAATCCTTCAGCAGGTTTAGGAAAGCTCAGACTCAATAGTCTTGATATTTTTTGCAGTAAAACTCAAAGAGAAGGAAAAAACCATTAAGGTTCTACTCTGTGTCATTCAGGAGACAAAAGAAATCCATATACAAGCAGACCAAACATGTTTTGCAGGTACCCTTAATTAAGAAGCAACTTTAATTGCTAAGAAATCCTGAATAAGCCCAGTGGTACAGAAGGTTCACCTACTTAACTCCATGTTGCTTAGCCTTAATTTCCCTCAGCTTCAAGGGGAATATATGCTTTGTAAAGCTCACTTCTTAATGCAGCTTCTTTTAAATTCCTAACTTTTCTGGTCTCAGACCTTTCATTGACCATTTTCTAAAGATCTGCTAAAAAACCTCTATGCCTTAGGCTTGTAATGATGGATTATTTCTACCTAGAAGGCTTTCAGCTTCCAGAAACTCTTCTCATCTGCTACTTAAAGGTTTGATTAATATGGGGGAAAACCACATTCAGCTCTTGACTATGTAGAAATGGTATAGGGGAAAAACATCCTGGACTTTATCAGACAAAGGTCTGTGGCCTTCATGCTACACACTGGCTCACTCCCTGCTTTGTGTTCCTTTGATAATATTTTGTCAAACAGCTTCTGTGGTGAGTCATCATCACCTCATGCACAGGGATACAGCATGACTGGAAAATTGCATCTCACAAACTGCAAAACTTGTCTGTGGGAGCTGAGGGACAGCTGGGACCGATGATTCCTCTGAGCCAAAGATGCCAGCCCTAGGTATTGGCTGTAAGACAGAGGGGAAGTCTTCTGCTTTATGAACTCTTTCTGCCTCTGTGTGGCAGAAAAAGGAGGGGTTTAAGGGTACATAGTGAAGGCAGGGGTGCTTGTACACTCAGAGTAGTAATTCTCACTTAGTAACCATGGTGGATAAAATACTGCACAGCTGAGGTCATGTCGTGACAGACTGCTGCAAGGGACAAGCCTGGCAGCCTGCTGGGTGTCACCAACCCAGGAGCTGCACACACAAAGAACTCCAGGGAGCTGAAGAGATGCCCAAATGAGTAGATTTCTTCAGGTCCATACTGAACCACTGATTCAAAGAGACTTCAGACACTTGATGGCTCAGCATGTTGAAACCCAGCTTTTGGTCTGACCTCTTTGATAAAGTAGTACTTTTTTCACTTTGTCATCCCTACTAGCACCATGGTAGGCCTTGGAGGATTTTTGCTGGATTTTTCTCCCTCTTAATATTCCTAACAGTTGAATTATGTCCAAACTGAAGAGATCAGTGGGAGACAACAAAGGCTTTGCAAGGAACGTTTCCATAAAAATTAGATTTTGCCTGTGCAGAATGAGTCTGAACCTTTCTGTCACAAAAACTATCAAATAAATTCATAAACTTTTTGATCATTAATAGACAAGAAACAGACAATAGAACTACTAAGGTACAGAACTAATATGCTTTTTAGAGCTGGGCAGAGCAACTTCAGAACAGTTCTGTGAGGAAGAAGCGGCTTTAGTACACAAGTGATGGCCATGAGTAGACATAGGTGTGGAGAACACAGGATACATGCTTGTGAGGTTCTTTTGTCCACACAGTTTGCCAACCAGATCGTTGGTCACACTTTGGCCTTTTTCCTCCACCATATCAGATCAACCCCTCTTGTCTGACTCCACTCCCAGGCACAAATGGATTTTCCCAGGCAGGACCTGCTCTCCTGGTGTGGTGGCTGCCAGTGACGTGTCCGGTGGATGTAGCCCTGTGGCACCACAGTCTATCAGTGTCATACCCAACTACCGTTCTCTGAGGAGTGAGCCCATGAACAAGTGTGCTGAAACCACATCTGCATACTGATTAGGGAGCTGCCTTGGAGGATATTAATTAGGGGTGACACTTTCAGGGCAAGTTCTTCTATTCTTCTTCATATCCCATTTCAGACATGGCTGGGAAGTGTGAGTGCAATACAAATAGAGACAAGATGGGCCACTACAGAGACAGCTTGCTGCTGCAACAGAAGGCAAGAGTAGAAAAGTTACTGTAATATTCCTCCCTAGGACTTGCTGCTGTCTTAAGGAAAATTCTAGAAAGCCCCTAACTATATTTTCCTCTACCATTATTCTAATCTTGAGAGGAAAGGTGTGTTTCTTTGTCTCCACAGAGATAATCCCTCTCCTCTCTTCATGTACACTCCTCTGGTCTCTAGCACAGACATACAAGTCCAGCCGCCTTGACAAATGGCTGGAGCACATGCAAGGGGCTCAAGAACTCAGTTCTTTGTCCTGGCTCTGACAGTGACTGAATACTGAGTACCTGTTCATTGAGTTCTCACTTCTGATTACCATCCTTAGTCTCGTACAGTGCCTTCCCCACACAGCTGTGAGCACTGTTTGGCTTCATGGGCCCCTCATTCCCTTCTGCAGCACCACCCAGCACCCACAGCAGCCCTGAGGAACCACCAGAAGAGCAGGTTTGCAGCTTGCACCAGATCCTGGAGACAGGTTTCACAGCACTTTGCAGATTGCCAAATGTTATTGTTCAGCCTGGAGGTGGGAAATGAGCAGCAGGAGTGAGAGCTCCACAGCAAGGAAGAACCTGTTTAGAAGCACACGTCACTTGTTTCTTTGCTGCACAACTTCATGTATTGTGTTTGTGTACAATTCACACATCTGTCAACAGACCACAGCACAAATAATTTCACCTCCTACTAAACTGCTGCCGACTCACTAAATTCTCAATGCAACCCCACCATTAGCTTCTGGCGTTTCACAAAACTAGGAAACAAGGCAAACAAGTGCTAGACTGGATCATGTATGAAGGTCATGCAGTTCAGGGGCCCCACTCCCTCTGTGATGCTCTAAGAAGCTGCAGAAGACAATGTGCCATCCTGCTGATTGACAACCCAGCAGCAGGGGAAGCTCCTTGAAGCACTCAGTTATCAGGGAGCAGACAACCTCAAGCATGAAGGTTTGCATCATTTCTGCATTTTTCACCTGCCTGATGTAAATATGTACACTCTCCCTGGCTATTTTAACGCCCCTTCACCTCATGAATTCTGCTGAGCTTCCAGCCCCAAAGCTCTCACACAGCAGTGAGTTACACAGGTTAGTGGCACTACACAAATGTGCCTGCTTCTCATTCGCAGGAGCAAATGCAGATTAGGCAATGCAGATTTCCCACACATTTTAATACTCACATATATGCTTCATTTCAGCTTCTTTCTTTGAGAGGTCAGATGCTAGCTCCTGATTTGTAAGGCAGACTTGTTCAAGCTATTGGCACTAGAAACATTAGAAACAAGTGAATAAAGAAAAAAGCCTGACATATCTTTTCCACATGGGAAAAATTGGAAATCTGTCTGTCATTTCCTTTTAGTGATCACTTTCTCTGAACTCCTTCATTTCCATAACAGAAGCAATAATGCATAGATAACTTTTTTTTTGAGGGGGGTGGGGGTGGGGAGAGGTGGTCAGCAGCTGCTGAGGAAGTCAGCAAAACACTCTACTTTTCCCACCCTTTTTCCTTCAGGCTGGGGTCACTCACCTAAAATCAGGAGGCAACAAAAACACAACTACTCCACAAGTAAAGATGAGCCAAAAGCTGAAGATACCCACAGTGTCTTCTCAAATCAGAGGCACAGCCCCAAGCCAGGACTGGGAGTCTGGGTTGGAGCCTAAAAGCCCTGACCAGTGGTGACAGTGCCTGAGTGCAGCATCCAGGTGAGGCTGGTCAGAGTTTTTAAGCCACAGGAGTACACTCAAGGTCTCCATACACAACTGATCAGCACAGAGTCACACCTGCATGTAAGCCTCTGTGGCAGAAGGCAAGACTTTCCTTCATTGCGCCGAGGCTCTGTAAGGTATCCGCAGGCCAAGGAATCTTTTCCGATTTTATAAATGTTGTAAGGCTCAGTGGATCCAAGGAAGTTGGGATGACCCTTAGACAGTGGGCAAAGTAGTTGCCTTGACTCTTAAATAGTTTTTCTCAGTTGCTCTAATTACCACCAGAGCTGACCAGAGTTTTCCAAGGATATGTAAAGTACTGGGGTTTACCTCTGGTTTATTCTTTTCTTCTTTTCATCTCCTGTTTCAACAGGGTTTGGGTGCAGTCTTCTATTGCATTTCTTTTTGTGGCAAGGAACTCTTGCTCTTTTGGAGGAGGTCAGTGAGCTGACAGACTTAGTTCTGGTAGGAGTTTAGCTCCCCTCAGACTAGCTCCTGGAAAGTGCCTGCTTCTTTCTGATACCTTCGGCCTTGGAGTCCTGTCCAGCAGTGTGCACTATCTGCACCTTCAGCCTTAGAGGACAGCCTTAAGGATTGCCATGCCCACTTTCCACAGTGCAAACTGTGTAGCCTCAGGCACCCCATGAATCCCATCCTGTGTAGGACCACAGCAGCCCCCATATACCCAACAGGATACCTTGCTGCCAGGTACAGCCTCCAAAGCAACCCCATGGGTTGACTGTGAAGGAGCTGCAGAGCCCAAAGCCAGGCAGGATCCAAACCATTTGTGCTTCTTTGCACAACTTGCTCTCTCTGAGGAAGAGGCAAATCCTCTGTTAGTCCTTGCTGCTGCCTTCATCCCATGGGAGCAGAGCAGCGACGTGTTCAAAGCAACTTTGCTGGGCTATATTCCTGGCTTCATCTGTATGCGAGGGATGATTTCCCCAGTGGTTTTCTTATCCCATGCTGGTGAATCATCCCCCCAACAGAGATGACGTATCCCAATAGCTTCTAAACATATTTTGAAAGAGCATATTTTCAGTCTTTGGATTTTGCCAGATGGCATCCAGTGATTAGTGGGTTTAATATACAAAGCTTCCCAGAGGAAGAAACTCCTGCATCTCACTAAAGGTTCTTCACCACCCTTCTGGTCCTTCCCCTCCCAAACTTCAAATTACAGTAGCTGGATCCCCGCTGCAGAATGGAGTCCTGTTCTACTCTATCAATATCCCCTGGATATTTTTCAAGAACAAAGTGGAAAGCATTTCCAGCAAATGCTTTTAATGTCACTTTGTTTGCCAAGAGATGCTGACTCCTGCTTTGGTTATCATTACGAGAAAGCATCTTTGTTTAAATAGGAAAACAAGTGATGATTTTTCCCCGAGTCACTCGTCTCTCTAGCTAAGCACCATCTGCATTCCCTGGTAAAGGCACATGGCCTGTTCTGAACAGAAGAAAATATTAGGAGCCTTCTTTTTAAAAAGCACCCCTTCCTAAGCATCACCTCACTGCTTCAGAAAAAACCTGTTGTCAAACATCTGCCTCCACTACCTGTCTCCCTTCTCTCAGATGAGATTGGGTAGATTGTGCGACTGGTATTTTTGGTCTGTAATCCTTGCTAACATGCTGTGCACCTTGCCTCTCTCTTGTGCCCAGATTCCACCTATAAACAGATTATGGCCTCATAGTTCAAGTCAGTAATTTTGGAAACATTTCAAGAGAGAGGTGCTGAAGGAAAGCACAGCTCCTCTCAAAAGTTTACAGTGGACAGCCACTAAGCTGCATATCTTTCCCAACAGGGATCCATGGCCTCCTTACCTGAAGAGGTGGTGCCCTCCAGTTTCCCTGTAGGCCAGTATCCTTGAGGGAACAATAGTTCCCGTAGCCCAGTGCACTCTCACCTGTGGTACAAGGCACTACAACAGTGGATTTCTTCGGATTTTCTATTCCTGTCAGTTTTCTGAGCAGCTTTTTGCTTCAGAGTAGCTTCTTTGCTCAAGCAGTAGCTGCTCACAACTTTAAGCCTTTGTTGCTCTTATCTTGAGGAAACATTTAAGCAAGGGCAAGAATCTTTCTTGTGGAGGAGCAGAGTCAGGACCTCACTTGCATTAGGCAGCATCACCATTGCCACCAAAACTGGCAGCTCCCAGAGCAGCCTGGGTGTGATATTTATATATCATATAATTTTGTACCATCAGCTGTGGTACCTTTTCCTCACTGAGGATTGTGACAGCTGAAAACTGTACCTTCTTTTTAAACACTGTGATAGCACTCTTTCTACCTGTCTCACAAGCTGCCTTGAGTGGTCAATTGCAAAACTGCTGGGGTGGACAGCCCACAACCCCACACGGTGCTGAGGAACAAAGATTCCAACATTGCCGTAACACAGAAGCCAAGTGATCACAAATTTATATTTATGGTACATGTGCAGACATTTCCTCCTTTACTGCCACACTAGCAGCTCTTTACTGACTGAGCCAACAGAGTTCAAGAAGATGGCAGTTCCTGCTGTTTGTTACAGCCCTTCACAGGAGAGGACTGCCCTCACAGCTGAGACCTAAAAACACTCATCTAAGTATGCCTAAAGAGTTGTAGCATTTTACACCGTTCCATCAAGGTCTGCCAGAGACACTTGCCTTGTGCTCTCACCACAACCTCTGTCACATGCAACTAGTGCCATTCAAGGATTTAATCATTCAATACCTTACCTTTCCTTCCCTTCCCAATTTACAATCACAAATGTTCATGCAAGTGCCTAGATTTGCCCTCTGCAGCTCAAATGGAGAATGTGGTATCCAAAATGGCTTCCAAAATAGCCACTGAGCAAAGTGAAAAAATGAACATTGTACATAGCAGCCTTGAAGGACAGAAGATCATCCCTGAAATTAAACAATCCTGGAGACACAGCCCATAATCTATATATACTAAAAGGCAGAACAAGGGTATCTGGCCTACAACTTTTCCTTGCACATATCTCTGTAGCATGTAAGCATCTCCACTAGTCTGGATGTACTATGACACTGTACACCTAACCATCAAATCTCCTGCAATGCTGCTTAACCACAGTTCCAGCCAAAACCTACATGAAGCTTAGGCCTGGCCCAAGGGATGGTATGTGGCTGGGGCTAGGACTAGATCTTAAGGCCCCTGGTCTTCTTTTTCCTGTTTGACTGAAAGCTGTAGCAGTACATAAATGTTATTGCTGAGTGTCATGGCCAAACTGCTCCTCAGTAACCTTGCTACTCCTCAGCTCTGCTCCAAACTTTCCTACTTCCCTGACTTACTTCCTTGATGTTACCCTTAACTAAGTCTTCTCTCCAGCCTGGCTCTTCATCACTCATGACCTCGTGCTCACCCTCCTGTTCTCCACTGCTTGCACAGTCTTGTACATCTGCACTGTGCAGCCACCTCACCTGTCACTTCTCACCTCTCACTTCACCTGTCACCTCTCACTTTACTTTCTCCCAGCCTGCTGTGCAGAATAGCAGACTTCAGGCATGGGCTATGCTCTGTGGGCACCTACAGAGGGGAAGAAGTGAGGATTCTCCTCCTCTTCCTCAGTGTTAACAGAGGTGTCCTCAGTTCTTTGTCTAAGCCCTCAGACCATGGGTATTTGCCTGCAGCCCAGGGTACTTACAGACATCTGGGTAGCTTCAGAAAAAAGAAAAATTCAGTGAGGTGTGGGTCTTAGCAGCTGCAAGAGCTGGACAGTAGCTGTGACTACATGGGAAAGTGACTTCATCCTAAATGAAAGACCAGAATTTCATCTCAGTCCAGTTCTGGCCATCAGGCAATGTGGACTATAACATGGTCTGAACAGCTCACTGAAGAAAACACCCTCCCCCAACTCTAAAAGAAGCCAAGCTCCTTCCCCTACAATTCATCTCCCCTGACACAGAAAGATGCTTGAAGGATTCAGCCTGCCACATTTTCCAGCCTCACATTCATTGGCATATATTTGCCCTGTCTCTGCCACTGGCTGATGATGCCTCTCCAGCCAGGCAGACACATATCAGCCTTGATAGGATGCCTGTAGTAAGGAGGCTTGGAGTCAGTTCCTTACAGCTGGGCAGCCAGCAGTGTTTGCTCAACATTTCTGGCAAAGCAGAGCCACCCAGCTCTCAGCTGCTCTGTCTTCTCCTTCAGGTCTGTCCAGGAGGGATCCACACTCCATGCCCTGGCACAGGGAAGCTCACTGGCAGGAATCTGCTACCTTGTGCCCACTGTGGTGCCCCACGTCAGTCCAAGTAATAGTGCCTGGAGACCACAGCTCTTACCTCAGCGCTTTGTAATTTGATTAAGGTGAAATCTGATCTGCTGTTCTGAGGCCAAGAAATGCCAGGATGGCAGATGGCAGGGAAGAAAGTTGAGCAGAGCTCTTTACTAGCATCCAAGACCCTGGGAGAAACCAAGCTGCTCCTGTAGGGGTCAAATACCAGGGAGAGTAAGGAGAAAAACTGCCAGTGTCTTGATTCTGTTAGAAAACTCAACAGTGAAATATTACAGAGAGATTAAAACACAACATAATTACTTAATTTATTGAGAGTTAATGTTCTGGTGCCTCACTGACAAGGAAGAATCAGAGGGAGGTGAAATTGTTAAGCAACATAATTGCCCCCAACCTGAGCTTAAGCTGCCCTCCTTCCTTTGAGACTTTCACAGCTCAGGGAGACGTGAGCTGCACAGCAGAGAGGGACTCCAGGGAACACAAATGCATCTCTGCTGGTGAGTGAGTGTGTGAAGGAGGCTGGGCAGGGCTCTGCCTGAGAGCCCCTCTCCCCATGCCAGCCACTCCTCTAGGCAACAATATCAGCCGTGCAGTTTCGTGTTTCAATCAAGTTTGCACACACAGATCTCCAAGAACTTCACAGGAGAGGGAGCTGTTGTTGTCTCGGTTCACCCAATGAGAAAGGCTGCAACAGGCAACTCATCCCTGAGATCAACCAGCAGTCTAAAGAGGCAGAGAGTCATAGTCGCAAAATGCCATTATCTCTGTGTCACCTGCTTCACTAGATTGCCTCTCTGCTGGTAGAAAAAAAGGGCAAAGATGAAGCCTTACAGCTCATCAAAAGCCCAGAGATGAATGGGAACCAATGCAAAATACCAGCAACTGCACAGATTCAGAGAATAGCAGTAAACATTATTAAAGGGCTGGGGAAATTGATTCCTAGGGAGGAAAAGAGAGCTAAATATGTATAGCTGCCTAGCTATACCCAGAGGAGCATACTTAACCTGCTACAAGTATTTGATGGAAGAATAATTGTCCTGGGAGGAATAAAGGTCTTACAGCTATGAAGAATAGGGTGAAATTAAAAGGGTGGAGATTTAGCCTCTGATGGGCACACTCGATAATGGAGATGCTGACCTGTCTCCCTGAGGAATGTCTGTTGCTTCGCTCATGCAGAGTCTGGGAGACAGCCATTCTCTGGTCCAGCAGTGGGCTCTAGAGGCTTTCCCAGCTCTATTTACCTGCTTTCTGTGGAATAACAGAGGTTTCCATTCCCAACAGCCTGTCACTGGGGGTCAGGTGGGGTTTTGTTTTATAAATTCTGATGACAGCTAAGGGAATCCTGGCAAATCTGTATCACTGGGGAGTCTAACCAAACAATAGCCTCCAGAAACACAAAGCTGCAGTAATAAAATACAATGCCTACAGCCCTCTGCTCTAGAGGAAGAGGCATTGTTACTCTTGTCAGAAAACAGAGGGACTGAAATCTAGCATTTCTTGTCATTAAGGAAATATTGCAGATGTGTGTTTGCTGTAAAATGTCACGATGGCAGAGCTCACAATAATGCTAACTGAAAGCAGGAAAAAACACAGCTGCTGTGTTTTTTAGAAGAGGGCACTGCAGTACATAAACTTTACTACCCAAAGCTGGTGTGCACAGATAGGTTTTAGCCCACTCCAGTGGCCCAAACCCAGAGTACTTTCTGCAAACCTTGGCAGGGGCTGTCATTATAAGCCACTGCACTGTCTCCTCTCCTCTCCCTGTCTCTGACTGGGAGACATTACTTTTCCACCCACACCTAACCCTTGGATTCCCCTGCTTAGTTCCAAGACAAAGGAACACAAGGAAAGAGAGAGCTGCCTGTTTTCTACACTTACTTTCTTCTCCTTTTGGGCTTGTTCTTAGGGGAAATCCACTCTAAGGCCATCTCTGTTTTCCATTTCCTTTACATACTGTTTCCTGACACAAAGTGCATTCTCACTGCTTGTCAAGCTGACCTCATGCCATGTGGGGGGCTCCATGTTCAATCTCATTAAAATTCAAGCATTTTAAGGGAACTCTTCTCTGCTCTCTACCCTCTGGTAAAATACATACTGAGTTTCAAGTCAGATATACAAGAAATATGGGGCCGAGGAGGGACTGACCTGATAAACTTCCAGTTTTCATCTCCTATGACATTGTGAATGTTTCCAGCACTATTGTTAAAATGCTGATAAAATAAAGCCCACACAAATGGGTACTGCCATCAGAAGACACAAAGTAGGGCTGTGATGGTATGCAAGCATGAGAAACCACAATGTAAGAAGATTTGGAGTTAGGGTCTCCTTTTAGGCTTTTACTACCACAGCAGTATGAGTGAGGAGCCGGACTTACTGTTTATTTTCTTTGGCTAGACACTAACTGGGATCATATTTTCTTGGCAGAGCACTGCTTTTCAGCTGAAGTAATCATGACTAAGGCAGTAAGATGGCCCTACCGGGCATGGATGACCAGCTCTGTCTCTTCAGGAGGCCAGTGGAAATTTCCCTTCAGAACTCTCCCTGTGGGAGGAACTGCAACATATCTCACCTAGGCTGGTGATCGCTTTGCACAGAAGATGTTTACAGACTATGTGGAGACAGGCTAATGATTCTATATCCTTATTTTCTGTCCTTCACACATCAGGTAAAAACATTATTGGACTTTCTTAAAATAATACCAAGCTCATAGCTCTTTTTGCCTGTGTTTGGTGACACTTCCACAGCCACAAATATCAGGGCTGCATGCCATGTCCTCTTCCAGCTGCAGCCAAGAAGACATTATTGCTTGGCCAGATCTACTGCCTGAGATGCTCCTGAAAGCAATCCCATCCCCATTTCAGGCTGAAGGAGCTGGCTTAACTTTAAGAACAGGTCATTGCTAACCTAGTTCAGGTGGCAAAAACAAAGTGTTAGGTCCTGACAACAAGAACACCTCAGCACACAGGTATCAAAGGAAACTTTCCCCAGGCAGGGGGCCATGCCAGGAAGCTGGGACAGCAGCAGCCAGGAGTGTGTGTGTGATCGTGCCTCAGTGTGAGGGGGCCTGGAAATCAAGGCTCATGATTTCAGCAACATCGTGCACAGGGGCTGGTCTGCTGTAGCTTCAGCAAACTACCTGCTGTCCTCCTTCCCTCTTTCACGATTCTTCCTTCGAGTACAAGAAAGCCAGCCCACCTGGTTTCCAGAGCCTGTCACCAGCCCTTTAGACTGGGGGAACAAGCATTTCCTTGTAGAATGTCAGCAGCACATGTTCCTGGGAGACTGAAGGGCAGGTGGTGCTGCCTTATAAATCATCTAAACACGCCTGGTGTGATAAATGCCTGCTGTATTTTGCATAACATCTGGGGCAGCACAGGAGAGACCTTGGGGGTTGGGAAGGAGCAGAAAGTGAACATTTTCTGAACATCATGAATTGACAGAGACAGAGATGGTGTCACCATATGGTCAAAGAAACAGCCAGAGATGCCCAGCCCTCCTCCTCTGAGGGGAAAGGCAACGATGGGGCATAAATGCACAGCAACCAAAGAGTATTTATTCTGTTTGGTTTTGTCAGGATTTGACAGCATTGAGGTTAGTGGGGTCTCTGTGGGGCAGGCTGAGAGAACAGAGGGAGGGTGAAAGAGCAGGAGGAACTGTGTGGCTTTCAGATGGACTGGTTGGTTCATTCCCCTGGGATTAAAAGGAGAAAGATCAGGAACAGCATAAACCAGCATGGGGAAAAGGACTTTCAGGAATTACTAAAACTGTAATAGGGATCAGGACAAAGAAGATTTAGAGAAAAAAATCTGAAAAACATGTGAAGCATGAGCATGATTTTAACACCTTCATTTGACCAACTGTCTTGAACCAACCCTATCGATTTGTGAAAATAAATGTGACAGGACATCTCTTGTTGCAGAAGGCACCTGTTGTTTCAACTCTCCATGATTCCAGCCCTCCCCCTTACACCTGTATCCCACCACCACTGGAAGGGAACCCACCTGAGTGTGTTTTCAAATAGGCATGTGAGAACACAGCACAAGGGAGCACAGAATCAGTGTTCTTATTGTGAGAGGATTTTCTTCTTGCCTTTGACACCAGTTCTCCAACCCATGTGTGGAGCTGACTGAATTCCAGGCACATCTGGAACTGCAGAGTAGAAGGGCATGGAGGAACCTCAGGACACCACCTACCTTATCTTTACATAAATAAGATGAGCTAGAACTAAACCATGCATGGCAAATGCCCACCTAATCTGCTCCTAAAAAGCCTTTCAGTAATGGAATCTTCACACTCTCCCCAGGCAATAATTTTGGGTTTTCACTGCCGTGGCCATTTTATTTCTAGCCTGAATCTTCCTTGCTGCAGTTTAAGCCCATTATTTCTTGTCCTATCCACAATGGATGAGAATAACAGTTTATTGCCTTTTTTCCTTGTAGCAGCCTTTAATAGACTGCTATCACCTTCCCCCTTCAGCTTTCTTCTCTGTAGGCTAATTAACCCAAATTCACTCAACATTTTTCCATAGTTCATATTTGTCAGAACACTGATTACAATACTGCCCTCTGGACTCTCTGTCCAGGGTCCTGCTTTCTTTAAGGGTAGTACTAGGCAAAAAGAAACCCTGCCCACGCTTCTGCGAATGGGTCTTTGGGTTCACTGCATTTCTACAGGTCCTAAGCCTGCCCCATGTTTTTACTGCATTGTTTTCTCTTGATTTCTCTTCTATGGCTCCTTTGTCCCTTCCCAAACGAGATACATGGTAATTCTTGTCTGCTCACAATGCAGGAGCCTGTACTGTGAGGGCTTGCCAAGGCCCTGCTCCGTGCAGTAGAGGGTGGGTTTCCTCACGACTTTACAGTGCCACACACAGGACAGCAGATGAATCAAGGGCTTGCCAGCCTGAGCTTAAATAAAGACAAAGCAGCCCAAAAAGGTTCCAGTGTCTGAATGCGTGTCCTATTATTCCGAAATTTGCTTTATCACCAGGTAAGATTTAAGGATAACAGAAGACATTCACTCAGAAACATTGATTAGCAATAATGAAAGTGAGCCGTAAAAAGAGAGAAGAATGTTATTAAGATCATTCTTAACTTAAGAATTCTCCATTATGGCTTCAGGATAGTTTTCTCCAGTTCCTATTCCTCTTGATGAATCAGAATTTGAAAAGAAGTGTTTGCAAGATGGGCACTTCCAGGAAAGTTGCTTTGCTATGCGTTGTTTGTACCAAAATAGAGTACTATCATTGCTGTGAGTTCTCTATTTTTGACATCTGAATCATGCCACAAAATTAATAGGCTTTAACAGTAATTGTTCTAAAGTCAAATGCTTTAAAACCTCCATGCATTTGGAAATGTCTTCATAGTCAAATCTGAGCCATTTATTTCCTGAAACGTCAACATTACTAAAAGAAAAGAGCAAGAGCATGAGCCAATGTTCATTTGCTCTCACTGTCTGTGTTTCTATTTCTACTGCTACCACAAACAAGTCTGCTGTGGAACATTCTGGATTAGTTAATGCCGGCCTGAAGCCAGTATCTGGAGCAGCCCAGGGAGGAGATACAGCAGCTAAGCCAGTGTGGGTGGATGAAGGGATGGAAGAACAAGCAGGGAACAGAAACAGAAGTGGGATATGGAGCAACTATGGCCAGTGATTGTAAGAGAAGGAAGGGTGAGGTTCATCTTTGATAATGTTGTGAGAAACAGAGGAGCAGCACAAACTCACATCCATTCGATGAGGTTTATTCCCTGAAGACATTTGCCATGAAATGCCACACCAAACTAGTTATTAATCTCCAATGGAATCTCATGCTGCTTCTACTTCTATAGCTTCTCTTCATACGATGGCTTTGTGCATTGTGTATCTCCTCCCAGCCAGACTTAGTTTAGAAGCTTTCAGTGCACTTTGGGGGAAAAAAAGCAGGATGGACTTAACAAACAACTGGTCATCACACTACTTGAAAGTGCAGAAGTGCTGTCCAGGATTTCCAACACAAAACAGAAACATTTTCAGTTTCGTCCTGGACTGGCATTTTCTGAGTTACCTTATTTCCACTGTCAGATGAGTTTCAGAAGTCACCTCCACTTCCAGCTTTGCCAAAGTGAAACCAGTTCCTGCTGCTGCAAAGGAGTGGTATGGAGCAGTTCCTGTTGCCTGTGGCATGTGGAAGCATTGAGCTGGTCCCACTCCACACCACTTGCCAGGGAAAACAGGTACTCAGGGCTGCTGGCAAGCATTTGGAGATATGGATAGGGCCCAGCCAAAGGGATCCTGCAGCAGGAGAGGCCATGCACAGAAGGAGAAGGCTGGTCTCAAAATGGGGCAATGCAGTGTGGAACAGAATCCAGAGGCTCACCAGGGAGGATAGTTAGGAGCATTTCCACATGAACCTGAAAGCATATTCATTCAAGGTGTAGCTAGTGTTCTCCCAGCAGGACTTGTTAGCGTCAGCAGCATTAAAATGCTATGGATTAAAGGCAAAGTCATGCTCTACCCAACTGCAAAGAACTTCCAGGCAGATGAACATTTAGTACCTCTAATACATAAACACCTTTGTTAAATAACAATGTTTGAGTTATGTTTCTGACAACCTTGGTGAAAATTGATCACAGCTCAGTCTCTCAAAGAATATCATTGCAGAAGCAAAATGACTCTCAAACGGCAGCCACACATAGGTCATTGCCCCATTTTTGTTCCCAGTTACTGCAGCCAGCAAGAACAACAGATTTCCAGCCTTAACTTCTCCTCTGAAGAGCCCAGAGACACTGCTGGTATCCAAGTGTCCTTCCCCAAGCACAAGCTCTTTACCAGGCTCCCTCTGCTGCAGGTGACATTAGCAGTTTTCCATATATTTGTTCTGAACAGGGTTTTTTCCACATCACAAACTGTTCATTGACATATAGTTCCCACAGCTAATCCTGAAATGCTTTCTAACACCATAAACTATACATGTTGCAGAGATTAGAACTGAACAAATATTTCACTGTAAATCATTTATTCAATACGTTTCATAAGGCTTTCTTTTTTTCTATTTGTGAATTGTCTGCAAACTGCAAAGTCCCCAATTCATTCATTAGTCAAAATTGCCCATGAATTTCTCCTGCAGATAGTTTTTGCCCTGCAGGCCATTCATGGACAGTTTGTTATGAATAGTCTCAATTCAGTGCTTGGTTGGTTTAGCTGCAGCAGTCATGTGGACGTGGCTCTGTTCTGAATGAAAATTCATTTTCAGATATGAACCAATATTCACAGTGAATTTCTCCCTCTGTTCCCTCAGCCCTTGGAGGAATCAACATAGTTAATCTAACTGGGTGGTTTAGCTGTCCAGAGCAGCACAATGGACTGGGAAAAGAACATGGGATGTCCAGTTGATTTTGTTCTGTATAGAGGCAGGATGGGAATACACCAATGGACATTTGTGAAGGATCAGAACTGCTGTCCTCACTCCTTCCTAAAGGGTGACCACCAGACACAATTAGGAAAAAGGCTAAAAGTGCAGCATCTCCCTGTGTTCTACTGTTACCCAAGAAAGATGGGTAATTAATTACTTCATAGTTAACATTCTCATAATGAAGTAGCATGGGTGAGTTCTGAGCTGCAGCCAGACCTAGCTCCCTCTTGCCAAACAGCTTCCCAGTGGGTTAATCCATACAGAATGTTTCCAGGGTGTCCATAAGCACCCTTCACCTCTCTGGAGAAGCAAGTAGATGAAGTAGATAGAACACACTGTGTTGCAAACACTAGCTTGAAGATTGAGTTACCGTTCAGCAAGGCTGCAGGATCCTCTTGTCCTGTTATCTGTCTTCAGCAGATGTTCCTCTCATCAAATCGCGGTGTTGCAGGGCGCTGCCAGTGCTGTCAAATCCAGCTGCTCCTCACACAGGGGCTCCAAACAGCCACCCAGCTGCACCTGCTGGCCCTGCTTCCTCACCAGCAGGGCAGCAAGACCCTGCTGTTACCTCAGGCAGACAACAGCAGGGGCTACGTGTGCCTCTCAGTACCACTGCTGTACCTCTAGGAAGAGATTTCACAGGCTGATACAACAATGCTAATTGTAAGGCTTTTCTCATTTCTAAGGTTTGAATTGCTCCATTGCTTCATAGTGGAGAAGAAAATCCAGAGACCGTCTCAGTTGAGATTTCAGATAAATACGTTCACAGCTAGGAGAGAACAGCAAATGTCCCCAGATGGAGAAAATGTTGACTTTATGTCGAGAAACTCAAAGCCAGAAGAAATAAAACAAGCTGATGGGGAGGAAGAGGAAAAATAAAATAATAGCCCAACCCAATAAACAAATGCCAAAATTTAAATTTTTTCTTTTCATGATGAGAAATATTTATGTTCCTGCCCAGGAAAAGCACACATTTGCTATGAAAATATTGCATGGAAATTTCATACCAAATTTTTAACATCTTTCTTTTTTTGCCAGACAGTTTCAAAGGAGATCTACTATAGGCTGAATAATAGTTATACACATCTCCAAGATGCCTCCGGAAAGATATTTGCATTCATTGCATGAAAAAGGCCCTGATGCAGACCCCTCAGAATGTATACAAGATAACAAACCCATCTCTGGACCTGTGTTACCTTGAGCTTTGACCACGAAACACATTGAGACTCACACATTGTATTTGTATACAAGAGGCTGCTGCCATTATCCTCTCCCTCATCCTTATGCTCAAACACCTCCAAAACCATAGTTCACCAGTTCTCTTTCCCCTCTCCAGTCCATTTGACACATTTTGCCCTTCCCTTGACAACCCATCTGCCGCCCACTTGTCTGCACCTGTGTCTTCACTCAGCTTCCTAGGAGCAGCTTTGCTGAAGCCTTTTGAGCAGCCTTTTTCCTCTTCCAAAGGGCTCCTGTGACCAAAGATGATTTCCTGATCCCTTCTGCAAAGCTGTTTCTGCCATTCTACCAGTCTCTCCTTCGATGAGATGTTTTCCTTTCCAAGGTCTCCTCTCAGACTCCTGAGAGCATTTCTCTGCTCCTCCAAACACACTGACATTACTGAATAGAAAACTACAAAGGCACACATGAAATGTGCCCTCTCATTCTTCTTACTGTCAGTCTTCTGGCATCCTTCAGAAGAGCAAGCTCTAAACTCCTTGCAAAAACTGCCATGGCCTTTTTCTATCTTTAAAAGTTCCTACCACTTTTATCATGATAAGAAACAAACAAACAAAGAAAAAAATATATTTAAAAAAGCAGGTTTTCACCTAGGATGAAAACTAAACCCTCCTTTGTATTGCAGGAGCAGCTGTTAAACACTAAACAGCAAAGCTGCATCTCAGCAGGGAAGAATGACAGCGAAAAACCTGTAGCTGGTTAAAACTACTTTGGTAGGAATTTATGGAGGTAAAATATTTTACCTTTCTGACTGTAAAATTTAATCAAATTTCATGGGTTTTACTTGCTGGGACACCATAGGCTGCTTCCCCTGCTCCCCAATAACAGCTGTGAGTATTGTCAAAAACAAACGGTACTAATCTGCAAATAAAACACACGACATTTTTTAATAACTTGGAAGAAATTGTGCACTTCTTCAAAATCCCACTGCTTCCCGCTGTGTACTGCCTGCTGCCACCCCAGCCTTGGAGCAGCTCAGCACAGCCCTTCAGTCAGGCAGGTCCTTCTCCCTATCAAAGCAGGACCATGATGGATCCAGTTGGAAGTACATCTGCTACTTAGTCTCCTTCACCCCTTTCCAGGAAACCTAGAGCATTTTTCCTCTCTGACATTGGCCTTAAAAAACATAAAGGTTGCACCCAAGGGTGCCAAGTCCTTCTTATGCTGCAAATTAATGATTACAAAGCTATTTTACTAGAAGGCGAAGGGGGAAAAGTGCATTGCTGGCACCTCCCTTATTTGATTTCATTTCCCCCCTCCCACCCTTTCCTTCGGAGCGATGCGAAACCATAAGAGCAGGGAGCGATTTCGCTTAAATTAGGTTTACAAATAGCCCGGCGGAGAGGGAAACGAGGTGCATATGCTGCATGTTAAAGCGTCACGGCCGCGCAGCCCGCTGCGGAGGGGATCGGGAAGGCAGCCGGGCCGTGGGGATCAGGTGCGGCTCGCCGGCAGCCGGGAGGACGCCGCCAGCTCCGGGGGCTCCGCTGCCAAGCGCTGGCTGCTGCTGCCCCCCGACGGTCCCTGCCCGCCAGCGGCGACCGCCCGTGCGGCCCCGGCGGCTCGGAGCGCACCGCGCCGCACCGCACTGCACGGTACCGCACGGTACCGCACCGCACGGCACCGCACCGCACCGCACCGCACGGCACCGCACCGCACCGCACCGCACGGCACCGCACCGCACCGCACCGCACGGCACCGCACCGCACCGCACCGCACGGCACCGCACCGCACCGCACCGCACGGCACCGCACCGCACCGCACCGCACGGCACCGCACCGCACCGCACCGCACGGCACCGCACCGCACCGCACCGCACGGCACCGCACCGCACCGCACCGCACGGCACCGCACCGCACCGCACCGCACGGCACCGCACCGCACCGCACCGCACGGCACCGCACCGCACCGCACCGCACGGCACCGCACCGCACCGCACCGCACTGCACGGTACCGCACGGTACCGCACCACACCGCACCGCACCGCACGGCACCGTGCTGCGGCTGCGGCTGCTGCGCTCTGCGGGACCCCCGGGCTTGAACCGCACGGCACCGCACCGGGCTGCGGCTGCTGCGCTCTGCGGGACCCGGGGACTCAGACCACACCAGGCTGCGGCTCCTCCTTTTCGCGGGACCCCCTCAGCTCCGAGGGTCACAGCGGCCAGGCAGGGGAACTCTGTGGGGCTGCAGAGGTGACCCAGGGAGAAATGGTCATTTTCACGGTCTATTAAAAGTGACAACTCGGCACCCTCCATTTATTTCCTGTCACTGAGATTTATTTTCTGTCCAAGGATATATATATATATATATATATATATATATTTTTCCCCCCTGCCCAAAAATAAAACTCCATCTGGCAGCTGAACATCAAACTCTGGTTTTGATACCTTGTAAAAGGATATACGTTGATAGTTGAAGCTTCTACCTTGGCAGCCTTGGAGACCAAAGCTCTCTGTCCACCAGGTAACCACATATCATAGGCTGCCCATACAGTACCATGGCTAGCTTCTTCCAAACACTGTCTCCTGCCCACCCAGCTCACTCTTTGTCCAGCACAAACACCCTGTACCAGCTTACGAGGCCAGCTGGTCTTCACATCCTATCTGGCCTCCCTGCTAAGCCTTAGGGGAGGTCAGGAACAGGGCTGGCTGTTTTCATTACTTGTTTTATTTACTATCCTCGGTGAACTACAGGTGACATGAAGGCTATTTATAGCTCATGTACATCCCTTTAAGGGGGGGTGGATTTGGATGCAGATCTCATCATCTGGGACTTCAGGGGCTGTTATTAGCATTTGATCAAGGGATGTGATTCTGCCCCTCTGCTCTGCTGTTGCAAGACCCACCTGAAGTACTGTGCCAAACTCTGAGGCCTCCAACATTGGAAGGATGTTGGAGAAGTGCAGGGAAAGGTCACAAAAAGGATCAGAGGGCTGGAACACCTCTCCTGTGAAGGCAGGCTGGAAAAATTTGGGTTGTTGAGCCTGGAGAAGAGAAAGCTCCAGCAAGATCTTGTAGCAACCTTCCAGTACCTAAAGGGGGTCTACAAGTAAGGTGCATCGTACAGTGGCATGCTAGGACAAGGGGGGATGGCTTTAAACTGAAAGAGGCTAGAATTAGACTGTATATTAGGAAGAAATTTTTCACTGTGAGCAGGGTGAGACGCTAAACTGCCCAGAGAAGCTGTGGCTGCTCTTGGAAGTGTTCAAGGCCAGGCTGGATAGGGATTAGATTGTATATTAGGAAGAAATTTTTCACTGTGAGCAGGGTGAGACGCTAAACTGCCCAGAGAAGCTGTGGCTGCTCTTGGAAGTGTTCAAGGCCAGGCTGGATAGGGTTTCGAGCACCCTGGTTTAGTGGGAGGTGTCTCTGCCACAGAGGCAGGCAGAGAAGTTGGAATGAGGTGATCTTTGAGGTCCCTTTCAACCCAAATCATTAGTTAATGCTGTGACTCACACAGAAGCCCTGCACCTCGGAGGCAGGGCAAAGCCCAAGGGATAAGCCGATTACACAGGCACCACCTTCACTGCCAGGTGTGCTGCCAGCACCATTGAATTACAGAGGTGTGGACAAGACTAAGCTGCCCTCTGCAGAGATGGTAAAACAAAATCATTGTGTGCTGGTGAAATCACTGAAGTCATCATCTTTGCAACTTGCCAGCCGTCACCTGAGTTCCTACAGAGACCCACACAGGACCTATCTGGACCTCACCACACAATTGGGAAAGCTGGGGAAGATGGAGGAAATTGGTAGGAGACAGGAGATGGATGAACAGAGGAAGGATAGGTGAAGTAAAAACACACAGAGTTGAAAGCCAGAGTGAGGAAAAGGAAACTGAAAAGAGGCTTCAGTGACACGGACTAGAGAGGACAGGACTAAAGGTGGTAGGAGAGAGGGAAAAGAGAGAAGGATTGAAAGAGAAGGAATAGACTCCACAGAGAGGGAACACACTTTTCAGCAGTAGGAGAGGCAAAACTGAGGTGGGGAACAAAATCCTCTCTGAGGCAAACACCAAGAGAGGATAAAGGGATGGAAGAGGGGAAGAGATGGAGAAAACCAGAGAGGCCTAGGTCTGGGATCAGGAGGCTGAGGGAGTAGGACACCGTGCCTTTGGGAAATGGCTTGAAAAGACAGCTGTCTCGGGAATATGAGGCAGGACAGCACTGAGAAAGATGCAGCTGCCCCTGTCTGTGCTGTGGCCGTCACTGTGCAAAGGAGCTGGATTCACTGTGAAGGCTCTCAGCAGCTGTTTTCACCAGCTCACCCTGAGCACACTCCATGACTGCAAATAACCAACATGGTGGGAATCTCCTCGTGTTGCAGCCACTGTCAGGAGCAGCCCAGGCAACAGAGCTGATGCTTCTACCTGGTATCCTGAAAGAAAGCTGAACCACCAGTGCAGCACTGATAAAGTCTTTACACCAGTTTACAGAGAAGACTGGGTTTTGTGCCACTCCAAAGAGCAGCAGTGCTCCTTCTGTTAGCAGTGCAAGTCTTAAAACCCACCTGCTGCTCCCCAAAACCATTGCATGGTCCCTCTTTCAAGGTCAAGCAACATGAGAGAGCCAAACACGCAACAGAGAGCCAAAGCTCACTATTTTCTACAGGGAGCACCAGAAACATGAAACCCATAACAAACTCTTTTTCTCCAAATAGCAGAGCAAGTTTGTCTTTCCATACAGGCTTGAGGAGGGCTCTGGGTTTAGATGGGATCCCAGAGCTCCCAGTCATACCATAAGGCTGCTGGCCAGGTGTATTCTAACCCCAGTCCTGCCTGTGGAGATAATAAACAGCTCTCCCGTGCTTAGGGAACACCCTTGGGACTGAGTTTGCCTGGTGCTAAATAAAACCAACCCCCCATGGCTTTCCTGTCTACTGGATGAAGCCACAAGTCTTGCAAAAGTTACAACTGAATTAAATCCTTTCTATTATCTCCCAAAAGCAAATTTGAATGCGGCTGGTCGCCTACTTTGAAGAGCTGCAATGCCAACAGAGGAGGTGAATGAACTAGGCAGTTCCTTGAAAATATAGGTTAGGATTAAAGAAAATCCTAGTCTCTGAGTGCAAATCAATGAGAAATACAGAGTTCTGTGTATTCCTAGCATATCCTCTCTGCAACATCCAGCAAAGTTAATACCGGGAGCTGGCAATGTGCATATGAAGAAATATGTAGATTATTGTTCCAATATAAAACTCTTATGAGGCAGTCAGTCAAAACCAATGTTGGTAGCATTCCCTTTTATCCATGTGCCTAGTAAGACTGTGGACTCTCTGAGCAGAGACCTTTAAGAGCAAGCTAACCATCCTTCAGCAGGGGATCAAATACAGTTGGACCTGCTAGGTCAGACCTTGGGGGATTGTGTGTGCACATGCACACGTGTGTGTAGATTATATGGTGGGGGTTTTTTTTTCATAAATCATTCTCAATCCTGCTCTTTATGATTATATCCATTTTCCTGGTGGGGAACAAAAGTCTCAGTGAGACTAGAGCTAATATTTTCACTCTCAGGCTCCTATGTTCAGATTAACCACCAGGTCTGCCTCTGACATGCACTCCAGGCATCCAGCTGTGCCCCCCAGGATGGGTGCCTGCATTCCTACTTACCTCGGGTAATGCAGCAAGTCAAAGGCAAGCTGAGAGTGAAACCCAGGTCTGACTAGAACCTCAGCAGCACGTTTGCTGGAACACAAGCACCCGATGTATTTGTCTTCATTTAATGTACTATTTTTTTCTATCCTCTTGAGTAATTTCCTTCCCTTAAAGGATATAAATCACATACCTACAAAGTAAAGAATTATTTAAAGAACAGTTATATTTAAGCTTGAAAAAGGAGTTTGAATTTAACTCCCTAGTGGCTGAGATGTGACTGGCTGGTGAATATAACTTGGCTTAACTCTATGAAGGTGTTTTATGGCTTCAGTACCATTTGGCCTGCAAACCAGTGTTCCATACACTGGGGTGCTACTGTATGTGAACACCCTTGCTGGAAGTTAACTTAGTGCTGCCTTCATTCATTTCCCCTGACGTGACCTACCCTGCTCTCAGCCCCAAATGCACGCTCACACACACATGGGGCTTTGCCCCAAGTTAACTCCATCAGTTTAACAGCTCCATTTCATTGTGTGCCATGCCCAGCTGGAGGTTTCTCTTTACTTCTCTAAGTCACACCACAATTTCATTTTGTCCCTGATCTTATTGTTGATAAAGACAGGAGGAAATGTAGGAGTGGAGTGATTCCCAGTGGAATAGCATTGACTTCAATAGCAGTAGTGAGTGTTAAAGGTAATCTGTTAGCATGGAAAGGAATACTCTTCCTGCTTATTAAGTACGGCTTAGCAGCAGAAAACCCACCAAAAGCTTTAAATGAACAATGAAAAGGACATGAAAGAAATTAATACATCGGGAAGAATCATAGTGACCATGTTTTAAACAACTTCACAACTGTTCTCTCCCACAAATACCTTGTGTAGCAGTTGCATTCATGAGGTCTATTCCCTTTCCTCTGTGCTTCACTCTAACAAGCAATGGATTTGCTCTGAATAACACAAGTCTAATGCTGAGACTTCTGTTTATGAGAACTGAAATATGATGCAAAGATGCATGGCCATTACATCTACAAGATAGACAGTCACTGATAACTTCCAAAAACCTTTGGAAAAGGAAAGAAAACATGAATCTACAGTCCCATAATCCTTGGTGGCCAAAAAGAACCAATTTAAAACAGGCAGAGACTGATTTGATCAATTTTAATGCAGACCTTGAACTCCACGCTCAGAAATACGACAGAGCTGTCAGGAGCTGCAGCTCCCTCCCAGCCAGAGGACAAGGAACTTCATGTCACTTGAAGGAAAGGTTAGACATCCGGTGGGTCTGGTGTGTGCTGGGTACAGATGGGGGCACAATGTCTATATTAAAACTCAGCTGAAAGGCTACTAGAAAATACCCATGGGCTGAATGTTCTTGATTTGACTGACAAGAATAGAAATGAGGGCATGACATGGAAATCCTGATTATGAGCCATGTTTCAAGGAAAACAGTATTTGTTGAGTTTCAAGTGTGGTTTGGACTATTTCATACACCAGCTTTAGTAAACACAGATCTGGAACCAAGTTCTGATTTCTAATATCCCAGGAGTCCACTGCCTGGGGCTGGAGGTGGCTCTTCGTAAAGCAAAACGCTTTGGAGTCTTAGTCATATCCAAAATCTATTAGGGTCATGTTTCCTTCTTTCCATCAACACATAGCTGAAAAGAAAATCAAACTTGGTAGGTTTGCATGTAATCACCCTGCCTTCTGAACCAAAGCCTCACCGGACTTGCATGAGCAAGTACTTTGCTCGCATATCTGACCCCAAACTCTGCATGTCCTTGCTGTTGCAAGTAATCTGGGCCCATTAATGAGCACGGATATGGCTGCTGGTTTCACAAGGTCGGTAAATCCTTGAATCCCCAGAGCTGGCTGGCAGGCACATAAAAGTTATTTTGCAGTGGTTCTTCCACTGGGTGCTCTCCTAAACTCCGAAGTGTTGTCCCAGTGTGGAGGAGCTAGAAAAGTCAGCCAGGCAGCTCCTCTCAGCCCCAGCAGGGCAGCAGGACAAATTTAAGTCAGCTGTGAGCCTATAAGAAGCCAACTGCACTGCTGCATACAGTTAAATATGGGGGCAGCAGCTCTTTACACTGTGTCCCCTCTGTTCCCTGGCACTGCCCCAGCACCAGCCCATTCCCCACGCCTTTGAACCACAGACCATCATAACAAGAGAAGGAGCTGGGAAGCTAAAGGCAGGCTGTGGTGAAGACCATTTGCTCCTGGGACACAAATCAAGCCTCTTCATCCCAGCACAGCAGATCCCGCAGTACTGAGAGCATACCCTGAGTGACAACCGCAGGAGAAAAAAGGAAGAGGTATTCATACTCAAGGGGCAGAGCCCCTTATTCTTTACGGGATCACGGGGGGAAAAGCCAACCCGGGAGCTCATAAGGAGGTGCAGCCATGCGCAGGCAAACTCAGCAGTGATCGGGAGTCCTGAACTTCTTCATCCCTCCAGAGGATGTCAGCGTAGAGCCACCGAAAAAGGCGATCTTTGTGACCCAAATCCGGCGGCAGTGAGGAAATTAGAATGTGCAGCCGCTCTGCGGACATAGTCCCGAAGCTCCCCGGCTGCTTTCCCAGAAGTAACCAACTTTCCCTGGCAAGTGTGCAGCTAGTGGGATGACGGGAGGAGCGGCGAAAGCCACCGCGATTTGGGAGCTAAGCAACAGGTTATCCCGGGAAACAAACGGGATGTGTGCTCTGGGCTGGGCAAAAGCATGGGGCGTTCTCAGCCTTTACTGTCGTGCTTCGACCTCCTGCGGTGTCCCCGAGCGTGGATGAGCACTCACACACAAGGAAGATGAGCAAACAAAACTATGGAGATTGTGGAGATAGCAGGAGCAGACTGCAGTCTGCAGCCATTGAGCAAGTGCCCCCTGGAGAGAGCTGGTGGGACATCTATGTGCTTGTGCACTTGTTACTGTTGTTTGTGTCACCAAAAGTTAGTCTTTGATTTTATACATATTAATCCCAGCAGAAAACCAGCCAAAGGAAAGAGCTGCTTCCTGTCCATGGCAGAATTTTCTGTAATAGTTTTTAAAAGACTATTTCTGTAATGGTTTCTATCCCTAAGAATCTTAATTTTGAGAGTCTGAAGTCACACTGGATTTTAAAAAAGACTATTTCTGTAAATAGTTTAGGGTTTAGTCTTAGGGTTTCTATCCCTAAGAATCTTAATTTTGAGAGTCTGAAGTCACACTGGATTTTCTATGGAGCTAATTCGAGCCCCTGTTGCCTTTGGTCCTTCATGTGGAGCACAGGGGCAAATGTGCCAGAAGCCTCAATCTAAGAAGAGGGGAGAGAATCCCAGATGGAAAGGCTGTACCAGTGATGCCAAGCACTAAAAAACGTCTCTGGGCTATTCTGCAACCTCAGAAACTGCCACAACTTAGAGTGTTGCTGCAACCCAGATCTCACACCTTTTTCCGTCTGAGATGTCCACACGAACAACAACCCGGTGATTGCTTGCCAAAGGATCTTGTGATCATTCAAGAAAAAATTAGCTACCTGAGAGAAATTCTGCAGATATTGATAGCATCCGGGAAGGCAGACTCTACCAAACATAGTGGGTTTAAATATGAACAAGAAACTACAGAGCCTCTGGGCTTTACTGTATCCCGTCCCTGAGCCAATGTTTCTCTCTGAGCATGCACCACGTCAGTTTTCCCATTAAAGCATATCGACTGGAAGCAAGTCATCATCCCTTCCCAAGTATGATTTAATAAGTCCAAATCCAGGACCTGACCCAGGCTACATCCACTGCTAAAGCATCACTTGCCAGCCAACCACACAAGCTGTGTCTTAATCTCTCTTCTTTACTGCTATTTGTTTTGTGGGGTTGGGGGTTTTTTGCTTGTTTTTACATGGATAGATTAAATTTCCTGCCAACCCACTTTCTCATTCAAACATGTTACGGAGGAAGTGGGAGGAAGGAGGAAATCAGGAACAAACAACAAGCAGAAAATGGCATTACAAGGCTTAGTGAGGAGTCTGATCCTTAGCCATGCGCACTGCCCCATTCCTGCACATCAGCAGCGCTCTCTACTACAGGGAAAGGAAAAGTGCTTTTTTAGCTGTCGTTGTCCATGGAAACACATCAAAGAAAATATGCCAGAGCTCTAGAGTCAGGAAGTCCCAAGACTACCAAGTTTCTCCTCCCTAAAAAACAGCACTCACATGTCCAAAGCTCTTGCCACTTACTACCTCCCACTCCCCCTCCACGGCTGCGTAGGTGACCTAAGGAAACCTTTCTCTGCTCTGTCCACCAGCCCACAAGAGCTAGTGCCAAGGCTCAGGAAATGCCTTGCATGTGCCCTCCCTTGCTCAGGAGGTCACAGATCTGGTAATTCTCGGTAACATCCTCCAGGCACATGCAATGCACAGAGGCAGACATGGAAGAAAGCAGTGTGAGGAAAAACAGCCACAGCCTTTCACTGCCCCTGCTTTCAAGGCTTGCTTTGTCCCTGATATCCATCTACTCCCCAGCCAAGAAGAGGCATGGCTCAGTGAGCTCAGTGACACTGCATTCCCTTTCTGAACACTCATATTCCTGATCCTCACCGGCACATCTTGCCTTTCTTGTGGCAAGAGCAGACCTGCGACAAGGACACAGTGGGTGAACACTGCTTTGCTGGCTTCAGGAAAACAAGCTGCAGGCAGGATAGCGAGCAGCACTTGGAAAAAGCACAGAAAGAGAGGCAACTCAGCCATCAAGAAACCTGACAACAGCTCTGCTCCAGCTCTGCTCTGTTTAACAGAGGCCATGAGTTAACGTGAGTGCTTGGGATTGCTCAGAAGTGAGCTTGTGAAAGGCATGTACTTCCTCAGTTTTCCGCATGCTAGAAATGTTCAAGACCATCATAAGATAATCTGCTGAACCATTTTGGGTTCACCTGGTGCTGGCAGACACATGCCCAGACTCATCCACTTGCTCACAAACCAGTGGTGCCGTGGCTGGGAAGATCCAGGTTACAGTGCAGACACAGAGGGACACTTGCATGCCTGAAGTGAATTAGGCTGGGATGCCAAATGTTGCTTTCAAGAAAAATCCAGTAACCTGCAAGAGCTTACCAATGCACTTGATGAAACCATGATAATCATGAAAATTCCTCCAATATCAAAATATTAGTTTGATTTCCTCCGCCCAGTACCATCAATCACCCAGTTACCTTCTGGGTGTCATCTGAGGCTACCCTGATTTGATGTTCTCTTAATGAGGGCCTAAACCATGATGTAAGAAAGACTGATGTCCTGAGCATCCCCCATCCTCACAGGGAAACCAGGCAGTTTTGGACAGAATACCATCTGTTAGACTGGTTTCCGCTGGAAACTCATCTGTGTTTCAGCAAGAGTGTGTTGAAGTGCATGCATCTGAGTAATTTTAATTTTTTTTTAGTTCAGATGAATCAGCAGATATGAGTCCAAAAGCTGCGTAAGTTAAAAAAAACTTCTGGCAGTCTGCAGACCAGTTTTTCCAAATATTTTTAACTGAGCTCTCATCTACACCAGCCTCTAAAAAGATATCCACTTCTAAAGTGTGAAGCATCCTCTCATGGTTATTTCTGTCTCAGCACTCAAAAGTGCAGTTAATCCTTGATTCAGAACAAGTTCCTCTCTGATATTCTTTGCTAGAAGGTGACATAGCCATAGGTACCAACATTTAAAGTAAGATCCATGGCATGTGGTGGACAATCCCTATGGCACATTTGGAGCTGAAGGTTGTCAGCAAACTCAACCACTTCAGTGGTGACATTCACTTACTGCTGCAACAGCTTGAACTTCTGTTTGACTTTTAGTGATAAATTAAAACTCTGGAGCACTATCAAGTTATCTAACTGGTATTATTTTTTTTTAGTTATTTGTTTTGCAGCAATGCCTTGCTAGGCACAATTTACAAGTTAAAACTCCAGCATTCCAGGTGCTGCACAAACCTGGATTCCAGGTGCTGCACAAACTCAGCAAACCATCCTGCATCCTAGGAAATTCTGCTCTGGATCAACAAGATGTGCAGAAGGATGATGTAAGAAGCAAACCAGTGGCAAGGGATGGATAGTATAGCAGAATACTGACAGGGCTATCATGGGAATAAAATGTAAAGATGCTATTAATGTCACATCAAAATTGCACAATCAAAAGGTGACAAATGGAAACATTAAGATTCCTATGACAACTTCCTGAAAGTGGCAATGCAGCTGTCTTATTTACAGTAAGGTCTATAGCTGAAAACACAATTACAAGAGCATTTGGAAGTAGGTTTTGAAAAATACCCAGGAATGAGAATATGATGCATGTGCAGCAGGGCTGAGTTACCACTGCTGTTGGATTTGCAGGCTTCTAGCTTTAATAATCACTCTCAGAATATCTGTGGGATTTTAGAGAAGAAATAGAGAAAATGAAACATGGAGAGAAAAATGCAAAATCCCTGGCAAAACATCAGGTTGCCCTAACTAATAATAACCTTCTGATAGCAGCTGTTGATACAGACTAAGAAGTGTATTCCTTGCAGTCCCCTAATGCCCTGAGAGAGTGAATGCTCAGACACTGAAACTTCACATGCTCTGTCTATGGGGATCAGCACTTCTGTGAAATTCCTAACAGTTTCCCCCATCAAATTTATTCAAATGCCAAAGAAAGTCAGTGATTGTCTTAGATTTTGAATCTGGGATAAACATGACATGTTTTTGATTGCAAAACCAATACAAGAGAAAAATTTGGCAATTATAAAAAACATTTTCCCACATCACTCAAAGCAGCATAGGGTGTCCCTGCCAAAAGACAGAAAATAAAACTCACCTTTGTCTAGAGAAGTAGCGACCTTGCAAGCCTGGGAAATTGTACATTCAAGGGCAATGTGTCAGACTATTATGAATGAGAAAAACAAGGCTCTAGTACCAGAGCTCACTACCAAATAGGCTGGCCTAATAACATTCAGCTCTCGGTTGCGTGGTCACTGCCTACTGCCAGTCACATCAAGGATAAGTATTAATGGCCAAAGTCATTGTAGTTACAGAATTAGGTAGGAGGAAGAAAAAAGCAGCAGCAGGCAGGCAGAAGTCCTTTTTTTATATGAATAAAATTTTATTGAATTTTATACAATTAGAAAGAACAAAGAAAGAGGAGCAAACAGTCTTATGGAGGGTAGGAACCAGAAGAGCTTTCCCAGTAGAGGAGGGCGCCTGCTGAGGGCAGTGTTCCTGTAAATGTCACACAGGGGTTGTTACAAAAGCAGAGAGAATGTGTCTGGGCTTTTCTTTGATTGTTTTGGGTTTTTTTTTCTTCCCACATTAGGGTTTCTAAAGCATCTCTTCTTCCCCCAACAATCCTACCACCCAGAGCAAAGTGAGCAGACAGGCAGGAAACAGGACTGCTCCAGTGAAATGTGTGCACACACAGAGCAAGCGCCTGCCTGCACCACCAGGGGGGTTTGCACACATTCTGGATGCAGTGCTGTAGAGGGGGAAAGGGATTTTGGGGTTTTTATCTCCTTTTTCTTTCATTTTTCTTTCTTTTTTTATTTTTTATTTTAAGAAAAGAAGGCACAAAATCTCAGCCAAGCTTCAAACCTAGTGCTGCTTGGGAGCTCCCAGTCTCCCAAAAAGCCAGTGTGTCCACATGGGAACCCAGCCCTCACCTCTCCCTCCTCTTCCTCAGGGTCTGTGCTTGCATTTCTACTGCTCAGGTAGAAGGCCCTGCCCAAGGTTTGTGCACTGCTAGGGAAAGTAAAGCCGTGCTGGGACAGGGAAACGGGATGAGGAAGAGTCTGTTGGCTTAAACAGACCCTTTTTCCAATGTGAGAACTATGGAAGTCACCTGTGACTCCCCACATTGCTTTTCCAAGAGCAGACCTGGGAGGGCTCTGGTGCTTTTTGAGGTGATCAGAGCCTTTGCCTGTGCAAGGCTTGGCATTATGCAGGAGGGCCAAAATACCTATCCAGGCGTGGCCTCTTTGAACCAGGGCTCTCTAGGAGAGGAAATCCCAGCCCTCAGTCCAGCCCTCCAAATGGCATCAGGTTCCTTCAGAGGTTTCAACTCTTGGCTTTGATTAAGGCTATTTAGTTGCAATAGAAAAAAGTAGAGGTGCCACCCACAACCACCTGCCAGGCTGCAAGGAGATGGCAGGGCCACTGGCAGATGCCACCAGTACCCAGTCTCAGGACATTGAGGGAAGTGGGAGAGGCAAAGAGATAGTGTGTGGGCTTTCATTAAGCCTCTGCTTTCTAAAGCAGGAAACAAATCCTGCTAATATGTCTGTGCACGTGGGAGAGCAGGAATGAAAACTCTGATGCCTCTCTGAAGGCTCCAAGCCCTGCCATGCTGCCCAGCCCTGCATAGCCTGATGAATAAAATCCACCATGCATCAAAGTTGTGGGGTTTGAAGTCACTTGCCCTAAACCAGAGCAGCCCAGGGGCAATGGAGGCCTCATGAACCTGCCTGATGCTCCATCACATCATCCTGCCCCTCTCTGCCTCCTGAATAACCCCAGCAACACACGAAGAAAAGAAAAAAAAAGATCCAAGCCCTAGAGCAGCAGCAGCAGAAGCAGCAACAGCAGCAGCGGTGCAGCCTTGCCCTGCACCAAGTGTCTCAGGGAAAGATGCTCAGACGGCTGCATCCTCCACAGCTATACATGGGGCTCTGGTGGCACTCCAACCTAGTGCAGGAGAAACACCCAGTCTGAGGATCCGCTTGTGTCTGTGTGTGTGTGTGCCTCTGTGTGTCTGTGTGTGCTGAGGTGGGGGAAAGAACTGCAAAAACAAAGACAAATGCTTCCTGGCCCACACCCTCACCCAACCATCCCTTTGCCTGGGCTGGTGGCTGTGCCTTCATCTCGCCCCTCCAGCCTGTCCCATGCCTCCCCAAACCCAGCCTCAGTGCACAGTACTCCCTAATCCAACAGCAGAGCCAGGGCCTTGGGAAGCTGGGGCTGCACAGCCTTCCCTGCCCCAACACAGGTCGTCATCCTCTTGGAAACAAAACAGCAACAACAATGGAAAAAAATAATATATATATATATCTCCCGACCCTCCCTGAAAGACACAAATGAATGGAATCAGTCCCCAACAAAACCAACAGGAAATAAAAGCAAAAGTGCCCCCAGGGTCAGGCTCGAGTGCATGTCCCAGCTGGGGCCCAGCAGCCCGGGAGCATGTCCCAACCTCCCTGCTCCTCTGGCCTTGGCACATCTGTGGCGTCCATTGGCACGAGGAGCTCCAGCAGCTGGGGGGAAAGCGGCTTGGCCCGGGCTGTCCCACCAGCTGGCAGCAGCCTCGAGAGGGGAGGGCAGGTGAGAGGTAAGTGTGTGACCCCCCCACCGCCTCGCTGCCTTTCAGGAAGGAGTAGGGTCTCTTCACCCCACCAGGGATGAGAAGCCCCTTGCTCAGCTCTCAGCTGCCAACTCGGTCCTACACCAGGGAGCCAGCCCGGCTCTGGGCGGGCACCATGACGGGGACAGCCCCGATCCGCTCCAGCGTGGCCTGGCTGACTGCATAGGAACGGGTGTGCGGCAGCCGCGGCTTCCTGCTGACGGAGCCATTGCTCCGGATCACCTCCTGAGGCGACGGCGCCGTGCTGGCCGTCACCACCAGTGTCTTAGGGGGAGCCGGGGATGGGTGGCCGCCATTGGCATAGACGGGGCGGGCACTCGTGCTCCCTGAGCGGGAGAAGGGAGGCTGGTGAGCATCGTTGCTGTTGCTGAAGCGGGTGAAGGAGTCTGTGGCGTGGTTGGCTTTGGGGTCGTTCCAGTAGCGGCTGTTGTAGGTGTTGGAGGAGGTGAGGGTGTCGTTCTCCGATGAGGACGCATCAGCGTGGAACGTCTTTGTGGCAGAGGAGCATTTGGGTGGCAGGTCATCCTCCCTGGGAAGGAGAAGGTGTGAGGGCATATGGAGGACACTGGCCCACTTGTCCAACACCCCCACCCCTAACTACCATGCTGGGGTCAACCCATCGATTCAAGGAGAAGGACAGCGCCACTGTGAATCAGCATTGCTCCTTGGCCTGTTCGCTCATCCCTCTCTGCAGGACCTACCTGTGTGCTCCAGGTGCCAAATTTGCCACTGAGGCAAATGACCCATGCTCATGTGTCTACAAAGAAAGTCAGGCAGTGCCAGAGAGTGATAGCTGTGACTGTAACCTCTGTGACCAGAGAATATCACAGCTCCAGAGCTTTTTAGCTATCACTGTCTGGCATTATGGGTCAGAATTCCCACCACATCACTCTCCTACAGAGGTAACAACACAAAGTCCCATCCCTCTTGCTGGCAGAGGGATTAAAGGCATTAAAGGCAATACTGAAAACAAAATGTATTGTTACAATTCTTCATTTCTCCCTCCATTTTCTGAATATATATGGACATCTTCCCCTGACCCAGGGGAACACACCCAGGATTAACAAAAATGAGGCTTCCAATTTCACTCCTGTCAGCCACAGCTTTTGCTTGGAGGTCCCCCATCACCAGCTTTCCCTGAACCTTACCTTATCTCATTGGGAATTTCCTCCTCTTCTTCTTCTTTGTGTTTATTTTTCCAGTAGAACAGTGCTACAGCCACCAACACAATGCAAACAACGAGCACAACGGCACCTGTGGCCACTGCTCCTGCAATCAGGCCGATACTCCGCGGGTGAGCTGTGGAGATGATTGAACAGAGCATGGAGAAGAAATCAGGGATGGGCTGTGGCCATCTGTAAGCACATGAAGCTGCCATGGCTTGGGAGGGGAGAAAGGCAATGTTTCCCATTCCAGGGCATGATTGTCTTCTGATAGAGAGGCATGTGGTGGCTCACAGCAAACATGGTTACACACCTTACTGTCACAAGACAGAAACAGGTGGCCAAGCCTCTCCTGGCAAAATACTTACGTGCAATGACTTGCAGGTCCAGAAGGCAAGTGCTGGTTCCAATGGCATTAGAAGCCACACATTGGTAAAGACCTGAGGACACAGTGCTGATATTTCGGAGAGTGACAGTGCCCTGGACTTGGTCTAGTCAGAGAGAAAAGAAGGATTTAAATCCCTCCCCCACTTGAGGAAAACCATGCAAAGGCAAAGCCAGCAAATAGAGAATTTTGGTGTGAGACTATTAAGAGAGAAATAAATTGGGAAATAACCTTTAGATGGAAGCATTGTGCGTGCACATACACACACAGAGACAAGATTAGGCCTTAAGGAGCTTACACTAGATGTTTCTTTCTCATCTTATGGAGGAATTTCTGCAGATGAAAGCTTGGGACTCTCACTGTTGTGCGAGAACAGAGAAGAAAGAGATGCAAAATTACCTATACCCAGATCTACTTGTTGAATTCAATCTTGCTCTGCAGAGCCCATACTCTCCCATCCCTGGGCTCCCCATCTCCTGCTCTGCCAATATTCCTCATTCCTGAATTATATGAAACTGAAAGGTGGCATATTCTTAAAATATAGCAAGATAAAGGGCAAAAGTACAGCTATCAGTATTTGATCAGGACACCTAGGCTAAGAAAACCTAAGGGTGGGACTTGATGCTGGGAAACACCGGTTTGATCAGAGCCCTGCTTCTCCATACATCTCAAAAGCAGCTCTGGAAGTAATTTACTGGAGAACTGTGGCATCAGTTCTTGATGGAGAACTGTGAGAAGCTGGCCATATTTTCCCGGGATGATTCTGCCTCTCTTTTCCCCGCTTCCATTCTATAAGTCTTTCATTTGGTTTAAAATGCAGGTGAGTTGGCAGCTGAAATTTCCAGCCATATGCCAACATCTAGAAATCACTCTCTTTCTCTTCCATTCAACCCAATCCGTGTTTCTCAGTGGGGAACATGTTTCTGGACCTTAAAATTTAAGTGGCCTCTGGAGGTTACCGCATCTACCGTGGGCTTTAGGAATCTTCGTTCCAATAAAGGGACCATGCAAATGATGGCAGACTCTTAATGAACCATGCCACCTCTGGCAGCTCAGACAAGGGACAGCCCAGGCTGCCACCTGGGAAATAAGAGAATAGTCAACAGAATGAGCACCTTGTGTGGCAGTTGGGGGCAACTTGGGGACATTGTCCAGTTTCTCCCAGAGGTATGTTGGCCGGGGGATGCCTTCTTCCGAGCTGCAGGTCAGTGTGATATCGCTGCCCACGTCCAGGGACCCCTGGATTCTGCAAAGCGGGGCAGAAGGAGGAACTGCGAGAGAAGAGGGAAAGGTGATAGCAAATCAGGAAATGTGACCAAACAGTGGAATGCAGGCTCACTCTGGACATGTGCTGCTGGGTAAAGCAAGGACAGTAGCATGAGCTGTCAAGGGGACAAGAATGAGGCAGCAGACAAGAACTCATTATGGTTTGGGGGGAGACAATTCACACAAAGATTCCTGACCCACCAGCCTATCGGGGTTACAGACTAATGCTGACTTGCACAGGACCCAGTTCTCTTAGATCCCTCCCTTGAAAAAAAGGTGAATATTTCTGTCTTTGAGACAGCAAGGATGGTGAAAGTTAACAGAACTGCACACAAAATTTACTGTGATTAGGTTTTGCTTTCATATCCCAACAATGGCATGCACTTTGGAGCATTTAGCATCAATGGGAGCATCCAGAACTAACAGTTTTCATGGAAAGGAAGCAAAGAGATAAACTCATTCTCTCCTCCTGTTGCTGTGCACCAAAGCCCTCCAGGATCCTCTCATACTTTATTTTTGCTACTTTGCATCTCCATATCACAATACCACCACAAAAACTTTCTCTCCACCATATTTTAAAACTTCATTACACACTGCCTGCATATGAAGTCATTTTGCCCTACGAACTCCTACAGTATCCACAAGGCAGCCCATTCCTCACCACAGGATGTCTGTGGGCTCAAAGGCACAAAGTACTGTGTTGCTCGTGATGCACTGTCTCCCTTGTCCTTGTCCTTGTCCCTGTCTCCCCCCCCCCCCCCCCCCAAATAATACCAATAAACACACCCAAGACAGTAAGTCCAATGACTCCAATATTCCTGACGCCTCTGTCGGGAAGATTGTTGACCAAACACTGGTAGGTGCCAGTATCCGATAGCTGAGTGTTGTTGATGAAGATGGAGGCACTGGTGGTTGGCATTGTCACAGCAAACCCCACTCGCCCGTAGAACTGGGGTGCACCACCAAAGATCTGACCCCCTTGGTAGAGAATAACCTGGAAAAGAAAGGAAGGTTCAAACAACACTCTGCAGTAGCTGAGCAAGGAGGAAGAACAGCAAGCAAAACATGAGCTTCCAAAGCCAAAAGGACCAGTTACTGAAAGATCTCTGAATAACCAAACCTCAATATACATCCTAGCAATGGTGTTTTTTCCAAAACACCATTGGAACACACTCTGTAGCCCATTTTACATCAATAAAAATGTTCGTAAAGGTAACAGACCAGAAAGATACCCAAATCTTCTGGCACAGCTGGATTGGCAATACCAGCCTCCTTCACATGATAGTCATTACCTGTCTGGACAGGATCAATGTACAGAAGCAGAGGCTCTCTGCAGGTCAGTGAATACTTAGAAGAAAAGCATCTGCCCAGTGGACAGTATAATTTTGAGTCTCTGTCAGTAAGATCCTGCCATGATTTGACATGGCTTACTGAAGATCTTTGAGATGAGCTGAATGACAGGCAGTGCAACCTTTGAACCTGCACAACCTCCGCCAGTCAGATTGTGCTCAGACCAAGTCCCTGAGGGGCAAGTTTTCTTCAGTGCAGGTTCTCACACTGAATACCAAATGTGATCAGGGCAGTGTGACCCAAGATGTATTTCAGAGAAATGGCATTCTTCTGTTGTCAGAGTATGTGGGCAAAAAACAGGTCAGCATATCTCAGGTTATGATTCTTGTCCCACCATTATATACTCTCATTTGCTAGTATTTATAAGAATGGACTTGCAAAAGCTACAGTGAAAAAATAAGAAGGGAATTAAAAGGGACAATGACTCTATGAGAAGTTGTGTTAGAGGACATTTTACATAGATTTCACAAGCTTAAAGCTGCAGCTACTCCCAGGCCCTCCAAATTCCACATCCTGTGCACCAAAACCTGGATTACATCTCCTGTGCTCTTTTGAGCACACAAACCACCAGAGGCCCAGGGCAACAGCACAGTATCACATACACTTGCCCCAGCTGCACATCCAGGCAAGGACACAACGTGCATCTGTTAACAGAACATAGAAGAAAACGGGTTCATGTGATACCCAGAAGGCACGTTCAGCAGCGAAGGGACAATGAAGTTCTGGAACAGCCATAGACTCAGCATTATAGAGGGCCTACATCCAGAACACGGTGGGGAACAGGAAAGCCTCAAGGAAATACCCGCTCCCGTAAGAAAAGACCTACCTGTTGAGGCTGGTTGGCGTTGGAAAGAGGAATGACCATCCAGATGACATTAAGGTTAGTGAGAGCAGCATTAGTGGTGAAGGTGCAGGGCAACACTGCTGTCTGGCCTCGGGCAACCTGGATACTCCCTGAACTGACTGACACCTCCAGAGGACACACCAGACCTGGAAAGAGAAGGACACACAATTCAAGCATTTCAGGAGAAGGACCCACAGATCAAAGAACTGCAGGTGGCCCCATACACTTGCAGATCATAACACAGTATCCCATTCCTACACAACTGTACCCTATTACATCAGTCTAAAAGGAATTATATTCCCTCCTCACAGATCACTCTGTTCTCATGCAGACATTTTGTACAGACAAATGTAGATATGTGGTCCTTTTAAGTGGGGGCACTCTAGTTTCAGAGCCTCTGAGAACAGTAGTGATTTTTTTGGCAACAGGCAAAAAGCTATAAGAACAACCAAGCTGTGTCTAAGAGAAAGAGATACGTTTTCAAACCCATCAATCTTAATGATACCAAACATCAGGGAAAGAGAAAAAAAACTGCAATATTAACCAAGAAACACAGTTCTCCTCCCACTTTTATGTCTTATGAAGTACAGCAAGACAAGAAGTATTTTAACAATATTTTTAATTTAAAGGGTTAAAAGTTGAAATATTTTCCAGTCCAGTAATTTCTATGTAGCTGATGAAAAATTACTATTGCTAATGGAGGATCTCATCAAATTTCATTTATTTTCCAGATTTTCCACCATTCACTTCTTTGCATTCCACATAGACTGGTCAAAGACAAAAGCCTGATAAGCCCCACCTTCCCAGTACAGCAGCTCAAGGCTGTCATTTCAAGACTGCAAGTCACACAGGGAAATATCTCTGTTCCTACCACCAAAATCTTGTCAAATGAAACTAGCCAAGGGGTCTCCACCACCACTTTAAGTAGCACTAAAATGCTTTAAACCATTTTTCTCCACAAAATCAAAATATTGACTCCAAAAAGCTATGTCTCTATATGACAGCTCACCATTTTCTTGTTCAAAGCATGTGGGAGGATGCTAGAGAAGAAGGCAAGGAGTTTCCAAGCTCCAAGGCAACAGCAGAATACTGCTAACATCCAGGTGCTGTCTGCAGACCACCCTATTCTCTTGCTGAATCCAGGAAGGGCTACCTGCAAAGTTTCTATTTTCTGCCGAGAGACAGTGGTTTGCTGAAGGTGAAATGCTTCATGAGGAGAGTTTTCTATCTGAACTACCAAGATATCGATCAGGCCAACATCTGAAGAAAAGGTGAGTGTCTCCCACATGCTTGTCTGCTGAGATCCTTCCTAGACTGCCTAATGTAGAAATGCAGCACCAGAGCCTGAAAGTGCTGAGCTTCAGATGCTACAAACCCAAAGACTCTAGCACTTGCACAGCCTTCCATGTGTTCTGGTGTTTGAACTGACTGCTCCAGAGTTGCAGTACTCCGGGAGTTGGCAAATACTCAGTCACCTCCTCCAAACTTCCATTCCTTCCTCCACATCTCCTACCTTTAAAGCCCCAAGTAGTTCGGGGAGGCTCAGAAATGCTTCAGAACAGAGTCAGACAAAATTTTACTTTAGCCACTTCAAGTGAAGCTTACAAGTTTCTTTGTGGGAAAAAAGCTCCTCATTGTCTTGGGACATACTTAAAAATATGGAACCACTTTAACCACTTCAAGTGCAGCTTACAAGTTTCTTACTTTGTGGGAAAAAAGCTCCTCATTGTCTTGGGACATACTTAAAACGTTGGATACTTAAAATATGGAACGTTTTGGAAACTCCTAGGGAAACAGTTAATCTCTAGTGCTAACATCTCAGAGAATTAGGTGGCTGGATGAGAAACAGCTGGTGGAAGCTTAATCCATCAATCTCCTATGCAAGTCTGTCAGTAGCAAGCAGAAGTAAATAACTTGAAGAGCCAGTAATAAGCATCACCTTTATCACAAGGCATCTGCCTTCCAGCTGTGTCTGTGAACAACAGGCCGGGAATGGATTTGAACTCCTCATTTTCTTATGGCTGGCCAGGCAGTGGCAGTAGCCCAAAGCCCAGAAGTGATCCATGTCAACTTTGGAGATCTCTCTTGCTGAATGTGACTCCAACAAGGAATTGTCTTTTCTGCAGGCTGAAATTTGAAGGCTGTCTTGCCATGACTACTCATCCAGCCTAGCATCATGCATGTGCTAACCAGTGTGCAGGGAGTCACAATGATTTGAACAACTATTGGATTGACATCTCTCTCCAACATGGTACAGGAAGTTGTGTTATGTTCAGTGTAGATTTAATGAGATCCTCTCCAGGAGAGGAAAAGAAACTACTCATCTAATTTGGAACAGCACTGTGCATTTTTCAGCCTCATTCCTTATCCCTTCCACTTTCCATTCCATGAAAAACCCACACATTCAAATTCTTGTCATTCAGAAAAAGTAATACTTAAGTGTGAGTGTTCCAATTTACTGGAAAAGTCAGACTTTGCAGTTTGCTTTGCAGGATTAGTTACATCAATCACTCAGTCATCAAGATGATGAGGTTTTCATGTCTAATCACCCTCTTCCTACTCCTAATATTTATTATTAGTTGATTGTAAACATCCTGCAGAATAATAAAAACACTAAAATAGAACATGCATAATTTATTCACCGTAAAAATACTTTTTGCTACATTTGAGAACTTCCCAATATACTCATGAGCAATTTCAAAAATTAAAGAAAACACAAATTCCATTTTCCCTGCCAGTACCCCACTCTCATGCTGCAACACCCTATAGCCCACATTATCTCCTTTTCCTATCAAGGCACCACAGCATCCCTTTTAATTTGAACACCATGGAGCAGGGAAGCACTAAAGAGGAGCTGAGGTCTCTGTTCATTTCTCTTGTCAAGGGGAGCTGCTTTGAACATGGCCTGCAAGATGAGCACCCCCCACACTCACCACACTGTCCTATCTCTGCCTTGTTAAACCACTAGGCAAGCCAGCTTCTCAGGCTTGCCTTTACCTCAGGCAGCCCAGGGCATGCCAACTGCTCTTTGGCCCTTTTTTGGTTCTTTTGGTATACAAGGCCGGTACAAAGACTCATTTTGCTAAGCTGAGTGGCACCTGCGGGGCTACAGCTGGGGAAAACACACACAGCCACTTCTGACAAGAAGATTGAACAAGGCAAGAGGAAACATAGGCAATAGTCCTCTTCCAGCAGCATGAACGGGGAGGTAGGGTGGTATGTTAGCACAGCACTGGGCAGGCAGTACTGTAACATGACTCCTTTCTCAGTGAGATAGCCAAAAAAGCAAAGAACAAAACCTTTTCAGAAGCTGAAAGACTTCTCAAGACTACTAGAAAATGTAACATTTACACATGCACTTGTCCATCTAAGCAAGTATCTTTGTGACTGCATTCTTCTACACGTTTAACAGTCATGGCCCAAAACACAGATGGATGCACACAAAGTCACATGCACATAAAAACCTGTATGCCCAGGGTGACACCTACTAGGTAAACTCAACCAAATTATTTGTGTTTAAACATTTCAAAATTGGGCATTGCAAAAATGTGGATTTGTATTAATGCAAGAGGAGGGAGGCAGAGGAGAGAGGGGAAAAGAGATTTCAAATTTAGCATATCTATTGGGATAAGGATTTTTCAATGCAGCCTAAGGAATGAGGACTTCAATTCCCTTGAGTAGATATAAATGCAAATATAGATATATGCACACACATACAGCCTACTAAGTCAAATTACACATAAGAGGTCAGAAAAAATAAAGCAAAGGATATTGTAAGAAGTCTCCTTCTGCAAAGTTACACAATACAGGTATTTTCTAAGCATTCAGAAGTTTAATGACTTCAGAGAGACAATGAATCGATCACCACCAAATCATCTCTCAGAATTGGATTACAATGGCCATTACACCCTCTCTTGTGACTGCAGTCTCCTCCTTACTTAGTAATTAAGCAGCCCTGTAACCAGCATGCCCAGAGGATGAGCAGGGTACACCACTGTCAGCAGAAAGAGGAATGGGCCCTTCCTGTACGTAGGACACTTTGATCTTAGCTTGATTCAGCAAACAGTGTTCTCCTTTGATCCTGAGGCAGCAAGCTCCCATCACTAATTGGAAGGGATGCTCCATTTTTCTGTCCCCTATCAGCAAACCAGTCAGCAGAAGAATGTTTTGGCTGCAGAGGCTCTTTCAGAATTTCTTCACATTTTTAGGATCAAGTAATTATTCTGGCAACAGAACTGATTTCATTTTTGATGGCTCGATGCTGCTGCTGCTGCTGGTCCTGCTTTTCCAAGTAGCACCTCAGCTCCCTCCCCGGTAAGCATGAAGGAGTCTGTGTAGGTAGTTTATACATCATGACACAAGCACATGGGACACAGTCCCACAGCATACATTGCCCTCCCTGGTGGGTGTAAGGAGAAGTCAGATGCTGCCACATTTTCTAGCTGCCCTAGAGGGGTTGCAAGATTCACAGAGTTTTCAGAATATACCAGATACAGTGAAGCTGAAATACATGGGCAAATCTAAGCACTTTGACTCATTCTAAGTTGGTAGAAAAATGTTCCCAGCTCCCACTCACTGCCACACCTTTCTTCCAGAGATCTCCAGCAGAATCAGCAGATTTTGGCACTTGCTAGCAGCAAACTCCTGATACCCAAAAGTAGAGACCAGAGTACAGGTTCACTCTGCAGTGCTGGCAAGCCAGGGAAGCAAATGGCCAGGGGAGGAAGGAGGGAAGAAGGTGTGAAGGGGATGTAAGAAACCCTCAGCTTTGTGCATTCTGCAGCTCCAGACCTCAAGGGAAAATGTGCAGAAATGTGTGCCACTGTGGGGAAAATGAGAATAAAGCTTCAAGCTGATTCAGCTTGCATCTGAAACCCAGGGAATGGCTGGAATGGCTCCTGCCGGTCCCAGCGCAATTAGCAATCCTGTTGCCACATGCTGGGGAAGATACCTTTGCCAGTATGACATTTTGGGTCCCTTGTTAAAGAGGCAAAGATGAGGTCACACAGAAGTTTTCAGAATAGGTTAGAAGCACAATGTTCCATCTGGCAACCGCAGGCAATGGAGGGAGAAACTGCAGAGCAGTCTTTTTCCTGAGATGAAAGGAAAATACAAATTGCTGTGCCTTTTGCCTGCCTCACGTCTCTGAGTCTGGGACCAAAGCTACCCTCTGTGCTAAAGAAGAGAAATGTCTTCCACCCTGAATGAGCTGAGGTACACTGCCAGCCCAGCACACTGAGCAGCAGCAAAACCTACAACCCAGGAAGGAGTGACTCACAGCAGGAAGAGACGGAAACAGAAGCAGGCAGTACACCTGCCATAGGACCTGCCTCTTCAGCAAACACTCAAAAGACCCTGAAGGAGCCTGGCTTGCAGTTGCAAACAGAGGAAACATTGAAGTTATCCAGCACGATATGACAGCATCCAAACTCTGCTCAACAAGATGCTTAAATACTGGTCTTGCCCATTCTCACCAGGGACTGTGTATCCTGCTTCATTCTGGATGTGATATGCTTGCTAGGTCAGACTCTAACCAAACACAGTATTTACCCAGCCTAGTGTCTGGAGGCAGCCTGCAGTAGACTCCACCCTGCTTAGGGAAACAACACCACCAAGCACTGCAATGGAGCACAGATCTGAATTTATGCACAGCTAGACTATTTCCAGTTCACTAAGGAAATTCTACCATGGAAAAACTTCCAGGCTCCAAAGTCATTCTGCAGAACAGGTATTTGGGACAGATTCACACTGTCATAGTAGACTGCATCCTGGGTCCAAGGTGCCCTAGCACAAATTTGCCTGGGAAGGATGCTTGGTAGAAACCTCCTTGGAACAATAGTAGTGGGAGTAATGGAGTGAGGAAGGAAGGGCTCCAACAAACAATAGTCCCCCTGCCAGCTCACAGCAAGAGGGCAAAGTTTGCTCCAGACATTCATAGGGAGATTGCTTCTGTGCCCCATTTTGAGAGCACATGTTAAAAAAGTGGCTGACAGGTCTAGCAATGGGATAGTAACCTGTGGGGGACAATGGAACAGTGTATAAGGCAAAATAATTTCCAACACTCCCCTTACTATCTTTGCTGGCTCTGCAGGACAGACTGGAACAAACAGCAGGAAAACCATCCCATCTAGCATGGTTTAGAGCAAGGTCTCTGTAAAACAGGTGTTAAAACTATACTGATGCTAACTTTTCCTCTGAGGTGTTTGTAGTGTTAGCATTCCTGTTAAATGCAGATCAATAGGCACCTTTATCCCTGAAGAAACCATCAGACACAGCTGGTGGTATCAAATCATCCCCCCAGCATAGAGCCTCCCAAGTGAAAAGATCCATTTTATTCTAGTAAGAGTAATCTCAGGATTGCTGCCCAACCTGTAGGATAGGCAGGCTAGCAGACACTAACCCAGGGAGAAAAGACAGCGTCAGGGTATTGAAGTTCAGCCCTGCAGTGTTTCTTGCCAAGAACTGGACTAGCTGTTCAGTACCGCCAAAACTATGCTGATCACACTGACCCTACTTCCTTGCCATTTATAACCTCATCTGAACTAGACAGAAAACTAACAGGGGAAAATTCCTGCTGATCCATTCCACTCTAGCCTCAGCTGCTGACCAATGAGCAGCAGTCACTACCACCCCTGCCATCTTCTCTTCTGGAAATAAGTCTTTCTCTGCAGGTCAGCTGGGAACAAGATTTCAAACAACTGACTGAATGGGATGACATAGAGCATATCTCCCTGTGCTGATCTCCCCAACCTGCAGCTGTAGACAGGTTGAGGAATGGACTCTGTGACCAAAAAAAAATGGTAGAAAAGCTTTCAGCTGCACATACTTCCAGAAAGGTGTCAGTTCCCTCTATGTCCTTGTCAGAGGAGCTGGATTTGCACTTGCAGGGGTAGGAAAGGGGCTCTTATGACATACTGAGGAATTTGATTCCTTCCCCTTTTCTGGCACAGACTCCCTGGATCCTGCTGAGCAAGCCAGACAGCTTCAGGTATCTTCAGAGGGTCCCCATTAGTGTGAGATCCTCATGTGCTCAGGTTTAGACCTCAAGAATTTGAGTTGCTGAACTGCTGAGTACTCAAACCTACTAGGGAAAACGAGAGGGGCTGTGCTGTCCAGATAGCAGAGTTCACGTGATATTAAGCTCCGTAAGCACCTGAACTGTGCTTTTCCAATAGATCTTAATGCTTCTGTGTTATTAGTCACAGACTTGAAATGCAGAAGAACTTTTTGAACAGTGAGAAGAACAGAGAGTGTTAGAGCAGTTTGTTGGCATGTGCTAAGTGGGAACAAGAACCCAAATCTGGTTTAGAGATGCAGCTTCATAGAGCCAATGATTCAAATGGTCCTTCCCAGTTCTGAACTCCTGCTGTGATCCCAGTACAGGCTTCTCTTATGTGTTTCTATCAAACCTTGCTGAAGCTGCCAGGAGAGCTGCCACCTTTGCAGCTCCAGCAAGCTGGGATGGATGCCTTGCATCTAGCTCTGCCGCCTTGAATGCAATATGTGTGCAAGTTAGAGGCAGAAAAACAACTGCATCGTATTATAGCAAGATTATAAAAATACAAAGGAACATTGATAGGGACAAAAATAGCATCTACAATGACATTAGCTAGAATGAAACTAATCAATGGCTGTGCACAGGGCATGCATTAATCCCCTTTCCATGGCATAGTGTTGCACTATTAAGTACATTATGGAATTTTAACACTTCCCTTCGATGCATGCGGCACTGGCTGGAAACAGAAACTGCTGTGATCTGAGCTGGCAGTCCTTGAATTCACAGCATTTGCAGAGGACTCAAGGAGCAGCTGCACTTCGGAGGTTGAGAGTTTTTTGCTGTAGCAGATGAGCAAGGCCAGAGGGGACTCAGGGGGGAACAGGAACTGAAGAGCTCACTCATTTCTCCCCTAAATTGAGAGTGGAGGGGTGGGTAAGGCTAATTCAGCCCACTCTGTAGGACCATTTGGTGTCAATTTTGTCCATCCCTGGCTGTGCTTAGAATCAGAGTCATCAATGACTCATACCCTGGGACTCAGGTGGGCAAATCAGGAGCAGGCAATCTGTCTACAGAAGATGGCTGAAGGCCACACAAGGCAGGATACCCAAGGTACACACAGAGTGGTGTGTCCTTGCAACAGTCATTTCCCTCTCCTCAGGTCCTTCCGAGATGCCTGAAACACTATTTTCCAAACAGCAGGCACAAACAAGGAGGAAAGCAAAAGTTTAACTGGGCACAGAAAGTTATTTCCCTATTCTTTGTCTTTTACAAAACTAAGAATGGGAACACAGTTCCTTTTCCTTCATCCCCCTACTCCTGTGATAGATCAGCCCTGGGGAATGCTGCTGCAGTAACTTAAGATGTTGTCATCCATTACTGTTTGCCTTGTTGCTCAACACAAGGTTATTGCCCCAGAGCTAGCAAAAGCTGAAAAGAAGCAGTGCCTCTACCTCACAGCTAGGCATTAAGCAGCATAACCTGCTGAGGAAGATGTGGGGACATTCTAACTTCCTTTGCTGTGAGAGGGAATAGCTGCATTGCAGACACACTGTCCTGTTCTGCTCACTGCTACAGCAGAGGCATCATCCTACAGTAATGGATGTCTAGGAATGGGAACATTTCAAATGACCACAGCCAGTTACTTTAGCTGAAGTGACTTGGGGATGAAAGCTTATCAAACCTTCCTATAAGTACATTTAAGGTAAGAAGCTCAGCTTGAGTTTGCAAAAAGCCTGCAGCAACAGCTCTGAGCTGCAGACTTACCCATTCATCTACCTGGGATGCCAACATAAACCTCCCACATCCCTCCTCTTAATTATCTTACTGCTTGTCACAGCACACCAAAAATGAAAATTCACCTTTTACACAAAGATTGGTATCTATGTTTCCTGAAATAGGGAAAATGCACAGAGCTGACTGAGAGCAGTGGTACACATTGAAGGTACACATTGGCTTAATTTTCCTGAAGCAGGTTGCAAAACCTCACTGAAGCCAGCTCTTAACATTTGGGAATCTCCACCATGGCCAGCCTGTGTCTCTGCAAGCATCCTTAAGCATCCCTGTGGGTATCTGTAACCACACCTGAGCCCACGCATGAAAAGCACAAGTTGAGGCTGCATGGGATGAATTGAGAGCTGCATGTAACATGCCTACCCCAGAGTGGGCATCTAACTAGAGCTCTTGCCAGGCTCTAAAAGCAGAAATAGGCTTGAGTTGCCACCCTCCCTGATCCCATTTCTTTGCTAGTATTCTCCCAGCACAGCCCAGTCAGCAGAGATGTGTCACGCTGAGGATCAGTGCCAAGTGCAGGCAACAGCACGTGACACTGCTGACACAGCAATGGTGTCTCCTTGGGGAGAAGGTATCCACTGGTGCCTCTACAAGAGAAATGTACCTCCTCCCAGGACTGGGGAACAGAGAGTCAGGGTTAGGAAGCTGAAATTAAAACAGGTCGGCAAAGCTTTACTAAGACACTCACTTCTATTTTCTGTTTGCCGAGACATAAAAAATACATTAACAGCCCAGCAGCTTTGTAAATGATTTATGGTCAAAAGAATAAATTTCTTCCTTCTCTCCTGGCTAGAAAAAAAAAAAAAAAAAAAGGAATACAAAAAGATTGTAACAGTGATAAACTGCTTAATATGGGAAAACAACTCAAGGTTTAAATATATTCAGTGGTACATTGAGTGGAAAGGACAGAACCCATAAGGAATAAGATTAAAGTCCAGTGAAGGGAGTTGGCACAGGGGAAGGCAGCATGAATGGGTGGGCAGGCTGGAATATACAACTCATGTGGTGGGGAAAGGCAGCAGCATGGAGTGCAGCTGCCAGACAACCATCCTTAGGTCAAACTCCAGTGCAAATATCCCAGCCTATGGTTCATCCAACTGCTTTTACCCAAAGCATCAAGAGCTATGTTCATCCTCCTCCAAAAGGAGGAAGAGCGGAGGGTGATGAACAAAAAAGGTGCAGAGCTTTCCCTATTAAACACAGGCTGGGTGAAGATCCAGGGACTTGCTGGATGCTGCATCTGGTCTCCCTCCCTGCAGACACCACTGACATCATCTGAGACTCCTCAAGGAAGTTCCCTGCAAGGGTGCAATTAAGCTGGGCCAGACGTGGTTCAGGTTGGAGAGGGGATGAGGACAGGTTCAGGAAGGAGAGCTTTAGGGAGAGGACTGTGGTGCTGCAGTGGTAGAATGAGAGATGGGACTGGGGTTTAGGAAGTTCAGGGGACTGTGGGCAGTGGGGTTTGGGGACTGGAAATAACTTCCAAGAAATGGCTTCGCTTCTCCAAGCCAAATGCAGGGGAGCTCCTTCAAATGCTTCCTGGGGCCACCTCACCTGTTTTCCCCTGTTACTGGGGTATTCCAGCACTGTCATCACCCCATGGTTGCTTATGTTGGCCTGATGAGGTCACCCCTTAACAAAGGGGTGCCTAAGACACAATAAAATAAAATTAAATGTTTTAAAATATTTGAATAATATAATTTAAAATATTTAAGTATATTAAAATAAAAGCAACCCCCAAGGAATCAACCTCCCAAGCCCTTTCTGAGAGGAAAAGTTTTCATTAATAGACTGATCCCATTTTTCTTGAGGTCAGGAGGGACTGTCACCAGGATGAGTATCAAATTCTTAAAGGATCTGGTCCAGCAAACCATAAGTTTTGGCTGAGGCAATGCCAACAAATTGGCTATCTGTTTTCCATACCCATTTTGTGTCTTATGTATTAAATGCTCTCATTCTGTGGAGTCCACAAGCTTTGCAAGTGGAAGGATACTTGGCCAAAGTTTGTTGCTCACCACATCTTTGAGCTCCCTTAAAAGTTTTCCTGCTCTGTGACCTAACTGGGTCCTGCTTCACCAAAGCTGCCACCTGCATGACCAGCAGGAGCCCACCTGGAGCCAGGGCTGCTCAGCCAGACACTGATGCCTGGGTGCATTTGATATGTCCTAGAAATTCCACTAAAGGCAGGTAAGTCAGTGGAAATACATTAAAAATATATCTTTAAAAATTAGGCACATGTTTAAGTATCTTGCCGAACTGGGGTTTAAAAAAAACCTCCTGTAGCTTGTTCATAGGAGAGCCTTTAAGGCTTAAGAATGTGGAAAATCACCGTGAAACTTCCCTGTCACCAAACAAGACTGATTAAAGCAAAGTCTCTCAAAGCAGTTGGATTGAAACTAGTTTACATGGGCATATTCAAAGACATTAGACCTCCATATCTTAAACTTCATTAATCCCAAACTACTTTGGATTTAAAATTATTAAAATCATTAAAAACAAGCAAACAAAAAAAAAAAAAAAAAAAAAAAAAAAAAAAAAAAGAGGGAGGCTCTTTTTCATTTAAATTGTTTAAATTGGAAAGAAAGGAAAACCCAAAATTGTCTTTTGCTCTGGCAAATGTCAGGTCAGTAATTGAATGTTTCAGATTATGAGTTGAACTGTCTAAAAGAGGTTGTAAAAGGACAATTTTCCACTGGGAAAAGAAGAGTTTTCATTAAAATCAAAATAGGTTGTAAGACTATCAACTTTGATGATATTGTCAGTGAGTGAAGACAAAATGAATTGCTTTGACTTCCCCATTTAATTACAGTAATATTGGCACCCTTCAGTTCAATGAGGTAAGAACACTTTATTTCAATCCATTTAAACTTTTGCCATATATTTAGATATTACATAAATTCTGACTTTGCATAATTTTATGCAGTACGAGTGCAGTAAATACACACATGCATACTTAATATGCTATGGCCTTTCAACATCATGTGAATAGTCTCTTTTCCCAGTGGAAATTTACCCTGATTTTTGGTCCTTCCATTACAAGACCTGATCTCTCACTATGATGTGAAATGAAACAGAGAGGGTACATGAGGACTTCCCTGCAATAAATGTCCAGTTTATTACCTGCTTTACTGAATTACAGAATCACAGAATAATGAGGTTAGAAGAGACCTCTAAGATCATCGAGTCCAACCTATGTCCTAACACCTCAACTCAGAATCTAGACTATAGGACCAAGTGCCATGTCCAGCCTTTTATTAAACACATCCAGAGATGGTTGTTCTACCACCTCACTGAGAAGAGCATTCCAGTACTTTATTATTCTTTTGGTGAAAAATTTTTCCCTAATATCCAACCTATACCTTCCCTGACACAGCCTGAGACTGCATCCTCTGGTTCTGTCAATTGCTGCCCGGTGGAAGAGACCAACCCCCACCTGCCTACAGCCTCCCTTCAGGAAGTTGTAGAGAGCAATAAGGTCACCTCTAAGCCTCCTCTTCTCCAGGCTAAACAAACCCAGTTCCTTCAAATGTTCCTCATAGGGCTTGTGTTCCAAGCCCCTCACCAGCCTTGTTGCCCTCCTGTGGATGCACTCAAACAACTCCATCACAACCTTCGCATGGGAACACCCAGAGTGCTGGAGTTGTAGATGTTTCCATGTGAAGTTTGGTGCCCATGTGGCTCAAGGGGAGAGTGTCAGGAACAGAGACTTCCACACAAAAGCCACAGCAACACATCTTAAGCACTTTGCAGTCCTTTCCCAGAAGGACAGTCACTCCATGCTCCCTGCCCTCTGGAAGTGCAATCTTTTCAACCTGCCTGCACCAAACCCAAAGCCATGGTGCAAGTGTTGCTGACTATAAATCAGTTCCCAACACTCCAATTATTTGGGCTGATCATTCCCACATTGCATGTTGGAAGCAAGACCAACAGATGAAATGTACACAGCCAGATTAATACAAATCTGCTGTCCATCTGCTATGTGTCCTTTCGGCATGTGCCAGCACAGGGTGCAAAGAGAAACGCATCCCAGAGCTGAGAGGCCCTCCCTGCTCATCGTGCACCCGTGGCTGAAGCATCTGCAGCTCTAAGCATCCAAGCCAAGATCACTGAGCCTGATTTTTCCCAAATGCTGTGCACTTTCCCCTCCAGCCAGTGCCAGCCCTCTGGCACTCTAGCTGCGTACACAGCATCATGCTGAAAAACGCAAATGTAGAAAGTTGCACTGGTAGCTTTAAAATATGCCATGAAGAAATGCAGAGTTTCCACTTTGCAGTGAGGAAAACCAAGATGGAGTGAGGATATAACTCACCCAAACACCATGCAGCAGGTCAATGGTGAGACAGGAACAGGACTTTAGAACCTGATTCATGGGCCTTGCTCTGCCTATTAATCACTCTCTCCACCACTGCACTAAGTATTAGTATTGATTTCAAATTAACACACACACACATATCTTATCAAGGAGAAAAAAGAATAACCAAGAAGGTTCACTATGTTCAGCTCCATTGGAGGCCAACATGATTCTATAAGCAAACATTTTCTACAAGCAGCCCTGGCCCAAAGCATTCCAGGCTGGGAGGCACAAAGCAGGCACCCTCAAGGAACTATCAAATGCTTACAAACTGCTCCAAATCCTTTGAGCAGCTTTTCAAAAAACACAGAGTACAATGCTTGCAATGCAGAAAGGAGACTTTGGGAATGCAGATGCTGCTGTTACTGTACCTGACAATGCAGCTCCCTCCTTACCACTTTATTTTCTGATGCCAAGATCTGGAGTTAACCCCGGATGACCAAGTCCCACAGTGTCATCTGATTTTATGCTTGCCATGATGTCCTGAATTCCCTTTTACAACAGCTGCTAACTTTTGCAAACATAAAACTTCTACGAGCGTCCCTTGTCTTTTAGAGTAAAAGTCTCAGGAAAACATTTTGCAAATTTTCCCTCTGTAACAGATGCAAGAAGTTGCTTATGCCCAAGCAGCAAAGTACACAACTGCTCTGAACTAACATTTTTTTTGCTGCACAGCTGGCTCAGTTTTTCACACAGATGTTGTTTCTCCTGCCAAGTCTAAAAGCACACAGAGCAGCATTAATATGAAAGAAACTGATTGGACACTGGTTTAACAACAAGTTGAAAATTCCCCAACCACATCCTGTGTGTTGGCTGTGTGTTGGGTTTTCCCTTTCCTTTGTTTTTGGGTTGGTTTGTTTGTTTTGTTTTTTTTTTTTTTTGTTGTTGTTTTTGTTTTTGTTTTGGTTTGGAGGTTTTTTGTTGGTTTGGGGTTTTTTAATCTATATTTTTTATATTTTATGCATCCAACAGGGAGAAAAAGGAAAAAAAAAAAAAAAAAAAAAAAAAGATAAAACAGAACAAGACCCTAAGAAGCCACTGAAGAAAATCTTAGCCTTTCAGGGGTGAATTCCCTTTCTGAAATTTGAAACACACGTTAATCTTTAATGTTAAACCATGGATTAAAAATTAATTCAAAAATCTCACAGTTTGGAACACTTACAAGTCCACTGCATTATTAAAATCTCAGATCAATGCTACTCTGCATAACTAAGTCTCCCCAAACTCTTTCTTTTCTCTTGAAGCCAAGAACAGGTACTCACTGCTCTCCCCAGGTATCCTTAAAACTCAGAGAAACCTACTTGTGGTTCCCAAGAGCTGGAAAAGGCTGAGCCCTCAATTTTACTTACTTTTTTGTGTTCCTTTTTGTTTGCCCAGCGGGGGAACCGAGGGATCAGGAAACATGTGCAGAGGTGTTGCATTTTCCACAAGTATTTTTGGAGCCATGGCTCTCTTACCAACTGCTGCCTTATAGCTCTGCAGGAGGCTGAGCAGGAGGTTTCCATCTCTAGAGTCTGTGCTACCACGTCATTTACCACAAGGGGTAAAACTTTCTCTTTAAGCATCACAGTTTTTAACAGCTGCCTCAGCACAGTTATATTAGCAGTTAACATCACAAAACAACCTCCCTCCTATGCTCTTTTCTGCACTCTCAGGCTCGTTTCTGTCCAAATCCTCCACCTGAGACTATCCTCAGGAGGCTGCCTTCACCTGCAGCCAGCTGGGTCCACGCCAGATGAACCATGGTGCCAGCCGAGGTGAGTGCTGCCCATGCACCTCCTGGGTGAGGAAGCTGCACAGGCAGCCAGCACAACTCTTGGAGGGGACTGTCCCCCTCAGGGAGGTGCTGATGCCTCTCTGACCCTCCAGATGCTGTCAGAGGAGAGGACATCACATCTGCAGTCAGGGCTGCTACCTGCTGTGTGATAGGAACTCTGTGAGAATGAATAGGCTGCGCTGCCCCACATGTGGGCACCCCCAATATCTCCAGGCTCTGGGTGAAAATGAAGCAATTCATTCCTAGCTTTAAATCAGTGCTTGTATTCAGGGAGAAAAATAAATAAATTTTTTTTTAAATGCACAGAAGGGTTTAAACACCTACAAATTGCACTTATCTCTCCCTTGTTTATCATAACTTTTCCTGCCATGGTTGCTAATGGAAATAATAATAATCACTGTCGTAGAATCATGCATTGGCTTCTTTCCCAGATTCTCCTCTTGCTCACCAGGCAGTGAAGTCATTGTATCACCAAAAGTTCACAGACACCTGGTTTCACCGAAGTGCCACCATGAAAGGTTTTGACAGCTTCCCATGGAAGCTGAGAAAGCAGAAGAGTAAAGGAGGAGAGCCCTTGACTTTGGCACAGGGGAGTGATAGGCAGGAGGATAAAGAAGTGGCAAATCTCCACTATGTTTGCCAACAGAGTAAAGTAAAGAAAACAACAATTATGAATGAACAGACAAATCAGGACACAAATAGTCCTGCTCAAGATGCTGACATGTTCTCCCAGCAGGATCTGAGCACCTCTGGAATCCGGGGGAGGCAAGAAGAAATAAGCCCAGGTGATGTGCCTGTGCTTGTGCAGAGCCAGGCATGAAACCTCACTCTCTGGCTTGGTAGTTCATCTTCCAAATCATCTCTCCTTCCATAAATTCAGCCTTCTACTTTTAAACTCATGTGCCCATCAAGTCAGATTACAATTAAAACTCTGCAAGTATGGCAAACTACATTCATGAACATCTGTTTGAATAATAAGCCTGAATTTGCTTCGACAGTATTCATCCGACCTGCTTTCCTTGCCTTCTGCGAGAGCTCACACCAGCTCTCTCCAGTTCAAAAATGACAACGTGAGGGAGAAGCTGCTGCACACACTCACATAAACATGAAGATGATTTTGCCTGGTGGAGGAGGGGTTTCTAACCTTTGGTGCAAAGGCCTTTCAAGGATTGCAGGCTGCTTCTCAGACTCCATAAAAACCAGCCTAAAGTAAGAAACCTAAAACTTGCTTTGTCAAAGTCCAGGCTGCCACTGAAAAATGTGTATGTGGGTTTGACTGCTGGGCTCTGCAGTCTGTACCTGCTGGGAGAAGTGGGGTAGTCTCTCATGCTGAGGCCATAGCTGCTCCTGTGGCTGGTTGCTCCCAGAGGTGCAGAGAAGTATCCCTCTCACTCCTCATCCCTCTGCTTCCCACTCAGACCTGCCAGTGGAACTGCTGGTGTAATAGATCTCTCTCCCACACAGTTCTGGCAAAAAAATCCTAGTTAATGGGTAAGACAAATTTCTTTTCTACCATAGGCCACACTGAGAGGATCAGGCTAAAGAACAAGAATGCAGGCAGCCATGCTGACACCCTGAACTGAGGGTAACCTCTGGCAGGGGAAGGGGAGTAGGGACAGCCTCTGACCTCTCCATCCACCTCAGCAGCTGTCCCAGCAGTACGTCTGACTGCCTTACTCATTTTTCCTGGCTGTGAATTGGGGCAGTGTCCCCTTACGCCAAGAGTGCTTTGTGCTACTTGGATGTGAGGTATTGAGGGAAAGCAGGAGAAAAAGCAGAGAGACTGATGCAAGGAACAGAAACCATACCTCGAGGCCTAGATGCAGGTTGAACGCAATAAATACTCCAAGAGACAGGTTACAAGCTAGGATATGACCCTGGGGAAAACATTTGTTGAAGGGAGGAGAGGAATAAATGAAATAGTGTACACTTAATGGCTACTTATAGAGGTAAATCAGTATGGCTTAAAACACGCACCCCACAGAGACACATGGAAAGGCTACCCACCAGAGGCTTCTGCAAGGGCCCCATATCTCCAGAGATAATTTGCTTACCTCTAGGCAGGATGTGGAATGGCTAAAGAACAATACAGCAGGACAAGATTAGTCTCTGAGCAGGAGGCACCAAGAGTTTGAGAAAGACACTGGATAAATCCTAGAACCACAGAAGCTCAGGAGTTGTCTTTTGATGCTGCCACAGGAATGTTCTGTACATTGACAGTAAACACAGGCCACAGGGAAAGAATTCAGCTCTAATGACAAGATGCTATTGTGGGAGGTTGTGCTGTACTGAGACTGGCACAAGGCTGTTGCCCATTCAGGGATGACTTCCATCAAAGGAACAGCTTTTTAGAACTGTTTGCCCAGCTCTCAGTATAGGACAAACTACTGATATGTATTTCTGTACCCAAGTCACAAAAAGGTAAAGCCTTTTCCAGGCTTTAGGAAGCAATACAACAACGAAGTAAAGTACTTCTGCTAGGCTGGAAGACTGCATTGCTCCATTCAGCACATACAGCAATAATCCATAACCACAGAGGACAGATGGAGAAAATACATCTACCTTTGGAAATGGGAAATCTATGATACAAAACGAAGCTTCTGTTAGTCTTTTGACAAGAACATTCCTGGCTCAACATAATTAAATTAGTTTGGTTCATACTTTTACTTTTAATCGATCAAGGAGAATGGTGGTGCTGCCACCACATCCCCATTACACCTGAAATGAAACACCAAGCATGGAGGTGTGGGATGGGGGATGGAGGGAGGGCACTGTGCAAGCTCCCTGCAAAGACAGTACCTTCCTCTCCAGTGCACTAGAGCTGACAAGGCCATGCAGCACCAATTTGGTGTTTTGCATCCTCTGAGAAGTGAAAAACAGGAGGTGGCAGAGTGGCTTTCCCCCTGCTTTCTGGATGCTTGGATTTCTGACAAATTTCCCTGTGAAGGGCTACCCAAAAGCTCCATGGAACTAGAGTGTCAAACGTGAACATTCAGTGCTTAATTTGTGGTGCAAATCCTGTCAAACTCAATTGCATCTCTTTGCCCCTCCAAGGCATCCCAGGCTCTCTCCAGTTCTGCAGGGGGACGAGGCTTTAAGGAATGACCAACTGTTAAAGCAAGGCTGCAATCCGGCAGGATGCACAGCGTATGCTCCAGAGCCAGGCATGCCCTCTCCTCCCGTCCGCCAGCTCCGATACGCACACAGAGTGGTCAGCCGGGAATACACCCCAGGAGGCCTAATTAATGAACATATTTGAAAGCTCCAGGCGTCACTTCCATCCATCTTCCATCCATTAGGCTGGAAGAAATGAGTGATAACATTAGCATCTGAGCATGAGTTGTTTAGATTGAGGGAGGAAGGAGATGGGGCTGGAGGCACTACCTGGGAAGCATCACAAAAGCACAGGACCCTCTGCAGGGCCCTGCCATACTCATCTGTACCAAGCACAAAGGTACCAGAGGGAAAGGAGCCTTCTAATAATGGGAGATCAGACAGGATTAAGTGGGAATTCAAAAAGCAGAGCAGATGCTTCTTTCTGCTCCCTGTGAAAGGAGAAAGTGAGAATCATGGAAGAAGGAAGGTAGGAAATGAGATAGAGATAGGGAGATACATCAAAGGGACAGAAAAGAAACAGAAGAAAAATAGATAGAAAAATGCTAAAAGACAAATGTAGTATGCTTTTAATTTGCATGATAAAAATAGTTCTCTTTTCCCCACCAATCACCTTTATTAGCAACAAAATTTGCAGTGAGATCTCTGACTAGCTATCTAGCTGTGACAACAGCAAAGCTCTGTAACAAACTGCTCCATGGAGGTTGAAAACTCCATCTCAGGCAGTTTCAAATGCAGGGCATAGGGCTGACTGAGACTTAGCCTGCTATTTTGCTAAGCCACACACAGACCAGAATCGTGATGCCTGAACTTCTGGCCCACAATCCACTCTTATTTTTGGAGAGTAGCTGAATGAAATCACTGAGTTTCTACTGTTTATTAGTTTACCTACATAGTGCTCACCTGTGTCCCATACCACAGTCCACGTATCACTGGCCTAAAAAAGGTGCCCTAAGATCTCAAGTTTCTGCAGGCTTCAACTGTAGGGACAGTCTCCAGGAGATGTGAAGGAGGTCACAGGAAAAAAGAAGAGATGTGTAAGAAGTCCACTTTCCCAGGGAGCTGCAGCTTGTTCAGCAATAGTGCATGTGCTGTATGTAGCCATGCTGGAAGGGACAACAACCTCCTGTCTCTTCCAAACTCCCATCTCAGCCCAGCAACATACATCCACACCAACATACAACACTGAGCCTGAGAAGGAGCACATCAGGCTGTGAACCCTGTCAAGTCAGGTCTTGGCTATGAGCAAGGAAGTCAATGGCAACACCCTGGGCAGGGGAAGAGACTGGTAGGAGGCAACTCTTCTTTCACACCTCCTTCACGACACTCCAGGGACAAGTCCTTCCTCATTGAAGGACTTCTTTCTTGGAATATCTGCTGCAACCCAAATGCCAACCAGTAGCCCCATCATGGGGCCTGAGGCAAGACCCAGCAAAGCCACTGCTGTTCACATGATAGAAGAAGCAGTGATGACGCTGCTTCGTCAGACAGAGAAAAAGCATGGTGAAGAAGCACCTGCCAAGAAAAAACATGTACCAGCTCTCCACAACATTTTTGAAATGTAGGCTAGTTCCAAACCCACAAGTATCTGTGCTCAGCAGACACAGCATGTGTCTGTACTAGGTTTAATCCAAGTAGCATGTTAAAACCAGCAAGAATGCCATGCTGGAAAGGACATTGTGTACTTTCCTGATGGCAGCTCACAGCAAGATCTGTTCTACCACAGTCCCTCTGACTCTTACTCATGTTGAACAAAATAGAAGCAGCAATGTTATCACACCCTCCTTTGCCCAGACAGACAAAATCCCTACATGCACTGGTTCAGGGCTGTAATGTCAATCAGCAACTATCAAAGCCCCAATTCCCAACCAGAAGTAACAGAGTACCTCATGTGTGTGGGGCTGCTGTCCAAGGTACACATCTCTGACAGGTTTATTGGATCCTTATCTCCCACCTGCTGGCACGAAGTCAAGGCATAAGAATTTGTGACCATGCTAATTCACTATTTCTCCCTTACTGGCACAAGGCCTGGACACAGCCATCAGGAAAATCTTATGACTACTTTTTGGTTGTAAGTCCAACGCTCAAGCCCAGATCTTTTGAAGGTGTGTCCCAGAGCACCAAAGGTCCATACTATAGTACAGGTCACAAGACCTGCACTACAAATGCATTGGGAAAAAGAGGCCTGCAAAGGAATTGCAGGATGCAGCCAGCAGACACCACCACCCACCCTGGCAGCCACACTTAGCTGGCAGGTGGGTCACGTTGGCTGGGAGAATACAGGAGAAAGGCCAAGCAGAGATGGGCTGCACCAACTTTAACGGGATTCACATGTCCTCAAATAGATGAGTGCACCTCCTCGTGTGTTTATATAAACAGCACTGTTTCCTTTGGATCTTACTCTAAAACACACTGAAGAGAACCAGGGGTGAGTTCTCACCTTCTCTTCAGTGCAGTGTTCTAGCATGAGGGAACTGAGATGGGGAACTGGCACAAGGACACATCTTCCTGTTGAACACATAATGCATTGAGAACTCTGTGGCCAAAACATTCTGATCCTATCTGGGGCATGTACTGCTGCACCCTTAGGCAGCAGCCTTGTGTTGTCCTCATGCCTCCTTCTCTCTCAATTCTCCTGTAAAAACATTTACCAACTCGATTTCTTTCAAAGACAGCCTTTATTTCACCCATGAAAACACAAAAAGAAACTGAGCTCTGATAACCACTGCACCCTTCCCTTTATTCTCATCCTTTCCCTTAGCACAATTTAAAGAGTAATGACCTGAACCAACCCCAGCTTAAGACAATGGGTGTCTGTGTACTGGCTTCAATGGAATGTGGATTAACATGGGATTGCAAAATCTCCAAAATTAATGCAACTGTAATGCTGTTAAAATAACGGCTTGGAGGCCAAGAGATCCCTGAATTGAAATGTTTTCCTTGAAATTAAGCAAGCTACACCACATATCCTGCATTGCCTATGATTATACCTTCATACAGAGAATGAAATAGAGTACTGCACATCTGAGAACAAAACCCAGGAATATAAAAGTCTGTGTGTGCAAAACAAACACTAAGAGTAGATAGCAACCGCTAGCTACTTTCTTTCTTTATCTCCCAGTTGGTACTGAGAGTTTGTTCACTGCAATGCCTTTTGTTCTTGTGCTTTTCTTGAAAAATTCATAAAACAAAAATGTTAGAAGAAAACAGTGCATGTAGAACAAAAACTCTTCTGACAACAGTAATTCTACTACAAAAGAGCTCAGAGAGTACCAAATTTGGCCTCAGCCTGGGCTTCATGTAGTCATGGAATGCCACCTTTGAGCTTCCTTTCCAATTCACCAGAGGCCAGGCAAAAAAGCAACAGGATGTTGAGCAATGTGCCACTAAGACTGACAACTCCTTTCAGAGCTCCTCTCCCTCTACAGGTAATGTCCTTGTGTGTATTCTTGTCCCAGCTGTCCAAAGAGAAACCGAATTGCCTGGCTTCAGTTTTAATCACAACACCCCCTAAACTGTGACTGCTGACAATTATGGATGCCTGTCTTTGGACAAGAGATGACAGCCAGAGACTGAGTACCTGCAGTTTGTGCTGAAGGCAGTGAGGGTTGGAGTAGCCTTTTCTCCAGTCACTGTCATAATGCCATGATAATGTCATGTGGATGGAATCAAAGGGAAAAGCAGACAGACACAATTTCCACTACTTGTTAATATTTTGAAACCTGACTGTTTTGCCTGGAACTTCCCAGGGAAGTCCTGGCTACATTTATTTTGGCTGGGGTACAAGGCTATTTTTAGGGAAATAAATAAACAGCTGAATACCCTTTTTTAATTTTCATTTAGGTCTAGGATTTTTTTTTTTTTTTGTTAATTTTGCTTTAATCTCCTTGTCCTTCATTACTCCCTGGCATTCACAGCAGGGGAGATGAGAGTTGCAGGGAGGGAGGGTGAGGAATAGGATCCAGTGGGAGCAGTGATGAGGAAGGTACTGAAAGGGGGAAGAGAGTGAAGGGAAAGAGTATTGTTGACAGCATCTGATCCTCCGATTAATGTATTTCTAAGCAGATTAACCAAATCCCAACTGCTCTGTGCCAGGTCTCTTCTCTAAGCTTCTCTCTCCCCCATGTAAACAAAAAGACATTTCCTCTGAGAAAATAACCAACACACTGACCAGAACTCTGGCAGGCTCCCCACCCTCATGTAGCCCAAAACTGTGGGGCACAGAAGAAGGGAGAAAGTATGGGTCTATGGGAAAAGTATGGGTCTATGTGGGTAAACTCTGCTTTTAAGCACATTTTGTGTTTTTTCTTTTTTTTTCACCTATGTGCGGCTCTGCATGACTCTTGACTTGTTCATGTCCAGGAAGGGTGTGAAGGATGCCATGATTTGGGAAGATGAAGACAGAATGGCTTCTGGTCTCAGAGTCACATGAGAACTCATGATCTCATTATATTCTGATTGTGCATAGCTGCTCCCCACAAAGGGAGGAAGTGAGAGAGAAAGGTGGGTCAGAACACCCCAAAAAGATGTGGGAACCACTAAATACAATCCACTTCTTCCTGCCCTGCCCCACAAAAAAAGTTCACTCTGACTCCCTTAAAGAAAGAAACACTTCCATTTCTACCCAGTTTTTTGGAGCATTTCACAGTCAGGAGTTGGCCAAAGTCCTGTAACCCTGCATCACTGTCCCTGTTTTAAGAGACTGGGAAACTGAACATGGCAGAGACTTTTCCAAGGTCATAAGGCAGGTCAGTGGTACAGCCCCATTCTCATGAGCTGAGTTACAGGCATTTTTACAGGTCACAATATCAGCCTTGGCTGAATAGTGATCTTCTCTAATGAGCCTCTAAATTTAGCCTCCTGGTTTGTTTGTTCCCAGATCTCATGCAAAAAACTCCTTCACCAGACATTCTCCAGCCTTGCTGCCCAAGGCAGGTTTGCCATCTCTGGTGGCAGCAGTCACAGAGGCCATGGGACATTTCTGTCTGCTCAGGCTGATGGAGCTCAGACGCCACCAAGCCTGTTTTCATGCACAGCACTGTTGCCAATCTGTCTTCAAGTGGAGCTTCCAAGGATGGAAAGACCTCCTGTCTCTTCTCCCCTTTTACAGCCCCCCAGTGTTTCAGCCAAGGTTTCCTCTTAGCTCTCTGCCTTCTCCTGAGCAGCAAGTGGCTGAAACCCTCATAGACCTCCATCACCCACTTTGGGTTAAAAGGACTCCCTTTAGAAAGGGAACTTTTTCTGTATTTCCTGCCAGGGAAGGAGAGCAGCTCTTGTAATGAGCAGCCAACACAGCACAGTGCATGAAACCACTCAGAAAGCAGAGGAATTCCCATTTGCTCAGCTGCCTGTCTTGCCCTGCTCAAGCCATGATGAACACTTTTAAATTTTAGCAAAGAAATGCTTAAGCCAAAATGCTAGCTTTGCTATGCAGTGACTGCAATATAAATTGACCTTCAGAAAGCTCCACAACACACAGCTTTTAAATTAAACATTTCAGATCATACAGTAATGTACAGCATGGTGTTTTCCTATCAATGCCTCTTCATTAAGAAAATCGCCAGAAATTCCTTTGCTGCAAATGTAAGTGGAGGTTGTGACTAAACAAGAATATACAGTGCCAGTTAAGGATGCAAGGAAGAGAAAAGGGCAAGAAAAAAAAAAAAAAAGCAAATGAATTTATGTTGCCTAAGGCATTGAGGAGAATAAGAAGGGATTTACAAATTCATCAGAAGGAGAAGCAGCACAAGAAAGAAGGTGGGTTCATTAATAAGTGAGGATGAGGATGAAATGAATAGTTCAGAAATGGCTGAACAGCTTTTGTAAATCTGTCTCCAGCCATAAGAATAAAGAGAGGAATTTTGGACTAGAAAAAAGGGGGGAAAAGCAAGCTTAAAAAAAGCAGAAGCAAAAAGTACTTGAAGAATTATATGTCCACAAATGAAATAAAGCAAGCAACATCCTAGAACTTAATCCAGAAAAGACAGACATTTTTTAAAAGCATTTTTCACATCAACAGAACTAATGTAGAGCTGAATGTTAGGCAATCTATACATATGAGCACCTGCATAAATGTATGCAGAATCAGGGGCCTAATTTGTTATGGTGAGGCATTGACAAACATATTATCCCAGTGACAAATAATCTGACAATTTACATTGAGCTAGGGAGGTTCCACAAAACCAGCCAAAAAGCAAACATAATAAAGATTTTCAATAAAGAATAGAGCCAGCAATATTTAATTCTAAGTCAATGTCTAGCCTTAGTGAAATACTGAAACAAATATGTAGGGTCATTAAGAATCTAAAGAATAAAATCACATGAAATACAGAAGTTAAAATCTTTTGGCTTTTAATACACATACACATTAGCATATAGAGGAAAGATAGTGAAGAGAATTTGAAGCTTTAGGAATTTGAAGGATTTGATACTGCCCCACTGGAACCAAAAGCCCATGGATCAAAATACTGGCCAGTGGTACCAAAAGAAAATATGCTTTGTTGGACTGGGAAATGACAAATGACATGTCAAGGGGTTTTCATCCATGGTGGCCTTATTAAAACAGTGTCACAGGAAAACAACAGTAACTGTCCATGAAATTTGCAGTTGCCACCCTACAGAGAAATTGCAAATATAATGGAAGACAAAGAAAGAGGGCCTTGATGAACACATAGCTCCCTAAAATTGAACATGTGAAGGCAATGGTCTGAAAGCTAAAACAGAGAGTAGCATGAGTGGGACAGAGGATGATTGCATCTGGACTTATCAAAGCCACAAACTGAACCCATCAACAAAGAAAAAAGAAAACAGTTAATGTCTCTGGAGAGCAGTAATCTAAAAGATGGATATGCAGCAGAAGGGAGAAAGCACATAAACTGTTCCACTCCCTGAAACCTGAGTTTACAGAAAAGAAGCAAATAAAAAAATCTTGATGTGCTTCATTAGCAAATCAGGCTCTGGCAATTTTGAGTGGGAAGCAGAAGTGTATCTCAACATAGCAAAGGAAAGAAGGGAGGGGAGAATGTCCACACCATTTCAACACAACCAGTCCAAGGATTCAATCTGGTGAATTCCACCATTTCTTCCTCATCACCAATAGATGAACAGCAAACTAGAAAAAAATCAGAGATGATTGATTGATTGTTGTGGTGCACCAGTTTAGTTGTTCCCTTGCACTGGGTGAACTGATAAACAGACATGGAAGAATATGCACAGAAGACTAAGTAGGGCTAAATGCATACAGTTTATTAAGGAACAACCCTCGGGTAGTAAACTGTAAGATACGCTTGATGCATGTGAACACTGCAAAGTGAGAGGAGGTAATAACTTGGAGTTATGAGATTAAACTAGGAAGAAAAAAAATAACCTTACACCAGGAAATATGTTGGCCTTGTTCTGCTTCTGAATCAGTTTAAATCAGAAATAACTCAACAAAAATGAAAGAAGGAGCACAGAAAATAGATAGTTCTGCATCTAGAGAGAGCATTTTGGAGATCCTTTCTCTGTCTCCCAGTCTTTGCACTAACTGACATCCCAGCTTCCAGGCTACAGCAGCACCCTTGGTTGCATCAATTTGTTCCATCCTTCTAGGAAAAGCAGACTCTTTACCCAGTACACAAGCACTGGGAAAAAATTCAAAGCAGTGCTGAGGCAAAACAGCCTTGCTGGGTGTTTGAGCAGTGCTGGCCAATCCAATGCTTATTAGCAACACACATGATTACATAAAAGAGATACTGAGGCTCTAATTCCACTATTCATTACCATTACTAGTACAGTGACATACAAATACATAGTAAAGACCTCCTGCCTCTAGGGAGTTCATGTTTCCAGATGCCTGCTGACCATAGGAAGGGCTGGGAGAGGGGCACAGTTCCTGAATTTCTCTAAGCACTGCATAAACAGACCTAACCTCTTCTGGACAATGACAAAAATAAGCATTTTCGTCTCTCATAGAAATTTAAGTCAGCTCAAACTGCAGGAAGACCCACAGAGCACTTAATGCATGAGAAACATCCTTGGGGTCATATGTATTTTCAAAAAGCCAAATCCAACGCCCGTGTCAGATGTTACTTAAGAGCCAATGAAGGAGAAAACAAGAGTAATAGTGCTCAGCAGCCCTGAGGGCCTTCTGCTGAGCTGCTGCGAGAGGTCTGCACTACTGCAGGCACAGAGAAGGACAGAGCACACCAGAGAGAAACGTGCAGCTTGGTGGCAGCTTGTGACAAATTTGGCTGCCCACTACTACAGAATGGAATGCTTTGGGAAGTCTTTCCCCACTTACTGGAACAAACAGGCATTGCCTGTCTGAGAGGTGTCTTCTGGAGGTTAATACGCTCAACATCGTTATTAAATTTATTCCTCATTTTCTGATGGCTAAATCCTGGCTTGCCCTGCCTTCATATGCTGCGGTGTCAAGCAGATGGGATGCACATATGTATTCGCCACCGTGTATGTTGGGCAGGGCCAGATGCAGCACAGCACTGAGTGTTCCCAGGTCACCCAGTGGGAGCAACACTCAGCTGCACCCCGTGGTCCCAGAGAAGCATGCTCAGCTCTTGGGGGGCCTAGGAGTGAAGACCTGCCTTCCTCTCAGTGCCTGGCAGAAGCACTTGAGGAACTGCAATGCTTTCATCCAGCAGGCAGAAAAGCTTCTATATGGCTCACTTGCCCCACCCAGAGGCATTTTGCTCTGCATCCTGCAAATACCGAAGTTCTGCAGCCTTCAAATTCCGCAGGAGAGGGGGCAGACAGCAGGCGTATCACTGAATTAAACCCAAGCAACAGCCATGATGGTATTGAGGGACTCCTACAGATCTTGACAATTACCAAGTTCAGGCCCTCTGGAGCCTTCCTTCAGTCTCTCAGAGTTGTGGAATTGATCTGGAAACCACTTTATTAATGTTCTTTCTTTTCCTTCCCTTCTCCCCAAGCAGCATCATCATTTATTAATTTATGATTAAATGAATTATTGATTCTCACTGCACCTGCAGTATTTGGCATTGTCCTTCTTCCCCAGAGACAGCTTTGACTGATGTGAGAATGGCAGGATATCAGAGAGATAAAAAAAGGGAGAGAAGAAACTCATTGTGGGGGGGACCTCAGACAAGCATGTTCCCCACCAAAGTGCCGAGCTGCAGAGGAGGGGCACAATGCACCGGGGCACGGCAATGATGCCACCTTCTCAGACAGCAGTGAAAAAACCCAGAAAGCTCAAAGCCAAATTGCTTCTGATAAGGAGGGAATGAGTAGCAGAGCTGTTCATAGGCATTCAGCATGTGGGGAGGTATTAAAAAAAAAAAAAAAATCTGACCCAAAGCAGAAGCTTTTGTTTTTATTCAGAAAAGTCAAGCTGCAGTTCTTTGAATACATCATTGAAAAAACCTTCCAGGCTTTTGGCTTTTGCCTTGCAATTAGAATCAACAGATGGTGATTATTTCACAGGCTGGGGCATCTGGTCAGCTCCCAGCCAAACATAAATAAAAGACCTTTGCATGATCGTATCGGGCATTCCGGTCCAGAAAAAAAACCCCAAGGTTCGGAGTTAAAGAAAAAAAAGTGAAAGAGAAAAGTTCCCATTTGGAGGCATCTTCTTTCCAGGAGAAAAGATGGAGGGGGACAGGAGAGAAACAAATACAGTATCTTTATAGAAACATGCCCCTTGCACAGATGATCAGAGTCCAGCACTTCTGAAACCAATGGAAATTTCTGAGCCACAATCTCTCTGCCACGAATTCAACCTCAGTCTTGACCCTTTAGCTGGATTTTGAAGGCCACATAAACCTTCACCCTCTTTTATAGCATATTTTACCTGAACAATGCAATGCAGCTCCCCCTAAAAAGCCAGGCAAGTTTTACTACATCTTAGAATGGAAGGAATATATCAAGGTACTGCTTCTGCTTTTCATCAGGGAAAAAGGACAACCAAGCTACCACAGGAAAATGTCCTTTCCCCACACACCTTTCCTAGCAGAAAAAGCTACAATATTCTCCTTGAACTAACCACACAGAAAACATGCCTCCAATGTTTGTCTTTCCTGCAGCCTTCACATCTACATGAACTGGTGCTGGCCTCAACACCAAGCAGTACACACTGGCTCTGTGTGCTCTGTACCCACAGATCCAAGGGAAGACCTAAAAGCAGCAGAAAAATTAACCTCTTAGGTGGGAGGCACAAGACTGTGTTTTGGTGACATGAATTCCAGGATGACAGAGGCTTTGGCCATGAATGTGTGCAAACACCCCCAGAAAAAATGCAATGACCACCTCTGCTGTTTCTGCACCCCAATTTTGCCTCTATTTTAGTCTCTGTTAGCCCATGACTTTGTTTTATCCCAAGCATATGTGAAAGGATGACAAGGTTTTATCCTTGAGCAGTGCAAGCACTACAAACCTCAGGCAGGTAAAGGAAGTTGTTACCTGCATCTCTCTCCACACCTTGACAGACTCCCTCAGTGCTTTGCTGCATGTGAGAGCAGCTTTTTGCCACCTCCCTGCTGTCCTCTTTGCTCTTGGTGTCACTGCAGGCCAGCCTCACCTGACCTGCAGAGAAGCTTCAGAGCCCTCATTGTTATTTTGTACTGCAGGGTGACGGCTGAAAGTCTGAAAGGCATGCAGCCAGGGCACAATTTTGTTAGGAAAACAAGGCAAACACTTTCTGTTCCTGCCTTACACATGCCTCTGGGTTACTCAGCCATTATCTGCTAAATTAAGGCCAGCACGGCTGGCCTTAAGAGCCCGTCCTGTACCAAAGTCACGGCCAGCCACGACTTCATAGCCATCGCCGCAGGGCACATGTGGCTGCCTTGAACTTTCCGGCAGCTTGCGCAGAATCCTCGCCCATGGCTCGTGAACACACAAGCCCTGCTCCTATGGCAGCACAAGGAAGGAGATGAGGATCTCCTCCAGCATCCCAGCTTGCATTACGACAGACCGCTGGACTGTTGCTGACTCCCTCCCAGGGACAATCCATAGAACCTGGCCATTTCATTACGCACTCGGCAGGACTGCAGGCAAGAGTAGAATTAAATGTCTGCTCTCTAGCTGAGAAGGAATGAGAGGGACATACTCCAGCCCAATTTGTACAGCAGCATCAGAAGGCAATAGCAAAACAGGCCCAGGGTGGAGCAGGCGGCATGGACAGGTAATAAAGCAGTGAAATCTCTGCAGAGAACATACAAACATCATGGCATGAAGAAGGAAATTACATTACATGCACCCTATATGTGCAGGGAACAAGCTTGACCCCACGAGAGCAGCGTGCTACCCCACCACCTCCCATTAAATTGGTGGAGTACATGGCTGTGCCTGGGGCTTCTCAAGATAAAAATGTTCATTTCCTTCGAGAACAAGGTTTTGATCTTCACGACCTTACCGGGCCTGTGCACGTTTACCCATTTTAATTTCAGATTACATCTCTCATTTTCAGTACCTAGGGGATTACTGCTTTCGCCTGTGCAGCAAGCACGGTTCCTAAAAGTATCAGTTACCCTCCCCCTTGTTCAGAAAATCAAGGCAGATCTGACCAGATGGCACATGCTCCTGCACTCTGTGTCAGGCTGCATTAATTCAGGGGAAATGAACTCTCCTCCAAAACTATATTTATTTCAGACGCCGCCATGCCCAGTTGCTGGGCTGTCCTCAGGAAAACCCAGAGCCAGCTATTTTCCATGAGCTTAGCAGGAAAAAAGCACAGCAAAAGCCTTGCTGGAAGTCTCAGATGCCAGGAAGGAGGAATACCCACGGGCTCCCAGGTAGCTGGAAGTATTTCAGTGGCACTTCCCCAGGGCTTTGAGGCAGTAGCTGCTTCACTAACACTCAAAGCATCATAAAGCAGAAGGTGCTCCCACACCTGGTTAAACCTGGTTAAATCTTAAGGCAGTGCTAATGGAACAGCACAGCCTTTTTGGGAGGGTTGCGTTACACTGCCTTGGTGAGATCAGGAATGAGATCCCTCCAACTGACAGAGGAAGGTGGAAGCTGTCCTGGTATGGTGCAGGGTGTGCAACTTGGGTTACTATCTTGATCCAGTTCTTTGAAAGGCCCGCTCCTGCAGGGCATAAGCAAGGCATTTCACCTATTTATAGCTCTGCCTATGCTGCCCATTTCCTTCACCTTCTGCCAGAATAATTCTGCCCATTGCTGGAGACAATACAGTGTGAGTGCTGGAAAGAGTCTGATTGGGTGAGAAACACCTCTGGTTCTCTCTGTAAAATGTTATTTACCTTCTTACACAGCACATATAACAACACCTAAGTGCTATACTATAATTAGGAAAATCATGCAGAGAAACTGTTCATGTGGATAATGATACTTTTCATCCTCCCATGTGGGTAGTTCAAGGTTGAATTAATTCATGTTTGCCCAGCTTTGCGAGATCTATGGAAGAAAGGCTATTGTTATGCAAAGAATTATTAATAATGACTGCTCCTGTGCTGCTCCCCATTAAATGTGCTCAATTTATAAGTCAAAGGGTGTTTTTCTTCTTGCTGCAAGATTAACTGGGTTCCACAAATTGAAATTTTGGTGTCAGTGTACCTGGAAACAGGATAACTCTGAAATTAGGGTGTTTTTCTCAGATTGAAGGCTCATCTTTGGGTTCCTCCTTTCTGTCCTACAAGAAATATACATGACTCTGGAAGTCACTTGGAAGAGCAATCACACTGCCTTCCTAAGGCATCAAATCAGGCCCAGTTCAGAAGATCTCAACATAGAGGCAAGCCCATGCAGAGTGACATTCAGACTACCAAATACCCTAAAATATGCCTAAAGATGAATAATTATCTTTATTTCACAGAATGAAGCATGAAGCAGTGAAGCAGTTCTTAGGGGTGTGGTGAGTACAAATGCACCATACAAAGGCTCAAATAAAACACTAAACAAGGACAGGTATACAACAAAGGCAACTTTTAAGAACAGTGGGGGTTCAATACAATGCAGGGGCATGAGTTTAATATCACACCCACCATTCTTTGGAGCAGATAAGCAAAACTGCTCCACAGCGGTTGCTATGGTCCCCGAGAGGTGTCCCATTCTGGAACTGAAGGCAGGACCACACAAAGTAAGTAGATAAGGAATTTCATTTTGGGTAAGCTTCTTTAAATTTTCAGAGTATCTCATGAGTCACACAGGGGTCATACCAACACACCCACAGGACTGTTGCATGACCAGGCGCCCCTCAACTAATTCTTTTTTAATCTCCTAAAACCATGAGAGCAAAAGAAGAGAAATTAGGCTGTTATCATAGTCTTTTTAGAGCCTTGTGCAGGCACAGTCTGATGACTTATAAAAAAGAACAATTCTGTTCACATGCCATGCAAGGCTGCTTGCAGCTAGGACACATCAGCTTTAGTGTGCTATTTCCACACAGGAAACAGCCTTCCATGCAGCCCATCTAACATACCCCAAGTCCTCACGCACACTTACTTTGGTGAGGGATTTATCAAACAAAAACAAGGAGAAGCAAGAATTAAGTGACACCTGTGGCTCCCAAGGCCACAAGTAGTTTGTGTGCACGGGGCTTCTGGGCAGGATAGGCTCTGATGGAGATTAATGGGACCACCCCAAGGATCACCCTCCACCACTGACAAACATTTTCACAGGTTTCCCACTGCACCAAAGTTAGCAGATGCCTTAGGCAAGACACAGGGTAGTAAGGTTTGAGATGGATGTCTCCTGCATCTTCAGCATCTCCAGACACTGGAGAATCTGCAGTCAGAACTTCACTCAAAGAGATTTTGAGGACCACAAGAGACAGAAGCAATGCCTGCTCATCTCCCTGCAGTTCTGCAGATGCAATCCAACTAAACACCAAGGAAAACTGATTTGTGCCACATGAATGAGCAAGTATGAGGTGAAGGAACTCCTGGAACTGTGGTAGAAAGAAGGTTCTTCACCATTTTATTTATCTGCTACTCTGCTTTGACAGTAGCTGTGATAAACAGATACTAATCATTTCCACAGACAGCCCAGTTCAGATGTGTGCCCTTCCCTGAGGTTCCTGGAAGAGCTCATGTTGTTCACATGAGAAATGTAGCCAGCCCCACTGCCTGCATAGGCCCGCAGGTTTGCTCCATCAGTCATCAGTCCAAGGCACAAACCCTTGCAGTCCATCCACAAATACCAAAAACCTTCAAGAATTACACCAAGATATTGCAGTGTATGGGTGCTGGTGTTGCTGCCATGAAGAAAAGCAGTTGCCCTAAGCCCTGCAGAGCAGCATGTCTAGCATCTACCTAAGGGATTCCCTAGTGATTTCCACAGGCAGATAGGAACATCCTAGAACAATTATTTTCTGAACTGTAGCAAATTTTACCTAAGAAAACTCTTTGTCTTGTTTTTAGTTGAGAGAAAGTCAGATCTCTGAGTGAAGTCTCTAGCCACCAACATTTCTTGAATTCTGCCAGGCTTGGTGCTGTAACCACTTCTTTGGGGAGCCTGTTCCAGTGCCCAAACATCTTCTGGGGGAAGAAACTTTTTCTAATACCCAGACTAAACTTCCTCTGACACAACTTCAGGCCATTCCCTTGGGTCCTGTCACTGGTCACCACAGGGGAGAGATCAGTGCCTGCCCCTCCTCTTCCCCTCACAAGGAAGCTGTAACTGCAGTGAGGTCTCCCCTCAGTCTCCTCCAGGCTGAACAGATCAAGTGACTTCAGCTGCTCCTCACATGGTTTTCTTTCAAGGCCTTTCTCCATCCTCATTGCCCTCCTTTGGACACTTTCTAACAGCTTAATATATTTCTTTTGTTATGGTGCCCAAAACTGCACACAATAGTCAAGGTGAGGCCATACCAGTTCAGAGTAGAACACACAGGGATTTTTATTCCAGCCAAAACAGCTTTTACTTAGACTGTTTCCCACAAACAAGTTTGCCTTGCTGGGGTCTGCTGCAGTAGCCCACTTTGGCTAGGATAAGACACCTTTGATTACAAAGCATTTCTGTAAAATGCACTTCTCTAAGGACTGAGAGACTCAGTCTTTTAAACATCACACCTTGTCTCTTCTATAGAAAATAAAAATCAGAGGGCACTTTCAGTTGGCCAACAAGTGTCCTATGACTGGATGAGGCGTCCAACTAAAAATCTTTAAAGATACAAACCTCTTCTACTTAGTGTGAGCAAAGCATCCTGTTACTCACACAGCCACAAGTCATTAACCAGAAACTTGTGTCTCTTGAGGGCTTTAAAGAGTCTTTAGGTCCTTTTTTTGAGAAGAAAAGATGACACTGGCCCATGAGAGAACACAAAGTTGGTAAGTCTAAGCAGGTCACAAAAATGAGAGCTTCACTTTATTTCTTTTTCCTCTCTTGGACACATTTCTCTACAGTAGCAAAGAGCATATTTATTAATGGCAAGAAATATAACTAATTCTTTGAAATTACAGATAAGAAACCAAAACTCCAGTGCAATTACACTACAAGTAAAGATCAAGATTTTCAGAGTAACATCCCAGATAAGGATGCACTGTGCTGATAAAGTACTGAAACAACACAATTGCCAGGCTCACAACAGGACAGCTACTTTCTCAATGCTCTGGTTAAACTTATTCTTCCAAAGAGGAACCAAAAGCTTCTTGAGAAGAATATCTGAAGCCTGGCTTCCTTTAACTGTCTAGTGTGCAGCTGTCCAGGAATTCATGTGAGTTTCTACAGCAGCCATCACAGAACCAAACAATACATTCCCACACATCTCCAATAACCTCAAATTCCCTGCCTTTCTTCAGCAAGTCACTCAAGAATGACTGATCTCCAGTGAATTTTTATTTAGTTCTTGCTTCTCCTGCAAGAGAAAGCACCTCTTCTGCAGAGGCCTGTTCTGCCACTGGAGTACTTTAGCTACCCGGATCCCACTGATTTCACTGGCAGGGAAGAGGCGTGCCCAAGGACACACTGGAGCATGGATCTGAACAGAAGCATCGAAGAATCAGAGCAGCAGCCTCTTTCTTAGACACAAGTTAGCTCTCTGATTGCTGTCTTGTAAGACTGGCCCTGGGGGAACAGTTGTGACATATGATTGCAGTGCAAACACTGCAGGTGTTCCCTAAGCTGGGGGTTGCTCAGGTCAAGTACAACTTTTATGTTACTCATTATATGTGAGCAGCATCAGGAGAAGAAACACTAATTAGATGACTGATGATCCCTGAAAAGATCAGGAAGAAGGGAACAAAAGATTCCTTTCCAGACATGGAGACCGGTCACTGACAAGTGAGCTGGCATCTGCCTTGGCACTTGTGTCTATCAGCTTTGCACGATGCAGCTTAAGGTTCATGACAAGCCCCTTCATGTAACAGACACCTCCAGCACATATGAAGGCCAAAAATTTCCCACTACCATGTCTGCCAGGCCATGAGATATGCCAAGACTTTTGCTGTAGCAGAGGCACATTGAAGAGGAGGAAATCAGTTTCCAAATTTTACAGTTCAGTGATCCCTAAGACTTGCTCAAGAAGAACACCTCTGTTCTCCGTAAGTTTTGGGGAAAAGAGAAAAGACCTAAAATATCCCCTGCTAGTCCATCTGTGGAGGAGATCCCCCCACAGCCTGGTTACAGCATGCATCAGAAATGCAGGACTTAAAAGTATGGCCAGATGCTTTCTCAAGGGAGGAATGTGCAGTTTCATTTATTTACAGCAATGATCCACACCTTTTCCTACTCTACTGGCAGCTTAAAAGACTCACAGCCAGTATGAGACAGCTGTTCCAGGACTGGCCTTTGTCACAGAAGAGATGCTGTGGATAAATCACAGTCTCATATATTACCATGGCCAACAGGACACCCCAGCATAATTAACCTCCCCATTTTACAGATTGTTCAATTGAGACATGAAGCATTGACTTAACCTGCCATGATTCCACAGCAAAGAATGACCAAGGCAGGGGCAGCAGCCCTCCCTAGCCTCACATGAAGGCACACAGACAAGTAGGAATGAAGAAGGCATGTCTCCTTTCTTGCTACTCTGCATAGCCTCCTTGAAATCCCTCCTTCTGAGTGCAGTCTTGTAGTGCACTCTTGGCACATGTGTCAGCCCTCCACATACAACATTGATCATGGACCAGGCTTTATAGGATGCCTCCTGCTTGTTTTTTCACTAATGGATATCATTTTTTACAAGTAAGATGTTGGGGGGGAGGAAGGACGAGGGAACCTGAGTGAAAGCTGCCACTGTGCTCAGTCTCTATGGAAATAATCCGCAATACTAATACATCCTAAAATGGTAATAAAGCCTGTGTTCTCTTATGTAATCCCATAGTAAGAAAGAGCTCTCTCGGCTTGCCTGACAAATGATATCTCTGTAACCTTGGAGGGGATTATTACTAAAAAACACAGGGTGGAAAAAAAAAGCAACACACACAGACGCATGCAAATCCATCGGATGCAGAAAAAGGACAGACAGCTCCAGCCGGCTCCTGTGCATTGGCCCTACGATATTACGAGGAAAGGATCTCCTGGCAAAGCAGCAGCCCTGCCCTGGCTCCTCCTCTGCTCACAGCCCCTGCTCCCTCCCCAGGCACCTCAGTACCAGAAGCAGGCAGAGGGCAAGTTCTCCCCTTTCCTGTCCTCCCTCCCTCTCTCTCTCCCTCCCTCCCTCCCCCAAAATGAGCATTCAAAGCCCCGGCAGCTGGCCAAATCCAGTTTGCCTGCGTCACCGATGCACGTGGATTCACATCTGTCCTGCCCAGCGGTGATGGAGCCAGGGCTACGTGCGTCCCTGAGAAGGATTCATGCCCCCAAATCCATCAAGTTGTGTGGCAGCAAGGGTGGGGACAGCATTTTCCAGGCACAGCTGAGTGGCACTGTAAGGCTTAGAGCTTGCCTTAGAGGAGTAGGGAGAGGGGAGGTTTGGCAGTAGGGGACAGCTCATTTTGGAGCTATCTCTAAGTTTGGCTGATGAACCACAAACCAAAGCCAGGCAGATCTTTGCTCTTGAGCCTCAGGTGCAGAACAGAAATAAGTCAGCACCAGCTGCTTCACAAGGTGAGACAGTTTTCAGGTAGCTCTCTCACTGCCTTCCTCTACTCCTTTCTTCCCCTGGAGTGTGCCCCTCTATGAACACAGAAAAGGATCCACCAGGCCACTCTGGAAACTCTCAGAGGTGCAGGTTGGCTTGAGCAAACACAGCAATCTTCATGTGGAGCAGTCAGCCCCAAGCTCCATCCTCCAGGATGTGGCAGGCAGACAGTCTGGAGGTTGACCCCAGAACACGACTCATATGCAATAATATGAGCAACAAGCTCTTATCTCAGTGCCAGTAAAGGATGGTGACTACCCTAGTATCTCTTTCCCACAGATCAAAGCATGGGAACACTTAGTGGAATGCCAGAAAACTTCTTTGGAAACAAGAGATGACATCAGGCAGGTTTCCATGCCTGATTGAACATTCACCCTTTCATGTTGTGCTGTGTTTGAAGAAACTTTTATGTTTTCTCAGACAGCAGAAGATGCATGAATAGGGAGTCTTGAGTCAAAGAAGATTCCTCAAGGCTGGAAAAATCACAATCCTGAAGACAAAAACATCAATCCTAACACTTAAAAAGATGCTATCATGACATTAAAAACACATGTTTAATGTAGTAGAGCCTTTATCAGTCAGTGCATGTAGAGAGCTCTAATTCATACAAAATATTTGCAAAGTGACTGTCTGGAAACTAAAGGGTTACAATCATTATTCACAGCAGTCACATTTTTTTAATTAATAACCTTGTAATTGGTATCGACTTAAACCAACTGATGACAGTCTTATGATGAACCATTCCCAGCCAAGCTTTGTACCCAATTGCCCTCAGGTCAGGAAAACAGTGAACTCCATTATTGGCAAAAGCTTTCTGCCCCTCACCACTCTCCTTCCTGTGCCACAGGGAGGTCACCCCATGCCACCCACCTCTGCAGCCGTTCTCCAGCCCTTCCTTTCCAGCACCATGGCTCCATGGAGCCTCTGCTGTGTTGCAGCCTGGATCCCGCAGGCCAGCATCTAAAACACCAGCACTTCCCGGTGCCTTGATTTCCCTGTGGCGAACTATGATTCCAAAAGGTGAGCCCACTGCCAGGACCACCACCTACGAGGGTGCCATGGGGTAGGTGAGCCCCTACCAAATGGCACCCTGACAAAGAAAGCAAAGGCAAACCCAGCTCCAGGCACTCACTTCCAGGAAGCAGAAGGAGCAAATCCTGCTCCTCTGTTAAGACATAGGCTGAAAGGGATGGAAATCCCCCCCACAAGATCTGCAAGATGCGGTAATTTTGGACATCTCTGACATAACTGCAGTGTGCAGCTTGGACATGCCTCTCTGAAGCAAAAAGGGCAGCACTGACAAAGGGCAACCTTGCCTCTGCAGCAGGTCGAGCCATGGCCTCGCCTAAGACAGGTCACAGCTATAAGTAAAGCCCTGGGGCTACACTTCTGACCTGGAGCTCTTTTACAGCAAATTTCGGGAGAAGTTTACTTCCAGAAAGAAAAGCCCATGTCAAGTACAGAAGGCACCACGGCAGCTCCTCTGCAAGGCTGGGCCACTAGGTTCGCCTAGGGATTGAATCTGACACCTCCAAACTATGCCCTGCTTCTCCCCGTTCCCCGCGGGACGGAAAAAATCCCCTTTTCTCCCGAAGCCTCGGCAGGGCTCCCTTCAGCACCTTCCGGAGGGCTTCCCTCCTCCAGTACCGGGGAGCAGCATTAGAGGGCAGTGCGCTGCCTTGGAAGCGGGATGTGCGCGCGTGTGCCGCCCGGGCCCGGGCCGCGGGCGCCCCTCGGGCACGCTGCCTCCCGGCTGTCCCGCGGCATCGCCGCCGCAGGACGAGGCCAGCCCCATCCCCAGGGACGGGCTCCCCCGAGCCCTGCCCGCCGCATCCCGCCTCGCAGGCGGCAAGCGGGAAATCCTGCAGGGGCTGCGTTTTAATTAGAAAATGCCTGGGTTTAATTAAATAAATGTGAAGCTGAATAATACAATCGGGAGAATTGCCTGTGCTCTTTTATTTTGCAATTCAATTTGGTTTGTGCTGTACCCACACTTTTAGTTTTCTTATGCCAAAATCTTTTGCATTGATCACTCGGAGCTGCATTGCAGAGTTTGCCAGGGACAAAGCTGGAAGCGCTGGCTGTTGAATAAAGGGCAGTTGGAACTTTTCACAGCTGGGGATGCATTGGAGACAGCCTGCCTCTGCAGCAGAGGAACAGATTTTTCCAGATTTTTGAGCACCAAAGTTCTCACTGGCCGCCTGTAAGTGGAATTCAGCAATGGTCTTGCAAATCAGGTACAAAAGAAGAGGACAAGAAAATCCGTGTCCCATCCATAACCGAGGAGAGCAAGCAGGTTAGCATGCACGCACACAAGTGTGCAAGCAAGCGCAAAAACCAACACAGCGTCTTCATTCTGCAACCCTGCAAACACTGCATTGATTTCCTGAGCACGCAACTGTTAAAGTTCCAGAAACCAAAATTACAAACAAAACCAATATTTTTGCTTTCAAAAAGCCAGTTCTGGTTGCTAAGTGACTACAATATACTTCTCTATCACAGCATTTGAAAAGCCCACGCACAAAGAGCGAGGAAATTGCTAGGTTAGGACATCAGGAATGTGCCCTAGAAGGATGATGAATTTTAAATATGTATTTGTACTACTGTAGCACTTAGAGACCCCGTGAAACCACTGTCTTTGGTAACATTAAGAGTAAAATATTATTCCAAGAGGTTTTAAGCTAAAACAGGGTACAAGAAGTTAGTATAAGATGCTAGAGCGCAGACCTGGGAAAAAAAATGAGGGCAAGGAAGCAGCTCTAACAGGACTGAAAAGGAATCCCATTGCAAACAGAAAAAAATTGATAGGGAGATATCTAGAGGCAGAACCAGTGACTGAGGCTGTAATAAAATGCGTTTGGATGGAGAACTGGTGGAGTATTTGTGGGGAAGAACACAAAAAGGTAAAAGCATGAATGAGGGGTTAAAGTAGGAAAGCTTAAAAACCAACGACAGAAGTTTGAGAGAGCAGGAGACACCAGAGTAGCATCCTGTAGGGAAAAAAAAACATCATGGGGGAACCACATAATGTCATAGGTAAAATTTGGAGGAAAAAATATGAAACTTTGATAGACTGCAGACAAAGAAGCAGTAAGAGCTGAAACTATCTCTTGAAACAGCACAATAAGTAATAGCTGCAAGACAGCAGCTCTAGTTCTGGTTACTGAGGCAATATATAAAAAAATGCTCCGACTGAGAAAGTATGACTCCTCTGTGCTTTATCAAGCATCACATAATGAAAAGTATGAAACAACTGTACTTCCCTTTCACCAATAGCTCTGAAATTCTTAAAAAGAACTATTGATTTTATTTCCTAAATACTATTTTCAAGACTGCTTGCCCATAAAAATTATTGTTAGCGAATAAATTAATCAGCTGACTGTGCCTGTGAATAGTCTTTCTGCTTGTGATTCCTAGGAATGCTGGCATTTCTGTCTGGTGTAAAGTCTGCATGTAGCCACAACAAACCCTGTTGTTTTGTAAATATCCTTTTATTCATGAAACAGTGCTATGCTTTCCCATACGGCTCTCCTACATCCCTCTCAAATCGTGTGCTGTGCCAGGCAGGGAACAAAGACAAACAGGCACAGATATTTTGCCATGGGCTTGGGAGCATCCACACACAGGGTATGTGCCTGGGAAATGGGGGCTGGCCCACTGGGCCCCTAGCTAGGTAAAGATGTGATGCCTGGGGTCACCAAGCCAGAGGATCACAGCAGCAGTGAGACCAGAACACAACTGCCCACTAAACATCCACCACAGAGAAGTTCGGAAAAAACCAAGAGAGTTTGCACAAGTAATTCAGAAAGAAAAATGACAAAACTTGATTGGTAGTCAAATTAGAGATATGGTCTTGCTTTTAAGACAAAGAGCTATGATTGCTGTCTATATATACAACACTTATGTCATTTCTTGAGATCACACCATGAGTTTGTGTGGGTGTATATCAGTATTTTGTCACCCACACCGTTTTCAAACCTGCTGGTCAGAAAATTTAATATTAGAAAGCATTAGACATCTCCAAGGTTTCTTTCCTGTAAGTTTTGTGACATTGAGGAGATGGGTAAATTTGTGTTGTGACAAACTGTTGTAACAACTCAACAGATAGTTGCCTGGTTTCTCCTGCCAGGCAGTCAGTCACCACACATAGATCCCAAAGTCATTCATTTGCCATACCAGTACCTGGTCAAGTAAAGGGGAAGGAGAGGAGAAAGCAAAGGATATTTCTAAGGGTCAAAAGAGATGTAGGAAGAAGCTCAGTGTTGCCAGTTTGGGCAGGGGCAGGGGTGGTCATGTGGAATCCTTTGGCCTGGCATGAGGTGCCTGAAGATGTGTGCACTCTCTGACAGTGCTGTGGTGCTTGATCCTGGGGATGTCAGCAGAAGAAGATAGCATTGCAGGAGTTTGGGATGTAGGACAAGAACCTGCAGGCAGACAAGTTTCCCAAATGAGCTTTTTTTCTGTGTGTCAGCAGGTAAAAATACCATTTTCTTTAAAGGTTTATAAAAGAGGGGTAAGTTCCAGGTAGGTACAGACGCAAATTGATATAAGAAAGCTCCTTCTAGGCATGCCCACACAGTGCAGAGTGACATTAGACACACATCTAGGTGCAGCACTGTCCTCATTTACCCATATGTCACCAGCAAGCACAGAGAAATCAGAGCAAGCCCAAGGTGAGTACATTTACTTATCATATCCCTGCCTTGTGCCTTGCTCCTAAGGTCATGAAGTCTCCTGTCCCTTTTTCCAAACTGAGCTTCTGTATCTGAAGGACTTATAAAGTGTGTTGAGCAGCACTTTACATGTGAATGATGCCTTATCATTATCTGTAGATATCCAAAATACTGTATCTATGAGCAATCTCTGCAACACTCATTACAATCTAGCAGGTAAGTTACAGATCTACCAGGCCATCTGTGACCCAGGCTTTGGTCATCCCTGTGCCACAAACCCCCCACATCCTCAGATGAGTCATTTCATGGCTGTCCATGCAAAAAACAGATCTGCATCCTCTCCCTCACTGCCAAAGAAGCACAGTAGTGAGGAGTTCAGGAAAGGAATAATTTAAGGTTAATAGATGAACTGCTATATGTTCTTTCAGTGCCACTGCTTTCTGGTCTTCAACACATTACCTCTGCATAATCATCTGGGTAAAGAGAAATAGGTCCTGCAGCCTGGCAGCTCCTTGGCCATGCTCTCCTGCTCCCGTGGTGTAGCTCCTGCCCCCCCACCCAGCACACGTCTCCCTGCCAGCGATACCCAAGCGTCTCTGGCATGCCACGTGCTCGGAGTGGTAACCAAACCCGGCTCCTCAGAATAGACACACTCCTCCCATGGCTCCCACCCCCCTCCATCTTCAGTAACCTTACCCCAACAGGGCAGGGGCTGGAGGCAGGAAACCAGGCGGGCCAGTAAAACAGGAGATGCTCAAGACTCCAGGGATTAACTCTATCCACCAGATGCAACTGTTACCCAAGTCCTCACCCCCACCCTACCCCCAAATCTTTGAAACAGGTGGAGAACGAGGGGGTGGCCACCACCCTCACAAGAATCCCTGCATGGATGCCAAAGGGCTGGATATAACCAGGTACAGCCAGAGGCATCCTGGCAGAGGGAAGAAGACGGCAAGCCAAATAAAGACATGGAATTCCACATCAAAGTGGAGATAAAAATACATGGACATCACCCCTGTTCTGAGCAGAAGGAAGGGCTGAGAAGTCTCACTGCCAAACCCAACTGATTTCATTCTGCCCTTCCTGAAAGATTTCACAAGCACAGCAAATACAGACTGAACTGCTACACGCAAGTCAGGCCAAGCATGCCAGGAGCCCCTTAGCAGCGCTGGCAGGCACTGCTCGCACGCGGTGCCTGCGGTGTGTTTGTGGGGTGGGCAACCTGAGCCTGCCACAGGGGCTGCAGGCCAGCAAAGCCAGCGTTACTGCTGGAACGCAGCTCACAAAGGGCAAGACTGGTGCCACATCGCAGGTAAAATGAAACTGAGAGTACAAGCGCTGTACACGGACTCGGTGGCTGGGTATGTGCACAGCACCCCAGGAGGCCCTGCTGGGAGGGAACATTTGTTCAAGACTCCTGGAGTGCAAGGGAGGTGAGGGCAGCCCTGGGCTGGCAGATGAACATGATGAAGCCTGGGAGATGGCCAGGCTCCTTGGACAGGCGTGGCTGAAAAAGGAGCCACTGTCCTTGAGCACCCTGCCCCAGCCACTGGCTGAAGGCATGTGACCAAGAGGACAGCATGTCTCTGTGTAAGCGCAAGGACACTCATGGAGGGAAGCAGTGGGAGAAAGGCAGAAGCACGAGTAAGACCCCCTGATTGTGCATGGCTTGGAGTGGGACAAACTGGGAGACCAGAGGGACACAGGGAAAGAATGAGACTCAGAGAAAACTAAAAAGAAGCAAGAGCCACCAGACAGAAAACACAGAGTCCATTTTTCTGCACCACTGAACAGAGTCACTTAAGTCTTTTACGAGACCAATGATGTACAAGGAAAAAAGATAAACCTTCCCTGTGCCTGAGCAGATGAGGCATTTCTAGAGCAGAGCACAAGGAACAGGCCAGAGGGCTACCCTACCTGAGCAGCTTTGCAGTGTGGCACAGCACCATGATGAGCAAGGCGCACAGCACAGGCAGGATGGCAGAACAGTGTGCAAGGCAGCAGGACCAGAGGTGATAAGACTGATCACATCCAACATACTGGGAAGAACTGGTGAAAGGGCCAGTTTGGTGGTCTGGAGCCCTCCAACCAGGAGCCCTGGGGGTGTTCAGCCTGATCTGGGTTTCGGTTCCTCACCTTTCTTGGGGAGCCCTGACTATGGCATAACACCCCATTATGGTTCAGACAAGAACCCCGAATTGCATCTGCTCTGCAAGAGCCAGAGCTCACCTGTGATTGCAGCCCTTTTGATGCAGCTGCTCTGCATTATCTTGGGACAGGCCACGGATGTAGAAAAAAACAATGAGACCATGAACAGGAAAGGAAAAAGGAAAAAGGAAAAAAAGCTATAAAACTGTAGGGAGCTAACTCTAGGTATAATTTGTATGTGATGTACCAGACCCAGCAGAGCAATGGATCAGCTCCACTACTCAGTGCCCGGTGCAGGTCTAGCGTAACAGAAGGCACTTTCACATATATAACAGAGCAGTCAAGAAATACGAGGGAAGAGGAGAAGGAGAAAGCCTGCCAATTGCCTGGAAGAGCACAATCAAGGTGTCACTTGTGCAATGCATCTCAGGCACAGAGAATGAGATGCATCATTTGGTAGGAGAGAGTACACTTTTAGGTAGAGCTCTTCAGGAAAAAAAACCCCAACTTTTGTAATGTGGCAATAAGTGCAATCAGTACAGATTGCTGAAGCAATCAACTTGTGCAGATGATCCAGTACCAGCAGATATCATGATCAATAATGCAGGGTTCTTTAAATACCCCAAGAACAAGAAAGCTGAGTGCCTAGATTGAGCACCATGGTTTGCTGGAACTGCCTTCCTTTGGAGAAACACAGTCCTTTTCATGGATAGGGTTACAGGAAGCAGGATTATGTCTAAATTTCACCAGGCACTCTCCACAGGCAGCTTCCCTCCCCAGAGAGCTTCAAAGCATCACCAGTGTTACGGCTCAGAGGTGCCAAACTGGATCAGGCAGACCCGGTGTACTCTGCAGCAGCTGAGGGCCATGAGAGCAGGCTGACATGGGCAGCAGCCGTGACACCTAAATGCAATCTTGAGCAAACTGAATGCAATGAGAATCACACGTTCAGGATTGAGGTATCTATGTTAACATATGCTTTTACATAAAATGTGCTTTAGTTTGGCTCCTTCCTATATTCTGCTCCCCTCCCATTGTAAATATCAATGTCTTTACAAGAGGTCTCTGAAGCAAAGGAGCTGTCAGGATGCTGTAGCAGCAGAGCATGAGACAACAGGCTCTTCACACTTCAGCAATGTATTAGAGACAGTTAAGACTTGGGGCATTCACATATTTGCTGGATATTATTGATAGTGATCAAGGAGTTAACTCCACCAGCAGTTACATTTTGGGGATTAGGTCACCCCTCTCTGTACTAATAGGTCTTCTTGACTCTCTGAGAGCAAACATTGCAAACTAGTTGCAGAAAACCTGCTGCAAAGTTGGAGCCCCCACCACACCCTCGAGCACCCAGCTCTGTCTCTGATGTTCACTTTTCTCTCCTGTTTCTGCCCTGTGACATGCAGGCAAGTGGGGCTGGCAGTGGGGCCTGCCTTCTTACACCGTGTGAAGCAGTGGCCATTTTGCTTGGAGCAGGATCCCAATGCTCTCACATGAAGGAGCCTCTTTTTCTACTTAGCTCTGATTGTGAACTGTCCCCAGACAGGAAACAATCCAACCCCTTTCTTAGGAGAATACTGATAACCTTTGAGCAAAGCAAACAGCCTGAGGATATGAATTCAAGAGGCAGAAGTGCAAGAAAGAAACCCTACAAAAGGGCAGCAGCTCAGGGCAAAGGGCTCATCCCATCACCAGCATGAAGCGTGTTGGACTGCTCAGCTTTCTATTTCTCAGCTTTTCTGACGCAGTAACCCAGCTTCTTAGGGGAGCCTAGTGCCCTTACCTCCCTCCCAGACAAGTACCTTCACTGCAGAGTAATTCTTAGCTCTTCTGTGGCTGTTGTCCCAGCCCCACACACATTTTGGACCTGGCTTGTGAGCCTAGTCTTCGCTATCGGCCCGGGTTAAAGCCCAAGTGCTGGTTCCACCCCTGCAGATAACCCTACACATTCAGCAGTGAGGGCAAGGCGTCCTCCAGGTCCTGCCCATAACTCTACTGACACTGCCCTACCTACACACTCCCAGCATATTCATTATCCCCTAAAAACCTATCTTTCCCACATCCATCTTTAATGAACATGTTTTGCAGTGCTGTTCCCCACATTAACACTTTACTTCCAGAGCAGCATGCAAGCTGATGGGAAATCATTCACTCCCTCTGCCACCACTCTACCAGGTGAAGGGGCCAGAGACCTGCTGGACACCCAGGCAGGAGGGCCTTGAGTTCAGAGATATGCAACTCAAATCTGCCACTCTGTGATGGCTTTACACAAGCCAGGTTTCCAGAAGGATTTCAGGCCAGGAAAAATTTAAAGCCCTCAAGCTATGTATCAAGAAGATGAAAGATCATATCCTTCATCCTCAGCGTTTACAGAAAGGTGTAGCACGCTCAGCAACAACTTCCAGCTGAGAGACTGACTGATGACCCACAGTGAGGACAAAGCCACCTGAGAAATCACACAGAGCACAAGTCACAACATACAACTATCTCTCAGCTGCTGATGATTGAAGAACACCATATTTGGGGTATGTAACCCTCACTTAAGTAAACTTCCTTGTACTATAGGAAATCTCCACAGCAGGACCCCGGTAGGTACTGATTTACACAAGTTTTTGCTGAAGTCCTTTGCAGAGAAATCCTGGTCTGCTATTCAGATCACATGTCTGTGAGGCTCTTCAGGAGCATGTGCATTGCACTGTGTGTACAGCATGCACAGTGTGTAGGCAGGGTCTGTAAACCTCTTCTGCTGTTCTTACTTCTCTCAGTACAACCACAGCTTCCCTGCTGCCCGTGCTGCTGGCAGACAATGGCAAAGCCAGTTGGTTTGCAGTCCTCCAAGTCCCAAGTGCCTGACAGAGCAGCTCTATACCCCACAGCAGAGACACAGCAGTGCAGTAAGAAATGCTACACTGAAGAATAGGTTATGAAGCCACCAAATATAGCTGGGAAAAGGCACACTCGCCCTTGAAGAGAAGGAGCAGAAGGCTACAAGGTACATGCAGGGCAGGAGCAGTGCTTACAAGGGTCAGCCTCCATCAGAGCACCAGTTCCTGCAGCACACAGCCACTGGGCTCAAGTTGTACAGGTGTTTTCCTCTGGCCGTGGCTTTGAAGACTGCCCATTCATCTGATTTGTGAGTTATGTAATCACCAGAGGAAAATAGGGTTTGCTTGTTTGCTTTTTGCTTTAATAGAAGTCATGTAATCACTTTAGGTTTAAGCTCCAGTCCAAATCGGACTATTTTTACATTTCAGGCTTGATCTCTCTGGAAAGAGGACAAGTCCTTTTGCCTGGCTTACAAAGAATGGGTTGTGATAACACAGTGACTACTGGAGGACTACATGAAGAGAAGCGTGTCCTTCTCATCCTGACCCCTGGGGTACTCACTGGTTGGGTAGAGATCTGTGGGAAATGATGTTGGAACCTGAACTACAAGGGCCTGGGCGAGCCTTGATTCATTCACTAATTCTTGCTCTAGCTTTCTTGCGCTCATAGATCACACTTCCCCTGCTCCCCAGAAGCAATTAATTCTCTATTTCATTCCACATTTTGAGCTCAGCACATTGTTCAGCATTTCTCTCTGAAATCCAGCAGCCATTGCTTTTATGACACTTCTCTTGGCATTAGCTGTCACTGTGCCTACTACCTATCAGCTGAGGTTCCTTCAACCAGAGGAACAGAGAGAAGATTTGCACACTTAAACAAATCATACCTTCCATTACACAGGTGCTACTTTGCACATAGATCAAGTCTGGAATAAAACAGGTTTGTTCACCTGTTCCCCACTACCAGCCCATTTGTCCCCATTTGCAGCAGAGACTGCCTTCTGTTGAAGACAGTGCACACTTCTGAGGTTTTTAGATCTTGGCCCAAGCCACCATACAAACAAAATCTGTGTACAGTCCTTCCTCAAAGCAGAGTGTTTACAAACTGATTTATTGCCCCAGGCCCCGTCAGTAGCTGGTTTTGCTCCTTGTCAAACAATTTGGATTTCACTCGGTGCTTCTTCTCAGGCAGAAATGCCCGTCATGTTGGCAGCAGGATTAAAATGGCATGTGAGCCAGCCAGGGTGAAAATGTCCCCATTAATTTTTCATCTTTCCTCAGGCAACTCTGCCTATAGATCCACACAGGTATTAAGACAGCTTTGTCAACAAAAACTGTTAGCTCCTTTTCTTCTCTGTCCCCAGCGTGCAGCCAGCAGAGCAGCGTTAGAAGGCGGTGACCCTTTCAGAGCAGCTGTGCCCCTGCCTTACCAGGGGGCCTGGGGCACCTGCTGAGGCTGAGGGCAGGTCCCCATGGACTGAACACGTGACTTCAGTCAACCTCCTTCCACACCAGCCCTGGAATACCCGAGTTGGTGGTGGCCAGTGTGCATTTGTCATGGGGAGTCTGCTGCCAGGCAGCCCTTCGTACCAGCTACCTTTGAGCAACCATCACTTGGAATCAAAAGTGCTTCCACAGACTAGAGCAGCCCTCCACTGCACTGCCTCACCCCCTTCAGCAGGGCCCACAGAGGTCAGACCACACTAGGTAATCATGTCTCTCTGAATGGGCATCTCACCAAGATACACAAAGATGCTGTGACTGAAATCATCCCCTGCTCTGCCCCAGAGCTCTCAACAACAGCGACAATGGTGACACCACCTTCAAGTTCAGAGAGCTGCTTTGCTCCAACCCACACTCAATCCCCTCTTCTCTGACATCAGGTCTCCCTTCAGTCCTCCCCAAACAGAGATGCACCAAAAGACATGTCAAAAACAATCATCCCTGTAAACACAACAAACCTGTAACCACCCTTTCTTAACAGCTTTCACAGAGCCAGGCTCCCAATGCTCTCATACTCATTAAGCCCAACCAGACAAAAGCCCATAGCAAAGCAAGGAGACCTTCATGGGAAAAAATAAAATGCTGCCCAAGATGAGTTGCCAGCAGATGGTTTTCTCTGCAAGCCCAGGCTTCCCACAGAAGAGCCATGCTTTTGGAGACCTTGGCTTTCAGACCAGAGATAAAGCTGAGAACCAGATCACTTCTAGTCATTGGAGATCCTGTGGTCCTGTTTTTTAATAGTAATAAGAGTGATGAGCCAGAGTCAAGGCTGAATTCCAGCTCAGGTGCCTACATGCTCCCTAAGTTAATCCCCCCACTGCCTTTCCACAGGTCTGACTGCATGTAAGAATAGTAAGCCAATACTTGCTCAGTAACGTACATTCATTTTACAGGGGAGGCACTGCAGAAACCAAGCTCAGGGAAGATTCTGTTCAGATGTATTGGAAGCCAAAGAGATTTTGACAAATGCCAATAAGCAAAAAATTTATTTGAACTCTTGACCAGGTAGGATTCTCTCTTCAAAAGCTGATGAGAAATTTAGAGGTTTGTGTGAATTTGGTTGCATGTCTGGTCATATGTCCTATTACTATAGATCCAGTCTTAAAATACTGCTAAGGATGCAGCCTGACAACACATACTTGATGTGAGGACCATTAGCAAGGAGAACTGTGTAAGTACTAGGATTGACCAGATGGCTGAAAGGTTTTTTTTACATTTTCTCATCATACAGTTACCAATGGCTCTGCAACATCATCATAATAGCTTTGTCCTCCAGCTGTATAGTCATAATTGCATTTTATTTTTGTATTTCTTTGCAATTTATGCTAAGCACAGTTCTCAAAATGGCTGCTTTTGTTCCACATAGGACTCTTCCCTCTCTCTGCTGGCTAGCTTTGGCTTCTATTTTGACAATATATGTTTGTCTTCTCTAATATTTGTTTACCTTTTATTATTCCATCTATTTTCTTCGACATACATCTTTAATTAGCTGCACTCCTCTGCTTTCATTGCCTACTAAAACATTCATTTAGAAAGTGTTGTGCTCACTCCTGCTGGAAATCTCAGCTGTATGCCTAAAAGGTCAAGTCTATTTCTTGCAATAACCTTTCTCTGGCCAAGTAATCAGTCATATATCAGAGATAAGGTGGCCCCTAAGGAGGCAACTTGTATTCAAAATGTATTGAAATATTTTTCCTTTGGCAACAAAGATTTGGAAACATGATAGGTAACTATCACACCAGTACAGTAATAATTATTTTCTACTTTCAGAGATAATACACCTTTCAAAAGAGATGCTCTTCCTTCTAGACTCATAAAACTTGATATCTCTGGAGATTTTGTTTAACATGTTACCTTTCTCTTGGAACTAACACACACTGCTGAGCCTCCAAGCCTCCTATGGGTAGCAAGTTTGCCCACCCTCTATATTTCTCTGGAATCTCTCAGAAAATTGGGAAGAACTGGAGCCACTTTGTTCAATGCTCCACCACACTTACCTATTAGTTTTCCCCAGGCTGGTAGCTGGGATGAAGGGCAGAAGAGAAAGCAGCAGAGAGATGAATGCTTGATCTTTATCTTCCTCCAGCCCTGCAAGTGGGACAAGGGACCACAGCATGGCTGGGGCATTCCAGAGACAGCTTTAGCTTTGCAGAACCAGACTTTTCCAGGCTACTGGAAAGCATTTGGGGATACAGTGAGCAATACTGACCACAACAGCAGTTTGTCCCTCTCTGCCCACAGCATGGTGAGGTGACCTGTCTTTGCCCAGGTCAGTGGTGGAGCTAGAACCAGGATTTGGTATGGAACAGGACTCAAAGCAGACTGGATCATGCATGCTTTGCTGATGTCCCAACTTTGCCCACACTTTGTCATGCTGCCTTCATATCAGCCCCAGAAATTGTGCAGCTCTCCAAAGAGTCAGTTCTGGGGTGTGATTTAAAATGCCAGTACAGAGGAAGCAGTGGCAAGTCATGGATGGGGGGCAGAGTGTTACAGCATGGTCTCAGTGCTGCTTACAGCACCCAGGCCCACTCCTTGATCAGCCCTGACTCTCAGCCTTGTGCATTTGCTGCCTCCTCAGGTGTGCAGCAGCTGGACTCTGTCTTCAGCCAAGTAACTGAACCACTTCCAGCAGAAAGCCAGGCTTTCTCAGCACTGCTTCAGCACTGTAATTAATTATCAAGCCTTTCTCTTTCCCCTCCCTGTGTCAGGTCAGCAAATCCACTGTTATGCCAGTTACTAAAACTGTATCTCACCCTCTTTGGCAATTTATCAGTTTTATTGGCATGAATGTGTCTTCCCCAGCCAGTGAAGTAAAGGTATGGCAGAACAAACAACTGAAGTGTGTGCAGGACAGACAGTGAAAAGCTTGCATGATACATGGGGCAAGAGGCTGCCAGGGTGAGCTGAGCCCGTGCACGAGGCAGAGAAGAAAGCACACCTGAGCAGAAAGAGAAGTCGCCTGTATCCAAAGAAGCAGTGACACTGCTCCTCTGGCATTAGGGGTGGGCAGGACTGCTGTTGCTTGTGGTCACAGCCATGTGGTGGTTCACAGAAACCCAGGGCAAGCCATGCAGCCCAGGGCTCAAAGCACACAGTATTGCAGCAAGACTTTTCTGGTTCCTGGGGTGCTGCAGGAAGCCTACTGCAAAACACAGGAAAAGAAGATGCATCCAGGATGCCTATGAGTTATCAGGTACAAGTAGCCCTCCTCTATGATAGAAAACAAGTTGCTGGAAAAAGGATATTAGCTCTCCAGCTGTGTATCCAGGGGTCCTCACATGTATACCAGCATTCTCCACTGTCAAAACACTCCTCAGATTTCACTGTCATCTCAAAGCTGATTATATGTACCCTTCAGGTATTGTCTGCATTGTATTTTAATAATCTGCCCACTTGTTATTATTTTCACTCTCAAATCTGTAGCTCTTCAGCAGTGCTGTAATTTAACTCCAGCTGAAGGCTGCTTGGGTTTGGATGACAACATTTTCTCCATTAGTATCTGCCAGACACAAAGCTGAAGCTCATCAAATGATAAATGATCATAACCACCTTCTGCTCTATGAGATTTATATAGATCACAATGCAGAGGAGAAATAAGCTGTTTGGCCATCATAGCTCCACTGTGGGTGAATGTTGGTCCCCAGTCATGACATGACCACCAGTCAGGGATGCCCACTGGCCACAAAAGGTTCCTAATTACAGTGGCACCAGCATACATGTCCACTGTGATATTACTTCCATCTCTTCTCTTCCCTCTCAGGAGAAATTGAAAACCAATACCAGATGCTGTTTTTCTGTCAGTATGGTAAAAAGGAAAAGAGAGATGGTCACCACATGGTCTGTCACATCCCCATGGCATCCAGGCTCTAATAAAAGAGGACTTCATCCTACCTTGTTACGCCAAAGTCAGTCTGAAATCTGGTGAAAATACAAGACACAGACCCCTCCAATAACAAACATAAACTTACATGGGAGGAGGTGCTAGGGAAAACGTCTTCCTGGACTTTGTGGTTGACCAGCAGAAGCTTCAAAGTATTTGGGTTCCTTTTGCAAAATAAAGCAAACTCTAAACTACTATGATTCCAGAAAACCAAGACTCTGCTATCCTGAAAATTCACATTTGAGCTAGATTTTCTGTGCAGGACTCATATTTTATTTGGCCAGCATCTCCTTGAAGTGTGCAACATTATATTTTACATACTCAGCAATACCAGTCGAAATCTGTAGCATCTCCTTGCTGAGAGAAAAGCAGAGGGAAAAATAATGAATCATTGCACTGAAGTAATTCTGATCTGGCCTGGGGGTATATTATGACGAGGTTTCACTATCTGGTATGCTTCCAGAGGTTTCCATTTCCTTGCTGTCACTTCCTTTCACATAAGCGTTGTCTGAATTTTGTTCTCAGCTGTCAAGCACTCTGGAGATGCCAGGAGACTGACAGCTACTTGCACAAGTGTACTGTCCTACAACACAGCTCTCCACCCTGGCCCCACAATCCCTGCCAGTGCTGCCAGTTCCCTCCAGCGTGACACCAGCCACCAACCCGCTCCCTGCAAGAAGGACCCGGGCAAGGAGGTGCCTCATCTCCTAGCAGGGAGCAGGTGAAAAGAATTGTCTCTGTGGACAGCTTTGTTCTCTGGTGCAGACTCAGTCCAGGGTTGCTCCCTGCTGGCAGACATGTCCTCAGCACTGTGTGGCCACCCTGAGCAGCCTCACCAAAGCGGGCAGCCAGTGGCTCTCTGAGTTGACAAGGGATTGGACACAGAGGGGAAAGGCTATTCTTGTTCTGTATCCACACTGTCCCACAAGGTCTTGTGGGTTTGGAATGCCTTCAAGGAAGGGTCTTTGCCTGGGCAAGAAGTTCAGGGTTCCAGGATCCTTTGCTCTTTAGACAATCACCCGCCTTCTCTCACAGACACAGGATGACAATGACACGATGACAATCAAGCAGCTTTTCGCTAGACCTTGTCAAACAAGGAAGGCAAGACCCAGTAACAAGACCCAGCCAAATTTTATCCAGGCCAGTTGATTGAGAGGTTAATTAAGCATTGCTGGAGCCAGGACCAGCAGCTCAATCACACCTTCTGAAGCAAATTAGGACCAGGCAGCACCAGAAGTGGGCCATAACACAGAGATGGAGCCTCCCAGCACACCAGCCTAGCTGCAAGTCAGCAAACATTTTAGTGTGTAGCTGGCTGTGAAATAGCTGATACAAGTCTGCCTGAGAGAAAGATGCCTTCAGTTTATCAAGACACCAGGTCTCAAAATTTGGTTGTCTATGTCAACATAATGCTACAGACTCTGATTTTCTACATGCTGTCATAGACCACAGCTGTTCAGAGTTGCCTGCCCTGTGGGGAGGAGGTAAAGGATGAGTCCTGCAGTTGCCATTGGTTGCATTATCTGATTCTACAGTCAGTGCCTGCCAGTGGGAGGATTTTCCTCTCTAGAGGTGTTTGAAAATTTTCCAGGCTGAAAGCTTCTACCTCTGAGCTGGTGCTGTTACCTCCCAGAAAGACAAGGATGCACCCCTTTGTTGGTGGTTCCTGAGGTGACAGCAGCTGTCAGACCAAACAGAGAAGGTGGACTTAACAGCTGAAAGAAACTGGCTATTATTCTGTCAGGTAAAATGTCTGTGTGGATGCTGACACAGCTTGACTGCTCTCCCATCAGTCTTGTTAGGAGCTCATTTTATTACGCTTTGTTATTGAAAGGCTGAGTTCATTTTGGGACCTCTTAATTACAATGCTGCCTGCTTTGGAAATAAAACCTGCAACGTTGTCTGCAAGCAGTCACAAAGCAGAGAATTATACCAGGCAAGCTAAAAAAAGATGTTGGAGGCAAACCTTCAGCTGTAAAGGTCTCCAATTTATGGCAAGGCAGGTTACTGCAGGGGCAGTGGAGCTGAGTCACTCCATGTTAGGATGATGAAGATGGGGAGCAGCGCCCCGGGTAAGAACCATGGTAGAGCACAGCACTATGTCAGCATTTCCCATGCTAGTACCTGGTGTCATAGCCTTTGGGCAGCTGGTGTGAAAAACAGGAACGCAGTTAGGGGGACATCCTGCAGGTTTGGAGAGAAAGGCAGGCAGGAGGCAGGAGAACAGATCAGGTACAAGGTGAGGAATTTGCGTGCATTACAGATAGCATGGGCACCTGCAAACTTGGTAAACACATTATTTTGGAGATCATTGAGGTCAGATGCTTGCAGTGGGAGCCCATTCTAAGCAATGTTTCCTGCCAACAAAAAAAAAAAACCCTGCAAACTCTATGGAAAGCATTCAGGCAGCTGCAGAGGCAGGGAAGGGGTGGGGGAGGTGGTGAATGTGCAAGCGTATGGATCAACCATATGAAGTTTAAGAAGGGCAAGTGCCAGAGTCTGCACCTCGGATGGGGCAGCCCTGGTTCTGTGTGCAGACTGGGGAATGAGTGGCTGGAGAGAAGCTATGTGGAAAGGGACCTGGGGTCCTGGCTGATGGAAAGTTGAATCTCAATGAGGAGTGCCCTGGCAACCAGGAGGGCCAACTGTGCCCTGCGGGGCATCAGGCACAGCATCACAGCTGGGCAAGGGAGGGGATTGTCCCACTCTGCTCTGCACTGGGGCAGTCTCACCTCAAGTGCTGGGGGCAGTTTTGAGCACTGCAATATAAAAAAGACATTAGGTTATTAGAGAGTGTCCAAAAGAGGACCACAAGGATGGTGAGGGGTCTGGAGGGGAAGCCTTGTGAGGAGTGGCTGAGGTTACTTGGTTTTTTCAGCCTGGATAAGAGGAACTCTCAGGGTGGTTTCTGGGATCCTCAGGAGAGGAAGCAGAAGGGAAGGTACAGATCTCTTCACTCTAGTGACCAGTGACAGGACTCAAGAAAACAGTATGAAGCTGAGTCAGGGCAGGTTTAGTTTGGATATCAAGGAAAAGATTTTTCTCCCAGAGGATGCTTGGGCACTGGAACCAGCTCCCCAGGGAAGTGGGCACAGCACCAAGCCTGACAGAGTTCAAGAAGCATTTGGACAATGCTCTAAGGCTCATGGTGTGACTGTTGCAGTGTCCTGTCCAGGCCCAGGAGTTGGACTCAATGATCGTGATGGGTCCTTTCCAGCTCAGCATATTCTGTGATTCTATGATTCTATACACAGGAAGCAATTCCTAGCTTATTGTATGTCCCAGAGTATAGGGAGGCTTTCTGGAAGGGGTGGTGGGGCATCATTTCAACCAGTAAGAAAGCTGCAGCACAGCCATCACTAGAAGCACTCAAGTAAATGCTTCACCTGCCTGTCAGGGGAGTGATCCTGCCTCTTCTACATAGGCACAGTCATAGGACAATAAAGGACTAACATATTAGGTGCCTGTCATTGTGCTCCAACCACAGGTCTTCTAAAGCTTCCAAGAGCACAGACAGAGTTTGCAAACCCCTCATAAGGAAACTCAGATCCTTCATGGCCAAGATAAGGGACAACCTCCCTACACTATGACTGGTCTCTGCCATCCAAAAAGACAGGTCTGCCAATTTTATGCCTTAACTGAAAAGCAGAGCGCAAGCCCAACAGTGTGACGGGCACACTGATTCGCCAGTGTATACCAAGCAGTACATACAAAACCAGTACAGGCATGCTCTGAGGCTTTTCTATCTCCAAACAACTGAGGAACAGCAGGGCTCCCCCACCAGGGCTACCCCCATTTCACTGAGGACAGCTGCTGTAAGAAGAGTCTGGGGGCGTTGGGTGCTGCTAATGTCCTCCAAATCCTTCCCAGACCTTATCAAAGAGACATGAGGACTGACACCCCACTGCAGTTTGACAGCAGACAGATTTTACAGTGATAGTGTGGGGTAAAGTGTTACTGGAAAATGTAACATTTGCAACATGTCTCCACTGAAAATCACAAGTGCTAGTGCTGTTTGTTTCCACCTAAATATATATATATTTGTAAAGAACAAAAAAGATGTGAAGAAGGGGACAAAGCATGTATGGACTCAGACAGTCCAGCCCTTGCTGTTACAGGATAAATTACTACTAGAAGGTCTCTCCTCCAGCATTTTTCGGTCTGCATATATGCATCCCAAAAAAATCGTATTCTTACCATTGTCAGTCATAAGCCAGACCAAAAAATGTAATTAGGTGTTCACTTGATATTCTACCTACATTTATTTCCTTGAGCTGTATCACATCACTCCTATTTGTATATCTTCTGCTACCCTTCTGATCAGCTCCTCTACCTCAAGTTCACACCCTTCAAATTACAGGAAGACAGTTAGGTTTCCCCCCCTTATCACCAATTTTTCATGACAAACACACTTAGTTGCTTTAATCTTTCTTCATACCTCGGCTCCCCTCCAGCACCCTAATCATTGCTGTTATTCTTTGAACTCCTTCTAGCTTGCCTGCCTCTGTGCCAATGAGATGTCTGCGGCTGAGCACCGAGGTGTGGGTGGGATCTGACCAAAGCTGCATGCTAATTTTACCATTAGGAAGATTAGGTGTCTCTGTCAGCACGCGGGTGTTCCTTCATTCACACAACGCATTGCTCCTGGCGGGGCTGTCCTCCAGCCGGCTGCAGTTTCCTACTCCCGCTATCATTTGTTGGTTTTATTTAACCAAGGGATTAAAAGCTTCCAGGACGGTAATTACAATGATCGTTCGAGTGGCACGTCCTCTGGCACGGGAAGTGCCCGCGGGGATGGGCAGCGCTCAGACAGCGCTCCCACACTCACAGTCTCTGCAAGGGATCCCCATCCACGGCAAGCTGAATCCAAGTGCAAAGGCACATGGCCTGAATGCCGCGGCCACAGGCAGAAGAACCCCTGCGGGTGTGTGGAGGGACTTGGTGCCCTTTGAAACTTGGGGCCCTGCAAAGGAAGGCTGCCTGAGCATAAGTCCGATAGCACTATCCACAAACATAGCCTGAATCTAGGGCAGGAAAGGCAGCTAGGGATGCTCTGAAGTGGCAACTGCAATCTTTTACTGTCAAGGAAAATGTAGCATAAAAGCCACCCACACGTGGCTGTAGAGTCACATTAGCTCTAGCATCCTAAGCCAGAACGAAGAGGTTTTCTGGTGATACATGACTACATGTACAGCCTGATAGCCTGTCACTGAACCACTGAGTACAGGCTGGGAAGTGTCCCACAGGTAAACGACAAAAGTCACCTGGACAGAAACACAGGGATGTAATATTTTCAATTTGTTAGCTTTCTGCATGTGTTCCAGGAACAAATTTCCGTAAACAGAGGTAATGAGTCTTGCCTGGTTTGAGACACAGACCTGAAAAGCCCTCCACATAAGGAACAGGCAGTATTAATAATATATTAGACTTCTCTTCAATACCGTTCTCATAGCTGAGAACATACATGACCCTGCACAAGCTTCATCATCTCTCATCTCTGTGCCTTGGGGGCTTCAGAGTAATTTCAAACTTTGAAAGTCTTCCCTTGCACTTGCTCCAGTTTCTGTTGTTCCTCGAGAGCTGTCTGAATTTCACAACATCACCTGAGCAGCAGATAAGTAAAAATTGCCTCAGCAGTAGAGGAGAAATCTAGGTTAATTATGTTGATAACTTAACCCCCAGGCTAATCTCTAGTCCATTAAGGTAAGCAGATGGTCAGCTCACTGCAGGGAAGAGGAAGGGAGGACAGAGTAACATCTCTCATTCACAACATGCAGGATCAGACGTGTCCCCGAGAGGATGGGCATTCCCAGCCTGCTCCCTCCTCCCACAGACAGGTTTTATTTGTGCCATAGCTGGCAGGGCGATATGGAAAGGGGAGCACAGAAGCACAAGCAGGAAAACAAAAGGCCACACAAGGTGAGAGTTATTATGTTTCAAGTAAGCAGTGCACTGGCATAGGTTGAAAATGGGGAGGGATAGGGAATGGAAAGCGCATACAGATGGGTCTTGCAGGCCGACATACTAGAAATGGGATGGTGAAACAAAATATCTGTAAAAAATACAGGTCAGAAACAATGTCATTGCAAGAATGGAGGAGACACATCTGCAAAATAGTCTCCTGACCAAAGTAGACACTGAAAGCCCTCCCAGGAGCACTGCTGCATGGGCTATGTCCCTCCCAAGGTGACAGGGAAGGAGGACCTTGTGGTCAGTGCTATGAATAGGTGTCCCAACTTCTGTCCTCAATTCTTTCAGTAATGAATGGATCAAGCAGCAGCGAGGCATTCTGTCTCAGTTTCTCCATCTGTAAAAAAATTCCTCCTACACCTTGCAGGGAGATTTTGTAAAGCTTAAATGCCTGTACAGTGTTTTTCATCCCTCAGATGAAAAGGAACTGTGACATCTCACATCTCTCTTAGCAGTCAGCCCATTTCTTCAGCAGAGAGACAGGGATGCCAGTAGCTGCTCTGCCTGCTTAAAAGCTCCATGGCTTCCATTGAAATTGCAGAAGAATCTTTATTTGTTTTCCTCCATATAAACAGCAAATCCCAGGAGGAGAATAGATGATAGGTTTGTGTGCAAACAATTGCAGTGTATAGAAGGGACTCTCCAAATCAGCAATTTTGGGGATCATTCCTCAGGGCAAACCCACCACTTCTGAACTTAATCCTCCAACCACTGTAGCAAGTAGCTTCCCAAAAACTGACACTCTGCAGGCCACCTCCTAGGACAACAAAGGTGTCCACAGCATGGACATTTAACCTTGCAGAGAAACAGAAATCGGGATCTTCAGCTTAACTGTTATTTTTAAAGGTGCAGTTCAAGAGAAACCATGATGCTGCAATGTTGCATTGCGATATTTGGGATTCTTGTGATAACCATAGCACGACTGTCAAGTTGCTAAGCAGATGTACAACGTGTACATTAAACAATTACATCTGAAGGTGATGGGACCAGCTGGTGCACATTACAGCCATTTTACTCATTTAGGGAACAGCCTGAGTAGCCTTCCCTTAAACACACACTTGGTGGGCTCCAGGTGGGCTGCACTTTGGGAAAAGCGGGGATTATAAGCAGAAAGTAGCACCTGCAGCACCACGGAATATTTACCTGGAGTACTGCAGGCAGAATCACTTGAAGGAGGAGCAGTGCTTTGCATTCAGCCAGAATGAAGCTGCACAGGTGTGGTTGGTATGCTGAGATGCAAGGGGTATAAGCCTATACCCGGTGCTGCAATGAAGCAATCTCATGGCTTTCAGACTAACACTGGCTTTCATCCACAGGCTCAGATAGGAGGTCAAGTGAGCTTACTTCTGCCTGCAGTATCTCATGTAGGCATTGTCCACATCACCTCCCTGTGAGCCTGTAAATCCCCTGCTTCTCATCTTTCCTTCCCCCTCTCTGTTCCCTTTCCATAGTGCAGGTTCTTTTGGGAGGCAGGGACATATGACACTGAGTGGCAACTCAGCGCTATTAACACAGGCACACACAGAGGGGTGGTTCACAGAAGGAATTGCTGCTTCCCTGAGGAAACTGCACACAGCTTCCCCTCCCAGCAGCACCCTCCAGGCAGTCATCCTCTCTGCACTACACCTCACGGAGTGGCAATAAAAGTGCAGCTTCTGTCAGAAAAATAAGTGCTACCGAAAGACCCCTTCTCACTGCTGAGATGTGCTACCTCTGTGTGCACCCAGCTTTGCTCAAGCAGATACAATTTAATGGCTCCCTATTCCTTCTGGTACTGCATAACCAAGTAAGCTGTTCCTCTTCTGGTTCAAATTTCAACATTAATAAAACACATTCTAAAATGATGCCTATAACCAGCAGTACCAGCCCTTTATACAAGACTGCTGGCTTATGACTGGCATGAGGAACCAGGCATCTCCCTGGGTCCTCCAACTGAGACGGCTCACTGCCTCCTTCCCCACCATCCCAGCCAGCACACTGACTTCTCCGGACTGAGGGACCCTGGGCATGTGCTGTGCTCCTTTGCGTGGCAGCACTTCTGTAGGTAGGCAGATGTCATACCCTCAGTGTCACTGACAGGTGCTGAAGTCACAGGTCCCTAAATACTCTTCCAGATACAACTTCAAGGAAAAGCTAGCAGCACTCACTCTGCTAAAACTGGCAGAACCAGCAATGGGATAGGAGCAGGAAAGCTGTCTCAGTGTGTTCCAGAGTCCAGGATGCATTTGTGGCATAAAGGCACTAAGCCTGCTCCTGTGGCTGGGTGACACCATCAGCATCATAAACCAATCACTCTGTACTGACCCTACCACATCATTTTGTGTCCCCTGTGGGAAGAATGCCATTGGTGCTGGAAGAAGAGGCAAAATGTTTTAAGTAGCAAGGAAACATCTGACAATGCAACACTGATAACAGGGATGTTAGTACATGAGAAGGAAGCATTTTGTCTAAATTCTCAAAATATTTGGCTTGTAAAAACACACAGGAAAGATCAATTTCTCCTTTGATCCCAGAAAGTCAGACTGATAATGAGCAAGTGCAGGACTCAGAACTTCTTCCACATGTGCACCAGCACTGAGCATGTTACTTAGCAAAGGCCAGACTAGAGGAGAAATTAGCAGTTGTGTTCCTCTCCCAGCACTTGTTCTGCTAAATCACAAGTGCTATCCCCTCTACCCCTACACACAGCATGGGAAAATATCAAGACACAAAGCATAAATGCAGCTCTACCATTCCAGGATGCTCCAAGGTGGGCAGGTGTGACCCTGAAGGGCCCTGAGGAGGAGGAAAGAGACACCACATCTCAGCAAGGCTTTGCTCTCCTCAATCACTTAAAGGAGGAACCCTGCTTTGGATTCAGCCCAGCACTGCATAGTGATAATTTCTAATCCAGCAGCTGAAAGATTACAGAAAGCTGAAGAAGACAGATGGTGTAGCAAAGATGGAGAAGCCCTCATTGCTTGGCTACAGCCTGTCCTTGCCGAGGTTAGGTGCAGGATTTCAGAAAGCTCCACCCTCTGTGTAAGCCACCACTTGCTCAGAGCCAGCCAGCCCCAACATACCACTGAGTTGCTGGCTCAGTGTGGGAGCAGCAGAGGCTGCTGGCAGGAAGGATTGCAGATGGCCTGCAAGGAAGAGGGATCCCTCCTCTGCACAGCCTCACAGGGTTTTTGGTTTGGGACCAGACAGGGAATAAAGACATTTTACATCCATCCAGCACTTCGCAGAGGCACAAGCACAACCCCCACCAATTCACACACTGCCTCCTTTCACTACAAGCAACAGTCAGCCTTCCCAGTTTTATCTGCTGGAAAAGGAGGCACTCAAATTTTGTACAAGTCAACATCAGAGCCTGGGACAAAGTGATGGGGGCTGCCCTGGTTTCCTGCAGCTGGCTCTGCTCTCCTCTCTGTGAGGAGCACCCATACCCACCTCGCTCTGCCCAGATGGGACACAGTGGTGGCACAGAGAAAGCTCATGTGCCAGCCAACACCAGCCTTACTCCCAGCAGGGCTGCAGGAGAAGGATGCTTAGGTCTTAGGACTTTTGCTTTTGTGGGTTTGGAATAGTCTGAGGCCTAAGTGAAAATTAATGTATGGATGGGGGTTTTTTAAACCTTCTCTCTTAGTTGTTTTTAAGACACATTAAAAACATGAGATCTCATCTTCTTAATTTTTGCCAAAGTAATCTCCTGTAAGCTAATGAAATAGTAACATCACAATCAACAGAATAGAAGCTTGAGAAGGGAAACTGAAAGAAACATTGAAAACTTGCCTTTTGCTTTATGTTAACACTTAATTAAACCAGTTGCCTGACAAACACTATGCAAAATAGCTCTTTTCCTGAAAGCCAGTGCAATTTTCAGACAAGGATGAAGAAACTTAATGATACATTTTTTCAGTCTTCCAGGAACACTCCAGGAAAATCTGGGAGACAGCTTCCTGATATTTCTCATGTGAGTAACAAGTAGAGAAAAAAACAAATGTACTCCAGGAGATTTCAGGCACCCACAGGTAATAGGACAGGCATCAGCAGCACTGCAGTAACCTCCACAAACCAGCAATGGATCAGTGAAACATGCAGAAGTCTGACAAAAGAAACTTCTCTGCTCCTAATGGCAGCATCTATTTCTTTTTATGGGACATCTTTGAAACAAGGCAAAGCAAATAAACCTGAGTCATGGCATCCAGTTCTACTCTTGGATCTCTGCAGGCTGCATGAACCTTGGCAAAACCTCTCCTGTTCCTACCCCCTAGTCTTGCCTCCTTCCAAACAAGGATTTCAGGGACATTTTTGATGCCGAAAGAGGAAAGTTCATTTTGACAGATCCAGGAGGAATAAGTGGCACTCCCTGGATTTGCACTGGCATAGCCAGGACACAAGTCCCCCTTCCTGCCCACTGAATGAGGATGCTACAGTCACATCTGGGACAAGGGTGACACAGGCTTCTTGCACTACTCCAACCATTGCAATCTGAACATGCACCCATGCCCTTGATTTAATAAACAAAACATTAGAAAGCCCACACAGAGCTCCCTGTCCCAGTTTCAAAGAAATCAAAACAAAACAAAAACAACAACCTAAAACTTAAAGCTCAGTAGACCAAGGTCCCATTGCTGAATGTGAGCGTAGTCTGAGGGCAGACAGTGCTTTATACCTCCGTCTTCTGCTTCAGCAGAATGTGCTGAGGGCGTTATTTACAGCAGAGGCATTGTTGCACACCAGTTACTCATTCTTTGGGAGCTGTGGAGGCTGCAGGAATAATGAGATAATTCTCCCCGTTTTTCCCAGCAATGGTGGGAATGAGACCGCCTTTGTCCCCTGCTCCAGACTGCACAAGCTTGGACGGTTTTGCTCCCCCAGCAGAGCCACCTTAGCTGAGGCTCCCAGGACACTTCAGCTGAGGCAGCACCCGGTCGCTCATGCGGGGGCACAAAGACTGCAGCAGACCCTGGGTATCCCCAGACAGCAGAAATTCTCTGACTGGGAAATGTCAGCCCACGGAGAGCCCAGCATGTCCCCACTCCCCTCAAAACACACATTGTGCCCTACTTGGGCGAGGATCGTCGGGAAATGCAGACAGCAGATGGGAGGGAATTAAACTCAGATTGAGGAGAGACTCAGGCCCCCCAGAACTGAGACTTATTCCTGGCAACACACAGCTGAAAAGCACTTAGATATCAGCAGTCCTTGTTAATTCACCAGAGGGTATTATCCAAGCTTGTTACAAGATTGATGTTCAGTGTGCTACAATCATTTAATAGTTACCCCCAGCACTTGGCCTGGATAGGCATGCAAAATCTAGTAGCCAGAAGTTGTTTCTCTTCCTTGCTTGATCATTTTGCTGATCTCTTGGCCTGAGCACAATAGATCAGATTAGAAGGCTTTCTTTCTTTTTTTTTTTTTTTTCTTTTGGCTTCTTAGTCTCCTTAAACGAGATTCACACTTCTGCAGGCCACTTGTCATCACTGTCGGGACCATTAATTAGAGCTGATAAGAACCTGCATTACCTTCTGTGGCACAGAAATGGCATTGTGGAGGAGCAGCTTGAACCAGGAGCTTGACAGAGCAGCCACCCTCCCTTACAACTCAACACATACAATGGCTCCACACGCATTGAGGCAATCTAGAGCTCACTGGGAAGCCAGGGAAAGGCGGTGCAGTTGCCAAACCTGACAGCAAAAGTGCAGCTGGAAGTCCTTAATGTAAAGTTACAGGCTGCACTGCTCTTGCCTGCAGGTGGACTAGATGGGCCCTTCCACCCTAATTCTTTCCACCAACCTGAATTTCAGAGAAGGCACAGCACTGCAGGCTTCATAGACTACAAAGCCACCATCATTAGGTAACACCTTGATGCAATATTCCTTTTATTTCAGCTAGCATGGTGGCTCACTGCTCTCCTATGGCTGAGGAGCTCAGCAGCAGCCACAGCTACACCTCACACTCAGCAAACCACTCAGCTGCAAGGCTGTTTGCAATGGATGGCAAATCACCATCCTTGTGGCAATCCTTTCCCACCATCACATCTTCTGGCTGTCACCAGCCCCCAGCTCAGAGGAGCCCCTGTGGGCCTGACAGCCGCCTGGGCACAAGCACAACAGAGCCACTCACCCCAGGGCTGCACACAACAGCTGCATTTACAGGGACTGGGCCCGTGACTTGTTGAAGCTATTTCAGCTGGAAAACAAACCCCCTTTTTCTGCTCACCCTTGTTTTTAAGTGGGCATCAGGCACAGGAGAATGATGCTGGCTTTGCACGCAGCTGTGGCACCCACACCCTGTACCACTGGCAGCAGGAGAGCTGCTCACTGTGGGACGCAGCACTGAGCTCTGCAGGCACACGGCCCATTTACATCCTCAGCTCCCCAGAAAAGGGCAACTCTCCCTGAGGGCTCCCGCCTGCTCACCAGGGAAAGCTACCAGGCACCAGGGTCCTCTGCCTTCCTTTTCTGGGACAGCAGAGGTAGGCAAATGAGGAGGGACTCAGCAGGGCTGTGAAAGGGAAGAAGCTAAATATTTTTGGCAAATAGAGAACACAAGCTGAAAAAAAAAAAAACCAGACAAACTGTGTAGATGACTCTATGAAACTGATTTTAAAAGAAAAGGCAGGTCTAGTAGGTCAGAATTACTTCCTCCAGTACACCCAGGTTTCTCTGTTTGTCTCTTCCAAAGTAACTGAAGAAGACAATAAAATGAGTTCCTTATGATATCCAGGTGGTAATTAGCTCATAAAGGGAAGAGGTGTAGATTTTTAGGGACAAAACAGGAGTTGAAACTCATAGCTTTGCTTCTATTCCTCTTTCCACTTCCTGTCAGCAACCAAAGCCTCGGTAAAAGAAAAGCCCACACATCCCTCTCCCAGCCTGCCTTTTGTCTCTTTCAAACTAGGTGAGAGCCATCAACCTTCCAGCTTGCTTCCAGCAGGAAAATCCAGCCCTGTGCCCAGGAGAGGGCTGGCTGGGATGTCTCTTCCCCACCAAAACTCTCAGCCACCCCGGCCTACAGCTGTGCTAGCCCTGCAAAGCCAGGCTGCTGACCTTTTCCTGGCACAAGCCTCTCCGCACATTTCATCAGGGGATTGTTGTTTCCTCATGGGTTCCTCATTTAAGAACATTATATTTGGAGCTCGGATAGAAAGGATCCATTTAACCAGATCTTTTATTCCCTCTCTCACCCACATGTACACACGTGCCGCTCCCCCATGGCCAGCTGTCTGTGCACACACACACACCACACATGCCTTTTGGCTGCCTCCCATCACATTTGGTTTAATTAAACACCCTGGAGGCTTGTTTCTAAACACATATTATTGATAGATTTTTGGTTTGTTTGTTTGGGTTTTTTTTTAATACCCCGACTGCTGCAATTCTGAACTAAATATGGTAAATGACAAAATTCACAGGGGGAGAGAGAGGGAAGGAGGGGGAACACAGCAGCCCTTAGATGTGAGCAGCTTGAGGACACAGGCTACATTCGGAGTAGGATGCAGGAAAACTTGGTGGTAGTCCCCAAGGAAGCCAGACCCCCACCACAGACTGCAAGCACCCTGCCAGTCCTTGGATGAATTGCATCCCAGTCACTAGGAAGGAAGGACTGGAAACACCATGCAATTTCTGACAGTCTGGCAATGGGTATTTTGATATGAAAAGGTCCTACAAGGAGAAACTTAACCCTCCTCTTGGTGTCCTGTGCTGCTGAGCTTTAACTGCAGAGTGCCCAGGGACAGGAATGCACACAAAGCACTCCACTGACACCCTGCAATGTTCTGCCTTCACCATCAGGAGGAATTTCTTAGGCAAAAGTGCCCAGAAATTTGAAAAAGTAAAATGTGCCCTAAACTACTGAGAAGGAAGAAAAACCCCACCAGACTGCAGATCTGCCATACCAATCAGAGAGAGAAATGCCCTCCTGACCCTACAGATGACTAACAGACAGTCTGAAACATGAGATAAAAGCATGTGCAAGAAAGGCTAAGCTTATGACTGTTGTCCAGGTAAACTGAGAAAGCCTAGAAGGAAATCCCTCCAGGGATGCCAGCACTCAGGCTGGAAAGATCCTTTCAACTCCAGTTGGTGCAGGCTTGCCTGTCCAACTGAGGCTCTGGTTTCCAAGACATCTAGTGCAAGTGACATAGTGAGATAAATTGGGTGTATTATTTACTCAAAAAAATTGCTCAGGTTTTATGCTGGCTGCTCATTTTCATGCTGGATCCAAATCCAATGCCCTTGCTGAGCCAACACTGAAAGAAGAAAAAGGTTTTACTTTGTGAGAAGGCAGAAAAAAGAAGCAACAATAAACCACATGTCACTGCCGAATATCTCTGGGAGAACTCACATTATCCCTGAAAAGACAGAAGAACAAGGATACTGGGGTGGGGGGAAAAGGGAGAAACTCCAGACTACTTTTGCAGTGCTGGATATTTGTGTAGCAGGAAAAGCATTTCATTTCCATGCAGCAGCTGCTGCTGCACAGGCCAAGAGGGCAGGTGAGGGAGAAGCTGCAGGTTGGAGTGATCAAACCATCATGCCATGAATGCTGAGTCTGAATGCTGCAAAGAAAGGGAAACTGCCAGGAGTCTGCCCTGCTCTGCCCATCCAGTGACTGCACAAGGGTGACTCCACATGCTCCCCCAGCCTGCCCTAGCTTGTAGCACACTTGGCCCACCTCCTGGGTTTGCTGCCAGGCTTAACTCAGCATCTGCAATGGCCCATGATGAAAAGCACTGTCAAAAGCAGTGCAAAGCACTGCATACACTGGTCTCCGACAACACTTGCCAACTGTTTTGCGCATCACAGGGCAGACAAAGGCTCACCACACACAGCACTGGGAGTCAGGCTCAGCCTGGTCCAGCACCCATGGCAACAAAAGCCCCATGCCTGAGTTGACACTGGGTTTAGTAACACACCACAACCTCCAGTTTACGCTTTTGCTAGAAAAATGACCCTGAGTTCAGGTCTGTTGGTTAGAGCCTGGTGCTAAAATAACCCCAGAATGCCAAGGTTGTGGATTCTATCCCTGTATAGGTCATTCACTTAAGAGCTGGACTTGATGATCCTTGTTGGTCCCTTCCTACTCAGAATATTCTGTGATTCTCATACCAGACTGCACCTTATCCTCAGACAGCCTTCCTACTCCTCCCACTCCTCCTGAGAACACACCTCTGCTATTTTAAGTTTTATTCCTTGAAATAAGGGGCATAGCTTTGATGAGCACAGGCACAAGCCAGAAGCAGCATTGACCCATGGTATGGCTGAGCAGCACCTGTGGGACCTGTGCCAGAGGGAGCATCTCATCTTACCCCTCAAGGGAGGGCACAGGATCTCTCTCTGCCATTGGGGCTGCCCAGGGGATTAACCCACAGTTGTTCCTTCGTGATGAGGGAGGAGGGAGGCATGTGAGACCAGCTCAGTGTGCCTGGTACTCTCCATCAATCAAAGGGATGAAAGTTGCAGGAACCAAGGCCAGAAAGTGCCTCAGCTGAGCTGAGATATAACTGGTAACCACAAAACTCGGCAACATTCCTGCTCTGTAGTCCTGCACAAGCTCAGAGATATTCAGCTTTACACACCCACCCCCATCCCAAATACTCAAGGAATCCCTGAGTAGCAGCACTGAAGCCTAGATTCCTGCAGCCTGATGGCTTGCATATTCTTATGCCTAATACTCTGCCTAAATCCACATTATAGGCTTCCTTTCCCTCAGTAGGGTTTCCTTTCTTAATCTGTCCATATGATTTGATGACTTCTGGCAAATGCATATTTTGGAGACTCCTGTCAAGCAGTGCTAAAAGTGGCAACAAGGTACAAAGCTAAAAAGGGGAATAAGACAGTGCAACTTCACAATTCTTTCCTCAAAGTAAAACTAGGGTAAAAAAAGGATCCTGCAAGTTCACTGTTTAGCTACAGCACCAATAAAAGCCCTAGAACCTCAAATCCTGTCTGGAAAGTTTGGGCTAAATAGCAGTATCTGTTCTTGGCTTAATTTGGGCAGTAGATTTTTCATTACTTTGAAATACTTTACACATTTGAAATGAATTGTGTAAGAGAATATTGATGTCCTTTTCCTCATCTGACTTAATTCCTTCCTGCCCATTCCAGGCTACACATGACCATTGGGAGGTGGGAGTGCAGGCAAAAATTAAAGCGCTGCAGTGGAAATCCAAAATACTGTTCCTCACCAAAGGGACAAGCCAAGACTGATGCCTGGGCTGTAATAAGAAGGTCAGAGCTAGACACATCCATGCCTGATCCCACAGGGATGGAGAGCAACCTCATACCATGGCACAGGGGCATCACCCCACAGGACACCAGTGGGGAAAAAGGGACAACCTCCTGGAAAGGAGCTTCAGCCCAAGGTCTCACACAGCCCTTTTCCATTCTGGAGGTCAGGTCTTACAGCACAAGCACCTCAGCGCTGTTGCTGTTTAGGCACCGGATACGGAGGTGAAGGCAAAGAGCAGAAACTATTTCAGGTTACGTGAACCCATCTCCACCAAATAGGATTACCAGACACAATCCAATTGGCTGAGGTGGGTCACAGAGCTGAAAATAGTTTTGTACTCTTGCCCTCTTAGCTGGTAAATAGCTTTCAGCCCCCAAAAGTGCTGAGTTGTGCTATGCATTGGTGGAAACAGCTTGCACAAAAGTGAGACGGCTTGAGGACAAGGAAGGGGAAACCTGGGCACTGGGTGAAATGCTGCTGTGGCATATTCGGGTCAAAAGGACACCCTGAAAGGATTGGGGAAAAAAAAGAAAAAACAAAAAGCCAAATGACAAAAAAAAACAAAAACAAAAAAAAAAAAAAAAAAAAAAAAAAAAAAAAAAAAAAACACACACCCCAAACAAATTAGTTTGAAGTTGCAAACCACTCAGTTTAATCTATGATTTCTATTTATGCACATCTCATACAAAAGCCCGAATAGTTAGTCTGGGACTAGAAATACAGGAAGCAGCATAGAACAGAATTTACTGGCACACAGAGCCTGGCCCTCTTAACACAATCCCCTTCACAGACTGATCAAGACTCCTCTTAAAGCCTGTCTGCGAGTTTTGTTCCTGTTGTTCTGTTTGGAAGCTGCTCTCCAAACTTCCCTCACCTAACAGAATGAAACTGTGGTTTAATTCCTGGACTAGATTACCACAATTGATTTATCGGAGCCTCTACTGTTGCAAACACCTTCCCTTAGCCTTAAAAACTCTTCCCTTTTCACTCTGTTTACCTGCTAACATATTTAGAGAGCACTCTCATACTCCGCTACCATTTTCCTCAGGCTAAACAGTCCAAGCTCTTCTAATCTCCCCTTGTAGGACAAGCTTTCCATTGCCTCATCATCCTGACAGGCTTGCTTCAGCACAAGTGCAGCTTCTGCTTAGCAAGATGATCTAAGAGCAAGTGCCTCTGCTCAAAGAAGTCAAGGTTTTGAGAGGCTTCTTCTTTGTTGCTGTTGATTAGTTTCTTTGTTGGTTGGTTGCTGGTTGGTTGTTTAAAACAAACTTTCTCCCTTTGTTTTGGTCACTAGATTTTTCAATGTCAACATTTTAGCCTTCTCTAATCTCAGGGGATTTGCATTCTTCAAGCTTTTTAAAAGCTCCCTGCGCTCAGCTATCAGGACAGCCCCAGTACAGCCCATCAGTTGACTGTCTTGACACCACGGCCATTGAGATGATGGGAAGGAGGGGCTGAGGCTGGAACAACTTAATTTTTGCCCTTGAGCACAGGCAATTCAAACAGGAACGGCAGCCTAGCTGTCAGCACAAGGCAAAAGAAAAACATGCTCACAGCAACCCTGAACAAGAGCCTTTATCCCACCAAACTCACCAGGATGGAGAAGCGAGTGGGGCTCAGCAGGGCTGTCTTCTTCCTCCTGTCCCTGCTCTGCCTAGCACTTACAGGATGCTAATGGCACAGGCTCACTCCCTCCTGCTCCATTTCCATTAGCATGGGATGATGCAACTAGACTTTTACTGCAATTTGCTGAGGAACACTGCTGTCCAAACTGATGAAACAGCAATTCAGCAGAGGACGCAGGAGGCACTTTAGAGAAGTGGCAGGGACACCAGACAAGCTTTCACCACATTTATCAAAGTGCCAGCAGTTTCATTTCAAGGCAGAAGTGACAGTTATAAATAATGAGAAGAGCTACTCTGCATCTAGAGTATTTTAATAAATAAAAATGTAAAAAAGAAGCCTAAAGAGCACAGTTAGTTCTGCTTCTGCAACCTTTCAGGTTTTCCAGCAATGTATATATCAATGATTCTCTCCTTTGTAGTTCCTGACAGCACAACTCCCCCTGGATGATGGACCTTTAGCACAGACATGATCTTTCACTTCCAGTGTAGGTTTCTGCACTTTTACTGGCAAATGCAGAGCTCTGTGATTGGGTGCACACACACGTGTGTGCACTTGCATATTATCTCATTGAGAGCTGCTTGCTCACCCTTCAGGCACAGAATAAACCAGACCAGGCACTTTGCTGCACACTCTAAGTTTATGCACACTCGCTTCCGATCGCTACTGGTTTTGAGGATGGCACTATTTTTTGACAAAATAGATCCTATTTTGTCATCCAATTTTAACTCTTTGTGAGGAATGGCAAAGGAAAGAGTAGGAAAATACCTCCTGAAACACAGCTCAGCCAATGTCCCCCCTGCCTGCCTAGCAGTATCCCCATTGCCTTACTCATGAGGCAATTTCAAGGATAGATGACACAATGCTTAGCAGTCTTCCAGCACAGGCTCAGAGGGCAACAAAAGCCCACTCAGAGCATCAGAGCAACCTTTCAAATACCACACTTCCTCACACACTGTTAAAATACAGCTTGACCTCGTAGGACAGCAGGACCACCACACAAGTACATGCAGCAGCACACACACTGCCCACACCACATCCTGCTCTAAGAGGATTCCAGAGCACTCACACACATCACTAGAGGTGCAGCACGGTTCTGGCGGTGCAGCCTGTGACCTCGGTCACTGGAGGTGCACCACTTCAAATGCTGTGCTTCATTCAGCCTTTGCAAGTCTTGGGGAGCTCGGTCTCTCTGCACACCCTGCAGCTCCTGCCCTTTCACGCCCAGCTTGACTGATGCCCATCCTATGCATGGTAAGTATGCCCTCTCTGCTAATGTAATTCACACCTAATTAAACCCCTGCAGAAAGGAGGCATTTTCTCTGTGACTTGCTGCTAGTTGTCTGCACAAACTTACTGAGATGCAGCAGTGGCTGCTGCCACAGCATCCTTCCTGCAAGAGAGACAGGAAGGTGCTGTGGGGAAGGAAATTGCTTCTTATGGAAAAATTTCTTATGGAAAAACTTCACTGATGCAGAATTAGAAGTGCCAATCCACTGGAACTTCCCAGTCCCCTCATCCAGCACGGCAGGCAGAGTGAGCTGGAAGCCAGACTGCAGCATCTGCTGCCAGGGTCCTGGGTGTGCTGGAGAAATACACCTGCTGTGCCAGTGGCACCCACCTCTCCTTCCCTGGCTGTTCAAACATACCTGGATCTGCAAGAAGCAGCACACTGTTACCAAAATCATGAAACCCTAACAGGCATAAACTGTTTATTCTCCCTCATTGCCTACTCTCAATGGTAGTCACTGCAGGTTGTGTGATAAAGTAAGAGAGGCACAACAAACAGCTCCCAGAGCTCTGCTTCTTTATGGATGTAAAAGACCAAAAAAAACCCAAAACCCCAGGGAATGGAGCAAACTGGATGCCAATGTCACAAAAATAGTAATTAAAAAAAATTAAAAGGGAGGAAAAGTAAATAACCTTGAGTCAAAGTACCCAAGTATCACTGTGCAGCTGAAGAGTCTGCTCGTCTTGGGAAGGGTTTCTTTTCTTAGAGAATGTGTCCTGCTGAACTGCACAGAGATGAGCATGAAGAAACACTCCCTTCCCAGCAGAGGAAGTGTAAATTCAGAATGCAGCTGTCAAGAGAAAACACTGAGCTGTTTCCAGAACCATATTTATGGCTGAATTTAGAGGGGTTTATATTTAAAGAAACTGTTGGGTTTGGGTTTTCTTGGTGGGTAACTTCTGCATTTCCTTTTACTTAATTGAGAGTCACTCAAGTCACCCAGGTGATAACCTTGTGTAGATTCATTCATAAAACTAAAATGCAACAAGCTGAGCTGAACAGCTGACAGTCTAGAGTTAAAGACTCCTAATCTGGAAATGAAATGCTGAAGGTTCTCATAGCAACATCATCTCAGGGCTTTATATGTTCAATACCCAGCAAAACAGTCTTCTAAAAATAAATTTAAAAAACAAAACCACAAAGAAATATTCACACTGAAATTATAGTCTTCTCCAAGTGCAAAAAAGACATTATATTATTTCCTAAATGTCACAATTTAGAAACCTATTCATCTGTGACATTTATATTACAGTAACACAAGCATCTGTATTTTTCTCTTCTTGAGTTACCAACAAATTCCACTGAGTAAAGAAAAAAAAAAAAAAGAAAGAAAAAAATATCAGCTCAGTTACATATTCTGTCTTACACATAACTGGAGCTGCTTGCTCTGAACGAGTTCCAGAAGCTGCACCAGAGCAAACTCTGTAAGAGGGGGTGCAGCATTCAAAAGCTATCTGGGAAGAAGGTCCTCTCATGCAGGATCTATACACCCCAGAAATACAAAGATTTCAATAATTTGTTGTCTGTGTTAAAACTTGCCTGAATTTTCCATACTGAAAATTATCACAGGATTCCAAGAATTCCAGTGGGACTCGAACTTATTTTTCTCTGGGCGCCTTGTGCTTCATCATTTGGTAATGTTAATATAAGGTCTGATCCTGCTGAGCTCTGAGTATCCACGGTGCTCCCTGGGGAAGTCTGTGGAGGCTGCCAGCTGAAGTGCTGAGAATAAGAGCACTCCAGCCCCTATAGCCTCAAACAGCACCAAGTGCTGAGCTGTCTCAGAGCATGCTGCCACTAACAGAAATTTGGAAACATTTTTTTAATGTTTGTATTTCTATCCCTTTTTTCTTCCTCATGGCAAAGAGCAAGAAGTGCTCTTCTAATAAAGAAGTTGTGACTGACTTTCCACAGTAATTTCCATCCTTTTATATTACAAATAACTCCTCCCAAAAGTTGAAAATAAAGGCACCGTCCTTCACACCACCACTCAGAGCACCAACCCCCAGAGCCCAGGAAGCAGGGAATGCTGGATTTTCAGTGCTTCTGCTAGGAGCAGAGAAACAGTCTCTGACCTGCTCCAGGCCTCCACCACCAACCTGAATGAGCCCCACACTGCCTTCAGAATTCAGTGCCACCCCTGGCCCACCAGTCCTATCAGGCTGCCAGGATGGGATGGAAGACAAGAAGGTGAAGGCAAGACCTCCAGACCCCTGCATATGTTCCATCATTTGTGTGCTGCAGAGGGGTGTGTATTCACTTGAATCAAGATCTTCTTCAAAAAAGGGAAATCAGAACTGCAGGAACTCAGCACCCAAGCAATAAATGAGCAGTACTCAGTGGAAGAACTAAGAAAGCTGAAAAGAGGTGTAGCTACATTAAAACTTATGTTACCAGAAGCAATGATTACCTTTACTTCTGAGCAATTTACCCATACACACAGAAGAGAAAGGTTTCTCCTTCATGTCTGCTGGGAGCTAGCGATTTAACACATTATAACCGGTTTTAGTGGGCTTTGTTTGCTGCCAGCCTTGGCAGAGGTCTGCCTGGCCTCATCACTGTCCCCACGCTCCAGCTGGCTCTTCCTACAGCAGCAGAGAGGGAAGCCTGCTCTGCTGCTGCCCCTTCTGTGCCTGCTCCACTGAATTTAAATGTCATCAGTGTGACACTGTCTGGGGAGGAACACAAACAAACCTGGAATCCCTTACCTCTACCCACAGAGGAATAAAAAACAACCAAAAACCAAAAACTGATTCACAAAAGCAGCACCCGCAGTCAGCCTGGGACATCGCAGTGTCTGGAGCTCCTACATGGCTTGCCAGTTGGGGTTTCTCATGCCACCAAGGGCTCCTGGATGCTAAAAGCAGCAGGAAAAGTGGGCAAGTTATTCCACACCTCGCTGGGAAGTGGAGCTTCCCTGTGGTGGAGGATGGATCATGACACCTGCACCAGCATCATCTAGAAGGAAAACTCAACAAAAATTAGCAGAAAACTCAAAAAAACCCCGCAATCGGTTCACTGTGGAGACAGCCCTGACAAAGGCTCTGAGTGGTGGGATGGGGCAGGAGGCTTTGCCCACTCTCAGCAGTCCCAGGGCAGGTCAGGTGTTGCTCCTCTGTCCTGCCTTTACCCTGAAACCTTGGAGTTGGGGAGGTGCACCTGCATGTCTGGAAACAATGCCAATCCAGAGAGCTTGCTGCACGGCAGGATGTGGTTTTTAGAAGGGAACTTCAGGAACAAGGCACAGGTCAGCTTTGACCTGAGGCATCAGCATGAATAAGGAGACAGAAGCCCTGGCCAGGATACGGGCTCACCCCCCTGCACGCACCTGCTCATCCTCCAAGCCTTTGGCAACGGACCCCATCTCATCCTATCCCCTGCTACCACTCCAGTCTGACTTATCCCTCCCTTTTCTTATTACCTCGGTGCCGCACGAAAACCAGCTGCAACTCAAACAAGCCTCTGCTAGACCATAAAGGCAGAAGTGGGAACAGGCTGGGACTGCTCCAAATGAGTGGCATGTTGCCCAGGGCCCGGAGCCTGTCCCCCACCAGTCCGGCGCGCCGGGCTTCAGCGGAGGGGCTGAAAAGCCGCATTGAGGACAGCGGGGACGTCAGGGCTGGCTGAACATCCCGTCCGGGAACAGTGGGCTCCTTGTTCGCTCGCCGGGGCGGTGGGGAAGCCTCAGCAGAAAGGCTGGTATTCAAATGGAAATCAGGGCCTTGCACCCAGCCGGGAGGAGGAGGAGGAGGAGGAGGAGGAGGGTCGCTGGCTCCTCACAAACAACAAGAAGATCGCTGGGAGACTGAATCGGGAAAAGGATGGAGGAGGGGGGAGACGCTCTCCGGCACATACACGGCACAAGTGGATGCTGGAAGGGCGAGAACAAGTGAGAACAAAACCCTTTGCTGGTGAGCGCCCAGTGTAACTTGCCCCGTGAGAAGCAAATGCGGTAAGGCTGAGCATCTAACATGCTCATGATCCCAAAACCACATCCCAAACTCAAATGAGCCACATTACACGTGAAAGAATAGCAGCTGCAAGGAATAAGACCTTGTGCCCATGGTCTTGTAGCAGACCTGGCACAGAGACGTGCTGATAACTCAATGCAAAAATGGTTTTCAAGTTCCAAGAAATGTCTTGCTCTTCTTTAAGCATTAGAACCTGTGGATCCATTCCTTCCTTTTCAATTGTTTTTCTCCTGGTGGAGGAGTGGAACAAGGTGAGAGGAGGGGGTAGTATCATCAGGAATTTGTGTTTGATTATTACATTATAACACAACTTTCCAGTATGCAAGGAAATGCAGCAGCTCTTCACACAAGCCGTCTGAGTGAGCAATTCAGAAATGGAATAAATCAAGGCAAACCCTCAATTAATTAAACCAGAATTAAATTAATTAAGAGGAGACATTATGACTTCAATCACAGGAAATTCTACAAGCCAACCTGTGGCTTTATTTTCACAGCTGTGCTTGTGCTACTCTGTGCTGCTATCAGTCAAAATTAATTCTAGGTAGAATCATGGAATTCTATGGTTTGGTTTGAAAGGGATATTAAAGATCATCTAGTTCCTGTCCCCCTGCCATAGGCACAGACACTTTCCACTAGACCAGGTTGCTCAAAGTCCCATCCAACCTGGCCTTGAACACTTTCAGGGATGGGGCATCCACAGCTTCTCTGGGCAACCTGTGCCAGGGCCTCACCACCCCCACAGTACAGAATTGCTTCCTAGTATCTAATCTCAACCTACTCTCTTTCCCTTTGAAGCCATTACTCTTTGTCCTATCACCACACACCCTTATAAAAAATCCTTCCCCAGATCTCTTGTAGCCCACTTCAGGTACTAGAAAGTGCTCTAAGGTCCCCCTGGAGCCTTTTCTTCTCCAGGATGAACAACTCCAACAAGAGCCTGGGAGACACCAGCTGTCCTACAGAGCCCAGCATCTCAGGTCAACTTCTCTCTCCTCACCCCAGTCTCCATCCTGGATCAGGCTTGACCAGGAAGGGAAATATCTTCTCCCCAGTCTTGATGACATCCCTTTCCCATGCATGATTTGTCCACCCAGGGCACTGGAAAAAGGTAGAACCTAAAAGTGACCTTTAGTTGGCATATTCCTATCTTGGTCATGAGCAAATACAAAAAGTTGGGGTTTGGTATTCTTTTTTTATTTGGTCTTGGAGTTTCAGAGTAATTCACTGGGACTTACTCCAAAGTTCAATTATCACAGGACAAGATCACAGGCTGCAAGAAAAAAAAAAAAAAAAACTGAACTCTGTTTTTTAATTGGGCTCACTAGGAACCACCTAGGTCATCCACAGGGCAGATATTCAAAATGGAAGTGTAAAAAGCAAGGATTAAAGAAACAAATAAAACATGTTTGTCCTGTCCACCTTCTCCCTCCACTTTAGTAAGTAATTGCTCACTATGTTTCTCATTCACTCTGTTTCTTAGCTATCTAATGGACAACAGGAACATTCTTGGAAACAGAAGTTTGGACAAATGCAGCAAAGCTTCATTTTCCTAAAAGTCTGCCATTCTCCAACTCCACCAGTAGGTAGGAAAGTCTTTATCTAAACCATTTTAAAAAAGTACAAAGTCCCATGGACAGACAGAACAAAAGTACATCTTTTCAAGGCTCACTGATGTGGGAGGGAGGTTGGTTTGGTTAAAAAGCTAAGCTTCCATACTGGGAGAGACTAATGATTTCTGCAGAGAAATGAACACTCTCCAGCTGTGTATTCCCCAAGGAATTAAGAGCCACACCAGCCATATATTCAATAGCTATTTATGTGCAAGGAAAGCACCTGGAGATCAGAGGACAGGAAAGGAGAGGGGGATCTCTTGCTGCCATTGATTCTTGTAGGAGAAAGCATTTCAGTTATCTCCAGGCAATGCCTGGTGTCCATTCTAGCCCTTTTACTATCTGTGATTGCTTCACAACACACCATTCATAAAAATTATTTACTCTCAATTCATTATACATTTGAAAATAATTCATTCTTAATTCACAATCACTTGGTGAATGATTTAAGGAAAAAAATCCCTTTCAATTTGAGAGAGAGTTAGTCTGCCTGCACCTGCCCTCGATGTGGTCAGTAATCTTGACCACAGGGTGCTGTGTCTTGTCACAATCTGACAGCAAGAAACCAGGAAAGCTAAATAGAAAATTTTCCTCCTTACTCTCGGGAATGCCATGCAGCAAATAGGCATCTCCCAAATACTTATGCAACTGACCTGCCTGTAAGAATATTTAGGAGCAAGCAGACAAGGACAGCCAGACCCCACAGTTTCCCTGCACACTAAAGAGTATTTACAGACCCCGCTGAGCAGCAGGATCCAGCTCACTGGAGCTGACAAAGCATGGTGATCTCAGCATATGTTTCACAGGCCTTGATGCTTTTTCTCCACAATGGAGAAGTACAAGTGGGAAGGGAGGGATAATGCCATGCCATCAACTGCTACTGGAGCCGGTTTGATCAGATTCACCTCTCACCTCCAACCAACCTGCTGCAGCCCCAGGTACTGTGAGAGGCAGGAGGAAGGTGCTCTGGGAACTTCACTCTCCCTCATGCTGGACAGGTGGCTCTCTGCCCAAACCCTGAAATACACCATCTATCTTGTCTCTGAATTATGGATTCTGAGCAAAAGCCTGCTAAGTTACTGTAGGTTGGGGGCCCAAGTTCAGGTATTTCGAGTCACGTGCGTGCTAAAGGCTGGGTTAAATAGCTGCTGCAAAATACACATCACATCCAGGCAAGAAATCGTTTTGTCCTCAGCTCCCACTCTTTTGAACAAAAACGAAGCAGGGGAGAGCACTATTGCCCCAAAAGCATCTTTTGACCCCTGCCAAGGTAAGCAGTGTCTCAGCACAGAAGGGACAGGAGACATTTCAGAAATGTAATATACCTGGAGGGAAAGGATGAAAGTGGCAATCTACTTCACAGAAATTTAAACTATCCTGATTTTAAAAATTCATTGCTGCTCCTTGTTACTAATGTAGCAATTATTAATCATTATTACCTTCATATTATGTTAATTTACCTCCTGTTTAACCTCTGTGGTGCGAGTGCCAGCCTTCATCAAGGTAGTTTATAAACAAACCGTCTAATCACTCAAGTATCAACACAGCTCAGGTATTCAGCCCAGATGCTGCCAGAAAAGCAACAGCAACAGCTGCCATATCCACTGGCACTACTAAAATATAGCTGACTATGTACTAAAACAAACAAACAAATAAATAAATCACATACTTTTGTTTCTCCCTGATTCTTTCAACCTCCAGGATAGACAGAAACTGACAGAAACTATACTTAATCATCTGGTTTTCTGGCTTTACAATAAATGTGTGACTGTAGGTTATATTTTTGGTACACTCTCAAATACCAAACTGAAGATAGAATTGCTGAGAATTGCTGAGTCCCTAGGGAGGTTTTCAGGGTGCTCAGTTCTTCTAGTTTTTCAGTTCCTCTGGAATGTGACAGAGCCAGGCCCAGACTTATCCTGTCCCCCTCTCCTCTGAGCGTCATCAGGCCAAAGGATCCCTCATAAAGGCTCCCAGTTTCAATCCCTCTTGGTGATTGCTGTCTCCCCCAGGAGAAGCTGGCAGAGGTGATTTTCTGAAGCAGAAAAGGCTTGGGGAGCAGCCTATTAATGTGACTCACTCCCAGGGGGTCCTTCTCCATTCAGTCCCATATAGATCCGCTTCCTCCCTTCTTCCCCCCACCCCTTCAGTGCATTCCCATTCTCGCCATGCTCCTCAATCTGCAGGTACCCCTGCCAGGGTCACCTTCCTGACCAGCTCCCTCTTTGGACATGAGGAAGGTGGCTTTCTTCTCCACCACCTCCAAGTATGGCAAAGGAAGTCTCCCAAGCAGGTAAAGGAGACACAGGCCCATTCCCTGCTCCTAGTGACAGCTGATGGCATCTGCAGGGGAGCTCTGGGTTTGTCCCAGTTCGCACAAAGAAGCTGCAAGGGGTGAAAACTCGGAGGCTTTTTCCTCAATGAATCCTGTGTTGCCTCTGCTGAGCACATGGACAATCACATTTGATTTTTCAAAGGCTCTTTATCTAAACAAATTCATGCAGGTTGTCTCAAAGGTGACAAAAAGCACACAGATGTCCTTCTGCTGCATTTCAAGGCCTGGCTACACAACATGGTGGAAAGGCAGCATTCAAAAGAAAACATTTCCCTTTTCATACATGCAGGAACCCATTCCTCCCCCCAAACTTATTCTCAAAAATAGGAGAAATAAGGGTAAAATTTTCCATGCAAAGCCAGTGTGAGCTAGAATCCAGGGATAGGAAAGTTCCAGGCAATCTTTTTCTCACCTGGCAAAATAGTAAAGTGACTCAAAGCAAGGACAGGATAACAATCATAAAAAGCACAGCTACTCAGGGGGCAACAACTGCAACCAGGGAGACTTTTAACAACATTTATCAAGAGCAAAACTGAGGCAAGAAAAGGTGAAAAGCATAACTAAAAATAACCAGGTATTCTTAAACACAAGCAGCACAACAAGCCTCGGATTGCAGTACCATTATATTTTTAAATCCTAAAAATGCTGTTTGAGTCCCTAGAGAGGATCCAAGCCAGCTGTGGATTACCCATGCCCTGGGTTCAGAAATACAGTGGTGGCTCCATCAGGGTTAGCACAGCCATCAGGGGTAGCACAGCCCGAAGTGCCCTGGCTCCGGCAGCACGGACGGGGCACAGCCACTGCGAGGGACAGACCCAGCGTGTAGTGGCTGGGAGCCCGAGCGAGGCAGCTCTGCCAAGCAGGCAGTGTGCAGATCCAGCACGGGTGTGCCTGCACCCCTGAGCTGCTGCTGGTCGGGAGTACTCAAGTGCACAGCACGGAGATGCTCGAGTGACCCTGTGCTGTGCCAGCCAGGTTTGATAGAGCCACTCGTGAATCAGAGTGAAGAAACCCTGCCAAAGCTCCTCTGCTGCAAAGCCAGTTAGGTGCCTGACCTAACCTAATGCAGTATCTGAAAACAGAACTTATCCTGAGTCCTAAGCAAAGGGGTGGAAGCTAGCACAGGTCTGCCACTGCATCCAGGCTGCAAAGTCCTTTCCTGACCCAGGCTCTAGGGGACACTGCAAATATTGAGCACAGCCTCAGTTGGACTTATTATCGGTGGAATGACCCCCACCATGTTAAAAACAAACTGTTTCCAGGGGAAGCTTCCAGATGTATTTATTTGCTTTCACCTCACTACCCAGTATCTGTAGCATCTGTGTGCTTCACAGTCCAGACAAGCCACTCTGCATGACCTCAGTGTAACAAGAGAAGCACTCTACTCTGAAGAGACATGGGGTAACAATCCCCTGAACTGCAACCTCAGGAAATCACTAGCTTCATCCTTCTGCCCCAAGGCAGGATCTCCTGCAGTTCTGTCCCCCTGCCAGCTGCTGGATGAACTTATTCTTAGAGGCCTTTTTCAAGGGTGCAAACTGCATGCTTTCCCTAGCCAGCCTCCTCTAAAACATCTTGACCTCTCCTGTATGTGGGAAACCTTCAAGGATGATGCAAATCCTACAGAACCCAACGGCACATATGGCACTCTGGCACCTGGGGTTAAGGTTGCAGCTATTTGAGTTTCTGCAGAAGAGCATGAGCACACAAGCAAAATGAGCCCTGGGAGCTTTAATAAACTATGTGCTAGCCTCACATGGAGAGCAGCCCATAAGATAAAGAACCTCTTCACAGAGTCTCTGAAGTCTTACACACGGTCTATTTGTATATCTGCACTGATGGCAGCACAGATACATCCACAGAGCACAACACACCCTTGTACATAATGACAGGGGAAAAACATTGCAGTTCTGCTTGGCTGGGCCCCAAGTCAGGGCAGTTTTGCTCCTAACCTTTATCCTCATTATATATCTTCGTTCATGGTTACAGTGATAGCAGTAATACAGCACCAACACAATGTTTTTCCCTGACAGCATCCTGAAATGTCCATAAACAAGCTCTTGTCATTCATTCCCTTCCTAGAGGTGAGGAAAGCAAGACCCAGGGGTGTGTACTCTCCACCATGCAAGTGTAGAACAGGGCAGGGATCAGACACAGCCTCACACTCATCTGCTATGTTGTGCAGGCAGCATCTCCTCCTGCCACCTGCTCTCCAAGACTGGTCAGGGAGCAAAAGCCTGATAACAGGTAAAAAATGCAGCCCCTGGGGCAAGAAAGAGCAACAGTAATCTGAAAGATGAATGGAAAACACAGCATTGGTGCGGTGGTGTGTTTCCCCACTAGAAAAAAAAAATCAGAATTTTCCTATCCAAGTCCTCAGTACAGCAAAAGAAGTCCAAAAAAATCACACAAAGCACTGCCGGAAAAAAAAAATCAGAATTTTCCAAGTCCTCAGTACAGCAAAAGAAGTCCAAAAAAATCACACAAAGCACTGCCCTGCTGCTGCTTTGCTGATGTCAACTACTGCAGAACAAAAAGGATGAGGCTGTTCAGGCACAACCAGCTCGCTGCCAGAAGACATCCCTCCAACCTCTCTGCATGCTGCAAAAAAACGCAACTTGGTACATAAAAAAATCAGATCCTGCACCTTTCTACCCCATATCTATCAATGTGCTTGTGCAATGATAACCAAAATAGCTGTGAACTCCTCCAGTGACTCGAAGTACTGCTACCCCATCTACTCACCAAACCATCTGCAGGAGGAGGCAAGGACGTGTAGTTCTTAACCATGTTTTTTGGTGCTTATTTACTTTGTGTATTTGCATAAGTACTGACAGAATTTGAAATAAAAGCCTCTTCATGCACACATTCATATTCCCCCACCCCACAGACAGGACAGCTTCAGCCCCTATCATTCCCCACACTTCCAATGGAAAAAATGTGTGTGGGCAGGGTGGGGGGATAGTCATGAGCAGAAGCCATGATCTGACTCTGTCAGCAGATGACTTCTATTTGCACTCGTTAGCACTGCCCTAGCGTGAGCTAACACCACCCCCTCGGGTAATTTAAATTTATAAAAAAATAGAAAAGAAGGGAAAAAAAAAAAGCCTGTATTTCTATATTTAGGAGGTTAGGATAATCGGGGTGGAAGAGCCCATCTGTTTGGCGTTCACTCCAGCTGCTATGGATGCAGAAATTTGTCTGTTTTCTTTCCTTTTGCCTGTTTTGACTTGTCCTGGCTGACTGTGAGAGAGACACAGAGAGCGTGATGTATGGCCACAGCAATTTAGGTCTGCAACTGTGCACCATGCCATTGGAGTCACAGCAGAAACACTTGACATATCTAGGGTCTTTCCCACAGGAGTGTAAAATAGTAAATAATAATTTTTGTTGGTTTTGTTGTTATTATATTTTTATTGATACTATTAATAAGTCTATGTTTATAACACTGAAACACAGAACAACACAGAAAGACACAAGACAAGATAAGACACATCTTAGACCTCTGTAAAAGTGAGCTTTAAGAAGGCAGCCTCGCATCTGCCACGTTTCTTTCGGGAGATCACCCCAAATAAAACTGAATTTTTGTGGGATGCCAACTCATCGTCATTGGCATTAGCCACTGGATGGAGACATAGCCACACTTCTTCTCAAACCAACCTCTTCTGCCATTTTTGTCCCAAGGCTCTGTGAAAGTGAGCTAAATTCAGAAGTGGCCTTTGATCTCCCACCTTCCTGAGCTGGCCAAGCTCTGGTCCCAAAATACTGAGGATGCAATTACTCCAAGAAGTCTCCTGATGCTGTTCCTGTCATAGACACGAGTGCCACAGTCCTTGGGGGTATAGCATCACTGCCCTTGTAAATCTAAAGCAGTGCTACTTCTTTTGCTGCTAAAGGCAGCAACACATCCCTGCGGTGTTCTAGGGCACATGGCAGACTGTTAGAACCATTTACTCTTTACCTTGTTTGGTACAGGTGACTGCTTTTTAATTTCAGTGTTTCAATGTTTTAACATTCATCACTGAGGTCATAAAAGGTGCAAGGGATGAGCAATACGTTTGGACATATTTCATGTGATTAGTGTTCTGAAAGGGAACACTTAGAAAGAGAAGACTGTTGGTGCAATATTCAGAATTCCATTGCCAGCTTTTCCTGCAAGATCTTCTCCAGCCCTGGGGCTGGAATCACAGTACAGTACATGGAGGAGGACAGGTGGGTGAGGTGTATGGATCAATAAATAGGAATATAGATTGGGGAGTGCACAGTCCAGGCACTCCCCAATCCTCCCTGTAGCACACACTCCTAATCCAGACTAGCCCTCCTTTCTGTTGCCTGACAAACATTCCCTCACCTTCCCAACCACATGAAGCTGAAACTCTCCCACTGTGTACAAGATCAGGATCTAGACCATCACCTAAATGGCAGTCAGTGTGTACAGAGGTCCAGAAACCCTCTTGGTGGAAGCAGCCCTCCTCTCATGGGTGCAAGTTCCTTGCATACAAGCACCGATGGACGTCGATGGCCACATTTGGCAGGCTTGTCTTCATGGTGTGTCTGGTCTGAGGAGGAGGTCATTTTAACTCTCACAAGTCAGCAGGGACAACTTCTCTTCCTCACCCAAAACTGACTGCCTATTTCTGCAGTTGCATCCCACACATCATCGATCACCCAGAAATGGCTCTTACTCTTCCCAGCTTCCCAGACCACCCTCTCCTGAACTGTCTGTGCTCTTCCGCTAGCTACTTAACTCAGTAAATCCAGAAGCATTTATTCCCTTGGGACACAAGGCCCCTGCACCCACCCACCCTCTGACAGAAGAGCAAAGGCCTTAAACAGGTTAATTTTCTTTTCATAAGGTTCATGACGTTAGGTGAGGTACTCACTGCCATGCTCCACCCTCTACTACACATAAGAGACCCCACACAGGTCAGCCCAAAGACACAAAAAGAAAGAATATGAGGTCTCACTGGTTCACAGACCCAAAAAACAACTGTTTAACTGTGCCTTCAGGTAGGCCAATGAAGCATCACCTGTGTTAGCTGAAGGGTGTCTCACAGCTCCTGAGAAGCTGCTTTCCACAATCTGCACAAAAGTTGCACACAAAAATGTGCAGCCTTCAGCAGCTGAAATTGTTGCAACTGTTCTTTAAGATGCTAAAGTAACTCTCGCCTATTCCTTGCAGACCCAGAGGAAGTTCTTCTTTCTGTGATGCATTCTTTGCATTACTTTTGTCAAGCATTTTTTAATATTTCCAAGTACATGGAAAATGTACTGAAATCTGAGAAATCTTAAAAGATGAAGATATAAGTAAAAACTGAAACTTATGGCTGAGGTTTTGTTTGTTCGTTTGTTTGTTTTTCAATTCTTCATGCTATTTCCTCCAATACTTAAGGGGGAAAAAGCACAGTGATATGTATGAGAAACTTCAGATAAACTGCCTTGTATTTGATGAAATCATAAATACTGCAACTTAATTCAACATTTATATCACCCTGTAATTGCAGATGAGGAAACAGAATTCTCTTGTATGTTCACTTTCATGAAAGATAAATTTGCTTTGTTCTCTATTTTGGTCCCTAATTCAGAAAACCACTTAAACATATGCTGAAGTTCATAATTTGCCACTCTACCACTTATGCATCTACTCAGGAATATGCCCGAAGTCAGGCATATGCACAGCACACCGCTGACTGTGGACCTTAGAGCGTTATGTTCATTTCTGCAGCTATTCTAATTTAGTGACGTAAATGTACAAGGAAGTAACACATTTTGAGCAATTTTAGCACTCACTGGCAAAAGTGAGCTTGGAACTTGCCTATCCCCACAAACAGTCTGGAAAATTATTAAAAATTAATAGCTAATCCTTGATACATTTCAGAAACTGCTTAATTCTAGCAATTAGTTTGAGCTCTCAGGATAGTGAAATACTATGGCATGAACTTTCACTTTGTATCATTGCTGAGCAACCAAACCTGGAACTGAAATGCTGCTCCCCCTCTTAGGAAACAGTTAAAAAAAACCAACAAACCTTCTTATGAGCATGTGGCATGTCAAATATTATTTGTAGAAGCTATTCAGTAAGTAATTTCAAATAAGTAAAATGCAAAGAAACCGCAGGATGTTCACAAACAATTTTCAAATAGAAATGGAAGAGGAATTCATTAAATAAATTATTTGCTATAAATTATTCACCTACCTCTAATCTTACTACCACTTAGACTATAAAATTCATGCCATAAAAGATACAGGATTCATGCCATAAATGATACAGGATACATAACAAGGCATCATTAACTTATGCATTTCCCAGTGCTGCTTTATTTTGACTGTACAGTTATACATGCATTATTATATATTATATATATACACATGCATTAAGACAGCCTTTTGACTTTAATGGACTTTGAGTGTAATATGTTTCTGTTTTTAAAGCTAAGAGGAGGAGACCTAGTCTGATTTTAGCCTCTAAGTTGATTTTGAGCTTCAAGGCTGAATAACTTCAAATCTGAGAGAATAATCCAAGCTGTACTCTGAGCAAAGCCAAAATGAATGGAAGCCTTACACAGTTCACTAATTTAATGAGATTTCCACACCTTGGGCCCATTTCACATAAATTCACAATGAGAGGTGGACACTCCTTTGTGTGCATCAAGCCACACAGTGAACATTTTCGTACAGGTGAAAGGGGTGAGGAGAAGCTGGAAGCAGATCACTGGCAGGAGACAACAGTGGCCTTCTGGGACCCTCTGGCCAGCACTGGATCACAGGTCAGCAGCATCCCCACCTGAATCACTTTTACCCTTCTGCAGCTGCAAGAGAAGCTGACATCTGTGCCTTGGCTATATGGCCAGAGGAACAAAATCAAAAAAAAAAAAAAAAAAAAACCTAAATTACACTATAAAATTAATTTTAGCCATGAAAACAAAATCCCAGAAAGGATTCTCACTTGTAACCAAGGATGAAAGCAGCTTTTTCTTCTTGTTGGTGTTCTGATTTGTTCTAAGTGACAGCTATATTCCACAACTTGTTTGATCTCCAGCAGTTGTTTTATTATTTTATATGATAACTGTTTATTTTTAATTAAAAGTACAATGATTGTCACTGAATTTTTCCATTTGTGGAAAACTGATACACGTTGTCATTCTTTGGTTATGGAGAAAGAGAATAAAAATGGATTCTTGCAGTTGTCAGAAGAATCTCTCAATTATCTCCTAAGCAAATTTTATTGCAGTGAGTTGCAATTAATGCAACTCCTCACCACCCATGCACGTTTTTACCCCTTGGAAAGGAGAGTTGGTTTAGCAGAGTTTCATCATCCTGACTGACTCATAGCAGGCTCAGTCAGGCTCATCCTCAGCCCAGTGGATGTCAGGTGCATTTGTCCAGCCCAGCCCAGCAGCCCTACCCACGGTGTTATTACACACTGGTATATCCACAGACCTTCTGAGTGCTTGAAAAGACCCCCAGAGGAGGCAAGAGCATGGGGTCCACTCAAATAAGAGACCTCTTGAAGGGTCCAGTCCCAGGTCCTGACACACAGACCTCAAAGCTAAATAAGCTTTACCACAGCAGCTTCTACATCAAACACAGGGAGAATAGCTGTGGCTCTGCTGACAGGACTGCTTCCACTCTTGCTTATTGCCAACATAAATTCACATCAGCTAGGCTGTTTAAAAAGAGCCTGAGGGAATTGTGTGCTTAATTCCCATAGGTATCTTATAAAATCCCAATTGTTACAGACAATGCTCTATTTTTTCCTATTTTCAGGGTGAAGCCACACCATGGGTAGAGAGTGAATAAGGAAGAAGAAGGGCTGCATTAGACACGATGGAGACCAAGGCTCCCTTAAGCAATGAAGAAAATACTTCAAAATGCCTGAGGACCAGACTCACTCTTCTCTATAGGAGCGCCCTGGCTAGCACACTTCCACCATGCAGGGCAAAACTCACACAGAAACACAACTTGAAGGCAGGACAGTCACGGTTCAGACCATCCTAGGCCGCCCAAACGAGCCCTGATCCGATCCTGATTAGCCCCGGCTGATCCTTTGGCAGAATCCAGTCGGGAAAGATTTCCTCCAAAGCGTCCTCAAGGCACAGATTGTTTAAGATTGCCACCAGTGTCACAGTGCACCCAGCATGTGAAGAGGCAGCAAACTGGAGGTGAGGAGGACAGATACCTTGCACACAGCACAGTCCCCTCACCAGTGACCCCAAGGCCACCCCTCTGGGGGTCCCATGCAAAATATTCATCATGAAGGTGGTCAAGACAAGGATGAGGGAAGAACTGCATTTGATTTAGTCGCTGCAGATTTTCTCTAAAGACTCAAAATTGATAACCACCCATGAGCCACTGCCACGAAAACTCAGAATGAAAAGTATTCAGCAAGCCACTGATTAAATCAGTGGCCAGGCAGCATTGTCCAGTGGAGAAGGCATGAGCTAGCAGTCAGGAGATGCAGGCTCCAGCCCCAGGTTGCCTGGGAGTCCTGCATGACCATGGCAAAGGTGCCTCCCATCTCAGGGCCTCAGTTTTCCCCATCAGCTGCATGGTGATCTACATAACATGGCTGTTACCTGAGTCAGTGAAGAGAAAGATTATACAAGGATTAGCATTAAAAAAGTGGGTGGGCAGAGTGCAGCATAGATAGGAAGGGTTCTGAAAAATACATGGGCCTCTGTCTTCATGCTCCTCATCTCGTTCCACAAAGTGGTTACTAAAAGCAAAAATAGTATGCTCTCCCTACAAAGGCAGCACACAGCAGACACATATATTTAGATCACTGTGAAACAAATACTGACTTTTGTCCAAGGTAGGAAAAAGGTACCCTGTGCTACAGAGGGGGAGAAAGACAAAGACTACTGAAGTCACCCTGAAGCAAGAAAAAGGAAATAATCCAGACCTCTGGGACAGATTCAGCTGTGGTATAAACACTGATGTTTTCATGTTTTCAGCCATATTCAAGAAGGTCAGGAATAAATGACAAAGCTCTCACGAGCCTGACCTGGAGGTCCATCAGGTGCTAGGTGCATACAGGACAAGCACTCATCTTCCTGCATGTCAAATGAGTAATTTCAAACCCCTAAATAAATGGTAGGACACTGCAGCAGAAACAACCCTCAGGAAGGACAGGACAGAACACCTTTTCAGTAATTTTATTTTGCAGCTTTTTCGGCTTGCATAGCTATCCCCCTTGCCCAGCTGAGGATGTCACATGCTGCTTTTCCTCTCCCAGGAGACATCAATCTGTCACTAGGGCCACTCTCTCGACACTATCCCCCAACATGTGTTCTCTAGCCCTTCTGCTTTCTCGGAGCACAGAAATGACAGCACAGAAACCCAGTGGCAGCAGGTGGGAATGGAGCCCACATCCCCTAATCCCAGTGCTCTCAGCCAAAAAAAAAACCAAAAAAAAAAAAAAAAAAACAAAAAAAAAAAACAAAAAAACAAAAAAAAAAAAAAAAAAAAAAACCAAAAAACAAAAACAAAGGCCCAACGAAAAAGCAAAAAAAATAAAGAGCTTCCCCAATCCCCTGCTTTTTCCCTTACATGCATAGCATCACTGCTGCTGAATTGCAGCCTCAGAGAAAGGAAAGAAAGAGGCCCAAAAGGCAGCTAGGAAACCCACCGTCCATTGGCTTCCCTCCACACGAGGCGATCGGACTCCTTCTGCTGCAGTGACTTGGCAAGCACACCTCGCTCTGACTCAGCACCTCGCCGGCACCTCCTGTCAATTATTCCCACAAACTGCTGACGCCGGAAGGGCTATTTGCAATTAGGATGCAACACAAGCCGGTGGTGGTGGGATGCCTCAGCCCCCCCACCTTCACCTGCAGCGGTGCCCTCGCTGTGAGCCCTCTGGCTCAGGGCTGGAGCTCCCAGCAAGGGTGAAGCTGTGGGGAATGGGGCACGTAGTGCAGGAGGGCTGGAGGATGGGGACCAAAGGGGTGGGGGAAGCCTGCCTGTGCTGTATCTATTCTATGCATAAACAGACAACTGCTGTCAATGTGGCAGCTGAAATGAAGACTTGCAAAAGAAAAAAAAAAAAGGCAAAAAAAAAGAAGGCAAAACAGCCACTGGGAATAAGGGCGAGAGAAGCGAGAACAGATGAAACTATGCAAAAAAGCTACAGCAGAGCTAGCACGGAGCATTCCCCAAAGAACAAGCAAAGCACAGCCTTGCTGCAGCTCCGTGCAGCTGAGATGCACAAGCCTGCTCTCCGTGTCCCAGGCATTTCCAGCACAGGAGAGGAGGCGCTGGTTGCGGATGAGTCCCATAATAAGGGCCCAGGGCACAGCAGCTGTTTCAGGGGCAAAAGGAAGGGCTGCCCTTGACAAGCCAAGGACATGACGATTCTGCAGACAGACTGAGGCCATTCTGTCCCTCTGCCAAGTAGCCAAGGTCCTCCCAACCTCTCCGAGTCACTAGCTCACACAGCCAGAAAGCCAAGCAGGTCTGCACACGAGCAGCTCCACAGCCAATGGAAATATTCAGAAAACAAACCCCATCAAACAGTGAAGATCAACCACACAGTTAGTTATGGAAGCAGCCCAGAAATCACACAAGCTCAGCAGTGCCCTGCAGAAGTCCTTCACTAAAGCAACCCACCTTCCACCCATCCCCATCTCCTTCCCCAAGGGTCATGGGAGCTCCAGGCCCCCTTCACTGGCACAGGCAGTGAAAGGCAGCAGAGTGAGTGATGCATTTCTTGCAGGAGCTTCCAGGGACACTTAACCCAGAAGCAGGCCTGCATTTGCTGAGATATCACCTCCAAATCAAACATTTCAGAGTGCAGCTAATGCTGATAGACCACATGGGAGCACAGGTCAGAGCAGGTGGTGTGAAGCTGGAGCAAAAACTCCCAGAAGCACTTTGGGTTCGATGCAGTGAAGCAGTCCCTACAACATGATCCAACAGCCTCTTTATATAGCCATACCAACCAACAGTGTCCAACATACCTTGCAGTCTGTGTGCCCACAGCTGCAGAGTTCATCACAGACTCATGCCCTGCCTGGAAATCCAGTGTGGGTGAAGAGGCCGAGACATCAAACTGCAGCATGGGTGATACACACATCTCATCTAGATAGCCAAGGCTATCTAGAGAGGGAGAAAAGTTAACTAAAAAACAACTCTCAGTAAAGCAACTTGTATTTCCCAATGGCCTCCTGATCAGGTAAAGAATATCTACTGCACGGTGTGGAGCGAGAGCAAAGGAACAAAGTCAAAGAAAACAGAAAAAAATAATGACTTCAGCAACATGTGCAGGAATTAGCTAAGAGTCACAGCAGACTACAATTCTGCAGCATCTAAAAGAGCGTAGGTAGGACTTGGAACAACCTGTCCCAGCACACTTAGAAGCTAAAAGCCTGCAACTGATCTAAAGATACAAAGTAACGGTGACTGCTACACAATCAAATTTAACATCCCTGTGAGAAATACAGTAGCTGAATTTTGCATTGTGCCTCTTAAATGTTAGAAAAAACAATTAGAAGCAGAAAGGGTCAAAACAGCCTAACTCCAAAAGCAGCGCAACTAAAATTGCTATACTGTATAGTGGTGTGTTGAAGCAATCTCAGCATCATCACTGAGAATGTACTCAGTGTCCTAAACAAAAAACTGCTGAGAAGCAAGAGAGTACATTGTATGGCCAAACAACAGAAACAAGAAGTGATTCAGTCTAAACAGTTGCTTCATAAAATGATAGATAGGACTGAAAGCAAAACTGAAGGCCAACTGCAAAAGCCAAAACCCAGTCATTTCAGTGCATTTGAGAGACAAGTCCAGAAGTGAAGAACAGTTGAAGAAAGAAATTTCTCAAGTGGCTGTAACTAGCAAAGACCAGCAAACTCTTGCTAGGTAAGGTGGTTCTTGAAGTTGGCGTGCTCTTCATCAGGGAGGCTACAGGCTAACCTGGAAGTGTCAGCAGGGCTTGGTTAAACCAGCCCAGTACCCTAAGCCCATAAAAGTACACAATAAGAGACAAACCAGCTTGATCTCTGCTCAGGGGAACTTGTGGCCCTGCAATCCACTCTAATTTTGGAAGGAAAAGGACAGGACAAAGTAATTAATTTTCTGTCACTTCAAAGTGCACCTGCTAAACTGTTCTGGGCAGGATGCCAGTCCACTGCCAGACCTGTCCCCTGCTTGCCTGGCGTGGGAACTCCTCCCCTTGCCTTGCCCCCAGCAGGGTCCAGGCCAGCTGAGGTCAGGCTGAGTCCGGAGCTGCTGCCCCACTCCTCAGTGCACAGGCCCAGAGGCATGGGAGCCCCTCTCCCCCTGCCCTTGCTCTGGCCCTGATTACAAGGGATTACCCCCAGGTTTCTAACCAGTTCTGGGGTGGTTTAATCTATTCCTTAATATCTGGAAGAGAGACAGGAAGCTGGCAAAGTGATTTGGGCTGGCTGAGACAAAAGAAGATTGAGAGAGACTTCCAAGGGATCTGACAAAGCTCAGCAAGTGGGCAGCATAATGCAGGATGAAATTCAACATTACCAAACGGACAGTAATAAGAACTTGAGAGAATAATCTGAACTACTCATATACCATGGGGCTCTAATTCAAATGTAATCGCTTGAGAAAAATATCTTGGTATCACTGTGAACGGCTCAATGAAAACATCTGTTCAACATACAACGGTGGTCAAAGAAGCAAGCAAGCTGTCAGGGTGTCTAAAGGCACAGGCCGAAAAGAAGGATGCTGGAAGTATTCTAATTCCACCATGAACACTGAAAGTGCACCCTCAGCTGGAATTGCTGTGGTTACTTCTGCATGGCACATTTGAAAATGCAGAAGGCACAGAAAGGTTTTGTCATTCACCAGTCAAAAATGCTTAATGGTTAAACACTGTTAAAACTGAGACAATTTAACTTGGAAATGAGTTAAATAGAAAGAAATTATCAAATGGGAATGAAGAAGTGAAACAGGTACATCTCTGTGAGTTTTGTTTTCTTGTGGGCTTTTTGTGTTTGTTTGTTTTTTCAAGAGAAAAAAAGAAAGGTTGTTCAACATAACTGAAGAGCAGGAAACATGACCAGACATAAGGAAAATATTGTTATTTTCCTTTTCTGTTTTTACTTTTTCTGGTTCTTTTAAGCACAGCCAATAATTAACTACCAGGAATGATTAGCCCATGTTATAGTCAAGTCAAGAGCTCAGCAGAAATCACAGAAGCCCGTGCATTTATAAGAATACTGGGAACATTCACAGATACATCAGGTAGAACAAAAAAAACCCCAAAAAGTCGAATGAAAAAAGCATGCTTCCAGGCACTAGCCAACTTCTAATTAGTGGGGATTAGGAAGTAATCCCCCCAGTGGGCCTGCAGAGAGGGTGTGCCAACCCACTAGCTCCTGGCAGAGGCTGTTGATGTGCCGGGCAGAGGGAGAGCTGAGCCTGGAGCCCACCCGCAGCCCCTCTGCTCAGGAGGCCGAGGGGTTGGTGTGTCCAGGGCCATTGCACACCCACCCTGCTGGACACAGCTGAGGACACGGCACCAGGGGCTCGGTGAGCCCAGCTTGCCTGGCCCCTTGGCAAGGGGGAAGTGTTACGTCTGCTGCTTTGCAATTGGGGGGGCTTGCCTGAGGAAGAGGAGGAGATGGATGCTTTATTCGCTATGCAGTGGTAGAAGGAATACATATGACTTAATTCATTTTATGGCAAGGAAGTGGAGTGAGGACATGCTATAAAATTAAGGGAAAATTGGGTTTTGTAGGCATTGAAGTCCAGAGCAATGAATACACCAGCCTACTCCTAGGGCAACCTGTAGCACAGACATGACACCAGACTTCTCTTTGCTAAATGTCTGGCACCAATTTCTCACTGAGGAGGTTTTGGCACCTCCCATTGGAGCATCCAGATTTGGCCATGGCAGCAGAGACCAGCGGGCTGACCTGGCCCAGGACTGCTTAGACAGGCTGCTGCAGAAATGCATCACAGATTGTAAACAGGGTGTCATTGCCTCCCCACAAACAACACTCCTGCCTTCAGCACTCCTGGTAAAATCAAAGCCCAGAGGTAACTGGAGTAAGTGGAATTCAGACATTGGCTTTCTCCTGCTGATGCTTGTGAAGCAGAAGCTCATGTTCTCATAGCTAGGTTGGCTAATGAGAGTATGATAAAATAACTGCACAAGTTTTTGTCCCTAAATAAGCAATCTGATCAGCATAATACCAAAATTACACTTGAAATTAGCTTCATGCAGAGATGCAAATGTACAAGTACTGCTAGGCTGCCAGAAGTAGAGCTGTGGTTCTGCACATGCACAAATAATAAGGGACTAAGCTCAACCTGCTAGTCCTGTTCTGATTTCTCCAGTGACTGTTCCAGAAGAGGAAACAAATATTAACAAATATTTGCTGTATTTCTTAAATAGAAACTTGACTTTTTCAGTACAATGCTCTGCAGCACAATGAATAAGGAAAGAACAAGGGCAGTGCCACATACGCATGTACGTGGTGTTTGCATACATGTGTCAAGATGGCAAAATTAATGGGCAGAGACTGTGTACAGGTACCACCAACTGCTGTAAGCTGATTTTTATCACAGTTCTTTTTAACTGCCCTGTAGAAATAAAAAGCAGCAACCATTAATGCTTTACTGAAGTTACTTCCACTAAACCAAAACTTACCAAACATGGGACGTTTTGTAAAATCATAACTGTGTTTCAAAAGAAAAACAGGGAGGAAAAAAATCAAAAATACAGAAACATCCAATTTAAGCATCTTTGGGATGAAAAATGTTGACTTTTCACATCAAATTATCTTTTTGCTTAGGGTACTTCCTTGTATTATAACAATACAACTCCCCAAAGAAACAAAATATCAGTGTCCTAAGACGGAATTTCTCTCAAAAACTTCCTTTCACAACCATCAAAGGATTTGAATTCTACTTCCATTTAGAATGAAGCCAAATGCCTCAATCCTGATGAAATAGAGCAGCCCAGCTCAAGCAGTGAAAAAAAAAAAAAAAAAAAAAAAAAAGGCAGAAGCCAGGACACAAGTGACATCCAAAACCAAAGAGATGAAAACTTGTAAGAAAAAAAAAAAAATCAAAAAAACACTTAAAAGTTCACTCTGCAGAGTTAAAAATGATGTGCTTTCTCCCTGGTGCACAAGACATGAAACAGTTGCAAGAATAAAATAGGGAGGCATATGACCAGAAGCCCTGTAATTGTGACTTCTCCAAAGGAGAGGCTGGGCAAATGTCCCACCTTACAGCAAGAAAATCATTTCATCTCTGCACACATCAGTTTCCCATGCTATAAATCAAACTGACTACCCTCACAAAGTAAGTTTGGAGACTCTCAATTAGGTAATGTTCATAAATAACTATACAAACACAAGGTAGTAATAACCAGAGAACTGTCTTTGTTACAGTGCTGTCTGTTAAACAACCAGGAGCTAAATTTTTCTCTGAACACTTACAAAAGGGAAGGCAGCATTAATGCTCCACAAGGAGGAAACTACAAAGAACAGATTTTCAGTGCATGCACTTCTCCTTGAAATAAACTGTGCTAAAAGCACTTTACTTAAAAAGCACGATGATAGTAGCATCCTGCTAAATATAGATGACTCACCACAATTTAGTAGTGAACATCCCTAAAGAGGACCATTACATTATTGCTTAACCTGCTGCATAAATTTAAGCATCCTCCTGTGGTTACAGTTTGTTCCAAGACATTCGAGATTACTACCAGCATCCACTGACCTTCAGTGGGTCACAAGGTCTCTCTGAGTCTTGCTTCCTCCATCTGTACTATTGGTACAAGAATAAAAACACTACTCCCCCAAGAAGGCAGAAAAAATAATTCCTAAGTTTCCTAAGTTAAAGAGTTGTTTATACCATACTTTGTATATCCATATTACTACTGAGCAACTAAATATAGCTGCTCCTGAGGCACTCTGAGATCCCTTGAGAACAGAATCTTATAAAAAGAAAATTGCAGTTTAGGCAATACTGAAGAAACAGAGATAAAGAATTGGTTTCCAAAATAAGGGAATGATGCCCACTTCAAAAAGTAGTTAATGCATCAGTGCCTACCGCTGGGGACCAAGGTCAGGTCGCAAGCAAAATGATTTATCTACACGTCACAAAACCACACAGCTTGACACAAATGGCAATCTGTTCCAAAAAAAAAACCCAAAAAAACCTGTAAAAGCATAGAAGGGCAAGGGACTGACACAGTACTCCCTTTCTAGGGCTGAGGACCTGGGCAGGACAAGGGTGCTGCAAGGCCAAAAGAGTTTCAGGTGTGAGAACCTCGGACCGACAGGAGGGCAACTCCAAAAAGTCATGTGAGGAGTTGTAGACCTGCTGTTGCATTAATCCACTACAGCCAGGCACCCTCACGCCCTGGTCTTGCAAGATCCATCTGCAGTGGACTGTAACACACTGAAATCTCACCTGTTGCAATTCTGTGTCACAGGATCCAAACACCATGCAGTTAAAAAACACGTCAGTTCTGCACTCTGACTGTACCCGATGTGTGATTTCTACCACATTTGACAATTTGCAGGATGCTATTTCTGGAGACATAGGAGGATTGATTAGCAATCCCAGGTTTGGTTTCAAAGCTCTAAAGAGAATTCCCTCCTATCTTTCCCTAAATTTCTCCTGGGAAAATATTATTTCCACAAAAAATTATTATGCTTATAATGTTTTAGAGGGAAGACAAAGATGCTGCCCTTTGCCCAAGACCATTAAACATGGATATAATAGGCCCAGAAAATGGGCAACTAGCACCAGTTACAAAGAATAATTGTCATTCTACAAATTGCAAAACAACATAAGAAAATGGTACTATAATAATTGACTTAAATATCACTATGAAGTCTAATTTTATTTATTGTAGGTATAAAGTGTGAGAATGATGAAATGACCTCCAAGGTCTTTTTTCCCAACTTTCATTTTCTTGGCATTAACTATTTTGCCTGATTATACACTCTTACAGTTTCAGAACCTTCTACTTTTAAATCTTACTTTTAATTTAGGAATCACTTTGCATATGACCCCTCATTTTTCTTCTATCTTCTAAATAAGTCTGAAATCTCAAAAAGGGGAAAAAAATTTAAAAATCACTCTTCCTAACCATACTTGGCAGCCCAGAGCAGAAACACACTTACTAACCTTCTGCAAATGTTGTTTAGAAAAAACTCTCCCAATTTAATTTCAGCTTTCCTAGATGTATGTCTGTTCCTTATCCCTTACAGTGTTTTCTTTTCAAACTCAAAACTACTGAAAATATGGCCATGCTGTGTACCACAGAAATAACTGTGTACCACAGCTATTTTCATCTACCACCATCTTCCAAAGACTTTTCCTAAGACAAAATAAAAAAGCCAAGCTTGAGACATAAGTGTTTCATTCAGGTACCTATGAAGTCTTAAAGGAAATTGCAAGAAAAACCATTACACTATTGCAGATAAATATTTCATGGAAAAGTGTATTTTCACACCTAGCTCTTTTCAGTGTCACTGTCCCTGTGTGCCCTCAACCAAAAAAAAAAAAAGTAAAGTAAATATTGAATAAATCTTTCTGCTTAAAAGGATGATTAAATACCCCTTCAATTTTACCTTATATCTGATTATTGTTGTATGTTTTTGCAGTGATATCACATCAACAGAAGGACTTCACCACTTATATTCCTCTTACTGGAGCAAGTCCAGTAACTCCATAGACATTTACACCTTTGCAATGTCTGCAGGCAAAAAACCTGTAGCATTAAGAACATGAAAATAATTGAACTTGCTTACCAAATTGGGAAAAGGATAAAAGCAAGTCAATAGTGTGAAGTATGAAAGCTGAGATTACTTCTTTCAACTTAATGCTAATAAACTTTATTTTTTTTTCCCATAATTCATCTCTTTGAAGTCAGCAGGTGCAATTTCCACTTAATGCATAAGACTCAGATTCCCAAACATTTTCTGAGGACAGAAATGCAGGGTGCATTTGAGGCTGAGGCATTTGTGAAAAGTTCATCTATCCATCACAAGACTTGTTTCTAACCAAGTCCTGGGTAGAGGGGAAAGCCTGCTGTGCCTCGCAGGGCAGCGACAGCTTGGCACAGCCACCCAAGCAGCAGACTCCACCCAGATCCCGACTGTGAGGAGGTTTCATCTAGACCTTGCTGAGACATCTCTGGTCTTCTCATGGGAGATCCCATTGTTTCTTACTGTCCTCCCACTGTCTCAGGGACCTCTTGCAGCAAGTTTCCCAGAAGTGAAGGTGGCCCAGCTGCCTCAAAGCTGTGGGCTGCTCACTGCTGAGGTGAGCTCTGCAAAACTGCTTAGCGAGTCTCTGCAATAAAGGCCAGGCCTTAAGAAAATTGCCATGTGGACCTCTGTAAACCATAACCGAGCAGGCTGCTCTAAAGTTTAGCATTACTTGAAAGGAGGCATTGCCACCTGATCAACAGATGAGTCTGAACATCTTGCACTTGGTAGCTTCTTCTGCCGCCCTTAATGCAGCACCTCCTGGTGCTCCCCGGCAATGCACTAGGTGATGTGAGTAGTATCTGTCATATGCAATTTGTTTCCTCTCCGCACAGAGACCAGGGAACACACCTTATTTCGGAAGGGCTATAGGGGGCGGGAGGTGCTGGAGTCCCCACGTCCCCGGGGGCAGGCACGTATCTTAGAGCTGAAGCGGTGCGCCGTGTGCCTGGAAGGAGGAGGCAGAGGAGAGGATGGGGGGGACACAGGCGGCTCTGAGCAGCCTGTCACCATCTCTGCGGAAAGTTCCCTGCTGCCTCAGGGCCTGAGGGATAGACCAGAGTTTCCCACACAGGTGAGCTTACCAAGGTGCTAGGCCCAGACAACTGAGCCTAACGTGAAGCCCAGTTTCAAGCAAGTTTTACGGCACCGTAAAAAAAAAAATTCAATAAAATATGTATATATAAGAATAGTAGGGAGGATGGTGCAGCGGAGGCAGCAGAAGCAGCCGAGCAGAGCAGCGCTCCTTCCCCACGCCTGCCTGCAAAAGCGCTCGCCTGCCGCCGCATTCCCGAGCATCACCGGCGGGACCGCAATCAAAACTTCCCCACGCGCGGGGCACCGCCGTGGCACCGGCGGCGGCGACCCCGCGGCCCCAGGGCGATGCCCCGTGCGCGGGTGCCGCGCCCCGCTCCGCCCGTGCAGCACTCACCTCTCAGGGCCAGGAGCGCGGCCAGGGCTGCCGGCACCCACCTCCCGCCGCCGCCGGGGCGCCGCCGCGTCATGCCGGGAAGTCTCCATTCCACTTGAAAATAAAGGTGCCAAGAATATAATCACACTGAAATATAATTAAAACAAACTGTGGAATTCATGGAAACTGTAGCTGATATGTCTGTATACTTACCATTATGACTGTGGACCAAAGAAATAAGTGGTGGGACAATAGAGTGCCGAGCCCTGCCTTTCCCCGCCGCCGCAGGTGCCGCCGCCGGTGGTGCCGCCGCCGTCCCGGGACCGCCCGCTCGCGGCGAGGCTCCGCCGTGCCCCAAGCCCCGGTCGCCCGGGGAGGGCGGCAGGCGCGGCGGCCGGACCGAGAGCGCAGCCTGGCGGCCCCGAGCCGCCCCCGCAACCCGCCGGGCTGCGGCTGTCACCCCCCGCGCGGCACCGTCCCGGCGCGCAGCGGCACGTCCCACCACCCTCCTCCTCTCTCCGCGCAAATTGGGGGTTCCCCCTTCCTCCCCTTCCCCGCCAACCCGGCGCCGCTGCATCCGTAGGGATGCTACACGGGCCAGGGTGAGGAAGTGCGGTCCAGCGCAGGGCTGGAGACTGCACCCCCACCGCTCCTCCGGATCATCGCGGCAGCGTGGGGGCTTCTTCTTTCCGGAGCCTGCCTACAGCTGCATTGAAGACGACAGCGGCAGCACACAGCAAAATATTTGGGATGGTCTGCGTGGGACTGGTCACCGCTGCAGAGCACGGTATAAACACTGCAAAGGTATGAACCACCCTAACTCCGCCATGCAGGAGTCTGGGAAACACGAGCATTCCACACTCCTATAAAACCGACCAAGGTATCTCCAAAGGGTGTGAGGCAGTTCTTGGAGTTGGGAAACTGCAATACTGTGTAATGCAGGAATCGCCAACAAGTTGTGTCACAAGCTTAAGCCAGTGCAGTTCTTAAGGCTGCGCAGAAAAATTAATCAGTTGAAAATCAGCACACATCAAGTGTGTATGTAGAGGGCAGAAAAGGAGGAAAGGAGCCCTTTATGAATTTAGGGTGATCTTCTGGGGAAAGGATAGAGCAGAAAGCTTGCACAGAATTATTCCTCGCGCACAGCCAGCTCCCTGTCCAAGTCTGATCACGGTAGTTTTGCTTTGTGAAAATAAGCAGTTTGACAAGGAAAACTCTCTAACAATTCTGTCAAATGTCCAATTGCTTCATCCCCCCACTCAATGTTTCCTCCCCACCAAAGCACAGCTATTGCAGCCTTTGCATCCTGCAGGCAGCAAATCCATCTTGTCATGTTTCTCCCCACCTCCTTCCCAGCCACAGTCTCTGGGAGCATCCCCCTGCCCAGACTACCCTATTGCTCAGCACTGTTCAGGTTTCTGCCTCCTCAGTTGCCTCAAAAGGTGATCTGACTTTCACATGGCTGCACTAGGCCTGTGAAGAGGGGTGGGGAAGAGCTGCACCCAGGAGTGAAGATGGCAAGGAAAAGTCTCAGGGGTAGAAAAACAGAAATTATTTTAAGAACCATGAAAAAAAAGCAAGCTGGTCACCATAATAACAGTATGTGGAAAGCTAACTACCATCTCACCAGCCTTGGTTAGCCTAGTTTAAGCTCTGCCTTGCCCAGCATCAAGCTTTGGCTAACTTCTGTCAGAAGACTAGGTAAAAATGTCACCCCAGCAGTCCAGTTTACCAGTTATCTTAGTTCTGAAATAAAACTACTAACTCTGTTTACAAGGAGCAATTGTTGACCTACCCTTATCAGGCAGCAAAATTGCTCATTGCCACATGGGCTGGGATTTCATTCAGCAAGTGGTGGCTCAGAGAGGAGAGAAGGCATCACATGGTGACTCAGGGGATGTACCCTCTGGTACCCTCTTTTCAGGTTGGTCTGGTGCCTGCTGCATGTTCTCCAACATCAAAACTGATGATACAGGTGCTCTGACAGTTCTAGCACCCTTGCAAAGCACCCTCCACCCCAGCCCTGCCATGAGCAGGCAGACTAAAAGAGGGTTTTGCTCCATTAAGGAGCCAGCTCTTGGCAAAGGCTCAAGCAGCTGAAGCACAACACTTCAGAAAAGCATCGACGGGAGAGTCATAGCCCAGCTGTTCCCCTCATTGTGTGGCAATATGGGAATTGAAGTTTTCTCAGACTCTCTTGGACTGCTTCTCTTTGCTCCAGCTGACTTGCTGCATTTTTTCATCAAGCAAAGGACAAAGGAAAATGATTTTTTATGATCAGAAGCAGTTCTAGGAAACCTCCATCCTTGTGCATACACACAGTGACCATCTTGAGGAATATGAGTATGTCCACATGTTCACTTACAATGAAGGCCCACGAACATTTCTTGCCAAACATAACCTCCTTCAGCAAAGCCAAGGGCAGAGAGCACAGAGCATGTTTGGCACAGAGGCCTGCCACTGCCCTTACTCCTGCAGATCACTTCCAAGAATGAGAAGATGCAAAGACAAATCAAGTGAAAACAAGAAAAATTGCATACTCTCCCTAGGACTGCCGCACTGCCTTCCTGATCTGCCAAGACTTGGAAGCTGTCTTGACCTAATGGAAATAAGTGTGTTTTTTAGTATAAGGACACACTGCATTTAGCAAATGCCATCCCAGCTCACTTTGGACTGTTCCTTGCATCCTGCTGTGCATCAGCTGGCAGGTAAACAGCAAAGATCAGTTCACCCTGTACAGTAAATGAATTAATGTGCTTCCTAAAAAGTGCAGTGAGCATAATGTGAATTGAGAGCCTGGTGGTCAGAGAAAGCACTTCTGCCCAAAATGGACCCAAATGACTCTCTCCTGATGCAAGCTGCTAGGATCAGGGTGCATTTTAATCAGCTGTCAGATCTGGTCACCACAGCAGATACTGTACCATACCTACAAACCACAGTGACACAGCAAGTGACTTTAGATGCTTCTTGCAGCAACTGCAAGAACAATCTGTGGCCACACTCCAGAAGGATGGAGCAGCCACAGGGAATAATAATCTTCAGATGTACCAGTCAGTCCTCTCACTCTGGCTCCCTCTTCACCTTATCACCACTTCCAAAAATAGGTTGCAGATTGTACAGAAAGGACATGGCCGAGAAGATACTGTTCCTGGAACTCTGAATTTCCACTTTAGCTGTCCTTGAGCCTTCCCCAAAATATTAGGCTTATGACAACCATTTATCCAGTGAGTGCAGCACACTCCAGCCTGTTGGATACTCGAGCTATGAACATAGATATTTGCTGCTCTAGCAGTCTATTTTACCACCAGTGAGTGTCTATACCTCTTCCTCGGCATCAATGGCATAGTACATCATGGATAGAGGAGATGTGCTTTGCTGTATCCCAGGCATCAGATGCTGGCAGATAACCACTGCAGGACTCAGTTGTGGTACATTGCTCAGAAGAACACACACAGGATCCTTTAATTGAAGGGCCAAGATGCTTCCAAGATTGTGCATGCTAGGCTGGGCAAGGATAGGAAAAAAAAAAGAAAAATAAAAAAAGAAAGAAAGGAACCACTTCCACCTTTTTCTTTTGAAAGAATTATGATAAGTAATGTAATTCTCATGTCTCAATGAAAAACATCTTTGTGAGTCAAATTTGAAAAGAAAGCTTTTTCCCAAGACAATGCTACTCTTTTTTTCCTCTTTTGCCTTAACATGGCTCTTAAAATCAAGTGGGGATGCAGTTGGGTTCAAGGGCTGCAATAGATGCCAGGTCTTACATCACCATTGCTGTCTCCCAGCTTGTTACTGGGTTATCTATTGTCAAATGGGAATTTATTGAAGGTGACATTGCTTACAAATTGATCAAAATCAGCTTCAGTGAGGTGTCCTTCCAAGATATAAAAAGATGGATAAAATTCACTCAGATGATCATTAATAACTTCAGTCTGTGGAATTGGTTATCTACCTCTGACAGACAAAATAGAGTTTGCAGATTGAACTGTTTTAATCCTATCTGAGAAGAAATATGACAGCCCTTCAAATATATACCAAATTAACTATGTCTGTACCTTCTCAATAAAACTAATTCAAACAAAACCCTGGATTTATTTTGCTGAACACCGGTGTATACAAACAAAGGTCACTAAATAGAACTAAAAACAGTGATAAACCTCTCAATTCATCTATCACAGTTTTTTTTTTTTTCCTATTGGCCACAGGACTGGTTATGTGGGAATACTGCCCCAAGTGTAAAGATTTGTACTTTTGAAAGCCTGCATAGTGGAACAAGAAGGAGCATCAGGAGGGAGATGTGCACTCACTGCCCAGCGTCAGGTGCAGTCCAGTGCAGGTGCTGTGAATCCAATGCACGGCCAGCACAGACTTTCTGGTGAGCCCTGTCCATGTGTTGGTCAGGATAACCTGATCCCTGGCACAGCAATGGCCTATGCTTGCATGTCAGCCACGTAGTGAGACCTCAGGAATATCTGAGGGAAACCAGCCCTGAAACAACAAGCAAATTTCCACACTCCTTCGATGCCAGATGGCAGGAGCGGATGTGTCCATGGAAACCCGGGTGGATTAGGCGTACTTTCAAACTTCTCAGCACTGAAGTAGGCCATTGCATTGTTTCTTTCTCCAAGGCCACTTTGACCCATACATCAAGAGCCATCTCTCTCTGCTGTCCCCACTTCATGGGCAGAGAGCCACATAGCAAAACTGCAGGAGCTGGGCTGAGACACTGCTTTCCCTAGATCTTTCTATCCTCGTGGCCACACTAGTCTGGCTGGTTTCTTCATCCCTGGCCTGTAGTACCTGTGACATGCTGATTTTGCTTAGTGCACTGCAAGGTGCTCCCTTCCACAGTAGTGTGGGGAATAAATTTCTATGCACCCCGTGCACACAATTTCTGACTATCCTGGAGTATCCCAACACACTTTGAGATAATCAACAATCTAACCAACTTTCTGCATATCTTTACATCTCCTGAATTTTCCTTGGCTACTCCCACAGTAAAAGCAAATGTCCCTGGTTACAAAATCTTCCTCTCTCCCCTCTTCTCCTGCCCAAAGTCCCCCAGTGTTCTGATGTCTACAAAACCAAAGCTTTCAATTTAACATTTTGAAATCCTACATCACTCACTCACTCCCCCAAATCCTGACCATGCAGACACGTTTGAAACAAATTGGTCCCCAAGGCTCTGACTAAATCTTTCTTTGGACACGCTGTTCTTGCTGTGGTTAACAACTGTCCATTGTACCCTGTCAGACACATACTGCCACCCCTCTTAGGAAACAGGGGATGATGCATCCACATAAAAGCATTTCATAATGCTGCCATTTACATAACAACTTTCTAAATTGTACATCGACAGATTTCCCCAAATCATTACAGTAGGTGAATTAAATCTTCCACTAAACACCAGCAAATGGTGGTAATGACAACTCTTCTAAGTAGCACACCCCATAAAGCCCAGAAAATGGAAATCAATCACTCTTCCTTTTTTTCCCCTCAGAACTGCTGAAATTTATTACACACAGCTGTGACAGAAAATAAATAGATGACAAAATTGAGAAGAAATACACTAAAGTTAGGACTCACGTGGATGTATTCCTGCAGTTGCGATACAGAATGGGTCTTTGAGAATCTTGTTTAGTAGCAGTGTTGGTGTGGCTGTGATGGTCTAAAGATATGTGAGGTGCAATAACTTCTATGGAGAAGCAATAACTTTTACTAGATCAGCTGATGTAGCTGAAAATACCACCACGCTTTTGGGCACATTGACCTGAAGAAGAGTTTCCATGCTTGAAAACTAATCTGGTTTTTTTCTTATTACATCTGCTGGTCTAATAAAAGATATTGCCGTTTTCTGCATTTCTTAACTCTCTGATGTTCATTAGCAACTAGTAACCACACATAATGTTTTTTCAGCCTCTTACTTGCTTTTCTAATGAGAACTGAAAATGGATAAGGAATCCAGAAACACAAGAGGCTCAAACCCTTGAGGCTCAAATCCTTGAAGCCAGTGGACATATGGCCACTTCTATTAATTTTGATATCACTAATGGTGCTTGTATCAATAACTTGCAAAAATAACTTTTAATCAACAAAGTTACCCACAAAGGCCAGATATCTCACGCAGTGGTGAAAACCCTTGGGATATACAGGACAGTTTGGAGAGAGCAGGACAGGATGATCCACATGCAGCAAACACCAGCTTTCCAAGCTCATAGAGCAGTGTAGGTATCTCTCTAACACCTTCAGGACTGTTTCCAGTTCCAGATGGTTGCTTGGCTCAGGGACCACAGCAGTGTCTATGTTACTCTGCAGCAGAGCAAAGCATCTCTCTTGGACTGATGGAGGAGGGAGTTCAGATCTTTGGTATCTACAGTGCAATGTACCCATGGATGAGACAGATGACCTATGCAATGATGAGGGGGATATGTGATAGTGGCCTAAAGGCCAGTTTGAGCAAGGTTTCTGCTCTATAAAGCATGATGTTACTTATTACCACCACACTGAAATGGCTGTTAAATACACCTCAACCCCCTCCTCAGTGTTTTTATGGGACAAATGTTCAGCATCTTCTGAGTCTGATTTAATCCTTCAACACAGGGAGCCAACGGCATCCCAAGGGTGACTCCTACAAAATCTCAGCAGCCTTGTGACAGCAAATATAGTCTTCTGTTTAGAAGCAACATAACAATGAAGTAATATCAGAACAAAACTAAGCTTGCACTTTGACATGACCTGCTGGCTACCATTTCTGATTTCCCATGCTCCACTTCAGACTCAAATCTCTCCTTGTTGCAGCATTTGCTAGGCTGCTGGGAAGCTGCTCAGAGCCCATGCCAGCTGATCTTCCTTTCACCTGGCCTGCAAGAAGTCCAGACCATTCTCTAAATCACTGCTGACAGGAATGCAAGTTCCCAAGCTATTATTGACAGCATTTCTTGCTCTTGCCTAATGCTAGCCATGGGTTACACAGTATTTATTGAGAGTATAGAGCACCTGAAGAGTTAATAGTGTCCTGGATGTGCACAAATTTAGCTCTGCTGAACATCCTGCATTGGCACAATATGACAGGGATGCCTATGCAAGGCAGGGTGTACTTAATTCACATTTGCCTGGGCCAGAAAGGATTTGTTTCACAGCAAAAAGACAGAGAGCAGAACTTCTCTTCTCCTAGAAACCCTACCATTCTCTACATAATGAAACAGTCATCAGGTGAGTCCATCAGAGCCAGGATTTAAGCCAGAGGAAGAAGTCACCAAAGCTGACTTAAGGACAGCAGGAAGGATTAAACTCTGCCCTCACCAGACGTAAGAGCCAGGATGTTTTAGGGAACTGAATCAACAGCCACTGTTGGAGAGTTAGAAAATAGCTCCATATACAACATAAGGCAGATCTGCACTTCCCACCACTGTCAGACAATGACAAAAGTGGAATTTTCAAGACGTGTTCACCAATGCTCTTTCTAATGCTCATTTGGGGATTTTAACTCCAGGGTCAACACCAATTAACTAACATGGGTCAGAGTATAGAGTCTCTCCCCATTTTGCACTAGAGTTTTTAAATAAGTTGGCAAGTAGGACTCTTAAGCACGATTTTGATGCTCACATAAGCAGCCCAGACATTGTGGTCCCAAGTAAACAAAAATGCCAGAAGGTTTTTTGCTGAGTCTACTCACAACTGATTTCTGCTTCCCTTTATGTACATAGCAATGCATTTTCTCCTCTCTACATTGCACAAAATGGTCATTTTAACTGGCAACTACAGCACCAATACTAAAAACTCTACAGGGTCATGGAAGGTAGTGTCCTCTCAGTCCATATCTTGTTTTCTCCAGGACAACACAGGAATGCAGCTATAGTCCGACCACTTGCCTTTAATTGTGAATGCAGGACTTCAGTCTCCAGAGCAGAGTTGTCAGCCCTGCACCTTCCCTCATGCCTGCCTTCATTTAGTGGTGCTTAAAAAATGTATGCTTAAAAAGCAAAGTTGAGTTGTCTAAGTGCAAAGGAAAGCCTTTTAATTAGAACTCAAATCAAAACAAGAGAGGGGAAAATGAGGGAAAAGCATTAAGTGATTCAACATTTCCAAGTTAATTTCCTGGACCTTTCCCCTGCTTCTTCCACCTCTTTTATTATTATTTTTTTTCTCTGAGTTTACCAAGACGACAGCTCCTTTTGGACCAGTTGGACCTGGAGGGAGTTGTCTGTAAAGCATTGCATTGGGACTGCCAGTTCGTTTCACCCTGGTGGCACTGATTTATACCAGTGCCTGGTCAAGGATTAAGCCCTTCATCAAATTTTAACAGCCCTTGTCCCTTTAACAGTACGATTTCAAGCAGGAACCCCTCCTAGACCCTGGGTGTCTCTATGGTAACACAACAAGATCGTTTTGTTCTAGCTCACAGCATTGTGTGCATATTGAAAAGCACAGTTAAGATATTTTGAAGTGGAGAGTCCAGATCAGCCAAATCTGAAGCCCTGCAAGAAAAAATGATTATGCAAAATAAACTCCTAAAGGTGAATGGCAATGAATGCTTTCAACGTAGACGGTTACAGTATGAGAAATGAGAGCAGCGGTCTCAGCAAGGTGCCTCGCTCAGCAGTACAAAACACATTACACCAGTTGCCTTTCTTTTTGCTTATTTTAGCAAAATGGTCTGGGACAGAACAGGTCACACTGACAAAACTATTTCTGGGTTTTGTAGCTGTTGCTGCAGTACAGCCAAGAATGAGCATAGGTGCTGCATGGAGAAATAAAGTCTCCAGGAATCATAACAGCAACCCTCTCACATTAAGAGAAAGGAAATAAAGATGCATCACTGAGTTCAGAGCTGGACTAGAATAGGCAGTAACTTAGAAGTCTGCTTGATGCCTGCTTTAGAGGAAAATTTCCCCTAGTGCCAATTGACTTGTGGTTGGCAGCAGTCTGTGGTATCTCTCACTTACTGGCTTATCCAGAAAATATCACAGGAGGAGCTTGGTCTTATGGAATACCACAAGTTCGAAGAGCAGGAGAATGTCTCATGGTGGAGGCCTAAGGAAGTTATTCCTTCTTTTATTCATTGTTTCTTTTTCATTTTTTTCATGGCTATCACTCACCTGCTCACAAGGCCAAGTGCCAGGTCCTGCACATTGGCCACAGCAACCCGAGGCAGTATTACAGGCCTGGGGGAGAGTGGATGGAAGGCTGCCTGGTGGAAAAGGATCTGGGGAGGCTGGTCAACAGTGGCTGCATATGAGCCAGTGTGTGCCCAGGTGACCCAGAAGGCCAATGGCATCCTGGCCTGTGTGGCCAGGACGCCAGCAACAGTGTGGCCAGCAGGACCACTGCAGTGATTGTACCCCTGTGCTTGGCACTGGTGATGCTGCATCTTGAGTGCTGTGCCCAGTTCTGGGCAAGCAAGAAGGACACTGAGGTGCTGGAGAGTGCCCAGAGAAGTGCAACAGAGATGGGGAAGGGTCTAGAGAGTGAGTGGTATGAGGAGTGGCTGAGGGAGCAGCGGGTGTTTAGCCTGGAGAAAAGGAGGCTCAGGGGAGACCTTAACACTCTCTACAACTCCCTGAAAGCAGACTGCAGCCAGGTATGGGTCAGCCTCTTCTCTCAGGCAACCAGTGACAGGAGAGGACACAGGCTTAAGCTGTGCCAGGGGAGGTTCAGGTTGGACATCAGTAAGATGTCCCTTTCACAGGGAGAAGCAATGGAAAAATGATTGTCAAGCATCAGAATGGGCTGCCCAGGGAAGTGGTGGACTCACTCCAGAGGTGTTTTAGAAAAAATTGGATATGGCACTTTGCACCATGGTTTAGTTGACAAGATTGTTCAGTCAAAGGTTGGACTCAATGATCTTGGCGGTCCAACCTAAATGAGTCTGTGATTCTGCTGAGTGGCACAGTTACACTCAAATCCTTTCTTGCAGACAATAAAGAAACAAGTATTATATACAAACCTAGAAATTTACTGTTAGTGCAATTGAAATCATAACAGTCTAATTAAGAAGTATTATTTACCTAAACCTAATTATTAGATGCAAAAAAATAAAAACTATTATCTGGAAAAAGTCTGAGTAATAATACAGTTGAAATCAGTTTCCACGCTTCCTGGCAAACATCCCATTTTTCTTTTTGCAGGGAAGAACATAATGCTGACATATTCTTCCTCCTCCATCTAAGATTCATACAGAGCAGAGTTTATACATTTTTTAGCAACATTTTATATTTCCCTCCTCTTTCTTTGGCCTGCAAGTCCGCACTGCATCCAGATTTACTACGCATGGAGAATTCTTACATATATTGATTTTTTTCTTCTTCTTCTTTAATACTTGTTTTGTCCAGCTTTCATGTCCCCATTTCTTTATCTGATCATTAGTCAGCTGTTTGTAGAGCTGATGTCCACACTGGTATCCTGCACCTCTTTTGTCATCACCCCAATGTCTTTCCTCTGCGCTGCATCCTCTGTCCCTCCTTTCAAGGCCTCTGTTATCATGCCAAGCCTGCATTTCCCTCTGCTGTATCAATATGAGGAGCAGGGAGCACATTACCTCATCTGTCTTTTTGAAAACAAGGGCTCCCAAAAAGATACAAAGTAGTAGCAGCTTTGTGTTGGTCAGCCAGAGAGAGCCTGGTCTGCTGGGGAAACCCACAGCACTTCCAACCCAGCTAGAGGGCTACAGACGATCAGACTTTTAGGAAACCAATTGGAGTTTTCAGTGTGGTAGCACAGATTCAATTCAATTTAGCTAAATTAAGCCCTTAATAAAAAATTCACTTTTTTCTTCATCTGCCTGTTCTTCAAAGGCATGTGGACCAACCTATGGGGGGCTCCATTACCAGTGGGCCCTTGGGTGCAACTAGAATATGAATATGAAATAACTCTGAGGAGTCCTAGTTACTGTCCCCAGTGTTGTTCACTTTGCCTAGACACATCTGAAAGTAAGCATAGACCTGAACCAAGATTTTCAACCAAAATTCTACCAAAACTGTTTTCTCTCCACGTTGCATCTTTTTGTCAAGAGATTCCAGTTCAGCTTCTATATTTAAGCTTCTCAAATATAGAAAAAGTTTGAGAGGTTTTTTCCTTAAAGCTTTGAAGGAATATTGTTGTCTACGAGTCAACTAAGTTTAGCAAAAGTAATCAAAAAAACCCAAAAAAACCCCACCAAAACAAATACCCCTCGCTTCCAAAAAATAATCAGCAAATAAACAGTTTCAGTAGTGTCAAAATTTAATTCAGACTAAGTTGCTTGGAGCTCTGACCAATTATTCAAAATCTACATGGACACCAACTCCAAAACTTCTCTGCACTTCACTAATTATCCTCACTAAAAAGGGTCTACCTATATTTTCTTTATGACTTTCACATATATACTGGAAGGCAGGTGTCTGTTCCCCTATCCCCTCTCTTCTCCAGGCTGAAGAAGCCTAGCTTCCTGAGCTTCTCCTTGTTTTCTTGCGGTAATGGATCAAGGCTTCTACATCCCTGCACCAGTACTTCAGCTCAATCCAATTTAATCAGCAGAGGATGACAGCAAGCTAATTCTGCTAACAGGGCATGCTAACCAAAGCAAGCATTCTCACAGTAGTATCTGCATAAACACAGTTTAACAACTTAAAGTGCCTGTAGGACAGAAAAGGTCCAAAAGACTTCTCTGGACATACCAGCATTTGAAAGATGATGCAGGTACTACTGAATTTGGGACTGGGCTTACACTAGTGTGTAAGGTTGTATTTACTGGTGTGTAAAGTTACATTTGAGCACCTCACATAGCCTCCTGATCCTCTCTCTAGTGCTTCAAAGCAGCGTTTTTTCTGAAGTTATCCTCCCCCATCCAATCAACTCCCAGTTTAAGATGGCACAGATTTCTTCTGCGTATAGAAATATCAGCTCCAGTTACCACGGATACTATTTTCTATAATGATTTCCACGAGGTGTCATCTCCAAGGATGAATTCCTCTCCCAAAAGAGAAAAAAAAGCAGCTAGATTTCTCTAGGAAATCAAACAGCTACAAACGAGATTTTTCTAAGATCCATCTAAAATGGATCTTGAGGTTATGAAAGAGACAAGAGCACAGTCCCTATCCATACCTGGATCCCAGAGTGGCTCAGACAAATTACACTGTTGATTCTTTCCTCCTTAGCCCCATTTTCATTACTGACATGTTGCTAGTAAGGAAATCAGAGGACTGTACAATAATGTATTCATGTTGTTGGATTGAAAGTTTAAAAGCTTCCCCGTTTGATTAAGTAAATGCAGCAAGTAACGTGCAATCAAGGGCCAAAATATTCCTTGGCCTGCAGCCCAATAAATGAATCCTTAAGGAGCTGGCATCTCACTTCCACACAAATATAGCTCTCTGCTCATTACCAATCCAGTCTGAAATACTGGGGAAGGCTACAGGAAAACAGACACCTGGCAGAGATGCTAAGTTAGTTTCCTGCATATTGATTTATGCAGCAATACTTCTGAAATCACTAACAAGGGGAGCACAAGCTCTGCAGTGAGCAGCAGCCCCAAGGTGTGCCAGAGGTGCAGAGCAGAGCTCCTACAATAGCCTTGCAAGCCCTACAGGTAGGATAGCAAGATCTTCAGTGCCACAACAGCAACATGGGGTTTTGACCGACATCCACTTCACAGTCCTCCCCCACAGTGTAAAGGGGCTGGAGTCCATTTTGAGCCTGCTTTCCCTAGGCTGTTTGATGTTCAGAGATGGGCCCACAGCAAGGGCAGCTACTGTTCTTACAGGAACCAAAAGCTCCAGCCTGCCTAGGTTTCCTTATCACTTGGGTCATGTCTACAACAAGGCACATTAACCTGTTCCTGCCTGGGATAGACCCCTTCCTTTACAGGCAAATTTCCTTTCTCTTCTATCATTCTGTGCTACAGTTTCAGCTCACCAGAAGGCAGGAACCTACACATCCCTCATAAGCAAAACTCTGGTGACCCTGGCATCCAAACCCCACATCATCTACAGCATCACTAAACATCTGCCTTTGCAATGCTTGTCCTGCCCTCTCAGCTTATTTCTCCTTGGAATCAAACTTGGGCTTCACGAAGGAATGGCTGCAAAGACAGAAACTGGGATATATATGGAAAGAGTCATTAAGCATGAAAGCTTCAATATTTCACTGGTGAGCAGGATTGCCTTCCAAATTAATCTCAACATTATTCAGGTGCTCTCTTTCTCTTTCACATTGTACCTTTATTTCTGTACTTCTGTTTGTGTACAGCAGTGAGCACACTAAGGCTGACATTCAGGTTTGGTATTCCTCGGCTCTACAGTTGTAGAAATAAAGAATGTGATATGCCTAACTGAAGGTGTGATCCAGGTTATAAATTATACAGTCTTGTCAAAACTGAATTAATCATGTATCTTTCACCAGCTCAGCTGTACTCTACCCATTAATCCATCTTCACCAAATGTATTCTAGTGTTACAAATAACTCATCAGTTTCAAAGGCATTTCTCCCCAAACTATCCCCACTCAGGACAGACAAGATTCAGATTCAGCCTTGGGCAAGTGATGCTTTTCTAGGCATAAAAACCCTGTACAACAAAAACCCTCTCATCTTTAATGCCTGGTGGTTGTGAAGGGATAGAAATAGGAGCCTCATGCTATTAGGGAAGGGCAGGTCCCAGCTGCACAAAGAGGACACATGTCCTGAAAAGACTCGAGATTTTATTGCTATGACTTCTCTGCATAGAAATGCATTTGAGTAATTTTTAAATGGTTGCACAGATAATTCCCTTTGAATTCTACACAGTTGGACTCATTGAAATGGAGGCAACTTTGTTCACAGTAGTAGTATTGTTGTAGTTGTGAATTCTTTAGGCTGTAGCTGAGATGTTTCTAGGGAAGGGAATTAATTTTTATTAGACCAGCTAAGAGATGAAAAAAATATATCAGATAATCTTTTGCAAAGCCTTCAAGATTAAAAAAAAAAAAAAGAATCTTTGGATCTGAACACTAGGGAGCCAAGGAGGAAGAATTCTTCCAAACAACATTTTAAATTCACTACATTATTCCAGGGTTGTTGGGTTTTTTTGTTGGTTTTTTTTTTTCCCCCCAGCAGTTGGCATGCAGTGGGCTAAAAGGTTATCAGGGCTTCTTCGAGATGAGCCACATAAACAACGTGTACTTCAGGACACATTATGAACAACTCCCTTGTCAACTTATTCCAAAACAAAGCTTACCTGGCATGCAACATGCTCCCATCCACACATCACACCACAGCAAAGACTTTGCAGCTGACAGCTGGCACCCGCAGTTCACTCTTAGCTGAGGGAACAAGTAGTTACATCCAAAGAAAACCTTTGCTGCTGGAGTTTTGTTACTTTTTTTAGTTGGTTTGTATTTTTCTCTTAGCTGTTTCTAAAAAAAAAATTAAAAAAAATTATATATATATATATATAAATTAATGCAACAAGTAATGACATGAATAGAAGTATTATGAACTGAAGAGGCAGGAAGAAAAGCTAAAGCAGCAGAATGTCACAGCTTCAGCTGGGAGGAAGCCAGGACTGCCAGCCCAAACTTCCTCAGCAGTTGGAAAGTACATAACATACACAGTTGTCATCTTAACCTACGACAACAGTTTAATGTTTCTCCAAAAGAGAACAAGCTCAGCACTCCCTAACCTTCAGAAGAAGCAAAATGCTGTTTCTTAGGGTTAGTAATGGCATGAAGAGCAACACTTGTTACAGAAACAGTGTGCCATTAGGAGGGAAAGGGAAGAGGGCTTAACTTGAGAAGATCATCTAAGTGTGCTCACAGGCAATCTGAGCCAAAAGTTTCTTGGTTTCTTCCAAACATAACATATTAGCAGTCACTGCTAACTGTGCATCCATTGGGCTCTATAGGCATTTTAAGACCACAAAGAGGGGAAGAAAATCTCATTCAATGTAATCTTTGAGCTGAATTAAACTCCAAGAGGCCCACTGGAGACAGACAAAGGTAGAGGCAAAAATCACTTCCCTCAGTGCTCTAGAGCTCACAAAAGTTTTCAGGCTGACTGGGAAAGCACTGCCCCAATTTGGGGCTTAAACAGGTCTGCACAGGCTGGTTCAGATCAGTCACCAGTGAGTGTCAAATAGACACAGAGAAACAAGGCAGATCAAAGCCCTCATCAGCACATTGTGAGAGAAGGCACTTACCCACCCTTTGCAGAGGTAGATAGTGTAGTAAAGCTTATCTGGGATGGAAGAACATCAAAACCCATAAGAGTCAACCTTTTTTAAATTTACTTTTACTGCTTTTTAAGCAGACCTGCTGTCACCAGAGGATGACCCAACACAGTGCCACAATTGGCCCTGTTTATGTAATAATAACCATCAGCAGGACTGCAAAGGAAAACTTTGAGGCCCTGCCACTTGCCTCTATTAACAGCATTTCCTCATTTAGCTCTCACAAGTTTCCTAGCAACATCCTTGCATTGCACATTAACACATTCATTAGATTTTGCACAAGCACCTGTAGAACAGTGAGAGCTGAAAAACTTTGCTTTCATGCTGACTCAGAGGGGAAATCAATTTGCTTCAAGATGTGAACCCTTTCAGGGTAGCAAAGACTATCAACACGCTTATGACATGCTTGTGAAGCCATGCAGCTCCTAGTGAAGGAAGAACCCACTGCATTCAATTTCATTATTGGCATTTTCCATGTAGGAAAGCAGTGGGTAATCCTCTCCCTGCAGCTTTCAAAGAAGGCAAATGTCAATACACAGCATAATGCTCTGAATAACACAGAAAGAAGTCCAAGTAGCCAGAGAGGCAGACACTGAACAAAGGGTCAAAATGTACAATAATTCACTGCTACACAACCTGTGTCAAACTCTCCATGTGTCTAATATCTGTCTGTTCAGGGAGATGGATGCTACCCTTTTATCTCACTGCCTGTGTCAGTGGCTTTCTTTCCCATAGCAGCTAGTCAACTGATTCACCCTCCCCAGCACCATCTCAGTGAATCCATAATGGAGGAAGGACTTGTCCCAGTCTGCCTGGTGGGTTCAAACTTCACACTTCGTGCACCCACTATGTCTGCACAGGAAGACGGGGATTCATCAAGTGCCCAGAGCAAAATCTCAGTAACTATCGGGAATGAGAAAATCATCCTTGTTAAATCTCACTTGCAGCAGTGACAGAGGGAAGAATAACACCCAGGGCTGAGGCAGGGCAGAAATCGTGCCAAGTTCCTCATACCATTAATGTATACAAGCACCTCCCAGGAGTAGCAGCAGCATTTACCTACCACATTTGCTATGTGAGCACCACAGAGCTGCATGACTGACTTGGCCTGAAATGACTTGGAGGCTCCTAGACGAACAAGGAGCATTTGGGACATCCCTAAAGGTGATCTGAAGGGCTTGGAGGTCACAATATTCCCAGTCCTCTTCACCCTGCACTCCCATTTCCCTTCTCTGCAGCAGTAAGTTGAACTGCAATTTTTCACCTGTCTGAAAAGTGATTTGAAGCACACTTTGAAGCCCAAGTGTACCCCACATCTTGCCCTGATGAAGCTTCATGCACTGGAGACATGCACGGTGTGAGAAAATTGCCTTGAGCCAAAATGCACGCTTTGGGGAGAATGCTTTGCTTTGAGGCAAACACAGCCTTGTCTTGCCTGCTGTCTAAAAGTGGTCATGATAAGCATCCCAATTTCCTGCTGCCTTTCAAATGGGGTCCCCAGCCCTGGAAAAAGCTAATGACAGTGTGCAGAGCTCCTCCAGACTTGGAGGGAAGCTGGTGCCCTGCAGGGCTGTACCTCGTAGCAGGGAAGCGGCAGGGAGCTGGAGCGAAGCCACTGCTGGGAAGCGTGCATCTCTCTGATTAATGCTCTCAGGCTGCCTGTTGACAAAAGCAGCAAGAGGATTTGTAATGCCTAAGCTTATCATCATCACGCTCTGAGAAAATCCTGCGCCAAGACGCAGCGTAAATAAGTAAAATTTTACAAGTTGGTGGACTCTCTTAATTGAGTAGCCCTTGTAAATTAATAACATTGAAGTAAATGTGCAAAGACTTTGCTGACTTTCTAAAAGATGTCTAATAAGGTCCAGGTTTACTAAAGCGCCCAAAGGAGCAGGTCCCCAAACCTTTTTGTAATTTGTTGAGACATTAATGATAGTTAACTTCTAGTGGTTTATTCAAGAGCATGAGTATGAGGACAGCAGAATCATCAGTAAGTCTTCTCTCCCAACACGGCCAGGTGCCAATCCTTCCATTCCTACTATCTGCAGTCCTACAGGAAAGGATGTGTGAGGAATCTCTCCTTCCTTCGTGTGGGTCCAGTGAAAATCATCCTTGGAGCACCTTTCAGAGCCAAAGTGAAAAGTCCCAGAGGTATCTTTGTGTACCACTGTTCGTGCCTGAGGGCTTCGTATCTCACATCCTTCCATCCTGAGCAAATGTGTTTAGTAGTTTAGTCCCAGTAGCTAAAACATGACAAAATAATTTGTTTCCATTTCTCTTGTACTTTTTGCTTTGCTTTCTCCCAATCCAGACATTAACGGCTTGGTTTCCCTGAGAAGCTGTGGTTGGGTGAATAATGCAGAGTGAATATACTTTTTTATTTCTTTGAAGGAACATTGTCTTTCTTTGTTCATGGACACTGACAGCAGTTCCTGCTACTGAACTGACTGAATCTATTAGGTCACCCACACTGTATTTATTTTGACTTTAACGGCTGTGAATATTCACATGTCCTCAGTCATGTTGATCAGAGCTTGCCTACCCATAAAATTGTGCTCGTGTAATATGCACTTAGTTGAAGCCCCTCCCGACTTCGCTTGTACTCTACAGGATTGAGAAAAGCTTATGATGATCCAAGTTAAGTCTGTAAGGAAATTATGAATTAAAAAGCAGATGTTAAACATTTTTAGACTAACATGAGAGAGCTCAGGGAGAGGATTGTGATGCTTTAACTAAACCAGGGTAAGGCTGTGAGTGAGAAAGGCCTCAGGCAATGAAGAGGTGCCTTCCCTTAGGTCCAGCCATGCCAGTGGAAGAGCAGATGTACCTCAGTGTCGTCTCCCTGCCTCTGCAGGGATGGTGCTTGCACAGCACTGCTGGGAGACCCGCCCACAGGAACCTCCCAAATCCAAGCTATGGATTCAACACATTACTTGAAGCTATCAGAATGGCTGATGTGAGCTAAGCTTGAGGTTTGTGCACAACTTGGATGAGGGAGAGAACCTTGAACAGCTTCCCCAGCAGATTGTGCAGGGCTGGCAGCTTCCAGGCAACTTCTAACAGGGCAGCAGTGCCTGTGAGTTGGGACAGCCATCCTTTCAGCCCGTGTGTGCTTGTGTTAAAATGACTTAAACTGGCCATCCCTTTCTAAGTTGTGGGCAGTTTTGGTCAATGAAATACACATGATTTGTGGAAAAAAATACCAGAGCAGCCCTCATGTGTGCACCTCTTTCAGCATGAGACAGCCGCAGCTCAGGCAGTAGCCTGATACATGGCAGAAGTGCATTCCCACCTCATGCAGCATGATCAGCACCATGCAAACACACACCCTTCTCCACACAGGGCTGTGAGGCTGCTTACCATGCTCACAGCTCCTTAAGCTCTTCCAAAAAGGAAATGGATGCTAGGACCCATGGAATGGTGATGCCTACTGGGTTCTGACCTCCTATAAATTCACTGGAAACTCACCACCCAGAGGGCCGGCAGACCTGCTGTTAACCACAGACAGCAAGCATTCTGTGCAGCCTGGTTAAACTCAGTCCAGCAATCTCTAGGACTAGGACCTCTTGAAGGTGGTATAGCAAAGGAAAAATGAATGGACATGGGGACAGGGGTTGATATTTGAGCCATGCTTCTCATAGACCCAAATCCCATTCCCTTTGCCCTCTTACACATTGGATATATGCAGTAAGCTTCAGATCACGCAGAAAGTGAGAGAGAAGGGCTTGTTTCCAAAAACCAAGTCTTCCGCAACACAACACAACACAACATCCCTCTTTTCCCTGACCACAAGAGAGAGAGGACAAGCAATGCTGTGACCTTTTGAGGAGTACGGAGTAGGATGGGGATGAGGGACACAATGCACAAGACCATGGCACTGTTCTCTCAGGGGTCAGCTGAGCTCTGGTGGACACACAGCAAACACGATGCACCAATTGCTGCAGATCAAAGGGGCTCTCACGGGCCAACAATAGTTCAGCTTTCTTTTGCACAAATAGATATAGTGGACAAGAGACAGTGACTGTCTTGCTGCCTCCTATAACCTCCTGGCCTGGGTAGCCCTGTGCCTAGACCAACCCCTGGGCTTGGAACTTGGTGGGACAGTGCAAAGAACCTGATGGTGCCATCACCATCAGCTACCAAAACATCTGTTGCAGGCAGGTCTTTGTCCATTAAGGAATGGCATGGCCCTCACAAAACCATCCTTCTTTTTCCTCCTCCTGCTCTTCTCTCTGAGTCCCTGGTCTCTTCTCTGCTTCTTGGTGCAGCACAGGTCATGATCCACTCCCCAGAGGAGTCTCAGAGGAGCACTCCTGCACTGAGCCCAGCGCAGAAATCAGGAGTGAGATCTTCAACACCACAACAGGATGTGCAATCTATGTGTTCAAAACAGGAGAAAAACATCCCTCTTATCCTACCAGAAGCCAAACTTACTTCTGAGCTTCTCAAGCTAGAGATACCATGCCATGGCAAGGTCTTGTTCTTAATATTTAAATATAAGTAACATGCCCTTGGCAAGTAAGTGCCTGTCTGGTAGAACAAAGAGATTTTTTTTTCCCCATCATCACGCAGAGGTGAAATTTTACTTGCGTACATCCCCAAGACAACATAAAAAATGCTCCTGAACTTTGGGCCATATTTAAGTGTTAAAGCCAGCTCTCTGCAAGTGCAATTCTATTCCAGGTTCGTGGCATCTGTACACTTACAAACTGATGTGCCACAGGAGAGCACAGAGGAGATGATGTTCATATGGGGGAAATATACACTCACAAAGCATCCACGTTGTGCAGCTGCACTGTGTATCTGCCTTCTAATTTTATTAAATCAGATCACTGCAGAAAGGAAAGAGCTCAGATGCAATGGTCTAATGAAACATCAAAATATGAACGTTGCTTGCTCTAAGGAAAAAAAAGCATGAAAGCTGCTGATAAATCCCACAAAATTGATTGGTATATGGAAACATTTAAATAAATCGATATAAAGGTGAAGAAAATGGTGAGAAACAGCTGCTAAAGGTGCTCATAGATAGAATAAAAGAAGATAAAGAAGCAACTCAGTAGTGCTTGTCTCCTCCCTGAGGAGCTCAACAAAGCCCCAGAGCTCCTTACAGCCTTACGCTTCAGGTAACCAGGACCCTAAGCCAAGCCGGATCCCAGGGCTGTTCTCATGAAAGCCCAGCATGCCATTTGCTGCTGGTTAGATCCCCTGCTTGGCTTGTCTGGGTAAGAGGTCCTTGATGTCCTTTTGCTGGATCTTGGTGCAAGGTAACTGTGGCACAAGCAGGTGACACAGGTCAGAGTCTTCTGCTCACAGCCATCCAGTCCCCCACAGCCCCTGCCAGGAAAGCAAATCAGATTTATCCAGGAAAGTGAGGCACCACGCTTCCCCAGTTTTCATGCTACCAGCTGGTCTAATTTCTCTTGACGTTTCTTCTGTAACAGCAACTGCAATGTGTCAGGATTAATTAAGCCAAGCAGTGGGCAAGTCTCAAAGGAGAACACACATCTGCCGTGACCTACCCCCACCTAAAAGCCAAGGAGTCTTTCCTGCCATAGGGATGGAAGGAAAAAGTGAGAAGAAAGCAGGAATGGTGAGGTATCATCCAGTGGAAGAAGCACAGTGACTTGAACTGCCAGGGTTCAGATGAACCCCAGCACAGCTATAGCACTCCTGCTCAAAGCAAGCACCTTGGGCCTAGTTATTTAGTCATTCAGATAGACCCCAGAAGATTTTGAAAGGTGTGCATCAGAAGTCTGGCACACAACTAAGGCTACTTCTCCCCAAATCTAAACATGGGGCACAGTTTGTTGGAAGACTGCCTGTGAGAAGGTCAGAGATCAGTGTGTGCCTATGGTCTGGAGACAGGGCTGACCTTCCATTCACAGCCCAAACGGTGGCCTAGCAGTGAGGAGCACAGCTATGCTTCCCAGTTTCAGGCTGGGAAGTAAAATGGATCCCCAGTATAACTAAAAACCAACATATCTGCTAACAACACCACAAGACATTAAGTGCACAGCAGCTGTTGTTCGTGAAGTCAACTCTCCCTTCCTGCCTGTGGCCAGGAGAGGGGTTTGCACCAGTGTGTGCAGCAGTAAAGGATGCTCCTACCTCTGGATAGGTACAATAGCAAAGCAGTGGCACATTATACAACCATTTCCTGGAGTCCTTCTTTTCCAGCTGGAAGGCGAGACACGGATCAGCCCCTCAACTTAGTAGGTCTCAGTGGCAGTCAACTTGCCCACTAACAATAGGAGTTGACACTTTGAAATGCTGGCATGTTCTCACTTCCCCTTCTTTTTAATTGCTTCTTTCAGTTCCAGCCCTGCTGCCACACCTTTCATACTTCCAGTAGTCAGATGAGGAGCCATAGCTAGTCTCCTCTGTGCTTTCAGCATTAATTCACACAAGCTGAGCTCTGCAATTTTCATCAAGTGGTAGGTGGCTCAGTAATAAGAGACATTCCCACAATTATCATAATGTTTTCAGGCAGGAAAAGGTATATTTTAGTTATAAAAAGAAGCTGTCTCAGTAACTGGCACTACACGTAAGATAGAGATGTCACAACATCCTTTACAGACATAATTACCTAAATACTAGTGTTGGTTGATTATCAAAAATCCTGATCCGTGAATCAGCCTTTCGCTCGACTCAGTCTGCGTGATGATGTTGTATGTCAGTCACTGACATACAACAGTACTGGATAACTGCAGAAATACTGTGCTGAATGTCTTCTAATTTTAGCAAAGATTTACATTTGTCCAAAAGACAACGTTTAACGACAGTATATTTATTGTCATGCTCTTAAAATTAATCTCCTCATCAGAGACCACCAAGAGAGATTGCTGCATAACCAAGGACGCGAACTACAGATAGAACAATCAAGAATGCATTGCAAGACCTGAAACTTATTAGTTAAAATTGTTTATTAATAACTTTCAAGAAAATCTACTGGGAGAAAAACAGGATTGAGACACAATTCATGCACCGAAAAAAGAGTGTTATATAAGCACTGCACCATTGAGCCCACTTTACTAGGTAGTAATACCAGAAAAACAATCTCTAAGCTGTGTTGTACAGATGTTACAATGCAGGGTGTTAAAGAGTTTGACCTTATTCAATATACTCTGCATTCTTCAAGTGCTAAGACAAAGTCTCAGATGAGATACTCAGCCATACTTGTGCTCCTTTTCTATCAAAATAAGGATAACTATTTGGTAGAAGGTGCACCAACCAAGCCAGGCTGGGTACAGAAAAGGATGGGTTTTTTCTATGCATGCTGTTCATGCAAACATCCAAAGCTGTGGATTTTCTCTCTGAAACACTCTTGATGTATATTGGCCTATACATTATGAATACAAATATTATAACGGTGTATACAACCCATTCCAGTAAATCTCTCACGCTCAGACATCTCTAGATACACATGGACTGCAAAATTCAATCCTGGCTCCAAATCTAAATCCTTCCTTGCCCCACCACTGATGAAGAGCTCCATGTCTGTCAGGGTTCATAATGAAGAGGCACTACATCTCCAGAGACATGGCATACAACTCTCAAGGTCACTGTTTGTCCTTAGGCATACTCCATCTGCATCCACACCCCACAGCTTATTGCACTTTAAGCCTGTCCACATTGTAAGTGGTTTTCTAATACCAGCCATAATTTTGCACCCAGTTGGCATGTGGAAGGCTATATTAAGCCCAGACGATTAATGCTGTCTTTGCTAAGAAGCAAGAAAATAGTCTCTGTGCTATTATACTTTGTCAGCTTTCCCAAACACTTCAGGCAACTAATTCTGAGAACTTTTTGACTGAATTGACATAAAATACATCCTTCCCCTCCAGTTGCTTTTTAGCTGCTTTAGGTTAATTTTATACTGCAATCTCAGAGGTCATTGGCAAGAGCATGTTCTGCTACCCACCAGGCACTTGAGGAAATTTATGAAGACAGTCAGGTACCATTTCTTCTGGTCATCCTTGCAGGGTTTACATGCCAGCATATTGTGTATGAACATCAAATTGCTCTTTGTCATGAGAAGCTCCCTGGATCTGTCCATGGGGAGCTGTTTTGGAGGAGATATAGTGGTCATTGCCTGCAACAGACACAGGAGGAAAATGTGGTCATCAGTAGACGTGAAACTGGAGAGAGACCACCTGGAAAGAAATAAGAAAACTCTAGGAAATCCATCAGAGCAAAGTCAGGAGAAGTCATTTATGAGATAGACAGGGTGGGCAAAAGGTTTCCCTTTTGCAAGGGGGAGGACATTTATATATAAATTTATACATTCTTGACTTCTGGGATTGAATGTTTTGTGAAAATACCCTTCAGAAGATATTCCGACTCAAGACTTGGTTTCCAAATACTTTATACATCCTTACGGTGTGAAATAAGGTGGAAGAACTGGTCTTAAACACTAAACTGGTATTATTCCCAAGGAATTGGAGATTATTCTTTGGCAACCACCTTTTCCAGCTGCTTGCTTTTGTTATTGCTTGACAGGGTGCACACCAAGGTGAGGTTTGCAGCTCAGGAGTGAGAACTGTGTGTACTCACAGACAGTGTGAGATGTGGCTGTCTGGACTGTGGGTACCTGCGTGTGACCTTGGGGCCAAATGTCTGCTTTCAGTCAACAGAAAATGAGTCAATGCCGGCTGCAGGCTCTGGAGAGCCATTCAACCCATCAGCTGTGTCTACTGTGTCTAACAAGAGCAGCACAACTCTCCAATACACCTCCTGCATTGACTGGATCTCTGCTGATCTCTGCAGTGTCAGAGCTTTCCACATACCCGCATTTTAGCAATGCTGGAGGTAAATCTTGCTGTCAGTAAGAAGTTTTGGAAATTCACTCACTGCCAGATTCTAAGGTGAAACATTCTTCAGCCACTGCGTATTCAGTTGGCCTTGCCCTATTGTTGTGGTCTGTTTTTCTTGTAGCTTGCTTAGCCTTAGGTATCTGCCTTCAAAGTGTCGATCGCAAACACAACATGCCCTGATATCAAATATGTAGGTTATTCTTTTGCAGACTCAGTTTGCCTTCTAACATCATAATCAGCGAGACTTTAATTTCTCTGACTCAAATCATCCAGGTAATGGGGCTTCAGCAATTTTGAACAAAAACCAGTCTGAGGGCAATCAATCAGATCATTGATTTCTATGCATAAAATGAGATGTTGCTCAACTGCAACATTTTGACTTCCACTAAGTAGGAGATGCAGTGGTATGGAAGTGAGAACTGAATGTTTAACCTCCTCACTGTAGATAAACTGTGTCAGCAACATTTCTCCTGTCCACAGAGTTGCCATCTCTTAACCAATAAGCACTTTCTGTATGGACATTGCATTTTGCTGGCTGCCTTCCCACAAGATTTGTGAATAGGTACAATAGAGCAAGCTCCTCACTTGGAACAGAGAGGGTGTTAATGAAAGCTGCTTTCAAATCAGTTCAATCCCTCTTGGATCAAATGACATTTGGAGACAGAAGACATTCTGTTACATCAGACAGAATGAAGTTACCTGTTTTACTGTGGCTTACGATGTCAGCACAGCCATGTGCAGAACACAACCAACAAAACCACTGCTGTTGTGCACCATTATTTCACCAGGAATACCAGAATCTGTGTTAGTTGCTTGGCACGTGACCTTCAAAATGGCCATTGAATAGGGGGTTTAAATCTCATCTCTCTGCATCTGCTCTGAAGTTGTTGTTTTTTTGTTATGGAGAAACCTAGCAGCACACTTTCTACAGCATCCAAATTACTAAATTTTCCAGTACTGGACAATGTAATCTCTGATAAGGCTGAGTTGCCCATGCAGAAAACAAGGAAAAAACAGTAAAGATATCATTCTCTTGCTATCCAAGATATCCTAACATCAGAAGGGATCATATACTCAGTCTTTCTCATTCCTGACACATTTTGAACTGGCAAAGAAGTCTGGGGACCCATCTCCCCTCTTGTTGGATGGATTGCAGGGCCAACTTCTCAGGTCAAGAGCTTAATGGTGGGAGCTCCTGGGGGATCAGGTATTTCATGCCTGAAGACTATTGCCTTCACCAGTCTCATAAATAACACAATAGGAACTTCAGTAAGATAGACTGTATCTTTTTCTTCAGGCAGAAAATTACACACAGTTCCATGATTTATACAAATGCAGAGCAGCCATTTGCCTTGTAAGACAGATGAACATTGTGGAGATCTTTTCTCACATGTTGTTGGAAAGCTGAAAGGCAATCTACTACACAATCGATAGTAAGGCTTTGCCAAAGAAGGAGGAAATAGTTTGTCCTCCATATCCTGACTGGAGAGGGCAATATACTGACAAGGTGGATAATGACAATGAAACACTGGAATAGTTGCTGAGTTGTGGGGGGTGTGGAGCCTCTAGCCCACAGATGCTTTGGGAAGTAGTTTTACATCTGTCAGGATGGACACTAGTGAAGCTGTTACTATCTTTTGAAGGAGAATTGATTAGCCTAACTTCCCAAAATCTGTGAAGGCCTACAGTTCAGTAAAAGCTACAGTGTCAGGATCAAGGCCCCCACAGGCAGGCACTGTTAAGCCAAGATGGTTGACACATTAATATGAGGCCACCAGCTCACACTGCACTGACTTCTGCACTGCAAAACATCTGCTGAAGACAACAAGAATTCAGATATGAAGAAAAGCAGGACTTGTCCTTGATATTCAAATAGCAAGAAGCTCCTAGGGTTTGGGCAGAAAAGAGCACTCTGTCTCACACAAAGACATTGCAAAATCCTTCACTTGAGTTACTTGATGCAAAATATCTTTGCTCATTCGTGCTGGAGCAGCTAAATTAAGTGTGTTGCTTTCTATAAATCCTTCCTGTTGTCAGTGGGTTGCCTTTTACTTATGGCCATTGTCCCTTTTGTTGCTACCAAGGAAAGAAACATAGCAGAGAGCTTTTGTTTAATGAGCCATCACATTTAAACATCATTTGTCTCAGTTGTTTTCCTTTTCTCATCTACCTTTGCTCATTAAACTCCACCCTGCATGGCTGTTAACAGCATAATCATGGGGAGCAATAGCATCACGAGATTCCTTGTACCAGCGTGATGCTGCTACCCCTGCTGCTTTCCCCCTATTCACCAGCTCTGATGGAGCTGTGCTTGCCTAGCATTACAGTCAGGGTAGCAGCAGCTTCAGAGCCAGCTTACTCTGAAGGCTGAACAGCTGGAACTGTACTTCCCCATATGGAGCAAGGTTTCAGATGGATTTTCTTGGTGCTGCCTCTGACGTTCACCTTGTCCTTCTGCCCGTCTGTCGCAGCCAGTTGCCAGCCCCTTGCCTCTGCAGAGGGCAGAGGGCAAGGGAAAGGGCTATCAGTCTGCTCAGTACAGATGGCACGTCAGCTGTGGCGACACTCATTGGGGACAGGGACAAAAAAAAGTGAGGTAGAGGAGTGGCATTTGTGCCCCTCTGCAGAGATGCTGCAGGAGAGTCTACAGCATAAAGGTCCTCTTGTGCTTCTTTCTCTGTCCAGGAACTTCAGCAATACTAACCCAGGCAACCTAAGCCAAGCAGGCAGGGGAAGCAGTAACAGGGCAAAGCTTTGGGATAAGGGAGTTACTTGCTCCAGTCATTCTATGACTGCAGAGATCTTAGCCAGAGCTAGAGTGAGCAAAGACAAATGTCATTTCTACAGTTCTAGTCTTCATGCGTGTGCCGAAATATGAGCCAAAAAATTCCCCTTGCATCCCTGAACCTCTTGCTTAGTCAATTTTGGGGGGAGGAAGGGTACACCCATTGACTCTTACCATGGCTCGTTTTTTAGCATGAAGAATTATAATGAAACTCAGACTCAGAGTTTGTTATTTACCTCTGTGGCTTACGCTGCCATCTCTTCTCAGCTGTCCAGCACAGGAACATGCAGATCCTGATGAATGGTACTTGGTATCTGTGATGGTAGTACTAGGACCAGGAAGCTGCAGCAGTATCCTGCAGTACCTGTTGCTTGTCACATTACCTGCATGAAGGAATACATGATGAGTTTAGCCTGCAGCTCACAGCAGCCAAGTCCAGGAATTGGTGGTGGGAGATGCCAACTGTGCAGCTGTCACTCTTCTGGCTTATGGGCAAACAGCTGAGTCTGGAACAGCCATGAGTGGGACAGTGACCCCACAGTGCTAACACAGGCCTTGTTAACCCTGGCAGGAAGGCAGGTCCTCAAAGAGAGTGGCCACGTCCTTCCATCTGCATCACCATTAGCTGGCTCCGTTACATTTCTTGCCTAGACCAGACAGATTGAGGGTTTGCATGGGATCTCATCAGAGGATAAATCAAAGACCCGAACTTTATTAAAACAGGGAAGAGTGGACACAAGGAAGACATTTCTGAGAACATGTTGTAAGATCAAATCCCTGCAGAGATGGTCAAATTTGAATATTCTTCCCAGACCATTAGGAATACTCAGTAGATCTTATTACCTCCCACCAGTGGGAAGGTTAGCATCAACCTCAAATAAAGTCCACATGCCAGTTCTCCAGTCACTCAACCTTCCTGTGAGCTGAAGGCACAATATTCACACATTTGGATGTGCATATTCCCATTCTATATGAAGCTACTGTGTGCAAGCAAACCTGCCTTGACCCCTGGGTAACCCGGAGCCCTTTTTCTTGAGCTGAATTGGCCATTACAACTACCAGGATCACAATAAAAAGTATTCCCATGGCAGAATGAGGAACCGAGAGGCAGAACTTTTCTAATGGGTGCCAATTTTGCTTCTTTATCAGCACCCAAATCACACCACATATACATGCACACAGTGCTGGGCCCATCTTTCTCAATTAGACAAGTTGTGGCTACCTTCTGCAGACAAAGCCTCAGCAAGTCAGAGTTGAGCATCTACTTCTCCAAGGCTTAACCCAGTGAGCACTGTGAATGGGGCTCAACCTCTTGCATAGCACAAGACCACTCTAGACTTACAGAGGGGCAGAAGAGTTGCAGCTCTTCCATACTCACCTGATGTTCCTGATCTGCATCTCTCCTTTATTCACCCACCCAGGTTGGAAAAAACTCTGCCAGCCTTCTTAATTATTCTGTGCACCTTTCCTTCTCAGGAAAAAATGGCACTTTCATAATATCATGTCCAACTGGCACAGCACAGATAATTTCTCTTTTATGAAGGGCTTGATCCAGAGCCAGTGCAGTCTCTCCTGCTCCTCTTTGATTCTTGTTGTCCAGACCCAACTCATTCTTCTCAAGCTAAGCTCTTTATTCAGCAATACCCTCTATTTAGTCAGTGCAGGGAAATTTTACCAGTATAAACTAGGTTATGAGATTGAAAACTAAGTAGTTTTACTGGTGAATATATGGATAGAAACTCCTTTGCCCTTTTGTTTTAGTGATGTTTTGGAAGAGGCTTAAATTAAACCAAAAAGTCATTTATTCTAAAAGAATGCCTGCCGGGGACATAAACCAATAGTGCCTTAATTATGCCTGTATGCTCATTTTGATTGCTTTAATGTTTCTAATTACAGCGTTAACACTTCTCCCATTTGACAAGCAGGGAAGACAATTTGGCTCAACCAAGGAAGCTGGAGCATGGGTTATGGGAGATGTACATCACCTTCCAGAATGACTTGCTCCTGCCAGCTTGGAAAGAAAGGATGCTGTCATTGGCATTCTGTTATTTCAGCTTGTTCTTCCGCTGGGGCACTGATGGGGCAGCATTTTCAATGACAATGTGGTGGCAATGAAAATGCTTCTATTGCCATTTTTGGCAAGAAAACTTTGTGGACATTTGCAGAATCATAGAAAACACAGTTGAAAGAAACTGCAAAGAATGATCTCTGCTTTCCTTGTGGGAGAAGACAAGATTCAGTGTGTTCATCCAAACTTCTCTACAGGCAGAAGGCCTCGAGCCATTTATTCCTGTGCTTAATTACTGTACCATTAGTAAAGGCTTCTTAATGTCTAACGAGATCTTCCTTCTGTTTAAGCCAATTACATATTGTCCTATCCCCCTGGAGACACAGCACTGATTATTACTTCAAAGCATGTTAAGGCCAATACAAATTTAACAGCAAAGGCTGGATTGTGAGTGAGGTATTTCAAGACTGATACTTACATACATTTGGATGAAAGCCATTGTCTGGATAATTTTTAAGGGGTCTCTGTGGATAATATAAGTGCTAAAAAACTTCACTACAGAAAATTTTAATCCAATTTGTTTAGATGGAAGAAAAGGATGGGAGCTTTTAACTATTGCTTGCAAAAACATGTTTCTCTTACGTCCAGAAGAATGCTAATTCACATCCCTTAATAAAATAATCTAAACTATAATTTAGTTGGTAAGCAATAGATGATATTTTATCTTAGGAAACTTAATCAATGTATTGAATCCAGAAGGGCTTCTAGTCTCTCAGCTCTAAGATTGCAGTGCCCAAGGTTTAGACATAGCCTCATGATCGGACAAGGTTTTTGTCACCATGTCACTGCTGAGCCAAGACAGCCCATCTAAAACAGCAACAAGGGCAAGAGAAAGAAAAAACCCCACAGAAGTCAATAAAGTAATGCTTCAGATAACTGTATCACTCTCTTTGTAATCAGTTCCACCCCATTTTTAGTCTCAGATTTAGCCCCTGTGTGTGCTCAGGGCCAAAAATAAACCTTTTTATTTCCCTCTGAAAACACTGAACTTTTAAAGGTAAGTGGGTCAAACCCTCTGAAGTCAACATTTCTTTCCTGGTTCATTCTCTAATGCCCTCTTTGACCACATCCCAAGAAAGTTGCCAGTATCCATCCTGCCTCCTTCCACCCATCATCCTAGAAAATCACCTGTTTGCAGCATCTGGAACCCCATGCTCTCAGGAGAGCACATCTGCTCTGATTTCTGTAGGCACTGAGACTGCTCCAGGTTTTCCAGGAACAGTAGTTATTCAGAGCCAGGTGGAGCATGCACTTCTCCAATCCCTGCAGATTAGAGCATTCATGAAAGTTAAGGTAAATTACCTAAAATGTGAAATGAGTGCATGGGAAAGCATGTTAAGCCCTGCATGGATATACACAGAGATAAACTGACCTTTGCTTTGCTTTTGTTTCATTGTCCCCACAGTGAACCACGGCCATTCTCCTTCTTTATCAGAGCCCACACAGAGAAGTTAAATGCACTTCAACTTCTGCACATTACCTCACACCTCACACTAGTTTGTCTAACTCCCCATGTAAACAAGCTCTCAGAGGACTGTTTTTTTCCTCCCTCATGTGATGGTTCATTTTGTCACAAAGTGAAATGCATTGGAGAAAACCATTTGCAGTGAATTTTCCCTCAGTTGTGCCTGCAGTGACATCTTTGTTGTGAATTGCTGCAAAACTTCTCCCTCTGCCTAACTTTATCTGTTTTTTTCTCTTTCACACACCTATATTAGAACAGCTTATAGTTAGCAAAGCACCATCCCTCTACCAGGCAGAGAGGGAACTGCTGGCCTGGTCTACAGGTGAGGTACAGAGATGATCTAGGGAGATTAACTGCTGGGCTAAGGATCACACAGGCTGTCTACATCTTAGCATAGAAAACATCTAAACCCAGACCTCTTCTGCCCCTGGAAACATATTTTCTCCTCCTCTCAGTGAATTTTTCCTTATTAGAAATAGTCAATGAGCTTCTTCAAACCCCAGGATCATGCCAGTTTTGTGGGAAAGAAAAAAAACAAAAATTACTGCCATCTGCATGACTACCATCAGGGGACAAATCTTTCCCTCTCTCTCTCCCCCTTGTATTCCATCCTCCCTTTTTACTTAAGAGCAGTAGGAGACCTTCACATTAAGATACTGAACTCATCACAGTTGGAACAGACAAAGTGAAAAGGGAGGTGATGGAGGCTGAGACAATGTATTTTTAGTCATTTTGATGAATTATGGAGATGTGAAGCTGATAATTTATTGAAGAAGGGAAACGGGGGACTCTATGTAAATGTTTTCAGATGAATAATTAATGTGCTTTTCTAGCATCAGGGGGTCTTTAATTAAAGCCTCTGTTAAACAAGGAAAGGCAGACAGGCCTGGCTCCTTGCAGCAGCTAATTGCACCTTTCCCATGTACAGCTACGATTCAGAGACAAAGTACCATTTGCACCAATAAAGCAGGACAGATCCTACCTAGGGTGAGTGGTGGGAGGCTGTAGAGGCCAGCTGAGTGACCCCAGGGCTGAGGTGGTCTGCATCATATTTTAAATTAGCACAGCATACAGGCCAAATAGGGGGGTGTGGGGAAGAGAGGGTGAAGAGGGTTCTCTGGCCACAAGGCATTGAAGAATGCAGAAAGCCCCTCACAACCATCTGTGGATTACAGGCTCTTCAAGACGGACATACTGACAGGGTTATCCAAGGTCTTGCTGTCACTGCATGATACATTTGCCTTCCAAAATCCTGTTCCGTATCATGCCTGCCTCCCTTTCCAGTGCCAGGAACGGGTTCACAGTAGAGGGGAGCACAGCAATGAGGCAGCATTCACAGGATGGAGCAAAAAGGCAAACCGGAGTCTTCCCAGTACCCAGCTGCTGTCCTTATGCCCAGCATCCTCCACAGGCACCACTCACTCAGCTGAACTTCACATCTGGACCCTTCCTTCCTTCTGAGGCTTCACAGCTGATGGAGACATGATTGGATGAAGGTTCATTGTGGACTTCAGCCAGAACACAGCATCCCCTCTCTCTCATGCCATGTGATGGTGAGACCAAACTTAAGCCCTCTGCCTTACAAGGACTGGGCCTCCCAGAAGGTCTGTGATTATTTTCCAAGAGAATGTATAAAACCATAATAGTTTCAGGAACTAGAATGGGACAATTAAGAAATGACAAAACCAGTCCCAGTTAATACTGTTGAGGAGCTTCTAATACAATCCCAAATTTGACTTATTTAACTGCCATAGGAACAGCAGGTAAATTTCTAAACAGGGAACATAGTCTTGTTTTCCTTGAGAATGTCATCTAAACTAGACACAGATTAATTTGTTTTGACACCTGGGCAAAGAAACTATCCCACTTTTTTCATTCATCTTTATCTCCAGTAACATTCTTGGTAATATTACAAATGAGGGAAAAATAATCAGTTGAAACTTTATTTTTAACAGAAAGGGTTAAATCTAAGGTAGGGTGAAGAGGTTCCCAAATCAAATATTTCCAAACACAGAAGCTAATAACACATCTTTTTCCTGCACTGCTGAAGACTGGACTCAAGGAGACCTTGAGGGGTTACCTAGTCCGTGTTGGTCATCTATGAAAGAGCTTTGCTTATCCTTTTTCCCCCACTTTCTGAAGCCATACTTGAGGCACTCCCTTTCAGGAAACTTTGAGCAGAAAGACAATTCGGAAAACACCCCTTCAAGAAAGGTCTCACTAAGATTTCTGCAAACATCTTGGTTTTCAGGAAAGCCCCGAATCTTCGCTATTGAGAGCATGTGTCTACTGTTTGCCCACACCAATGCTCTTGACAGGACTGGCATGCCTGCGAGCTCAGCGAAGGTTTGCTGCTGTGCTTTGCGGAGGCAAGCGCTGCCACAAGGTCTCGGAGGCTGCCGCACCCCGAGGCCCTGCGAGCAGCGACGAGGCTCTGCTGCTCTCTGCTGGGAAACGCGGGCAGAGCTGCGGGAAGTGCTGCGGGAAGAGCTGCATTTGCCAGCACACAAACACTCAGAGCCACCTGGGTACAGGTGTCTCCTCTTCAACTTCGCTGCCAGAAGTACACCTACATCAAAGTTTACTGGTACAGGAGCGGTCTAGATGCAAATCAGCAGCCCCAGCCATCTCTCTTCCCCTTGCCCTCTACCTCATACAGGAGCTGGCTTTCTCCGCTCTCTTGCACTAAGACCTGCTCTCCTCCCAGCCTGTTTTTTTTTCTCAAAACTCTCTGGATCGAGAGCAGAACAATTAACCCACCATTGAGGTAAGGAACCAACGTGCAGGGCAGCCTCATTACCCCACACATGAGCAGAGATGTCTCTCCAAAGGCCCCAAGCCTCTGCCTCACAGCCTGGGGGTTTTTTTGATCATTGTTCCGTGACCTAAACCTGCTCTTTGTTCACCAGAGCTCAGGAAGGCTTTAACTATGTCTGGCTGCAACTGTGCAAAAGCACAGGTCAGAGAGTTTTGGGGCTGCAGTGCACAGAGAACAGCAAGGCCCCGGCTGTGGACATCGACTGGGCTGCTGCAGCTCACGGATCGTGCGGCAGGTAAGCTCCCTGCTCCGACCACCAACAGCAGCCTGGGAGAAACCCCAGCTTCGGACAGCAAATCCCGCACAAAGGAGAGGAACAAATCACCCAGCCTGGTGCTGATCAAGGCCCTCTGGCCCTTTAAGCAATGCCATTTAAATTTGCTGATATGTTTCATTCCATGCATCTCATTACAATTTTCAAGTAGCGGATGAGGTGACCAGAATTTGAGATAGGCACTTTCAGGATTTGGCTATTACATACGTATATTTACAGCTCAATAAAATAAGAAGAAATATTTAAAGTAAACAGACTGTGGAAAGTGATTTCTTCCAACTCTCCACTGCAGACTTGCAAGAAACCAATCAAAGAGGCTCAAGAGTGGTTTGAGCATAATTTATTAACCCAAAAAGGGCCGCATTGTTAAGCAACATTATTTATAGTGAGCAGCTCAACCATCTCTACTGAACAACTGTGCGATACTGCAGGGACAAATGCAGTGAGTTACTACAGAGATAGGACAAAACCAGCAGCATGTCTTTGTTACAGCTGTTAGAAAAAGCGTCCCCAGGAGACAGGCACTGAATCTCTAATGGCTATCTTATTTCTCTGACAATTTATTTAAGTTTTAACTTAACAGCAGGAATGATAGCCACAGTTACACAGTGACTCCCAATAAAGGAGTGTATTGCTAATCTGCAGCTGGTGTTTTCTTATTTATTTCAAAGTCTTTAAGTTCCAGACTTAGCATATGGTGCCATATAAATAATGATATAATAATATGCTTTTGCTTTCCATGTGCTTCTATAGAAAAAAGCCATGTGATTTATCTTACATGAGCCTTGTATTTAAGGCATTATTTTGCTCAGAATTTTTAATGCATTTAAAATGCATCTTCTGTTTTTTTTAATCTGTTCTTTTGAAAGAATAAACAGAGCAGTGATGTTTATTTAATAGAGTCATTCATCTTACTTCCCTGTGCAAAATCCTAGCTTTCCAGACCCAGCAGCCAGATCCCTGCAGTAGGCAGTGGGGTTGGAAATGGAGAGATCTGCTGTTTACCAATGAGGCACAGATGAAAGGAACACATGGGGCTCGAGATTTACCCACAGCACGACACTATTTGAAGCCAGCAGGCAGCTGAGAACTGCTTAGTCCCGTCCAGTAGAGGATAGAGAGGAGAAACCCATGGGAGAAGTCCTGCAGGGAGTTATGCTGTGGAGAACACAGCTCTGGGACAGCTCAACACACAACCACCCTAACACACAACAGATATCAGGATGCCTCCTTCAGATAAAACTGTACCAGCAGTTACAAAAAGCTGGCAGTCCCGTGCTGTCTGGAACCATCGTTGTCACATGGAGAAATGGGAGATGCAAGAAGGGATCAGAGAGGGAATGACCTGGCATCCCATGAGTGCAAACAGCAGTGCTCCAGTGCAAGATGAACTAAGTGGTCAGCGTGGCTGAGGATTTGAACAGCACTGTCATGAACTGGAGCAGTGAGGCAGCTGTTTCTCTTAAAAGGCCAATAACCTGAAAAACACACAAAAAGTGAACTACTCTGAATGGAAGTGACATCTGTAAGTTTTGTCATGAACCTGGTACTGGAGCAGTGAGGCAGCTGTTTCTCTTAAAAGGCCAATGGTATAACCTGAAAAACACACACAAAGTGAACTACTCTGAATGGAAGTGACATCTGTAAGTTTAGAAGAGCTTTTGAAGTCCTGTATCTCCCCTCCTCTCATCCCCATAAGCCCCCATGGCACTTTCAGCCAGTTGTTTCAAACCCAGCTCTTGTCAGACTGGAGCATGAACCAAAATATGTCAGAAGCTGGTTACTGTGGTAACCCAGCAGAGCTTTTATCTTTATCCTTTCATCTCCTCTTTGGGGAAAACTGGCAGAATGTTTATTTGCTTTTTCTGACGAAGTTCATCACGCAGAACACAAACTGTCTGGATCTGTGTAAAACTGAGGACAGGAAAAAGTACCTCTCACATCAATGTACACGGAAATATTTCTCTCAGCACTCAACTATTCTACCTCTTGCTTCCCTGCTTTCCTGTACAGGCTATCTGATGTGTCCTTTTTCAGGACCGAAACCAGAACTAGAACCAAACCAGAACCAGAGCCAGGGCCAGGACCAGGCCCAGGCACCACCACCAGTGACATCCTGGCCTGTCTCAGGAATTGTGTGAGCAGTGGGACCAGGGCAGTGATTGTTCCCCTGCACCCAGCACCGGGCAGGCCGCTCCTCAAATCCTGTCTCTTCTGAATCGAGCCCATTTCTGGGCACCTTCACTACAAGACACTGAGGTGCTGGAGAGAGTCCAGAGAAGGCAATGGAGCTGGTGAAGGGTTTGGAGCACAAGTCCTACAGGGAGCAGCTGAGGGAGCTGGAGGATGCTCAGCCTGGAGGAAAGGAGGCTCAGGAGACCCTTATCACTCTCTACAAACCACCTGCAAACAGACTGTAGCCAGGTGGGGGTTGGTCTCTTCTGCCAGACAACCAGCGACAGGAAAAGCGGACACAGTCTTAAGCTGTGCCAGGGACGGTTTAGGTTGGACATCAGGAAGAATTTCTTCATAGAAAACGTGAATAGAGATTGGAATGGGCTGCCCAGGGAGATGGTGGAGTCACCGTCCCTGAAAATGATTAAGCAAAGACTGGACATAGCACTTACTGCCATGGTCCAGCTGCCAGGGTGGCGCTCGTTGATCTTTTCCGATGAACTCCGGGATTCCCGCCGCCCCCGCCCTGGAACTCCGCCCACAATTCCGCCCTCACCCAAGATGGCCGCGCGGCACTCAGCGCTCGCGTGACGCCGGCCGCACCGCGCGCCCAGGCACGTGACGGCGGTTACCCCGGCAACCGCCGCGGCTTCCCGCGCCCACCCACCTCTCCCCGGCTACGGCGAGCGGCGAGCGGCAGAAAGAGCCGGCGCGGGCGGGGGGCGAAGCGCCCCCTGCCCTTCCCTGCAGAGCCGGTGCAGGTGAGGGAGAGCCCCGGCCGGGATACTGCTCCCCCCGCTTCCCTGGCTGCACCGCCCCGCCTCGCCCCCTGCCCTTCCCTGCAGAGCCGGTGCAGGTGAGGGAGAGCCCCGGCCGGGAACCGCTCCCCCCGCTTCCCGAGCTGCAGCCGGCCCGGCTTCCCACGGCCCGCCGCCTCCCTTGTGCACGAAGCGATCCCGTTGTCAACAGCCCGTTGTCCCCAGGAACTACACCCTCCTTCCCAGTTCCAGGAGGGTGAGCGCAGCTCCCGCTCCCCCTCGGTCCTCACCCAGCGCCCCGCTTCAGGCAACATTGGAGCAAGCGGGACTCGGGATGGAAGAAGGAAACAGGGCGAGACTGCCCGCGCTCAGTCCCAGGGCTGGGGATGGGCGTGTGGGGCATGGACACAGCACAGGCCACGGCCAGCTCCTCCAGGGGCAGATGCGTAAAGCCTGCACAAATTCCAGCTGCTGCTGTCAGGGACCAAACCTGGAGCTGCACCGAGCAGGGAACGAGGCAGCAGCTGAGGACAACCACAGTGCAGGCAGCGTGCACATAAGAGGGCTCGCCAGGAGTCACAGGCAAGGAAAGGTCATGAGTCGGGTCTGGGATCCATCCAAGGGACTTCCGCAGACACAAAGCTACCTAGAATATACACTCAGACTCACCCTAGGAAAACTAGTCAGTGCTGATCAGGCACAGATACAACTGCTGCATAGTTCAGACTACTTATGAAGGTTTGGGCCAGAGCTTAAGTAGAGTTTCTGTGATCATACAGAAGGTGCAGCTGGAGCCAGTCACAGAAATAAACCCTATTAGTGCATGCTCTAAGTGTGGCTGCAGCATATTTGCAGAGGATGGAGTAATATGCTGTGTCTATTCTGTGGAGGTAGATGTTTAAAATGCTTTTGTTCTTTTTCTGCTAAATTTTGTAGCAAGGATTCGACGATCATTCCGAATCTGAAGTGGAGGAATCTGAGGACCACACACCTACAGTTGAATCCCCACCATCACTTACCTGGCGTGGAAGCACCAGCATCTGCAGCCCAGCTATCTGCAGTGGAATTGCCAGTGTCTGCAGACCAGCTGGCTGTCAAGAAGCCACCACGTTCTGATCACCACTTCCTGCTCATTGTATAGTCTGCATCCAGGGAAAGCTCACCCGTGGGTGAGCTTCAGGTTTCAAAGTCAAGATGCACACCTCTGAATCCACACAGGATGGCAGTAACACCGTTGAGACTGTGCTGTCAGCAGCAGAGATTACATTTGAATCATTGGAGAATCCAGAGGCTTTTGGAGACCCCTATCAAGTTGCCATGAATTATGTGGAGGAACATAAAATTCTACAGATATTTCAGGTGAAATACATATTTCTCATCTCCTTCCAGAGGCTTACATGAGGAGTTTGGCCTAAAGTTAGCTTGAACCAAATTATCCCTGCCCCAGACCCCTCCTTGTCCTGTGCTTTCTTAAGTATAGACTTAAGAAAAAGCAGTAGAAAATTATCCTAGATAATATTTTGGTGTGTGAAGAGATTCTTGCTTTTTAAAATGCAGATGGCATTGGAACAGGAACTGCAGGCACCCATCTATCCAAAGATCAATAATTCTTTCCTCCTGTTTGTCTCTTTCTCAGGAGATCACAGAAAAACTGCTGATCCATAAGCCTGGTGACCCCTTGCAGTTCATATTGCTGGAGGTAGGGTGCCTTGCTGGGGCTCTGTGGGGATGGAGCCAGCTTTGCTGGGCACACCAGAATCATGGTCAGCCCAGGACTGTTTCTCTGATTGTGTGTCTTGGGAGGAAAAAAAGCACAGGGAGCAGCAGAGTGCCTGGGATACAAGGCACCATATGTGCTCTGAGAGGAAGGAAAGGTATGGGAGGGTGGGGGAACAATGGAGTGAATGTGCCCTGGAATTACCTGAGAGGTGAGGGAAGCTTAATGACAGCGATCTTTGTGACCTTCTCTAGCTGCCTCTATTCCAAACTGGGAGGCAGCACTTTTTCTGCCCACACCCCCCTATTCAAGAGAGCTGTCTCTGCTGATCCTGAAGGGTATTAAAACAGAGGTAATTCAAAGTCAGTGAAGTGAGACAATAGTTTGGGAGTGAGTTAGAAATGTGGGTTGCTTCTTGGGAGAAGGAGGGGGTTAGAAGAAAGAAAGCAGACAAGAGTAAAAGAGTGAATGTCTTCCTTCATTGCCCTCTAGTCAGTCAGGAGAGGCACCATCTTTGAGGTTTGCTGCTGGGTTCATGGTGTACTAAGCACAAAACCTCCAGAAGAATGGCAAGGTCAGTTCTGGGCATCAGTGCGAAAGCAAATAAGCTCCCAAATAACTCTTTTCCTTTTCCTTTTGCACAGGTGCAGTCTATGATAAATTCCAGGCAAGCAGAACCGGAGAAACTATCGGAATAGAACAAAGATGTATAGGTGTTTCTAGAAGAGGGCTTGTGCACTCCTTTTGGCCCCCATGGACCTTGCTGTTGTGGTACTGCCACAGCATGCCTTCACAGCACCGTGTAGTCATTAGCAATAACTTGGAAGAGATCTGCTTCTCTGTCTCTTGTCTCGTTTCTCTGTTTTGTATGCTTGTGCTTCCCCCTGGGTTTAAGTCCTGCAACTAAGTTTTGGTTTGGAATCACAGACTGTGATCTAAGTGTGCATGGATCTGCATGCATATATGGCACATCTTGAAGAGGCAGGTCTGCTGAACTTCTAGGCGTATAAATGCATAAATCTCATATTTTGACCAATCCACACTCTGCCTCTCTGTGCAGAGAAACCTCACAGCTCAGACAATGCAAGGACAAAAGCAAGTAGAGTTAAAAAGCAGCCCTGGACAACCCACAGCCTTCTTTTTTCATGCTGCATCACTGGCTTACTGTGTCCAGTTATGCAGCAGCACCAATGCCTATCTCATACTTTGATAGCTTGTGTCTGGGCTTTCCTCCTGCCCCCAGAGCTCCTCTAATGCAAGAAGGTGCCTCTCTGCCTCTTCCACACACTGGATACAGCTGTCTCACCCTTAATCATCCCTGCTGGACACTGATCACTCTGCTTTTTGGGGTGGCCCTGCCTGTATAATTGTAAGTACAGTGTATAACCAGAACAGTAAAGCAACAGTTGTACACACCCTTTATGCTTTCAGGAGACATTGTCACTCAGGAATGTGGCAGGTGAATAAAAGCAAATAAACCAAAACCAAGCACTGGTAGAGAATTAAGAGTCAAGGTACATTTCGCAAGCACATTATTTGAACTGTGTTTGATTTTTGAAACACTTACAGTGCTTATTTTTATACTATCCAAGTGCCTGCTTCTACCCTGTAAAAAAAACAACCTTTTTCTTTCTTTTTTTTGTCTCTTGCCTGACAATTATTCAAAATGTGCAACAGAGCATACTGTTATTTTGGCTTAATAGATTGTCTTATATGCAGTAGATGCCAGAAAGGGGTTTTAAGTCACTACAGGCTTTTCTCTTTTTTAGGCAAGCGCTCTAATTTCCTAATGAATGGTGGTGTATTCCCAAATGACTGTTCCTATGGCTATGAAGAGAGCACCATAAAAACTTCCATCTATCTGTTTTTAAAAAAAATAATGTATGATGATTGGGTTGTGTGATTCTACACAGCACAGCTTGGGTGCCAAAAGTCTGGGAATAACAGAGGGCAAGTATTTGGCATACAAATTCCATGTGTGAGATGAGTTTCCTTTCTATCTGAGTTTCTCAAAAAGGATCAGTTAACTCATGTGTTTCAAGATTGAAAACAGGTAAGCACCCCTGTCATTCATAGGGAAAGGAGTTTTTCAAGGTTATTGTGAGCCTAAAGATGGCTCAAGATTCAGACTAAATCTTCATTGGTTTTATAAGAGTTTTAACATAGACTTAGGTATCTAGGTCTCACTGCAGCAGTGAGATGTTTTTGAAATCCCTGCTTATCTCCAGCAACTGGAAAAATCTGACACTGAGAATCTGAGATTGATCTGCTGACAAATTCTTGATCAAAAATGTATCAGGCTGAAAAACAATGCATACATGCCCTGTCCTAATGTATCTCTGTGGAACAGGAAATGTATGGAAGATGAAGATAGTGTTTGAAGCCTTCTCATCTCTATGGTCATTTGTCAGCACATTGTCCCAGGAGACAGAGAAGCTGACATGTCTTTGAATTTTGTTGCAGAGCAGGATTAGGGTGCCTTGGGGTACAGCCTTCACTGTGTATTTCCTGTCTCTGTCATTTGGGTATTGCAGTTTGTTTTTGTCTTTTGCTTACGAAAAGCTTTTGACCTGTAATATGTTCTCTGACTATAAGTATATGCCTTCAACTTCATGTCAGCATTAAGGGAGTTATGCAAGGGAAGATCCTTAATTCCTCTCTCAGGTAGGATGAAATGAGCTTGAAAGCAGTCTTCTTACAGATGACAGAAGTTTTGCAAGAGAGGCCATACCCAGTGTTCCTCAGTAATCTCAGGGCCACAATTTTCCTTTGGTGGCCTGGCCACCTCACCTCATCATGCTAACAAAGTTGCTGTGTGGCAGCAAGAATTTCTCCCCGGTACAGATAAGAGAGAGCGTCAGTCTTGTCTGTTTCTCAGAAAAGAGAAACAGTGTTTTCTGTTCTTTTCTTTCTATTATGGAGAGGTCCTTCTCCTTTGAGGAGCAGTTTTCAAGAGATGAATGAGGCTGTACCCAGGACAAGTTCTGTGGGCCTGGAGTTGGCATGTGTAGATGGCATGAGACTGAGGAAGGCAGTGGGCCAAGGGAAATCCTTCGGCATTCAGAGTTGGGGTGGGGATGATATAATCTCTGAGCAAGGACTCAAGGACTTAGATCAGAAATCTTGGGGTGCTTACCATGAGCTAAGGAGAAATGTTACCTCCTTCACCTCAAGCTTCTCAGATGATCAAACTTAATTTTATGAAAACAAAAAAGCATCCTCCAGAATGTTTGCAGATTACAGTGATTAAGGTAGTGTCACACAGCTGTATTTTTTATCTGCTTCAGACTTATTCTGATAAATACACTCTAGCTCTAGGAAAAAAATCTACTTCACACTAAGGCACTGCTGTTTTTGTATAAGAAGGCTTTTCTGTGCTGAAGAAAAGAAGAAAAGTTAGATTTAAAATGGAAACTTTTACTGTAGTCATAATTCCAGAGTGACTGTCCCTTTTCCACAATTTCTTTCCAAAACCATTGGATCCTTATTTCTTCTTTGTAAATGGACATTTATCAACAGGACATTAAACTGTCATTAAATTTCTTGCCTTGAGTGCTCAGAAGGAATTAGCAGTTCCTCGTGTGCAACCGAAACTCTTCCATATAAGTCCTTTCAGCACACTAGTCACAGCACATTTGAATGCCCTCCAGAGTGCTAGGCAACGTGACTAACATCTGCTGTTTGCTCTTTCTCCTCTCCACAAGGGAAATGGCTGTGCACTGAAGTGCATTCTTTTGGAAAGGGTGGTTTGGGTTTTTTTACCACACCTGTATCTCTGTGTACTTCTAATGGATAAGTCATGAAGTGGAAGGTGTGGAAGTTGGAGGTAGTTTGTAGTTCCCAAGGATGATTCCTCTGCAGTATGAGCTGGGTACTGAGAAAACACATTATTTTCAAGGAAAAGATTTTTTTGTTCATCCATGGACAGGCACAGAGGTGCAACACCCAGTTAATCTGCCAAATGGCATGGTGTTATGGTGCCCAGACTCTTTCTGTTGTGAACCTTGTGCTCCTCCAGAGGCAGGAGGCAGAGGAGCCAATCAGGAGGAAAGTGCAGTCCTTGTAAAATAGGTCTCTTGGACCAAAACATCAGTTTCTTTTTTCTGCCATCTCTGTATGGAACTTGAAAAGACTCAGCTGCCCCAAGCAATACTGAAGTTACTGTGTACTGCTTCTAACCAATGGGGGAAAAAAAGTGGTAACAGCTGAAAAAAGTTGTAACTGCTGATTAAAAATCCTTTGAAAAGTTCACGCAGCCTCTGCTCTGGATCTTAGGTGGAGGGCACAGGCAAGATCTCTCTTCAATGGGCAGCTGCTTACAGCATGAGACATTTCATTGTGACTCACTGGATATGAATCACTGCCATATAACACCAACTTTAAGCTAGTTAAATGCCATTGATTTCAAAGTTTCACAATTGTGTGGAACTCATAGTAGGCAGCAGCAACTGCTTTCATGTCTGAAATGGAAGAAAATAACCTCTGGGTAAAGTCCAGCAAAGAGCTTAGCTAAAGAGAGCTCCAGCTGAAGACTGGAGAATGTGGAAGTGCTTGGAAAGGGAACATACTGAGGCAAATTGATCACACCCTGTCTGACATGCCTCCAGGTTGTATTCCAGAGAAAGCTTCTCTTCACCATTCTTTCATCCAGATGAAATGCAGGAGAAAATGAAGAAATATTTCCTTAAGGTCAGGCATTATTATCCATGGCTGCATTCCTTTTTTGGGGACTGTCCTTATGGACAACACTGATGTAGCAGCATCACCAAAAGCTCACGGCCACAGTTTGGCATACAATAATTAAAAGAAGGACTTTGAGTTGTTGAAGAGACATAGGCTGGATGAACAGTCATTCATCATCTCCTGGAGAAAGGCTGGAATGTCACTGCAGAACAGAAGAATTTAGGCAAAGCAGATGCAAGAGATTTTTGTATACATAATTCAACACTGGAAACTGACTGTGGACACCCCAGTAGTTGTTCTGCTTTAGAAATTCCTGGTATGAATGAATGGAGTGGCTCTTCTCCCTCACGGCTATCATCTCAATTCCCCATGCAACTCCTCTCACAGATGGGAATGGCTCACCCTCTTTTGTCACAGACCCTATTGTTCTCAAGCACTAGGAAGGACATCTCCATGGCTTATTCATCCAGGAGTCTGGGGTAAACTATCTTCCAGGGCAGAAAAGAGGAGAAACTGGTGGTGTCATGTCATAAACTGCAGTGAAATAATAACAGGAAAGAAACAATGAGATGGACTAATTTTTTTTTTTTTTTGACATTGTTACTTTGAGACCAAAACGAGCATCTTTTTCATTGTCATTAAAGAGATAATAGGTAGAGGGACATAGGGCTGCACAGAGCCAGACTTACAAAGGTGCACAGCTATCTAGTGCAGTTCTCAAAATAAAAAGGGAAGCAATTGGGAGTGCAACTCTCAGTTCACACTTGCCATGGAAACTTCATTATAAGCTTACAAGTCTTTAAGGCAAATGCCTTATTTAGAATCATGTGGTCCAGCCTTAAAAATTATTATTAACTGGGAGGCAGGATCCATGTTAGGGTTAGGGAGTTTGTAAGGAAAAGAGGTGACCTCTGTCCTTCCTCCTTCCTGTTGCTCAGCTTAACTTCTAGCATAAAACAGGAAATGGGTGAATAAAGGCATGTGTAATACTGCAGTTGTTTGTTAATGGAAAAAACAGGTCATACCAGCCTTTGAAGAAAAACAGTTCCCACCTTGAGGAGCTTTTGGAGTTCAGACAGGTGAGTAGACATTAGGGGGAAGGCTGTATTGCATGCAAGCAAATGGTCAGAGACTCAAAGGTTTTTAAGTGTCTCAAATTTACATAAACATCATGAACACCCGAGTCCCTCTGAAGAGCAGATCAATCCCACTATTGTTTATACAATATATATAAGTATATCCTTGGGTCTAGCGTAGTATCCTGCCTCCTTTTAAGGAGATTAGTGAAGGACAGCATTGCCAGTTTGTTGAAACCCCACAGTACTGAAAGCAAGCACTGCCCATTGGAGAACCGAGCTTTTGGCCCTGTTATCTAAATCCTTGGTAGCATAAGAGAGCTATCTTGAGAGACTCCTTGACCATGGTGTGAAGCCATGATGATAATATATGTTTGCCTTGGCAGATAGGAACACATGTGGGACAAGTTTAGCCATAGCTCCCTGTGTTATGCCCCATTAGATGATTAAATCTTTGTAAATGAAGAGCAAAGCCCTTTAGAAAGGTAGAAGCTGAGCTAACTTTTCCTAGTTAGCTTCCATAGACCTCTTAGTAGTTGTTCTAAGCCTTCCTGGCTTTTCAGAAATCACATGTGGAAAAACAGCGTTGGAGTAGCAGTTAAAAAACATCTTGAACTAAAAAAAAAACTCAAAAAACCAGAATAAAACATAACCTTGCCGATGTGTGCCCATGAGAGGGCAGCACAGACCGGCTGAGCCTTTGCTAAAGGCTATTCAGAGGCATGAGTTTACATTCCATGGAGTAGCTACCAGCAGAGGCAAAAATATCTGTGTAGAAGGGCTAGATGGCCTAAAGCACAAGCTCATCCATCGTCCACCTGAAACTAAAACCCAGGTACAGCTCGGTACAGACCTGACTGGGTCAGACCCCAGGTGCACGGCAGGGTCTGAATCTCACAGATTTCTCAGGGTAGTTTCCCTTTACGTACTGGATCCTTGAAAGAGTTTCAGTGGAAGAATTTTGGACAATGCCTACAGTTCTGTTAAAGCAATGAGTCGGTGTGAGATATCAACCACACCCTTGCCACCCCGGGAGCACTATAAACTCGCCCGAGGCGGGTGCTATTTATTTCCATCACAGTGTTGCACCAGCCAACACCCCTCTGCTATTCCCGTTCCTCTCGCTGCCCAGACTCTTGTGATGCAGCTTTAATTGACTGTCGTTCTTCTTTCTGCTAGGTGCTCCAGCCCTCTGGTAAGGTGGATGATGGAAATACTGAGATAAATGAGACATATGCTTGCAGCGAGTGTGTTGGAAACTGGGTACTGACAGGCAACCATATGTAGATGGCAGTGCTCCACTGCCAGCCCTTTGTGGCCTCCTGCATCAGATGCAGCTAATGCAGAGGAGGCAAGCAGTGGGTTCTGGAGAAATGAGGTATCCCCAAACACTCTTCAATAATAAGCTGGAATCCATGTGAACAAATTTCTTTGGCCCCTTGCAAACAAGTAGTAAACGTTCCCAAACAAGATTGCTTCTTTGAAGCATGTTGTGGCTCATGACTGACAGAGGGGATTTTGGAGGAGAGGTTTTTAACCATCAGCAAGAACAATGCAGTCACTAGATCCAGACAGAACAGCTTGTTCCCAGTCTGTTGGGGGAAACTCGACTGAACCAACAGTAGTAAAGGACCATCATAGTGCCAAGGCTGTTTGGGAGCGGGACCACATCCTAATGGCTGTATTGACACTGACATATGCAGCCTTTCAGAGGCCAGGTTTCATAACCAAGAGCAATACAGAGACACTGTCTAGCAGATCTTCCCTGGACAGCCTTTTAGAGAAGCTATCTAAAAGGCAAGCAGAAAATTTCTGCCTTCTCAAAAGTCTTTTCTCCTGTCAAAGATCTCTGAAAATCCCAGGCAATCGTTTGCCAAGGCACAATGAGATTTCTGTCCGCCTATAGCCTTCCCTGTGAGCTCCTCCCCTAAGAAGACAGGCTGCCAGAGGTGAGGTTGTTCAGCTTGGAGAAGAGAGGGCTTAGGGGAAAACTCATTGTAGCCTTCCAGTACAAGGGACTTATAAAAGGAGGGAGATGGACCTTTTTATATGAGCAGGTAGTGATGGGACAAGAGGCAATAGCTTGAAACTGAAAGAGGGCAGGTTTATATTACATGTTAGGAAAAAATTGTTTACTCAGAGGATGGTGAGGCAAGTTGCCCAGAGAAACTGTGGATGCTGCATCCGTGGAAGTGTTCAATGGCAGGCTGGATGGGGCTCTGAGCAACTTAATCTAGTGAGTGGCATCCCTGCCCAGGGCAGGAGGGTCAGAACTAGATGATCTTTAAGGTCCATTCCAACCCAAACCATTCTATGATTCTGTGATTCTATGGTTGCCTGTGGCCAGGCTCCTCTTCAGAGTGAGCTGCCCTGCCCTCATCTGAAGATGAGATGCAAGAGAACACCATGTCCCTTTTACTGGCCCCTTTGTGCCCTCAAGGGTGTTGGCCATGGAGCGTCACTCTTGGGCTTGGCTCCCCTTCCCTGCCAGGAGAAACTCCTGCTGGTGGTCGGGGAGTCAGGGCAGAGCTTGACCTCTGCACTCTCCCATGCTCCTCCATGTTTATTTTATCTAATAGTTCTTGTGTATACAAAAATGTGACCTGTCGGTTGCTGAAAGACCTGGATGAGATCAGCAGCTCTAAGATGCAGATTCTTTGGTCTGGATTTTCCTTTGCAGAAATTGGCCTTGGGCATGTGTTGAGGCTCTCCTACAAATTCCCTTCATAGTCAGCAGAGTAAGAGACATTCTTAGGGTGAGATTTAGAGCCCAAATGAGTACAATTTAGAGCCCTCAGTGAGTACAAGAAGGCACCCTGAGGGTCTCCTTTATTAACAGTAGTAGCAGCCAATATAGATTAATCTTTACAAGAATCCACTACTTCTCTATTCTTTTGGTTTGAGACCACTGAGGAAGGGAGCAAGAGCAATTGGTCTAATTGTTAGCAGCAGAGTACTGAGATTTAATTTGTTATTGCCTTTACCACACGTGCAAATATCACTATGAATACTAGCCCAGATCTCCCAGGGGAAGCAGTTCCCTGCCTGACCTCAGTTCTTTACCAGACAGAGCGTCTTTCTCCAAGTTGTTTGTCCTTTCTGCTTGCTGACATTCAGGAGAAACATTCTCTTCTGAAAGGCTGAAAGTACAAATTTTCAAGCAATCTCATGATTGCAGTAGCTTGGGCTTTACGCAACTACCCAAAATTGCAAGTTTTAATGATACCAAAATACAGACGTGGTTATAAGCTCATGAATAAAGCTACCCTACAAAATTGGAAAGACAAGGTGCCTCACTCTCCTAACCCAAAATATTAAAAAAACCCAGTCCTTGAGAGTGTGCCTTATAAGCACTCTTCTTAGGAATGAAGAGTGCAATGCCATATTCATTGCTAAATGCAAAACCCCAGCATTGCCAGCATTGCTTGTATCTGTGTTCTCTGTAACGCTCTTCACCAAGGTAGCTGAGGTTTCAGACAGAAGTTACTGACTGCATTCCACATCATACTAAATATGTATATACGCAGTTCTGCTTTTCAGCCTGTATGTTTGCAGGTTTAGCTGGGGTGGCTAGCCCAGTGACCCGGTGGTTTATCCTAACCCACTATAATTAGCCCATGGTTGTTGCTCATGGTATGCCATTTGTCTCCCCACACTCAGCACTGTTTGGTAAACAATTTCAGGGATAGAGTTGCTCTCCCCTGATCTCACTAGGTGGTGTTCACTTATTTATTCTCTGCACCCCACAGTTATTCCTCTCTCTTGAGGTTGTGAGGTATAGAAGTGGCAAAAAAGGGCAACAATTATGCCAAAAGGGGGAGGCAGCTGTAGCAAAAGACACAACTCAACTGGGGAGGCGGGATGCAAGGCTGGCAGGAGGCCAGGCCAGCTGCAAACCCAAGAGGCACAGTGGACATCTGTCCCCCACTGCCTGCATCCTCACCCCCTGGGCGGATGCACTGAGATGGGAGAGGAGGTAGCCATTAGGAATTCCCTTCTACTCCGAGGAGGAGCTGGCTCCCAGCCATGGCACGTGGAGGCCTGGGGTGGCAGACACAAGCCTCAAACCCAAATCTGGCCCAGGGAAGGAAGGTCAAACTGCGGACTGGGAAGCAGCTGTTCACAGCCCTCCCGGGAATGCAGGAGCAAAGCTGGGTGGCAGGAATTGGGGCTGGGGCTGCTGGGAGCAGTGCCCTCAAGGAGGAGGTTGCTGACTCAGCTAATGAGGTAGGGACTCTACCAGGAAAGGTGGCACTCATCAGCAGCCCCTCTGCAGCATGCTGCAACAGGGATGCTTGGCTTTACTCCCAGCTGTGCTGCCATGAACTTGCCACCATATGCTGGAGGGATAATCATTAAAAAAGTCCCCTCCCTGGGACAAACAGACAGTGTGTAAAGCTGAACCTGTGCATGGGAGCACGGGCTTGGCCAACACTGAAGCCACATTGCTAGGGACAAGGGATTTCCCAAGCCCAGTTCCTGTGAGCTTTGATCTTACTGTGCAACACTGCAAATGCAGTCAGGAGCCTCCTGCTCACAGATGGCAGTGGCTTCATCATGACACTGATATGAGGGGGTCACAGACATGACTCCTGGGAGTCTGCTACTTTGAACACAAGCTCCTTTTCCTCTCTGTGTGCTCACTCCCTCCCTAATTCCTCCCTCTCATAATATCTCAGCCTTAAATCATTATTTCCATGCTATGAAGAGAAGAAATTCAAAGGATTCAGGAATGCAGGAAAGTATTCTTAGAGGTGAAGAGTGGAACCAGCATACTGGAACTAACCACAACATCTAATCAGCCCTTCTCAGCAGCTTTGGGCATCCTCTAGCATGCCTTCCACACCAATTTTGAATAAACACAGCATACTTTGTGACAGACAAGTTCTAACTTTGCCCTGTCACCCACTGAGCCCATTACAATAACCAAGTGATAGATCTCCTTAGAAATCCATTTTCCATCTCCATCTGAAAATAGGCCCCGCTGTGGCCTCAACATCTGACCATCCCTGCAGATGGAACCCCAAATGGCAGCATGTCTTCACTCCCAAGTTCCACTTTGCCTTTAACTTACTTGCAGCAGAGGTGTGCACATATGTGGACCTGTGACTGGATACACAAAGCACACACAAAAACATGTGTGTATGGGTTTGTACCTGTGCACATACACACGTATGGTCCTGTGCAGCGTGTGCACACTCAGCAGTCTGGAGTTTCCCAAGTGCAAGAGCTTGCACAAATCTATGGATCTGGCTGTATAGAAGTGTTGGTCCATCTGAAGTAGGCCAGCACAGACACAGTCCTACAGGGGAGGCTTTAGCAGCTGCAGGCACCCCACTGGAGATACCCCTGTGGGAACGGGGGCTTCCCAGCTCTGGCTTGTCAGCCCCACTGTGCTCCCTCCCCAGACAAGGCCTCTCTTTGACCCTCTGCTCTGAACAGGCATTCATGTAAACTCATAGTCTGATCTTGTTGGCACACACCAAAAGAAGTGCAAAGAAACAAACAAAACCCTCATCCCAAGCCTCTCCTTTCCTATATCAAATTTCTCTCCAGATTCTAAACCAGATTAACAAACTATGAGAGCCAAATGGTGATGGCACCTGAAGGGTGACCACCACCCAGTCCAGCCTGACCCACTCTTCCAGCCCAAACAAGGGTTCACTCTAACAGCTTTTTGCAGTGTACTGGACAGGGCTACGGAGCTGCAAGAGCTTAGCTGCACCTGGGTTCTCTCCCAGCAGCTACTTTCAGTGCTGGTGATTTGCAAGACTATGAACTTCACTGCCAGCTTCCCCTTCCCTCTCCTCTCTTTCCTCGTCTTGTTTTCTCAAGACATTATTTCCACAGTTGCAGCCTCTTTTCTCCTCCCAGCTGAGATGTGATGGGGTGTTTTACCGTGGCAGGCTTTTGTCTAATCACTGCCCCAAGATCAGCCCAACTGTGATGCTCAAGAGTGCTGCAGAATGCACTGCTTTTTCCCCTGCCAGCTGCTCTCAGTGTCCAACAACAATGATGTGAGCCTGCCTTCCTGGAGCCCAGGACACCAGCTGGTGTGAAACACCTGGTCCCACCAGCATTGCCAAAATATGGGGCAGCAACTGCATCAAAATAGACAGCATGGGTTGTAGGGAGCAAAATTAGTGGGCAAAGAGGTCTGAGTAATTTAAGTCTAGACAAATCTGCATCTGTATTCTTGAGGACCCGAGGGACTATTTTCTTGTCCCTTTCTACTAGATCAGGCTGGCTACAATGGCTGTGTCTCCTTTTGCTTATGGCTGTGGAGCCTCATGGTACTGGAAATGCCAAAAGTACTGTCCTTTGTTCAGGGTTAAATCTCACACAGACCTCATGGGAGAGCAGAATCTCTCTTCAGTTGTCTACAAGTACCAGGCATCCATGAGACTTTAGAACCATTGCTCACTAATTTCACACAAAATATTTGCCAGGATGGCCACAGATAGGACATATACATGTTATTTTTGTGCTTGTTTTTTGACTTGTGATGAGCTCTAACATCATGGAACTCCCATTACCCTTCTCAAGCCTGGCTTTTATTCAGCTGGTTTTTGCTTCAGCAGATAAAGAACTACAAGTACAACCACCTGTGCTTTTGCCAGAGACATGTTCAAGGCACCAGTAATGTGAATCTTGACTTTTGGCAAACTTGTGCTGGAATGAGGGTGAGAGGGGAAGGTGAGAGACATTCCTTTTATTCACATTCTTGTGCTCCTCAGCCTTAGCTGTTCTCAGTTCATCACAGGCCAATTAATACATATATCTGTTCTTGATTTTGCTCTGTCTTAATAGGACTGACTATATGAAAAATCCAGAGTGCCCAAGGAAATGAAATATTCTCCCCACTTTTAATGTCATCCACAGTGTCCTGCTGAGTAGCCAACACTTACACTTCTGTTTCCAAAAAAAATCCCAAGGTGAATGAAATGAAAATGGATCCAACCCAAACAACTGGATCTTTCCCGTGCTACATAATTAAATGAAAACATTAAAATTAATTTACTTTATTTTTCTGTTCAGTGCATTCTTTTTATACCTATATTCAAACAGTGATCCAGCAATCCTCGTATATTTACGTCCTTCCAACTTGCCCATCCTCTTTAAAGTTCAAGTGCCTCATATGAGTGACTCACTCATCCACCCTTTTGAGAGTATAATAATAGAAATTCTTTAAAGCTTTGTGTTTTCAGCACAACAGCATTCCGATATGATCTAAGAATCACAGAGACACCCTTTGGTTCCAGGAGGACCGGGGAACAGGTTTGGCTAGAAAAAAAAGTTTTCCTCATGTGATGGGCACCCCACCAATCACACAGCACGCTCCTCAGCAAACTGGGCTCTTTAAAGAGCAGCGGAGGTGGGAGAAAGGGGCCTTTTCAGCTTTGCAGGTGGGTTGGGATTTCTGCTGAGAAGCATCACGAGAAGAGAGCGGTGAGTGCCTTGCTTTGGTCATGGTCTTCCTCTTAAAGAGGCATGTGAGCCAGAAGTGTCTATTAAGAGAAAAGACAGCTCTTATGTTCAATGTTTTTTTTATTTTAGTCTCTGGACTGTGTTTGGTATGTGGGAGTCTGGTACCTGGCTAAGGTTAACTGCATGAAATTATTAAGTATTTCATTTTTCTTACCTCAGGCTGTGTCTTCTCTATGGCTATTTTAATTTGTTTCATATTTTTTCTCCTAACGACTGGGGAGAAGGGAATGGAAAAATTAAATCTGTTGTAAATCTGAGTGTTAAAAGAAAAAAAAAGGAAAAATTGTTGTAGAGGAAGATGAATCTTGTAGTTCCCCCTCACTTGTGAAAATAGGAAAGTTAAAAAAACCTGCTTGTTTTGGCTGTGCTGAATTAATAAAGGAGAGAGGAAAAACGTACCTCCCAGCTCTACTTACGAGGTAATTATGCTTGATGATGATTTACCAGCCACACCACTGTTCACACAGGCTTCATTTCATAGCAATCTCTTGGAAAGGAAACTTAATTAGTTTGTGACCCCTGCTTGATGCTGAGCTATGTTTTTGCTTTATTTTTCTCCTCTGGTAGCACAAAATAATTGTCTGCCTCTTCCATTTCTGAGTGTGGTTGACTCCTAGCACACAAGAAGTTTTCTGTCAGAGGTGGAGCACTGGGGAAGAGTCCAGCAGGGCAGGAGGAGTGTGTGAGTTTGTGTCCACTGGAGATGTTTGCTTTGAAATGAGTAAACAAATGATGAACTGACATTTGTAAAGCATTCGGCTTCTTACAGTGGAGTTCAAGCAATTCATCATTAACGTATTAAATTACTTCCTCTTAAAAACTGTGTCATTCTCAAGGTGTCCCAAGCACTTGGAAAATACCTTCTTTTTAAGCCCCTTAGGGGATAAATTTTCCATCAAAACCAATTTTTAAAAACACCAAAAGTAAGTTTATTGCTGATGCATCAGGGTTCACAGGAGGTCTGGGTGTGGGCAGGTCTGGGGCTCCCAGAGGCTTCCCTTGGCACTGGCCTTGGCACATCCCCTCCGGCAGCAGTTCCACCTGGATGACTTCCCTCTATCACACCCCAGGGCTAGCCCGGGCATCTTGCTCCTGCCTGTAGAGACATGCTCTCCAGCTGGGCTTGGACAGGAGGGGCGGTGCCCAGGCTTCTCCCCGCAGGGCTGTGCGGGCAGGGACCAGGATTGTGCTGTGGAGCAGCCAGGTTTGCTCAGCTGCGCTCGAGTGGTGCAGAGCCCTTCAGCCAAGGCGGGCAGAGCCCATGAGTCATAAAACAAACGCATCCTTTGTCTCTGCCTCCTTGCACCAGGGCATGAGAATGCAACGCCCTGAGCAGGGACGCTGAGGGAAAGGGAGGTAGCAAGGGGCGATGTGAAGCCCCTGCAAGCCCCACCACCATGATGGGAAACCTCCAGGAGAAGCGTATAAAGCCAATGATGTTTTGGGATGTCCCTTTGTCGCAGTGCTTGACAACTAGCACAAAACACAGGGCAATCAAAATGCCACCTGGTTCTGTGCTGGGCAATGCCAAATTAATTCTTATCCATTGGCTTTTTTGGCTAGAGATGGAGTAGAGCTAGGCTAAGAAGGGGGAATTCATCTGTAAGGTCACTGAAATCCTGTCCCAGCCTATAGAAACACGGTGTGGAGGTTTCAAAAGATTGATCAGCACCATGTGTGTGAGGGGTGCACAACAGGCTCCAAATTCCATTTGAATCCAGGAATTGTTGCCAGAAGAGTGTCCTTTCAAAGCCTGCATGAGGTTATCACCTAGAACACAAGGGCAGAAGCCAGTATCTGCAGAAAGGAGCTTCCTTTTCATCTCCCACAGTTGTGCTGAGGGTCTCAGAGGTACTGAAAGTAAAGGAGGTGAGGGGAGGTCAAGAAAGTTTCAAGGGCATGGAAATAATAGATTGTCTGCAGCTTGTGGGGTACCAGGGGGAGGGAAGGCTACCACTTCTCCTGGGCTTTGGCAGACTCAGCTGGACCCCCATGAGTGTAAGGAGTGTTTTGGGAGTGTGAGGGGAGAGGAGAGGGGAGAAGTTACAACTACTTGTACTGCTTGTAACCAGAGTGTCAGGAAGAGTAAGAAGGATGTGCCTCAGGAGGGACACAGGGGTTTTTGGTACAACAAGAGCAACAAACACCTTTCCAAAGCTGCTTAGAGCATGGAGCAAAGTCTGTGGTGGTGATAATTGAATACCTCAGACTTAGGTCACACCTAAATTGCACGGTTTCTAGGATGTGCTGAGGAACACCAGGTCAAGGTTGAAATTCCAGGACTGGGCTGCCTTCTTAGTGGAAGTTTTGGATAAAGGTTGCAGCTGAAGCTCTAGTGTCCTCAGGGGTTTCCTTGAAGCCCCAGGAGAATGCATTTGGGTCATAAAACTAATTTTAACAAGCCCAAGAAGAAGGCTCCTCTACCTCCAAATGCATTTGTGTCTGCAGGCAGAAGCTGCTGGCAGCTGTGTCTCTGGGGGTTGGGAGGAGGGCTGCCCACCACTGTCACACCCACGGGTGCCTGTGAGTCACCTCTGTGCACAGCCTGCTTCGGGCACACCAGCCAAGTTTGCCTCGTGCCTCTGTAGTGGTGCACCTGTGCCCAGTGCTGTGCAACCCGCTCTTGCTAAACGCAGCTCACCTCCGAGGCATGAGAAGCAGTGGAAAGCTCCCGATCTCCCACAGCTTCTCCTCTGGGATATGTTGGAGGATTGGCTCTCCAGCTGGCCAGCTGTTGTCATGGCCTTGGAGCACCTGCCTGGTCTCTCATTGCTGACAGTAATACTGGACCACCTGCAAGGGAGAAGAGGTCAGACAAGGGGTTGACTCATGTGGCACAGGTTAATAAAGTGGACACCAATAAATTAGCTCTTTTGGCACCAATCACTTGGAGGCAGAGGGATAATTCATAGAAATATGGCAAGAGTGGGGGTTTTTAGGTCTAGAGTACATCCTTTTTTCCTTCCCTTTTCCTCTTTGTGGTCTCTCTGCTTCCCCCTGCGCTGCAATCCCATTGAGCTTAGTTAAGGTATTCCTATTCCTTAGGCTGTCTGGAAACTTGCCATTTTCCAGCTGATACCTGTGGTGGTGACTGTCCAGCTTTCCTCACAACCACAGTAGCGCACTGAAGGTGGGCTCACCTCAAGAGAAGGGGCTTGCTTTCTCCAGCTAATGTAACTGCAATGTAACCTGCCCAAGGGGAGACAGGAGTGAGTCAGGTTCTGCCTGCCAAGGAGGAGAACAAAGCCAGCTTGTGGAAAGAGCTTGGGCTGGATGGACAGCCCACGTACAAGGTGTCAGTGCTGTTGTTACACTGAACAGGGTAACAAGTTCAGCCTTGCTTTATACAATGCAACTGGAGCAGACCCACTTTTCCATGTCGCAGTCAGAGTTCAAGTGCCTGTGTTCGGGCAAGAAAGAGTTCCTTGCTTTTTGGATTGCTGCCTGGCTTCGATGTCCCTTAGATAGCAATAACTAAAGGGTTTTTTAACATCTCTGGAGTTTGCAGCACACAGGTCCATGAGCCAGGCAGTGGTCTCTCCAGCTCTCAGATGAGTGGGAAACCAGGATTCATCTTTGGTTTGGCAGACTCTGCAGTGTTGTGTTACAGAGCACATGGCTGAGCATTGTTCAGACTCAGATTTGACCTGCAAGACAGCCCCTGGACACCCTGGCTTGTCAGGAAGTTCGGCAGGGACAGAGATCCAGGTTGACCTCACAAGCCTGCCATTTTCAAATACAAAGCTATACATTTTCATGTGTACTGGTTCTGGTCTCCAAACACCTGGCTGGGACTAAAAATGTCTTCTCAACTTAACAATAATGGCTACATTAAAAAATACATGCTATTAAAAAATTCCTTCACATGCTTCCATCAAAAATACTTAGGCACTGCCAATATAATGATGAGAGCAGTGGAGATGTCTGCATGCCTAACCCTCAAACCACTGCAGAAAGAGTGATAGGAAGTGCTTGGTTTTCATCTGTCACTGTAGGAACTCCTGCATACCCCAAAAAGGGCAGCTGCTGAGGAGGCAGGAGGTGGCATTGTTAGAGAGGTCTCACAATGCTCTGTTCCTCAGAAAGCTGCCCTTCATTGACAGATTTCCCTGCTCATATTTCCCAACATCTTCTTTGAAGAATCAGGAAGTCAGTGGCCCCAGCAAAAGAGAGGTACATGCAAGTACTCAGGCAGAAGAAGGAAATTCAAGCAGTTTTTGCTGTTGTCTGCTCAAGCTGGGCTCACTGCAGTCTTTCTTTCCTGATTTATATTTTCTTAACCACCTGGTAAATGCAGTTGTCTCAGGGTTGGGGTTTTTTTCCCCTTACCCTCTCCATGCACACATACTCCATCCCTTTGAAAGAAAAACTTGGTGGGATCTGGTGTCTGAGCTTCTTTCTCCAAGAGGTCTCACACCTCTGACTGACACCCTTATGCTGCTCTCTCTGTAAGGGGATGAGTTTGATGCAGGGCACCTGACTCTAGACTGCAGGATATAAGCACTCTCAGGAATCCAGTAGGAATGCTATTTGGCCTTGGCTCCCATGAACCAGCTGCAACCTGAGCTGCCCCTCCCTCCTTCTCTTCCTCCTTCACACCTGGCTTGGGGGAGTCAGCTCCCATTCCCAGCACAGGTGGGAGATGGGGCTGCTCGTAGCAAAGCCCTGTGCTGTGGGTGTGTGTGGGATACAGCCAGAGCATGGTGGTTACCAGTTCAGTCCCAAGGTGGTGCTGGTCAAAATGGCCCAGGATAGCATCCCCTGGAAACGCTGGCTTCTTTGGAATGGGGGTGAGGTGAGGGTGCTTGTTTTCTTGTGAACTTGTTTTCTCTCTATCCACATGTATTTGGTGTTTCTGGCCAGATAGAAATGACACACCATGAGCAGAGGTTGTTGTGAGTGCTGTTGTGAGGATGAAAATCCTCATCAAAAGGGAGCTGAAGACACCAGCTGTCCCCAAAGTGGTCTCACTCTTCTGTAGCTCAAGTATCAGGGAGAGTTTGAGTTAGCAGATCAACACCTGGGGAGGTCTCCTCTGGAACTACTATAAAGCAAGGGATGGGAGGTGTACAGACAGGCTGGCAAGTTCTGTCTACCCTTCTCATGGATAATTTGTGTTTCTGAGTGAAGCATATTGTACCGATGATTTAATTGAAGACTGTATTTGTTGTTTTCTAGGTTGCATGAAGAATTAAAGATGGCAAAAAGTGATGATTGCGTACACATCTTGCAGGGTCTGTTAGTCTTTGGGAATGTGGTCATTGGGGTAAGTGAAGTGGAACAAGTATGGGTGGAGGCTTTCTTCCAGTATGACACTTCTTAAAACAGCAATTCTCCCTCTTCATTTGTGTAGTCCACACATACACGGTCCAGTAAAGCATAAGAGAAGAGGATAAGGAGAGCTGTCCTAGATGATCAGTTGGGTGGGAAAGGGACAGGAGGGGCAGGATATCGACAATACCAAGATGTTTGCCGAGGAAAAGCCTTAGAACTGTCAGCAGGAGCAGACCAACATTTTTCCAACCACCTCCCTCCATATAGTGATGGAATGGTTCTGTTAATTCTTTCTTAACATCCTCAAGTCCTAGGCCTGACCTCTCAGATCAAGGCTGGGTGAGATTTGCCTGCAATTCTTCTGTGAAGTCCCAATACAAGAGATTGTAGAGCTGGGCAGAGGGAGTTGGGTAGCTCCCACTTGGCAGGAATCTGAATTAAAGGAAAGCACTCTACACCTGTTTCTCTCTTTGCTATTTCTTTGGGGAACCTTGAACTAATGGGTTTCTTGTGCTTCCCAGATGTGTGGCATTGCCCTGACAGCAGAGTGTATCTACGTTGTGTCTAACCCCCATGGTCCCTCCCCTCTGCTGAAAGCCACAGAAAACAGTGACATCTACGCTGCTGCCTGGATTGGCATCTTTGTTGGCCTTGCACTCTTTGCCCTGTCTATCCTTGGTATCATTGCAGTCATTAAGGCCAGCAGGACCTTGCTGTTGGTGGTAAGTGTAGCAAAATTTACCTTCCCATTGCTGCCAAACTGAGCAAACACTGCCTTGGTGTCCCTGGTCACCTTGGGAAACAACCAATGAGCAAAGACAACTTTTATACTGATAAGAAGCCAAAGGTTCTTCTTGATCATGGCTGTGATGTCCCAGAAGGTGACTTCTGTGAAGACTCATGCCCAAGAAGCTCCCGAACCAGGCTGAGGGAATAAATGGAGATAGCCACAGTGAAGGTTTGACTGGTTTGACCCTGACCTTGCCCTGAAGCAATGTGGGAGCACTTGTGCAATCACATATAGCTGGGATGTGGTTTAGATCCTTTTTTCTCCCCACCCCTTACTGCTTTTCAGCTGTCATAAGCTATTCAGTTTAGGAGCTGATAAGTAATTACTTCTGTACATGGCATTAGTAAGTGTCAGGATACCAAATATGGGTGCAATGAAGAACATAAGACATCAGCAGGCAGGCAGAAATTACAAGGGTGGGGACAGAGCTTTGGATAAGCCAAAGATAATGTTAAGATGTAGACAAATCTCTGTACGATGTCTTCCTTAGTCATTTAGTATGGCATTGGCAAAACTTAATTGGTGTTTGCATTAATGAAGGGTAGAGATGAAAACTCTGAAATGAGCTCTCTTGTGGATTACCCTGGGGTTGCAGGGTGTCTGTTTTAGACAAGAGGCACTTGGAGACCTGAACTCTTGAGCCAGGGAATATGCCAGAAAACAGCTGAGGAAACAGAATTCCCTTAACTCTGAATTTTGGTGTCTTGGCTGAAAGCCAAGGCTCTGGTTTAGGATGTATGAGAGGGTACAAGGGACAGAAGCTGGCGTAAGTAGGAAAAAAATGCTTTAAATCAGAGAAGACCATTATAAAATGTGGGAAGAGGAACAGATCCATGAGAACTCCAAAGAAAATATGGAAACTGTCAAAGGGATTATGGTGGAAAGGGAAACAAAAGAGTGAAGGAGATTGTGAGAGGTGAGCCTTGTAATCTGTTTTCATGAGGGATTTTTGCTCACAATATAGGAGTGTTCAGGAAATCTGATGATGAACAATCAGGGAGATCTGAATGATGCCCTAAGCTGCACCTTCCCTTTCCCCAAAGTACAATCTCTTCTGCTAGGAGTGAACAGCTTCCTGCTGAAAAGCTTAGAGCTGGTAAGTGGAAGTGAAAGGAGGATGCGTGACACGAACATAGGTTGCCAATGAGATGCAACAAAGAAAAGGACAAAGTATTTTCCATGGAGGCACGGTAGTCTTAATGCCATGAGGTTCTGATGAAATCTTGTCTGTGAGATGGAGAACAATTCCAGTCATTCCCCTTCAAGAAAGCAGATTGCAAATTGGAACAAGCACAGGGAAGGGCTATGAGAACATTCAGGCTGGGTGAGAGGGAATACGATACCTGGCCACCTTTGCATCAAGCAGGGTTTCCAGCTTAATCTTGAAAAAAATGCTGAACTGTTTCTCCAAGAACTAATTCTGCTCTCTTTCTCCCACAGTACATCATTCTGATGCTGATCACTTTTGCGTTTGAAATGGCTTCTTGCATCACAGCAGCAACTCACCAAGACTCAGTGAGTATTTCTTTTCTCATGTATTCTTTTAACTTTGCTGGGAAACACAAGTTCTAGGGCACACAGTCACCCTGTTCAGCATAGTAAATATGGTAATACAGTGTAAACTCACAGGACTACTGCTGAGCAGAAGACAACCCAACAAGGAAAAACTCCAACATCATTATTCAGATCAAAGAAATAGCTTTGTTTTTTCTAACATAATTTTGTTATTTTTAACATTTTAAAATGTTTAACACCTTGTGGTTAAGGAAATAATAGCGTGGGTTAGTTGAATCATCCATACAGTGTTTAGTCTTTCAGCTACCAACTGATTAATCTATCATACACAGAGAAGACAAATCTTCAGCGTTGCCCCAGGCAGTGTTACTAGTGAGGGAAAGATTACATGGATTGTTGGAGATACTATAGGGAGGGAAATTATTTGTGGTGCTTTAGTTCCAACATACCAAATGCATTCCATAGCTTCTGCACAGCTCTTGTGATATATATCTAGTAGTGCCTGCTTGAGATCTTCATCTTTGTTGCTCCTGCTCCTCAAATCCTGCTCTTTATTCTCATGTGTAAAACCAGAGGAGAAGCAACATTCCTGTTCTCCAGCAGGACTCTGAAACAAGAAAACAAACCCTCCCCAAATAACCCTGTATTTGCTTTACATGGCCACTTATTTACATAGTTTCTGCATTTTTCTCTGTTGTTGTTTTTGGGTTTTTTTTCTGTAGCTGACTCCAGAGTTCTTCCTGAAGCAAATGCTGGAGAGATATCAGAAGTCAGAGCCAGCCAATAACAGTGACAATGAGATCACAAAGACATGGGATGAACTCATGCGTCAGGTAACAACACTGAAAAGTCACTAATTGCTAAATGCTCTGCAAGCCTGGAATTTCAAGTCCTCCTTGAGGCTGCTGGATAATAAAGAGGATGGCATCTGCCTTGAACCTTAAAGAAAGTTCTGACACACTCCCCCTTTAGCTCATTTATCAGACGGCAGACTGCCAAAGGCGGGCACTTCAAAAATCTCCCCCATAAATCCGTGATTAATGTCTAACCGGTGTCCTGACATGTGCAGGGCTGTGACCTGGGCCCACAAAGACCCTTCCCTTCTCTGTCCCTGCAGAACCACTGCTGTGGGGTGAATGGCCCCTCCGACTGGCAGGAGTACACGTCTGCCTTCCGCCTCACGCACAGCGACGCCGACTACCCCTGGCCACGGACGTGCTGCGTCCTGGATGCAAATGGGCTTCCTGTCAACCTTGATGGCTGCAAACTTGGAGTGTCTGGCTACTATAACAGCAATGTAAGGTCATCTCTGCTTTTTCCAGTTAGCATACATCAGTGCCTTGCTGGAAGGGAAAAAAACCATGAATAGCCTTTCTTCTTCACTGTAAGCTACAGGTGTCCAAAAGCTTTCTGGAGGAGAAGAAATGCCTGTAGAGCCCTGGCCATGTTGCTGAACAGGACAGGAATCTTTTTTAGGATAAAGTCTTTCCTGATGGAGAGAGAAATCTCCCAAGCCACTGACAAGAGGCAACATCTCTAGCACATAGATGGACAGTAGCTAAATCAAACTTAGCCCAAAGATGAGAGTATACAATATGAGTAGGCAAATCAGCTGTTCTCCTCCTCAAGGAAGAACTTTTCAGTAGACCATTGTGTCCTATTTATGAGGTTGTTAGGTCATGAGCATCAGCTCCTGCACTAGCTTGCATTTCTAGAGGGCATTCAAGCTTCCAAATTTTCTTGATGCTTCTTGACTCTGGAGGTCAGTTCTGTGTCAGCTGTATTTGGTTATCTAAGTGTGCTTGGCAAGTGGATGGCACAGCAAGTTGTCCTTGAAGTGTTTGAGATGGGTCTACTTTGTATTTGGAGCCAGAAACAGGTAGGTTATCTGCAAGTTATCAATAAGCAGTGTAGCTCTGGCTTGGTTTTTTAAGACCCTCTGGGCTACCCAATTTGCAGTAGGAGATGAGCATGCCACCATGCCACCTCAGTCTCTCTCAGGGGTGGATAAGTTTGTCACCTTGCAGTGCAGGCTCATTGCTGGTGTTGAGTCATTGCTGGTTGTCTTTCAGGGTTGTTACGATGCTATTTCTGGGCCAATGAATGCACATGCCTGGGGTGTTGCCTGGTTTGGTTTTGCCATCCTCTGCTGGACTGTAAGTACTTAATATTTGCCTTTATTTCCTCTTCTCTTTTCTTGCTATGCCACACCTAGTTGGGTGGAGGTGGGTGACAGCACTGGCATTTAAAATGTCCATAGATTATCGTCATTCATTCATCACAAATCTGACTGTAGCCTGCTCCACTAAGGGCTACATTTACAAGTTTGCCTCCATTCTGGCTTCCAGAGGTGAGGAATTAGATGGCCTTCCAGCCTGCCATGGTGTGCTGTGACCTGCTGGCATCTCAGCAATACAACACAGCAAACACAGCTTGCAGATTCTTCTGTGTGAAGGGTATTGGATCATCACAATAGATAATTGAGTTTGTAGTTTGAAGATTTTGTATGAGTGTATTCAGTACTCAGGGTTCAGCAGCTTCATGACAGATAATCCCCAGTGAGCAGAGTGATACAGTCAAATAGTTATAGCTATTCTTTAGGATCTTCTTTCTTTGCTGTGTAGATTCTGTGCAGAGAAAAAAACTTTAAGATCCTCTGCCTGAACAGGCTTTGCTTTTGAAGAATTTCTTTTACTCTCTCCACCAGTGCGACTAAATGGGGCTGGGGAGGGGTGGAGAGCAGGAAATGGGGGCCAGAGAAACTTAATAGTGTTGTCATTTCAGTTCTGCGTCCTCCTTGGCACCATGTTCTACTGGAGTGGAATTGAATACTGAAGGCCTGGTGTCCTCAGTGCTGTCCTGAAGAGCCATGTGAAACTGCATTTGTTTGTCTCCCGCTTCATTCTCCTCAAGCCATGGAGGATTTGAAGTTTTCCCACTACCTCTCCCATATATACTTTTGCCCCTCCAAAAACTTGACACAAAGAACTGATGACTGCAGGAAAGAATCTTCTTGTCCCTGCTTTGCCCCTTGTTCTGCAGCCTTAATGCCTCCTGGCTGAAGCACAATCCTTCTTTCACTGTGCAAGAAATCCTGGAGCATAAGATGAGAAAAGAAGTGATCTGGTTTGTTCTCTGATGACATCAGAAAAGAAAATGTCCATACACACTTGGTCCAGAAAAATGTCTCTCTAAAATTAGTTCTAATTTAAATTATACTGCTTCAGGAAAGGCTATGTGAGCAAAACTGTAACCTCCTGTGACCAATAAGAACAGATGCTGCAAGGGAAAAGACTGCAGATCTCTCTGTTATATTCTACTGATCAACTTCTCTTGCTGGTCTCTGTCACCCTTGCCTTAGAATAAGGCAAATTCTCTGAGCATTTAAGTGTGTCAGCAATAAAAACATGTCACAGATAGAAAAACTGTTGCTAGTCAAGCCCAATAAAAGGCTAGTTCGCTCCTCAGCAGTATGCTGCCTATATGCAAGCCTACCTCCTGTCACTGATGAAACTACTGCATGTGCTCCTACCTTCAGAAGTGCCAGTCCAGGAAAAGCTCCGCTTGTTAGCAAGCAACTCCTTCAAGAAAGTTGTTATGTACTTTGCACAAGATTTCATACATCTGTGGGCTAGAATTTGTGCAGAACACAGGGGCTTCTGTGCTGTAGTTGCCTTTGCAAATGTGGCTGTTCCATGCTCCTGGTTTATTGTGCTTCTTGCTTTAGCTACCTGTGTGTAAATGGTCACACCCCCTGTGTCATTCCCCTTCCACATCCCTGGATCAGGTAGGACAAATGGCAAATAATGGCAGCGAGTAACTCTTGTGAAAAAATGCAAGCAAGGAGCTAACTGAACCAAACCAGTCCTTGCATCAGTGCCTGCAGTTTTCACTCAGTTCAGTAAAGGCTCTTTACTCTGGCCCAGATTGAGCTGGTGCCTTTCCTAGTGAACGCTTCAATAGTTAAATGTATTGTGAGAAGTGTGCTCCTCTGTAGAGTGTTTTAAGGTGAAGCCTCTTCCAAAGATGTACTGGTTCATGTCCTGATGCTTGCCATCTGCCTTGATTATTTGTTTTTGTATATTCACCAAAATACTAATTAAAAAGAAAGGGAAGTGAATTTTTTCTCTTGTTCAAGATTGTGTCTTTGGGAAGGGAAAATAATAAAGGTCTGTGTCTGGGACATGTGGGGCAGGACAATGACAGGCTTTAACGTCCTGTAACAGAGATGCTAAAGCACCAAGATGCAGCTACAGAAACTCAGCAGCCAAATAGTTCCTTGCCAGAGTGCTGATTGAGAGGAGGAGGCAGATATAAGGGTAAAGTGATTAAGGAAGAAAGATTGGGTTTCTGAAACACAGAAGGAGTTTTCCGTATGACTGTGCCTTCAGAACTGACAGTCCTCGCGGATCAGCCACTCCCCTGGTTCAGGGGTGTGGTGACTGTCCTGGAAATTCTGGACTCTGAGAAATTCCATAAGGAAATTAGTCTTCAGCACTTTTGTTTTGAGACTTGAGTCATGGCTTGACCATGCAGACTGTGTATGTCAGTGGTTAAGGTTTGGTTCTCAAGGGGGTGAGGGGGAGGTTTGGTGGTAGTGATACTTTAGGTTTTAGCTTTTATATTTTTCAGATTCTGTACTGCTTTAGTGTGTAGTTCTGAACTTCATATTAAGGGATGCTAAGCTCTCTTCACAGAACAGCTAGACAAACCAATTCCTTTTCTAGCTTGGGACCAAGGACAACCAACCCAAATTTCAGGCCCAAGAGCATAAACAACGTGGACTGAAGAGAGGAAAAAAAAAAAGAAAGGATGGGACTTACAACCTAAAACTATAATTGGACAATTAACTCCAATATGCAAATGAACCAGAACTTACAGAAGTGTGAGACCCCGTGACCAGTTGTCCATTTTTGTGACCATTTTGGTTCATCTTGGGTGTAGCCCTGGCTGAGTTCTTGTACTGCCCAAGGTGGATCCATTGAGGCCTTTTAATAAATACCTACTTTATTCTTTAACTCCATCCAGCTCTGTTCTAGGTCAACCTTGACAAGATATCAGTAGGGTTGGGTGTTTTTATGTTTATGCTGTTGAAAGCTACAGTAATACCTAAATGTAAAGAAATCTAAAGAGAATCAGCATCTGCCAAAGTTAGGGAGCAATGGCAATGATTAGGTTCTCTGCTACTTGCCAGAAACTGCAAATTCCTGCCAACTGCAACAGCAGACAGGAGAGAAATGGAGCAGGAAGGACACGGCAGGCACAGAGACTCTGTCCTTGCTCAGCCAAACGCCTCCAATAACTCTTGGTCGTGGATAGCTGCCCTCCTGCATAAGGGCCTCTTGCTTGAGTTTTTTCTGAAACTCAAGCAGCTCTGCAAATGGGTGAAACACCTGGCTGTGGGACCTTCCAGAGGCTAGTAAGGTCTTGTGAATATGGATGTCACTGGTCATTCTGCCTGGAGAAAACTGTAGGACCACAGAAGTAGGTAAGATCAAATATTACTTTCCTCCTCTGGTCTTTTTCTTCAGACCTTTCTGCTCCATCTAAGTGTGGTATGATTACAGCAAGGCATTTAATTTATAGGAAAATGCTGCAGGATTTTGAAGGAGAAGAGAAACTGGCAATACTTAAATTGTACTATTGCAGTATTAACTGTTCCAACCAGTTGCAAATTATACCATTGACCTATTACATAAATGGCAGCTCAAGTCAATTCATTTTGGGTTCTTCATATTTGCTTTCTGCTTCTTAATCCTTTTCCTCCCATTGCACTTTTTGATTTGTGTACTAAAAGAATAAAAGCTGACCAAGTGATCCAGGCAGTGGTGGATCTGTGCAGAAGTGCCAAACATGCTACAGTGCATCCAGAAAAACCCAGGTTTATCTGCCTGAACTAAGGGGGAAGGAGAGGATTGGACTGATGACAGAATGATGTGATCATGGTCATGAAAAATCCTGCTGAAAAATCAGAAAAAGCTGTGCTTCTGAAGGTTGATTTCAGCCTCTGAAATCACCTGGGGTGCCAGGGAAAGGGTGAGGAAAGAATGGAATCTGTGACAGGAATGGTGGTGACCAGGCTTATGTGTCAGCTGAGACCTGTAAAAAAAATCCTGGTCATTCTCAGCTGTTTGGATTGCTTCCTGAAGGCATGGATGTATGTGGTCTTCAGAGCAGGCAGCATGCATGTGTGCATGAGAACTGCTGGACTAAGACATCCTGCTAAGACAGGATGAAGAAAAAAAATGCTGCAGGTGAAAGTCATTTGGTTTGTTTGCAGATTTGCTCTGTGTATTTATTCTCTATAGGTGTGAATATTCACAGTTCTTTCGTGGCAATAAAAGCACACTTCTGTTCTCCCATGGAGTTACCAAATGTATTTTTAGATTATTAACCTATTGCAATACTCCCAGCTCTGAGAAAACAAGTCTGGCTGAGAAGCGCCCTCTGCTCATAGCTGATGGAGTGCTGTGTCCTCCAATCCAAAAAGAATCCCACATGCTGCCCTCCCCCGCACACAGAAATGTAACCTGGTGTTTTTCACACTGCTGAATGTTTCTTGCTGGCAGTACCGAAGGCGTCTGTTCCTTCAGGCGATGGGGCATTGCGGGGCTGCCATTGTGTATCTTGTGCCTCAACCCCCATTTTTCCATTAAGTTTTCCTACCCCTTCCTCCTTTCCCCTCACTTCTTCTGCACAAGACCTCTTTGCACAGACCCTTTCAGGCCCTGTTTTTCTTCACCTTGCTGGTTAATGTACAACATACAGTGGCCATTATGTGCCATACGTACATCTGGATACCCACCTCATTGGGAAAACTAGGAACCAGGCTGGCAGTGGTGTTCTGTATCTTCTGACGTGGGTGATTTATTCCCTTTCCTGCTCACTGCCCTGGCATCTTAGTTTTTCACATTCCTTGCAACAGGGACTCATGCCAAGCAAATGTTCATTGGGACCAATGACCTAAAACTAGCTCCTAAATGAATCCTCCTCCTCCCAACCCTTGGCAGCCCTGCCCTCCTTGGCAACTGGGGAAATCCCCTGCAACGTGTGGTATGCTGGGAACCTCCTGCAAGAGCTCTCCCTGCAATCTCAGGCATCTTTAGGAGATCCTGCTTTGGGAGGAGTGGATTATGACTGCTGAGGGTTGATCCTCAACAGGAAGAAAGGTGAAGGTGTTTCTGACTTGCTTCCAAGGTAAAATTACATCACGGGCAAGGTCATGTGCAGTTCTTGCATGATCACCAGTTGAGATAAACCCTGCATGAGAGACAAGTGATAAGCAGTGAGCTGCTCTGGCCACCCAGGGCTGTTGCTAACTGTGAGCCAATGCAGGACTTCTCTATTTTTCCCAAAACAATGCTCACGTTTAGCAGGGTACCGTGGCTGGCACAGAGGCTGGAGTCTGTAAATCCAAGTCACCCTGTAAATAACCAGCCCAGTCCTTTTCTACTGTCTGACCCTTGATATTTAAAGTAAATTATCTCACAGTGAAAAAAAAAAAAAAAAAAAGAGCGAAACAGTTTGTGAGGACTATTTTTTCTGATTTCTTCTTCCTGATCCATGTGAAGGAAGAGGAAAAGAAAATGTTACCTGATATTCCTCGGACTGGTTCAATTTAATCTCATGGCTATTGGGTGTTGGGTTTCTTTTTTCTTTTGGGTTTCACTTATCTAGAAAATTCCTCTGTTGAATAATCATCATGTGTGTTATTCTCCTTTCTCCAGTTCTGGTTGTTCCCATGTTTATGTGCCTTGTGGTTCTTTCTTAAGCAGCTACAAAGTTTTTTTTGAAGTCATTTCCTCTCACTGAATTCAAATAATTCCTGGTCTTTTCAGATAAGGAATTTAAATGACTGAGAAATGTACCCTCTGCAGCAGATGTGCTATGGAAGAAAACAGGTCCCATTTTAAGATGGATCTGGACCCAAAATGCAACCATAATTCCTAGGAGTTGTCGAAGTTTGCAAAATGTAGCTCATCTTACACTGCAGTTTGCTAATAAGACATATGAAAGTATGTTTAATTATGGAGTGAGGCAAACATTCAAGTTTTAACACTCACACTGTGTCTAACTTCTGAGGGCATCAGGACTTGGGCAGATCTGAGCTTTGCAGATCCCATTCATTTCTAATCCTTAACACTGAAACTGTTCATCCTTTACCCTTGTGGTGAGGCACGTTCTTTGAATAGTTTATCCTGTCCATATGGAAAATGAACTCAGAAATCTCACTGCCTTTCTCTGTCTTGGCTGTTATGATTCTGTTCTTTTTGTTGGTGGTGGTGCCTTGTGCCAGTCTCCCTTTCCTGCACTGCCTGCCTCCCCTTTGCTGCCAGCTGACCTGTAGCCCCATCCAGTGGGATACCAGGGGGATGTCCTGCTGCCCAGAGCTGCTGGACTCCTGTGTTGCAGTGGGGACGTACGAGACACCGGTGTCAAATGCTCCTTGGTGCTGGGTAAGGTTGATTCCTGGTTAACAGCCAGGTTGGGAACTTGCTTAATCCTGGTTTTGGTTTAGCTGAAAGTATCCAAAATGTTGTAGCTGTGGCTTCCAACACAACTTACACAGGGTATTGCCCTGAGTCAGGCAGGCAAAAGAAACTGGCTGAAAGAGTGTTCAAGCACTTCCATGTGTTTAACACCCTGATTCGGTGCACAGTGCCAAGTGCAGCAGGAGCAGGTCTGCAGTGTCCCTTTGGCCTAATTTTCATAACCATGGGAATGCTGTGGGGCAGTCTGAGGTTCTCCCCTTGCCTTATGGCCAAGTCATTGCGAGACTCTGTGGCACAAAGAATGGGAAAATACTGGTTCTCATGCAGCACACTGATAATTGGCTCTGGCTAACAACAATTCCAGAGTTCAACAAACATGGTTTTCTCTCTCAATTTGTATGCCAGTTGCCATGGTAAGCAGGAAGCACACCCCAGGCATTTTCCTAAAGGGAAACTGAAGTCATGAAGGAGGTAGGAATGGGAGTCAAGCCCTGAGTTCAGCTGCTGAGTAGGAAAAAAAGTATTTCATTTAACCTGATGATTCATCTGCCTTTCAGAGAGAACAGTGATCAAGCTGCACTGCAGATACATCCACTGAAGCTACAAGCACAAAACACCCCTCTTTTTTTTTTTCCTAACTTTGATCCCAGCGTGGAATAAGGGACACATAATAACAATATTCACTTCCATGATACAACTCAGAGATTGGCTCAACTAGAGCCAAGGAACTAAATTAATAATTTGTTTAAGTTCTTGCTTGTCCTTTACAAATCAACAGAAGTGCATACATGATGCACCAGCAGCCTTCCTAGTAACTTCTCCTGTTCCAGCCTGGCTTCTGCTGTACAAGAACTGGGATCACGAAGTTTTTTCATACTCTACTCTGTGTTGCTCTGCATTATCACAGGCAAGGCAGAATTCTGCTGGAGATGTGCTAAATAGGAGGACATGCTTGCACATCACTGAAACTTCAGCCTGGTAGAACTAGCAATGGTGAAAGAAAAGATCATTTTACCCTTAAAAATTTTAAAGCATTTCAGATACCAGTAATTCTACAGAAATCTCCAAGCCCTCACTTCATTTTCAGAGCTGCAGAGCAACTGCAGCTCCCATACCCTCCAATCAGAAAAGTGTGTGGTCAGGGCCTAACCTTCAGTCCCCACCAGCAAAGCCCACACAAACACAGATCAGTGCCCAGGCCACTCACAAAATAAAAGAGGGGCTCAAACTCCATGTCAGAGGATGGCAAAAGCATTTGCACTGTATTCATAAACCAAATCCAGAAAAAAAAAGAGATGTTCCACACATCACTAGGGCACAGATCTGTTTTTATAAAAACTCCAGTTTAATCTCATGGCTGAGACCTGGCAAAACATCTTTCTTTTGTGGCTGTTGTTTTCTTTCTTTCTTTCTTTTTTTTTTTTTTAAACAATCACGCACAGAGGCAGGCAAGTCCACACAGAGAAAAAAGCTTAACAAAACTGCAATTCATCAGAGCTAGCAGGAAAAATAATCACAAAACCAGGGCCAGTGGCATGGAGACAGTCCTCTTCATAGTGTCCAGCTTCCAGCCCTTCTCTTGACCTGGCAGCAAATAATATTCAAAGGGGACTAGTGTCTGCAAGCACAAGATCCAAGGTCTGGACTGCTCTATGGAGCCCCCAGAAAGTTCTTGCCTTCTGCCATCCTTCCTTTCTGGGGCTGTTAAAGTCCTACTCCATCTCCAGTCGAAGTCAATGGGAAGTTTTCCATTCCTTGCTTGGAGCAGAATTAGTTACCATCAGTAAGCCTTTACATCAGTTAGGAGCAAGCAAAGCTTAAACAGAACCGGGATCAGCTGTAGCTTCTTCCCCATCCCTAAAGATTTTTATTCTTTTTTTTTTTTTCCAGAGATGGAGAGTAGCAAAAAGGACAACTGAAGAACCTGGGCATGCCTGAAAGGTTGTATATAGGGATCAGCTGCAGCTTCTTCCCCATCCCTAGAGATTTTTATTCTTTTTTTTTCCAGAGATGGAGAGGAGCAAAAAGGACAACTGAAGAACCTGGGCATGCCTGAAAGGTTAATTTTTAAATATTCACCATTACAGGTGTTTCAGAATCCATAAAGAAAGAAAAAATATTTTGATTGCACCATTTGGATGTTGGATGAGGGGAAATGTTGCAGACTTCATGGATGCTCTCTAATACAGACTTAAGTTCCTCTGAAGCTCTAAATGTGAAAAAATAAGTACTTCAGTCTTTCTACAGTGACAGCATGAGATGGACAGCCCAGAGGACTGGGGTTTATAAGGTAAATTATAACCTTCATTTTCTGTTTACTCTCCTGCCAGTGAGGCAGCTCCCATATGAGCTAACATTATCCATGTCCCTCCTTTCACCTTTGCCAGCTCAGCCATTTCACTCTGAGCTACATTTAAGAGAAGCTGCACCAACCTTCTGACTACATGGGAAGAATAAATGAAATCTACTCACTCTTCTTCCACTTGTAAAAGCCCACAAGTAACACATGCTGGTGATACTTTGTCAGTTCTGATACTGGAGCCATCTGCAAACTGGGCAACAGCCTTTACTTTTCACAGTCTCAGGAGAATTGAAATGTACTGCAGGGTCTCTGGAATGATCCTTGTGGAGCTGCAGATGATGAGCCAGTCTATTTAGGAACGTCCTTTCAATAATGCCAAGAAAAACCAGCTTTGCTCACCTGGGCCAGACTCATCTCCCATAAATCCAATCTACCCTCCTTCATAATGCTTCACAGACAAACGAGGGAAAAACAGAAACAAAACCCCCAAACAAACAAACAAAGAAAAAAAAATAAAAACCAATCCCAAAACCAAGGAGAAAAAAAAAACACAAGAAAGAAGAAAATCCTTTCTTGAAGAGATCATGTCTGATCCTGAAACTGACATTGGGGATAGCTTAGTAAAGCTGGATCTCAGGAAGCTCCTGCCACCCAGCCAGGACCATTCAGTGGGAGGTGGCATCTGTCTTCTCGCCGTGTCCAGTTCCCAGGCTCTGGTCCTTCAAGCTGACTTCAGGTACCAGTATCAGCATGGATCCCTCATCAAACTTTACAGACTCTGCAGAAGGCTGAATCTGGAGCTGAGAACAACAGGGCACTGTTGTTGCAACTAAGAACATGCTTTCATCTCTGCAGGACTTGGGGCTTTATTTTAACTGTTCTGGATAGATCAGCTGAAGGCTGGAGATTAAATTGTAGATAAGCAATGGGATCAAGCTACAAAATAGAGATACCATTGCAGCATCTCTGATTAATTAAAATCCAGGACCCAGATCTGACTTCAAATTCTGAAACATCCTTAAAAAGTATAGTCTGGATACAGATCTTAGTTGAGGCTGATCTTTAATATCAAGTAAAAATTTCTAATAATTTTCTCTTGCAGGAGTTCCACCACTTATGCCAAAAGTGCTATTACTTACAGGAATGCTGTTAAGAGTTGAGACAGTGTATTATATACAAATTGCCAGACCTCATTTCTTGTTCATAGATCAGCTTATATGAGAATAAGGAGGTGAAAAAAATGGTTGCAACATGCCAAGGTTTCACCACATTTTCTTTTCCTTCTGATGCATTACTTTGTGAGCTTCTCTAGCTCCCTTCCAGCTGCCTTGGCAGACAAAACTTCTAGGACCTGAGAGACTATAAGTCCTTGTCCAAAGTAAACTCTTTTGTTGATGCCAAAAAACCTGGGCATCATTTCCATAACTTTTACTTCCTCTAGAGCCTTACCACAATACCTTGTATCACACCTTCCCTTTGTCATTAACCCAGCCATGGTGATTAAAAGCTTTCTCATGAGGCAGTGCCATGTATATGCAGTGTGGAGCTGTGCTAACTATGAGGAGCATGAAGGACTGGAAATTCCCTAGTTTTAATAAGATGCTGCACAGGTATATTATGGCCTGGGAGTAGAATAATACAATTGTCATGAAGCTGCATATTCTGGGCCTGCCGTCCACAGCTTACCCAGGTAAAGCATAGGCTGCTGCCTGTGAAAGAAAATGGACCCAAACAAGAACTCCAGGCTCTCATCTGGTTTAATAATCTCCCTCAACAAAACTGACAGCACAGACTTAGTTCTCTGCTCTGTTCCCATGTGGTACTGTACACAAATAAAGAGTGTGGTGGGGAGGATCAAAGACTGCAGCTCGTGACAAGGAAAAGCCCTCTTGTTTTTAACATTCCCTTTGGAAATGGAAGGAGAAAATTCTGCTGAAGATATATTCCTTGCATTTGTGGGCCCATAACTTCTCAAAAATACTCCAGCATGTCTCTCCTTTAGCAATCAAAGAGTTCAGAGAAAGCACTGCATGGGGGGGGCTCAGGGCCCTCCAGCCACAATGGCACTAATAAAGTGACACAGTCTGTACAGACTAGGAGCTCATGGGTTGAGTTTACTAACCACTGGAAATTGCCAGTACTTCATAAAACAAAGCCCTAAACACACATCTTTTGGGAAATTCTGGCTGACACTCATTGTGGTGGCTATAGCACTTCCTAACAGTTTACTGCTTAAACTACAGCCCATCACACCCACCTGAGGGCCTGCAGACTCAGACATCTCCAGGAATGATGGCCCCTGCAAGCACATTACAGGGACAATCTCAGTGCTGGCAGCAACACCTGTGCTCCTGTCTCCTCTCTAGTCACCAGTGACACTTAAATTGCAGAGACAGCACAGGCTGTACCTGACTTTGCCATCACCCACAGTCATAGATCAAGCAACAGATGAGCCTGTGGTGAATGCAGAGTTAGTGGCTTTATAAAGGAAGCTTTAATTCTATTCCCATGGCAGCTGTTGCATATCTGAACACGTATTTGCCTGTAACATTAATGTTTCCTTCAGGAGAGAGTTTAATTCACTTCAAATCCCCCTCTCAGGACTTGTTCATGATCTGTTCTGCAGTCCCACAAATCATCCTCTTTACCATACTCTTAATCAATCTGAAAGCACTGAGGTCCAGGGAGGTGGCAACCAGCCACACTCTCAAAGAAACAGTGTAAAATCATAGGAGAGGAAATTTAAATGGAGAAGAAGCACCTGGGGACATGCCACACAGTGGCAATGAAAGACCAAGGGTCAAAGATATGTCAGTCAGGGTGCAAGAGGGCAATAGCCCAAGGACGTGGAGATAAGATCATCTTGGATTTGTCTGCTGTTGACAGTGTGGAGCTCAGCTGGAGACAGCTGCAGAGGTGTCATCTGGCTTTAAGCATGATGAAAATAGTTGATACTGGCCTTTGGTGTGACCTTGCCTTGGCTTTCACTGCTTTCAGCCTGAGGGGTCTCTACCGCTGGGCAGCCAGCTGCACACTCATTCCTCAGCCACACCCATCTTGTGTGCCCAAGCAAGGAGAGACTGAGCACCCAGTGAGCAAGACCTGGAAGACTGAAAGAACAACCAGGCATTTCCTGTCCAGCTGCTTTCATTCCAGCCCTTGCACATGCTGGAAAGAGCACATCTGTGATGCAAGGAGAGAGCTGGAGGCAGCATCTTCAGGTTGTATGTTTATCACTGGAACATCCTTGGGTGTCTCATGCCCTGTGTGATTTGCTCATGCCAGCTTAACCTTCCTCTTCAGCTATCCCCAGCCTCCTGCACTGTTCATTTACACTATGTAAATCAGAAAGTCCTTCACTGGTGTCTGGGAAACAATGGTAGGAGTTCCCAAACATCTGGACTTACCTCCTCAGCAGATGTTGTGCCCCTGCACCCTGAGCTGCAGTGTCTTGTAACAATGTTTCCTCTCAGCTCTAAATTGTAATTATACAGAGATTTACCTTTCCTTTTTTCCATAGGGAGGATGAGACTTTCACAGGGCTTGTTAGAGAACAGGTGTGAGAAATGCAAATTCCCTGGGACTGGCTTACCATAAAAAAAAAAAAAAAAAAAAAAAAAAAAAAAGACAGTGAGGGACTAGGCAGGAGTAACAAGGGGAATGAAAAGCAAGACAAAGATACCACGACCTTCCATAGCAAAAGCTTTGCAGGAAACCATACAGGATTCAGGTCCATCTTGCACAGAATAGTTTTAACAACAGCAAAATGGCAACAGAGTTGGTCTTGGACACTCCCATTCCAACCCTCATAGAAAAGGAATAGGAGGAGCAGCTGCTACTCAATCTGCCTCCCACTTCGTCCATCCAGAATCACAGAGCGCCTCTGGGGCTGGTAGAAGCAGCTGGTAGAGGTCTCCAGTCTCTGGCCATTCTTGGGGATGGTCATTTTGTTCCGCAGCGTCACCCCCTCCGGCGCTGTCCGCGCAGGGTCGGACAGATCGCCACAAATGGGGCTCAGCGAGGTGCTCTGAGTGGGGCTCCTGATGGGTGACAACAGCACCCTGGAGTCTGCTGAGGACGTGGGGTGGTCCATGATGGGGAAAGGGGGACTGAAGAGAATCAGACTCTGGGGCCTTCCAGGCCTAGATCTGTAGGAGGGTTTGGAGAACCCTGATGGCCTCTCTATCTTTGACGACTGTGGGTTGTCTCCAGCTGTCTCCCCGCCAGAGGTGCGCTTTCGGCGCAGAACAGGGGCATCCAGAGCAGGGTGGTGGCTGGACTGAGACGGCTCCAGTGGAGAGCCCAGGCTGCCATGCCAAGGGCAGGCTGAGTCCTTTTGAGCAGGGTCACTGTTTTCTTTCTCTGCTTTGGCTTTCTTCTCTGTCAGCGGGCTCTTGGGGGCCTCCAGGTGGCTCCATGCCACCCGTGGAGCTTGCCTGATGGCCTGCTTGGATTCTGATTCCTTCTTCTCAGTGGCTGGAGCAGCATTCTGAGCCTGCAGGGGCTGGGGGATCTGGGTGTACTGAATCTTGGGCGGTATCACAGGCACTGCTCTAGCCTGGCACATCTTAATCATGAAGGAGGTCCTGACTGCTGACACGCTGACGGGGGCAGAGTTACGACGGCCGGTGGTGGCATGGGCCACTGCCAGGTAATCCAAGTCTAGATCCATGGGGGCATTGAAATGAGACCCCCAGGGAACACCCCTAGTGGCAGCAGGGCAGTGTGTAGGCAAGGATGGGACAGAATCACTGCTTTTTACTTCCTTCTGCCCATACAGGAGGTTCCCAGGGGCAGATGGCATGGACAGGCTCTCAAATGTGAAGAAATCTGGGGCTGGGAGGAGTGAATCCAAGTTGAGGGATGAAGGCCTGGTCTTTACTTTGCGAGGTGTTTCTTCACCTTTATTACTCAGCTGTGATTCAGCAGCAGAACACAATGCTTTGGTGAGAGTCTCTCCTCCCAGGGCAGTGTCCTGAGAGATGGATAACTCCTCCTTTGTGTTCTTAGTCTGTGAAGAACTGCCTGGGCTATTTTGGTATGGCAAAGACAACTCAGGCTTTGGGCTCCAAGGGTTTTCTTTGCTCACATGCACTTTCTTTCCCTCTGTCTCAGAAAGAGGGACTCTGGAGGGTCCTGCTTTCTCACCTGGTGCTTTCTCCCTGATAAGGTGATACTCAGATTTTGAAGGTTCTTCTGGAGGACTTGGGCCATTCTTATCTTGCATCGCTTTGCCCAAAGTAGACATGGGTTGTGTTTTGGACAGCTCACATGTCACTGAACGCAGAATGTCACTGCATGGCTGCTGCTGGTCAGTGGCATCTATGAAAGAGAACGGGGTAGTCCACAGACTCAGCACTGTGTCTTTACTGTCCAGGGAGAGGCTGCGACTGAACCGCGGCCTGAGAGAAAGGCTGGTCTCTGCTCTCTGGCTCTGGGGGTGAAACTCCTGGGTCATCTTCTCCTGAATGTCCTTAAAGGTGGGGGAATGGAGAGGGCTTGTAACCCACTGGTGATCCTCCCAAGGCTCCACAAGTTCTAAGCTCTGCACATTATCTGTCCAGGCATCCTCATCATCCTGGTCAGCAGTATCCTGGGTTCTGCTAACAGCATTGCCTTCCTTCACCTCCTGGATTCCAGCTCCACTCAGTGCCTTGGAGGAGAATGTGTCCCTTTCATCAGTAGTCATTATCTCATGTTTCTCCCTCTGAGTCTGGACTCTGGTATGACCATCCTTTTCCCTCTGGAGCTGGTAAGTGCCATCTTTTTCTTTCCCTGATTCTGGACATGCTGCTTTGGAACAAGATAATCCATCACTAGTGGCAGTCTCACTAAATTCTGATTGACCATGAAGCTTCCAGTCTGAGGTAGGAGTGAGACATTCACTCCTGCTCTCCACTATTGCCTGGTGGTTCTTTGGGGTGGCTGAGCCTGTGGGAAGAGTGCCCAGTTTGGGAAGGGCTGAAGCACCACTCTGCTCTGCAACTGCATCAGACTGGCAGCTGGGGAGGCTGTCTTGTTGCTCTGTGCCACTGGCACCAAATAAAGGCACCTGAGTTATCTGTGATGCTCTGCTTTCAGATTTCTGCTCAGTGAGTGTTGGACTCTGCCCTGGGCCAGAGCAAAGACTATCTGTTTGTTCTGTAGAGGAGGATTCGGAAATTGGACTTGTCTTGGGGACAGCTGCTGGCAAGAGCAAGAGCTCCTCTTCAGGTTCAATGATTTTCAGTTCCTGCTGTATCTCTGGCCACAGCGGTTCTAGAAGGGCATTGGCCGGGTCCTCCTCAGTCTGAAAAACAGAAAAAAGCCATCACCTGGGAGCACACAACTTCCCAGTAAACACCCCTCCATTTTCCCTAAACAGCCCTCCTAGAATAGCCAGGCTCCTGGATGAGCAGGCTCATGGGTACAAAAACACAGACACACAGACTGCTACCAGTTCAAGGAAGAGAATACATCTATAAACAAGTGGGTTTATGGTGGAGAAGGTCTGAGGTGCAGCCAAAAGGAGGCCTGGACAGACATACTGAAATAGTGAGCTGAATGAGTAGATGGAATGTTCCAGCCCATTTCTCAGCAATTCCCATTCAGGCTCGCTTGGCCTTGCCAGAGAATATGCATTCCCAAACTGCACACAAACTCGAATGAATAATCTATTCAAGGAGATATGCCAACAGATCTTTAAATAGCTGTCCAGAGATGAGTATCGCTGTAAGAAACTTGATGAAAAGGCTTTGCTAAAGAGAAGGAAAAAAAAAGTAAAAATTAAAAAAATAAAATTGTGTGTAGAGAATGGGAGTGAAAAGGACTGTTCAGGCTGTCCAGGACAAATGGGACAGCAAAAATAGAAGGGGAATTCAGAGACCACGGGTCAAAATGTTCAGACATCCGGACAGTCTCACATCTGGAGAGTCTCAGAGCAGACAGATGGTACAGACTGAAGTTCTACAGTTACAGGAAAAGATGACCAAAAGAGGACAGTAGGTAGTTACATAAAGGTAAATCACCACATGGTAATTTCACAGAAGTGAAATAAATCAGTTCATGGTCAATTATTGGTGCTGCTTGGCCTAAGTTACAGACTGAGTTTTTACAACTCAAGGCACACAATGAAACTTTAAACAACCTCCCAGTCACTACCACGACATGGTCCCCCATCTTTCTCATGCCTTCTTCCTTACCACATCTCTTAGGCGCGATCCTTCCTCTGTCTTAGCCATCTCAGTCTCCTGTTGGTCACAGCTGCTTTCTGAGGAGACATCCTTCATCTTGAGCTGTCCTTGCTCTGCTTTGTCTGCTGGGAGTGGTCCCTTATGGAACTCCGAAGCTGGTGTTTGTTCCAAAGTGGGACTCTGCTCTAAGGACTGCTGGGGGCCGCTGGTGCTGCTTGTGCAGCTGCTTTGCCCACATGTCTCCTGATTTTCTGCTGCTGGCTGTGGCATTTCTAGGGACTCAGGTTTCCCAGCTGCCACCAGCTCCTCAGGATGAGAGCCTGGATCAGAAACATGAACGAATGTAACTACTTGAGACTGAAAACTTGTGCCCTGGGACAAAGCAGTGCTGCCAAGAGCCAACACCAACTAACAAAGCTAGAGAGCTCCCTCCAGGCACAACCAGATGTTTCTGGGAGGTCACCCACCTACCCAGGCTCCTTACTGCAACAAGCACCTCCCTGACCTGCTATCAACACCCACCCTGCTACAGGTTAGTTTCTTTCCTGCCACAAGCTCAAGCAGAGAAACCTCCACACCACCAAGCTGCAGGTCACTACCAGCAGCCCAGGTGAGGATCCATATCCCCCTCCTTAACACAACTTACCTCTGGATGCTGCCAATGGCAGAGTTGGCCCTGGCTGTTTCTCCTTGCGCTCCGCTGCCTGCTCTGTCCTTGGGAGGGTCCCTGGCTCCAGAGCAGAGGGGCTCGTGCTTTCCACCAGAGAAGACAGCTCCTCTAGACTGGAAAGGGAATGCTTCTCCTTGGTGGGCAGGCGGCAGGGTGTGCTGTTGGTGCTGATGACTGCCGATACCCTCAGCGGGACAGAGACAGCAAATGGCTCCGAGATGTTCAGGGCTTTCCTCTGGTGATGAGGAGAGGCCTCCAAGGGAAAGAGGCTGCTTGGGAAGCCTGACTTGGTGGCTGTTTCAGAGGTGTAGAACATGAGCACTCCTTTGGCTGAAGTCTGCTCATTTTCAGCATCCTCTGCTACCCGGAAGACCTTCAGCTGCTCGGGGGGTGACTTCATCTGCGGTGTCCGGGGAAGACCTCTCTCCCCAGCCAGCTCTGAACTTCCTTTGGCCCCCATGGCAGATCCTTCCCGCTCCCACTCATTCTCCTTGCTGAGGTCATATGAGCTGCCTGTGCCTCCTGTCCGTATCTTGGAGGGAACAAAGAATCCTCCAGTAGTCACGGACCGTTTGAACCTGCTTTTGTCATCCTCCCCTAGAGACGGGAACATGGGAGCAAGTCAGTGGGAAGCAGAGAACTAGCAAACAAACTTCCTCTGTGAGGAGCCCTCCTCAATCCCTCCAGGGATGAGTCCTGCCCTGCTGAACACTCACATTTCCCCAGATAGATGGAGACAAGTGGCACTGAAGGCTTTCTATGCTCTAGCCCTAGGGCTTTCCCCAAAACGGGCAGGCAGCACGGGACTGAATGCCCACCAGTGGAAATCAGCTCAGACTTTTATTAGACACCCTTCTCCATCAGATGCAGCCAAGTCTAGGGCTATCACACAGTGCCCACAATGCACACACCAGGCTTTGTCATCTTTTGTAGGCCTTTTTCACCTACAAATGGGATTTTTGAGCCCAGAATAACCAAGAAAGAAATCAAAGCAGTCCAACTGCCAATAAAGATGCAGCTAAACACAGTGGTAACTCTCAGGTGGATGCACTGAGATAAACAACACAGAAAAGAGTCAAAAATGCACGCACACAGAGGTGGCGATATGTCAGCAGCAATGGCCTAAGTACACAAAGATACACAACACGGTGAGATAGGCACAGACTGCTCATCCATTGGGTGTGGTGAGACACTGGAACAGGCTGTCCACAGAAGCTGTGGATACCCCATCCCTGGAAGCGTTCCAGGCTTGCTCAAGTGTTGTTACCACCTGGCATAGTGGAAGGTGTCCCTGCCTGTGGCAAGGGTTTTGGAGCTAGGAGATTTCTAAAGTCCCTTTCAACCCAAACCATTCTGTGATTCTGTGATCCATGCTGCTGAAAATGCAGAGCTGCAATCCTTTCCCCTTACAGTACAGGCAGGCTATGGATGTCTCACCTTCCACTGGCAGGGAACACAACGAGTCCATGCTCTTTGCAGGCCGGATAGTTGCTTTTTCTGTGGAAAAAGATTTTTAGAAGCAGGTATCAGATCCTGTGGCTTTGCAGGCTTCAGCCCATAAAGATCAAAGACTGCATACATATAGACAGGCATGCCAGGCAGACATTTTCCATTTCCAAGCATTCCCCCATGCATCTACACCACATGGCTTATTACCCACAACACTTGTCCACACAGCTGGGGCTCTGCTAGTGCTAACAACAGCTTTGCACCTGCTGGACATGTGGAGAGCTATACTTAACCCAGCCAGTCAACACCACCTCCACTCTGAAGCAGTTAAGCATCCCCAAAGCCGTCATGTGCCACTCCCCTGCCCGACTTAGTCAGGCTATTGGTTGTGGGGGACTTTTTAACTAAATTGACATAAATGCCTTATCACCTCTCATTCCTGATAGCAAATGTTGGGTTATTTTTACGTTGCACTCCCGGCTCTTTTGCTGATGTGAGCATAGCCTGCCTCCAGCAAGGACTCTGGGAAATTTCTGAGGGTAGTGAGTGACCTATTTTGCTGGCCATCCTCACTGGACTTGCTTGTCCAGGAACAAGCTGTCGTTTGTTGCTATACACTCTACAGGTCTGCTCCTGAGAGGTTTTGGAAGCTTGTAACTGTTACTGCTGTGTAAAAGGAAGGGAGGTGGGGAAATGTAGCTGGCAAGGAAGACAAGTTAGTCTCTGGCAGCCCAGAAAGGGTCCACGGAGATCTGGAAAATGTCTGGGAGTAAAGTTTGCTGTTTACAGAGTTGCACAAAGTAGGTAAAGCAGAAAGTCAGCAGGCTTGTTGGACTTCATTTGTTTATATAATTGAGGCTTCTGGCTCTGACTCTCACATGAGCACAGGAGAAACTCCAGCTACTTTTTACATTTATATGGAGCTCTGGCTACTCTTAAGGTTCATAAGACGTGATGTCTTGAGCACTGTTTCCGCTTTCCAGAAAGAACAGAATTCAAGATGGGGAGCTGTGTAAGTCACATTTTATGTGACTTACAGATTTGTGTGCACAGACACAAGCTGTGCTAAAGCATGTGCTGAGTTTCAGCAGCAACTTCATCTGCTCCCTCACATTAGGCTGCAAGCAGAGAGCACTGAAAAATGTAACACGGCAGCACAGAAAGGCACTGCTTCAGTGCTGAAAACTCTGCACAAGGCTGTGCATTTGTCTGTCCTGCTGGTGAAAATGTGCAGCCCCCTGTCACTCAGCACTGTCCTTGGAACAAGGCTCAGCCTCCACAATGGCTGGGGCTGCCATCATTCCTGGGCCTCCTTGGGTAAGCGCTATTTTGGGACAGAGTATTCCTTATCAAAGCGAGAAGGTGATCCCGTGATCAAAATAGGATAGAGAGCTATTTTGAAGTCTGTCATGGCCACACCGTGTGAGGCCATCTGTACACGCAAAACATGGGGAAGGCAGGGGTCCAAAAAGAGCTGGATCCAGCATTTGGCTTCACACTCATTCCTGATCCAAATACAGACTCTCTTATACATGGTGGTAACTAATGTTGCCAATATTAAGTGTTTTATTTGACGTCTTACAATGTTAGGCAGTGGTCCTCCAAACACCAGCTCCTGAAGTCATGAGATTATATAAAGAAAAAATCCACCTTCATCTCCCTACAGAAAATAATTCCCTGACTTGGAGATACTAAAAAAATCTGGAACATATAAACCCAAAATATTTCTTTATGAATTCAAATTAAAAGGGCATGCTTTCTTTTTAAGAATGTGATTACTTTTGAGTCAAGTTCATGATTTTTAGGGCTTGAGTCATCATTTCTTAACACTGGGAACTGGCACTGCCATGTGATTTTCTAGGAAGCCGAGTGTTTAAGAGATTGCAGCCCAGGAGAGGTTAGAACTTGGGATTATAGCCAGAAGAAAACACAACTTCTCTCTTGTAAATTCTGCAAAAGCAATGGCTTCCCTCAAAGTGCTGAGAGCCTGAGCTGAAGGCACTCCTGGTGCCTCATTTTTCATAAAGATACTGAATGCAGTTGGTTCTTTTAAAGTCCTTTAGTGGAAGGACAGCCTGGAAAGACAGCCTAGAAAGACAGCCATTCACCCAGTGCTATGTAACAAGCCTCAGGAGACAGAGACTGGCTGGGCTGCAACAGTGGACTAATCCAAACCTACATAACATTTCCTAGTCCCCAGACTTGACAGCTGGACAACAGGAGCCCAAATTATCAGGTACCAAAATACAATATTTACTGTAGCTGTCTGTCCAGTCCTCCTGGAAGGGTGTTTCTTGCCATCACAGGAGAACGAGATGTGCATGAAACCAGGCAACAAGCACAACCCCATTAGACTATCTCAAGTCTATGGCATTAGTGGCAAGTGGATACAGGTTGTCCCATGCTACCAACAACACAGGAGAAAACCTCAGAGAGAAACATTCAGCTGCAAAATGTGTTCTTACCAGAGAGCTTCTGTGGCCTTACAAAGACACTCCCATTTCGACTCAGTTTAGACTTTGATTCTGAGCCAGAGCGGCCCAAATTAAATATTGATTTCCATTTCTTGGACTTGGTGGATAATTTCCTCCTGGAAGGAAAAAAGGCTCAGGTGGTCACCAAACCTTAGAGACTTTTGCCATTTTAATACTCTCCAAAGGCCTCTGAGCTGTGTCCCCTCAACACTTTCCATTTTTTTTCTTCTCACACCTCTTTTAACTCTAAAGCATGCAAAGCATAGCTATACAACCAACCCTTGTTGGCTACATAGGTAGCAGTCACACTGTAAGTGATTTATCTGTACTGCTGATTTAACTATTTCATGGATGGAAAGACACCTAAACCTTCAGATAGTTGGTTCTGGCATCATGCTACAGCAACAGTGATTGAGCAATCAACCATGCTTGTCTCCAGAAAAGAGATCAAGGCTCAGACTATCCTGCAATAAAGCAAAGAAAAATTGCCTTTTTAACAGATTTTAATGACACAATGTATGATAAATTCCAAGGAACTGATGGAACTGCTACCATTGCTCAGTGCACAAAGTTATGCTTTAAAGACCATGTCTTATGGCAAAAATAAAGGGATTCCTTAATGAAAACTCGCTATTAATGCTTCTCAGGCCAACCTTAATTTAATCACAGGTGTTATATATTCATATGCAAGTATAATGTACTAACCAAACAGGAGGAGGTTTCAGGGAATTAAATCAATTTCCCATAACCCTCAGAGGAAATGGGACACCAGTTCCCCACATCTCTTTGGAAATCCCAGCTTTTGCAGAAAGAAGCTTCTTTTCCTAATGCTTTTTTTTTTTTTTTTTGTATTCATATTTCTTTGTGAAGCTCTGTTTCACTCCTTTCATTCTCATTCTGACTCCTCCTTCAATCTCCCCTCTTTCAGAGCAAGAATTCCCTTAGCATTCCCTGTCTTGCTCTCCACATTGGGCTTTCTATCCCCATATTTCTGCTCTTCTTTCTGATCAACATGCAGAGAAGTACAAATCAGTCCTACAAAAGGGATTAATATTTGGGGATTTTTCTCTTCAAATGAGAAAGGAGAAGACTGTAGAGGGACATACATAATTTTGTCTTAAGCTGGTTATCCTCTTGCCAGTATTATGTTAGACGACTCCTTTTTGCTTTAATATATCAAGTGCCAATAAATATCTTTGTTCTGGTGCTTTCTAGGTCAGTAGATTAATGAGCCTCCTGCTGCAGAGGCTATAATCTATCAGAACCAGGCAGTAGAGGGGCTATATATTAACCACTTAGATAGACCAATAGATAAATACTTATTCTGGGTGGCTGTGCCAACCACTGCAGCAACCTCAGCTGAAATCAGACTCTTCTCCTGGCATAGACATAGCTGGCATAGGTGCCACTATGTAAATATCTCTCCATGCTGGGAGTGAAAATGAGCCTTCCTGCTTGGCTGTAATTGCAGAGGAACCAGGAGAATGAAGAATCTGGAGCAGGTCAGTGGCACCAGGTGCGCCCTGGACCAACCAGCAGTAGGTGGAACTCGTAGATGAGCTGTGCCCCAAACTGCTCCATGCTCATCCCATGTTTAGCCAACTTCTGAGCTGGCACAAGGATGCAAAGACAATTCATTCCTCCTGCAGGAGGTCTGCGAGGTTCTGCCCTGATGGAGAGATGAGAACTAGTCATCTAAGCTATGAACCCAGCACCTGAAATATTTCTCAGGAGTAGCTCTGCCTCTTTTGAGGACACTGAATTTTCCTTGTGTAGTGGCAGTAGATTCAGACGAGTGCAGGTGTGGGGGTATCACGTTAACAAAAGGATGGTGCCCAGTCACACTGGGGAACCTGCACTTTTTTGTTTGTGCTTACACTCCTCTTGGCACTTACTTGCTGTCAGGAAGGTCAACAACTGTGTGGAAGAGGGACCCAATTACAGGCACAATTTCAGGCAAGCTGTTCTCTCTCCTCTCCTTCCGAGCAGGATGGGATGCAGACAGACTCCGTGCCTGGGCTTCTTCCAGGCTCACCAGTTTCATTGGCAGGGAGGCTGAGGGGAGGGTCAAACTTTTCACAACTGATGTGCTCTCTGAAAAACAAGAAAATACATTCCAGCCTGGGGTGAGGAGAGACGAGAGCAAGAGCTTCATGACTTTATTTGACTGGAACATCTCCTGTGGAGGGGGGAAAGAAGTGGCACGTGCGGGGAGAAAGGCTTTTTGTCAGATAAGCCTTTCAGCTCCCCAGCAACCTTATCCCTCTGAGTACATTCCCAGCAGGGGCCATGCTTGCCAGCCAAAGGCTGTGCTGTGTGGATTTGCTTCCTCTGCTGCAGACACTTCTGTGTGAAGGAGGTGTCTCTGAAAACCACCAGGATTCACACATTCCCTTTACTCCTCCCTCACTCCCTTCCTCCATGTCGCCCCCACCCTCCCCCAGTTTTGAAGCAATTCAGTCGCTGATCCCCATTTGGTGCCTAGTTCTTTCTCTCACTTCTACATCTTTCTCCTTGTCTTGTTGCAGGACAGGGGATTGTTCTAAAACCAGCATCACTTTAACTTTCTAATCCATTTCAGGGCCAGAGAAAGCAATCTCACTGATAGCCCAGAGAACTGAAAATGTCTGTTTATGGGGGAAGGGGCAAAGCCACGTTACGGTAAAGATGGGCAGAATGAGCTGGCACAGGGCTGCAAAGCAGAAAGGTGGATACTGCCTGAGTACTGAAGGTATCAGAAGTCTTTTGAGTGTGTAAAATGAGAATGTGCATATTTCTGCAATTATGTGAGGTCACTGTGGATCCGTGCCTCCTCACTTCCCAGTCCTTGCCAACAAAACCATCACTAAACAGCAAAATCAGCATCTCTGAAAACTATTGATGTCCCAAGAAAAAAAAAATACATCTCTTTTATAAAGTGTCCTCAGAAACGTGATATATATTTTTGGAGCACAAGATTAATGTGTTTCTCAGGAGCGCCTGGGAGTGTGACCTCTGACTTGGGTGGAAATAGTGGCTGCAGGGCAGGTATTGTTGGTATGAGGAATTGTAACTGGGGGAATCTGACAGAAGAACTGAAACTGTGGCTGATGGACTTGGAGAGAAAGCTTAGACCAAGACTGAGAATCAATCAGGTGGTCTTCTTTTGGTGGAAAGGGGTAAGCCACATGAGATCATGCAGAAGATGAGATATAAGGCAACCTGAGAAAACACTAAAGGAGGGTAGCATTGAAAAAGAAATGTTGAAGATAGGGATGAAGAAAACAAGAGTAATGAGATATTGGGCCCAAGGTGCCTTTGGGGAAGTCTGTGATGATAGCAAGGGTTACTGTGCTTGTAATACTAGTTGAAGGGAGAGCTGAAAGACATAGCAAGTGACATGGGAAGTGGCTCAGGGAGATTGCTACCAATGTTCTCTGCAGAGCTGGCTTTCCTGTTGTTGTTGAAGATCTGATCCACGTGGTTCAGGATGAACTCGATCACCAACTGCTGCACTCGCACCTCCAGGAAAGCTGCATCCCCATTGCAGCCAACTGCCTCAATCTCCTTTGACCTGCATGAGGAAAGAGGGGTACCAGTACTGAGCATTGCCACACACAGCCCCTGGCAAGGACAGACCAGATTTCTTCCTGCAAGCAAGGCAACAGAGATGATTTTCCCACTCTTGCTCTTGCTCTTCCTCTCCTTCCCTCACAGGCCCTCATTCCCTCTTTGTCTTTTAACTCTTTTAAAAATTATTTTCCCTGTTTTCTTTGCCACTTCTGCTACTTCCTTTCCTGAATGTGTTATTTTCCCCACTTGGCTTTTACATTCTTCAGCAGGTAAAACTGTGACTCTCAAGTTCCATTCTTCTCCCTTTTTCCTATTTTAGCTATTTCAAGGCTGGGCCTGAAAGATAACACAGGAGCCTTCAAAGGCTACTTCTAGATCCCTACTCAGTGCTTCAATCACCTCTCAGTGAAGTCCCTTAGACCCTGCTCAGGTCTTTCCCATGCCAATTCCTTCAATACTTCTCTCTGTGCCCCAATAGTCTCTTCTCTGCCTGCCCTGTGCTCCCACATTCTCAATCTTGCTCTCAGCAAAGGAATATTCCTTATCTTGACAAGCCAAAGTGTTGCTGAAGAAATTATCTTTGGGCAATGGATCCTTTGTAAAGTTAATGACTGGTGTGTTAGATAACAGCTTGGGGCATTGCCAAGAGGATAACCCTGTGAGGAGACTGCAGTTGCATTGCTTGCTCCTTTCTTTTCCTCCTGGACTTGTACTTATGAAAGATTGCAAAGGAAAAACAGACCTTTTTTTTTTTTCTTTTTTTCTTTTTTTTTTTTTTTTTTTTTAAAAGGACAGATGTTAGAATGAAAATGTCTCAGTAGTAAAGGCCCAATTTATGATATTCAATAGAGTCAACATTTGGTTCATTTTCAGGACCTGCTCTGCCATTTTTGGCATTCAGAAGGGTGAGATAACTCTTTAGAGCATGGTTTTCAGGCTTGTACCTCTCTAGCCAATGTCTTCTGCCAGCCCAGGGCTACCCTGACGGCTCTGCCATCGCTGCTGTCCTGCCCATCTGCAGTCCTGGACTCTCCCTGTATAGCTCATTCCTCTAAATGCAGGGGTATTGGATGGATGGAAAGGGAATTTTGACAAGATACAAAATATTTAATTTTTTTTTTCCCAGATGCTATTTTTCCTTGTTCTGCTTAGCTCTACAACATAGCAGCCAAACCCCTGCCTGCATCTAATCCAGGCTTCTTCACAGCAGAGTGCCAGGCATAACAAACATGAAAAACTAGCTGGTGGTCTTGAGATCTGACACTGGCTGCCATTTCAAGCCCAGCAAGCTCATCTCAATTTTGCACAAGCAGATCTGGGAACAGGTCTCTAGTATTATTGCCCTGTTTTTCTCCCTTCTGATCCTTGCTGTCTCTCACTGCCCTGCTGCAGAAGCACTGGCACCATCAAAAATGTCATTAACATTCCCAAGTGATGAGTTAAGTCCTCATTTCTAAATCTATGCTCAACTTGCAAATAACAACCTTTTTTTTAATAAGAAACACACAAACCCACAAGCTTCCTTGGACGCTGGCAGTAAAACCTTAGATTATTCAACCTGGAAGAAAAGCTGTTTGCTCTGCTATGCTCTTCCCTTTAGTTGCTCATCTTTTCCCCGTCTTTGCATTTCCCTCAGGTCATTAGGCTCAGATGCTGCCACTCCCCTTGGAACTCAGCATGGCACTCTGGATTAGAGGAATCTCTACTGTACCTGAGGAGATTTGGAGCCCACACCAAGGCCAGGTTTCTGGTGTGCATGTTGGTCATGTTGCTGAAGGAAGCCAGGTGAGTCAGGTGCTTGATCAGGTATTCCAGCGTTCTGCAATGGTTTCACACCAAGAAAGAAAAATGTGTCACGTTACCAGTGCTGTCTGCTGGGACAGCGAGGCTCAGAGCCAGCCCTGTCCCTCCCCAGGTGTCTGCAATGGCACAGCAGAGCCCAGGGGGCAGAGGAGACACAGCACCAGCGTTTGCATGGGATGGCAATGAATACCTGAACAGCTGAGCTTGGAGTGGCCAAGTGTGGGGCATGAACCAAACTATCCTTAGCAAAATGGGAGCAAAGAACACGGGAGATGGGTGGAAGAGGGAATGGGATGCTGCAAAGGCTGAGCTCTTAGCTCTTGCTCAGGCACCTCCAGTAGATCATCATCTCCTTACCACACCCAGGACGCTGCCCAAGGGTGCCACGGTGGTCATACTTGGGGAAGGAGGATGGTAAGACTGCAGCAGGGAGACCTTCTTCTGTCTCTAACAAAGGTTTGTTCAATGATATTTAAATGCCAGATAAATTGTTGCCAGATTTGGAAATGGTGAGTCAGCTTTTGGAAATTGATTTCTGGAAATGAATCCTACAGCTATTTCAGGCAATATTCCCTGATGAGGGTGAGGTCACCACGCTGATCCTCAGCACCTCTGTGGACACAGCCTTACCTGTAATGTGATGGTGGTAGCTCCTGGATGACATTTTGAATTCGTGCCAGCTGCTCGTCCTCGGGGAAGCGAGACACTGCTTCCTGCAGGGACACAAGGAAACAGTACACCCTGGCAATGGACTCAGGGGAAAAGGAAGAGGGATAAGAAGGGTCACACGAGACACCCTGTCTCAGAGGGAACGCTCTCTTGTTACCCTACAGAGCTATTGGAAGAAGAAGTTTCTTTGTGTCCCCAGCACTGCAGAGATTTCCTGCACTGTTATTCCATGTCTCAGCACACCATGCCCACACATTCAGACGTGGTGGTCAGTATTTATGGCAGAGGGGCAATCAAGGACTTAGACCTTCAATTACAAATTACAGGGAGTTTTTTGGCTTGTGTTGGTTTGTTTTGCTTTGCTTTTCATAGGGTATTTTTTGGCTCTTTTCACTTTTTTTTAACTTGAGTAATGATGGATGAAATAAAAAGAGAGGGGAAAGAGAGAAGTGAAACTACTGGAAAAGGCAAAAAGCAGACACCCCCCAAAAATAACCTGTTAAAACATGTTTTTCAAGCTGTGTTATGAGAACACTTGGGATATACATGTTCTGTATTCTTCAAAATAAACAATATTTTGACTGTCATAACAACATAGCTGAGGGGATTATTTTTGTGGGTTTGCATGTTTCATGATGGAAGAAGCCTTAGCAGAATCCCTGCCCAGCAAATTAATAAATTCTTTTACTCAGGGTTAGACAGAATCAAAGTTATACATCTCAGTCTTGAGCAAAATCTCTGCAGACCAAGAGCTCAGAGAGCCATGAGACGCTTTTGTCAGCATTCCTAGGAGTTCACTGCATTGGCATTCATCTGTTCAGCTATTCCCTTTCAATATTTGTGCTGGGGGAGGACAAGCCACCAGCCAGTTCAAACAGTGCATGACTGTCTGGGAACCTCCTCCTACCCACCCGACTGCCACTGGATTTGGAGCGAGTTCAAAGGAAGATGCTGTGACCCACGCCGCCAGCACAAGCTTCGCCTCCAGACAGATGTCAGCACTGCCAGGGGAGGAAAGGAAGGAAGCAGCCCTTCCTAAGCCACCCGTCGCTTAAACATCATGAACCTGAAATTACCAGCCACTGCTAGAGAAGCATCTTCCTGCAGCAGGCACTGCAGCACCCCCTGTGATGATGTTACCGCCGCTGGTTTTGTCACTGCCCCTTTCCCTGCGGATCACTTCTCATCTGCGACCATCAGCTAACCAAACACTGCCAGTTTCCAGGTCAGAGAAGTGATGGCAGATCAAAACAAGTGAGCTCACTAGTTAGGTATATATGAGATGCACATGTATTTGGTTTGCCCAAATTAAAGGCAGGTTAACTCCTTCTAATGATTTTACACATGTCTGTGGTGCCGTAAAAAAAAAAAAAAAAAAAAAGGCCCAGAAATCTGAAGCATAAGAGCTCTTTTAATCTTAATACAATGTTTGCAGTTGAATAGCCTTGTCCAAAGATGGAGACTGAGAGAAATAAAAACTTTAACTGATGCACCTAAAGCATTAGTATTTCAACTAGATTGTACACAGTATTTTCTCCTCTGGTGCACATCTTCATTCCCGTATTTGACCTTCCAGGTCTCAAAGACCTAATGATTAGACAGCAAGAGAATACCAGCTTCTCTGAGGTCATGACCTGTTCAGTCCTCCGAGCCACATGTCTGACCCACACGAGCTGTGCTTTTGCCACCTGAGGAGCCCTCCAAAACTGCAGATTACAGCAGCAGAATGCAGAATTCAAGGAAGAACCAATAATTCCATTTCTTGCACATCTGTTCATCATGGTATGAATTTATGCCATTTAAGATTTATTTTTTTTTAACTGCACTAGTGATTCTGGGAGTGCACAATTCATGAGGCCTGGTTAACAAGTGAAATAAAGTCCAGAGAGAGAAGGTAAGCTTGGCCTCCTAGAGCTGGTCCCTCTATGCCCAGGCTAGAACAAACCAAGCAGAGTCAACTTATCTGTCTTGAAAAACAACCATCCATCACTGGGATACAAGATGGCAATCATCTGGCAAAAATTTATAGCCAGTGAGGTCATGACTGGGATGTTACACTTGTGAACTTGACATAGTGATGACCAAAAGGACAACCCTTCCCTAGTCATTAAGAATTTGACTTTCCTTAGACAGAAATCTCTGAATCACTGTGGTGACTCAAAGTGCAGGCTATCCCAGCTCAGAGCCAGCTCTGGCTCAGTCAGGCTGGGATTAGCATATGTTCTTTATTCCTACCAGCACTCGTCTGCTGAGGTACAGCTGCCACTGTTCCCTGTTCAGACACCCCACGCACACACACCCTCCTAGTGGGTTTTCTGCTCCTTGGGGAATAGGTCTTTTTTTCTTTCTTTCCTCCTAGTATCTGACTGTGCTTCCTGTCAGCTGGGTTACCAATTATAAATCCCTTCTGAGCAGGCTCACATGAATAATGGATTTTGTGGCTAAGTGGAAAAACTGAAAAGCCAGAGATTTAAAAAAAAAAAAAAACCTTTTAGGTCAACCCAAAGTGATAACATTTTGGGAAGCTGGCATAAAATTTTAGAAAACAACTGTTCAAGGTTGACCAAAAGCATCACACTCAAACATTAGTTACAGAAATGATAATTAAAATTTGGAACTGTTTAACCCTTTTCTGAAAGACATTTTATGGAAGTTAGATGTGTTGATGTAACATTGAAACATTTCCTTTAGAAAGTACTTGTAAAAGAAACACTCAGACTGTTACAGAAATGTTTTCCCTTTTGTTTTTGAATAAAGCTATTTACTAAATGTATCTACTGAAAACCTGCAAGTCATCATCCCAAAAGTTCACTTTTCAGCAAACATTCTTTCCTAAAAGAAGTTTCCATCTAAATCTTAATGTTTCCTTTAGAGCATTTTTTCTTCCATAAATCAGTAGTGATAGCCAGGAAGACACCGGCCAAATAGCTCCAACAAGAATGAGACTCATCAGTTACAGTGAATGGTTGAATGATGCCCTGTATTTTCAAGATCCTATTCATCCTGTCTCCAGCAATCCTACCCCATATCCTCAGAATCCTTATATCCTGAGGATAAAGGATTTTCAAATCTGCTCAGGATTTTTCCTGAAGATTTGACTATTTATCGCCTTGAAACAAAGACCAATCTTAAGGTTTGGAACAGCAAGACACCTAACATTACTGCACAGCTCCCTGAAGATTTGACTATACATCGCCTTGAAACAAAGACCAATCTTACTTAAAGTTTGGAACAGCAAGACACCTAACATTACTGCACAGCTCTCAGGCAGCACAGTGAGCCACTCCCACCCCAAAATCCCCAGCAGAGTCCTGTCCCTAAGAGCTACCTGACTTCTTACAGCAAGTTCCTGCTTGGCTGGTCCCATCTGGCTTTGCCCCACAGCAAGCACCCCTTGCACTGACACCTCTTCCCAAAACAGGCAACTGGGAGACTTTGGAGAGCGTCTCCTCGTGAGGACCCCATGGATCCCTCCCAGTGCCTCCTGTGCCACATCAGTGTCACTTGGAAGTGCTTGATTTGGGATAGAGGCAACTCAGACGGCAACACCTGATTTTGCAGAACTTCTTCTCTGCAACATCTGACATTTTTGGCAATGGCTGTCGCCTCCTCCTCCCAGCAAATGGGAAAGAGCAGGATGACAGAAATTCTTAACAAAGGACGGATGTTTCTAACACTGAGAAAACAATCTTTCCCATCCCCCACACCAGTTATCTTAAGAAGCTGGTAAATTCTTTTAGCTGAAAGTGCATACCTTCAGCACGCAAGATTTCAGCCTCAATGATGGAATGTAAATTTGCTGGTGTCATAAAAAAATGAAAGTAGATTTAGAGTGCTAAGAAACAGGCAGCTTTAATAACAAGCATAGCTTGCTGTGCCACCTTTTAATAAAATATTATCTGTCATCAAAATTAGCCAAGTCTCTTAAAAATTCAGGCTTTGTGGTCTTATATTTCTGCTCCCCCGCAGTCTGCTCCTAAGCTCCAACAGTATCCACGTATAATCTATGGCTGTTTTCCAGAATCAAGTAACTACTCTTTGAATTGTAATCTCTTTAAACAAAGTTAGAGATTTCTGCTTGGCCAGTTGCCACTTTCCTCTGCCATTTGTATTTATAATGTGATCATGATGGACCTGATATGCCGTATCTGGCATAACCAGTATCCTCATCTGCAGCCCTACAAACAGTATGAAAAATGTGACAGATGCAGAAAAGTTGATGCTTTACACATGGGCTGGACAATGAGCTTGCGCAGGTGTCAGGGACAGTCGGAGGGACAGGGACAAGGAAACCACACCCCTGTGATTATGATCACAAGCCCAGGTGACCTAGAAGACTCTCAGTGATGGACAGTAATGAGGAAACGAAAGAGAATTAGTCGTGCTGGGAAGAGGTGCACAATGGGGAGAAACAGAGGCAGCGGGGAAGCAATGCAGTGAAAAAATGAGCAAGATGAAGGGGAGGAAACAGCAGACAAACTGAGAGAAGTAAACATGAAATGGTGAAAAGAAACAAGGACAGGGAAAGAGAGCCAACATGAAATGAGAAGGGAAGAGCACTGAGAAGTGTTTATATGGATAGATATGTCCAGAAGCCAGGACATTGGAGTGAATCCCAAACAGCTGTCATGGAGGAATCTGCAGCACATCCACACTTCTGGAGAGGAGCAAGAAGAGCCAAGGGTCTTACCGTGAATTTCTTGTAGAGCTCATAAGTGAGGAGAGGGTTGGGCAGTTCCCTGAAGTACAGCTTGCAGAGTGACCCCACACAGTGGATGTCCTGGAGGTAAACTTCCCTTGTCAAATCTGGGCATTGGTCAGAAACAAACTCTTGTCTGAAACAACATGGAAGCATAACAATATGGGTGAATAAGAGTTGTAGCAGGCCAGCACTCCACCCTAAGTACCTATTTGCAACTAGAGAAAAAACAAATGGGAAAGCAGAGATGTTTCTGCAGGTCAGATTGTGTCCCAAGTTCAGGCCCTGAGGTTTCAATTAGTCTCCATTATCCCTAACACAGGGAACGGGCCTCAAATTATATGAAGACATTGCTTTGTCCCAAAGCGAGAGAGAGCAATTCAGTATTTTCACTGAGACCCTCCTTGCCTTTCCCACTAAGAGATGCTGAGGGAGATAAAGGTTTTTTTGGGCTAATCCCTAAAATGTTGTCTTTCCCTGTTAGCAACTTCAAAGACAGTTTATCTTCAGTCTTATCAGTCTGAAGCTCTGTTGGCCACAGCCTGTACCTGAGGGACTAACACCAAAAAGGTACTGAGCAATGTCCCTGAATCCCTCTGACACTCCCAAACGTTGCCTTTACCTCAACTTCTGTATGTTGGACGTCACTCCTGAGAGCCGGTAGATCCCATCCACGATGCCATGAGTCTCAATGAACTCCGCACAGCTCTTCAGCACGTAAGGGACTACGAGAGGAAAGCAAAGCAAGATGTCCAGTGAATACACACTGACAGCTCCCACAAGTCACCACAGAGGAGACAGTTCCATGAAAAAACAGCAGAGGCTCTCTGTGGATGCAGGGAAGGGTACAGCAATGAAAGAAATACAGGGCAAATCAAAAACAACCCCTGCAAAGTGGCCAAGAGGATTTGCTGTGGTTGTGCCATGCAGTGCTCATTAACATGTGACAATGACTGACCCTGAAGTCACAGTAACATAGCAGACAGAAAGGTAGGGTTTCCCTCTCTTCCTTTCTCTTCCAAAATAAAATAAAATAAGCTCTTTCATTCTAATTGAAAGCATGTGGTAAAGCAAGAGGTCCTGGGAACCTCCACTCTCCTCAGTATAGAGCTCCAGCCTTGCTGAATTGTGCCAAAAGGTCTCATTGGCTTGGATAAAAATCAGAGAAGCATTCACACTTCCATATAAGCCTACATACCCACAGTTTAGTGCTCATAAATCCCACTGAGGGGGTATAAAGTTCAAATATTGACTAGATCTGCACACTGACAAAACCTGACATTGGCTTCAAAAGAACTCCATCAGCATAACCAGACAAAGACTTAACCAGTCTTAAAGCTGAGAGGAGACTGAGGCACAAAATTTACATCCAGACTTGGACCCAAAGTATATGTTTAATTTTTCCCCCATTATATAGGTATAAGAACCCCCCATTCTCTTGGTCAGATCAAGGCTCCCTGTCCCCAGTACTATAACAACCCAAGCTATAACAATAACAGTAAGAAAGCCCTTCCTTATTAGGTGCTAGAAACTACTGTGTATTTAATGCAATGCTTCACACAGCCATAGGCACAAAAGTCAGTAAATGCACAAGTCAAAAGTTCCCGGCTGTAATGCTGACTCTGCAGCACTGCACATTTCAAAAGCTGTATGAAGGAAAACCAACTAAGCCATAGATTTGACTGGGAAGCCAGGCATAGCAATTATTGCATCTTTGTGACACCCTGGAGACAATGCCTCTGGCTGGACCTTCCCTGAGTCCTTCTGCTCAGAGTTCAGGACTGTAATGACATATTAACATGTGCTTCAATAGATGGCATCCAAAGACAGCCCTCCAACGACAGCCTGAACAAAAACAGTTGGCACATTATTATTTTTCATTATTTTATTATTTCTCATGGGAGCCACTGAGGCCAGAGCCAGCTCATGGGTGGACCTGTCCCTGCCAAGCACTGCAGGGCACAGGCTCTGGGGAGAAGGGCTCCAAGCTTGCACCCACCTCAGGAACACACTGCTACTGAGCCACTCAGTCAGGGCAGTGCTGCCCTTCTGCCTCCTGACTTGCTGAGGGAAGGAAAGAAGGAGTCCTTTTGTGTGTCCCTTCTCTTGTCTTTTGGCTAACCTAAATGCAGGTGTACACAAAGTCCCAGTGATTACTTGGAAGGGTCCAAACAGACTAATTCTTCTCAGCCAAAGGAGCTTCTCCAAAACAGCAGGGAAAAATTGACTTTATGGTTTTTCTTTGAGCAGGCACTCATAACATGGGCACATTGGTCATGCTGTGTCACACTCAAAGCCCTTGTACCGACTTTCAAGACCCTCAAGTTGTTGGGCGGAGCTCATGGCAGAGGCCCTAAGCCTACAACAGTGTTCATGAAACCATGGAATTGCAAAGAGAACAGGTGAAGTCTACAGAGTGAAACCTTTGTCCATAAGTCACAGAGTTATGGTATTCTCTCCTCAAGAACTTTGGAGAGGAAGAGCCTTCCAGAAAGGAAAAAACCTGGGAAGCATTCCTTTCAGTGCATGCAACACCTACTTCCTATGCAGGCTAAATAGTGTGCAAAGAGACAGAGGGGGGAAAAAAAAAAAAGGTATGAAATTTCCTTAATATCCTTCCAAGAAAAGTCCAAGTGACACATCAAAAAAAGAGGACCTTCCTATCTCTGAGTAAGTCTTGATTATCTGGAACAGCAGTAGGGAACTCAGATCATATGATGATGAGAATGCTAAAAAAAAGGGAAAGACAAATTACTTCAGGCCTCATCTCCGTTTCTGGAAAATCAGGCTTTAACATCTTTATGGTAGAAGCTATGCATACATGGCATATTAAAATCTCCTTCTTGGTAGAGGTCTTGGAACAAATGACATGTAACCAGCAAAAATGAAAGGCAGATCCGCGTCCACCTCAGACCAATCTGGGTGAGAGAAGAGAAACCATTGAACTCTATGCAACCCAAAAAAAGAATTAACTGAACAGAAAACATATTTGATCATGACAGCCACATGACAAGATTTGTCTAAAGGTTAACAGTCTTTCATGGAGACAAGCCTCATATGATGGCGCCTGGCTGCCAAAAAATGGGGTCCATGCACAAAGCATGCTTTATTAGATACTTTTTAAAACCTCAGTATTAAGAATAAGAAAACCAACTAAAAACGTAGATACTGATGTTTGTTGTGACTAATTTGACCTCTTGAAAGTAAGACCTATTAAATCACACCATTTTTTGGCTGAGTTCTAAGTTTCCTGGGAGTAAATTAGGTCAAGAGGCCTCAGGCAGGTAAGGACAACCCCTTTACAGAAGAAGAAGAGAAGGCTAGATCCATCTGTTGAGGATCTACCTATTTTTTTGGTAAGCAAAAAACAGGGGCCCGAGGGGAACAATCTGGAGCAAATGTATAAAATTCAACCCATTTTTAAAAGTGGGTGAAAACTACACAGCAGAGACAACCTATAGATTGCAAATAGGCAATATACACTGAGCTCTGCCAGCATCTCTTACTTCAGCCCTGCATTTTTCTTTACTTTTCCAGCCCTGGGCTTCTCACATATCTCTGCCAGTGCCCTTCACTCACCATGTACAAGATTTCCTGCCATACCAGATCTTTGGCTCATAGGAAGAGAAACAGTCAGTTATGCCAAAATTTGTGGCAGTTTTGTGATGCCAAAAAAAATCCCATAGAGTACACTTTTCACTTGCAACTGAAAATTACAGACCTTGATCTCAGATCCCTGGAGGTGAAGGGACTACATCGACTTCCTGCAAATCAAGCCCCTAAATGCAGCACTTGTATGCAACTGGAGCACAATAAATGTTTTCTTTGAGTAGGACCTGTAGCTCTGGCATTCCTGAGCAGTTCTGATCTCCTACAAGCTTAGCCTTTTGGGCTTTTGGGGGTGGTGAGGTTAGAGCAGCAGTGAGCAGTTCTCTTCTACTTCCAGGAGTTTCTGAGCTGGTAGGATTATTTCAGATGTGGCTCCTGATGAACTGAGGCTGGGATCAACCCTGAATGCAGGAAGGTACAGGCTCTGGCATGTGCTTTACAACAGGTCTCTATGAGAGTCACAGGGCATGTAAATCACAGGGCTGGGTGTCTCCCAAAGGAAGATCAGACGTGGATGGGGTTTTGCAGCAGGGGCTGTACGTGCAGGCACAGAAAGGAGATGGGGGGCCAGGGAGTCCAATCTTGACACTCCTATAATTAACACTGTGCTGGAAGCTTAGGAGTCTTAGAAGCTGGAAGGGGCAGCTGGTGTCACACAGACCCTGCTTGTTCTGCCAGACAGCCAAACTGTCCTCATTTAAAACTACAATAGAAACCAGATGGAGGAGGACGAGAGAGCGTGGAGCAAGGCATCAGTCAGAAGGGAAATTGAGTTATAAACATTCTGCACACAAAAGACAATACTTCTCTTCCCCTAGACAAAAATAAACCAGAAAGGCAGCCGCAGTAACTCGTTCCACTCTCACTGGGTATCACCTCCAAGTCCAGTGTACACAGACGTGCACCTTCACCAGGGTCTTTTCCAAGACAACAGCCCATGCTACTTGTCTGCTACTCTCACTGGATCAGACACCACTTCTCCTCCTTCTGATCATCCCAGCTTCCAGTGGAAATTCCTACCTCCCAGCACTGCTGGCTCTCCCTTCTCCTGTCTCTTCCCAGCCATGGTGCTGCCACCCACCAAATGTCCCCACCAGCAAGGAAGGTGCCCATTCTTTGCCAGCCTGACAGAGGCTTCACCTGGCACTGGACTGAGCATTTTGGATCCCCAAGCAGCCCAAGCTGGAAAGGTCACTAAGAAAAGAGAGATGATCCCCTCCAGTGACCAGTGGGAGGATGGCCTCCTGGCCTCCCACCAAAGCCAGCAAAGAGCAAGGAAGATGCTGGCCCAGCAGGAAATGCAGGCAATATCCTGTGACTTTCAGTGCCACCTTCCAGAAGAAACTCTGCGTTTCCATGGGCTCAGAGGGACCCCAGGGAGGAGGTTGCTGAGTCAGACACCCTACCCAGTCAGTGTGAGTAGTGCCCAGTTAGACAGTAAGTCAGCTAACCTGGACTGGGCCATGTGCTCAGGGCACACTGCACTGAACTGGACTGAACAGCAGCACACTGAATTTTCTACTTTATCCTTCTGTTATTTTCTCAGACTACTCCTTGTAAGGATAAGCACTGGTGGCAGACATGCTCAGGGCCTCCTTGGTACCCGGTTTCTGCCACATGGCGGAGGCTTTATGTCCTCTCTAATTTTACTTTAATTTTAGTTCAGCTATTGGGAGGATAAATGCAGACCTTTCATTTCACCTGGAACAACAACTTTTTGATTTTTGACTTGCAGGAAATAGTTTGGATTTTTTTCCATTTCTCCCCACTATGAATCCTGCACCATTAAAAAAAAAAAAAAAAGTTGTAGACATTTTTATTTCATCATTTTGGTTTACATAAGTATTTTTTAAAGTTGTCTTCATTTACCCTCATTAGTAGTGCATGCTTCCTATCATGCTATGTCAATACCATGACAATAAAGGTCAAAAGTCTCCTGTTTCAATTTAAATTACTAAAATAGGAAATATTTCCTTTTAAAAAGTATTTCAGTCTGTACTAAGTGAGAGTTGTTATTTTGTACAAAAAATAACAAAACTGAACAAACTAATATATTCAGTTCCTAATCACAGGAAAGGAACAACACTGTACAAATGGCAACATACTTGATCATCAGTATCTCTGATATGATATTTTTCTGCATTTCCTGACTTTCTACTGTAAATCACGAGTTTTAAAGCTGATTCACTATTTTCTTTTTTTCTTTTCTGCTGACATGTCCCAATTTTCACTAGGCATAAGGTTGGTTGAGAAACACTTGAGAGCAGATCAAATTGTGCTCTCCTCCCTGCAGCTCATCCACGCCCTGGTACAGCACATCAGTCACAGCACCAGATTTTCTCCCAGTGCACAGCCCTAACCAGTGGCAGCTAAGGATAAATCCAGCCTTCCCACCATGTAGCATTTCCTTTGCCTTCCACTGTCTCCTTGACAGCAGCAGCAGCCAGGGATGGAAGGGACCACAGCATCCAAAATCCATGCAGAGGGTCTCTCCTGCTCAGAGATGAAATTGGCAGAGCTGGGAAAGGGGATGGTTTGCCCTGTCAGGACATAAATGCTACAAGCACAAAGAGCTTCAGTTTCCAGGATGTCTGTGCATACTTACACCAGCAATAAATTCATTTTACAGAATCAAAAAAATTTAAAATAAAATTTAAAAAAAGGCCAAAACCTGTTTCACTCTCAAATTCTAGTGTTGAATTTGGCTGTTAGCTGTGGCTAAGCTGCCACAACCCCTCCATACACACACACACACACCCACTTGTGTTTGAACATCATGAGACAGGTAAACAGCACCAGCACCAAACAGGCTTAAAAACAAACTTGTTACAATTCACCTTGGCTCTTCTCCCTTAGCTGCCATAAACACAGTTTGAAAGGATGAATGGCTGGCACCAAGATGATCCTGTCCACATGGGCAGCACAATTTATTCACTGTGTAAGTCACACACTTCATGTGTTTTTTCCCCTCTGCTTCTGTGGGAAATGCCCCTGCAATGTCACAAAGGTTATCACAACAGTGCCATTCCCTGTGATGAAAGCACTGTCCTGTGCACAGTTGTGATTTTCTGGGCAAAAATGTAGGAAAAACAGATCTCAAATCTGTCAGATGCTGGGAGCCATCACCCTCCATGGTCTGCGTGGGAAGTGGAAACACTGAGTGCTGTTTGGGATGTGGCCTTCTGATTTCAAGCACACGTATTTCAACACAACCTGCAGGCTCAGCTGTGAGTTTGAGTGAATCCACCATCAAGGATTTTTTTTTTCCCCCCCATTGATATTATACCCAGCTTACATCTAACATATCTAAATAAGACATGTAGGAACACCTGATTTTCCAGAGCACATCTGACAACTGTGATGTTTGAAGCAGGAATGAAAAAGCCCTTGGCAGACCCAGCCAGCTCATAGACAGCACACATCAAAGAAAGCCCAAGAGAAAGCACTGCCAAAGCAGACACTGAATGCTGACTCTCAGCCCCGGCGGTCACTGTGTCCCTCTGAAATGTGACTTTACCTTGACATAGCTGGCAAATTCTGTCATGCAGGCATTTTTGAAAGAGGTTGTACTAAATACTAGAATAGTTTTGTTAGGAAAACATCCTGCTGAGAATTTCCTGCAAAAAAAAAAAAGACCAGATAACAGAACAGGATATCTCCACTCCTAACTTTTATGACTCTGTGGTACAACCACCTCAGAAAACAGTGGCTCAGGTTCTGCATGGCAGGTCAATGAGCTGTGCACGTCCTCAGCTAACCATTCAAATCCTAACAACCCTGATCCACAGGACATTAGGGTGGATATCGTACAGCATTTTGTTTACCACATCACAAGCAATCGGCATAAATAATTCTGGAGATGGGAGTAACTGGACAATTTATGCTGTGTCTGGAAATGGACTCGGGTGTAAGTATAGAAAACATCAGAATAGTTTTGAAGCTGCATGTAGTGAATTGACCTCTGTCTTGGTAAATGCCTAGATAATGTGATGATAGCAAGCTGTAAGACAGGAATTCTGCCACTGACCTTGATTCTGGTGACATGTACTAAAACCACTAACAAATCCAAAGGCTGCACCAGCTGATGGAGTGCTGAAGTGGGGTGATGCTGATGCTGCAGCTCAAGGGAGGTGGGAGAAGCAGCCTGCCAGGGAAGAGCCCAGGTAAGTGTTGGGTGATTGGATGGAAAGCCAGTAATGTAGGCTTCATCTGAAATCTCTTGAAAGCCTGCTGTCTTTCATCCAGATCGATAAACAAGCTCATGGCATGTTTTCTGTATCACGCTTTCCTTTCTTCTTCTGCTCTCCTCTTAAGCACAGAAATCCAAGTAAACCATGCTAACCCACTTAACTGCTGGCAACAAATCAACAAAATTGCATGGACTCTGTAAGTTTCTTCCTCCTTTCAACAGATCTTTATCTACATGTTTTCATTTACAAGAGCTTCAAAAGAAAGTTAAAAAACAAGTACAGTCTCCATCTTACACCTGGGCCTGCCACCTGATGCAGACCTGCTCATTTTCTTACAGTCCCAAAATTACCCTGGAGGCAACTTGTAAGCTTTAACACACACTTCTTGACTGCTGTAAGGGTGTAGAAACCAAAATCTCCCTTGCCACTTTGAGATTCCTACACGGGATTCTTAGGATCCCAGAACCAGGAGAGCAGCAATTCAAAGGGATCAATGCTCCCTACCTGAGTGTCAGTGTTAGTTTGTCCCTTAGTCCTTTTCAACTTGGACTCTAGTGTACCAGGGAATAGGGATTCCAGGTTTCTCTTTATAAGACAGACTTTTGGATCTGTTAGAAGGAAATTCTGAGTGCTTAGGTCTTGATGTGCATCTGAAAAACACCAGCAACTAGTTAAACAGTTTTGGAGTCCTTTGTACTGTGCCCTTCACAAACACCATCTTCATACACTGAAATCTGCAGCAATCTCTAGAGGACATGGAATCTGCCTGCAGTTTCTGTGTTGCTCTGTAATGATGTCTCACTGTTCGACAGATCCTTCCTTCACTTTTGTGGTGATGGCATGGTGGTGACAAAGCAACCAATTCCCAAATAAATACTATTGGAAGGCTGCAGAAGAGACAGGATGAAGCAAGGAACTGGGCTGTTTTCTCATGAACACCCGTGCTACAGCAAAGTGGGCTGCTCTGCAGTTCTTTCTGCTGCTCTTTTCCAAGAAATTTCTGGAATGTGCAATTTTCCTTCAAACGTGCAAGGAGAGGATGGAGGTCCATCAGCACTCATGGTTCTCCTTCCATGCTTGCCACACATTCACAAGCATACATGACAGCCACTCCCAAGCTTTAAGGCACACATCCAGCTAACTCAGGGTGGCAGGGAGCTCAGGTGTGTAAAAGGGAGAACGGGGGCCCATCACCCCACTGAAAGCCCAGGTTATCATTCAGTAGCAAGGTACAAAGTAACAGAGAAACTGGTCCTTGACCAAGCTCTCATGTGGAAGAAAAATGGCATAGTTGAATCTCACAGAACTTACTTATATCTTCTCCCTTCTTTTTCTTTTGTCCTCTGTCACACTGATGGACTGATGCAGATTGACACTGCAGGTTATGCAGCAATGTTCTTTCACTCAGGCCTCTCCCTGATCCTGCCTCTAGGGCTCTCCTAGTCAAGAGCGGTACAGCAATTTCCAGAGGTTATTCCAAATAACTGTAAAACTGGGCTGTTTTACAGACAGTCAACAACTTAGGGCAAAGAGCAGGAAAAATCGCTGAGGATCATTACATATCACAGGCAGACAGATGAGGAGCCTAAATGCAAACCCATAACGGCTGCAAATGAGAAGTGAAAGGCAAGTGAAAACAGACTTTTGCTAAAAAGCAAATAAGGCTTTATATGTCGATCGGATTGAAAACAAACATGCAAAGGCACTAGCAATAATCAAGCATTATAATTTCTAGCCAAGCAGCATCAAATCTATTCCATCTTTGCTCAGTTGCTGAGCATATATTTAGCATGAGTGTTTTCATTGCCAAGTTGCTTGGGCCTGACCCAAAGAAACACACTCATACAAAAAGAATCCCATTGGACTCATCAGTATCTTCCACAAAATAAAATAAGACCAATTTGTTCTACACCCTCTTACCTTTTACTGTGACGTGCAAATACTAGCAAAGGAGATATACAAATGATAGAAGCATTTTCACCAGCTTTATAGGAGCACAAAATGATGGTGTGAGTTTCAGCACAGAGTGGAGAATTAAGACTTCTGCTGGCAGTGGAAGGTCACCCAGAAATGCTCCCACCAATCCTGCTCAGAGGAGGCTGAAAACAGGTCAGTCTTTCTTTGAAGAGGATTAAGCTGTGGGTGACTCGGATTGCTGATGTTTTTCTGGTGAAACAAGGCTCTGTTCTACCCATCCTAAGTAGTGCCCATGGCATATGATCACAACAGTCTGTGGCCTCAGTTTCTGTGTCTGAAAAGCATGGAGAAAATTCCGCACGTGTGTGTGCATGTGTGAGGTTTCCTGTGCATTACCAGGAAATTCTTCTCAGAGAAATAGCTGGGTTTTATTAACATGTCAATCAAAGCCTAACAAAGTCAAAAGATGTGAAAGTCATGCTAGGCCAATGTCGTAGGTCTGGGGGACACAGCATGACATGCTGGTCCTCTTGTTTCTTGAAGCATTGTCCTGCTTGCTGCTGCTGGAGGCTTTGCTGGGTGAAGCACTCACCCACAGCCAAGGAAAGCAGTTGTTCTGCAGGATTGTTCCTCAAGCATGCATGGACATCTGCATCAGCAAGTCCAGAACCAGTCTCAGCGGTGTGGTGTCACTCAGTAGTTTAGTTAAGAAGGGCAGCCCATGAGATATGGGTCATATTGGCTATACCTTTTAATCTTCAGAGGCTGCAGTACTCTAAAGTGTACTCTTACAGCCATGTTCACAAGGATCTTGTTTTCTTTTCCATACACCAGGGAGGGTAAAGTGCTCAAGAAAAAGCTGCTGAGCAGCCCGGCTCAAACATCTGGATGTGGTGCTGCTCCTTCAGGGCTTCTTGCAGAAACAGCAGGGAGCACAGCACTGCTTCATCTGCCAGCCTTGTGGCACATCAGTGCTCAAATGTGTTGCAAGAGGGCAGTTTGCTCACTCTCCAGAGCCTGAGAGAATCAGCAAGAACATCTAAGGAGGCAGAACAACATTTGCAGATGGTGTCACAATGCCTCCCAGCCTTCTAGAGACTGAGCTGGGCTAGGATTATTTGGAATGTTTCCTGCCATGCTGTTTGTGTCTGCCCACCTCCACCTCAAGACATCAGCACACAACTACTGAGATGCACCAAGAGGATGAGGAATGGTTTCTCCAAGGCTAAGCTGCAGGGACTGGACCTTTGCAACTGCCTGCCGGAGGTGGAAGGGCATCAGAAATAGAAACTAATTCTGTCTGATGGTCAGTGATGAAAGGAGGCACAATGTTGCTTTTAAAGACGCTAGTAAAAGAGGAAAAAAAAACAAAGCTGAATAAAATATTCAGCATGATGGTATCTCCTTACTTGTCAAGAAGGCTTCTATCCCCTCACCTAGTAAGGACAAGTCAGGAAAGACATCCATCTACACAACACTTTTCTTTGCACTCACAAGGTCCTTTTGCTCCCAGTGGTAGCACTGTCCCCATGTCTTTCTGCACAAAAAATCCTCCCAGTTCCACAGGGGATACAAGCTTCTCACTCCTTTCACCTCTCAATAAATATGCATGTCAGGGGTTATCAAACTAAGGGTCATTCTCAGTGCCAACAATGGGAAAAATCCCAATATCAAGCAGTTGCTAAAGCAGTAAATATAATCACTTGGCAATTGTGTTCCTCGGTTTCCAAGCCCCCCAACGGATTCCTGATATATTCTATATTTCACACTTTATTTTGTTTTCCATTTTGCAAAGGACAGGCTCTGAAGCAGTATGAAGAACAACAACTTTCCCGCTCCCCCTCCCCCCGCTCTTTTTTTTCCCCACGCTATCTGTGCTCCAAGTCAGGCCAGGTAGTGCTTATCACTTCCTCTGCACAGCAAACACCAGGGTGCATGCGTTTCCTGCTGGCCAGTCCTAAACTGCGAGCTGACATTGTTTTCAAGGCCCCCCTCTCTCAGAGGCAGGAGCAGCTCTGCTGCACAGCTCTTCCTGTTGATGTCAGGCTCCTCTTCCTCCTAAAGCAAATGGGCTTCCTGAAGGCATCTGTGTCCTTTTCCATGAGGACTAGCAGGAACCATTTTCCTACCCAGTGGCCGGGAAAGAAAAAAAAATAGTACTGGAGAAAGAGATGTAATAGGGAGGAGCAGGGGTGGATGGTTTTCTTTTCCAAGTAGTCTTGGAGAACATCTGGGTCCCTCTCAATGAGGAGGAGGGAGAAGAGATAAGAGGTCAAAACAATACAGTTATGTCTTAGGGATGCTGGTATTTGCAAGTAGCAGAAAATCACTTATTAGCAGAGAACATCAGAGACTAATTACAGCTGCCGATTTCCCACTGCTAAGGAATGTAAGCTCACAATAGCATAGCTACAGCCACAGCCCCTGCGTTCCAGCAGCGCTGTCATGAGCTGTGGGAAATGCCAAGACCTTTACACCAGACTACTGCCTTCCTTTTTATTCTCTCAAATGGAGGAATCACTACCACTGCCAGCGCTGTTTCATCAACAGTGGAGAAAATGGGCGACGAATGTGCAGAACACAGCTCACACCAAGCTGAATCACTTCAGCTCCACAGACTGCCATTGTGTGTGCCACTGCCACAGCAGAGAAGAGGAAACCTAACCAGACATCACTTCAGGCCTCCCCCAGCCCATGGTATTCAAGGTTTGCATTTCTGCCACTAGAGAAGCCAATGGGCTTGTCCCATTTCCCACCAGGAAGCCTGCAGTTTGCTGCACAATGTAAGAAACAGTCGTGGAGCTGTGGCTACAGGGACACACAGCAGGGCAGAGGGTGAGGAGCACAATCAGAGGGTAACAGTGCTGCCTGCCCTTCACAGGATTTCAGCCACAAGGATCCCATGGCCTTCCTCACAGAGCAAGGGGTTGGGTCCCCTTAGGACATGCACCTCAGCATGAAAGGGTTTGTCTTGACTGGGGAAATAGAGCCCCCCCAACATTTTCTATACCACATCCATACACTGTAGCCAAACAGGTGGGGTGGGGAGGGGTTTACTAAGGGATGCACAGCAATAACCAGAACAGCACCTGTCCCTTAGCAGACTGTCTAGAACTAGGGCTCCTAATGGTCCTCTAGGATGAGTCACAGGTATATGTGAATAAAATAAAATATATTGTTATAATGTGATTTTTCTCCTTTTTTTCCTATCTGTGGCCGAGTAGCCTTCCTGTGACACTGCAGTAACTACGCAAAGGACTATACTTCCAATTTCTGTCCATAGATTGCCACAGAAGCAAATGGACAAAATTATTCCAGCTGTATGCAATTGTAGTCAACAGATGTGGCCCCAAGTCTGGCAGAGCCAGCAGAGCAGCAAGAGAGTGAACTGGGGCTTAGTTTTCCTCACCAGAAGAAATTCTTACTCAAGGTGCAGTTGCAAAATCTTAAAGGATGGTGAGGGTGTAAGACACAAAGGAAAAAAAGCCCACCTACATTCTCCCAGCAGGAGTTGGCCAGGGCTGCTGGAATTTGCAGTGCTGACACTGGGGCAAGCATTCCCAGGCATGGAGGGTGTGCCCCCCACGGCTGGAGCCGTGCCAGTGCTCACACAGGACAGTGGGATGGGGGACCACGAGCTGCTGCGGGAGCAAAACCGCCCGTGGCTGAAGGGAGAAACAGACCCCAGCGAGCCCACATCTTCCTGTCGCCCTCTGCCCCTCTCTGAGTACTGCCTGCTATTCGTGAATGAATTACCTCAATCCCTCTTAAGCAGTGTACTGACCAGGAAAAGGGCGTGGGGATTATTAATGGAAAAATCCTTGAGTCTTTCAGCCCTGCAGTGTGGCTACAGTTACAGGGAAAACAGGATACCATGCGGCATATGGGGAGGAGGAAGAGAAAAGGAGCAGAAACTCTAATGACCTACAGGGATTAACTAGCAAGGAAGAACAAAGTGCTGGTGGTAAATAGGCACAGCTGGCCCAATGACCAGGAGAGAAACGGAGGCACGCAGCAGCGGTCTGCTCAGGGGAGGCACAACATCCAGGGAAACAGCTGCTTCTGGGTGATCAAGGGCTTGTAGCCATGAGTGAATGAAACTGTGAGAGGATATTAAAAGAGTAGGGAAAACCTCCTAAGACTGAGACATAGCATCGTGTAGAATTGCCTTCTCAGGGAGAGGGTGGGAGGCAGGCTTCCTGCATATTCAAAATCCATCAGGAGACTATCCTGAATGGAATGGTTCTGCACCGGCCCCTAAGACAAAGGCAAAACCATCTCGCCGGCCTTCCCATGCCATTATCAGGTGATGCCTTTTAAGCCACAGAAAGATTCCCTGGAAAAGTTTGTTGTGTTAAAGGAAAGCATAAGTGCCAGCACTCACTACAGCAAGGGACGACCACAGCCAGCAGCTGGAGTTTAAATTGGATACTAAAGCATGTGGGAAGAAAGGCCACTTGAAAATCACCCAGCTGAGATATTTTCCAGTAGGAAAGTGTGCCTTTCACAAAATCAAATTGTTTCACCAGAATGCATGGATTCTGTTCAATTTTTTCACCAAACACTCAAATATGCTGTTTTTAGAAGGTGAAATATGTTTACTCCTTTATCGTTATTTTTAAAGCATTTAAACTTTTTGGAGAATTTTTATTTAGGGGTAGTTTCTCCTTTTTTATTCCAGTTCTGGATGAAAGGAAGTCTTGTGGTAGGGGAAGATGGAGTACAGCACAGTGCAAAACAGGAACCAGCTCTAATGGACATTGAGTGATATCATCAATGCCTGCCTAGTGTTTGCTCCTCTCTGTACACTTTTGAGGATGGTAGTGCTGTTTCTTGCAAGCTGAAGTCCAGAATATTGCATGTGCTTCTTGTCAATAAATAGAAAAAAGGAGGTGAGTGTCCTATGGTTTGCTTTTCAACCCTCAGGACACAAAAACCCCTCATTTGAAATCTTGCTTGTATGTCACGTCCTCCATTGTGAGGATAAAACCTCAGCACAGTCTCACAAAATGTGCTTTGTTTATGTCAGCAAAAATCTAAGCCCTCGGCAAGGAGTCATGAATTAACAGAGGATAAGGATCATTCTCATCCCATAGGTGCAAACAGGAGAAACAGAAATCATTTGTCAGCCTGAGTCATGCACTGAGATAGTGGAAGACCTAAGGTTAAGAGCCAGTTTTCTTGTATCTCAACTCCTGGTAAACACAAATTTACTGTTAAAAATTCAGAAGTTGGTAAAGCATGCAGAAATTGCAACTGGTCTGTTGTTAGTTAGAATCACTAACCCAGAAAGTTGAGTTGAAAATCTCACACAAATGTGTTTTTCTGGAAGAGGATCAAGTTCCCCCAAGCTTCCATCAAACCAGAAAAATCTCCCTAAGCAAAGTTCTACCCTAAACATGAACACACAAGCTAAAACCTCAGGAGATTTGAATCAGTGATCACTGATCAGATGGTCAGAGAAACCTTTCAGGTTGTTTGTCTTGGAAGTCAGTTGGTGCCAAAAGACCAGACTTCAGTAGCCCTTTTCCTGGGAATGTTAGGAATTGGTCCAGTGCTTTGTGGCTTGGTGTCACTTCTATAATTCTTTTCTTTTTTTTTCCTCGTGAATGGTTGTCTCATAACTGAATACCACAATAACAGCACGACTGTATCAAGGGGTCATCTAGGGAGAAACTGCAATATTTCTGATCATTTCAGGGAAGGGAGGTTGGGGGTGGGGGTGGGTGAGGAGAGGCCTGAACTCCTTGCAAGACATGCTCTTTCTGTTTACATATCAGTTATACCACACTTCTTGCATTCCTTGTCTACTGACTTCCTCCATCTCCTCAGCTACCCATTGTTTTCCTTTTTTTACCTTTCGTTTTGATTTCACAGCGCACTCAGTTTTCAGTATAATTTTCTTTCCCTGGAATTCAGACCCAAGCCCCACCTTTGGGACCTGGATGGAGGTTTAAAATCCCTCCCCAGCAAAAAGGCGCTTGGATCTGGCATTTACAATTCAGGCCCGTATCTTCCAACTGCAGCTCTAAACTGCACCAAAGACTTTTGTTCCTAGCTTTTGTTCCCAGCTCTTGTTCCCTTCTCTGTTCCCTTGAAATGTCAGCAAACATGATGGCTTTGTTGATGCCGTCAGGGTGGTCTGGCCGCTTCCCACGCTGGGCATGCGGATTGGCCAGCCACGGAGCAGTCAGCAGTTCACTGGGTGTCTCCTCTAGGATGTTGTTGTTCCTCACACCAAGGCACTGGCCTGAAGCAGCAACACTGCCATGAAATCAACAGAAAACAAATCCACCTCCAGCTGCCCTGGCTGGCACAAGGACTTGCAGACTGTTCCAAACCAGCAGCTGCTGGTGCTACCAGGCAGACAGGAAAACCATGCTGAGGGTTCAGGGCTCTCTTTGGATATTGGGATGGATATCCACCCCTCCAGACACATTCCCTGCTTTGTCTGGAGGAGGACTCCAGATATATGCATTACTGCTGCCTCCTGAGCCAACCGACTGCAGGGCTGCCAGAACTCGGATCTCATGACTGTTCTAGCTCTGCTGACTCCCCTCAAATCCAAGGGTATGTGTGTCAGGATAGGAATAGGGTGGTCAGGCATATCCTGCCTCAGAGACTTCCTCAGATGCCCTCATGACTGCTCTGAGATGACCTGGGACCTTCCTGACCCATGTTGCTCCTTGTAAGGTTGCAGGAGAGTCTATGCTGAGCCCAGCAGGCTCTGCCCGACCTCAGGGAACTGCCCATAAAATGTGTCTTCCTGCTGTCACAGCATCCCAAGACAGAGTTCTTGGAAGGAATGGGGAAAATCAGCTGAGGCAACTACAAACCACAGGCCATTTCTTTCTTCCCCATCACAGGAAACACTTTTAGCCTGCACTGCCCACCATCACTGCCCCTAGGATTGTCCTAGCACTGCTCCTCAGCCCACCTGAAGTGTTTGTACCGAGGGGGATCTTCAGCGCTTCCAGGGCTTTTGTTCTGCTCTCTCTCTCTCTGCTTTGCCCACCAATATGCTGCAAAATTTTGGTCATGGCCTCTTGGTTGTTCTGAAATAACATTTCAGTTGTTCTCTGCTTCAGCCTAAGAAGCCTGAGCAATGCTGCTCTACTGCACTTCCCTGGGAAGCACTACGGTAAGGATGTGATCCAATTTAGGAATGAGCTGAGGCTCTTCCTGCGCTCTGCTCTGCATCTCTCAGGTTCAGTTGATCTTTTCCTATCACAATGCTTTTTCCCACTCTTTATTATCCATTAATTTCCTTCAATTACAGAAAAAAGGACCCTGGCCAAAGAGGAATTTTGCTGCAAGTTTCACAGAAGATCATATTTGTCTGCAGCTTGGTTTCATTCAAGGAAGGTCATTCTGTGTCAAACGCACTCAAAACAGACAATGCCTTGTCTCCAGGTCTCCAAAACCTCCTATCCAGACACTGTCATCGAAGTTTTCAACTTGGGCACTCCTCTGATCCGTATCCAGCCTCACCAAGAGTTTCTCAGCAATCTGAGAAGTGTTTTAGGCCAACACAACCTACTTCTCTTGGAGCTGACGGCACCACTGTCCTCAATGTCAACTGCAGCAAATTACAACAGTATACCTTCTATTGACAAATCCACCTAAAATTTAGTCCTTTTTTTCATTCTTGGCATCAGTTCAGTTCAGGCACATTCCTTGGACATCCTTGGAATTAATTGGCTCACTCTGGTAGTAACAGGGAAAGTGTGGATGTTGCAGAAACACTTTGTCAGAAGAGAGATTTGCAAGTATCCCCATCAGACAGAAGTTGCCTTTGATCTGCTGTTTCACTAACCTAAATCATAAGCCCCTTTATGGCTGGGAATACTTTCTGTATATTCAGAGCTGAGTACTTCCATACCAGTTGGCTGTAGCATCCCAGATTTATACTAGTATCACTGAGGTCAGAGGCTGGCCCCATGCCATGCAGGCTGGGCCTCTGGAGGAGCTCAGCGGTAAAAGGCAGCATGCTGAAATGGAGGCAAGGAGTCAGAGGGCTGCAAGGTGCTGGAGAAACCTTTCAGAGCCACAGTAACAAAATGAAGACACTCTTCTTCTGACAGCATGAAAATCCTTTAAACTGCTTGTGTCCACTGTGAGAGACTCTGTGTACGGAGTGCTTGAAAGGACACACGGATGGATGAGATCCCCATGCTAGGGAAGGCTTGTGGCACAACATACAGACAAGGTGTTTGCTCCTAACTGGATCCCTTGGCTTGTACAGCCCTGCTCCATCCAACTTTGCCACACTGCTCTGCACATCCCTTTCTACTCCACAGCTTTATACACCAGAGGATGCCAGGCAGGGGACATTCAGTGAGGCCAGCTGCGCCTCTGGCCCATCTGAGCAGAGGATGAAAGGAGCTGCAAGGAAACACATTAATACAAATCCATGAAGTGCAGATGCAGCTGCCAAGGTCTAAAGACCAGTGCCCTGGTCAGATGGCCCCATGTAGAGACTGGTTTCACACACAGCATTCGGGTCATCCCAGTTTCTAAGATGGCTCTGGGCAGAGATGGGAGACAGTTGTATGAACCCTACACATGATGCACTTCCCTTGATCTGAAATGCTGGGCATGATGGCATGATTCAGCTGCACAACCTGGTTCATAAACCAGTTGGTTTTGCAGTATGCAAGCAGATATTTGGGTGGATGATATCTTGTTGGACTGGAATGGAAGGGGAGATGGCAAAGCAGGCGGGAGTCACGGTCAGGTGTACATAGACAAGCTTGTCCTGCTCAGAGAAAACTAAGGAAAAGTTGCAAAAGATAGTGGGGTTCTCAGGAAATCCAGTTTTGAATCTGGCTTGCCTCACCCTGACCTGAGACTCCTTTATAAATTGCATCAGGAAGGCAGCACTGGCCAACAGAACACAACAGCTAATCATAAAATGCAAAGAATATCTATTATGTGCTCAGCTAGTGACATTTTAAAGCCTATAATTTTTTGCATCTGCAGTCTCCTGGCCTGTAGTATTTATTCTCTTTTCCCTTAGAGCCAAGCTAGAGACAGACTCAGATAAAAATCCTGAGATGAACACCCTGTATTTCAGGGAAATTGAAGTCAGGCGTCTGTACTTCAAATTCAGCCCTGACCAGAGAAATCTGAGAAGAATAACTTCAAGAAATGAACAGGGCTTCAGAGAGGCATCTTCATCTCTTATTTTGGCTAAGACACAGCAAAGGCTCCAGAGAGCTCCAGAGTGTAATCCAGCAGGCTTCTGAGATATGCAAAACTCAAATGCAACTCAAGTCAGCTTTGTGGGCCTGTAGACCTTTGTAGACGACAGGCACAAGGTCTGTTTCTTCTGACTTCAGGTTTTGTTGGGGAAATTTCTTAACTTCAGTTTAGTAGCACTTGGGTAACGTCCATCCTCCTTTACACAAAAGCCTGGGCACTCCTGATAGGAACCTTTACAGAGGGTTTGAAAAAAAGCCATTGGAAAAACATGAATTCAGGAAACAGGAATGTTATAACCTTGCTAGTACAAAGGCAAAAGCCATTGTGTGCACACAAATTTAGAAGCAGCAATGGCAAAAACTTTGAAGGAAAACAGCAGCGATTTTTATTATTGCCTTATATGAGTTCAGAATGTTGCAAAGTTAAACAAAGCAATTATAAAGCTGGGTATTTAAAAATACCTAATGTTTCACAGTCTTCTTTGAGATGAATCAGGTATCCAAACATCTGGGGATTGCAACATCCATCAGGAAACACAGACAGATGAGACACATCAAGACAGGAAGGTTTAGGGCTGCCATCGGAGAGACAAGGAACAGCAGGAGATTCCCGCAGCTTCTTTTGGGTCAGAAATGTTAGTTCTACATGAATGTGTACACTAAACAAAAAGAGGAAGAAAAAGAGAGAGCTAAAAAAGGTTTTTGCAAGTCTCCTGCTGTTCTGTGTCTTTCTCACTTTGCTCTGATCTCCCTGTACATGTCACTGGCTGGCAGGATGACTGCTTCCTGATTCATGAGTTCATATTTAATTCCTTCTATATAAAAGGAATTTAAAGGAAATTATTACAAATAGTTTGGCCACACTGCATCAAGTCACTGGAAACCATTTCTTTATCCCTGACGTTCTCTTTTTCTTTTTCTCTCCTTTTTTTTTTTTTTTTTTTTTTCCCTTTAAGAGAAAAGTTAGATGCTTTCCTAAACACTTTCCAGACTTGAGCTATTCACAGATTGCATGTGGAAGGCAAACACAGCCCAGGCCTGGAAGAAAGACTCTCTCATGCTGGTCACCCCAGTAGCTTGGGGCATTGCAGGCAGTGTCCTCAGCAGTGTTTCCTTTCAGAGGGCTGTGGCTGCATGAAAATGCTTTGGGTGTAGCAATCCTGTGCTCATCCCACAGGCACTTCATGAAAGAGGCAACTGTTCCATGTTGAGAATTCAGAGAAACCTCTGGCCAGCAGTGGCTGCTGGAGGCACCCTGATTAAAGCCCCATTGTTTTGCCCACTCCAGCTAAACTGCTCCCTGATGAAGCCCCCGTCTGTCCAGTGGCTTGGGAAGAAGCAAATAAGTAAATAAAGTCGTTGCTGGGAATAACAAAGACTGGAGGAAGCAAGGAAAGAGGAAGCAACCAAAGAAAAAATCCTTTAATGCACTAGATCTCTCAAAGGCATATGTCCAGGAATTGGGTTTCTGGACTGTGTTTCTTTTGTCTTTCTGTCTCCTGGATCTTGCTGCACTAAGGGCTTTGAGACACTAACAAACACTTTGCAAACACAAGAAGGGGTGTTGCAGGAAAAGGGCGTTGAGATCATACTTAATCAAACTTCCTTACATTTTGATAGCTACAGTACTGCTCTACAAGTCCATCATCTCTTTGCCTTCACAGTTCTCCACAGCCAACACAGCTGAGCCACACACTTCAGGCCATGACCTGTATCCTAATTTTAGTACATGGCTGATGTATTTCAGAGAGAAGAAAACTCCAGGCTAAATTCATATTCTTGCACAGGTGTGTCTCAAAGGGGGATGAACTGAATGATCTAAAAGCAGGACCTTGCTGGAGACTGTAAAATCAGAGAAGTTTTGATTCATAGCGCAGGCTTCCAAAGCAAAGGAAGCTGAAGCACGCATCCTTCAGCAGGCAATGAAGATGAGCATATTTAAACATTGAGAGCTTATCCAAGCGAGGCAAAGCTGCTCTTGTTCACATCCATAGACTTTGGAACTAGTTAGTGACTGAAGCTCATTTTAACCTCAGTTAGGCGCCAAAAGGGGAATGAAAAAATGTAGTTAGCTGATTTTAAAAAACCATCACTTGCAATGTAGTAACTCAATGACATCTCCTTTGCACTTCATAAAACCAAGCTTGTTCCAAGGGCTGAAACAAGTCAGAAATTATTCTTTTACCAACTGCCCTGTCTCACTTTTGGGTAAATATCTGGAAGAGAAGTTTTGGATAACAAGAGTGGTCGACACTTTGAGCATGTTCCTGTCTGTCCTTCAGCTGTCTGTACCCAGAACAGTGTCTCTTCCTCTGTCGCACCCCTACTAACAAAGCTGCCACGATGTTGAATTTTCTTCCCATTTACAGCCCTCTCTCTCCCACCATTCATTAGCAGTCTCCATTTGTTCCAATACAGTCAGTTTTGCCCTCTGACTAGTTTTTCCAGCCTTCGCCTCCTCCCTTTCAAGCATGTCGGAATTTCCTCACATGCTTTTCTCCATACCACTTTTGCCGTTATTCCCTTTTCCCATTCATTTCCTCCAGTGTCCTTTTCCAATTCTCTGCCACACTTCTTTCCTCCCAGCTGTTTCTTTGGATGCATTATCATTAACTTCTATCCATAAATTAAGGTTGGGCCCGGTCCCAAAACCAGAATCAATCACAGTTGCTGCAGGCATCTTGTAAGGGGCAGTGAGTCAGTAATGAACCCATCCCATGGTGTGCAAAGGGAAAGCTGTGTTATTGCATATTCTCCCTTCTAAATCAGAGACTATAAAATGAAGTCTTGCAGAAATTCTTTGTAGCACTTTTTTATTTTTCTGCTTGGTTTCTTTTTTTTTTTTTTTTTTTTTTTTTTTTTTTTTTTTGCAAGATTAGCAGAAGCAGCCTGGCCAAGTTCCAGCCTAGGGTAATCTCTTCTATTTCAGATCCATGCCGCATTGTTTTTTCCATTTCCTAACCCCAGGGGTTAGATGGTAAATGGCTGTCATGTTCTCTTCAAAGCTAAATTGTCACATATCGGGGCAGAAGCCTCACCAAGCCAGAACGAAGCACTCTGGGCATGTAATGCCACCCTGGTGCTCCTCACACCTCAGAGGCTCTCGGCATGGAGCCTGCTGAGACAGGCAAGCTGGGTGAGCCTGACCCTTTCCTGCCCTCACTCTCACCCAATGTCTCACTCCCCAGAGCCGCAGGTGCCCATTTTTCAGTACATGAAAACAACTAGGGCTCTTCCCGTTTAATAACAACAATAGTGGGAACTTTGCACCGAAAAGAAGGTGACACCAGCATCATTTAATCACTGAGCGAGGTAGGATGTGGAAAAAGAAGGAGTGCCCTAAGGTCTCTCATTGAGTCAGGCAGTGGCAGGAGCAGAGCTTGCCACAGCCTGTGGCATGTCATGGATGTGACTCCTGCCACCTCCTTCATGCAGTTCAAAGTCCTCACCGGTGCACAGATGCTGGAGTGCAGAGAAATTCAATTCAGCCCTCACCGGTGCACAGATGCTGGAGTGCAGAGAAAAGCAAAAGGTGTGCTTTTAAGTTGCTTATATCTCCAGCAGGTCACCAAACTGGATGAGGGATACAGGTAGCCAAGCTGAGGCTGCAAAATCTCCCTCCACAGGTGAACACCCTGTAGCCACCAGCCCTGCCTCAGCACAAGGCATGGAGTGGGTGGCACTGCCCGGGGCTCACATGAAGCTCTTCCCAATATTTCAGGCAACTCCGCTGCTGGTAGCTCACGAAAGCACTCAGCCAAAACTGCTGACACGTGTCAAATTCCCAAGCAGCGTTACTGGGCCAGCCAAGGGAGTCTAAGGAGCCATCTGGCCAGGGACATGGAGCCCACGTGTCAGGGAGTGGCCTCTTGCTCCCAGGGCTGGGATAATTGGACATTGTTCAGCATCTGAATTGTCGCTCTGTTGGGCTGTGGGCTTGTCTGGTAGGGACGAGCTAATTACCATGCAAACTGCCGAGGGGAGGAGAGGGTCAGAGATGGCCCTCACCCTTCTTCTGCCCCATAACAAACAGGAGGGTTTTGTGCCCCCACAGCACCCCGAAGCAGAGAGGGGAGAATGGGTGGGAAAGCAGAGGTGAAGGGAGAAGCCTGTTGAACACTTCCCATTCAAACATAAACACGGGACCCCGTCACACCTGGGAGTGGATTTTCCTGCCATACATGGAGTTTTGTTTGCAGTCAGTTCCCTGGGAACCAGCAAGCAGCCATCAAAGCTGCCCAGAGATTTCAACATGGTGCCACGTTTGTTACCTTCCCTTCCCTGTCCCACATCAGCCAAGGCGCTGTTTTTCACCACCACAGCCCAGCCAAAGAGCTGAAGTTTCTGCACAGACAGGGCTGCATTCAAAGTCCCAGCCTCTACCCTGCCATCACCACGAGGTAAAGTCGGCAGCGCTGCTGCTGCCAGCCACTTTTCAAGGAGGCAGGACTGGGGAAAGGGATAAGAATAAGGTACATTACAAGCTACAGTATCTTTCCTTAAGCACTTAAGAGAATTGATGTCAGGTGCATCTGCACTGTTCCTTGAATCACAACTATGCAAAATCTTTTCATACCCTGCAAACATGTTCTGTCAGGAGGCAGGAACACATTTTTCTAATTTTTCCCATTCTCCTAAAGAAAACATGCACGTGTCTTTCCCCTTTTTTTGCCAAAGCTCAATTAGATTTGCTTCACAGGTATATAATGCTGCAAAGAAAAGCCTTGCAGTCACCCTTTGTCCATCTGCTAAATCCTTGCACCATCCTGCAGTGAGTCCAAATCTGTAGTAAGAGATGCATGAAAAATCCCAAACAGGGAACCATCATTAGAGCAGGGATAAGCCTCTAAAGCCCTTAGGATCCAGAGCTGCAGTTCACATCTGTTTAATGCCCAAGAGCTAACATCAATAATTTAATGAGTGCCTTACATCCTGAAATATTTCACAAACTGCAAAAACAAGACTCACTCCACCCACCTCTAGGCTGGGAGGTGGCAGCTGCTGAGCCAAGCAGAGCAGCAGTACGTGACAGTTTAGGACACTGGATAAAAAAACAAATCCTAGCTCCAGCAGAAATTGCTTCTGCAAAGGAAAAGACACAGCACAGCATGTGCATTTGTAAAAGAGACCCTGTCCTCTAGGAAAGAAAAAGATAAACCAGGTTTTTTTTTCAAATATTGGGGTCCTTGTTTTACCATGTGCCCAAATGGCAACATTTCCCCAAATGATGCCAAGACAGCAACTTGACAGAGCTGATACTACACTTGCCATCTTCTGAATGACCCACCCCATTCCTGTAGCAGATTTTTTTGGGCCACTCCTATGCAAGCGCTAACCAGACATAAAAACCTGCCTGGGGTGTAATTGCTGCAAGCGTGGCTTAAAGCTGAGCAGCGGCACACTTACTGAGCTGCCATGCTGAGGGGCCTCAGTAGTATCCAGTTAATCTTCTCAAATCTCATTATTGTAGCAGAGTGACAGATGGGTGTTTTAGCAGGATAGAAATTAGGACTAATTAGGACTCCTAGCCCTCCTTTGTGTTTGTCACATCGGCTCCTCCCCGCCTCAAGCAGGTTTGTGGGCAGCGATGGAGGGCTGCCTCTACCTCCGTGTTCTGTCTGCCACCCCGAGGAGGACAGCAGGCACTGGGTCACCTACATCCACCTGATCTACAGACAGGGCTGCAAGGGATTCCATTCCTTATCTAGGTTCTGGCAAGTCTGGAGGGTGACCCCAAACTGAAGTTACCGGGATATGGAACTGAATTTCCTATCTCAGCCCCTGTTTGTGGCTTTACACAGCGAACCTTAGGCAGCAGTATGTAAGTCACTATTGAGCCAGGAGGGAAGAATGATGGACTCAATGGATCAAGACCAGCTCTTCTCATTTACTGCTCCTAAGCCTGCCTTGGGCACAGAGCTTGATGTATTGACTTTGGCAACGTGTGCATACTGCCATCCTGGCAATAAAGTTATCAAAATGGAGGGAGATGGGGAGGGTAGCACAGGGGGGAGGTAAAAAAAACAGCTAAGTAGAGGGAACTGAGAACACTTGAGAGAAGGGAGAATCCTCCACGCCCCCTCTGCACCCCTGAGCCATCACCTCAGGCCAAACCCCATGCTCTTCTTAGAGATTCCAGGACATTTGTTTTAACTTTTTTTTTTGCTGCATTCCTCCTTGTTGTACTTCTGGTGTCCAGTTGGGACTGGAACGGAGAGAACAGGATTACAGAAGGAAGTCTGTTGCTCTATTTTTCTGGCTTGATTAGAAGCAGAAGATGCAATAAATCTCACAAGAGAGTTTGTTCTCATTTAGCCTCTCATGTATCTGAAATTACCTGACCAGAACAATGTAAGGAAAACGCACTACCAATTGGAGCACACTGAGAAGATAAAAACAGAAAGAGCAAAATGGTGAAGCTGTTTCCCTCTCTGATTTTGCACAAAGAAAGTAAAAATTCAGTCCCACTGACAGCTTATTTATTTCACACAAATTGCAGCACAGATGCAAGGGCTCAGGAAGGAAGCTCACCCTGCCTGATCACACCTCTGAACCTCCTGAGGTGTGACTGCCACCACTGGCAGCAGCACCACAGTGGGAGAGGGATAGAAGAACCAGCACCAGTTGCATGTGCAGCAAAGGGTTTTCCACATGCCGGGTGGCTCTGCTGTGCTGCCAAGCTGCCTGTCTGCAACAGGACTGACAGTCACATTCACTGCTGAGATGGTAAATGCAGAATGCCAATGTATCAGAAATATCCCAACTGAAATATTCAGCTGCAGATAAACACACACACACACACACACACACACACACATGCTTCCTCCCAGTGTTCTGTCTGCTAAATCAGCATTTTTTGATGAGCCAGTGAATATAGGTGGTGAGTTCAGGCACAGATCCAGCCTGGATTCTCAGCCTTGCATCCTGAAAGATGCTGAACATGTGAGCACGTTTAGCATCTTTCAGGTAAAAAGGCAGTATTGATGCCGCTGTGTTTAGTGTAAAACCAGCCGGGGCATCCTTTAAACAAAGTTTGTATCAGAGAAACTGACCCAGTCTCCTGTCTGATGCTCTTCAGGAAATAAGTTACACAACTTAGTTATATTAGGAATGTCTCCTGGCCATTTGCATGTTCAATCCCTATTCTAGAGATGGAGGTATATCTCCTCTAACCACTTCCTCATGTGACAGTATCTAATGACATGACAAAACAAAACACATGCACATTCCCACATTGGCGAGAGCAAATAAAGGGAGTGAGATTTAAAGTGAGTTTTGCATTTGGTTTGGCATTTATTTTTTGTTCTTTCTTTAACTCTTCTGTAATTTACAGAACTAAACAAAGCCTCCTGTTCCAGATGATCAATCTCCACGCTGCTCCTGGCCCCAGAGAGCACAGGAGATAATAGCATTTCCAAAGGCATTTAGTTAGCTGAGCCCTGAGTGTAGAAGAGGGCAGTGAGGAGCTGGAGATAAATTACTGTGAACCCAAGTCAGCTGCTCAGGGCATATTTCTAAGAGCAGCTGACACAGATGAGAATCCTGCAAAGGGACGTGAGTTTCCCCTCCCCTTGCTCGATCCCCGTGCTGAAGATGCAACACAGCTTCTGCTCCCCGTGTTCCCAGTGCCTTTCTGCTCTTCCTTTTTGCCACAGAGGCTGGTACCTGGGACTCAGAATGTGATGCTCCACTTGTGAGAGTGGGTGGAGAAAAAGCAAGATTTGCATTATTAATAGTTTCCCCCACAGTATCCATTTTGGCAGCAAAGTTTCTCACTCTCCAGTCTGCTGGACACGCTTTGGCAGAAAGGAGCTTGGCCACAATGCCCTGGTTCTGTGCACCATGGCTTTGGGGGAGGAGAGGGGGAGCTCTTACAAACACCACCTGATAAAGGTGTGCTACTTCAAAGCATTTTTGGTAGGCTTTCTATTAAGACAAGGCCCTGCACGGCTTTCAGAAGATGCAGTATAGCAGTGTATTATAGAAATTAATTTATTTGGGCTGAGCAGCAGCAAAACTCCAAAAACTATTAAAGAACTGGGGCTCTTTATGAAAAGACAGTTCCTTCTGAGTATTAACCAGGCCAGAAAGAGCGTTAAGCAAGGCAGAAAGGATCCTTTACAATATCCTGACTGAACATCACTTATTGAGTGAATTGCCAGCAAAAACTGGAATACCAAGGAAAATCTCTGCTAGTAACTGTATAGATTACTAAGAACATCAGAAGAGCTAGGGGGTGAGTTGCCAGCAGGTTGAGGGAGGTGATCCCTCCCCTCTGCTCAGCACTGATGAGCCACAGCTGGAGTCCTGTGTCCAGCTCTGGGCTCCACAGTACAAGAAGGACTTACTGGAGCAAGCTCAGCTCAGGGCCACAGATATGATTAAGGGACTGGAGCATCTCTCACATGAGGAGAGGCTGGGATTGCTCAGCCAGGAAGGATCTATCATTGTGAATGAAGACTTGCTAGAAGGGAATGAAGAAAAGGAAGCAAGTCTATTCTCAGTCGTGCCTACACGATACATAAATCAAGAAACCAGGAGACTCCATCTGAACACAATACTTTTTTACTTTGATGGTAGGCTGAGGTTGGATCAGTTTGCTCACAGAAGTTATATTCAAAATTCTGTGGAGATATTCAAAATTCAACTGGACACAGTCCTGGGCAACTGGCTCAAGGTGACCCTGCTTGAGCAGAGGGTTTGGTGGAGTTAATCTCGAGAAGTCCCTGCTCAGTAACTCTGTGACTCTGAAACATGTTCTACTGCTGCTAAAGTAACTCTTCCTACATGGACATTAACTCACCTAAGTCAAGGCAGCCATCCAGCCATCCTGACAGTGCCTGGAACTGAGTCGGTCACACACGTCATCAGCTGGTGACACCAGGATGGAAGAAGGCTGGTTTGAGCCTAGGCCAGGCGGCTGCTCCCAAATGGGAACACAGCAACTGAGGTGGAGGAACAGAAGGCAACTGCAAAAAGCATGAGTTTTGCTCTTCCCCTTTTGGTGCACTGTTAAAATCAAAAGTGCCCCCACTTGGGTGAAAATGGGGAATCTAATCCAGCTGCAGGGTCCTGTTCAAGGCAGGGGCAGGGGGGGAACAGAAGAGGACTGGCACTCCCCTGTGCACTTGTGTGCCACAAGACTTGTTAGGCACTGAATTCCTTGCTCTCACACACAGGGATAGCAGTGATCTGGCAGGGTGAGGGTGAAGGTTAGTACTGGTGTCTGTAACTTCATTGCATGCAAACGCCCAACATCTGACAAAAAGGTAGGTCTAGAGTACTTTCATATCTGCAATCACACTGGTGCAGAAGATTGGAAAGCCTGCTTGTGGTTTCAGATAAATGTAGAAAACAGAGTCTACATTATTGAATTAGGTATGAAAGTTATAATAATACAGTCAGCACAGTTGCACAATGTAATTTCATTTAACAAAAAATTCAATTTTTATTACACTGTTCTCTGTGTGCATTGTAAACATACTGCAGATTCTTTTTGTTTGTTTGTTTGTTTGTTTTGTTTTGGGTTTTTGGGGGGTTTGGGGTTTTTTTTTTGTTTCGTTTGTTTGTTTTGGGTTTTATGTTGTTGTTGACAATGCAAAACACATTAACTGAAGTTATCAGCAGAGAAGCTGAAGGCTCTGGCACGCGAGCAAAGGACAGCTGCGGCTTGAGGCTCTGGGAATGTATGGAAAGGAGCCACCAGTAGGAGACTAGGAACACTAGTTGCCCTTGAAATAACCAGCAGTGCAGCTATTTAGTAGCCTTTGCATTTCAGAAAGATATCTGTAGGTTTCCATGTCAGAGCTCTAAGCGTATCTGGCACCCTGTTGGTGGTGCTGGACTGGAGGCAGATGCTGGTAGCTCTCCATCCCTTAATCACCCTCCAGACAGAGATCCAGTCCAAGCCATGATGTGGGCAGTCAATCTGACAGCCACCCCACCCCAGCCCTTCAGAGCAGGGCTGGTTATACCATTACTGACAGGCTGTTTTCATTTCCCTCATTACCGTTAAAGGAGAAACACTGGAACATACATTTTTGGCACAACCCTGACTGCTAGCAAATGTTGCTGCTGTAGAACTGCGTCATCTATGCAAAGCCCAAGTTACAGATGCATGCTTTCTGAGCTCTCCAAACTAGAACCAGGCCTACACCAAAGCTTGGGACCCAAGCACTCCTGACTTATGGAGACCTCCCAGACTTGCTCATCACTTGCTAGATCAGCCTATCTTGGACATCCACCCCTGCACTGCCAGTGTTTCATCCACTACAGCTGTTTCCCTGAATCTTTGAGAGCTGTGACACCACAAGCAGTGGAGTCCCTACTCCTTGGCTTCCAAGTTCAGATGAAATCAGCTGCTACCAACAAAGAGAAAACATTTGCTAAATCAAAATATGTGTCCTAATCTAAAACCTGCAGGCAAGATGTGATTCATGCTGTTTGCAGGGGGTGGGGGAGAAGGCAGGATCAAAGTGGGGCTCAGTGCATGCAAACCACACATCTGCCTCCTGCAGTGCTCAGTAAGGGAAATGTAAAGCAGGAGGCAACATGCAAGAGTTCTCTGCTAATCACACAGTGCTAGCAATGGAAAGTCAATATAGAACAAGGAGCTGAGCTTGCAACATGAATGTTAAACAACAGTAACACTGTGCCACAGAGACACAAAAATCCAGGTCCCAGGAACCAGAAACAGATTGAGGAAGTAACACAAACATAATCCAAAACAAGAAGGAACAGCAAAGTAACAGAAGCAAACAGATGGCTTCTGTTCCCGTTGTTCCCAGTGTCTTTTTACTCTCACTTGTTGCCATAGAGGCTGGTATCTGGGACTCAAAATGTGATGCACCACTTGTGACAAAGGGTGGAGAAAATGCAAGAATTTGCATTATTAATAATTTCCTCCACAGTATCCATTTTGGCAGCAAAGCTGCTCATCTCTTGTCCACCAGACATGTTTTGGCAGACACTGAAAGGCCAAGGAGCAGTCTTCCCCTGAAAGCCCAGCCTAGCTCCTCCACCTGCTAATACATGTACTCAGCTCTCAGGCCCCACTGCCACAGCTGTCCTTCGCTGTACAATAACACAATCCCACTTCTTTTCTCCCAGAACTTCAGAGTTCAACTGTCCCTTCTGCTCCTGTCACAAGGATGAGGGGATGCAGCCTTAAATATCCACACAGCCTGCATGACTAGAGCTAGGAATAGACTCCACAGAGCGCAGGCCATGTGGCTTCCCAGCATATCAGCAGTGTGAAAATGCAGATCAGACCCCAGCAGCACACCACACACAAAAAAAAAAAAAAAAAAAAAGAGGACTAAAGCATTTCTGAGCCAGCCCAAGAGGCCATTCTTGTCCTGTTCTCCTCCCAGCCCCTGCCGCTTCCTTCCTTGAATGGAGACAAGTGTTTGCATAGCCACAGAGTAAGGTAGGTCAGGAAAGATCTAGATTGAAGGTAATTTGGCTCCACAAAAAGGTTTCTTTTCAGCTTGATCAGTTCTTGAGACAGAAATCTCCAGTGCCACAGTTTCTAATTTTGAGAGTGGGATGAATGCAGCTCTTCATTCTGCTGCAGCAGATTAAATGAGCGTGTGGCATTTTCATTTTTCCAAGGGGACTTTAAAAACAAATAAATAAAAGCTTTGTCTTTTTCCTCCACTTTGCCTTTAATGATTCTTCAGCAGTTTTCCCAGGACTTGTTGCATGCATCACTAACCAAAAGCACCTACCCAAAAGTATGGGCATGCCTTCACTTTGAAACATCACTACAGGAAAGGCAGCTTAAAAAAATGTCCTAAGTGAACACAAATGCAGCCTTGTGCAGCACACACTTACTTGTCCTATGGACTTGCATGAACCCTCATGCTCATCCCAGCATGCTCCTGTCCCAAAAGACATGCAAGGGTGAGGAAAGAAAGCCACAGGGCCCAGAAAAGCTGTTTCACATCTGTGTAGCAGGTTTAATGATTGACTCAAAAGGGACTCTGTTCTTGAAGCAAGAAATTTTTTTCCTGATTGACAGGTCTCCTAATCCAGTCATGTACGGAAAAGGCAGCTTCACAGTGAAAAGCATGATGACAAAATCACTGTGCAGAGGACAGTGTGCTTAAGGGGCTGTACCAAAACAAGCAAGCAGTATCCAAGCCCACCTTTCCTTTGTACCCAGCACAGTACTCCTGAATTATTGTTACTGCTTTCCCTCTGCACTGCTTGCCTATGCTACAGCAAAGTCTTTGCCTACTGCTGCTCCCAGATGCATTTAAGAACCTGCTTGTGGAGCCAGAGCTGGCCAGAGCCACCAGCCTTTTGAGACCACTAATGCAAAATGAAAACTTTGCTTATTCTTTCATTCAAATGCAGTTGTGACCAGGCAGAAGCAGCCACTGCACAGCCACACAGCACAGAAGAGTGTCATATGGGCTAGCCGTGTTGTTGTCTCCTTTCCCATACTACAATCAAGGGACTTGTAAGGGCTTCCTCACATGTCTCCCTGTGTTCAAGGGAGTTGGTGGCTTCAAAACTTCTCAAATGAAGTAGCCCTTTTTCTACAGCAAGTTACAAACAAAGCCAATAAGCTGCATTAGATGAATAGATGGGAAGGGGTTTGGGTGCTACAGACTCAGAGTGAGAGCCATTGAGGGAGCTGTGGGGAGTGTGGGAGGGGGTTGAGGGGAAAAGCTGAGCTCATTGCATCCCAACCAGACAACATCAGGCAGGAAACAGATGTGGAAGAAACCACAGAGGGGTACAACAACAGAAGAATTTAACTCTCCAGCAAATAGGGGAATCTCAGACACACAGAGCTGACCTGCACCATAAGAACAAGGGCATCAAGTCTGAGATTTGGCTTTATGCACACCTGGTAGCACCTCTTAGCCCAAAATCTAGACACCAGCACACCAAAAAGAACCCCAGGAAACATTCAGAACTTTTTCCAAGTTCTACCTGGCTCTAAGCATATGAAGCAAAGGTAGGTCTGGATCGGTAGGGGTTCCTATACAAAAGACTGGATTATCTTTTAGCATCACAATCCAATTCTTGTAGATGCTGTGTGCATTTCCATTTTAAAGAGTGGAAGTTGTACCTGGCTGTATACCTGAAATTCCAGCTTGAATTTCCCAGTTAGAAGCACTAGGAATATTAAAATTCCTTTTGATTCAGTTCCTCTCACTTTAACAGCTTTGACTCTTACAACAGCCTCCTCTTACAATACTTCTGTGATATAACCAGAAGCAAGACTGTTCTTTGTGACTGTTTTCTTAAGCAGTTCAGAGTGTCCTGCCCCAGCCAAAGATGGTGCACAAACTTGTGTCTTGTCTTCTCTGCGGGCCCACTCGTCACCAGAAAATTATACTGTTGTTATTACAGTAACTGAGAGCCTGATGTGCAACTCCCACTGACTTCAGCAGAGGCACAATGCATTTTTATCCTCTGGAAAGCAAGCTGGTTATCAAGACGCCAAAACATGACTCTAATGTTAATCCTTCAAGACTATTATCTGTTAGCCTCATTACACTGATATATTTCAATAAAGTTTGGCACAGTAAAAAGTTTTAATAGAGGGCATTAGTACTCACTTCCTTCTGCATGGACACCTATCCATGTCCAAAGCCTGGGCATGGACACTGCTTTCTAGTGAAGCTTTTATATTCCAAAAGATCACTTGCCTTCAAGTGTGGATTCAGTGCTGGAAGTGACACAGGAGGGACCACGTAAAATTAGACAACTTTTCCTCATTGGTATTGCCAGCCATCATTCCTTTATGTCTGATGTGAGATTGTCCTCATACACGCTGCTATTTAAGCCATTGTTTGATAATTATGGTGAGAAGGAAGAGAAGTTTATTTTTCCCCAAGTTTCTAGCCCTCTTACCAAAGAAAGACTTGAAAACATAACCCAGATGCACATTGAAGTTTTGGAAAAACGGAGAGCGGACAAAGAACCCAGCATAGATTTTATGCTGTGGTTTTTGTGGCCTGAGTCATGATTTAAAATGCTTGTGTGCACTGATAGCAGTCTGCCCCCATAAGAAGTGTGACCAGTGTCTGTGCAGAGACTGCCAGCAGGAAAAGGCCAAGTAGGGTCAAATGTGGTACTGACAGGAACTGACTTGAAACATAGTAAATTCAACACATCTGAGCATCTAACCAGCCACCAGACATCCATATCTGCCCATCACCACTGACCTATGTCAGATCTGAAAGAATCAACTTAGGACTAAAAGCTTTGTATCATGTTTTTGGCTCCTGAGCTGCTTCACTGTACCTGCTAAAGTCTCCCTATTTGATCATTTTTAAATACTTTGTAGTTCTGCTGCAGCTTTTGTTGTATTATCATAAAGTTCTTTCTAACAGAGGCTTAGGTACATGGATCTGGTAAGGGAGACAGCAGGATCTTTGGCTGTCTCTGAAGAGAAATATAGCAAGTCATTAAAGAGTTACATGGGAAGAGAGGAAATGCTGATACCTTTAGCAGAATATAATTCTCTCCACTGGAATTTGGCAACAATACAGGGACTAAGGTCCTTACAGAAAGCACAAGCTGCTCGTCAACAACCACAAGCATGTAGGGACTTAGGTTGTGCCTCTCCTCCACAAAGCATCGCACAAGTAGTGCAGCACCCCCTAACTGTAAAGGTCATGTACTTTCCAATTTTCCAGAGGGGAAAATTCCAAACTGAATCGTCTTCACTAGCCTTGGCCATCCCTGTGCTCCCTTGGTCAGCACCAGCAAAGCAGGTCTCGGCCTCTCCTTGCCTGTGCAGCTCCGGTCGCACACCACGGCACTGCAGGATGGCATAAAGCAAACCTGAGCACGGAAAGCACAACCAATATGACTCACGTCCTGCCAGGCCCACAGCATCTTCTTTTCTAGTTAACCCTTCTGGGTGTGTTTTCTGCTTTCAGAAAGGCCCACAACAAAATGTTTGCTGGACAGCAGCCAAAGAGCTCTCCTGCTCCTCACCACTCTCAGATACCAGGAACAGTCTTAGAACTTCATTGCTTCTTAGTAGGGAACAACCTGAGCCTGCATCCCACCAGTTAAACACACAGCACTGAGAAGAAAACAAAGCAGAGAGAAAGCTACAGCTTCATGTCCCTATAAAACCTGCTGCTTACAGGAGCACTGACTTGTCACTGGAAATAATTCTTAGCAGGACAACCCATCTCTCCCCATATCAACCATCTCTCATATCCTGAATGCTCTTCTAATTTGGTTGCAAGTTCATGATGTCCTGGTGACATCTAAACCTTCCTTTTTTCCCCAAGACATCACTTCAGCATTCTTGGTCATTCCTATTTATCCTGAGTCCTACTACCAACAAAATTAATATCTCTAATACTTAATTTCTTTTTCCCTTGTCCTGGTGAATTGGAGCTTCCAATCTAACTTACACCCTTACCAATAAACCTACAACAACTGAGTCTTTCATTTCTGGATCCCACAGCAGTGCTACTGAACAAACAGCAGTACAGCATAAAGGAAAGGAACTTCCTATTCTCCCCACTGCTCCTCAGCATGGAGAGATAAGTACATTGGAACTGTGAACCATGCCACAAATGAGATTTAAGAAAATGTCCTTCCTTCTTGTTCTCAAAAGACTATTAAAAAAATTTTTTTTAAATTTAAAAATAATAAAAAAAAAAAATCCGTGGGATTTTAGGTAAAAGATTTTACTCGTCTGGCTTAATTTCAACTGCAGTAAGTATGTTTTTGCCTTTAACATTCCCCTTGCTGTTTCAAGTGAATATACTGCCTGTGCCCACCTTCCCTGCGTTGTTTTCCAGTGCTCCTGTAAACACCTGTAAACAGTTCCTCCACCACAGAGGTCCATGGTAGCACTGGACGGAATTTATCTGTCTGCACCTCACACTGGCAAAGGGACGTCAGCTCATTAAGTCTGTTAATTTTTGACACTTAATTCAATTGCTGTTAAGAGCTATATAAGTTAAAAGATCCAGTACCTGTTGCAGACAACCCACAATGCAATTGAATGGCTGGTTTTCCCCCATACCTAAACGAATGCACATATGTAACATTTCATTTTAGTGATACATTTACTGCCCTCTTCACTGTGCAACGGAAAGTACTCCTGTTATTTAGCCCATCCCTCTGCCAGTGCGGTTCCACACTGCACTTCATCAGCCATGCTCATCAGCAAATGAAAGACCTGATTGTAGAGCTCTCCCTGTACAAAGCTGACATTGCTGCTAGAAGCCTTTTTTTTTTCCTTGAAATAACCTGACATTGGTACAATTGGTCAATTCAAACTGGAACATAATGCTAAATTGGGATCATAATGCTAACATCATGGATGGTAACAGGCATGTATTTATTTTTTCCTCTTGCTAAACTGCAGGTCCTTCTGCTGGCCAAACTCACAACCACTTCTCTTGTCATCCAACCCACTTTAAGAAAAAACGTTCTGCTCCTTCCCTCATCAAGGACTGACCATTTCAAACTCAGGACCCCCTTATTTTATTGGAGTTACCTCATGTCTGAGCTGGGAGCATAAAGGTCAAGGGGAGAAGGAGTGAAAGCCAACATGCAGGGTGGTGAATGTGTCAGCTCAGATGTCTCCTACACCACACACCGTACTCCACCCCATAACCCAGTCTCTGTCCTGTCCCCATCCAACCGTCCAAGGACAACATGGGAACTGTACTGGAGTCCAGTTCCTCCCTAGAGTCCTCCAAAATTCTAGTCTCGTGGACTTAAGGTGGATTTTGAAATCCTGGAGGAGGCAATACATAGCACAGTTCAGATTTCCAAACCTGACTCCCTAAAAGCGTGTTACTCCCTTCCACTGCCAGGTAGATGGGAGAGAGCATCACGAATGCTGTCGGGCTGTCTTTGTAGACACTTAGGCAGCCTGAGAACCCCAGCCCAGTCCTTTCCACACACACAGAGCACTACTCATGCAAGGGTCATGCAGATGCATCAGCAAAGCAACCTTCCGATCGTTCATTCATTGTGAGTAACGGGGCAGTGACTCCACTTCCCGGGGATAAATCAGCTCCAGGTTGTCTAACCCTTAGCTTTTGGGAAGGTCTGGTTTGCAGTCCTGCCAGTAAGAACACGGGGACACGCGCTTGGCTTTTCTGCAACCAGAGGAAGAATAAAGAAGCATTTACCATCCTGCCCAGAGCTCTCGAGATACTCCGTCAGGTCGCAGCCGAACGCGCTCGCGGCTCCCTTCCTCTTGAGTTTCTGTTTGGCTCCCTTGTTCTTCATGAGGTTAGTCCCAAAAGAGGTTCACCCCCCTCCTGCCTTGCCCCCCTCCCCCCGGCCTCACGCTGGGCGACAAAATTCTTGCTCTTCTCCTCAGACCACCGCCCGTGTCCCGCTCCCAGGGAGCAACATCGGGGGTCCCGTACAGCGTCCAGCCAGAGAAGCAAACATTAATCCCCACCAGATGTTGGGCTGCTCCTGTGGCAGAAGAAGGTCAGGGCGAGAGGAGCTCCACAGCCCGCAGCAGCAGCGATCATAGCCTGAGCCCAGAAGGGTTCTCATCAGAGGCAAGTGGGTGGTGGATGGGTGCCCGCATCAGAGCTGGCAAGTTGGGGGCAGGAGATGGTGGGGGGACGTCTTTTCCCTCAGCGCAATCCCGGGGCCCTCCACAGCCACCTTCTGGGTTTCGTCAGTCGCGCTGTCGCCACTTCCAGCAGAAGGCGTCCCAGTCTGGTCGTCCTCCTCTTGGCTTTCGGAGGAGACTGGAAGTTCAAACGGACTAATGAAAACGGACTGGGGAAGAGTCTGCACAAGGCTTCTCTTTGGCTCCCCCCCCTTCCCCTCCTCCTGCTTTGGACAGTTGGAGGAATGAGAAACCAGCTTCCTGTCCTGACTCCCGCTCAGTCGCTCTCTCCTTTCCCCCGTTTTACAAATCCTAGGATAATCCAGCTCAAAAAAAAAAAAAAAAAAAAAAAAAAAAAAAAGAAAAAAAAAGCTGAAAGGAAGTTAGCTGAGGAGGGGGGCGGAGGACGCTTTTTGGCAGTAAAGTGCGTGTGTGTGTGTGTGTGTGTGTGCGAGCGAGAGGCTGAGGGAAGGCGGGGAGAGGAGTTGGGGCAGCAGGGATGGGCATGGGGCAGGAAGAGGGAGGATTTGCCCCGGCGCTCGGCAGATAGCGGACTGCCCGCAGCAAATGACGGCGGGGCTCCGCAGCGCCAGGCGCGGCCGGGCGCTCCCTGCTCTAGCAGCCCGCGGCTCGCCAAGGGCCGAGCAGGGTCCGGCCGGGAGCGGAGAGACCGGGAGCCTCTCCAATTAATCTCTGCCTCTGCTCGCCCAGTCCTTCCCTGCGAGTCGCCTTCCTGCCCTCCAACGTGACTCTGTCACTGCAGGATCTGCCTTCCTCTGCAGAGGTGCGGGCTGGAGCTGCTGAAGTGCAAGAAGGGCACCGGGAGTGGGGGAATTAAAGAGAGGGGGAAGGAGGGAAACCTGCAGCTCCCTCCTCCCCGGCAAGCAGAAACAGATGCTGTCCGGGCATCTGAGTTCACATACTTTCGAGTCAGCTCCCAAAAAAGGCTCCCCCTGACCAACAAAGGGATTTAGATAAGGAGCTGAAATGACTCAGTACAGCAAGAAGGGAAATGGGACAGGTCTGCCTTCAGGCCCTGAGCCTTGTCTGTGTCATCGCCCCCTTCACCCCACAAACGCTTTTCTGGTCCAGTTTTCAATACACACATATGCCAGCTCATTAGAGCAGTTCCTTGCACTTACTTCGCATTTTATCCCAGAAATTCAGATTTCTTTTCAGGACTGGGTATGCCCACCAGCATACCCAGGGAGGCAAAATTAACTCTCCTAAGGCTTCACTGACCCCTCTTACTCTGTGCCAAATGTAGCTGTATGGGTCTGGGTTAAAAAATGAACAAACAAGATATTACAGCTTATCACTAAAAATCAGGCCAAAGACAAGGAAAGTAGTTTTGGTTTGGAGGAAAACTGGCCAGGAAACAGGGCAAAGGACACCCTTAACCCACCTCTCTTCAAAAGCCTCAGTTCTGCACTCTCACGGGGCAGAGGAAGCGCTCTGCAAACTGACCACCTCATTCACTTGAGAGTAATTTTTCAGAGAAATCAAGCCTCTGTCTGAGATCTGACCACTGCCAAAATCAACTCAGGTTCTGTTGGTATGGTGACTTTTTTTTTCCTTTAGAAATGTTGGATGTTACCACTTCACACGTATGAAAAACACCAAGAGACCTGCTGAGGGACCTTGCACAATTATAGCTCCGATTGTGCAGTTTATCACGGCAATTATCATAATTATCCCCGTTTTACAGCTTGATGCCTGACGGGTTGAAGGGAAAGTGATTTGCAGAATGTGTCATAGAGATGTCTGGCCTGTCATCTCCCTGCCTTCTGCTCCCACTCGCAGGCTAAGGAGGAAAACTCAGCTCTCACCTCCAGACCAGTGGTTGTTCTCAGGAACCCTCAGTCCTCATGAAACACTTAGAACTTCCTTGCATTTATTCTGATCTTCTCACAGCACCTTGATGTTGAGTCAGAGCATGGGATCCCTCCCCGCACCGGCGTGCCGCCAAAGCCATCGCGTGCCACAGCGCATCCTGCCTGCCTGCCAAGGGCTGCACTTCACACAGCTCGCACAGACATCAGGACGCTCAGACCTGCATGCCTTGCCAGCCCTTCCTCCCACTGTCTGGGTGGCTGGAAGATGAAGCTCTGTCCTAGCCCCTCAGCGGGGGGACAGAGAGACTGTCCTGCACTCGACAGCCCTTTCCCACACGGCTGAGTCCCCACACAGGACCAGCGGTGAGAGAACAGGTTCACCATGGCAAATAACCAGACCAAGTTCTTTGAAGTCCTGAACTCCCCTCTGCAGACCCCTCCCTTCCTCCCTTCCTCAGCTAAACAAGATGTTTAATCTCACTGTGCTGGTCTCCTCCACTGCTCTACATCAGATGGAGGTCGCATCTCTAACAGGGTCTGTGTCCACCTGTACTTTTGTCTGGTGACCCCATACGTCACACTCCTGCCCCATATCCATTGCCCTCCCTCATCTTAGATATGGTTTCTCTTCTCCTCTCTTGCAAGTCTATCCAAACAGAATATCTTCAGAAGAGGATGTCTTCATTTTAAAATAAATAAATAAATAAATAAATTCAATAAATAAAATCACCTGCATGAGCAAAGCTTTTTCATGCCACCAGTGAGGAAGTTCTGGCCCCAGAACCCTGTGCAGCATGGACCCCCTCCCCTTCCTTGTACACCCCTGCTCCAAGGCTCACAGTCCCAGAGCATGGGCACTCAGCAGCACTGCTGGGTCAGCACGTCACCCTCACCCCGTGGTGTTTATTACAGGTCAGCAGGCATTTTCAGCTGGAAGCACCATTTCTTGGTGCCATCTTTGGAAGCTATGGTGGTGGGTCCTGCTGGCTGATGAACACTGCAGAAATTAGGTGCTGCCATCTCATTTTGGTTTGGGGTTTGTGGTCTGCTGCCCTTATCCCAGCCAGGACCCTGGACCCTGAGCGCCCAGCACCAGGTTGCAGGACCCAGCAGCAGCCATCACCACCATGGTACCCTCGTGGGGAAATCAGAGAGACTGCCACCCCCATGACAAGAAAAAATATTATTTGAAGTACAAGTACAGGGAAGAGAAGCTAGAAACAAAACAGGGAACATTCCCACTTTATTCATAGAAGCTCTTTCAGATGCTGTAGGTTAGCTGTCCAGCTCCTTGTTCCCATGGAGGGAAGAGAGCTGGAGAAAAGAAATGGCATGGCAAGCTGGGTGAAAAAGGTGTGTGCTGCAGTGAGAGAAAGAAACCATGAGGGGCTCCAGAAGAGCTCTTGCCAGGCAGGCTGGGCTACAGGGGTGGCTCTTCCCGTGCCAGGATAAGGTTCAGCAAGAGGACAGAGGGGAGGTTGCTACAGGAGTGCCCAGGGAGCCTGTGGCCAAGAGGAGAGGAAGAAGGAGGAGGAGGAGGAGAAGGTCAGGCAAGGTGAGCGGGAGCCAAACAAGGGAGGCTTTACAAATAAAGCACTTCATATCGAAGCCTGAAATCAGTGCTGAGCCAAGGGATTTTTCTGAGGGAAAGGGGCGATGTTCTCCAGAGAGGAAAAAATACGAAATCTGGATTTGCGCAACCCAGGAGGCAGGGCTCTGAACTTGCTTGAGTGAGCAGGGCTAAGGCGTGAGCCAGTGTCCCTCCTGTGAAAACTTCCACAGACAAATTCAGGCAAACCTGCAGAGGAAAAATTCTCAGGCAAGTATAGAAATCAAAACAGAATTCAGGGTTGAAACAGCTGCAAAAGAAGGAGGAAATCCTCTCCCTCCTAAAAAGAATAATAGAAAAAGAAAAAAGTGAATGCAGAATAGGAGCAACACCAAGCCAAACCAGGGTTCTCACAGCAGCTATCTCTCCATAGAGATTCCTTCCTCATCTCTGCCAACATATGCAGAGTGTGATGGCCAATGGCCCCACAGTGCCACAGCCGAAGTCCAAAAGCCATGACAATGACTTTAATTCCTTCCCTTTGAACCTGCAAATATAGGTCAGGATTTTAAGTCAGTTGCAAAGGCCTCCCTGTCAGCGAGGGCTGCAGGTTCACGCAGGAAGGGGCACCTTCCCACCCCGCTTCACTGCTGATCTGCCGTGCCTCACCCGCCCTGCAGCTTGAGAACGGATGTGGTGAGCCAGCCTCGTGTGTGAATGAACATAGCATGGATAATGACTTTACAGTTCTTTACAGTTCTCTCTGTTCTCACAGACAAGGTATGGGTGACACCAGGAGCACTCCGAGAGCCTGAGGAAGGAGCTTTGGCCATTAGGTCTAAATATTTCTTCCCCTTCCACTAGGAGCTGGGGGCTGTGGCTGAGGTGCTGCTCAGGCTATTTCTGGGCACCCATCTCTCCCCTCCCTGCTGCGTTTCCTTCATTGTGTTTGAGCTCTTTCCTATCTGTGGCCTTTAAATCTCCACCGATCTGCCAGGCGCCACTCAGCACAGAAGAGGGGGGGAGGCAGACTCAGAGAGGGGGAGATCTGAACCCCTAAAAATAGCCCTGCCGAGTACGTCTGTTTTCCTGACACAGACAGTTCATTGTTAGACTCTGACACGCCAGTTCACCCTCCCTCCCCACCCCTCAGCATACTCTCTTTCCTCTCCTGCCCCTCTCCACAGCAGTTTCCTGTCTACTCCCATCTCTGTGGCCAAAGCTGGAGTGTATTGTGAAGCCGAAGGCTGGTGTGGAGTCTTTTGTTTCTCTGAGTACATTTTGGACCACAGACTATGGGGTTGATCCTTGTCACAGGGCACCTACCACTCTTGGTTCCTTATTTCACCCATTCCCAGCCACACAAGCCCTGTCTCCTCAGCTCCCACCTCCCTTTTTGCCTTCCACCCTCTTGACCCTGACATACCTTGTTCTGTGTGTCTCTCTGCCCTATGCAACTGTGTTGTCAGCCACTTTGCAGATCCCAGCGCCTCAGGAACAAATGAAGGAGGCACCCCATACATGCTACCAAGTCTCCTTGCTGTTGCCTGCCTGCCCATGACATGACAGTGTAACCAGGGGCAGGTTTTGTAGTGGATTTGGCAGTGCTGGATTAACAGTTGGACTCAACAATCCTAAAGGTCTTTTCCAACCTACATGGTTCTAAGTACTCCAATATAACATGATAATTCAGTACTGACCATACAGAGCACAACTACAAAACATGCCACTAATGTTTTTAGCCAGATTGCCTTCTCTCACTGTTCACAGTCCTTTCAGAGATGTCTTGGATACAGAAAACAGGATGAGGAACATATCTTCATTCCCTAACTCAGAGCACAAACTTGTTTGAACCATGACGTTTGCCTAATTCTGTGTTTGTCCAGCATCTAGCACAGAGGATCTCTAATTCTTGATTGGGGACTCCAACTGTTTGTTATTTAAACAACGTGAAGACCATTATAGAAAGGGTCTATGTCTCCCTGTGTAAAATTCTATTGACAGCTCAGTAATATTTGACAGTACTGTAAAACAAACATTCAGAGAAAAGAAATCTATCAGACAAGCCACACAGCTAGCAAAAGCTTCCTTCATCTCAGAGGCATGGTCTGAACTTCCTCCTAGCATCTTACCAGCAGGGTGACCCATTTGGTGAGGCAGGAAGACCACAAAACTTCCACGATGGAGACATTCCAAAGTCACACAGGCCTTTTTGGGAGCATCCTGCCAGCAAATTTTTGAATAACTTTGAAGAGACAGCTGGCAACTTTATGCTGAGTACAAGCAAGGTAGTGTGTCACAGAGGGTGATTCCTTTAACACATTGCCTCACTGCAAATATCAACCATAAGGATTCCCACCAAACCAGGAAATGTTTTTGCTGCTTTTTTTTCCGCCTGATCAGCTAATCAAAGAGGCCCACAGAAATTAAAAAACTTGCTTAAAACTGCATTTTGACTCCATAGCACAGCAAAAACCCAATCAGCTACACCTGTGAACATGGGGAATGTCTTAACCATAAGGCCATTCCTTCTCATGTCTTAACAGTCCGTAAATACAAGTGATAATCAGAATTTTCAAGCACAGATGGAGTCCCTAGGAGCTGAGAAAACTGAATTGGGGAAGCAAATCCTGAGGAGATCTATCTAACTATCCCTTCAGACACCCCTTGCTTTGTCACTATGTGGCAGCTTTACTACCACAGCCTGAGATAGGAGAGTTTCAAGTATGAATCTCTTCCTCCACATTTGCAACTCACTGGTTTTGTGGCAGTTTCCCCAGCCCTTTAACCTTTAAACACTGTCCTAACAGTAATGAAAAATCTGTTGAGCCAGAGGCCTATAATAAAATTTTAAAAACCATTTTGTCTCTCCTGTCCTCAGTTCTGCCAAACAACAGCATTGGTAGCACTCTGTAAAAAACCCCAGGTGCATAATTTCTGATTAGCCCAGCTCACCACCACGCAGAGGACACTGAAACCAACACCCACTTTACTGCCTGTATTTCCACTTTCAGATGTACCTCTCTTATCATCCATTCTGCTAATCATGTTGCCACAGGATAAGGAAGTTGGGGGTTAACATGACTGCATAAAAACAGCAGTCTTGCATTATTTTAATAGTGATTCAAGGCTAAGGGCTGAGAATTAATCTCGATTGTAAGGACTAAGCTGGGAGGGGGAAAAGAAGTAGGTTTAGGGGTTCACTCCAGCAATCATCCATTTTGGTCCCTTTCTGTAGAAGATAAGGGCTGTTTCATAATAATCTTTTTGCTGTTCTTGTTGTTGGAAATAAAAACGCCAACAAATAGCTCAGGGGAGGCTTACTATTTTAGGGATAAAAGCTAGCCTGTTACATGCTATTTTTAAAAGTCGCTTAAAACCTGACTTCTTTTATTCTGAGGTCTTCTCTTGATGACTTGCATGAATCATCTTTTGTATGAGAGACTTATATCTTGTTTTAGCACAAGCTTTCAACTAAGATTCCTTCTATTGTGCCTGAACATCCAGCACAAGGATGAGTTCCTATGAAGAATCACCAGCTATGATGGTGGCCTTCAGCTAGGACAGTCTGCTGCTTCACACTTTCTCTCTGTCTCTAAGAGGGCAAAGCGTGATTTGGTGGCAGGAGCGGGGAAGAGAGGAAATACAAGTTTGCAAAAGCCGCACGTTCTCTTTGCAGACACCTCTAACGAGGGCTGGCAGCTGTGAGGGGTAGAGAGTGCTGGCAGCTGCATCAGGCAAGGCCAGGTGTTCCTGCATGTGGCAGGCTCTGGCACATTTGTTGTTTCTTATTTCTGCTTGCTGAGCTACATCCCTGTAGGAAATGCTCTGGTGGGTCTGCACAAATGATCTCCTATTGTCTTCCCTGCAAGGCTGATCATATTCCCTCTTCCTTCATGGTTTTTCTTCCTCTTCCTTCATGTTTTTTCTTCCTGCCTGTCCTTCCTCACACCACATCTCCCTTCATGGTCAGGCATGCCCCTAGGTTAAGTGGAAAAACAACTTGCTTTTCTACTGTGCTCTCAAATGCTGAAGGTACTGAGCAGGAAAATCAGCTCTGTGGGGAGATTCCTTCTGCCTGAGTGTCCCCTCGCTCAGGATGTGTAAAATTAAATCCCCTCATATACTGCCTCAGGAAAAGCCACGTTTCTCCTTTAACATTTCCTTACCTGTGCCCTGGCTGTTCTAGCGGGGTGTATTTTCTGTGGGTATATGCCAAGTTAAAGAGGATGTTTTTAAACTTCTTTAGCACACTTGTTTTCTCTTTTCCTTTGCTTTCAGAAATGTCACCAGCTCTGCAGTGCTGTCAGCAAAATTATTTCGTTTGAATCCTACTGAGTCTCAACACCTCCAAGCAAAGGTGGCACAAAGTTCTCTTCTTTCCATCACAGGTTGAAAGGGCTTGGCTTGCCTTCATTCTGACACCTCATTGCCTAAATCTGTAGCTCACATTATTTCCTGACTCGTGCTGAAGTTAGACTGTGTGTAAACTATAGCAGAAACTACTCAGAAAACTTCAGGCTAAAACTGGTTTTATTCTCTTTGTGCTTTGCAATTACTTACTCAGCTTAACAGGCTGCTTTCAACTTTTGTGGCTAGTGCAGCATTGTTGTAGCTGGCCAAGAGGACCGCGTCATCTAGAGAGCCCTCTCCTGTGTAACTGGGGTGCCTACAGCAGAACTGGTGTCTTTTCTTTTTTTTTGTCATCTTTAGAGTAAGCTTTGGCTAGGAAGCCTGGCTCCCTAATGCTGCCCTGCTATATTTAGACCCTCTTCTGGTGTGCCCACCCAGTGCTGTTCCCCTTGTTTGTTTCCTACCAAACAATGAGACCTGAAAGAATTGCTTGGAAAGGGGCCAAGGCTTTTGCAAATGAAACTGTCAGGCGGCCAAGCTTTGCAATGGGCCCCTTGTAACATACTGTACTGAGAAATGGGAAGCAATTGTGCCTCTTCACCCCAACCTCCACCATGGGCTTTTTCCCCTTGCTAAGAGCTCTGCGCTGTGGCCCTGCCACAGGGACTGTCTTTGAGGAGGTGTCAGAAGACACGGGGGAAATGCCAAGAGAGAGCAAATCAGGATGGCAAGGAGCAATGTAAGATCTGCTCAGTGTTCTCCCTCACCCCTAATCCTGTATTCCTGCCAGAGCGCATTTTAGCAGCAGGTTGTTCCTGGAAAGCTTTTGCTATCTTTGCCCTGATTGTAGTAGGAGCTGCTCATGTACATATTGGGTTACAGGTGTGGTCAGATGCCCTTCTCCCTCACCCCATTGTTCTTTTCTGTGCTCTTGTGGTGTTTGGCCACCATTCTCTGCTACAGCAGCACTGGAAGGGGAGAGAAAAAGCAGCCCTAGCCCTACTGGTGTGCAGAGCAAGAGCAAGATTACTTCTGCTTATTTTAAACAAATGGAGCCAAAGTAAAAAACAGAGAGGGGGAGAAACAAACAAGCAAACAGACAAACAAAAAAGTCATATAGGGAGAAGAGAGAATGAAAGTATTTTTTAAGACTGAGAGGACTGCCTAATCCACAGCACCCTAAATGATGAGAGCCTGGAAATCACAGATTTGCATCCAAAATGGATTTGTTCCATTACCTTAAGCTACAACTTTGCTGCTTCTTTTGGCCCTCTGAGACAAAATATCTCTAGCCAGAAAAGGACATGTGTATCCCTGAGGGAGATTCCAGGAACATCCTTCAGCTGGATCAGGTTTGGGGCTTCCTTTAAACCCATAAGCACTAGAGAGGTTTTCTTGGAAAAAATAAAAAAAAGAAAAACAACATTCCCAGCTGTGTAAGAAAGGTGCTGAGTACCAGAATGATAGCAAAATTTACAGAGAGAAAAAGACCAGGTAGAAAAGTATCTGCCTAAACCACACAGCAGACACCTGCTAGTGCTGTCTGAGAAGAGGGGTATAAATCTCTTGTGAGGAGGAGGGCAGGAGTGCATGCGACCCCAGTGCCAGTGTCATATTCTCAGTACATTGATCACCTCATACACACAGTTCTCTGGCAAATTTAAGAGATGCTGGGACAAATCCAATGGTTTGAGTTATATAACATCTTTTCGTAACAATACCAAGTATTTCCAACTTGAAAATGGGACCAACTTTTAAGAACAGCTTAGGAGAATGCATGCTGTCAGGAAAAATGCAGCTGGGGCAAAAAATAAGTAGATAATAATATTTTGAGACCGTGGACACACAACACTGATTCATGGGCTTTGTGGGAGAGCAGTCTCATGGAGAAGCTGTGTATGAATGGAGGGTACAGGGAACTACTCAAGTGCTACAATTCATGTTTTACAGGTAAATCAGTAAAAGGGAGAAATTAATGCATCAAGGAGAGAAATGCATTTCCGACTGACCCCTAGCAGACAGGGTCTATAGGATACAGCATGCAAGACCCTACAGTGTTGCACTTCAACATATCACAGAAGATAATTTGAGTAACTCAAAGGCCTCCAATAAAACTGGGTCCATTGGGAATTGCCTTTGTCATAGGAGATAAGAGAATTCTTAGAAAACCCAGTATATGTTGGTTTTCTGGATTGTAATGTTATTGTCACACAGCAACTGCTGTAAAGTCCCAGCTCCTGGTGTCAGGGGGTTTCTTGTAAGACTCTCAGATTTCAGGATAAACCACTACTGAAAAAACTACAGCAATCATTAGTGCATACAGAAATTTTAAAGATACAAGCCCAAAAACCTTGGAAAATTTTAGACATCAAGCTGAGAAAAATAGGCCTTTCTCTGTAGCAGCTCCTGATTTAATGCACACAGGCTGGACAAGAAATCTGTGATCTTGGTTTGTGTTGCAATAGAGAAGGAGGTTATTTCATACTTGCTGTTTATTGCAGAACACAGATCCACTGTGCTCAGTGACTAAAGATCATTTATGAAGCCTTAACAGTCAACAGGAAATTATATTTGCATTTTGCCAAATCACTTTATCATTATGCCATTTTGAAAAGACTGTTCATCTATTTCAGTGGTTGCTTAGGAGATGTGACAGGGGTTGGTCTGCAGCCACATCCTTTTCTGACTCTCCAAGACAGCGCTGCAGTCCCTTACCTATAAGAAAGCTACAGGGCAACCACTTGAATTACCAGGGAGATTTTGAGCTTGGGGTCCTTTTGTGACCTGTTGTGGCAGCAGGGTCAGGGGGAGGAAGTCCTGAACTCCAGCTGAATATGAAATGGAAAAGGTTGCCAGCAGGGAGAATCAGGAGAAGGTGGATTAATGACATCCTGAGAAGCTCAGGGATGGCAATGAAATGGCTGCTGAAGTGGTGCTAATTGTTTGAGGAACATGCAACAAAAAACCTGTGTTTGGTTATTGCAGAATGGGTCCTGTTCTGGGAGGAGCCTCTTGCAGAAACTTCTGTTTAGATGTGAAATGAGTAGGAGCAATGGGAGGACTGCTAGGGGTGCAATCATAGCTGGTTTGGGTTTTTTTTAATTGTGTTTTTAGCTTTTAAATTAAATGGACCTTCCTTTTAGAAAATGAAACTGTTTAAGAAATCAGAGGCAAATTTTGTATATTAAAGGTCTAATCTCACACCAGCAATGTGAGGTAAGTGACCAGTGAAAAAACTAGAAAAAACTAGCTGAAGTCCGAGAGCTCCTTTCCCTACAATTTGCAGACTTTTTCTGGAAGTTCTGGGAGGTTTTCATGGTACTTCATTATTTATTATTATTATTTTTCTTCAAGAACTACTGCTCTTATCAGCACTACAAGTTCATAGCATGATGGAAAACCAAGGAAGACTAGATTTTCTTCTTCTCACCCTCAGTTAGGGGTGAGGGAGAACACTGAGCACTTATGGTGAAGCCTCGCCATAAGTGAGGCTGGAAAGGCTGAGATCTATCAGCTCTAAAACCTTGTAAGACATATGAACCAAAAAGAAACAATTAAATTCACACCTACAGATATGATTTCTTTTCCTTTCAAAATCTGTTTTATCAGCTTCTATGTCCTGCACAACTACTGGGTAGCTCCATTATCAAATAAAAAGTGGAATTTAAATGCTGTCTTTCTGCATCTTAATTGAATTCCAATTTTTATCTAAAAATAGCTTGACACAAATCAAAGTAAAGAAAAAATTATCACATAAATAAGCAAAGCCATTCTCTATTTTCTAACATAAGTAAATGCAAATTGTGGATTTGAATAAAAGTGAGTGATTAGATTGTTCTATTTACATATTGCAGAGACCCCAGTCTAGCAAAAAATTACCAAATTTAGAGGAAGAGCTATATTGAGTTTCAAATCAGGATGTTTTAATTACCAGCTAACAGGAAGCAACATTTTTAGTTCAGTTTAGTTTTGTTTTCTGGTAATTTTTATGGAGTTTTAGAAATAACTACAAATATGAAGCATAATTAAAATAGATTACACCAATCATCATTTTTTTGCTATCTGGTATTTTTAAAGCACACCATCTCAAACAGACATAATCATATATCAGTCATGTGGAAACTACAAATGCTTTTCTAAGATACCCCAATTTGTGCCAACTCACAGTTGTCTCCCTTTTAAACTATCTAGGCTACCCACAAATTATTTTGAGCTACATCATCTCTTTTCAGGTTAACCTTTGCAATAAGTAACATGATTTCTCACGTGTTTGCTGGCTTTTTTCATTCTTTATGGCCAGAGAAGAAGTAGATAGCAGTGGAGACCCCCAACACTCAGGATGTGCTTAGCAGCCTCCAAACAAAAGGGAAAAAAAATTACAAAACACTGTTTTTTCTGCTCACTCTAGGCTAACACTAGCTCCAGCTTATTACAGGCATGTGAAACCACAGCCCCTCGATACCTGAGGGTTATGAATGCTTTTTGAACTCACTGTGAAATGCCACAGCACCTGAGCCCAGCTCTTGCATCAGGGCTAGTTAGGCGCCACATTTCTAGGGGACCTTGGAGTCTCTGTCACCCCTATGAGTCGTCCTGCTCTGCCCTTTCCGGGTACAATGTTTCCCGTAGTTCAGCTTTTCGTGCCGTCCTTGGGTTCCCAGAGCCCGTTTGGAGATTGCAGAACAATAGCAATTGCTGAAAATATGAAATGAGAGAAAAGAAAACATCTTAGTAAAACACTCACACACTGGGAGTAGGATATAAAAATAAGATGTGACAGCTCAGCTCTGGGGCCCCAGGATCTATAGGTTGTGGATAAAAATGGCTTCTATTTTTCTTCTAGAGCCTTACCTCTTGTTGTGCTTCTGAAAAATGCCAATAAGGAGACAGATCCTTTTTGTCATCTCTCCTAGGAAGTACATTCTTCCTGTGCCAATACTATCATACCTTCTATTACCATAAAGCATTCTGGATCCTTCTCCCTCCTTTTATTTGGCTTCTAATCTCAGTGAATAATTTTGCCATTAATTGTTTATTCAGCAAATCTCACTTCTTTTTCTACTTTTGGAGTATCCCAGAGCAGATTGAAATTTCCTCAGTTTCTTTATTATCTTAGGCTATCTGGCAAGTTTTCTGCAGTTTCTTTCTCTTGTCCATGGATTGACTGTGAACTTTGACTAGTTGTCGTTTCAGGCATTTGGGCCAGCTGTGACGAGTGAGACCACATGACCTGAGAAAAATCAAGAGCACAGTCTCATGCTAATGTTTGATTGTAAAAAGATCATCATTTTTAATTCAGATGCTGTTAACTTTTACACCTGTATCCTTCACTTAAGGAAGATGTTGAAGGGAGAAAGATTTAAGTGTAAGACTGCGTGCCATCGAAGGGGAATAATTTTTTTATTATATTCAGAACAGAATATAGCCTCAGATACAAAATTCAGAGAGAGCAATGATGACAGAGAAATTACGTTGTCAAGCTGCCAAAAGCCACTTCATTTCATTGCTATCCTGGGGCACCCTCGTGTTCTCCATGTCCCCATCCCTGCCCCAATAATCTGCTGTGTGGTTGCTGGAGGCAACTCTTAAGGCAAGTGGAGCAGGTAGTGACACAGGGATAACCCCAAAATGATCCTTCTTTTAAATGCCGTGTGGGTGTGGGTTGCCACAGTAAGGAAATCCCATGAAAGGGTGTCCCGGTGTTGGTGTAGTAGGAAGGAGGGCTCTTTGAAGGGAAGTGCTTCTCTTGGCTGGCCTTGCTGTGGTGTGCTGGCCACACCTTGCTCTGATGAGAGCTGTGGTGCAAAGCTCCGGCTTGCTGCTCGCTCCTGTCATCCCTGAGCTCCTTTGTTTACCTTCTGAGTGAGGGAAGGAGAGGCAGGGGGTGAAGAGGAAAAGCGACATGGTTTCTTTGGACAGTCACTGTCCAAGAGCCAGAGCACTTTGTGGAAAAAGAGGAAAACAAGAGAGCTCCACCCTTTTACCACTGAAACGTCTCAACCACATCCCAAACCTCGGCTAGCTAGAGATTCCTTCCTCACACTGAGAAACAGAAAAGGAGCCAGGAGAAGTGGGATGTACAGGGACCCAGAGATATTTTTAAACATGCTGGAGGTCTGATTGCATAGTTTTGGCCTGGTTTTGTTGGCACAAGTCCCTTTCTTTACTGGTTTGGATAGAGCACGCTTGCTGAGGAGGCCCTCCTCATGTGTCAAGATGAAATTTTCTGGCTGGAGAGACAGTTTTGGGGAAGGGTAACCAGGCCCAGCAGCTTCCTTAACCATGCTCGTTCTGCAGCCTCTTTTGTCTAGGAGACCCTCCTCTCAGACACGTAACAAAGCAGGACTGCCAAAGAGGACCTGCTGTGGGCCTTGACACAATGTCTTCAGATGAGGACTTCGGGCCCAGACAGGCTCTCCTTCCCACACAGCTCTTCGGCTGTCCCACAGCCAGAGCCTCCATTCCCTGTGTGGGAGGCAGGCAGCCACCATGCCAGGCTGAACCAGACCCTCTGTCCTTACAGAGCTGTGCCTCAGGGCCTCTTACCAACTTGGCAGCCACAAAAGAGGAGCACAGGAGGAGGGAATTGAGGAGGAACCAGTTAGGGACATGAGCCATGACTAAACTTTGCGTGCAAGTGTATGTGGAAAATGGACAGGGAAAGAACTGAGGCTGTACTCAGGGGGATAACTTGGGTGCCTTATGCCTTTCAGAAGTGTAAGACATCACTACTAAATGAGAAGCTCAAAGCCAGATGATGAAATCCTCCTGACCAGGCTGTGGAGGAAGGCTCTGCACCCAGTGTACTTGATCATTCTTGATCCAGTGGGGGATGATGACAAGGAACTGAAGGCAGGAGAGGCCCAGGCACTTCCCCACATATGGCTGATCTCAGCCCATGTCATGCTGTGGTGATGTGGTATGTTGTGGTGATGTGGGACATCCTGTGACACAACTTATGACAAAGCCAAGAAAGCTTAAAAGTGCTAAAGAAGAAAAGCTTCGCTGTGTTTATTTTTGGTAGAAACAGGAAGGATGCTGGTGAGGCTAAAAAGAGCCCAAGCCCTGTCCTTTCAGAAGCCTACACCTAACAAAATGTATTTTCCAACACAGGGTAAAGGCAAGAGCTCATCCTTTATGTAACAGCTTTCACAAGAAAGCATTCAGTTAGATGGGAATTTCTTCACCTCCTGTTAAGAAACAACCCTGTCTGGGTGGTAAATGAGCTGTCATTTAAACATGAAGGTAACAAAAAGAAGCACACGTGTGAGAAATCAAACTCATGGTAGGTGGGGGTTCAAACCTGTCCAGAGTAACAGCGCCATGGGCCTCTCCAGAGGAAGGAAGCACAGGACTTGTAGTTAACACCCTTCATTAGGGGTTTCAGTGTGCAGCTCATCTGCAAGGCAGCACCTCCATCAATTCCAGATTAAAATGCTTGAAGGAATAAGCTGTTCTTGTGGGTTTTGTTGCATGCAGGGGAATCCTTGATCCACATGCTGATCATGATTTTTGTGCCTTGAGTACAAATGCTGTCAGAGCTGCAATCCTAAGCTAAGGACTCCTCAGTTTTTCTTACTGATTTTGGTTTTAAAGCAACTAAAACTTGCCAAGAGGGAACAAAGGAATAATACAGCCTCACTTGCTGGTATGTTAACTTTTCCCCCTATGGACCTATATTAGTTTTTTCTTTCATAAACGGTACAAGCAGGTAGATTTCATTTTTGAACAAAATCTTACTTAGTAGCTGTTAGTAACACCTGATCCTGCCTGTCTGGGCAAAGTACCCATTTAGAAATCCCTGTGTCTGAAGTAACTAAAGCCCCTTAATTCAATCATTCGTCTACCATTTTCCTCTGAAATAAAATTAAAATCTGCTCTGACACGGTTGCTGCAGCCGGAGCAGCACGTAGGGCCCTCCATCACTTGACGCTGGAGGCACTTGTGGGATTTGGGACACAGTTTTGACATCTAGTGGTAACGTGTGGTATAATCCCAGAGCTCATACAGCGGGTGCAAGGGTCACAGTCCTGCATCAGGAGAGGTGAGGTGTATGCTGGTGTGCTGCACGTACAGCCACACATCAGTGTTATGTGTCTTCTTGTCCTGCACTCACTTTTGAACAAGGCAGAAAAACAGCTAAGAGTAGACCCAGGTCACATTTCATCCAGAAAAGAAACATCTTTTAAGATTTGTGCTTTGATCTCTTTGCTTATGATCCCTTAGTCCATTATGCAATAGCAGGAAGGTCTTACACAGGTCTTTACCTGTGTAAAGGTCTCTTTACTTTTACACAAGTAAAACAACAGAGGGTGTGCAAATAGTTAATTCTGAAGTCTGGCAGGAGGCTGATTTTAAATAAATTTGGGGTATTTCAGCTTCAGGTTTGATTGGTGCCATTAATGATTGCAACCAGGAGAGTCTTAGCTGTTCTGCTGCTAGGAACTGAATAATGATGCACTGATAGAAGCATCTTTATTAAAAGAAAACATAAGGAAGAGCAAAATTATTCAGGTGATTTCAGCAGCCTGAAGTAACACTCCTGGAGGGTTACAAAAAATTGAAACGTGCTTTATTTTTTTTACTTCTCCACATTTCCTGCAATCAGAATGGAAAAGTATCATAATCTCTTCAGAAACACAATTTTAGCCCAAACTATAGTCAAAAATCTCTCGGGGCAATTGCATGCTGTCAAAAGTTTGGCCAGTTTCTCAGCTTGGGCTGCAAGGAGCAGCTCCTTTGAGCTTGCAAAATCTGCTTCTTCCCACTGAAAACAACCTGTGCAGACAGTGGTCAGGAAAACTGTCTGCCTGGAAACATTAGATTAATATGTATACAGGGATTAGTAACAATTTACCAGAGATTACCATTTGACTTGCTGTGTATAGCTGCTGAAACAAAAAAAAAAAAACTTAATAGAAAATATATTATGTAAATACATTGTATATATTTAAACATATCTAAATATATATCTAAATGGATAAGAGTTCTGAAGCATTTTCTTTTCTCCTAACTGCAGTCAAGAGCTCCTCAGGGCAGGAATTATCTCTGTCTGCCAGGAGGGTGCCACAAACATTTGTGGCACAAAACAAACAGGGTAGTGCTTCTTCTAGAAAATAGGTACAACCACAGAAAGAGGAGAAAATCCAGCAGTAACAGGAGCTTGGCCAGTTCCATTTATAGTGCCTTCTAGTTGGTGGTGATTGTGAAAGAAAATTTTGTGCGTGATAAGCTTACACATGTGTAATGTGACAGAGGTTTAAAGGAAAATTATCAAAGAAGAACAGTGAAAGATCGTTCATAATCAAGATCCTGCTATCAATGTGAAAGTATGTAGAGTTCTTTTGAAGGGAGAGAGTGAAAAACAGAAGAAATATGGCCATTACTTCATAAAAGAGCTTGTAGCCTTCTCCTACATGTCCCATCTTTGCCATCAGCCTGTATGGCTGCATGTCCATCTCCAAGCCTGGGAACAGCCAGTGAAATCCTCATTGAGGACCACAGCATAGGAGTACAAACACAGAACAGCTCTAACATTTTTAAGCATTCTTTACAAAGTCTATAAATCTATGTTCACCCATTACAAGTACTCTTAACAAGTTTCCATTAATATGTTTTTCAAATAACACATGAATATTTTGGAGAGTGGCAGCTCAGGTGAACAGAGAAAAGCCTATATAGGAGAAAGTTGAAAAGATAATGGCCATGTCTTTGCTCTCCCAACACATAACAACTGAATCTTCTTATGTTGTTAGTATGATCTTGATAATGACAACCAGTGCTGCTCTTGCTTTGTATGATATTGTTCCCTTAAAAATTTGTGCATTTTGCTGTGACTGTACATTATGTTAAAAAAAAAAAAAAATTACAGGGAAAGTCCTTAGGGAAATTTATAAAATACTGGTGGGGATGGATGCTGCTGTCCCCAAGGTAAGAACTGTTGTGGTCTTGGTCTTCAAAACAGGAGGAAGAAATAGGATTTTTGTCCCTGTGTATGGCAGTTCTTCCTTTCCCTTTCTCCTCCCATTATGTCTCCTCTAACAGTTCTGCAGTCCTGTCAGCTGGAAGGTGAAATTCTGAAAACTCAGGTGAGTGCTGGTTTCTGCTGTGCAGAGCGGGGATCCTGGTCCTGGTGTTTTACACCAAAAAATCTCTCAGCCTTAAGGGCATGCTGTATTCCCTGCACAATATCAGCTTTCTGTTCTCTTGTTCCTCAGCACCTTGCTCTCTCTGCTCCCATTCCTGCACATTTAAACAAACAGCAGTTCATGTGCTGTGGAGAAATGGCTGAAAGAAGTCACATATCTCAGTGTATCAGCAGCTCTGATGCCCTTTTGCAGACACAACAGAGCAAGGATTTCTGCAATCTGTTTCTGGGTACTGTTCCTATTCATCAGGAATGACTCTTCCTGTTGCTGCCTCAGTCCCTCTGAGTCCACAGAAGCCATGCAAGGCACAGAGCCAGGGAGTACAGCAGCCAGTGACCACCACCCACTGTGCTTAGAGCGACGAGCAGGAGCCCAGTATCACCACAACTCCAACACAAACCAAACAGCCGGCATAGATCTGCCCGCGTACTCCTGGGCAACAGTTTCCTTCACAACCCAGCTCTCAGACACTGGCTCTTTGCAGCAGTGCAGCTCGGAGGCAGAGCCCACGCAGAGGCACTGGAGGAGCAGAGCTTTCTTTCCCTGCCCTCTGGCAGGTGCCCTCCTTACGCAACGCCTTTGCGGAGCCAGTGCCATTCTTGCGCTTAGCTGGGACCTGTGCCCGCCACGTGCCTGGCCATCCTTCCCCTGAGGTACATCCTGCATCCTCTAAACTGCAGCAGCTCCAGGGCTGGAGCTCAAAATATTTTCCCTGACAGATTTTCAAAGGAGATGTCAGGGGAGGATTTGTCTCCCCCAGCTGTGCAATGCCTACGTCAGACCTTGACATCTACAATATCTCTTTTTATAATCAGCCACAACTAACAGGCACTTGAAGGGCATGGTTCATTTCTTTTTGCTGACTATAAAGGAGGTCCACAATGATGAGCCTAGATGCAAACATCTGCATTCAATCAAGGGAGGGAGATGAATTCCATTCCAGCGCCCAAAATTTTTGGAAGCTCTAAACATTTAACCCCATTGCTTAACATTCAGAAATTATTTCGCATTTTTTAGGCTGGAAGCATTTCTCTCTTTATTCTGGCAAGCTCAGTCTTTCTCTTCTTGCACGCTTTGAAAAAAAGGAAAATCTTGGCATCACCTCAGACTAAAATGGTGGATGCTAGTTAATTGTCTAACAAAATTGATTGATTAATTTTTTATCTATCTATTTATAAAACTCTCTTAACACTATGAAGTGCTATAGAAATGCCATGTTGTTGTCAATAATTAATGAAGTAACATCTGGTGGGCACAAAGATGGATCACTGTCCCACAAATAAGGGTACACTGTGTTAACTTAAACACTATTTTTAGGTAAGTGAAGCTCATTACAAGCCTCCACAGAACAGTTTTGCCTAAAGAATGGTTCTTAGCTCAGAGCTTTTATTGTTGTTCTTGCTGCAGCTCAAATAAAATAGTAGCCCAACACTTTGTTTCCATCAGGATTATTATAAATATTCTTCCCACTTTCTCCATTCTGCTCAATTTCTGGAGCCACTCCAGCAACTGGGATACCTGGTCTCCTGCCAATGCTCCATCGAGCAGCTGTCCTGTGAGTCTCTCCAGTACCCTCCCCAAGAGTAACTTCTGTGAGTGTGTGTGTGTGATGCTAATGAGATGCATGTGCCTTCGTTTGATAAGTTCAGAGAAATGTGTTGTGCATTTGGGTTCCCACCGATCCCTCCTTTTCAAGGCTGCAGGAAGTAAATCAGTCATGTTTTAAATGATCCCACGCTCCAGCTGCTGCAGATTTGCAAATTGTTAATGAATGCTGCTCACAGCGTTATCTGCTTGTGGCCATATGGCTCTGTGGGGAGAAACTTCCATCCCAAAGTATTCTGTGCACCTTTCTGCCTTTCTGGCAGCACCGCTGGAAGGTGACCGTCACCTGGGCTGGAGGGTGACAAAACAAATCTTCTTCAGTAGCCAGTGCATTTCAAGCAGGCCTGAGGGACAATTTCATTTTTATGGCTTTTACACAGGCCACTGGGGCAAATTTTGCTTTCTGTTCCAGTGTAGAGCAGATCTTAAAAGCCTTGACTCCTAATGATGTGTGGACAGCATCCTGCTTGGCATTATAATGCATGAAATTAATCCTTTTTGATGCTGCATTCTGACTTGGAAACTCTCTGATTCTCTTTTCAAGGCTCAGCAACCTTTGGAACAAATGCCCATTCCTTATCCCTGCATTCCAGTTTCAGAATTCTATCCCCCTGTGTGTGACTAGTAGGAGGCTTTATCATATTGAATGTAGACTAGTAAAAAAATATGGGTTAAAAGGGACCTCAAACATTCATTTTACCAATCTTCTGCCCAAAAGAGAATTACCTGTATCTGGGCCATTCCTAGCAGATACTTATCTCATGTTACCATGATGGAAACTCACCCATCCAAGACAATCTACTTCAGTGCATCTGTAGACTTAAATTCCTCTTGCTGCAGTTCATTACATTTCCTTTCCCCAGCAAAAATATGAAGAAAAAATAATCCCATACTTTTTGCAGTGGCCTTTTCTGTGTTGAAGACTGCATCACATCCTCCTCCTCCTCAAGCAATGTCATTTTCTCTAGCTTAGGCAGTACTCTCTGTCTTTTCTCACACATCTTGTTTTCTCGACCACTGACCTTTGTTGGCACCCTCCTCCCAGACTCTGCCCAGCTGATGCACAAACATTTTGAAGTGTGATGCCAGCTGTCTGAATGAGATCATACCAATCACCAGAGCTGAAGGATTGCTACCCAGGCTCTTCACAGGAGTCTAGCCATACATCTTAGTATGGTCTTACACATTTTCACAACAGTGTGACATTGATGATTCACAGCCTTATTTTGATCTGGTGGAAACCCTTCCCACCCACCCTTTTCTCAAACCCCTCTGCACAGGACTGTTACATAGATAGCAACAAACAGTTGCTTTTCAGTATCTAAGGGACTTGCTTCTCTTTGAATGTTGCTGATTTTCCCCTGGGAGAGATAAAAAATCCACTGTAGCTCCCAGATATACCTTAGAGGACCAATCTCTGAATCATTAAAATGATTACACCAATTTACAAAGCTAATTAAAAATAGACTTCTCCCCGTGTGAGGTCCTTTTAACCCCTATATGAAGCTTTCAGCCTATTTTGGTTGGCACCAGCTGGGCCTTGGCCCTCTCTGGCAGGAGGATGGAGCTCACTACAGCAATGGGAAGGTCGAGAAGGGTTTGGCTTGAACTGCAGCACCCCATGAGTAGGAAAGAGAGTTTTGCCACCTCTTCTATGTAAGAGAATACTCTTACAGTTTAGAGGGAGCACTTATATGCACTTTGAAGAGCCCTTTGTTAGAAAACCAAGGGCATGGTTAGCATATTTTCTTTTGTTGATTCCTCATGCAGTGGAGAGCTGCAAAGTCCCTTTGACATTTCATGGCAAGGAAATGGCCCCTTTAAGTTCCAAAGGCTTCAGAGCAGGTCAACAACAACAGACAGGGATGATTAAACTACAGACCAGCAGAGGTGAGTTTGACACAACTGCTGATGTTTGGGTCAGCCAATGCCTGTTTTCTGTCCAGAGGATTTTCCTTTTGAACAGAGGAGGGTCCAGTCACACAGCTTGCTAGGCTGAAACAGGGAGACTGAGTTGAGAGAGGAACTCCTCAGTGGCCCAGGGGAGGCAGATAACTTCCTAAGGGGCTGCCTCACCATTTTGGTGCTGTTAGCGTGCATATGTGGCTGGAGGTGAGTGCTGAGAGGAAGATCCATAGCAAAAGCTGGCTTGTTCCTCTGTGAGGATGACGGGACAATGCTCTGCACAAAGCAATAGGTGGGTTACTCCTCATGGTAGCATCACCCCACCAAAAGCTTCCTACCTGCCTGTGGCCCCTTTCCTCTCCTCCTGCTGCCCAGCCAAGTTCTTTGACCTCCATGTTCCCCTCCCAGCAGAGAAGGAAACAGGCCTGCAGCAAAGATGAGGACAAGGCACAATTGTCAGCCTCTGCCACCCGTGTCAGGGTCAGGCCAGCTGACAGACAAGGCACCATTTGAGCTCAAGGCTTCGGCAGGCCAAACGAGCGGTGCTGGGATCGATCACGCACAGGCCTGCGGATATTCATCGTGGGTTGGAGGTGCTGTCCCCAGAGGATGGTGCTTCACACAAGGGGCATCCCTATCTCAGCCTCTGTAAGAGCTGCAGTTGGGGAGAAGACCTGAACTATTTGGAGAAACTTGTAGGAAACTTAATGCCCTAATATGTTTTTTAAAAAATGCCATCTTTTTTTCTCAACAGAAAATCTCTAACTCTTTTAAAATGAAGCTGGTTGCTGATCTAATTCCAAATGCTCTCTGCTTGACTTGAAAGTGATTTCAGCAATGCTTTGATCTACACCCAAAAGCCACTGGGAATAGTACCAACTGCTCAAATAGGCCAAAGCCAAGAAAGGAAAGGATCCCTACACTTAAAATTAAAAAAAGAGCATCCTGGTTCTTAGGCCTCCACCAGATCCACCCTGCACCCAGGGAAGCTCACAGGCTCTTAGGAATGCTTCTGTTCAAAAACAGTACTACCCTCTGGAAGGTCATGTGCTTTTGGGAATGATTTTCTTTCTAGATCACTCTATCCAGCCTTCTAATTACAGCTGGCTAGATTATTTTTACAAATAAATTATCCAACTAATTCAAGCCTTTATCCAGCTCATGAATCATTAGCAAACAGACTTCGCTTTTTGTTGCTCTTGGTAATTATTTCATGAGTGGCTCATGCAAATAGACTTCATTCAGTGGGGGGTGTCTGCAGTTTGCTCCCTTCTCCCATTCAGGCCGTGTAAGTGGCTCCCTCGCTGATGTGCTGTGCTTTACAGCTCTTGAACTACATGTCAGAATGCTTTTAATTACAAGATTTCTGCTTCCTAATGCAAACCCCCCCCGCCACAGCTGTGTCCCAAACGTACATGTCAGACAGAACCCCACTCAGACCCGTCCTCATGAATAAGAAACAAAAGACAGTGGGGGAGGAGTGGAGATGAGCAGCTGTGCAGAATCTGAATAAATATTCACTGATTCCCTTTCTGCAGCATCTGCTGTCTAAGTCTCCTCCTCATGTGCAAATAACACATGAAGTGTGTGCGGGGAGAGCTCAGAGACAGTGGTATGCTGCATTTTTCTAGGGACTGGCCCAAAGAAGTTAACAAGTCCTCACCATGTCTCCAGGCAGAAATAAAGATCCTTCTGATTATTATAATCCTCATTGCTGCCTCATCTCCACACCTTGTGCTTCAGGCTCCCACTGCCCATCTCCTGGGGTCATGCAGCTTGGCATATCCAAAGGAGCCAGAGGAATAGCAGAAGTTTTCATGCTAGAGGAGCTCTGTTCATCATAGCACACTCTCCTAAAAAATGATCTCACAGACATGTTCCAAGATGTAGTAAAATAGCTGATGACACACCTCATGTTTTCATGTATATTTTGGAAAGAGATGACTTCCTGACTGTGATCCATTTAGACCTTGACACACAGCAATTGGCAGTGGTGGTTGTTTTCACCTACTGAGTTGTTGTGCAAACTCTGTTGTTTTGCACAGGCTAAACTATTCCTTCCCCATACCACCCCCGCTCCATTTCTCCCTAATATCCCTTGCTGTACTGCCTTGAATCTGTTCTGCTGAGTGATGTGTATCCTTTGTGTCTGTGTATTGCTGCCTGTATCCCAATGCAAAAAGAAAACACTTTCTACCCTTTACCCAAAACCAAAATTAAAAAAAAAAAAAAAAACAAACCACACACACACAAAAAAATACCACCACCAAAAAAACCCTTGGAATAATCAGTTCACACACAGCCCTAAGGCAATTGTTCACAAGATGCTATGAGCCAGCTCCCTGTGGTTCAGTGTTCACGTTTTCTGTTTAATGGTGCTCCCCTTTATTTACAACTTTTTATCTGCCATGCCTTGAAGGCTCTAACAGACCTGAACTGCCCTGGCTGGCTTACCTCTGCCCATTAGCCCAGACCTGATCTTCAATAAATCTCCTGGGTGATGTTGCCTGTGTACCTGTGCTCAGTGCTGTCCTGGTTTAATTATTTCTTTTTCTGGAGATATACTGGGTCCACCTTGTAGGAAGCCTGGTCTCGTTCCCCAGTGAGAACCTGGACTTTACTCATCACCTTGCCTTGCCTGGGGCTGTCAGTGGACTCTGCCTCAATCAGCACTTTGCCTGGTGCTGTGGGACTGTGCCTGGTCAATGAGAGCACCACCTGGGCTGTGATCACCTCTGTGATAATAATTCCTCCTGGTTGCTTTATGCCATGGACATCATACTCCAAGGAGTTGTCAGTTATTCACAGTGTTGCACCAGGAGCTCACAGAGTGGCAAAGATACATATATATCAAAATGCATACACATAAAAATGCGTGAAGCTTCTGACTTTGAAATAATATGAGTACCTCAAAACCCCTCCCTAAAAAATAACCATAGCCATAAGTGGCTACCTGTGGCTACCAATGGCTGCCTCTTGTGGACAATCCTCTCCTGCTTCTCTTGAGGAATGGTCAAGGTTAAAGCTGTCACCACAGTTGTCCCCCTTATACCCAAACTCATCAGAAGGGATGAAAAGTTGCTGGAGTCTGTCTTACATTTGGAGTATATTCCACTCTCCTGTGGAAGAGGGGGGATTTCAGCCTGAGCAGTTGTCAGGGTGACATCTTTCAGCAATGATAAACTTGACAAAGAGAGTGAAGGGCACTATTATAGACAATTAACCTGATTTCAGACTATATATAGCCCCTATATGCACTGCTGACATTCACAGTCAGATTCCTGCCATGATGTAGGGATTTCTATAGCACAGTAGCCTTAAGCTGGAGGTGGGAAAGTGTCGTGAGGAAGCAAGGTAGGAGCATGCTGTGCCAAGTTCATCAGTCCATAAAAAGCTATCACATGCAGTTATCTGTTTTAAGAGGCTATTGGGCTCTTTCTGCTTTGAGAGCATTTCATTTATTATCCTGGTTAGAATGAACTGCTAATACGTTCATCAAAGGCTTGCTTTTCTTTTTTCTTTTTTTTTTCCTGAACAAATACTGAGTTTTCAAAGGAAAAAATGCTCATGAGAAATGCTTGTTCCCTTAGAAATTTTAATTCTTTGGAATAAAAGAAGCACTTGATTCTTCTCTAATTTTTTGTTTGTTTAGGCTGAGGAAGGGGTAGTAAAACAAATATTTTTGTATTAGAAATTAAATAGGATAAAATTGCTTCATATGACTGATGAGAGATGGTCCACATGAAATGAAACAGAAATTATGATTCAGTGATCATATCTAAATGAAACAAAGTTGGGGGTGGAAGAAACTTTGAAAAATATTGAAAGCTATATATCTGTAAGGAGATGTCATGAGTAGAAAACAGGCACCATATTTTGCTATTCCTAAGGAAAGGTAAATGTGTTGGGGGAAAGTTGATGGTAGTTTATAGCTGCTGTTCATCAATTGTAGTCAGAGCTCTGGCTGTGAATTTCACAGCCACAGATTCCCTGTTGATATTCTTTTTCAAGACCTTTGGCTTCACTGAATGCAGAAGGTTTTTAAAGTGTTCATTGCAATGAGTGAAACTAATGGCAGGATTGGAGTCGGCTAAGAAAGCATGACAGATTGAAGAAGCTCTGTCATCAGAGCACTGATTTGGGACCCTGGCAACAGGATCACAGAGCAATTTAATTCAGATTGAAAGGGAGGACTTCAGGATATCATGTGGTCTGATCCCCCACTCTAAGCAGGGTCAGCTATGAGATCAGATTGAGTTGCTCAGGGCTTTGTCTATTCTGGTCTTGGAAACATACAAGGATGGGGACTGCACTTGACCCATCAAACTAATGGTTAGTGACCTGAACCTTATCATCCTGAACCATTTAATCTATTTTGTGCTTCTGTTTATCTCCTCATGTTCCCACCACAGCAGTATCTCTGGTCATAGCAGCAGAGTGTGATGCTAAAAGAGCTGGTTAGAGAGGAGCTATCTCTAACTCTGCTGCCTTGCTCTAGGATTTGGGTGCATTCACTGTCAAATATTCATATTCTTTGGTGATAAACATGAGCAAGATCAAATAACAGACTGAGAAGTTCTTCACGTTGCTTTGAAATGTGTCATGTCTAGCAAACTCTTAATCCAGAGGTATTTGCATGGAGCCCCAACTTCCTGGGACGTTATTTTTCACATCCCTGTCTGTTAAGCACCTGTGCTGCCTGCTGATAGGTAGGCTGACGTCAAACACATGTTAGCTAAAATTCAGAGGCACAACTGTTCTTAATCCCTGAGATACACTCAGAGTTAAAGATTTATACTTGGTACTTGCAAGTCCATACTAATGGCTCAGGGCTTGTTATAAGCACACAGGAAAGATCTTTACGTACAGGAGACCTGCTAACAAAAGTGGTGTCATGACTAAATAATAAAGTTCTGCAGATTTCTCATGTTCGTTTCTGTAGTCACGGCTCTAACAGAAACTGAGGTTGCTCTCCAGGACCGGATTAGTTCTACACCAATAATGATAACTTCAGCTGACTTTCAATGCCAAAAATAGAGTAAATTACTTGTCATTACTCACACAGCTGCCTGTTTTTATTAGGGCTAACTCCTGAACCATTTAGTGGACCATGCAGTGTGGCTGTGCATTGAGAATCTTCAGTATTAGACTCTGGAGAGGACAACAGACAGCAAGGTGGGTGCAAAGTCATCTTACTGCCTGTTTCATTACACAGTCTGTGAGACAGGGCTCCTGGTCAGTGAGGGTGCCTAGGAGACACTTGGTGATAATGACAACTGTTATGCTTTTCATTTATTTCTTGTCAATTGGTTCTAGCAGACAGCCTCAGCATGTAGCCCTACACTCTTTTATCTACGCTGGCATATGCCAAGATAGATGGAGTCAAAGTGCCTGTATGTCTACAGCCTTCATCCTTAAGTCCTTACAGGAACAGAAAAACCTAGGAGTCAGCAGGAAGGCTGCCAGCATTCAGCCCACAGCTGCTTGTGAGTGTGTCCACAGTGCTGCTTTAGGGACACAAGGAAAATGTTCCTTTACTCTCAAAGTCCAACTGCACCTGTTAGGGATCCATGAGATGGCTGAGAAGAGCAGGCCAGAGGTGGCCAGAAGGAGTCACTGACTGCTGACTTCCTAAATATCAAGAACTTTTCCTAAAAGTTCTTGATATTTATTATCCACGGGATATGGTGTAAAAGAGGGTCTCCTTTTAAAATTATTTTTTTAGGTATGACAAATTTGCTAATGAGTTGCCTTCCAAGGGATGGTATATTCATAGTGGGAATTTCAGAATAAAAGCCATAAAGAAAAACAGATATTTATTACTTAGTCTGAGAGCATCTGTACATATTCTGGATTTCAGGAATTCAGTTTATCTATATATTTTTATACTATCATATTTATAGCTGATATGAGTGACCCATATATTTTACATTAAAAAAGGAATACTTTGTTAAAACTGTTACAGACGCCAACTGCTAAAATCCACTTACAGAAATGGTTACTGGCAAAGAAAAGTCCTTTAGCATTCCCTTCTTCATATTCCCAGCCCAATAAAAGCTATTCACATTTTCAGCTAACTGAATCCCAGTTCTCAGGTACTTTGCAAATGGGCAGTAACACAATAAATACCAACTTTCTTGTAAGTCACACTGAAAGTCAAAAGTTCAGCTCTCTGAAAATCCAAGATGGATATGCACTTTCTGCAACACAGAGGATCTCAGATGTGTTACTTTTCCAGAGGGAGGAAGAGATTATACTTGAGATTTTCCATTTTAGTGCATTTGAGAGATATTTTTTTATCCATTTACTCCTCTAGCATCAGTAGCAAGAAAGTGTGTGTGAAACAGATTACTGAAAATATAAAGCCATTCAATAAATCAATAGTGTGCTTTCATGTGGAATATTGTGTTCATTCCTAGTCACCAGCCATCAAGTGGTAGCAGTAGAAATGGAAGTAGCTCAGAGATGGGTGACATGAATGATTATCTGCTTGAGATGCTCCTGCTAAAGAAAGATTGAGAAGGATGTGATCTCTTAGTTTACAGAAGACACACATAGGAAGAGCAAGGTTAGGGAAATATATAACAGCAAATGGAAGACCAAAAGTAGGGTTAGCATTTCTTGAGACTCTTCCCAATAACACAAACACTGTGAAAATTCTGGGCCTGGAGCATTTTTGCATGTGTGTATACTATTATAATACTACTGTTTAATACAGCATATTTTAAAACTGTGAGCTTTACAGACAGACTTAAAGACACAAAGCACCCACTCAGCATTCAGCCTCACCATCCTGTGGAACAGCTGCAACCACTCTCAGTCAGCACAAGCCACCACAGAATGAAAATTCTACATTTACAAACATAAGTTTCAATAAATATTTCTACCAACACATATAGGAGCGCTGTACTGTTCTTCCTTTTCCTCCATCTGTTTGGTTTGGATTAACATTGGAATGAAGCAAAAGTTTTCAATAACCTGATTGTTAGGGACAGCTAATTGGGGTTCTGTAACATTTAGGGCTCTGTGAGATGATTCCTTGAATGTATCAATGTTCAGCAGCTGAACTTTCTCTTCTACTATGGCAAGTATCCTCTCTTTGTTTATGTGCTTCTCTTGGTTCATATGCTTCAAAGTCTTTCACAGCCCTTGGTCTTATGTGAGGTCCAAGGGAGAGAGGGGTCAAGCCACATGGGGCTACTCTTGATCAGTTTATAGGAAGCCTTGTGGTACAGTTACTTTAGTTAGGAGGGACTGGACTGTATCACCATGGAAAACTCTTGCATTCAAATGTTCCCAAATCACTGCCTACTGTAGCAGCAGGATAGCAGTGTGTCCACTATGAAAGCCTGCAGGATTTTTTGTCCATTGCAAGCTAAACTTCTGGTCATATTCCTGGTTCTTCCCACTGCAGGCTGAATAAATGACCCATAGGAGAGTTTACACACATAAGTGTTATCTGCTATTTCTTTTATTTACCATTAATTTCTTACTCCTGCTGGAAGAAAGAGAGCTTCTAGTGATGGAAAGAGGTAGAGCTACATGCTGGGGGAATTGGTGAAATTTGTGAGATCTAGTTGAAGATGCAAATTCGTCATATTATCTCAGAGTCTGGTAGAATAAATCCTGACACTTCAGACCTGAAGGCACGGAGCACATTTGCACAGGAAGGCTTGGGGTGTAAATCATGCTTTGCTGAGAGCTTAGGCACTAGGAATTGTGGTGCCTATGTCTAAGGCTGGCTCCTTCCAAGGGAGCTCTTTAAGCACCATCAAGGCACGTTGCAATGCAGTGCTGTGATTTTTTTTTTTTTTTTTGTCTGTTGTCTTCACTGGGATGTTAGGGTTCCAGGAAAGGTAACAGCCAGGTGGGTGACATCCCTCATCATCCCAGGGTTTCAATCCAGCCCCCGCTGCCAGCACAGAAGAGCCCTAAGCTGTTGTGACAAATATGCTTCTCTTCACCCACACTACTGCTAAACCTTTCTGCCTGTAGCACCAGTGACAATCCAGCCACGATTAATACTGCTCAGATGGAGCTGAGCTCCTCTCCCTTTTATCATTCAGACACAGATGAAAGGCTGAGGGAACAGCTGATTTTCCCCTTCCTGTGATGTATTCTCTTTTAAACACGACTCAGCGGAGAGGTGACCAAGCATCTCCTAAATGATTTGCATTGCAGCAGGCACCTGGGCTTTTCCTTAGCCCAGAGTGACACAAGTGCTGGCACTTGCTGACTTGACACTCGCAGTGTATTGAATGTCGCAGGGGAAGAGATGAAGGCAGGAAGAGAAACTGTTTTCTAGCTGGGGAAAAGGAATAAGATAAGTATTGGTTTCCATATCCAATGGAAATGGAAACTATGGTGTGCAGAAAGCTGGACAGCAATATCCCAGGTGGTTTTGCACAGAAGCTGTGTTGCGAACACACACCGGAAGCAGTTTTCAGAGTAATTGCCATTTTACGTACTGCATTTCCCAGATAAACCTCTCATTGCCCTCGTGGGTGTTTACTGTTTGTTTGTTTATGCTGAACAAGAGCAAGCTGAGGCATATGAGCAAATAACATCTCTGTCTGGTGTCGCACTTAGTGATAAAACATTGTGGTTGAGAGTCTAATGATAAGTATGGACCACAAGCAAATTTCTGATAAAGGTATGATTTTTGCTAGGGAGAGTTGTTTTTTCTTGCTTGGGTTGGTTCCCATTAGCCATTGTTGGAGTGTAACCCAAGAGTCTTTCCCTTACACAAGAGGATGCTGGTTGAGTAGATGGTTATCTTGCTTCAGGAAGAACCAGTGTTGGCTCTCTCCCTTTGGCCTGCTCCTGGAGACCCCAACAAGCCTGCTATGGAGTGGGAAATCACTTATCAATTGTGTCAACTTCTCTTTCCTGGTGATTCCAAGGATTTGAAACTGATGAGTGAGGTCACAACACCTGTGGGATTCACCATTTAGAGAAAACAAGATTTTTTCCAACAGATGATAATGAAATTTTAATCTGCATTATCACTCTATCTATATCTATATCTATATATGTATGAATATCAGTTCTTCCAGTCTCACATTTATTACTGATGTTTGACGTCCTCTGCTGCAAAGACTTTCTCCCATCTGTCTGTCCCCTGATCAGCAAACAGTCCCTGTAACCCCAGGGAGGCTGCAGATGAGGAATTCTGTTAGGAGGGACAGTTGCTCATCTGCCTCGGAAGCTCCTGCCTGCACGACTTAAAACACTGCCCTCTGAAAACTCTTGGGAAGATGGAGAGATGCCACTGATTCCCAGTCTATTGCCAAACAACTGAGCATGTGACATGTCCAGCACCACTGGCCCCATTTCAACAAACTCTGTGATAATTAGCTAGAGGGAAAGCAATGACACGAGAAAAGCATTTAGGTGAAAAGCAGATAGAGGAACATTCTGTCTTGCCTAATGGCTAATATCTAAGGGACTTCCTCCCTCCAGAATAGTTGCACAGATCCAGCTGTGTCCTGGACTCTATCTTGTCATCTTTGGACCAAAGCACAAGAAGTGCCTTTTCCACCAACTCCCACAAAACTCTGCTGCTGTAAATATGACAAAGACATCTTTCCCTTCCTTTATTTAGTATGTCTTGGCATTAAATATGTTGTCATGAGCTTACTGAAGACAGACAGACTTGACAGGTGCCAAGTTCCAATGCAGTAATTTTTATGGTTCTTATAGGCAAAAGGGCAAGCCATCTTAAAAGTTAGCCTCTAGCACTGTTATAAAACAGGGATGTTGATATAATCCTGACACCACGTCACACATTCACACCCTGTGAGACAAGCCAGAGTGCAGGAGTGAAAAACTGACACTGCACTCAGCTCATCACAGACAAACTGCACTGAGATGGCAGCATGTAGGAAAGAAATGTTTCAGCTGCTCGTGTGGCAGTGCAAAGAGACTCTGTAACAAGCAGAAGAATTAGAAATTCTCATTGATATAATTGGCATTGCTGAAACCCAGTGGGACAATTCACATGTCTGGAATGTTAAAATCCATGGGTTTAATCGGTTTAGGAATAAGTGAGCAGAAAAAAGAAGTGGAGGTGGCAGTCTGCATTAAAGTCATTACTTGATTTAGAGTTATTGATAATCCAGAACCAAAGGATGTTGAATGCATATGTTACCTAATAAAACTCAGGAGGCATGCAGATACAGGGATGTTCCAGAGTGCTAAATCAAAGCAGAAAATAAGGTGAGTTATTCTTTAAGCACCTGTCTCTTCTTCATACCTAATGCAGAAGGAAAAAAAAAATGAAAGCACCGTTTTAATGAGCTTTGATTATAAGGATATATGCTAGGGCTGACAGAGTTTAAAGGTTTCTAAAATTACAGATGATAATGACTGTGAGATGATTACATTAAATGTGGGCAAACAGAGGGCAGTTGCAAAGAGCTAATTTCTCAACAGCAGAAGAAAAATACAAGTGAAATCAATGGGGAAAAATTAGGCATGAAAGATAAATGAAAACTGGCAGGTCTTACAGAAAAGTTTGCTAGGAAAAAAGTACATCTTTTCAATCAACAAAGGGATGCTTTGCCTTGAGAGCTCATCATCCTTATTCAGATGCAAAGTCAAAGCAGCAATCAGAAACTGGGAAGACATGTACGATAAATGAGTTATACTGTATCAGAAAATAGTTGACAGTCAATACAAATTAGAAGTCATGAATACAGAAAATTGATACGGGAAACTAAACATAAGTTGAAAACAAGTACGTGGTAAGGTTAAGGACAATAAGAACTTTAAGTGTCTACAGGACAAAATAAATTCTATCAAGGTTCATGAATAGTGGAGATAATATTTTTTCATATATTGGAAAAAAAGAGACTGGCTTAAGTACTTCTGCTCTGTATTTAAAAAAAAAAAAGAAAAAAAAAGTAACATTTTAAGAGGATGAAGAAGTGCTTTCCAGTCCATTAGTGTCTTAAGCTATTAAACATCACCTGCTAAGGTGAAACATATTTTAATGTTTCCAGATTTGAATGACTTTTACCCAGGAGTCCAAAGGAGTTCACGATGTCACCTATTGATTAGAGTCAGTACTCTACAGTAAACAAATCTTGACACAGAGGCAAAATCTCAGAAGACCGAGAGAACTCTAATGCTGTTAATGTAGCAAAAAAAGGCAAGCAGCTTGTTCCAGTGGTAGGTCAGAGGGCCAGATGTCCGCTGCTGACAAAGTAATGAGCAGAAATATAATTAATGACAATCAACATGTCAAACCTGTTGTGATTTTCTTGGACTTGCAAGTTTAGCTGAAGAAGTTAACCACACAGATTTCTCTTCACTTAGTAGTGCATGATATTCTGATTAAAAACCAGACCTGTGATGACTTTACAGCATCCATAAAGCACATCATAAATGGGTTAAGAATAAACAGCTGTAAGGCCTTTAAAAAGAGTTGTCGAGAAGAACAACTCTTCAAATGGGGATGGTGTCTCACACAGCTCCACAATCAGAAATGGGCCTGATGCTCAATGATCTGGAAGTAAATAAAAAATCACAGCCAGTAAGTTTATAGAGAGATAAAATCTGGCAGAGTAGTAAATATAAGAAAAAAGCCATCATGGATCCTGAACTATATTCAATAGCAAGTGGATCCTTACAGACAAAATGCATTTTTGACGTGGTTCAATGAAAAACTAAGAAACAGCACAAGCTATTCCTACCACAAGTGTCTTGTGACACATCAGCTCTGAAGAGGATCTAGTGGCAAAGCCAGACAAGCAATGATCATCTTGTACCACTGTTTAACAAAGAGAGATAATAAGAGCTTTCAGTGCAGAAGAAAAAGGTGTTTCTTACTTCTCTGTTGTAGAAGGGTTACTTTATATTTGCATGAGAGTATTACAGAATCACATGATATGCTGAGTTGGAAGGGACACACAAGGATCATGGAGTCCAGCTCCCGGCCCTGCACAGAACCATCCCCAAGAGTCACACCATGTGCCTGAGAGCATTGTCCAAACGCTTCTTGAACTCTGTCAAGCTGGGTGCTGTGACTGCTTCCCTGAGGAGCTGTTGCAGTGCTCAAACACCCTCTGGGTGAAGAACCTTTTTCTAGTATCCAAACTAAACCTCCCGTGACACAACTTCAGGCAGTTGCCTCAGCTCCTGGTTGCCAGCGGGAAGAGATCAGTACCTGTCCCTCCACTTGCCCTCACACAGAAGCCGTATAAAGCAATGGAGTCTCCCCTCATGAATCAGACTAAGTGGACAATACTACGTTCAGCTCTGGGGTCCATCCTTTAAAGGATGCTGAAAAATCAAAGCAAAAAACAAACAGCAACTAAAATCTTTAGAGATCTGGAGAAAGTGCTTTTCTATGAGAATCTCAGGATTGAGTTTGTTTAGTTTATCAAAACCAGGACAGAGAAGTGATTTGATTGCAACTTACAAGTACCTTCAGGGGGAGAAAATGCCAGCTACTAAAGGGGTCCCTCTAATCTAGCACAAAAGAAATAGTGCAGGAGTCACTGACTGAAAGCTGGACAAATTTGGGCTGGAGGAAAAGCATGAATTTCAACAAAGAGGATGGTCAGCCAGGAAACAGCACTGACATAAGATGTGGATGTCACATCCCCTGCTCTCCTTGAATCAAGACTAAACACTCATCTAAAAAAAAGATGCTTTTATGAAACACCAGTTCTTTCTGCCATTATAGCGGCAATGAAATAAGAATATGAAAGACCTGCAGTGCACAAAAGGTCAGACTGTTTGATCAAACTGTGATTCCTTTTAGCCTGAAATGTGGCAGGCCCAGGAATTGCATTTGCGTTCAATTGGTCAAATGAGCCACACTGTAAAAATCTAATCTCCAGAAAAATGAAAAGAGGGTCTTTTTCTGCCACCTGCAAATGTGTTATTCCCCTCTACTGACCATTCACTGTGGAAGCAGATGGGGACCTTAAAGAAGGAAACCTAACACTGTGCTGCTCCTTCATCTGTCTTCTTTATTGTTGCCTTTAGAGGTTTGGGTAGCAATCCCTAAAAATCAGTAAAACATAAGCACAAGATCACCTGTGGCATAGCATCGTGGAGAGTGTTGAACTCATCTCATTTGGAAGTCTGTCTTTTGCTAAAACCCTCTGGCATTACTTGCTAGTATTGCATTGTTCCATAGTGTAGCAGGGAAAGAATTTGTGCAAAGCAGGACCAACTAAAGGCAGCCGCAGGGCCAGGGAAGATCTTTAATTCACAGGACAAAACAGCACTGATAATACTTCCAAAGCAGTTGGGGGCTGGTTTACTCATCGAGCCAGGCTGGCTGCACAGCCCAGAGCACAGGAGGGTAGGAATTGCCCAGATTTACGAGGTATCCCCACCAGTGATACACCACGTGTTAGCACCCACTTGCCTGAGGCCACCACAGCACCTCACCTCCTGTTTGCGGTATGAATGTCCAGGTATTCATACCAATATTCATGCCCAGGTATTGTTTCTCTGCTGTTTCTCTGTTTCTCTGGCTCCTGAAGGTCAATCTGGTGAACTTCTCCTCGCAGTCTCCTTGAGTAAAGGCAAAAGAATGGAAAAAGCCAAAAGGAAAAAAATTCAACTCCATCTTGCAGCTAATTATCAATCATATGCAGCTCCCCAGAATTTCCAGAGTAGTTGCTTGATCCCCTCAGGACCATGTGTTAGCCTTGTGAATCAGAAACAAGCTTGTATCTTTCTTTTGCCATACAATTGCCACATATTTTTCCATTATTTTGCCTCTTTTCTCCTCCCCATCATCAGTACACCTTCATTCCTTTCTTTGATCCTTTTTTCCCCAGCTGATACTTTCCAGTTTCTGTTCCCTGTATCTCTTCTTCCATCATCTCTTTTGCTCCATACTATTTTCTCTTATATTCCCTCTCTCACAGCTCTATCACAGCAGTGCCCTGACACAGGAAAAGTGATCTGTTTCTATAACAGCAGTACAGCTGCAGCCTCAGCCTATTTAATGACAGCCTTGAGTTTATGACAAGAACAGCTTCTGAGTCCCTGAGGTAGAGGTAATATTTTGTATTAATATTTGATATCTTATTTAGGATGTTAAATCAGATGCATGAAATCTCCCAGGAAGATATGAAGGCAGAGTTCTGTTTAAATGATATAGTGCTAAGCCAGGCTGATGGACCACCCCTTCTTGTCTTCCTGCCAGATTTCTCTGAGCTGCCCTGGTTTTAGTCGGAGCACAACCTGCTGTCAGTCGGAGAACCAGAGGAACAGTATTTATGAAACTTCTATAACAGCTTATGTTAAGATTCTCTGCAACTTTTGCCTTCAGTTGCTTCTCTCTCTGGTGGAGTGCCTAATCCCAAATGCTGAGTCAGATGCCTTCCCACATACCTTAGACCAAGCAAAGAAGATGACTGTGCATTTTTTTACTCCCTCATTCTCACAGACACATGCACATATGCAGACGGACATTTCCCCACTCTCTGCATCCACATATGCAACTGAGGGAATCAAAAAAGACCTTACACTCATTGCTTTAAGATGCATAAAGCCAAAGGGATTTGGACCCTGTTGAAGATGAAGATTTCCCAGCTTTCCCCTTTAAGCTGCATTCATTTGATGCTTGTACTTTCTTTCATGTTACCCCCAAAACATGTGACATGCACCCTTATCTTTTCTGCAGATGTTCTGGAGACCCTCATCTCCAGAGCAACCTCATTCTTCCAGATCTGCTCCTGCAGCTCCTGGCTGAGTTCTTCTCTCTCCTTTCTGAAACTCTGCATCTCAAGGTGGCATTAGCAGCAGCCTATTTCCCTTCCCAGGCCTAAAAGGGCTTGGTAAAGGTAACTCAGGCCACAATTTGCTCTCATTGCATTTTTCTGTGCTTGAAGTAGGGGGTGGGAGGAAAGGTAGATGCTTTCTCTATTTGTCTGTCATCTTCCTGAGATAAGATGATGGGATGCAAGGAAATAAGAAAAGAGGGGCAGAGGAAGAATATGCCTCTTTTAAGCCCTCACTGCCTTTTCTGCTCCAGGAGGCAGGTGAGACTGGGAAGATCAGTCCCTCATGCCACAGGCATGGCTTCTGCTCAGACAGGCATCAATGCTGCAGGACCTGCAGTCAGACACAAATCATGAAGCTTGGAAAAAAAACATTTCTCCGGCCTGGAGTTTTGGTCTGAAGAGGTCAGAGCTATAAAAAGCTGTGATCTTTGTGTACCGCTTCTTGAAGATAACATTTCCATCTACTCTGCCCCGGGGAAGCCCTGGCACAATGGCTCTTCACTGCACGTCTGCTACCCTTTACAGAGGCCCTTTTCAAAGCCTGGCTTCCTTTATTCTGGATCCAGCATCTCAGCACGAGAGAGACCTCAGCAAACGGGTCAGTGGGAGAAGGCAGGTTACCTGCCCCACAAACGCCCAGAAGGGCAGTAACAGGAGTATCAAGGAGAAAAAGAAAACCAGCTTTAGGGCAGTAACAGGAATATCAAGGAGAAAAAGAAAACCAGCTTTTTTCCTCCCTTCCGGGCTTGGGCAGACTGACAGGCACAATAAAATGTGTGGGTGTCACTTGGCAGGTGTGAATCGTTCAGACAAGCTACAGTACACATCTCTAGTTGTTTTAAATTGTCTTCATGCATCAGACCTCACCGCCCCTTACACAGATTTATTGCCACAATCTTTCATTGAAAGGATTAATGTCACCAAGACCTGGCCGCTTTGGACATTTGCATCAAGGCTGCCAGCCTGGTAGTCAACCTCTCCTCCATGGCAGTATCTTTCCCAAGTCATTTAGGAGATCAATGCAGGAAAAGGGAAATTCTGGCATCCTTCAGGTGAAGCAGCGTCCTGTCAGCAAAATGACTGACCCTCTGCAGCTCCTCTCTGCTAATGCACAGCACATTGCCTCACTGAGCAGAGAAATCCCACCCAGGGCCTGGGGCAGGTTTGGGGAGGAAGTACAGCCAGAGGTCTGGGCAAGCATATGGAAAGTCACACTTTCTCTGGTTAAACTCTGAGGCTGACTCACCGCCTGACCCCCAGGCAAACCACTGCCTTTGCTGAGCTTGTTTTCCTGTGTGAGTTAGGGCTGACGGTAGGGACATAGCCCAGGGAAAAATGGGAGGGGTCTAAACTTACTACTGTGAGCAAAAAATCATTGTTGGGGTTGAGCAATTAGGTGTGCATTTGTGAGTAGTGTTTGGCAGATCCGGCTTCATGCAATCAGAGGATTATTTTTTTCCTGAGGAATGGTGATCAGCTTTATCTCAATAATAAATCAGAATAGCTTTCCAGTTTTTTTTAATTTCCTCATGAAAGCAACACAAACATTTTCCCACCCCAGAGCTAGCACTTCCTCCTCTCTCTCGTTCACTGCTGGCTACACAGGAGCCCGTGAGCAATTAAATTTCTTTTATCAGGCTGCCTGCCAGCACGATTAACCCACCAGCTCCTCAGCAGAGCCATCACACTTTTGGGGAAGCAAAAGCCCATTGCCACTATGGACTGACGGTCCTGCCTCCCTTGCTCTGCACAGTGCACACCCACAGTCTCTCCCCGTATGCATGGATTACATCCTCCCCAGGATTAACCATTTTTTAATGGCTTTTTAAGGTTTTTTTCACCTCAGGACTGTGAAACCGAGTGGCACCTTGCTCTGTGCGTACCCGTGTCTCTCTGTGTATTTAAGCAAGCTGGAGGATGCTGGCCTCTCACTGCAACAAGCACAGAGCTGAAAGCTCTGCAGAGCTGCCTCGGTGCCAGGCAGCCTCTCCACAGTACTGTACCGTGGCTCCCAAGGGCAAATTTTCTTCCTTATATAAAATACACAGTTCTTCATGTCCTTCTTTTTGCTACTGCGACCAGTCCTATTTTGGTCATATACATTTGTGCTATAAATGGTATCCTGAAGTCAGAGCTTATCAACATTGGCTCTGGTCTCAGGGCTTCTTTTCAAAGGTGCATTGACATTCGTCCATCTAATTTACTTCTCTTATTTTTGGCTGCTTTTTTTTTTTCAGCAAATTGGTCAGGGAACATGGTAATAAGCAAAAATTTAAAAATAGACATCTGATAATGATCTTCTACCCCTAAAATTGTCTTGCTTTTTGAAGCCAGTAATTCAGCACTTCCCCTACAACTCCAACTTTAGAAACTACTTGGTTTTGATTTTCCCAGTGTCCTTAAGATACTTTAAGTATCGACTCTCTGAACAGTCAGTGTATGTTTAGCAGGGAAGGTAAAAAAGAAAGCTGCTGATAGTTATCCCCACTTTGACTGTTCAGTTTTCAGACTAATTTCACTGAAGTTGAACATCATTGCAGCCAAAGATCTTGTCCTTTAGGCTGCCATATCCTCCCCTTGGAGCTGCAGAAATAAATCCAGGAGATGCTGGAAGGCCACCTGTGGCCCCGAGAGCCCAGACATCAGTGTAATCTTGCAGAGGTGGCAAAGCAGATTTCCATTTGCATCCCAGCTCCAGGGCAATCAGCCATACACACCGGCAAGGTCTCATATTGCCATGTACCTGCTTCTGTTTGGCACTTGCAGCAGACCCCCTCAGCGAAGCAGAGGGTAGCTGGTGCTTCAAAGGGAAGCACCAGGGAAGCACCAAGTGCTGTGAAGAGACAGCAAAGGCAGTGATTCTGTTTGCTGCAGCCACTAAGAGCTGTGCTGCTTCTTTCCTTCACCCCACACTTGGAGGACTGTTTTGTGGGAAGAAGCATGTCTTTTTGATATCATGCATTGCCCTGCATTGCTGCCTTTCCTATGTATAAATGTGTTTACAAACTTCTAACGGTGTTAGCTCTTCCTACTAGCTGTCCCTTTGGCTATGTATCCCCTGCTCCCTCCACAACTGTGTGTTTCTACCTACAAAAAAAAAATAAAAAAGAAGGGTCTTTTTTTTTTTCCTACATCTGAAGTGCAGTTCAGAGCTTCCTGGGATTTCATTCAGGCCAGAGACATAGTAAGTCAACTTCAAAGATTTTCCTCAGAGTGCTCCATCCCATAATCTTCATCACCTCCTTCCCTGCTCAGCCCAAACGGCTCTTGCCATGTTGCCTGTAGTTTATCTTCAGTTGCAGGTAGTAACAATAAAGCTCTTCCTCATTGCCAGGCTGATTAGTTTTATCAGCCAGCCTGCCTTGCTTTTTTTTTTTGTCTGGGATTTTTCCTTACACTTCTCTCTCTTATCTCTAAACGGTGATGGAAGTGTTTGGGGTTTAGTTTTGGACTGAAGTCCAGAAGGCTTTAGGCAGTCTGCCATTCAATACATCAAACAGAGAAGGTCCTGCTGAATCATGTGCAACCTCCCACTGGGCACACAAAATGTAGGACAAAAATCACCTGAGCTCCATTCACCTGCTTACATTTCTTCTTAGGGCCTGATTCATCCTCTTGACTAATTTTTCCATCCAGTGGTGATCAAAAGACCTTCAAATGGCTTTTCTTGGGGGGAGGAAAGACTGGAAGCAGTCCTCTACTCCTTCAGAGTTTCTCAGCCTACTCAGAAATTTTTAAGCAAGGCTTGCACAGCTCTTTCTGCTGTAGTGCTATGTAGTGGAGCTCCCTCTGGCCATCAGGTCATATTATCAGAGATAATCAGAGCGTATCAGTTTCACACAATGCTCAGCCAGACAAGCAAGACAAGCCAGTCTCCAGTGTGCCATGAATCTCTCACTCACATCACATATCATTTTGCTTTTAGCAAGACCACCCTGTCACAGCATATGATGTACAGTACCCATCTCCTTAGAGGGCAGCAGTGAAAAACAGGTTATGGCTGTAAAATGTTATATTCTTAAGGTCTGTTTATTATTTCTATCCTCATTCTGAATCTGAACATCTCAGTATCTATCTTTCTGTGTTTGTTTTAGCTTTGTTTTGCTGTCATGCCTCAGAAAACACCTCCTTCTGCTCAGTAACACCAGGCAACAGAGTTTTCCAGGCTGCAGTAGGGGAGGAACCAGAGTGCCACAGTATGGATGACCACAAGTTAAGGGCATACAGCTGGGAACCAACATGGTGCAAGAGGTCATAACTGGAGGTCATGGATGTTCTTTAGGAAAGACAGGCAGGGGCAAAGAAAGAAACATGAGGAGGTTGCATTGGAGTTCCATCACAAACCCCTTGACCAAGAGGAGGAAGTAAATGAGGCTTTTTAAAAGCAGTTAACAGAAATCTCCTTAGTGCAGGCCCTGATCCTCACAGGGAATATCAACCATCCAGACATCTGCTGGGAGGGCAACAGGAAACCCACGTATGTCCTGGGAACCTCAAAACACTGCAGGGATAAAGCAATGCTGTTCCTGCTCACAAACAGGGGTAATGGTGGTGAATGATGTCACAGAAAGTAGTTTGGACCACAGTGACCATACAATCTCTGAGTTTAAGATCTAGAGAATGTTTGGGAAGGTAAACAGCAGTTAATACCCTGGATTTTCCCAGAGAAAATTTTGACTTTTTTTTTTGAGACTTTCCAGGCAGAATCATATGAAAAAGAAGCTGCTGGGGGGCGAAGATACCATGGGGGGCTGACTGATTCTTAAAACAAAATTATTGAGAGCTTAGGAACAAACAATCTTGCTCAGCAGGAAGACTGGGTATGTCAGCATAGGGCCCATTTGGATAAGCAAGGAACTTCTCAATGAATTAAAATGCAAAAGGAAAGTATACAGGCAGTGAGACAAGGATAGACATCAAAGGAGGACTATAGAAACCTTTTGTGGTTCCTTGGGGATGAAATAATGAAGACCAAAGCAAACCAGGAACAGGGCAAGAGAGATTGGAAACCTCAGCAAGAAACATCCAGATGGGATTAATTTTAAAAAGTCAAGGCTAAAATATTGCTAGCACATACTCAGCAAATAGAAGATATGTGAAATGTTTCTAGTAACAGTATAGGTCCTAGGGAGAGGAAGAACCAACTAAACAGAAGGTTTTAATATAAAAATGTGATGAAAATGGTCCTTGTTGCTTTGGGCACCTAAGAAAGGGGGGGGGAGGGAATCTGACTGGCAAGAGTTTACATCAGCTGTGTACTTGTGGCACTTCTGGCAATTTCTGGAACTGGAGGTCAAAGAAAAATGATGAGACCAGTCAGAGAGCTTGAAGGTCAAATCTACAGCAAGTATTACAGAAGTTAAATCTATATTTGTGGGATAATAGATGACAAAAAGCAAACACAGCTATTCATCAATAGCTAAAGGGCAAGGTTGCTAGGGAGGCAGGAGACGAGCTAGAAGCAAAAGAGGATATTTCCAACACAGTATCAGGTAAGTTTTATGGCCAAAGTTGCACTGGGTTGTGGAAAAATTTCCTGATGGCAGAGATGGAAGCTCTCTCTACTTTATTTCACTTGCACAGAAGCCTCTGCACTGGGTAGCACAGAGTGATCTGTGCCAGCAGTGGGTGGGAGGTTTTGGAGTCAGGATGTGAGAGGGACAAGGAGAAAATGGTGTCAAGTCCTAAGAAGGGAATGGCATCACTGTGTTTGATTGCCCCAGGTTTTTGAGTGCCATATGCTCTTCCACCTTCACCTGAACCAAAACACCCACCAGGGATTGCTGAAGGAAATCAGGGTTAGGCTCAGAATACAAACTTGATTTCTTAACCCGTATTTTTTGGTCTCACTGCAACAGAACTGACTTATCTCCACCTAGAATGACATAGCAAGAGCTTCGAGCATCTCCCAGGGACCCATTCCCTCTCTCTACACAAGACTGACAGTGAAGTCTCTCAGTTCCTCTGCAGTAAAGTCCAATTCAGTCAGGAAAAAGGGACACAAAGAGGATTTGGATTAAGAAGGTGTTGGAAAAGAGTGGGTAATTGGGAGAAGTTAATTCTTCCTTACTGGGGCCATTTGGGAAGGACAAATCAGAGACCTTATAGACATAGACCCCAGGAGCTGAGACCTGCACACCAGGTGAACTGAGTGCTGTGTAGGGTAGGGAGAGGCAGCATCATGATTCCCCAGTCCTATCCCCTCTCCCTACCACATACACACGGACCACGAACTTTTTGCATCCTGTTTCCTGGCTCTTCCACGCTGGGCATGTGACCACAGAATTAACTCTCAACACACACTTCAGAGAGAAATGGCAGCTTTGGGCAAGTGCAGTCTGTTTGACTGGAAAGCTGTCCTGTCCGTGCAGATGGCAAAAGGGAGGCAATTCCCTCCTGAACCAGCTCACACCTTGCAGTGCCCCGACCGAGGGCTGAGCTGCCAAGAGAGGAATCCCTCACTCGCCCCTGAGCCGCTGCAGGGAAGGGCACTCGCTAATGATATGTACCCTTTGCTCTGTCAACACAAAGATTTGTCCCCCTGCCACCCTCCCCAGCCTCACCCTGCAGCTGGATTCCAGCCAGTGGAAGCCCTTTAGAAAATGGAAATGGATGCGTCTTTCACAGTCATTAGTGTGGATTGTGCTAATGGGATGTCATGATAAATACTGACAGCTAGCTGAGGGCAGCAGCGTTCACTGAGACTCCAAAGGAGAGGGCAGCAGATGCTCCAACAAGCTCCAAGAGCGGCCGTGGAGGGGGAGGATGCGCTGGGAAAGCAAAGGCAAGCCGGGCAGGCAGGCTGGTGACGAGACAGCAGAGCTTGCTGCTTCAAGGTCGCCAGCCTGAGAGCAGCCCTGGGTGCTGGCAGCGCTGCAAACACTCAGCACAGGGGTAAGGGATGCGCTGCCTGGGCATTTTGCTTGTTTGGAAGGTGAAGGTCTGAGGGAGCCTCAGGGGAATCCCAGCTGTTAGCATATGTGTGGGGAGCCCGGGAAGGGCAGCCCAGGGGGCTGCATGGCAGGATCAGGTAAGTGCTACAGGGCACGACTAGCCAGGGTAGTTTCAGGGAGGAGATGAGATGCCCGTGTTCAGGGGAGAGGATTACTCGACTTGCATTATCATTTGTGCTTGCACGCACACGAAGAAATGAGCTTAGAGCTTCAGTACCTCAGGGAACTGACCAGCATAACTATAGTTAGATAATTATACCATTAAATCTATGCTAATACTACTAAGGCTGGTCATGAATTTTTTAACAAACCAGTGTTTCATTGGAAAATATCAACTGATTTTATCAAAGATGAAACTTTTCTCAAGGACAAGGACACTTCAAATTAAAAAAAAAAAAAAAAAAAAAAAGGAGAAGACAATAAGAGTCAGACCACACACTTATTACAGTGAAGTGTTTTCAGGACATTTCTCTCTAAGCAGTCTTTGCAAGTAAATGTCCATCCATGAATCAGAGAGTCGAGGGACCTCAGACTGTGGATCGTCCACCCACTGCAGACACTGATCAGTAAGCTGCTAAGGATATCTTCCTGATCTCGCTGATTTATTTTCAGTGATAAAAATCTCAAAATAATCTGATTTTTATTCGTGTGCAGATCAGAAAACAATTTTTGCATCCTGAAGTCTGGTACGGGAGGAAGAACTAGTTCATACTCTGCTCTCAGTATAATTCACCCTCAGGGAGATGCTGTTCTAGAATGAAAGCATTTTCTTACTTTGGAGTAATTACTCTTATTCCAGAACAGATTATGCACATGAGGGAGTTAAAATAACATAGCTGGAGCAATAACTGCTATTCTATTGCCACAAGACTCAACTTCCCAGAATATTCAATTCTTAAAGGATACAAAGGTACATATGTAGTCTTTTTCTCATTGAGAGTATCAGCTCTTCTTAGGACAGTGTTTCATATAGATGCCCTATTGACAAAATTAGTATTGTCAGACAAAAATAGACCTTTAAAGACAGGTGACAGGTGACCCGTGACTTACTCGGGGAGACATCATTGACTTTATTCCTTGTGCAGCACAGGTACAAACAGACATGCATGCACACATACATGGAGCATGTGCACATTTGTGTTCATTTCATATCCCTGACCTGATCCTTTGCTGCTTCTGAGATGGAAAGCAAAGAAAGAGCAAGGAGACCTTTCATCACTAATGAGACTGAAATAAAGAGTGGGGTACAAGTTGCATGTGGTGTTCAGCACATTACATTACATCCACCCATCACTTTTCTCCCAATATTTCTCACTGGAAGTAGCTCTGAAGACATCACAATAATGACTATTGGCAGGATTTGTGTGGGCGAGGTGCTGAGAGCCAAGCAAGCCCAAAGTCTGAATTAACGTTTGAATCTCCCACGCAGAATGTCCTCTGCAGTGCTGAGATGAGGTCAACAGATGGAGGAGGATGGAGAAGAAGGGACTTCCATATCGCTGCTCATGAGCTCATCACATTTCTTTGCTCATAGAGTCTTTCCACCTGTTTCAGGTTGGGTGGCACTGCCTCTTTTTCTTAAAGACAGCCCATCAGCAGGAGTATAATCTGTTGTCCAGAGGTCTGAAAGCTTTCTGAGCCTTCTTAATGTCATTGTCATGTCACACTGGTCTAGCACACTTTGCAATACTCTATTTCAGGACTGAAATAGAGTTTCATGTCACAAAAATGATTAACTGGCCAAGCATTACGAGCACTCAAAACTGACAGCTTAGAGGTTGAGATGCATTTAACAAAGAGCCCAGCACAGTGGCCTTTCTATTTGCTGGTGTAGCACAATACAGCAATCACCAAGAGTCCTTAGTTCTTCTACAGACACATTTGCAGCCTCTTGTCCTGTTCATGTCCTGGTTTTGCCCATGGACACAGACTCTTCATTGCTGATTGACACAGAAACAGCCTGTCTTGGCATTTGGCTCAGGCTTGGGCTTTTTTTGCTGTTCCACTCAGCACAGCTGTAATCACCTTGGCCTGAACAGTGCCCAGGAGATTTCCAGAAAGCAAAGAATGCTAAAGGCACTGAATCTGTAATGTCCAAGCTATCTCCCAAGCAGAAATCCAAGCAGGATTACACTGGAGTAGCAGAGGCTGTTCTTGTTGAGGGAGAGCTTCCAGGCTTAGAGGAAAAGACATTGCAAAGAAAACTGGACACAGTGTACTTCTCTGCCTTGACAAATTCTGCTTTCTCATCAACAGATTCAGTCCTCCTAAGAGGGAAGGCTCTGCCCAGCCTTGGTTACCCAGCCTCAGAAGGCTGGCATCAATAGCTGACGTAGTCAGAAGGCCCCATACGCACCAGAAGGCCGGATGAACAAACATCTAAGTGTTCACCAGCAAAGACCAGCATGCATCTTTCTGTGATGCATAACCTACAGCAGGAAGCAGACGCTGTTCTAGCAGACAATGATCAAAAGTTTCTGTCGCATTTATGAGATGACTCTGCATGCTTGTGTTGGAGAAGGCATGTGGCTCACTTGGAGAATCCATAGGGATTTCTGGCTGCCTCTCAGTTAAAGACCAAAAATCGCATAGAGCTGTTACCCAGATCAGAACATCCCCACATCAAGAGAAATTTCCTATCTGACCTCCACATGTAGGCCTTTCATACAGGACTTCACAGCTGTGACTACATGGAACTGCTGGCATGCTCAGACCAAGTGCAGAAAACACCAAGTGCAGAAAAGCTCTCCCCAGCCAGTAGGTGTTGCATGGATGCAGCACTGAATGTTGCAGAGGGCAGTACTGCCCTGACATTCCCCTCCTTCCGTGGCTGGATGGATGCAGGGGCTCTGCCCCCCTGTGTCCAGTGCCAGCAGGGAAGGCCAGCCTTGGGGGCACACACAACTGGCGGCGATTGTGTGTGCCCAGGACAAGCCCACACTGTGTGAGGCAGGTCCCAGCCTTGGCAGGCGGTGCTATTTGACCCTCGCGCAGACCATTCATTCCCCTTGGACAAAAGAAAGTCTTGTTCAATTCCATGTCGATGAAAGATGTGGAGCAGAGAGAAGCTCGGAAACAGAAGCCACTTTCTCATATAGCCGAGGAGCTGGGTGACAACTGCCCTCTGTTCTCCACGCCCAGCCTCCCTCCGCCTCCCAGAAGGAGCAGACAAAGGACGTGTCACGATCAGCTTTTGGAAAAAGGATTTGCCATCACTGTCAGTAGAGCGGTTATGGAAAGCAGGGCTGTTCGCATCCCTCTGGATGCAAGATTAATACTGGCTGTTAGGAATGGCAGTGCAGAGAGATCTGCTGTGGTCGGGTGAGTTGAGTGGCAACATCTCCTTGTCGAGGTCAGGCTCTCTATGACAGTGCTTTCAAAACTACTCGTGCATCGATTCACTGTAATGGGATGGAGGACCCATCCATGCTTTCAACAGATAGCTCACCTAAGATTTAGTTTCTTAAAAAAGCAGTTACTTACCTTTAAGGAAAAGCCTTATGGAATTTAATGGAGACGAGACTGACAGAATAGCATAGAAATAATTCTTAAAGCTGACAGTTTAACAGAGAGCATCTTCCTTTTTTAAGCCATTCTATAGAGATCAACCCTCAGGAGAAAGCTCTCTGCGTGACACTAAAGAACGGGTCATAAATCAATCAAAAGGCAAATCATATCTTCCCTTTGCAAAACTTTTCCAGAGGGGCAGAATGCTGAAGTGCCATCGTTGGAGTACACTTGGAGGCCCAGTCGAAACAGCTCAATGGTTCAGGGTTTCTTTAAACTTCTCCATCAGTACAACCCTCCTGCTCACCTCCCTGCTCCCATCCTGTTCTCTCTCTATCACATGGGAACATTGTCTCCTGCAGGGATGAGACCAAAGCCTGAGATTTTCTTTTGTTTGGCATTTCTTTAGCTGGTGGGCAGGAGGATCTGAGGGAAGACAGTCACTCAGGGTCTCTCCAGCCTTTCATGGACAGACCCCCTCCCTAGAGCACAAGATGCAGGCAATTGCTGCCCACACACAGAAGGTGTGTGAGGGCTCTGGCCTTCATGCAGCAACCCTTACACATGCCATGCGACTGGAAGATGATTCCTGGGGGTTTGCAGGCTCTAAGCCCCTCTGCAGTAACACTGCCTTGCAGGCAGCCAAGGAAGGAGCAGAGAGCACTGGTAGCACCAAGGCAAAGCCCTGAGGGAGGCTGTGAGCAGAGCCCTCACAGCGGCTCTTTGCTGCACCTTTGGAGTGGTGCTGCCGAAAGAGCTGCCTCCCAATTGCAGAATAGCAGATGTGTTTACCACACATCAATCTGTCTCTGTCTGGGTCCTTACCCGGCCCCCATCATCATCCTATTCAAGAGTCTGCAAAGTATTTAAAAATAGCATTAACACTAACAATCTCTCTTTCTTTCCTCCCAAGCTTGTAGCAGAAATAGCTTGATTAGTGTACAGCTCTGGTGCTTCAAGGGGGAGAGAAATGAAACTGCAGAGCTTTGCAGAGTGGCTTTTCAGCCTTCTTCAGGCAGCAACTGCTGGCTGCTTTGCTGAAGCACAGTTTCTTCAAAGGATGGCAGATTTTAGATCAAGCACTGCTTGTTCTGCCACACATATTCTCAGGCAGATTTACAATGAGGGGAGAGAGAGGCCCTGCTGCAGCTTTGGACCTTGGAAGAGATGCATCTGACACCCCTCCTCATCCCCTGCCATCACTCTTTAACCACTGAGAAGAGACCCCATCCAGAAGGTTGGGAAGGAAAGGAGTTGGGAAGGGGGCTGTCCTGGGGCAGAGGTGTGGACTAGACAGAAGATAACTCAGCAAGCTCTTTGAAAATACCATCGGGCTGTATGTAGCCTGATCAGGGAGGGGCTTGGCAGCCAAGACCTCTGGTGTCTCATTGCATCCCTCAGATATGGATTTCAGGGGTGACTTTGAGGGAGTAACTTCTCTTCTCCAGGGCTTATCCTCCCTCTCAGCAGAAAGAGTGCCACCTTCCCAATTCAGAGGAAAGGTTTTACTCACTTTAGTCTGCAATGTTTTGAGATTTGTATTTACATGTGTTTGCAATGTTTTGAGACTTGTATTCACAGAGACAGTGTGATGCCTCTACCTAGCAATGCTTCACAGGCCATGTCAGGTGCGGGCATGATTCTTGACCTTTTCAGAAGGTTTCCCTCCCAAATCCACATCCCCTGTGTGCTGTCCTCCAGGGCTGCTGCCAGCTCTTCCTTACCTTTTGTTTGTAAAACACACCATGCCAGCAGGGAATCAGCGACGGCTCTTTGCTTCTCCCCTGCCTTGAGGGCACTGAAGAGGCAAGTTCTCAGCACAGCTGCGAGCAGATGGTCCCAACAGCACAGCACATTCCCACAGCAGAGGACACCAGCAAGGTCCCTGCTGCCCTGTAGCCAAATCCGCTGGCAAAAGGAAGGGTGGGAAGTGTGAACAACTCGCTACCCCAGTCCTATAAAGTGCTTCAGACACGCACTGTACCATGCATTGCTTCTGAGAGCTGCAACAGGAGACGTGAGTCGGGAGAGTGGGGAGCAGCTGCAGCCACTCAGCCCAGATGGAGTAAGAGCTCGGGAGGCTCACAGCGCTGCGGCACAGCTTCCTCCTTTGCAGCACGAGTCAGTGAACATTTTCCACAGTGTTTCCTCTGCTGTGACTTGCTGCTGCAAGATTCAGGGATGTGGTCTGTGGGTCTGCCTCAAGGCTGACACAGCATCAGGCCCCTTAGAGCATGGCAGTGAAAAAGCAAGAAAAGCAAATTGCAGGAATAAATTGCACATAGATTGCACCTGTAAGCTACCCTCTCCAACAGCATCTCTCCCAGGATCTCGAAGCACTTATCACTTGGGAAGGAGCTTAGCTTAGTGGCAGCCTCAGGATGGAGGTTTCACGGAGTTTCATCTTGTACTTTCAGTGGAGGAAGTGTGGGCAGAGACAGGGGCAGATGGCCTAAGCAAGTACAGCATGCCAGGGAAGAGCTGCCATCCAGAGCACTGCAGTGTGGATTGCTGCATATGGCTGTGCTGGACAGAGCTGTGGTGGCAGTGGAAGGAGGAAGGTCTTACCAGGGCAGCGATTCCACTGCCATGTGGCTAGGAACGCAGACTGCCCCAGCCACTGCCTTCAGGAGGGATAAAGAGGACTGTAGCACACTGGATACTCCACTGTCCCCTCCAATATACCTACTGTGGGTGCTTTATCCAAGTAAAATATCTCTGCATAGACCCACCTGCCCCAGAACTGAATCTCATTGCAGAAGTGTGCAGCTTTTGCCAGAAGCCAGCTCTGACTGTGGCATGAGGAGAAGCATCTTCCTGCATTGCTGACTCCAGCACCCCCAGTTCAACCATAGGACAGACTGATTAAACTGTGGTTCTGTGTGTGGCAGTGAAACAGTCATGTCAAAGGTTGTGGACATAAAAAGGGAGAGCCTGGAGCATGAATAAGCAAAGCCTGAGTGGTTTGGGCTTCCAGAGTTTCCAGCAGCCTTGGACCTGATCTCTTTCTCATGCTTTTCCACTCCAGAGAGAACTCCAGAAGTCAAAAAGTCCTTAACCAATCTCTCTTAGAGAGGTCCCAGGGTTAGGGTGTTCACCCAAGGATTGCCTGCAGCTCACTAACCACCCAAGATGCCTGTGGTTAATTATCAGTCAATTAACTCCTCCTCAAGTTCTTCCCCCAGCCATAGGAGGATAAAGTCTCTGCCTTATCCCAGGGAATTCTGAAAGATTCAATGTCTCGCAGGCGTAGGCAATTTTTTGGTGCAGATTTTCCTAAAATCAAGGTGCTGCAGAGCTGGAACAACCCAGCTAACTCATTCTTGGAGCCGTAAAATGCTTCTGCCAGTAGTGCAAGAGGAATTCAGGCTTCTGCTGAGCCATCTGTGGGGAAGCATCTCTCCATTTCCTGACACCCACACGCTGGCTTTCATCCACAAGCACACAGAAGCCTTCTGGTCTGACCATGCAACCTGGGGACTTCATGCCTCCAACACTGAGGATGGCTGGATGAATGGATGGATGGCTGGATGGATGGATGGATGGATGGCTTCCTACCATTAAGGGCAGCCTTGGATGCCAGGGCAGAATAAGAGCAGCCCTTCATTCCCTACTCTAGCTAGGGGAGAGGTGCAGAAGGACACAGCCAGTGGGTGTGCACAGCCATAAGCACAGTGGTGGTGAGCATGGCCATAGTCTTTGTGGGTACTGAAGTCAACCACTTGGAATGTCCCCTTGGCAAAGGGAGAAGCATGTGAGCAAAGGCACTGGCACTGGCCTGCTGCTTTGCCTGTGTTGCGTTCACATCTGTGTTCCACTTTGTAAATGTCATTTGGGCTGTAAAATGTCACTTGATATCTTTCTTTCCAAGGTGTTTTCAGAAATGCCTGCTCTAGAAAGAAATGTGGCCAAGACCTGCCAGCTATCCTGAGAAGACAGACTTCTCTTGTCCTCCAAGAGCACTTGACAGCCAAGGATCTCAAAACATTTTTCCCTGCTTACTGCATCCCATGGCAGGATCTTTGTTACCTGAAGCTAACATGATCAACAGGTCCCCACCTGAGCCTGGGACTGTGCTACTTTGTGTGCCTCATGTTTTGCTGAGAGCTGAAACCTCTTCTGGAGAAACTCCTGGAATATGTCAGTCACAACCCTTGGAAGGGTAAGGGAGGGATAGGTGTGTGCTGTGCAGCCCAGTGCAAGGAAAATCTCCTAGAGCAGGGCTGAGGTGTGACAGCCCTCACTTCTGCCCTCTCTGCATCCAGCCCCAGCGGGGAGCCTGAAGGAAGAGCTGCTTGTCACACCCCGCTTCAAGCAGCATGGTGACTTTATAATGGCCGAGAGACAGCTCCTAAGGGAGACAGGTAGGGGAAAACTGAAGCGGGCTGGTCTTCTACTCCCATTTAACCTGCTCCGAGGCAGAGGCCGCCAGACGAGGCATTGGCTGTGGCTGTTCATGTGGCCAGAGCAAGGAATGGCCCAGCGGCTGCCGCAGTGGGAAGTGGTTGCACCGACATCACCATCATCCCACATCAGGGAAACTGAGGCACGCAGTGGCGATTCGCGCATCAAGCAGCAACTGGGGGACCAAATTCCAGAAGCACTGTGGCCGCTGGCTTCGGGCTGTGACTCCCAGGTTGCCTTCTAGACAGCCAACCCGCAGGGGTTGTAGCCATCGCAGGTGGCTCTTTCTTGAAGCAGCCGGAGCGGGAAACCACCCCAGCACCGGCCAGCGGCAAAGAGAGATCCTCGGCGCGGACAAAAAAATCCCGCCCCTCGCCTCCGGCGGGAAGAGCAGCAGCCGGCCGGGGCAGGGCACCCTCCCCCTTCGAGGGCGCCGGGCCCCGCTGCGGGCGGCGGGGGCAGCGCTGCGGCCGTGCCCGGCCCCGCTCGCCTTTCCCCGCTTCCCGACCCGGGTCGCCTCCCCGCCGCTCCTTCCCCCCTCACGGGCTCCGCGCTCGCCCCTTCCCCGTTTAAGGTGGCCCCGCGGGATGCGCGGCGCGCAGGAGCCGCTGCGGGCGGCCCTCGGCGCTCCCCCCACCCCCGGCACGGGGTGGCCTTAAATCGGCTCCGCGCCGCGCGTAGCCGCATCGCCGGCGCCGTCTGAAGGCGGGCGCCGCCATCCGCCGGCAGCGCCGACGGGCCGGTCCCGGTGCCGCTGCCGGTGCCGTTCCCAGGGCGCAGGGAGGACACGCCTCCGCCCGGCGGCGGGCGATGCTCGCCCGGCAGCCCCCGGCGCGCTGCCGCCCCGCGCCCGGCGCCCCGGCGTCTCCGCCGTGACCGGCCCATCTCGCCAGGTAAGCGGGAGACCCCGCTCGGGCACCGGGGCTTTGGGGGTGGGAGCAGCGCCGGGGATACAGCGGTGACCTTGCGGTCCCCCGGCGCTTGGCGCTGCAGGGGTGCCGTGCCCCGCGACCGGCAGCTGTATCCCCGAACTTCATCCCTGCTCAGCGCCAGAACCGGTTCCGCGCTTGACGGGGAGCGCCTGTCCTTGCATCCCCCCACACCTTGGTCCGGACACCTTCCAGGGGTGCGACATCCCAGTCCCAGGCTGGAATTTTCCAGCTGCGGGGAGATGCCTTCATTCCTGGTGTGTGTCCACCCGGGAATGTCGCCGCCGGGATCTCCGAGCAAGGGTACACAAACGCCGGTCCCGGGCACGCCGCTGCTCCCGGAGAGCTTTTATTGCGCCTCTTGGTGACAAACAGCGGAGAAGCCAAACTACAGAAGGGCGACAAGGGGGTTTGTGTACAGGCACAGGTAGCCTCGCTGGGAACCGACCCCAGGCGGGCGTCCCAGAGAGAGGCTCTGGAAACGTGGATTGGGAGAGGGCAAGGGTAGGTTTGGGGAAGAGTTCTGCCCGGTTCTACTCCTGCCTCACACACGGGCGTCTGCCGAGGGATGCAGTTGCTGGTTTTCTGGAGCAGCTTGGGGTGGATCTTGCTAGGCGAGTTGGAAAGTAGTTTTTTTTTGGCCTCCCGCTCCAGCCATTGACCCATCCAGCCTCGGGCCAGGGGAGAAGAGGGAGAGGCTCAGCAGCTAATGCATGACAGAGAGAAACCCCTCAAGGTGCTGCAAATCTGGAGCGAAGAAGCCAGTTCCTCAGTAACCCCTTAGGGAAAGCTGCCAAGGGGCAATTTCTGTGCAGCTGGGGAGATGGGGTGTTGGAATCAGCAGGGCAGCACCAAGCATCACCATAGCAGAGCAATAATGACAAGCTATAAATACCTGTCCGGTAACTTGAAATCCACACAGCTCAGCAAGTGAGTGGGGGAGAGTGAGCGATGCAGCCACTGCAGGTGCTTTCAGCTCATTTTTCGGACCCAGAGGAGGCTTCCTTGTGCAAAGCACACATGCAGAGAGTGTGGCAAGGTACAGCAATTTCACACGTGAGTCTGATCAGCCACTTCTGCTTGGGCTTAAATCTCATCAGGTGCAAAAAGGGAAAAATGGGTGGGGAGGTTCACACCTTGTACCTCTGGACTGCCAGCAGAAGTACAAGGCACTGACCTCACTAGCCTCAGACAGACTAGGAACAGGGGCCATAGAGCACTTCCACAAGCTGGGAGATAGGTGCGCAGAGACAGCAGGATAGGAACCTCACAGAAGGGAGGCCATCAATACTCTAAAATGTGATTCCTCAGTAGGAGATTATGGGGACCTCTGTCTCGGGAAATAGAGAGAGTTACAGGGCAGGAGGAGGCCACTGGCAGAGCTGTATCGCAGCCTGTGTCGCATCTGTTTGCAGCTGTGCACGCTGCCAATCCCCTTTTCTCCGTGTCCTGGAGCAGCATGTGGGGGCTCACCTTTGCTTGGTGCCTGCTCCATGGTTTCCTGGAATCTCTCTGTTGGCAGGCACAGCAGGGATACAGCACCGGTAGCTGAGCACACGCTGTGCCTGCCCGGTGTGAGGCCAGGAGCTCCATGACTGTGATGTGATTCCTGCCCTCCCTCCCCCCGTCCCTGCCAGGAGTGACTTTGGTGTTGCTTTCAGGGCACTTCAGTCTGCATTGAATTAAGGCTCCGCAGAGCAGTTAAGGCACAGAGGTAGATGTGCAGCTAACACATCGTATTGGGTGTTTCAGAAATCTGGTGAGACCAAGTTAAAGCTCTTCTTTGGCATTTTGAATGCAGTAACAATAGTAGTAATGATAATAATAGTAATAATAATTATAATAATAGCGAAACCATCCAGGCAACCTTGCAATCCCAAAGCAATTCAACCAGCTGACACGAAGCACAGCTGAGATGCAGCCACCTTTACAACAAAGGGCCTCAGCCTGGCTTGCAAGACACTTGAACAGCCATGGGATAGAAAACAAAGCAGTTGGGCTGAGGACACTTGCTCCCACCACAAGGGTTTTAATGAGAGGAGCTCCCGCACCTTTGGGCTTTGTTACAGTGTCATCTGGGAAGACTGTTGCCTAGGGAGCTGTACAGAGCTATACAGCAGCAAGAGAGAAAACACTTCCACAATACACAGCCCTTCAATTCATATTCTTTCCATGGTTTTGGAATGTTTTGGTGCCTGTGTTCTCTAATGACATCTTCCCTGCAGAGTGTCCAAGGTTGTACTGGACAGCTCAAGGCTGTGTTTTCCTTTCTTCTTGCCTATGAAGCACTGGTAAAGGTGCTTTTTGGCAGGAAACTTTCCCCTGCTTCAGCAGCAGGCCAGGAGATGTCCTTAGTGTCCGAGACCAAAGTTGTACCTAGCAGGCAGCTTGCTGGCAGGAGCCTGCATTGGATTGTCTCCAGCTGTACCCCTGGATGGCTTTCCTACCCTCTTCACCACGGTAATCACCTGCCAATGACAGTGCTCTACACATCCCTGTGTTTCTCAGTGCCTTCACAACTCCAGCCTCGGCTGCCCCTCTCTCCCAGGGTGCTGGTGCACAGTCACCTCCTGCTTTCCTCCAGTGCCTCAGGAGGCAAAATTCCTCTTCCAAACATAAGAAGCCACCCCACGACTTCGTCCACCTCCTGGAACTACTTCCAAGGCCTCTTCTTCCTCGCCTTAAGCACTTCTGATGGTCTTTCCTGTTCACAATACTTGGGAGCAATAAAGACATGTGTTGCAAGCCTTCATATGTATGCCTACAAGGGATGAGATATTCGATAGGCTTCAAAGATACCCTTTACTGAGCATGCAAAATTGCTCTGAGAAAGCTCTGCAATTATTCTGCAGGATGTACACAGGAAAGATGATATCTGTCCCCTTCCTCCTTGTATCTAATTGTTCCTAATAAAAGAAGAAGCCTAAAAAGGAGGTAATAAGCCAGACTGGAATCTGGGTCCCACACACCTCCAGGGCCCTGGAGGGGTCTAAAATCACTCTGCCCTTTTTGCTCCTGGCCTTTCTACCTAATAATAAGCATTACGCTTTTCTGCACCGTTTCCCATCCCAAGATCTGCAAGTACTCTGCATGTGTGATTAAGAGCACTCCCTGCCCACATACAGAGCTGTTTGTCAGGATGACTACCCCCTCTTTACAAGGGAGACACGGCAGCTCATCACGTCAGAGCTGAGACAGCCCCAGATCATCTGTCTCACAGGCGAGAGGCCCCTGCATCTCTGGGAAGCACTTGCTGGGAAGCAGCTCAGCCTAGCAGGACTGCCATTTAAAACCTACCAGTACCACAAAAGACTAATAAATACAGGGCATGGACGAGACCTGGGGCTGTCAGCACCCTCATCTCGGGTGTACACATGACTGCCTAAGACCAGTTCTTCGAAAGGGACACTGGTCAGACCCCACTGATTCCTCCAGGATGGGGTACATCTCCAAACCACTCCTCAACCCATGGTCAGCACACTTATGAACATTTGGTCCTTTAACCTTTTATGCTGTTTTAGGCTGTGCAGGCTCATAATTAAGAGTCTGAAGTCTGTTCTAGCTTGCTGTCATGTGGCATTAGTGCTCCCAAAGGCCTTTCCTTAAAACTCAAATTTATCTACTGTGCCAATGTTCCCAAGTGTTTGATCAGCTACCTTGCTGGCCTCCTCCACCACACAATGTGGGGGGCTGTCTGACATCTTTCTGCCTGAGATGAAAACATTGCACTCTGCAAATTTCTGGGATTTATAAAACGTGATCTAAGTTTCCTCCTGAGACACAGCTTCCCAGGTCTGAGACACAGAAATGGGATCCACAGCTCCAGCAAAGGGACCTTTAGATTTTGTTTGCTGTTCATCCATACTCTGATCAGGTAATCCCACTAATGCCTGGCTCACATGGAGAGATTCCTTAAAATGGGGTTAGTTAGCTAGGGAAGACACATGAGGAGGGACATTGGGGTGAAAAACAAAGCAATCAACAACACAGAAGAGGGAGAATGAATGCTTCTCTACAGGGCTTTTCTCAGTAGAGGAACTGGACTGCATTCAGGAAAACATGAAAGGTAGCAATTTGATGATAAAAGTATTTTCCCATGCTGTGCATTGTGACATAAGGAGCTCTGTGCTACAAGGTGCTGCTGGTGCTGAGTGTAGGATTCAGGAAGAGTAGAAATTGTGATGGATAGTAGGTTGTTCATCACTAGACAGGGCAGTCCACTTGAAAGATACTTAAATCTTCAGGGCTGAACCTCTCACATCCTCTAGCATAGGATTTTTTATGCCTTCCAAAACCCCCAACACTGATCAATGTAAGACGAAGGACAAAAGGACACAGACGTTTTAAGTGAAGATCACTAGGGCATATTTTCGTTTCCAGGCAGAAGCAAAAAAAATGTATTTTCCAGCCTGTGTGCTGACACTTAGCTCTTGTAGGCTTGGGTTTTGTCAGCTGGAGCAGGTTCAGGTTAACTTCTGCTGAGATTTGGGCTCGTCCAGTGGTGCTTACACTGCCACTTCCCCTGCCCCTGTTGTGGACTTTAGCAGACTGCCAGTGTTCTGGCAACTTTATGTGGTGCTGGTCTATGAATAATACTGCATTGCAAAAGGAAATGGCTTTCTTTGGATGTTACCTCTTGTCAGTGAGAGCAAGGGCATTTATTCCCAGTACAGCCAACCTCTAGCCAAGCAAAGTGCTGGGATTACTTGGAGCTGAACCGGGTTAGCAGTCGGCCAATCTCAGCTCTGGATAAAAGATTTTAGAGCAGCAGTGTTGTCTCGTTCTGTAAGTTCACGGTGGGTCTGTGTGTGGGAGTACAGGGCACATGGGAACTGTGATTTGCTAAGCAAAGCAGGATTGCTCCTTGGCAATCCTTGGGTGGGAGAACTGGGAGGAAAAGCCAAAGGCCAGGCAGGCAGCAGTAACTTGCAGACCCTTCCTCCCCTGAGGTGATGCTCCTCTGGGGCGTTGCAGGGCAGCCTGGCTTCTAAAGACATTCTCCTTAAGGGCAGGGTTTTAGCAAGGTCCTCTGCTCTCAACAAAAGTCTCCCAGTGCCTCTTGATAGAAACAGCACAGTTGATCCTTGCCTGGCAGGAGTAGAGGTTGCTGGCTCCTCTCCCCTTTCATGCCCCAGTTGTTAAAGTAGGATAGTTAACATTCATCTTGTCCTGACCCTCCCTCGTTCTGAAAGCTAAAAACAGCTGTAAAGGGGTATTTCAACTATGACTGGCAGACTTAATTTATTTTTATGTTTATGTCCATAGCTATGAGTTAGGCAACAGTGCTAGGCTTCATGAAAGCCCTGCCTGTGACCACAGCAATGGGACTGACGTTCATTGGGGTAATACTGCACAAAGCGCCGCTCCAGAGACCAGTGCTGGGTGAGCCTGGGTGGCAGCAGGGAATCTTGTCCTCTCTGCTCTGCTGGGCTGCCTTCCTCACCGGTCCAGCCATTGTGTTCATTGTGTCTCCCCTCCACTTTCTCCAGCACAAATGCCAGGGTGATCTTAACTTTCTCCCTGCTGATACCTCATCCCCTGGATCCTTCTCTCCAGAGGCCCTTCCCCCAGCCCAGATCCACACAAAGGTGAAAAGGAAGGAGGAGACGATGACTTTCCTCTATCTGCCAGCTTCTCTCTCCACCTCTGACGTGAATGAGGCCCTTCATGGTTTTCTCTTGAGCAAACACAGATGCTTTTGTTTTAGGGGCTTGTGGGATGGGATGGAATTAATAAATCAGAGCGCCAGTGCTGTGCCACCACATTCCTGCAATTTTAAGGCAAGATCACACACAAAAAAAGGGCAGAAACAAAATAGGCAGTCTCTTCAGAGAGCACTCAGATGATTTCACTGTGCCTCCTGCTTGCTGTCCCACTTGATCTCCTGCTCCCTCACCCTTGTTCATTCCTCCTCCTCCTTTCTCCGACTTTCGCATTCCCATTAACCTCATTTCTTCTGTTCCCTTTCCCTTTCTCAGGAATCACTTTCAGTCACACCTTAGTTACTCACCTACACCTATTTTTCTTCTCCTGTCTTCCTTTCATTTATGTTTCCTTTACCCTAACCCCACACTAAGGTGTGACCACGGCTTGTGCATCCAGGTATGAAGTTCAATGCCCTGCATGTAAGCCGAAGAATGAGGAATGCCTCAGCTTTTTCACTGGGGAATGAAATGTCTGCTCTTACACCTGCTTCCTCCACCCCACTTCTGTTTTTCCTCCTAAGAATGTTGCTGCCTGAGAGATTCAGTGAATGACTCTGAGAATAAAACACAAAGTATTACTGTTCTCCTCTCAGACGTGGTATTTAACAGTGTTCCTTTGAGCAAAATGAGATCCTGCCCCAGAACTGGCAGACCCTTTCCTTCCTTGAAGGAAAACCAGAAATGCTTTGCCTAAAATTAATTCTTTTGAGCCAAGTGACAAGTTTTAACATCTGTGCTTGGCTACCACCAGGTGGTAAGGAGCTAGGAGAAGGTCTTTTTCTTCCCCTGTAATTAGCTAACTGTGTGTGGGGCTTCAGGAGGACAAAGTGAACCGTGTGGTTAGTACAAACTACCAGCAAGGGGCTGAGACAGTTTTATTCACTGCGCTGGTTGTTTTTTCTCTAATGAGCTTAGGCACTTGAAAGTCATTTCCCCAGAGTGCTTATACATTGTTGTGCTTATCTTACCTGTGGGGGAACTGAGGCACTGAAGCAGGTGAAATGATTTGCCCAGATCCACATACTGACGCATAGTTGAAGCCAGAAAAAGAACCAAGAAATCTTGTTTCACAGTTGACTGCTTTATCCTCTGGCCTCAGAGGAGGCCAGCAAAGACCTTTATCTTGTTTAGATGAGTGGATAGTCATTCCAAGAGGGCGCTGGGGCAAGGATATCTTTCTGTACTAATACGTGTCTTAATGAGTCCTGTTGCTAAGCGGCTTCTATGATAGATCATGCATCTTCTTCACTAAGCATTGAAATAATTTTTTAATCATTAAAGCTAATACAGAATCCTCAGAAACATCCAAATCTCACAGCAGGGGCTGAAATTAGCAAGCAAACAGAAACCAAATTCTGATTATCCCTGTGCACCTCTACAAAGCCCACAAGCAGCGTCTGCTGAAGTCAAACATGAGCCTGGCTGAGCTGTATCTCAGCGCTGGGCTGGCCAGTCAGAGGCAAGCTGGCAAATCCTGCTGCTCCATGGTCCACAGCAAGTTTTTTCCTCCCTCAGACGTGTCTGCTAGCTCCTCGTCTCCATGGAGCAATAGAAAAGGAGGTAGGAGTGTTAATCGTTGACCCCAGATAGCTGAGGCATCCCCTGGCAGATCTTTAGGAAGGAGAAATTATTTGCATTTTGTCAAGTGTTATTAAGTGGCAGATCTCAGCCTGGCCAAGATTATTCCCCCAGCCTATTTTTGTTTTCTTTTTGCCCTTGGAACCACCTCCTCCATCCTACTCCCACCAACCTCTTACATTTTCTGTTTTGTGAGCAATTAGTTATTTCAGGTGTTCTCTCCAGTCAAGTCCCCTGCTCTGCCTTAACTCATATGTCTGCTCTCCAGCATGGGATACCAGCACCTCTTGAACTGTAGCTGCCCACAGGCTTCTCCATAACTCCTCCAGTAATCCCAGTGTGTTTCCCATTCTGGTTAGCAGCTCTCATACTGTTTCCTATTTTCCTCAAACCTACAGTGCTCAGCAGCACATCATCCAATTATAACAGGAGGGCTTTTTTACAGCCAAAGTGAGGTTTCTAACTTCTGTGTTAGAATAAGACTCTTGGAGCATTAAGGGAAACACAATAAATCTCTTATTACTTGATATGCATCAACAGCTCCATTACAAGGGAACAGGACCATTACAAAGTCACAGGACACCAATAAGCATATTTCTAAGATCATCGCTGATGACCTCTGTGTGGACTTTTAGGGGTGAATATAGTTTACCCCAAAGGATTCTTTGGGAAAGGATAATTTAAAATTGCACTTACCACCTCTAAGAGCCTCTCTTGTCATCCTCTTGAGAATAAATCCAAGACTGTTCCTGTATCGTGACCAGTCTCCCCACTTGTGCTCCTAGTCATGTCAGTCTGCTAGACAAATTCTGTACACTTCTTCCCACCTAGCAGCCTCTTCTGGAGGTGCTGCAGAGGATGCTTGTGGCTCTTTCGTCAAACCAGCTCCTGTTCAGTGGTAGATAAGCTGCCATCTCAGCAAGTTTTATTCACGGTCCATCAAGCCATGCCAAGCCAAGCCACACTTGGATTGTAACCCTCTTGCAAACCAAGTCCTGGAGCTGTTAAACACTGGTGCAAAATAGTCACTAGGCAAGATTTCTGCTCTTGTGTACTCCCTTCTGCACTGCACTTACCAGACTGATAAAATCTGATACCAAGTAATTCTTCCCTAACCCAAACAGGGGTCCTAACCTGAGCACCAGAACAAACACAAATGGCCTAGAAATTAGTATACAGCAGCCAAAGCAAAAATCCAGTTTCTTCCTTCTTTCTTCCCAAGCAGTTGTTGGATGTTTCCTCTATCTAGAAGCTGTTGCTGGCCCTTCAGGGGTATGTTTTGCAGAGCTGGTGACGGATGGAGGTAGTTCACATGTGCATGTGTGAAGCTAGAAATACCTAACCTGGCTTGTTGACTTCCACAAACATCCTCATAACCAGAGAGAACTTTCCTTCTGTGAGCACAAGGAGGGAGCCAGATTCATCCCCAGAATCAGGAGAGATTCATATCCACCTCTCAGATTTACAGCAGCAGCCCATTTCTGATTTTAACAAGAAACCACTCTTTGTCTGCCCTGATCTTCCAGGCCAACTTGGTCTGCCTTGGAAGCTCCAAGGGCTCTCAAACTGCAGAGAAGGGTTCAAAAAAAAGCCTAGTTCATCTTCCCTCTCCAGCCAGAAGTATCTATTCATCATTTCTTCTGTCCAAGGCCAACTGGCAGCCCATGAATGTGAAAGTAAGGTATGCAGGACAGCACTGCCCAGCACACCCTGAGTGCAGCGGTGTAAGAGCTGCGGGGACACATCTCCCAGGGTTATTGTGGTTGTATTTGTGCAAAGATGATGCTCCAGTCTCAGGAAACAGATTGAGCAGGTAGCTCCCCAGCCTGGGGGAGGATCAAACCCCTTTTGCATCCAGGCCTAGGGCAGCCTGAAGCACACAATTTCACAGATAGGCCCGTGAGAACAATACTGCACAGGCTGACCTCCCTCCCAAGGGAAGGTTTATAAACACCACATGCAAAGGTACTTTCAGACCAGGCTGCTTTCATGTGCAATTAAGGAGCGTGGCAGAGAGCAATCCCTATACAAGTAAGCCCTATGGCAAGCTCCATGCACTCTAAGAGAGAGAGTAGCTTGTTTCTCATGCTGTGAGCTCGTCTGCTCTCAATTCCCTCACTGCCTTCCCTGCCTTCCCAACAGACTCTTCATTTTAACTGTGCAAGACATGGAAAAACAGAAACCAAAACCCACATCCTTTTTTTCTGGTAGGCTTGGATTGTTGTTAGAAAGGGGCATGTGACTTTTGCTACTCCTCAGCTCCACCTGTTCACCCAAATGCATCCACTGGTTACTTTTTCTACAAAATAAAACTTACTCTGATCGTGCTGCAGGGATATATGCTAGCAGCTGCTGCCAGTGCCCAAGTTAGATATTGCTCCCCTGGCATTCCAGAAGGTGGGAATTGCATATAGGTCTCTTGATCTCAAACACCTTGGCACATTATTTGAATGTGGCCTGCCGGTAGTCCAGAGTCAACAGCTTCCCTGTTAGGACAGGGAAGGACAGCAGGACTGTCCTAGCAGGACACTGACCATCAGCTTCCTGCCCCTTCTTTCTTTTGCTCTCTTCTTCCCTTTTTATTTCACAAGCAGAAGGCAGAAAAATAAACACTGTCTGCTGACTCTAATTTTCATTCTAGTGCTTCTTTTAATCAAGCCCAAGCTATACAGATCAGCTGTGGCATTTAAGGTACAAATCAAGCAGCAGACCATAACGTATATCAATTGCAAAAGACAATTCTCTAGGTGCCAATTTATCCATTCTGCGTTTGTTTCTAAAAGTGTCCGCATGACACTTGGATGCTGCATAGCAAGTGGCAAATATAATGAGTGCTGATGATTTATTTGGAGGAAGAAATCAGAATTAGCATTTTGGACCGTCTCAACCAGTTACAAAGTGAGAGTATTTCACACAGCTCAGAGAGCTGCAACAGCAAAAATGTCCACCAAAGACACCAAAGTGGTGTTTCTCCTCTCTGTGATCTCACACAACTAACACCTGCATGATGTAGCATCAGTGCTGTCCAGTGTCCTCTCTGTCTTAATCTATATGGAGCAGCCACCCACAAGAACATTCCACACAAAGTTGCTGTTTGCACGATGCTTTTATTGATCACATAATTCAGCCAGCATTCCCAAATAAAAACTCAGGGGATTTCTTGTCTTTACACTGCATTCATTCTCTGCCCACAGTTCTCTCCATACAATAACAGATCAGGGCTCTGATTCTTCAGGGGGCCAGCACACACATGTAACCACTAAAATGCCAGTGTTTTCACAGATTTTGAGAAGACAGTAGACATATTTAGCTACATTGGTGTTTTAAATGACATGACTGCTGCCCCACTCATTTGCACTGTGATTTCAGCCAGAGCAGTTTCTCCTTTGCTTTCTTTTGCCTTCCCAAGGAGTAATAGGGAAGTCCAGCAGGGAAGAGCATTTCAACATCGCCTTTGAAAGCAGGAGGAAAACAAGCTGTCTAAATCAATCAAGAGTGTGCATTAGTGATAGCTTGTTCCTCTGGAGGTCTGCATTTGATGTCATATTGACACACAGCTGAGATCAAAGCCTGTCTCTGTATCCTGGCTGCTATCAGAGGAACAGCATTGGCCTTTGGGCCCCATATCTTTACAAGGAGCTCGTGATCAATGTGATTTTTTTCCCTCCATAACAAGCACCTGTAAAATGTAGTTATCCATCAAATAATGCCTGATGCCTTTTTCTTTGAAAAAGTAATTCCACTCCATCTTTGAAAATGTTCTGGAAGGCAATACTATGGGTTTTTCCTTTCTGCTTTTGTAAAAAAGCTGTAAAATGACAGCTCCCACTCCTGCTGAACAGGCATCAGCTATTAACTCAGTAGGGAAAGCTCTGAATGAGATATACAGAAACTTTGGAACAATCCACTATTGTTTTTGCTTCCTTAGAATTATTTTGCCTCCTTGGAAAAAAAAAGCTTTCTTTTTTTTTTTTTTTTTGGCTAATGCAGATATTGGGCTGATTCATGCTGATACGTTTGGAATTATTATTCTGTAATAGTCATCAGCATCTATAAAGGACCTCAGTTCTGCCAGAGCTCAGCAGCAGGGAAGAGGAGCTGACGTCTGAATAAACCCCTGAGTTCCCTTTCAAGACAGGATAACTCCAAGCTTAGAGGTCTTTCAGGAGAGAGCAAGCTTTCTCAGGAGACATCTGGTACCCCCTGCTTCTCTTCAGGCCAGAGCTGCTAATCTTTCTCCGGGTATTTCTGGCACCCCTGGATTACGGCTCTGCAGTGCAGGGAAATTGTGCTGGGGCAGAGGGCTGTGTCCCTCTGAGTCACAGCCCACCCCCGCCTATGCTCAGGGGGCAGGAATGTGGCAGCAGGTTGCATGGATCAATCGTGAAGGACATTTGGGTCTGGGCTGATTAAAAATAGCCTGGCTTAGACCTCCTTTTTCAGGCTCTGGAAGGCTCCCTGCAAGGACGGGCTTTGCAGCCAAGTTCAAGGTCTAGTCTGTATTCAAACTGGGTTATCTCCATTCCTGCTGATAGCCCAGATAGGGCCTGGATACCCTTGATCTACCTGGGGATAGCAGGCTGTGCCACGTGCTGTCTCTAAAGTATTGGCTCCTGAGGGACCTAGCCAGCAGATTTAATTAGCTCCGTCCAAGTTTCTTTTTTGTTTTCTGCTTGTGGGTTTTGTTGGATTTCTTTTGGCTTGGAAGAAATCCCTGTATAAAGCATCACCCTCTTTCAGTCCATGCTCCCACATGTCTACAAGCCACATGGTTAGGACAAGGATGCTCTTCAGAAAGGTGCTGTGTCAAGCAGTTTACGGACCAAGCTTTGAGGAATGCTCAACTTGGCTTCATGTGGGCAGTGGAGGGATGGGGGTGGTGCATGGTGTATTCCCGAGGGACACGCCTGGTTTCTGGGCTGAAGTAACTGTGCTCCCATATGCAAAAGGGATCAGAGCTGGCAGGAGAGGATGAAGTCTTTCTTTGCTTCGGAGGAAAAGGTGCAGGGGCTTGGGAAGGGGCAGCTGTTTCATTGGGAGTGACTCACTTCCTGGGGAAGTTGTCCCCACAGGAGCCTGCGCACCAAGGGACAGAGTGTTGATGGGGCTGAGCCTTGAAACTACACAGCTGCTGATAGTTCTGCTCTTCCTGCTGTGGGGAAGGACCTGCCATCCTTCCCTGTATTGTTTTATTATTTGTAGTTCTCTGGGTTTTGTCTCTCCAGGGGACTCGGTTAATTTTCCTTTGCACTCTCTCCCCATGAGCAGTAGGGGAGTGCTCACCTCATTCAGATTGCAGGTGTCACTTGCCTGCAGCCCTTCACCAGGTCTGCAGCAGAGAGACAATAAAAACCCCAGCAGAAGAGCATTCTTATACCTTGGGTCATAACCGCAGTCTCCTACTATTGCCTGGGCTACTGGGATGTCAAGATCCCAGTTGTGGGATCAGAGCCTTTCTCTTCCTGTTCCATCCACCTCTCCTATGAAGACAGGCTGAAGGAGTTGGGGCTGTTCAGCCTGGAGAAGAGAAGGTTCTGGGGAGACCTCAGAGCACGTTCCAATACCTAAAAGCAGCTACAAGAGAGCTGGAGAGGGACTCTTTACAAAGGCATGTAGTGAAAGGATAAGGGGAAATGGGTTCAAACTGAAAGAAGGTAGGCTTAGGTTAAATATTAGGAAGACGTTCTTCATTTTGAGGGTGGAGAGGCAGTGGCCCAAGTTGCCCAGAGTTGTTGTAGATAGCCCATCCCTGGAAGTGTTCAAGGCCAGCTTGGATGGGACTTTGAGAAACATGGTCTAGTGGAAGGTGTCCCTGCCAACATCAGAGGAGTTGGAACTAGATGATCTTTAAGGTCCCTTCCAATCCAAAACAGTCCATGATTGGATGATTAACATCTCGGTTCCGAGAAAAACCGGAAGCGAAATGTTAATCATCCAGTCTTTTTTTTTGCCCCCCCACCCTTTGCTTTTCAGCCATCCAGTTCCAGCAGTTTAGAGAAGAAATTGCTACTTTCTGAGCAGAAAACCAAATATGCCTTCCCCCTTCTCTTTCCCACCCCCTCAAGAAATACAGCTGGATGTGAACCCTCAGGCACTATCCTTTAGATCTAGCCTACCCTTTCTGTCCTACAACAATGCCATTTCCTGAAGACCTGTCCGTGGGTCAGACGAGTCTCACTACTGAGAAATGCCCTGTTTTGGCTGTGTTTGCACAGTAATTACCCATGCTTATCCCAGAGCAATAACCCATTCCACCCACTTCTGTGGTTCCTTGAATCCATCCTCCCACTTTATCGTGCACATCTCGAACAGGGAGGCAGCTACTGCCTGGTGAGGGGAAGCGCTGCAGCATCTCAGCCTGTCTCAGTTTTTAGCACTATTGTAGTTTCGACTGAAGGCTCTGATGGGCCCAAGGGAATGAGGGGAGAGGGGACAGCGGCTTCCTGTGCATTTCAGCAAGGCAGGGGCTGAGCCGGTGCTGCTCACCACAAATACCGGCGCTGCCATGAATTATGCATTCCTTGTTTAAAGAGAGGTCGCTCTCATCAATAATTGAAAGCTCCCTGCTCTGCCTTCAGCATCACATCTCCCACACCGGGAGTTAGGGAACGCATGAAATCTGCATGGACTTCCTCAAGGTGGCTAGGGGCTGGTGGAGAGAGGCAGCAAAATGCAGGCAAAATAAACCAAAATCCCCCCTGATGGCTTTGGTGTGTGAAATTAAGAGTCATCTGCAGCTACCTGCAGGTCTGCTCCAGCCCTGCTCCTCACACCCCTGTCTCCTCCCCTCTCCACACCTCTCTCCTCCCAGGGTACACACAGAACAGTAGGCTTGCAAACATGGCTCAAACCAAGATTAAGGAGCTTTTCTTGAAACTTTTGGCTCCATTACCTGAGAGTGGGTTGCTTTGGGCGCTTGCCTAGAAAATCGTTACACTGGATGGCGGGATGTTCCCAAGGGACAGTCTGAACTGTGAAATTTCTCCCTCTGGGAAGGTAAGGATCTTTAGAGCCTGTGTCTCTGACTAGAGCCATACAGTCCTGGGGCTGGGGTTGGTCCAGCATTCAGAGTCTTGTAAACCTGGCTCAGACAGGCTGGCTGCCCTGAACCAGAGGCTGAAAAATCACCTTTCCTGCACAGCAAACTTCTTGAAAAGTGTGGTTCTCATTCTGAATCGGGCAGGCAGAGGGCAGAACCAAAACCTCAGAGAGCTACCAAGGCCCATGTGATCCTAACCATTTCTGAGTTATAAAAAAGGATGTAAATTGAGCAGCTTCTCAACAGGGCTGTAAGAAAATCAGAGGCACTGGAACATGTCAGCCTTATAATCCCCAGTCAGCTGCATCTCTCCCTAACTTTCACCTTTCTCCCATTCCCCCAGCATGTCCTTTCAAATACACTGCAGCTCAGGGAGAAAGTCACTCCCTGGGTCATTTTGCAGCCTGGAATCCTTATCCCTCTCTCAATATCTGGGTTGTCCTGCCTACAACAAATTGTACCCTGTTGGTAATTAGTCAATAACGGATGAAGGGATTGGTCACATGAGATGGTCTGCACCTCAGCCAGGTCTTGTTTCTCTTCAGCATCATTCCAGGGAATCCAGCTCTTCCCCCTGTGTGCTTCTCTCATTGTCTTCTCCTGAATCCTTTCAGAATAATGCCCCCTCTGTCAGAACAGGAGCTTAAATGGAGACTGAATGGTGCTGCATCCCAGGAGTTGGGAAGTCTGACAAAGCAGCGTGAAGCCAAAGTAGTACGAGAAACATTTTGTCCCTATCATACTCAGCTTTGTGCTCTGTGTGCTTGTTTATTTTTTAATGGAGAAGAGAAGATTGATGGATGAAATTAAGAAGAGGGATGTGTAATTGGAAAACAGCTCAAGAAGGCTACAGGCAGCATATTGAAGGCATCCATCAAACATTCAGCTAATGTTGTTAAGGGTGTGTAACACAAACAAGGGCTGCAGGAGACACTAGGGGGAAAAAAGAGAAAAGGAAAGAGAACAGAGAATAGGCAGGACAGGAGAAATAGCAAGGGAGGAGAAGAGCCAGCAAGAGAGTACAATCAATAATATTTGTATTGCAATCACATCCAAAGGCTCCCGTTGGGATCAGTGCTGGACTGTACAAGCACATTAAGAGATGGTCCCTGCCCTCTACAGCTTAAACCCAGGAATTACCAGATGAACGCAGGAGATGGATTTAGATGATCACAAAATTTTCTTCTGATCTTGAATCTCATTTAACGGGATCTACTATGAGAGGGGTTAAAGGCAGAAGGAGGGTAGCTGGTTGTGCCAAGAATACACACTGCAGGCATGCAATTAATCCAAGCCACTTAGGAGACTTTGGTTTTAATTATAAAAAGTAGGTAAAAATATGAGCAGTAAACCTCTGTAAGCCCCACTGGGGCCATCGGCAGGCTACCCAGAGGCATTGCTATGTGACCGGATTTTGATGCTGTGTTTTCAAAAGGATGGACTGATGCTTTAATGGACCACTTTGTGGGAAATATTCCATGAGGGGTGGACATTAAGAGAATGCAAAGGGCCTTTGTGTGGGTAAGGACAGAAGACAAAGGCTAAAATTATTAGTAAGCCAGGGGATTTCTGTAGTCCTGGAAACAGGGAAGAAAAAAGACTCTGAAGGACTGAGAAAAGGCCAGTGAAAGATATAAAGCAGCAGAGAAGAGTACACATGATGGATGCAGGGGGAGACAGTGGGGGAGACAAGGTAACATTTTAAAGAGAAAATAAAGTATTCCAATAGAGATTTTTTGAAATGGGGTTGAAGTCAGCTCCTCTGTGAGGTTCACAAGTTACCTGGGGCTTTATGCAGGGTTTAACTTTTTTCATCCTTGCTTGCTTTGGAAAAGCAATAGAGAGAAGGTGCACGCAGAAATAAATGAGCACAGAGCACCAGGGGAGTTGCACACACAGGCAGCATCTCCACTTGTTTGCAGTGTTTGGGAAGCATGAACAGGTCTGGCTGGGAGAGGGAAGAGGAGAAAGAACTAGAATAAGAATTTGTTAAAAATTCTTCCAACTCTGATCCACTCTCTTCTGTTCTCTGTTGGTAACATGCCTGCCATGGCTGCCACCTCCTCCTCTCTTTCCCTCCAGAAGGAAACTGAGTTTGCAGCAGTAGCAGGTCTGCTGCATAGAAACTATATCTGTATAATTAAGGCCTTTTATTAAAGGGAAGTAGCGGTGGCTGCCTGACTCTGGTGCAGGGACATCTGTAATTGCAAGCATACTAGAGGAAGCAAGGAGCTGTGATGACCCTGAGCAAGAGCCTGGGTGGGTCTAGGTATCTGCAGTTGTTAATAGCAATCCTTGGATTTCTTTTGTGGCTCTGTCTGTTCTCACAGCCACGAGTGATGGGAAGCTTTACTCTGCACTGCTACACTGGTAAGAGAAAAGATTTCCTGTAGGGAAAGAAGTCCCTGTTGTGGGTAGCTTCATCCTGCCCTGTGTCTGGCCTGGATCTGTAGCTTACCAAATACCTATGCCTTTGGGATGAAAGCTGGAAGGACACTCTTGTACCTGCCCCAGACCCAGTCATCAAAAAGCAATGCACTTAAGCAGAGCCAGCATGTTTGCCGCACAAGGCTCCTGCTCACATCACCAAAACACTCCGGTGTGCCCCTGGCCATGCAGCTTCCTTGGTCCACTTCTTCATCAGCGTTTTGTAGCTTGAAAGCAGTGAAATGGGCACCATGGTGTTTGCTGAGTGAGGAGGTAAGAAACATTAAATATTAACACCATTAATGGTTGGCTGGGGGAGCAGTCAGTGGGAATATGTTTCCCTAAGGGACTGCTCCATCATTGGTACCATTGGTGTCCAACAAGAAATGGCCTTGTGTTGCAGTAATTTCCTTAATAGGGCTTATGAACATCCACTTGCCCACCAGAGGACTTGCTGAGACATGCTAGTCTTCTGTCAGATGTGGCTGAAATAGGATTGACAGTTATTGGTGGTAGGGCACTGACGAGTCCTGCAATTGCATATTCCTTGTTTTTTTCAGGACACCAAGGTAAAATGTCAGCGAAACAATTAAAGACAGATTCTAAGAGGTCCCAGAGGATGAATTTATAATAGCATCTCCTAATATCTTTCAGGAGTACCCTGTGGCTGCTGTCACTGCGGAGCCCTTTTAGACCAGTTGTCATATTTCTTTTCACACAACTGTCTAAGGCTGAAGCAAGACAGTCCTTCCACTCTGGACAGATGAGGAGCTGCTGGACCCAAATCCTGCGCAAATAATTGCTTTTGAACAAAATATGTCTGTGTCCCTTTGAGGACCTTGGTTTTAGCTGACTGGCCTTCAGTACACTTAAAAATCCCTGGCAGAGCAGGAATTTAAAGCCAACAAATTTTAAACTCCTTTCAGTCCTTTGTATCAGCATGATGCCATCACTCTCTTCCCTCAAAATGCCTTCAGTCTAGGAGTGCAGGAGGACCTGGTAGGGCCTGGTGGGTACTCCAAAGTCTGATTTCAACGAAATGCTGCAATGGCCAAACGCTGCAAACCAAAAGTAGAAAGGGATGTGGGATAATTAAACATTCAGCAGGCATCACCAGCACTGTGGAATGACCAAGGCAGGGATTTCATGGAACACAGTAGATGATAGCATGCATGCCCAATTGCCTCAGTGCATCTTCCTGAGGGGGATGAATTAACACTGCAGAAGTGTTAAGAGGTGCTGGCTATCTAGAGGATTCCTGACATCTGACTGTTTTGTCCAGTTGCATATTCAGGCACACAAGTCTTCCACACAGTTCTAAGAAGCTGTAAAAAAGAAGCAAATTAAATGGTCACAACAAAGCTTAGGAATGAACACAAGTCTCAAAGAGGGGGCAAGTAGCAGTCCTCTCCAGCTTCAGAATCAGAATTCACAAGAACAAACCTAACTCAAGGACAATGGTTTCAACATGGGATGGTGAGAGGTTCTTTAGAGCAACAGAAATAGCTAAAAGCTTCTATTCAATGGCACCAGAGTTGGCCAAGTTGGATAATGGTTTGGACCTAAGTGTAAATGGATCTCCTTGTAATCTTAGACAACACTTTGCTGGATCAGGGCCAAACATATGTCATGCCTCCCTGCATTTTTGGTGACTGGTATTTTGAAGACCTTACTCTTTTTTCTTTTCTGTAAGGTAGAGAGATGCCTGGGCATTGGAAGCTCCCTGCAGCATGCTGAGGAGACGTAACCTTCTTACCACGCTCCTGATTGCCTTGCCATGGGCTCTTCTCCTAACTTTGTGGCACCAGTACCCAACCACCCACTACCTCAGCCTCCTGAGAAGTAAGTGCAAAAGTTCTGCTGTCAGTGTGCTGGTGGCTGTGATGACTTCTGCTGCAAACCCTCAGCAGGGATGCTCTCTCATGGGAAGGGTTAAACAAAGATAGACTTGCCTGAAGGCCCCCTCTGGGTTTGCTGACAGCAGAAACATAAACTGTTCTTAAGAGCGTGTTAAACATGCACCTTAGGCTGGCTTTGGAGAGAGGATGAAGCACTAACTCCAGATAGATGTGTGCCTCCCTGAACATGAGGCAGCCTGTTAGTTATTAGTCCTCTGACACGTTTTTTTTTTTCTTCTTTCTTCCTTTGTGTTGTCCCAGAAGAGACAGACGAGAACGTGACCTCTAAAGCTCTCCTTAATGGTACATCTGCACTGAGAGAAGAAGTCTTCCCATCATGCACTCGGCAGCAGCAAAGCGTAGGAGCAACACCTAAAATCATCCAGAATTATGTGTACTCCAGGCCTCCCCCATGGTCAGACACCCTGCCAACCATCTTTGTTATCACCCCTACCTACACCCGGCCAGTGCAAAAAGCTGAGCTGACCCGTCTGGCCAACACCTTCCTCCACGTACAGAACCTGCACTGGGTGGTGGTGGAGGACTCTCCGCGGAGGACCAACCTTGTATCCAACCTGCTGGAGAAGGCTGGGCTCAACTTCACCCACCTCAACGTGGAGACACCCAAGAGCCTGAAGCTGGGTCTGTCCTGGATCCCATCCCACACCCCAAGGGGGACACTACAGAGGAACCTGGGGCTGCACTGGCTGAGGGACAGCTTCAGCAACACCGCACCACCAGAAGGCGTAGTCTACTTTGCTGATGATGATAACACCTACAGCCTGGAGCTCTTTGAGGAGGTAAGAAACATAAAATTACATGGGACAGAAAAGCAGAATAGAGCTGCAGAGCCTCTTAAGCCCAGTTGCACTTGCAAAGACCTCGCCCATTCTGCATGCAGTAGCAGCTGGGTATAGGGCAGATGCAAGCTGAAAGGGCAAAGAACATATTTGCCATGCTCTAGGCTGTGGATGTGAACAGCCATTCACACATCATTGCACCAGCTGGAGTTCCTCTTGCCAGGGACCACAGGATGTGTACCTCAGAATTTATACATCTCTTCAGGGAGGTCTGACCTAATTTAAATAAGCACCAAAGACAAACTTCTGGCAAGGTGTAAATCTGCGCTGTTGTAGGGTTGTGATGGTTAGGGGATGATGGAAGAGTTGTCTGATTTTCTATCTACCTTTACTCCTTGGCTGCCCTTCAGTTCTCCAAGTTCCAGCCACCACAACAGGGCTGTGCCTCTGGGATCTCTGAAGCTTGCCCAGACTTCTGCTGGAGACCTGGTTTTGTGAGATGCCAAGCCTATTGTAAATTTGCAAAAATCCAGTAAACTCTCCTGTCACCAATTTAAGTCAAACTGTACTAAGTCACTTGAAGAACAGAATTATGCATCACAACACATTTCCAGTTTTCAGTGTTGTTAGGTCTCTGTTAAGCTCATCCTTTTTTACTACTTTTAGGTCCTTTCTGACAATTTCAGCAAAATGCCATACTTCTAGGCAGTAGCCATGGATGGAAAAACAAGGCAGGAGGTGGGGGGAGAAATTGGAATAGATGAGGACAAACATTAATCAGTCAGGGAGATTACTTGCATGAGTGTGAAGCTGGAATAAGTGGAGTTGGTAATACAGAGCTAGAGGCTTGGTAAAAGCAGTATTTGGCATTTACAAAATAGATAAAATTCTGCCGTAACAAAAAGGTAAAAGTTGGGATAAGAACTTTTGAAAAATGGGATGAGAAAACCAGAGGTTTTCATTCTTCTGAATGTGGGCACAGAAAAGCAGTGAGTTTGTTGTTCAGAGAATAACGTGCTAAGAATTTGCCTTGTGGCTGTGGAAGCTGTAGCTCTTCAAGCAGCAGCACAGGTGAGCTGGAGCTTGTGCTGCCGAGAGCGATGTGATTGCGTAGGACGTCCGTGGAGGAGGACAGGTGCCAATGAAAGCAGAGGATGGTGCACTAATGGGCTGGGACAGACGTGGTGGGGTTGAATTCTCACAGCACTGTCTCTTTCTGGCACACAGATGCGCTACACAAGGCGGGTCTCAGTCTGGCCAGTGGCTTTTGTTGGGGGTCTGCGATATGAATCTCCAAAAGTGAGCCCAGCAGGGAAGGTGGTAGGCTGGAAAACCGTCTTTGACCCTAATCGTCCCTTTGCTATTGACATGGCTGGATTTGCTATCAGCATCAAGTTGATTTTGGAGAAGCCTCACGCCAGTTTCAAGCTGGAGGGAGTTAAAGGAGGGTACCAGGAAACAAGTCTGCTGAAGGATTTAGTGACCATGGACGGGCTGGAACCCAAAGCAGCTAACTGCACAAAGGTGAGTAATACAGGAAATCTCAAAGATACAGTCTCCTTGCTGGGTCCTGGCTGCTTTTACAGCCTCCTGTCATACTGTTCCACCTGCCATTGTGCCTGCCCTATGTTGGCACATGTCAGTGCCAAATGATGCTGGGACAGACAGATGGACAAAGTCTGCTAAATTCTTCACAGATGTGAAGCTCAGAGAGAGCTAAGGAGCAGTGGTAGGCATTCTGTGTTAATAAAGAAGGTGAATGTACGATTTGTGCCCAGATTGCTTCTCCAAAATCCAGGAGGATTGACAGAGGGTTGAGTCTGGACTTTTGTTCTAGAATGATCCCTCCTCCTTGCCACTTTTTCATGTGCCCATGAAGTGTGTCCCATGATCAATCCCCTTCAATCACTTGCTTCAAACAGCTGTGAGCCTCACTTTTCTGAGGATCCCACCCAATGGGTGAAGTACTTTCATAATTTCCATGCTATTCAGAACACCCTGAACTCTTTGTGCTTCCCTCTAGGTGTTGGTCTGGCACACAAGAACTGAGAGGCCCACTCTGGTTAATGAAGGCAAGCGTGGGTTTACAGACCCCAGAGTAGAGGTGTAAGCAGAGAGCCAGCTCCAGGGTGTGAGTATCTTTGTCTTTATTGTTTTTAGCAAGGCAAATAATCTGTACCTGTTTCTGCTATTATTTCCTCAAAAACTATTTCCTCCAGTAATTCACCATGCCACCCTTTGGACAAGAAGTAGATTCCCATCTTTATCCATGTATGCTCTGTATTTCTTGCACATTCAAGCCTCCTTGCAGACCATATGGGAGTTTTGCCTGACAGAGAGAAAAGAAACAGCAGAATTCCCCAGTTTCACTCAGTATTAATGACATGCCAAATTTTTGCCCCTGAACTCTTTCATCCAGCTGCAAACTCCCTTTGGTGTGGGAGTTGTCCTACAGCATGGAACGAGATTACGCTGCTGCAGGCAACCTTTTCTCCCGGCAGCCCTGCCACCTGTGCAGTGCTTCACGCATCTCCCTTCAGCTTTTATCCTGCATGAACAGCTGGAGTGTGGGTGCAGCAGGGAAAGGCTGATGGAATGCTTAGAGCACCTCAGAACAGGAACCAGCAAAGCACAACCTACACAGACTCTCTCAGTTTGAGGTGCTGGGTACCAATGATCCCAGAGCTAGGAGTGCATCTGCTGCTGAGGAGAGATAGTGAATGCACTAGGAAGTGCCTTTGCAGTTCACAGAGCCAGGTTCAGCAGCAGGATGGGGGATTATGGCAACCATCACGGGTGAGGCACGAATGTATCAGAGATCATTGATACGTTCTTAGAAAGAGAATGATGATGAAGAAGCGTCCAGATGCCATGCCCTCAGATCTCAATGGCAGATTGCTGCCCCAAAAGTCCAAAAGGAATAAAAAGTATCCCCATTTCAGAGTACCCAGCTCTTTCTGAAATCAGTCATAACTGTGTCAGGACACAGGATGCTGAATGATTCAGTCCTACTTTGGAAGATATTCCAGGAGTGCTTTTAGTTTTGACCCCAATATACACCTCAGCTCAGCACTACTGGTGGAAAGAAAATTGACAGCTTTTATACAGGCAGTCATGAGCATTTCAACTCCTGCACTGATCTCCTGTGTGCTTCACTAGTAGCTGCACTCAGCATTGCCAAGCACCTCATCATCTCTGAGTGACAGCCACACAAATAGTGCAAAGCAATCCCAGCAGCAGATGGAAGGGACTGGAGTCAGTTATCTAAACACAGACACCTGGTGCCACCATAGGGACCCTGGGGTAGCCTACCTGTCCCTCCTACAGGGCACAAACCCTGTACCATTTCTGACAGTTTTTTATTAATGTTACAGATATCCTAGAAACCCATAAATGAAGCAAGGTACCTGTGCTTAGGCAGCAGCTCCTCTTTTCACCAGTGCTTTTGTGAGATCCACTAGCAACAACAGGCTCATTTTGCACACTCACCCATGCTGAGTCTGCAGTTGCCTAAAGCTATGATTGCCCTAACTCAGCTCATAAGGACTCACAGTCCAGTTAACTGCTCTGGAGGAATCACTTACTTTGTCCAGGATGAGCAGGCCTATAAAAACTGAGATAGATTAGACCCTCCTTGCCTACTTGCTGGAGGAGGGGCTGACTGCTCCATTGGAGATGCACAGCGCAGATGTAATGTTTTCACAAATGTGCCATTTTTGGATGGGCTCTTTTGTCCTCACCTCTCTCCCTGGCCAAACACTCAGCCATCCTCCATAAGAAATGTAATGCACCAGCTATGGAGTCTCATGAGAATGGTTTCCCATGAGTGATTTGTTGTGGGAAAGGAAAGCAACCAGCCTAAAAGACAAAGACACTGCCACAGATTTACCAGCAGGACTTGCACCTTAATCCAAGCCATCCTCTCCAATGGTTTCAATCAGATTGTTGGCTGGATCAGCCATGCAGATTTTTAAGGATCTTTGTACTTGCATTAGCAGTCACTTTGACCACAATCCCTTCTGCACCACTGTCTGTCATGTGGGGCAGCTGCTCTGACACATCAGAGCAGGTTGGCAGGTGGCATCTACTCCAGGAGAAACATGAAGCTAAATTGCTTGACAATCAATGGCAATCAAGCAAAATCATTATATTTCATCTCTTAAAATTTTAAATTGAGATCTCTGCTGAAGGTTTCAGTGTATTGGAATTTCATACTGTCAAGGCTGCTGAGCTTCAGAACATTGATAGACATGATCTAGATAAGCCAGTGCTGAGAAAAAAAAAGAGGCAAAATTGCTCCCCCGAGGATCTTCTGTTCTTAGACACAATAGGAAGAATGTTTCCATCTTTCCCTCCTGGCAATTAGTCCTCCTTGAGGATCAGATCAAGTCAGTTAATTCCAAGACCTCCCAGAGCCCTCCTTCCCTTTAAATCCTGCAGATGTGAGTCAGGCAGACATTGCTTGGTGTGGGATTTGGTACACCCCTAATCTCTAATTGGACCAGTTGCATGGCTGCTTGCCACAGAGCAGCCCAAAGCTATCACAGCACACATCCCTGCTGACTGTGTTGAAACACCTTTGAAACACAGGCTTTGCCTTCTGAGAAGAGGAGATGGAGGTTAATTTCACCTCGTATTTTTCTTTCATAAAGTCCTGAAAACCATCAAGGAAGACTGGTGTTATAAAAACTACCTATTCTTATTGCTAATTTTTATTTACAGGCATCCAAAAGAGAAGAGTGTGCTTAGGTTAGCATAGGACTCGTGCTATTGTGAAATATGGAAACAGAGAAGGTTCATCTGCATTTCACAGCTTCCAGACAGACTGAATAGATCCTCAGATCTCATCCTCCTACTCTTTCTTAAAAAAAAAATTATCAGAGAAGTTAAAATAATGACTTTAAGTGCAGACAAAAAAAATCTGTCAGAAACTTTCTCTAATTCGTAAATAAAATCTCCTAGTTAAGACTGTAGTGCAGAGAGAACAAGCAGCTCTTCAGCCATATCCCAGCCCAAAGCATGCACAGTGTGGTTGAGGAACCTGTTCACTGATGCCTGCAAGGTGTTTGCCTGAGCCGGGGGGGATAGTTGTGTTTACACCTTCTTACCTCACCTTGTGTTTGTTTTGACAGAGGCAGAGGGCTGTGATTGTTCCTGAAGTTCATCAGCAACCATAGCAACTGTGCATCCTGCCTGTCCTGCCCAGCGCTCTGCTCCACTGCTGGAGGCTGATAAACAGCCCCAAATGTCACCACTCCAAACAGCTCCCATTGCCCAAAGAGGTGGTAATAAGGAGGGACAGAGCTGGGGTGATGCCCTGAGATCCTCCCCACCTAGGAGAGGAGTGCTTCCCTTCCCCACTGGGCCCTGTACTTTTAACCATTTGTTAAAACTTACTAGATGTGATCTTCATTCTCCGCTGTGCTAGCACAGAGGCTGAAATCCAGGATGGGTGTAGGTGCCTCCAAAGGCCTTTTCTGGCATTTTCCAAAACCTGAGCTTCAGTACAGCAACTGCGAACTGCAGTAGTTCAAGGACAGGAGTTGTCACTAAAGCACAAACATGGACTTGTTGGCCTGAGGCTGGTGTGCTCTCAAAACAGCTTTAAAGCAAGGCTGGCATGACAGTCTCTCCCTCTGAGGGATGCACTCTGACATGTACACAGATCAGCCTTCATTGCTGCAGAGGAGGTTGTGCTGACGAACCTCATGTGGGGTTTGGGAGTTCAGAAGGGATGTGGTGCCTACCCCTCAGCCCAGATCTTGAACTGTCCCTGCTTAAGGTTGTTTTGGAAAACTCCATCTGAGATCTCCAAGCATGGACCCCTCTGGATGAAGTTCCTCTCCTGCACTGAGAGACGTGGCAGGTACTGTACCTCAGAGGCCATGCCTCCGTGTCCTGCAGCAGAGAGCAGAAAGCAGGGGCAAAGATGGGCGGGCTTGGACATGTTCAAGGCCTGGAAGGCTGCTGCAGCACCATCAGGTGCTTCAGGAGCCTCAAATCATGTGCATGGACTTGCTTCCTAGACCTCCAGAGAGGAAGACAACTCTCTGAGAGGGAGGTGGGCAAGAACTGCTCAGAGAAGAGGAACCCTCAGCCTGCACTCATCTGCTGTGAGAGCATCAAGGAATGTGGAGACATCATCGGAAAACCTATCTTGAGCACACACATGACAACTGAAATAACAAATGTGGCAAGGTTTTTCAGCTGAACTTTGAAAGGAATGTGTGGTGCTGTGAAGAGAGAGGAGTCAGTGTCATGTGGAAGGGTTTCCCTTTCCCTCAATAAAACAGGAAGACAGACAGGTGGGAGGCAGCCTACAAAACAGGAGGTGCAAATGAGGACCGAAGGAAGGATGCACTGGATTAAAAGCACAAGTGTTGGTACCATATGTGTGCGTGGGGAGTGGTGTCACTGTGACTTTTCCAGGAAGATTCCTTGAATGACCCAGAAACCCCTCTGAGCAGATCTTTAAAACCTTCTTCACTCAGGCCATGAGAAACAAGGCTTAAGGCATTCAAAACATATCAAGGATTTCACAGCTGGGAGAAAGTTATAAGCAACTGAGTCATCCCTTGCCCAAGGAATTCAGGGCTAGCAGGAAACTTATTTATTTGTTGATTTATTTATACTAGAATTCTTCTCTGCCTATTCCTTGTTTAGCTTTGGTTTTTTAGCTTAGGTCACATGACATATTCATGAAGAAAGAACATTTTCCCCCTTGCCTCAGAACAGTAGAGCTTGGTGTTCACTGATGAATGTCATATGTTCTGTGCTCCCTGGGGTTTCTTTACAATGGTATCTTAAACTGGCAAAATAATCAGAAACACAGCAAGGGGGGCAGTACAGTGAAGGAAATTGCAGTTCTTTTATGCAACAAATGTGGGTGGCACTAAGTTTCTGGCTCCCAAGCAATCACACTGAGGTAAAAACAAGAGCAAAGGACTGCCTCACTCAGCAGACAGCCCCCATGGGTGCTCAGGAAGCCTCCATGAAGGGGGCTCTTTGAAGGGTATCTGAGGAAGGGAGTTGGTCCATATTCCCTCAATGGAGAAGGAGCAGCCATGCATCTTCCTATAGGAGGGGACCAAAGTATGGGAGAGACACAGGGGATGAGATGCCTCCTTTCAGAGAGAGACAGGAGAAATCAAAGAATAGGCAACAACTACAGAAATGGAGACTGCATTTAGTGAGGCAAAGGCCAGGGCCTGTCTGGACGAACACACCAGCAGTACAAGGCCACCCTGCCAGCTGTCTCAGCATGAAGGAAATACTGAATGGGGTGAGAAAGCAATGTATTCTCTGGACTGTAGAAAGGTCCTTACAGAGCTTACTGGAATCTGAGAGCATCAAGTCCAGCATCCACAGAATGCTCTTCACTCTGCATTTGTCAGAGCTTTTTGTCCTGCCGTCTGCAGAAGTTAGCAGGGCTTGCACTCCAGTGGGCTTCACCAGCCCATCCTGCCACAAGGCAGGTGGGCTCAGTGCTTCCACCCAGCATTAACCCAAGATTAAGTCCCCTCCTTTGTGGTTTCAGTGAATGAGCAAGAGCGAGGGAATAAAGGAGTTGATTTATGATCCTCCATTTTCTCCTCTGAGATGGGCAAAGTTTCTGCCCGTATGAACAGGAGGAGATGTGGTGATTAATTCTCTGCCCTTTAACCTCACTCAGGTCCTACATAGGATTTAGGCACTGACAGTGAGTGTTTGTAGCAAGGATCTATTCCCATTGCAACAGATCCTACCACACACATGTTTTTAGAGAGCTGTTCTCTCTACAACCTTACAAGAAAGCAAAATTACTCTTTCTGTATGCACTACACTGTCAGTTCAGTCTTGGTCAGAGTCAGCTCTCAAGACCAGCTCTATTGCACCACCTCCATTCTTGCTCCAGCCTGACCCTATGGAGCAGACCTTCTGTGAATCAAGAAGTTCTGTCAGTCACTACACTGTGCAGAACCGAGACCTTGGCTGGAGAGCTGACATTCCAGGCTAGCAGACAGATGGACCTGTTCAGCACAAATACTGTGTTCCCTGTAGAGCAGCCAGAGGATAGCAAGGACTGCTGCTGGCCAGGCCATACTAGCTAAGGGTGGGTGAGTAACAGGCACCACAGGTTAAGATGGTTGTTTGTCAGCAGAGCTGGGTGGCAGAGCCCAGGACAGAAGCAGCTGTCAGGGATGCAGGCTTCAGGGGAAGTGAGTGCAGTAAGGAGGGAAGCCACTGATCAAGCCCAAAGTGTTTAAATAAGAGAAGGCATCCCAGCGCCTGGTTTTTACTAGCATATTAGTACCTGATATTCATGTTCTCTGAGATTCATCCAACTCACCAACCAATGAGTATTACTAACCTTTCCTGTTGCAGAAAATACTATTGATGAACAAAAGAGAATGTCGAGAAAGTACTTTTTAATGGTTATTTATTTATATTGAATGGTACTAGAGCATTATTAAATATGATGTGAATAGTATGATATTGCATTGTCTTGTCTGCAGCCTAAGGCCTTACTCCTTTTCCAGGAAAACACAGCGGAATCTATAATGGGAAAAGTATCTATTTTAAGTGTTCTCATTTCAAGGCTACTCATTTCACTCTTCCTCTGACCTAAATGTTACAAGTGAAAGTCAAGCAAAAACATTTCAGGTCCCTGAGACCGCTGCCTGCATTATGGAGATAAAGGAAACAGGAAACAGGAGAATACAGCCTAAATTCCAGATTCTCATGGCATCTCTAGCAGTCATTTTGGGCATGGTGCCCATCACTACTGAGATTGCTCTGTAAAGACACTGGCCATGACTCAGAAGGGAGTAGTGGTCAAAACATAGGGCAGGCAGTCAGTTCTCCATCCCGAGGGGAAGGGTGCCACAAGCTGTATTAGTGAAATGTCTGTTTGACAGGAGCCCACTGTTGGCTCTTCCAGAAGCCTAGCAGAAGCTTGGATATCCAGGTTCTGTTTCTAAAGCTCTCACTAAATTACTCTAGCACTGGTCCAAGGTACATGATATCAGTTATCCGGGTTTTTTAACAGCAGGGCATCCACCTCTCAGAAACAAGGAAGCAGTTTTAAGACTCTTCTGAGGAAGCCGTGCTGAAAATTTAGCATACTAGAGAACAAGCCAAATTCATACCTGTGTAATAAAAAAAAAAAATCACATTCACAAAGGTGCTGCTAGAAGAACAACGTGAAATTTACAAGCCAAGATCCTGCAAAGGGCTGAGAAAGAACTGCTGTGGCCAAAGTGCTTGAAACATGCACCTCACTAGAAATCACAGTGTCATGGTTTAAAACCACCTCAGTCCCCAAAAATGAGGGACAGCTCTGCTTGACTGAAAGCATCCACCTATAGAAGGACTAATGCTACCTTCCTGTTGCCTCAGTGGAAACCCTGGGGACTGAGAGGGCCCTGGATAATGCACATTGACCAGCACTGTATGAGCACCCAGCCTGTGTCAACCACTCTGTTACACCAGCTCTTCCTCCCCTCCTCGGGCCCTGCATTTTCAAGGCAAAGCTTCCCAAAGCCACTTTGCTGCACTTTCAGTAGGGATCTAGTGCAGCCCCCAGGAGACAGGGCATGGAGGGGAAAGGGAGAGAAAAAGAGCAAGCAAGAATGAATCTTATTAAACAGAGTGAGGCACTCGTCTCAGTCTCTCATCATGTTCAGGCCTGATTGGAAGTGAAAGCGCATTTGGAGGGAGGGAAAGCCCCCTCCCTTGGGACAATCCAGAGGCTCTTGCACAAACTTAATTTCAAGCTCTGCTGAAGATGGTGTTTGGTTTGGTTTGGGTGTATTTTGGTTTGGGTTGGGTTTCTTTCTCTTTTTTTTTTGTTTTGTTGGGGTTTTTTTTGTATGCATTCAATTTCATTTCCCAGGGAGCTGTGTGAAAATGAGAAAGGCAGACCTTTGGCTGTGAAGCCAGCCCAGTGCCTGGTTCTTACAAATCCAGTCTCACATTGTTTTCCTCCATCACTGCCCTCAATAAATCTCTGCGCAAAGGTTGCTAAAATTCCCCCCACCTCCCTTCCACACTTCAGTGGAGACAGCTACATTATTTTTTTTGCATTTAAGCAATCCAATTCATTTTTAATTCCAAACACACCCTACTTTCCACAGCTCTGTTTAAAACAGGAGCACTGTGACCTTGAAAAGGCTCAGACCTGCTGGCACCATGAAGTTCTGACCTGCACTTTGCTCCTCCTGGCTTGCTTTCTTTCTGGTGAGGAAAAGGCTCGTGATTGGGTTTATGATCCACTCATTTCAGTGCTGATGGTTGAAGGGGAAGGAGAGGAACTTTATTTGGTTTGGAAGGTTCCTGAGGGAGACACACCTGGAGGTTCAGCTCTCCGAGCTCGCACAGAAACATGTGCTGGCTGGCTCGTCTGCAGACAGCTGATCTGCCTAGCTGTATTTAGTTTTCCAGGCTGGAGAACAAATATACACACAGGTGAAAATACAGATTAGGGTAGGCTGTTTTCATCTGACCTCGTTCTTCTGCCCAAGAACTGGCACAGGGTGGCAATTTTTACAACTAAGCCCTGACTGCAAAGAAAGTTAGCAGAGCCACTGATGTGGGGCAGCTCTAATGGTTCAGTGCTCCCTTCTCCAAGACATAGGGAAACATTCATGCTTTGTTCAAATTCTTCCTACACCGAGATTTCCTACTGTGACCCAAGGAGGGATTGCAAGAGAAACATAAAGCACTACTGGTCCTGAAACAATTACCATCTGCAGCCCCAGGTCATACCACGAAAATCTTGATTCCTTTCTTTGTTTCACAGCTGATGCAGAGATTAATTCTTTCCTGTCCTTGGCATTGTACTTGTTGGAGCTACCAGCAGAACAGCGAGTGTTGCTTTGTTTTATGGAGGGGAAGGCAAGCAGGGTGGGCTTGATGTGATTGTAGAGGGAATGGCACAAGGAGAATGTAAACAGTAGAGGCTCATTGTGGTGTACAAAAAAAAAAGCCACCTTTGTGGCAGCAGTATTGTGTGGATTTCAGTAAAGCAAGACTTTGCCCAGGGAAAAGAAAAGTTCTCTACATTTCTTATTTAAAAACCCAATTAAGTTAAAATTAAATGTGAAATTATGACAATTTGCATCCAGGCCTTAAGCAATCCACTTTAATTGAATAATGGGTTGTTCTGCACAGGAGAATGACTGAGATCAAGTTTCCCATACATGTGTCTCATACATCTCAGTCCAACTCTGAAGCAAGAGTACTCCCAACTCCTCATAAAAGTGGTATCACTCTCTCCCCCCATCTCTTGCCATGCCATCCCATTTGGAAGGCAAACAGCAGCACGTGCTTCACGAATCACAGAACAAGGCAACCATCATGTCCAACCCTCCCGCTCAAGCAGGGTTCCCTAGAGCGCGTTCCTCAGGACTGTGTCCAGGCAGCTTTAGAATCTCCCCAGGGAAAGAGACCGGCAGTCTGTCTGGGCAGCCTGTCCAGTGCCCAGTGCCGTGCCTGGCCTGGGCCAGCGCTCATGGGCCGGCTGCCAGGCCAGTGGCTGTGCCTTGGAGCGGGATGCTGGGCTCAGGGAGCCTGCTCCCCCTCACAGATTTCCTTTTAACCCTCTCCCCAGTGCAATGCCTACTCTTCTTTGTAGCCGTGTAGGAATTTAATCTGTAAAATGTCTTTTCCTCTCCCGCATTGAAGCAGAAGCAGGCACATGAGAGCAGACAAATGACTGACAGCACAATCTAACCCCATCTCTTTACAAAATCAGCCGGAGGAGAGAGGAGCATAAAAGCTGAAATTTTTCAGGGCAGCATGGCCGTGGCAGAAGGCCCCTCACAGTGGCCAGGCTGCTGTGGTCCCTTTAGGCACTGGCTGAGGTGTATCCGTTCCACAGCATCGCCTAATAAATCACTTCGGAAAAGACCTCTGAAATCATCGAGTCCAACCTATGGCCGCCCACCACCATGGCAACTAGCCCACGGCACCGAGTGCCACGCCCGGTCCTTCCAGGGACGGAGACTCCACCACCTCCCTGCGCAGTCCATTGCAATGTCTACATTTCCATTCATCTCTCCCTGACCAGGTTAATAACCAATTTAAAGTGGAGACAGTCGGATGTTCATCGAGGAGACAACACGGGGTGCAGTTCAGCAGCCACCCCATCCTTCTCCCTCCTCGCTCACAGCGGCGGCCGCTGGGGGGGGGCAATGACTACATCTCCCAGCATGCCAGGCGGTAGCACCGCCCGGCCGGGGCCCGCCCTGTCCCGCCCTGCATTCTGGGAGCTGTAGTCTGGCCGGAAGGCGGGCGGGGGAGGGCGGGTGCTGCGCCTGTGCCACAGCGAGCCCGTGCCGCTGCCCCGGGGCTGCGGGCGGCGTGGCTTGGCCGGCTCCTGCCTTCTTCCAGCCCGCCTGGCACCGCTCGCACCGGGAAGGGGAGGTCTGGCTCTCGGCGTCCTGATGAAGCCCAGCTAGGGGAGCACGCTGCCGCCTCAGAAAGTTGGAGGAGAAGAAGGAGGAGGAGGAGGTCTGCACAGCGATGTAGCCCAGAGCGTGGAACGGCAGCCCGCGGAAGGCAGTTCGGCTCCTCACCGCCCTGATCCTGGAGCATGGGCTAAAAACTATGTTCCTCTCCCGTATGGAAAATCATTGTTTCCTGCTGTTTGTGTTTGTCTTCCAAGCAGTATTTATCCTGATCCTCTACCGAGGCGGACCTTCGCGTGCGTTCCGCGGGTTTTTCGAGTGGCCTCAGGTGGTGGATTACTCGAAGCCGCACGACGTGTACACAAACCTGAGCCTGTTCACCCGGGCCCCCCGTGAGGACGCGATGCCCGACTGCTCAGCGCGGTCCCCAGTGCTGGGTAGGTATGAGCCTCCAGAAACCTCGGGAAGCTGTGTGACAGAGCCCCTCTCATGGCCCTGAACGGGTCAGAAATGGAAGCTGTGTCTTCTGCAAACTTTGGGACAGGTGTGCCGATGTACTTAGGCTGACAAAATTTAACAATGTGTTAACAACTCGTGTTGGTTTTATTGCTTGTGTGAGGGTGAGTATTTTACTGGCCTACAAATTTCCAGTACTGAGAGTTTGGTTACATAGATGTCAGCATTGTAGATCAAGAGTGAAAACAGTGCATGGTGATAATATCAAGTTAGTAATGCTTCTTTTTTTTTTTTTTTCCTTGGCAATCCTGTGTAAAACGACCCAACGATTCAGAAAATGCATAATATTGACCTCTGACTTTAACTCCTGGGTTCTTTGTCTTAGCCTTATATCAAGCCTGTAGCTCAATATAAATTTATTAAGTTGACTTGAAATCAGCTTAAGGAGGATGTATGAGGATGGCACCTTGCTCTTCGTGGTGATCTTCTAGTCTATGATTGTTACACATCCTTTAGGCTTAGAAACTTCTCTGTTAGACTAAAAGTCTGGTCACAGGTTAATTTGTATTCACAGTAGGACCAAACCAGAGCTGATCTTAGAAGCAGCATTCATCCAGCTGTGGCAGCTCTAAAACAGTTCAGAAATTTTAAGTCAGTACAAAGCCAAACCTATAAAGCAGGTGTGTTGCCAGTAAAGTCATGGTGCTGCTCAGGCAATAGTGACTCCCTTTGACTCAGCCAGCCATGAATGGATTAAGTCCCATCAGCATGCACTTACAGCTGGTTTGGGGCCATCACCTTGGTAGGGTACTGTGTAGTAAGTTACTTTTGTCAGGTTTTTCCATTCTGCAAAGGTTTCTGCATGTGTAAATGTTGAATACAGCTAGCCTTGGACTGCTGTTCTAGGAAAGCTGGTCACTGCACATGGAGCCCATAGGAGCAAATGGCTGACCTTGGTTCACGTGGAAGTTCTGTGGGAAGCCAGTGCTCTTGTGTCAAGTTGCTTACTTAGGTTGGAGAACTCTGCTGGGACCCTTTGGATGAGCCTGCTCAGACTGCAGTCTTTGTAATGATTCTTATTCTTTTGAGATGTTTTCTTCCTTCCCCTGTTGCTTGCAATTAAATTAAATACACACAGTATGTGTGATGAAATTGTAAGATAGCCTTGAGTGCGTGTTTCAGCATTTCCCTCAGAAATGGCTCTACTAAATCCTGAAATCCTGATAGCACAGAGCCTTTTCACTCAGGTGCTGGTTGTCATGGCCTCAGTGCACTGCAGCCCATTCAGTTCTGGGATGCTCCAATTCATTGTTCCAGGCTGAATTGTTTTATTTGAAAAAGCACAGCAGAAATGTGACTGCACCTAATTTGTCTCCACTACTGATGAAAATCCCCTCTCCTAAAGAGTCAGATAAGACAACTTTAGTGTCAAAAAGAAAGAACCAAACAATTCTGCAGCTTGCCTGCAAACCATCAGATAAGTAGTGACGTATATGGGGGAGGCAGATGCAGAGTAAAATTACACTAATTTGTGCTCTTAGAGCTGGGAAATCTTTTTAAGCGATCTTCTGCCCATCACTGAGTGCTAAGGACAGGGGATCGTCCTGCAGGCGGTACTTCAGAGCTAAAATGGAAACATGATGTTAGTCACAGACAGAAACAAACAGTAAGCTGGCTGGGAGAGAAAAAAGGCAACCACGAGGCAAAGTAACTGTGTGAGCTTTGCTGTATGAAAATACAGAGTTGAGCACATGAACCATTGCTGAAGTGAAACACAAGTAATTTGGAGCTCTGGTACAAATTCAGCTTAAGAAAAACAAGGTCTCTGCTACTGCTTAACTTTTACTCAGTGGTGTTTCCCTGTAAATATAGGCTGTAAATTATTACTTCTATCACTGCACGCAGCCTCTTCTGGGCGTTTGGCTCTTTTCTTAGCTGAGAAGCGTGCTGTTTTGTGAGGGAGTTGTCCCTTGTTTTGTACGTGATGGGCACGTATGAATTGAGCTATAAATACTTTATAAATGTCTTGAATAGTTGTTGCCATCATCTCTCATGATACTGATGATTCTTGGAAGCATTGTATTGCAGAGAGCAATGCCTTTTAATATTAATTTCATCAACTCTATTAAATGAGATTTCAAATCAATTCTTGAGGACTCAGCCTCCTGTTCAGAGCTGGTAATAAGTCACTGTGCCCACTCTAAAGTGTGTTAAAGTACCTGGAAGGATGCCAAATGGCTTAAATGGTTTCTGCATCGGGGCTTTTATGAAGTGCAGCACTTTTTCCATTTATATATAGAGTAGATCATTTTGATAACTGTTTGAATGTTAATCAGCTTGCAGCTCATCTGTCTTATTTCCTGTCTCCTGAATCTGTAGCAACTTGGTTCTTCCAGGACTTCCAAGAATTACAGTATAATTGCTAATCATCTCTGCCTTAGAGGAATTAGACTTCTGCTGACTAGTGGTGCTTTTAAACACCTAGTGTTGTCCGCTGAACATTTTGTGACCAACAACTTGAAAAGCATTGCAGGTATTCACTAATATTGTGAATAAATTACTCGAGTTCCCTGAAAGGTTGAAGTTTCTACACAAGTAACCCATTGCCTGTTTCTTCCTCCTCTGTTTTCAGAAAAAGTGACGTGCTTATATGCCGGGGTTATACTTCATTAAACATAACTAAGCAGCTTTTAAATTCAAAATCTGACTTTCTCACATTGCATGCAAGATGTCTTGCTTCAGTTTATCTTTTCCTCTCATGAGGAAGAAGTTTGGTGCTAGAAGATTTGGCTTTATTGTGTTATTTCTGGTTTGGTTTAAAGGGGTACCTTCCTTCGTGCATGGTATGTGCTGAACAAGTTGGTTTGGCCCTCGAGGACTTTAGTAGCTGAAAGTTCTGTCTGCAACTCTGCTGTTTATAATTTGCTCATGCTATGGAAGGATTTTTTCCAAGCCCTTCTTATAGCAGTTACTGCCTTTCACTCCCATCTGTCATAACCTTTTCATGAGCAGGACCATCTGTTGTATTAAGTAGCTCCTGCTATATTTTCTAATGCTGCCAGAGTTTCTTCTCTTGGATTGAAAGAGAAATAAAAAGGTGGCAGTGCTGAATGCTGAGATTTATTTTCAGGTGTCATTGAGGCAGCCTTGTAGTCTATCATTAGAAGCTGATGCTAAAATGAAAGCTGTTGGTCTGATTTTTTATTTTTTTTTCCCAAGCACTGGTAGAATTACACAAATATGACTCTGTTAATGTAGTGTGTTACACTGCAGTAATCCAGTGCAGCGTTCACCCGTGCTACTGTTCCTCTTGTTTATCTTGTGTAAGTTCTGATTATTCTGATTGGGCTTGGCAATTACAGCTGCAAACTCTAAATGAGTTCAGAAGCCCTGGAGTTACTTCCATAAGGTGGGATAGATATGGTCAAAGTCAATAGGTCCCTTGATAGATAAATATATTGCCTGGGGAGTGAAGCAAGCAGGGAGTGTGCTGTCACTGGCACCAGCTAACACAGACAGGGAGTTGTGAGACCTAACTGTACACTGAAGTTTCATATCCATTAAACACCCTCTATGTGATGGTACAGGCACATAAACATCTTTGGAACCAGGCCATGGAAAAATTGCTTGGACACTTCAGGGTGTTGATTCTGTACCCTGCCTCAACAGGGATCCTGTGCCTCCTAGTATGTGTAAGATGGGTTTTTCTCCTTCTCCAAGGCTGTGCTTTGGCAGTTTTATTTATCCCCCTTTGGTCCAGCCTGCAAGCGCTCTGTTCACATTTGGGATTTAATTGGATTAGATTGCATTAGCCTTTTGTTAGTTGGACGGCAGGGAGACATGAGAGCCAGAATGTAGCTTGTAGCCAAGGAGTGTAGGGCAGCCAGAGGTTTTGGGGATGTAAGTCACACTGATTTTTTATTTTTTTTTCCTTCCCTTGGCATATTCCTGATTGAGTTTCTGAGCTGATTTGTTTGAGGTGTGGAGAGGCAGCATGGCAGAACATTATAACTTGAAAAACCTGGAAAATGCAAATGTTACCCTCCTGAATGGTATTCTTGGGTGTGGAAGGAGAGAGCAGGAGTGAAGCTTTTCACATTATCTTACTCATACCCTTACGTTCAAATTAAGATCTTATTTTTTCTGGAATTTAAAGCTTGTTGCTGCAGAATCTTACTCTGCAATACAGAGTTCCAATTGTTTTATAGAAAATAAAACCCTGCCTTTGTGGGAGAATAAAAGAGATTAATTGCCTTTCTTATTTTTTTTTCCTTAGAGCAGTGATCTATAGTTTAAATCCTTGAATATAATACTTCTTTAGCAAGCTCCAGTTGTCATCAAATCAGTGGTTAATGGTGCTTTAGGTTGAAAGATCTGATAATCAGCGAGTCCATTAATCTAAACAGCAACATAAACTACAGGTTGATAACATTGTTGGGCTGAAACGTGGGAGTCTTAATGGTGGAAAGGGAAACTGCATGCACAGAGGTAGGAAATAATGTCATGAAATGTTCACTGTAGATGTGACCTAGGTTCATAGCCCACACAATGATTCTCTGAAGAACCACTCTTCTGTTTCAGGTACAAATATATGGCAGCGTACTCTGCTTTCCTGCTGCGGGTAATGCAGTGAAAATCAAATTCTCCTGTATTTTAAATAGTTGGAAGGACTGAAAAGTGATGTTTAAGAGTCAGCTATTGCGAAATCTTGCTGACAAGCAAAAGTCAGGCTTTGTTTTTAAAAACAAACCAACAAACAAAAACCAATGAACAAAACCCATGCAGTGGAATTCAGACCACATGTTTCTGACAGCATGAGAAATGGGATCAGTGGCTCTTCAGACTGACCTTCAGGAAACGCTATTTGTGTGTTCCTTGAGGAAGGAAAGGAGACACTTATCAAATACAGGTTTGCTCATCAGAAAGGTGAGGTGTGGCAACTTCCTCATAGTAGCAAAATGCTCCCTGGTTCAGAATGGACACTTTGAATTTGATGGCAAATTTAGTCCTTAAGCCTTGTTACTGCTCTAAAAAACCTAAAACCAACCAACCCCCAAAAAACCCAAACCTCCAAAACCAGTGGAGGGATATTGCTTCCTTTTGTGTCAATTAAACAGGATGTGGGTGTGGGCAGGCTCAGTTTTTTTGTTTGTTTGTTTTTGTTAGAATTGTAGCAGAGATTTGAACATAAGATGGACTGAAAGAAGCATATTCTGGACTCACTTGGTCATTAAAACACACCTGTACCACGTTCTGCTCAAATGAAAGCTCCTGAACACCAGGCCTAAATATTTGCTCTCTCTCATGCTTCATTATCAGAATTTATTTCGGTGGTTTAAGAGAGAGTCTCACTTACAAGATACTGAAAACCTGATTTAGGACAGCCATGATGTTAATTATCACCTTGGAAAGAAAAGAAAATCTTGTTTATAGATATAAAAAAAAAAAAAAAAAAAAAAAAACAACCCACCACCAACTACAAACTTGCCTTGCAGACTTCTGGTGCAAAAAAACATTTTGCCTTTGGTAGAATGGCCTGCAAAGAATTTTTGAATAGACCTGTCGTTTGAAATTGCCAGTTTCTAATTATGATTTGGGTGAAAGTTTTTTTCCTAGTTCATTTAAGCATTGGATGTTAATCTTGTTCTGCATCTGTGTTTTATTTTCTTAAAAGTTCACAGTTGTAGAAAAACATTGAGACACACTGGTTTGTATATAAATATAAGTATTCTGCTACTTCTGAAAGCTTTTCTCACTACTCAGGAAGACAGGCATTTAGATAATTTAGAATTTGTTTATTTATATTGTAACAATGAGGTTTGTGTTAAAATGGGTATTGACACTTTGTATGGATTCTTTTTCACTACGACTTGTCAGTATTTTTCCATCTGAAGAATGGAAGGATTCATGTAAAAATGCAGATCTTTTTTTAATTAGGCAAAAAAGCTTCAAGATATCCAGTATATTTTATATTAATATTATTATTTATATTTGTAATATTATTTTATATATTTCTATTAAAAACAAATTGCTGAGTAGAACAACGATCATATATAATTTCTTTTGCTATCCTGTGCCTGTTCTGACAATATAACATCTTTCTTATTTCTCTTTCTGTCATCTGCTTCTCTCAACGTTTTGAAGTACTGCCTGCTTATCACTGCGTATAAAAGGAAATAATATAGCAAATTCAGCCATTGTGGCATGTGATTATAACATCAAATTGGACTTGAAGTGCTCTTAAAGGTAGAGCTGACATTTTCTAAAGCATTTCTATTCATCCAGGCTTTAAACTGTTTCTCCCCTGACCTGCTGAATATCCACTTGCACATCTTTGTCCTTGAGTCTCTTCTGAAAGAGGCTTAGAGAAATTTTCCAAATGGGTAGCAAAAGCAGATGTGTCTCTTCATCTTGAATAATCTTCAACGCTGTTTCTTTCAGCGAATCCATTTATTCAAGGATCTCATCTGAGCAACACAAGACTGTAGCAGGCAGGCAGTCCCAGGGAGAAGCAGCTGTGCTGCAGCCCAGTGAGACTGGCTGGCCGTGCCAGGACTCGGGATGCCTGGCAGGTAGTGTGTCCTCCTGGTGCTGAGCTGGCCACCTCTCCCTGCTCCACTTGCTCCTTGTGGAGCAGGGACAGGTGGCCAGCAGGCAGCAGTGAAATTTGTCATGGAGCCACTTCTGCATGGGTGCTGTTAACTCTGCTGTGGTGGGGCTGCTGTCTGAGGGAGCAACCATGGGTAGCTGATCTCGTAGGTCTGACAGAAGGTGGAGAAACATCACTCATCTTACTTTTCCTTTTTTCTGTCTCTCCTTACAGTTGGTCCATTAACCATCACCTTCAGGGTGCTTCCTAGTGAAAGGATGATCATGAAAAGAAATCCTTTTGTCCAGTCTGGTGGCCACTACAAGCCCCCTCACTGCTTTCCCCGCTACAAATCCGCCATCCTTGTGGCCTACAGGAACCAGGAGAAGCACCTTCGCCATCTTCTCTACTACATCCATCCCTTCCTGCAGCGCCAGCAGCTCAGTTACACTATCTACCTGATTCAGCAGGTAAATCCAAGTCAAATGTGCTTGCTGGGAAGCTCACCTACACCACTTAAGGGTTGGGTTCTGAAGAAGAAATGTGACTCTTCTGATGTGGAAATACTGTTTTATGCATGGGCTGAGAGGAGGTCAGATGGCTGTCCCGCCTCCATGACTGCTAATGATTGAAATACCATACCACTTGTCAAGATCATCATTCTGCTATTAGTTGGTTCTGTTGTGGTTTGTTGTTTTTTTTTTCCTGGAGGTATAAATTTGTCACTAAGTGGTTGTGCCGGTTTGAAAGTAAACCAGCGGGAGAAATGAACCCCCACAAAATCACCTTGAGAAAGATTTCAGATCGGAATTAAAACTTAATAGAAAGATTACAATAAATGCATTCATACAGAAACACTGGCTTAAAGTGAAAGTGACAGAGTATAACCTGTCCCCCTGTTGGTCAGGATGGTGGTCACAGTCTGATTAAGTGGTGGCTGCAGTGTTGAAAAAGGTGGTCCTGCAGAAGATCTGGTCCTCCTCTGGGTTCCTCGAGCAGTGGTGGTGTCCCAAATCCCAAATCCCCAAATCGAGATTATATGTGGTCAGGTTCAGGTGGTACCTCCCCCAGGACAGGGAGTTTCACCATGGAGTGATGTAGTCCTGTAAGAGACAGAATATTTTTGGAGTCCTTGGTGGTGGTTGTTGTTGCCAGGTGTTCTGCTGGTGCCATTGAGTTCATGATGGCCCCTCAGCGGAGACCCTTGAGGATGGGTGGGACTGCTGCTTCACCGGAGGGAGGTACCAAGCTGAGTCACTGGTGTGAAGAGAAAGAAACGCTCTCCTGCCTTGCAGGGCTGCTTCTTTTTTTCTTATGTAACACCCAGCTGTAGCCTGAGGGGTGGCTGTGCACTGGGCAGCTGCTGCAAATGACCCTTCTTTAAGAGTTTGTCTGAAAATGGTGTAGAGGAAAGTAGAATGCAGAGTTTGGTTACACCCCACAGTAGCAGTTTCCTTTTGTAACCCAGGACAGTGGTAACTTTTGTTTTCCTCTTTTTGAGATTGGCATGTGGTTTGTCAGTGTGACTACTGAGGAAAACCTGGAGACTAAATGCTGAAGTGAAGCTGGATATTTTCAGTCTGTGTCAAATATAAACATGTGGCATGGCCCTGCTGTGGGGCAGCCTGTGCAGGTCAAGTAACCTTTTGTACCTGACATGGACTGGTGTTGCAAAAGATCAGTGGCAAGGGAGCAAGTTTCGGATCCATCAATTAAAACCAGTATTGGGAGAGCAAAGAAGCTTTTTTGTTTTACCAAGATCTTTTTCTCATTTGTAAGTTTTAGTAATCTGGTCAGGGCAAAAGTGTTGCTGTGCAGATGTGCACCTGAGGATTGGCTTATGGGTCTCTTGAAAGCTGCCAACAGGGCATAGCCCCTGACATAGCAAAGCTGACAATTGTTGAGAACGTTGTGAAGAGGATGGGTGACATTTTCAAAGCTGGGAGCATGGAATTTGCAGCCAGTATTGATTCATTCATTTGAATAAGGCTTTTGGACTAAAACAAATTTCAGCTGAGTTATCTAACAACATCTTTGTTGTTTTGGTGAAGAAATGTAGTTTTTCTTTTCCAGGTGGGGACTGGTTCATTTAACCGAGCAAAGCTGCTTAATGTCGGTGTCCGGGAAGCCATGAAGGATGAAGAGTGGGACTGCCTTGTCCTGCATGATATTGACCTGGTGCCTGAGAATGATTATAACCTGTACATTTGTGATGAATATTATCCCAAGCACATGGCCAGTGCCATGGATAAGTTTCAGTACACGTAAGTGCCTCCATTTGCTTTCTGTGGATATATTCCAGTTGGTTCACTTCCTGTTAGAAAGTATGGGTGGGAACAGTGAAAGACACAACCTTTATGAGATTTTCTGTGTGTTAGTTTTGCAGTAGTTACTTCCTAGAAAAGGATATTTTTGACCCAGGCACGCAATCTTGAATGTTTCCTTTCCTGTAGTTCCCTGTTCCGCAGTTAGCTCAGCTTGCCAAATGACTGGCAGGTTTCTGTTTGACTTTCCTTCAAGAAAAAAAAGTATAAGGTGGGAATATTGGATCATGTGGAACATGATGTGGTAGGTTACAGGTACTTTAAACTGATCCAAGATACGAATTTTGAAACCAGCTTTACTTTGGTCAGTTTTGGGGGAAGGTGTTGGGAAACAATGAGGGGAATGGAACATGATGGGAATTACACTGGGTTTACTGTTTTGGGGATTGGCATTGTCAAGACAGTGACTGCAAGTATGCAAGTAATGTATGTGTGACTTGGATCACACTGTTAGTTGTGGAGGACAGGCATTAGCCTTCAATAGTGAACTCTGGTTTTTGGTGGTTGGGTTGTTTTGGAGGGTGGTGTTTGTTTGTCTGTTTGTTTTCTCTTTTAGTCTGCCATACAAGTCCTTTTTTGGGGGTGTGTCTGCTCTGACTCCAGAACATTACATGAAGATGAATGGGTTTCCCAACACATACTGGGGCGATGGTGGTGAAAATGATGACATTGCTACAAGGTACCAATGCACAGGACAGGCTTGAAATGGATCTAGGGTGGCAAGTGAAGCACAGCAGCACCCTAGGAAAGGAACCAACAACATTGTTCCTTAATGTGCTTGCAGTACCATTGTAATCCCAAATGCTCTTGGTATTGGGAATGCTTAATGTCAGAAGATGCTCAGAACCTATGAATCCAATCACTTGTTCTGGGAAAAGGAAGCTTTCTTATTTCTGGGGAGCAGAATGTTATTTCACATCCTTGTGCCTTCAGTGCAAGGGGTTGTAACTACTTGTGGTTGACAAGTGCCTCCAGTGATGTTGACAGCCCCAAGGGAGGGAAGGAATCTGCAAGCTTGAGGAATAAGAAGGTACTTAACTAATTCTCAGACAGTTGGCAGTTTAAGTTAAGTGCATTTAGGCTGCTCCAAGTGTTACCTAATCACTGATACTTGGGATTAAGGAGCAAGAGAAATTCTACCTTTTGTCTGCAGTGCTGGGTGATGGAGGAGCCTGTGTACCAGTGTGAGTCAGTGACAGCAAGAGTTGATGGTTTTTCTTGTACTTTGGTTGCCATGGCAGCAGCATTCTATAGATGAGTTTAGTTCCAGGTGCTCTGCCTAATGTGAATTCTTCAAGTACAGAATCATGGCTGCAGCTTCTTTATTCAGCTTTGGAATTGCACTGTGCACCTTTATGATCCTGCACTGAGGCAGGCTCACGGGGAGTTTATAAAACTAAACTGACCATGGAAGCCTTTGTTATTTTTGTCTTGCATAATGTGACAAGTTACAGGGTTTTTTCAAAGCAGCATTCATCTGGGAATTGAAAGCCAGATTTTTTAATATAGAATTCCTCCTTTGCCTTTCAGAGAAAGCCAACTAAAAGGTTGTACAGTTGTTTAGAGAGTCAGCATTTATGAAAGGAATAGAATGCCAGGAAAATAGATCTTTACATCAAGTACTACAATGCTGGGTCTATTCAGCTGTTCTTAGTATAGCTTAGGCATCTAATTTGGTTTTTGGTACCCAGGGTAGAGTCATGCCAGTTATGCATAGGAGTGCACTTCTTTGAAGAGAATCCTGGAAGGCAAGTGAATTCTATAGCTCCCAGAATAGCCCTTTCTGGAAGGAAATTAGAGCCTATGTTTTCAGAGAAAACTTACACTAATGATTAGCAGTGTTTTGGCCCAGAGATACATGGAGGCTGTGGACAATGCCTGTTAATGATTTATTCACATTCTGAAGTCTCAGCCTGCAGAAGTTCGGAATGAACTGGCTGTTCTTCAATGACCAGCTGGGATCTGGATTTTAGGAGGTGCTCAAGCACTTTTTGCCATGTAGCAAAAAAATTAATGAATAATTTTTTTTGACATTTTAATGTCCAGTTTTAAAAAATTCTGTGCAAAGATGATTTTTTTCTGGGATACTGCTTATTAAAAGCAGAGTTAATGAAAAAAACTGCCAGCTGCTACTTGTAGTCACCAGACTGCAGTACTGTGATACAAGTTGCAGCAAATACCAGGATCTACCTTCTATTAGAAGTAAACACTGTTCTAATTGGAGCCACTCATGTGTTAACATTTTCAACTACAGGAAAGTCTCTTGGACTCTTCTTAACAGTAAATGAATGTATTAACTATTCAGTTTTAGTCTTATTTGCAATGCAAAAAAACTTTTTGTAACAGCAAAGCTAGTTTAGTGCTCTTGCTTTTTTGTCTCTTTATGATTGAATGTGCCATAAGCTTATGTTCAGAAAACAAGAAACTTGTCTAAAACTCCATGTGAAATAATGGAACTACAACACTGTCAGTGAAGTGTTATAATCATCTGATGGCTCTAGCCTAACAAATATTTTCAGTTCTGTAGCCTTTCAGCTTTATAACATTCCTGCTGTATCAGATCCTGATGGAATGCAGTCAAATGCTGCACACATGCCAGTTAGATAACCTCAATGGAGCAAACATTCGTTCTTACATTGACAGGAATTTTCTCTGCCTAAGGGCTGTCCTGTGATAACAGAGATTTGGTAGCCCTAGCACTATTGAAGGCACTTTTTATTGGCAAAGTAACGTAGCTGCTATCAGCAGCGGGCTGTGAGTTGCTTGAAAGTCACCCAAAGTGCTGGGCTTAGAAGCTCTGTTCTTGAATTCTGAGCCTTCAGTCCCTCTTCTCTTATCTAACTGTACTGCAGCTGAGTTTACATATGTTTGTCTGGTGCCTGTATTTACCCCTAATCTTTTATGAACCAGTCTAATCAGGCCATCTGAATGAATGGCACTTCTCAAAGAACAGAGAGGCTTAATCTGGTTTTGAAACTCAGGACTGGCTTCCTTTCAGAAACTGCAAGTTTGAGGTCTTTTTTTTTTTCTCCTTAAAGTTTAGGTGATGGACCTCTAGGCAGCAAATCTCTGCTCTTAGGAGGAAGTGGAATAATGCTCGGATTCAGGGGAACTGCTCTTGAATGCTCTGTATGTTGTAGTTCATTCCCTGCTTGCTCTAATCCCCTGTGCACTGCAGCTGGGAGCTTTCTAGACCAAGCCTGGCCTAGAACCTGCTAGAGAAGGTCGTGTGGCCCTGTGCTGCTTCTGCACTTTGTTTTTATTGCATTAGCACTGAAAATCATCTGTGACCATAAACCTGGAAGTGGCATCTCTGTGCCTAAGCAAACACTTTCGTGTGTTGTTTTAAAGGATTTACTTGGCAGGAATGAAAATAGTCCGGACATCACCTCACCTTGGCCGCTACCGAGTGATGGACTACAATGAAGAGACAGAGATCCAAGAGCCTTGGAGGAGGTACCTGCTGGGGCTGGGGGCAGGTTGGCTGTTGCTGTCATCTTCCCCAGCACAGGCTACGTGTGCCTCATGTCACTGCTGCTTTTTCTGCTTTAGGAAGGCTATTTAAAAGCAGCCCCCAGTCAGTTTCAACTGAATCATTTGGCTCCTGTCTTCACATTTGAAGGGTTTCTCCTAGTTTCCTGCCTTTTCTTCCTATTGTGAAGGACACATGCCAGCTAGGAAGGTAACACATAGATTTAAACATGAAATTATACAGGGAGTAAAACTTAAAGAAAAAAATACTGTCTGTCTTATAAATAGGGAGATTTCAGTTTGAAGAGGCACTGTGTTGCAAGTCCCCAATATTAAAAGCTGGCTGTTCAGTCTGTGTGGAATTACAACATACCATTAAAATAGTGAAAAGCAATATTCTAGTTTGAAGACATGAGAAAGGTGCTATGAGAGACTTGATCAAAGACTGTTTTATATAGAAGAGCTGGAGGAGGGTGTTGGGTCAAGTGTGGTGGAGGCTTCTCATACCAGCAGTGCAGATTTCTCTTTATCATCTCAAAACTCAGGTTTCCATAACAACCCTGTCAAAAACCTACCTACAGCAGCCTGTGTACACCGTGGCTGCAAAGTTCTGCGTTGCACTCCCAGCTCTCTGTAAGCTGCTGACAGCTTCTTGGTTTTTGGAGACTCTAGCTGCCACGTCGCTGGGCTCCTCTCTGATCACGGTCCAGTCCAAACTGTCCTCCTTGTTTGGAATACTCAGTGTCAACTCACTCTAATCTGTTCAGTCTGTATCGTGGGAAGAATTGTCTCAGGGCTTTTCTGCCCTCTGGAAGACTCTTTCTTCTGCAGCTTCAGCTGCAAATGTTACCTTCTTTCTTCTAACTGCAGGTATTCTTCCTCCCTCAGGCCTCCTTCCCAGCACAACACCAGAAAAACATGGAAAGCTGATGGAATGAATACATTACAGTTCAGGCTCCTTTCCAGGACTAAGCATCCTCTTTATACCAAGATCACTGTGGACATTGGATATGTTCCCCCATTTTCTTAAGAGACTGAAGACAAAAGCAGAGGTTGGGTGCCACATGGGCATTCAGCCAATCCCTCCCATTTTCCTGTGGCATCTGTCCCACCTGAGATTAACCCTTTTGCCTTTCACTTTTCTTCAATGTTTCAGGTTTAGAAGAGGCTCCAGGAACAGGGTATGACAGCTACTAAACAGTCTGTGGCTTACTGTAAAAATTGTCCAAGTCACTGTAAATCTGACTCCTGAGCCATGTCTACAGCAGTAAGCCAATCCAAGCTTTCTGGAGCCTTTGTTCAGTAGCTGGATAGCTCTGTCCTGCCTTGTACTTAAGTGTTAATTGGGATGCAAGCCATTCTGTCAGATTGGCCTCTGACGTGTTGTATTTTGAGAAGGTGTTGAAGCCATTTACAGTTCTATAAATATCTTCTGTGAATTTGAATAAAATAAATGGAGTTATGTGTTTGGCTTAAGAGTTTTTCAGAATGCTGAATAAGAGTGTAATAAAAGAGAAAGTTGCCCTGAAACCAGACAAACCAGTTTAAATCCCCAATTTTTTTTTTCTGACCCAAACCACCACTGTTGAAATTGTTTTAGTGTTGCTGCAAGTAATGCAGACTGAGTGGGACCTGAGGCTGTCACCTAGTCTAACCTCCTGCTCAGAGCAGGGAAATTAATCTACTACTACAGCTGTTGCTCAGACATTAAGTATCATTCAAGGCTGAGCTGTCTTCAATATAAAATACTTGTGAGAAATTGAATACTAGTTTTTCCTCAAGGTCAAACATGTCAACAGTGGAGCTGTGACCCTGGCAGGAATGTGTTTGTAATTACCTGACTGTGAGACTGACACAGTCAGCCCAAACCCTTGCCCTTGCTGTAAACCTACTTTCTCTGCCACTCAGTCTGTAGCACTGCCTGTCAGGTCCAGTTATTTTGAGAGTGTGACACGGGGTATTTTGGCTTGTTACTTGAAGATACAAAAGCTCCTTCACCACTGAAAAGCTGCATCCATGCCACTATACTTAAAAACATTTAGTTTCAGTCTTCCCCACAACTGGAATAATATCCTAAAAGAAACTCTCGCAAGGCTGGCTTCACATCAACAGTAAAGACAGTTAAATACAATGCAGTAAGTCCAGTGCTCTAATCAAGACTTCTGCACAAATCCAGCAGCACAGTGGAACAGCTGGTTATCCACAGCCTTTCACCTGTTTCTTAAGCAAGACTCAGAGAAGATGATGGCCTGGGTATGTATACAAATACACACTCTGCTAACAGTGTGGCCCAAAGCATTAGGATATGTGGAGCAGAATGTCTCCCCCTCCAACACAGCTGGCCACTGCCTTTCCTTCCTGATCCCTGGAGAGCAGGAGGCATCCTGCTGCAGAATGAGACTGATCACGGCCACGGGACATGTCAGCAGTCCCTCAGCAGGGGACACTGTGGTGTGAAGGATGAGACACTCTGGAGTTCAGTAGACTGCATTTATTGAGAAATTTGTAACATCTCCTTACCCATTACCATTACTGCCCTTCCCTAACACATAAGCAGTTTTTCCTTAGGCCGGAAAAAATGAACTTTTCTTATCAAGTTTGTCATTCTTGAAGAGTTTTTGTGCTTTTAATTAGACCACAAATAACTTTAGAAAGAGTTGCAAAACCAAATATTTTTTCAGGGAGTTTGTTCAAGTCCTTGGACCAGCCCAAACAAGGACACATTTTCTAATGTCCCAGAAAAAAGTGCATAGAAGAACACGAGGACCTGTCCCTTGGGTCAGTCTGTAACTCCAGTCCTCACAAAAGGAAACTCTCAACCACTCAATGAGATGCTGTGAAGGAGCACTTTACTTGCTCCTGTGCTACTGAAGGACTCTTCCAGCAGGTGCTGGAAGTCATCTGCTCTAACAGCAGCCACAAAGGAGATCTGTTGCCATTTCCCTTAACTTGGGAGGTGCTGGCTCCTATGAGACCTTGGGCTGCACACTGAAGTCCACCGTGATGTTGATGTACAGTGGGTTGTGTTCCACAGAGAGCAGTTTATAGGAACAGGAATTCAGGCCATCTGTCTTCCATGTTCTAGAGACCTGACGGAGAAGCTTCATCCTGAGGACAAAGAGGAGAAAAACCTTCACTGACATGCACAGGAGTTTTGAGCTCTTTCCCCACGGTAGTAAGTTTGGAAGCAAAGCTACTGCTATTTTTTATCTACTGGAAATATAAAGTTGTTCCTGTTTTCAGCACAATCACATATGAAGAGAAAAATCCTTTAGGTCAATCTCTGAAATTGTGCTTTAATCATACCTATGTAAGTGTAATTTTGGAAGTTTCTAGGGAACACCCAGTCAAGTTCTATGCAGATCTCATGTAGAGAAAACAGCTGCCAGCTGTGAACAGTGTTGTCACAGGGGTGTCCCCCAGAGCCTCTGGACACCACAAGAAGCCTGTTTGGCCTGGAGCAAAGAACTTGTCCCCCAGGTGCCTGGCTCAGCCACAGACCATGACAATGCGAGGTAGAAACCTGTTCTTGACCCACCTCTCTCGATTCTCCTCGTTACCGTGGTCACGCTTGTGGAAGATCATCGTGTACCTGGCCACATCAGCAGGCGGCCTCACCACTTTCATCTTCTGCATCTCAACCCTGCAAGAAGCAATAAGAAGTGTTGTGAGGAAGGCAACGCCTATAAACCAGCTGTTAATGAAAAAAACCCAACAGCTGGAGACTTCATCTCTTGTAGATGCTGTGGAAGTAAACACAAAGAGTTTTAAGAGCTAATGCGCATCTCTTCCACAACACATTTTGCCAGAGAAATGAGGCTCAGAGTTGAATTCCTGGAGAACAGGTCTGGGGGGGTGACAGATACACCTGTCTTTTGAACAGAAGCAGGTAACTACTTACTGTAGAGATGTAGAGTTTTAAGCACTCATTATACAACAGAGTACATTTATATCAGTATTGACTGCCCTTATATCAATATGGACTACTCTGTACTGCCCTGTAGCACGTTTCCACATGTTCTGCAACAAGTTCATCTCAACCCCTGCAATAAAACCCCTATACCTGATAGTTCCCCAAAAATAAATTAAAAGCTTGTTTTATTTTTTAGTAGCTGGCAGACAGCTGCAAAACTTTTATTTGTTCACATGAAGAAAATTTCTCTGAGAACAATGCCAGAAGCACTGAGCCTCTGCATGGATTTAAAGGTCTGACATCAGGTGCTTAGTTGGAGTTTCTGACCTTACACATCTGTGGAGCACAGCTTTGCCCTGACAGCAGAAAGAAAGAAATTTTATGACAAGGGAATTAACAAATAGTCCATGTCTATGCTAGTCACTCATCAGCTGAAAGAAAAATAGGAAACCAAGATTTGAAAAAACTGAGCCCCTTACAGTTTGTAGCAGTAAATTATCAAACAACTATTGAGCCCCTTACAAATTTCCGTGACTTTGTAGCAGTAAATTATCAAACAACTACGACAAATGATCTGAAGAATCTCTCTGTGTTACACGCCTTAGGAGGGGGCCCAAACGAGACCACATCATCTTTGTTCCAGAGGCAGATCCGCAGAATGTGTGTCCCAGGCCCTGAATTCTGAGAGCACCGAAGGGATGCTGCCATCTGCTGACTTCCCTCGGGAAAGCTCCAAGGATCTGTGCACAACAACCCACCCCACAGCAAGCTTGCCATTGCTCCCCCTGCAAACTCAGTCACCAGGCCAGCCCAAGGCACAAGCAAAGTCCAGCTGCAGAGCACACACTGGGTCAGGACTTCCCCATCAAGACCTCAAGAGCTGCAAAGCCACACAAAAACATCACTGGTTTCCAACCCCTTGCAAACATCATAGAGACCCTCAGTAAACCTACTCTCCTGCTGCTTCTCTGCTGCCCAAGGGAGTATCTGAAAGAACTATACCAGTGGGAAGCCAGGAAATAAAATAGCACCAAGCCACCCCCTAAACTATAAAAGTCAGCTCCCAGGAGGTCACAAAGAAGTTGGTGCATATAGGCAGGAGTAAGAAGGAAAAAATAGTTGTCATTAAGAGATAGAAATCTGTACCTGCAGCCGACCTTTCCAGTTTCTTCAGACAGAGCTGACCAATCTGCTGAACTGACACTGACAAACACTTTTCATTTGCAATTCCTAACTTCTAACACACTTAATCCTCTCTATATTTACATAACATCAGCAGGGATATAAATTTAATGTCACCAAAATGTTTGTTTGCATATTTAAGCAACTGAAAAGGATAACAACTTAAAAATGATGGAGTATAAACCGAGTTACAAACTGATAGGCTCTGCCAGCAGAGCTTGTGGAGTGTGGGTTCTTATCTGCTGTTTGCTTGTGGTTTTTTCTCCATTTACTAATAGCAATGCAGGATTAGAGGTTTATTCCTAGGCAAAGGGCAAAAGATCAACATAAAAGTTTGGTTGACTTCTTTGTCCCACTAAACCTCTCCAGCCAGCAGGTTTCTCCTACTTTGACAGGCCCATCTGCAAAATGTGTTTTCACAAGAGCAAAGGGCATATGCAGGTATATGTAGCCTTTTTTAAATTCTAGTTACTTGCTATCTTCACTATAATCAACACTACACAAATACAAACTAAGACCTACTTGGAGTAAATCCAGTAGTCAATGAATGCAAAACACCCAGTGCCACCAAAACATTCCCACATTCTAGCAAAGCACTGGAACTCCATACATTTGTATGTCTGGCAAACCACACTCCAGACTTCAGTTATAACCAATTTCCAAGCAAGAACACAATGTGTGTCTGAGACAAAACCACGTCAGACCAACCAAATAACTTAACCCACACCCAGCCAAAAGTGCTGTGAGGAAGAGGATTAGGCATCAGACATACCTAACCCTTGCAAAGAGGAAACTGCTCACAGAACTGCATCTTGGACTTCACATCTCCACTGCACTGCTGTTCAATGCTGTCCTGAATGAACGCTCCTGGGGTGTTTTGCTCTTGGAGGCTTAGTGCAAAGTTGGGTCCATTTTTAAAATTTCTTAAAACTAGTTCCTCATTGCTTACCTGATTCGAAGGTCATCATCTTCTCCACCCCAACCCCAGTAGTTGTTAGAGAATCCATTTACTTTGGAAAACTGATCTCTTGTAAGAGCAGTTACACCTCCAAAATATCCCCGGTACCGTAACCTAGACGTACAAGAGAGAATGAAAAATTAAAAGTCAAATTCTATCAACAATTAAAAAACATCACCCTGATACTCCAGATCTAGACTTGTCTTTCACAGAGTTAAGGGTGCACAGATGCTTAAAAACTGGTCCTGTTCTCTTCCTCTTTTCACAAAAAGATGGTGACTTACTTTAGGCCAGAAAAAATTACCTCTCCAACTGAGAGAACGGAATCTTATTCAGAAGCTTCTCTCTCTTTACACAATTCCCCTGCCAGCCAAGCAGGTACTTCATTTCAGGGACTCTCAGGTATAGAACAGCAACACAGCTATGCACTAATATAGTGGAAGCTCTGCAATAACAACAGCGAGCCACTGATTATCTTAGAGCTGAGTCTGAAAAACTTGGAAAGAAATCAGCTCACAGGCAAGAGCACATGAGCTCCTGTGCCATAACAATTCCAAGGTAAGGTATAGTGCAAGTTACTTAGTAACCCAATGCAATGGAGCTCAGCTCTAAAGGAGATTAATTTCTAACTTTTACCTTCCTCATCCTGAAACATGCATTACTTTTAAAAGATGTTTGCATATCATGTTTGTTTGTCTTCTTAGGCCATTCTGCTAATTGCTTTCTATGATGCCCTCTGTCTTGGCCCTTAAGTACGACACAAGCTCTATTATCTTGCCCCAGCCCATTCAGAGGTGACGGGCACATGGCTGCAGATTGCATTTGTACATGTATGTGAATCTAAACAGACAAACAAATTGCCAGGGCTAGAAAGCACACATTTTGGCATTGGACATGCCAGACAGTGCTTGTTATTATTTCTGGCTTACCATGAATATAATTTAAAAAACACCAAAGGAGAAAATAAATCAACGCAAGACACTCAATACAACCTTCCTCAAGACTATTTTTCTGGGCTGATTTTTGCTCACAGCATCACAGAGGAATTGTGAATGTCAAAGGGACCCCTGGAGATCACATAATCCAACCCCTCTGCTCAGAACAGGGTCTGCTAGAGCAACTTGCTGAGGAACATGTTCAGTCAGATTCTGAACACCTTCAAGGATGGAGACTCCTCAATTTGTCTGGGAAGCCTGTTCCAGTATTTGACAATCCTCACAGTAAAAAAAAAAAAAACAAAAACCTTTTTCATATGCTTAAGTGGAATTTCCTGTATTTCAGTAGTGCCCATTACCACTTGCCTTTCACTGAGAAGGGTCTGGCTCCAGAGTCTTTACTCCCTTCCATCAGGTATCTATACACATTTCCAAGATCCCCCTCTGCCTTCTCTCTGCTACACAGCCCCAGCACTCTGAGCCTCCATCACATGTCAGATGCTGCATTCCCTCAATCATGTTCTCAGGCTCTCCTCTGGACTTGCTCCAGTGTGTCCCAGAACTGGGCACAGTACTCCAGGTATCACCTCCATGGCGCTGAGTAGCAGGGAACAATCACCTCCCCAAAACCTGCTGATAACTCCCCCCCAAGATGCCACTGGCCTTTGTCACAAGGGCACACTGCTGGCCCAAGGTCCTTTCTGGTAAGCTGCTTTCCAGACAGCTGGCCTCCAGCAGCTACTGGTGCACAGAGTGACTTCTCTCCAGGTGCAGGACACTGCATTTCCCTTTGTTGAACTTCTCTGTTCAGACTCCTCCTGGCCACATTCTCCAGCCTGACAAAGGCCCTGCTACACAAACCAACGCTGTGAGATTCCTGTCCTCTGAAAACCTGCTGAGGGTGCAGTCTGCAGATTCTTCCAGGTTACTGATGAAGACTCTAAGTAGTACCAGCCCCAGTATCAAACTCTGGTGTAAACCACTAGTGACTGGCCTCCAGCTGGACTTTGCTCTACTAATAAGAGCCCTTTGAGCCCAGCAGTGCTGGCAGTTTTAGCCCATCTCACTGTCCACTTACCAGTCTGTACTTCATCACTTTGTCAGTGGGGCCATTATGGGAGACAGTGCTGAAAGCCTTCCTAAGATAAACATTATCCACTACTACACCCTCATCCAAGCTAGTCAAATCAGAGAAGGCTCTCAGGTTGGTCAGGCTGACTTGTGAACAGATTTGTACTCTCTCCTTTATCACCCCACTGCAGAGGAGACAAGCCACAGAGTAGAGGAAGTTCCATCAAGTTTTAATTACACATTACTACCTTGAGACTTATGCTATGGATACTCCAGAGGAACGCAGCAAACAAATGGAATGGACAGCAAGGAGGTCCCATAAACAGGAACAGCAGGCAGAGCCCTCCCCAGCCCTGCTTTCAGGACAGTCACCAACAAGACCACATCCCATTCCAGCAGCCTGACCATTTGGGAACTGACTTCCCAGGCACACACCTATGTACACACCCCATGCTTGCCTATCCACCCTGTGATTCCCCTACACCACTGCAGAGGCAGACACCAAAGGAGCCAGAGCTGGGGTGCACTGGGAGAAGTGGGGCCAGCAGGACGAGGGGAGGATTCTCCTCCCTACTCAGCCCCAGAGGGGCCACATCTGGAGTGCTGTGTTCAGTTCTGGTCTCCACAGTTCAAGAAAGACAAGGAACTGCTGGAGAGGGTCCAGCAGAGACCACAAGGATGATGAGGGGTCTGGAGCATCTCTCTTATGAGAAGAGGCTGCAGGAGCTGGGCCTGTTTAATCTGGAGAGAAAACTGAGAGGGGATTTCATCAATACAAGTACATATCTGCAAAGTGGGTGTCAAGGGGACAGTGCCAGACCCTTGAATGGTTTCCACTGACAGGATGAAAAGCAAGGCCATAAACTAAAACACAGAAAGTTCCACCTCAACATGAGGAAGAACATCTTTCCATGGAGGGTGGCAGAGCACTAGAACAGGCTGCTTAGGGAGGTTGTGGACTCTCCTTCTCTGGAGACATTCCAAACCTACCTGGATGAGTTCTTGTGTCACCTGCTCTAGCTGACCCTGCCTTGGCAGAGGGGTTGGACTGGATGATTCCCAGAGGTCCCTTCCAACCCCATACATTCTGTGATCCTGTAACTAGGACAGTGCTGCCCATTCAACCTTCCTCAGGCAGCACAGAACTGGCAGGGCCCAGGCATAACTTGCTCCCAGCTGACATCACCTGCAAAAATACATCTCTGTAACAACCCCTGCAACCACCCCTCCCCTGAGGACAAGAGAACATTAGCTCCTTTGGAATTCTTAAAATTGGACTGAAGAATACATACAATAGGAATGGTCAGGAGGAAAAGATGTTGAGCTAGTCTCAAGGAAAAACCTTAATTAAAATAGAAGAGTTTTCCCAATCTTATCTTCAAAACTTATATATATAAGTCTTCTGTCTAAAAGAATCCAAAACTGAGCTGTAGTTTATGTAGCTAAAGATAAGGCACTGGATCTCCAAAGGCACATGGCTGCTGAGATTACTGCACACTGCATTACAACAGAATATAGCTCCCTGGAAGAAAAATAATTCCCCCCACCCCACACCAGGAAACTAATAAAACCCCAAAATCAAAAACCAGACAAACAAACAAAACAAAACAACAACAAAACACCATCTCCCCTAAAAAACACCCCAAAACCAACATTAAAAAATCCCACAAAACATAAACCAACCCACATTTCTGCCCAGGACATTTTGTGTTAATACAGAACATAGATGGGTTCAGTTTTCTCTACCTTAGCTAGGCAATATGTCTCAGTATGCTCACCTCAGCTGCAGCAAAACACTGAGGTCACCCAACTAGGATTGGTATCAATCTGTGGTATCAGCTCAGTTCCAAGTATCATTCTTGAGCTCAGAATCTGAATTCCTTCAGACATGCCTTGGAAGCCGAGCATTATTAACCCCACTTCATGGATGCATAAACACAGGCAGTGACACAGAAAAAGTATTAGTTATCAATTCAAGTTGAATGATCAAATTCAAGCCACCACCATTCCAGTGGAATACTCTGCAAGGCTCTGCAAGTGTTCCAAATGCAAGGCTCTGCAAGTGTTCCAAATGCCTGTCACAAGCCTCGTACGTATGCACTTGTTCCAGTTTTCACTAAATGACTGGAACAGGAATATTATTCTGTGTCAGTATTGACACATCCCACCTCTTCCTCATATATTTAACAAAGGAAATACAGAAGCAAAGCAGAGCTTTACTTCAAAGTACTTTGAGATCAGCTTTTGAAAAGCCCATTTCTAATCAATATTTAGAGTGACGTGACATGAGCTGAATCTTGAAAGAAACAAGTTCAATGAAGACACTCTTAGTCATTAAATTCACCAAGCTCAGGAGCCTTTTCTCTCTGAGGTGTACTGAACTTGGCTTTTCACTTTCAATTATTTGCATCACATGAGCACTTAGGGAACTCATTTAAAAATCAGAGTGATCCTGTGTTATACACTGTTCAATCAAATAATTAAAAGCCCTATGCCTTGGCAAATTCCCACACTTGAGCTCTCAATATCGGACATTACCTCTTCAACAGCAGAAGTAAGTGGCAAGTTCTGTTACAGTAAGATCACTCCCACAAATCACAGGATCAGGAAACTTGCAAATGTGTAACTAGCTTTGCCAGAAGGTCTCTGCACAACCTCTGGCACATTGCTTTCCTCTCAAAACGCCCTTTAATTCAACTCCAGAAACCAGAACAATGACAATGATCATTTGTGCAGGTGACCACAGGGCTGACTGCAGAGGTGCCTGTCCAGTTCTGTACTCCAGAGAGGTGAAGTGTTACCACCAGAAACCTTGTGTCATGAGGAAGGGTAGATACCAGCACACAGCTCCATCGGAAGAGGAACATTACCAGTAACATGGCATTTCCCTATTGGTATTCTTTCCATGTTCCTTGTTTCTTACCTGTATCCAGTATTGTTCCTGCCAACTACAAGGTGCTTTGGTTGTGTGTCACACATGTAAATGTTAAAGTCATTTTCTGGCACCAGATCCACATCATGGAAAATGAAACAGTCCCAGCTTGCTTCCTTTAGGGCCTCTAGGTATCCTACATTCAGCAGTTTGGCTCGATTAAATTTGGTGTTGCCAGCCTGTGGAAAAGAATGGGAAAAAACAACTCTGAAGTAGGTGCCACAGCTTTTGAACCAGAGCTGCTCCTGGGCATGTGTTCCAGTTGCATGGTTTGCAACTACGCCCGTGTGGCTTTTGCAGCGCCTCGGGAGCAGTAACTGCACAGAGTGCCCCGTCACAGTGGGCACAGCGTCGGAGTGGCCAACGGTGAAAGGTGTTTCTCCAGCCTCCACTCATCACAAACACACCCAGCCAGGGCCAGGAAACAGTATGGATACCACAGCTGAGACTGCTCCATGGCTAAACCACCCTTCTGCCCCAGTCCTGGAGTTACCATCAGGCTCCACAACAGAAGGGGTACCAGTACAGTCTAGAAACGGGTGTTCCATACAACTGCATCAGTAAGGCTCACGGAAGCTCTTTTTTAAAAAAGCAAAACCAAACCAAACCCCCATGTTAATCCCATGCTAATTAGTCTCTAGATGTCAGAGCCCTTGCCATGAATGATTTATACCTGTCCCCTCAGCTTGGGGAACAGCAATGCTGAAAGAGTTCCCTGTATTTCCTCAGCTCACACACAAGTGGCAGAGTGGGAGTGAAAAGCAGGTCTCTTCATTTTTACCTCCTACCTATAACCTGATGATGCTGTTGCAGGCTGCTAGCACATAGCTTCACCTTTTTACTAGTCTTCATCATTTGCTTTTGCTGTGAGTTACTTAGTATTCGCTTTTCAAAAATCTGGTTTTTCACCTCTGAGGTGCAAGTATATCCACACACACCTGGCAGTTTTCTAAGTTTATCACGTCAGCATTCAGTCTGGAGCAAGACACGTGCTTATCTTGCTATTTTCATTTTTTACCTGGCTGCTCACTGCACCAGTCTGCAGAAGGCTTTCTGCTCTTGAGGACAAAGAGAAGATTTACCTTAAGTTCCCACTTGGGAACCAGAGGGCCAACCCCGGCCCTCCCAGACACAGACAGAACAGTCATTTTCCTGAGCAAGGAACCTGTGTACTTGAAAGAATAATAAAAAAACGTTGTCAAGAAAAACTGCTTGGAATTCCAGCAATTTTTCTAGAAGGTGCCTGGACCGAAAGAGGTTCCATGAAAAATGAGAAAGAAGCTGGCCTCCCCAGGCTGAGAAGGTGAGCCGCAGGGAAAAGCTGTTGTATAAAAAGCATGTTTTATTGCTCTAAAAAGTAACACTTTGCTCTAAAGTAGGATTTGTTCACTAAAACAACCATCTGTTCCAGAATGAAGAAGATTTATGGGATTTATGACTCCATACCTGCAGTCTGAAAAAAACAACACAGTGCCCATTCTGAGAAATTACAAGATGGATAATCAATTGCATCCATTCTCTGGAGAGAAATTTTACAGTAAAAATTTAGATACAATTCACCCAAAATCAGGATGTCAAATTTCTGAATGGAATTTTTTTGTGTGTGTTTTGTTTTTCTTAAAATGTCCTGTATATAAAAATACCCATGAGACAGCCTCCTCCTGAGGATGAAAACCTAGGTTATTGAGTGAACAGAACTAATCAGGTGTCTGGTAAGGTACATTTGGAGAACATCACTTGTGTTAAGTATCAAATCCAGCTTAGTTCAGGACAGCCTCTTCCATCTGCTTAAGTTCTGTTTTCCTCATCAGTGCAAGCCACCACAACAGCCAAATGCCAGCAGACTTGGCTTTCCAGGAAGGGAAGTTTGCCATGTCAGACCACATACTGAACAAACAGTAAAATTTACCCACCTTTTATCAAGGACAGAATTGTCTCCCTTTGTTTCTGTGGAAGAATAACACTGACAACAAGACAAACTTATGTTGGGAAAGAAATTATTCACCCTTTAGGGATTACAAACTCACATTGTTTTGAGTGCAGCACTCATGTATGCACACATTTAGGGGAGCACGACTTTAGAGATGTTAAAAGCAGCCCTTAAAGAAGAAATCTGGAGTAAGCCCTCCAGTGGCTCACAGAAAAAATTACAAAAGGTCCATTTAATCTACCTCCAAAGCAGAGTGTGTATTGTCTTTCCTCAAAAGAGACTTAGAACAACTAATGACAACACAAATCAAGAGAGAAAACAGATTTGCCCCAGAACAGTTTTGTTAGACCCACTTTCCAGCCTTTGGGCATGCCTATCTACATGGAAAAGCTATGTGAAAGCTTCCAACCTTCCAAGCACAATCTCTGATAGAACAAGTTCAGACTTGACACTGCTATGCTCATCAGACAAAACTTCCATACTTCTGTATTACTTTTTGCTAACATGAAAACAGCAGTTCTCCACTTCACATATGTCAATAAATTAAAAAGATATGCCTATTCTCCCAGTAATTTATTCCTAACCACTGCTTCCTGCTAGAATGAGCCAGTCAATGTATGATTATAGTACATATTAATGCAGGAAAAAAGCCCTCATTTTTCCACTCTAGAGGCCACATGATGATTCTAAACAATGAAAGAACAATTCATTCCAAGTAAAAATATCATGCCATGACTTTTATTGCTGTTCTGCTGAGACATTCAGCTGAGCAGAAGCATAAGAGTGGAAGCTTTCACCTAGAAAGCACTGTCTCATACTGATTAATTGACTTTAGGCTCTTTAATCAGGAGGGAAGAGAAACTGTATTAATTTATCACCTTTTTCTTCTGCTGTCTCAAATGACTTTTTGGAGCCAAAGCAGAATATATAAGTAAACAACAGTAAAAGAAAGCAAACATAACAGAAGATCAAGAAAAAGACAACATATTACAAAAGAGAAATATAAAATGCTTTTAGCACATGCAATTAGAATATAAGCACCCTGATGAAAGACAACGTGCCACAGGTCTGCTTAAGTTTTAGCCAATGAAACAGCCTTGCTAGAAAAAATGCAAATCAAGAAATTAATAAATCTTTAGGAACCAAGTGCTCTTCCATGACGACTACTTCCCACCGCACTTGCTGGGCAAATAAAGCAGCTACAAGCAGCAGCTGTTGTGTTTAGTTTGAGAAAGCAAAAGTAAAACTACACAATACACACAACTTACTAAGCACAAGAGCCTGATGGGAGAGAAGGGCAACAGAAACTGGGGCCTTCTATCCAAACTATTCCCAATGTGAAGTCAGAGCAGGCCAGCCTAGTTACCTGTGTGGATACTGCAAGAGAAGTCAGTTGCATTAGCAGTGCAAAAGATGCTTACCTTGCATGCTAACTCAGAAACACCGAGTTACTTAGACTGAGAAATTAACACCAGTTAAAGACACTGTCAATACTCCCCAGCCCTGAGACCCGGGAATGCCACCAGCAGTGGCTGCAGGCAGTGTTGCCTCCCTCAGCAAGCAGAATTGTTGGAAGCAGACTTGAAGAACTCATGTCAGACAGCAGAGGCAGCAGAAGCCCCTCCTCAGGCTGCAGGGCACAGCCGTCACCCTCAGCCAAACAGCTCTGCACAGCTGCCCCACCTGGTGAATGACATAGATGCCATAATCCAGCTGCTGCCTTTGCAGGAAGGGGTGGAGGTGCTGCAGGAGGTACAGCAGATGCTTCTCCCGGTTGCGGTGTGGGATAAGGATGGCCACGTGCTGCAGGGCTGAGCACTCCACAGGGTGGTACCGGCCCTTGGTTACCTGAGGGTTCTCCATTTGCACCTCTTCCAGGGTAACAGAGGGTTTGAAGGAGAGTTTGCTGGCACCTCCTGGAAGAGAAGCACAAGAACCTTTCCTGAGTCATTTCAGGTTGTGGCTGGCCCAGTCATGTTATGAGGCACCATGTAACCGGTCTAAGAAACCCAGGTTCAAGCCCCAACTGGCTTCCCTGCCCTTTCAAGAGAAAAGTAGTACTACAGGCATTCTATGCAGGAGGTGGAAGGAGAGGATGTCAAGCATGTTAGCTGCTTAAACTGACTGTAAAGTAGTAGCAATAAAATAAAAATATTTTTTAAAAACCCAAGAGAAGATCTAAGCTACTGCAGAAGGATTGGCCAGGAATGACTGCCAGGGCAAAGCAAAGGAGAAGAAAGTAGAAAGAGACAGAGGACTGCAGCTGTGAGAAGTCATTGGTACCTAAAGCACAAAAAAAGCACAACAGGCTTAAGGCTATAAACTAGTAAGATAAAACATACCAAGGCTTTCTGCAGCCAAATGAAATTTTCATCCCTTCTCTTGCACTGAGCTGTAGTCCCAGCTCCTGTGGACTCAGCAAGCCCATGAAAAAGTACGATACAGGCAACTGTGATGGCTACAGCCATTGCTGCATTTGCTTAATCAAATGTGTCTTGGGGTCCGGGTGAGGGTGTGCAGGGAGACAGAAGGTTTTTGTACCACATCAGGGAAGAAGGAAGAGTCTAGCTTCCCAAACAAATCCCTAATCAGGTTCACAATAAGGAAGAGAAAGAAGATAATGACATGATACTGATAATGAAGATAATGACAGGATAATGATGCAAATCAGGAGCCTGGTGCTGCTAGCAGTACCGAGTCAAGAAAAAAGTAGAATAATAAAAATGCCCAAATCAAGAAAACAGTCACCCATTTGAACATCATAATTAGTGCTAACTCCAACAGAGTTGTGAAGTCCTTCAATTGTTAATACAGAGACACGAAAGTATATTTAATAATAAAAAGGCAGAAAACTGAGGAAAGATGAAAACACCTGTGGTTAAGACAAAAATAATTTTTTTTAAAAAAAGAAAAAGATGCCCGTGTAAACAAGGGAAAAAGAAAAAATCCTTTGCTAATCCCCATTGGCAGGCAGGTGTCTGGCCATGTCCAGGGAAGCAGGGCTTCAGCACATACGGCAGATGTTGGGAAGACAAATGCTGCCACCATGAACATCCCTCCTTCCTCTTTTCCCCAAGCTTTTACTGCTGAGCACGATGAATGGCACAGTCACAGGGTATGGAATACCCCTGCAGTCAGCTGGGGTCAGCAATCCTGGCTGTGTCCACTCCCAGCCTCCTGCCCATTCCACTGAATTTTAGGGGGCCAGAACAGACAAAGCCTCATGAGAGTGCAAACACTGCACAGAGAAGGCAAGTTACTGGTGTGTTACCAAAGCTGTTTTATCAACAAATGCAGAGCACAGCATCAGCTGCTCTCCCAGCCAGACCCAGCACAGGCACTGGGTGCCACAAGACACTCCCTCACCCAGGAGTGATTCCTGCAACTGGTTGTATTGGTTTCCCAGGAAAGGTATCCAACTGGAATATGGCTAGGAAGTCAGCAGCACTACAGTGGATTAACTTGTCAGAGAGGAGAGGAAAACACCATCACTTACGCAGGTATGGAGACAGAGCTGGGCAGGGATCCTGAAATGACTTCACCACAGGAACATCTGCATTGGATTCAGTCTTCTCTTCCTTTTGACTGTGCTCCAGGCTAGTTACCTTCCTGAAAAACTCCACCATGCTCTTAGCTTTAGGAATTTCCTGTCTGGTGTCCACTAAGTAACTGAATGTGGTCCATAGCACCATCACAAATAAAGTGACAAGCACCAACACTTTGAATTTATAGAAGAGGTTAAAAACATTCAAGCCCAAGGCCATGGCTTTCCCCGATCCACAAACAGCTTCCTCTGCTCTGATGCTGAGGCAAGTCACTGCATATCCAGCGGGGATGAAACCACAGCTCCCAATAAGAACGTCACAGTAGGGAAGTAAAGCTGGAGGTAGGGAGGGATGCTGCACTTCCTGCAGTTTTGCAATTCATGGAGCCACAGTATTGTTTGCTCTTCAAATGTCACAAAATATGACTTTAACCTGGACCACAAAAAAAAGAAAAAAGGAAGGAGAAAATTAGTTTCTACCATCTCCACTGCTGCACCTTCACAGATTTGACAAAATAGGTGATGACAATACACAAAAGGAACAGCAAGTATGAACAACTTGTCAGAAACCAAGACAATGATCTTTGGTCTTAGTTCAGCCAAAAACCAGCTGCATGATTTTATGCAAATCACTTCCCTGTTTTGTTCTTCTCTCTTAATCTTTCTTTTTCTTTTTTTCAGATCAGAAAGTGCAACCACTCAACCATGTTATGTCTGTGTACAGTGCCTAGCAATACACAGGTTTTATTACTTCTGTTCCTACCAAAATTAACAACAGCTGCAAAGAAAGAGATTCTGCTGGCTATGAGTAAAGCCCATCCAAAATGAAAACCACATGAATCTCTGCACAAATAAACTTTTCTTCTGAAAGACAGTATTATTGATGTTACGTTGCTCTGCACGATGCAGTGTGAAACCCACAACACCTGACTGGTACCAGAAATCATTGTTCTTTATCTGCTGCCTGTCAGTACCACCTGGACAGGACACTTTTAGGGTCCTTGTCCAGTATTCCCTTTCTCACACAGCTGAAGGAGGAAAATCTTCCTGCTTTTTAAGGGAAAGGTTCCATTTTTCAAAAGCATTATGTCTGTGAGGAGCCAATCCTCTATTCCACCTCCTGCCCTCTTTTCAAGGGCTCCATTTTCATACAGCTTTTCACTGCAATCATACTACAGTTACCACTCTACTCCTTTGGGCTGTTATTATCATTTCATAGCAAAGAAAGAATGAAATTTTAATAAAAGTGAGCTCTGATATAGAAAACACACAAGAAAACTGCAGCCTCTGAGAAGAACAAGAACTGAGGCTAAGTGAAGCAAAGGCAGTGATTAAAGACAATGCACATGAAACAGGCTAGATCAAAGAGAAGAAACATAAAAACATGGAAAAAGTTTTTATGCCAGCCTCTAAAGTACATGAGACACTGGAGAGATATCACAGGCACAAGGAGTACAGTAACTCCACATTTCCATTAGTTTAGGCCTGGTGTCTTCTGGAGAATTTTGCTGATCACTGGGAAAATGTATGGGAGCCTGACCCAGGACTACCAAGATGAACTCCCAAGCTTTTAGGGCTCACTGGCAATTACCAGCTGCTATCCTTCCTGGCAGGCACTTCATGGAAACACCAACCTGCTCTCCCCATTCACATGCAACACACAGCAAGGCTCTAAGTAAAGGGACTCAAATAAAATGCCCACCCTTCCCCACAGTTTACAATAGCTGCACACAGGAAATCAGTGATAAGCTCTATGAATCACCTGAGAGCAGTGTGGACCCCATGGGTAATATTAGCCTGTAATAATTGAATCAAAAACCTTAGAATTTGCTTATCTAAACTCCACCTACAAGTTTCTATGGAATAATCTAAACTGCTGCCTTTCATGGCCTCTCAGCTACTATGCAGCATTCATCAGGTGAAGCACTTTCCCCAAAGGGTGCAATTTTCCCCAAAACAATCCAAAGGTCTCACTGCACAAAGAGCATGTACAAGGACGGAATTTACTTTTCTATCACTCAACCCAGATTAACCTGGGACGAAAAGGACAACATGAAAGTTAAAAAACTGAACTTTACATGCAGCAAATGACTATCAAAAGGTGGTTATTATATTCACAGCTTCCCACTTTCCCAGAAATGGACTACAATCTTTAAAAAGAGTTAAAACAGTTGTTCACCACTGGTACTAAGTTTAGTGCAAATGGGCTGTCCTCCAAAATAAATTACTTTTCCATAAATAAAGTTTAAAATTAGCTATCTGTGGGAAAAGACAAAGAAACACCAGGAGGCAGTCGGCAGTCAGAAGAAGAAGCTTCTGAAATATTTTGTTGTTTTTGTTAAAACATCAGGAAGAGCATGTATGTGTAAAATAGCTAAGGTACTAGGATGTTAAAATTATGGACATAAACTATGCACTTACTGCACCAACCTTATTTCTGCTCTCCTCCACTCCTATTCCAAATCTCACACATATGAATTTCCTTTGTCAGCTTTGCAAGATTCTATAAGTAGTTGCTACTAAAAGTTCATGTTACTTGTCTCTGACAAATCTTCACACCATTCTACTGTCAGTGTGAATAATTTCCCGTAATAACTAAACCCACATTTCCACTGGCTTCTATAGCAGTAACAGAATGCTGCTCCTGCTTAAAATACAGTTAAGCAGGGCAGCATAAATATGCACACACGATCACAACCATTAGTCACCTTCAGCTCATCACAACACTCATGCAGAAGGGCAATAATTCACATTTCAGAAACCTGCAGATTGATTTTTTTTTTGGTGTTATCTACAGAGAATACAGCATGTATTTAAAAATGCAGATGCACAAAGGTATTTTGGTATTTTAAATGGAAAAACACAAATAAATCAATTGACACACCTTACATTATTACTTCAGAGGTTAAAAGGTTGTTTGCCTAGCTTTTTTCCCCTGAAGCATGAGAATGGCATGGGCACAGAAAGGCAAACCTGATTCTACCAACAGAGAAGGAAGAATTGTGGAAGAACTGTACCCTTATGAATGAAGATGACAGTGAAGAGCTGTCACTTTTATGACTCCTGCCAAAGACTGAGAACTTGGGAACTTAGGAGGACAATAACTGAGAATAAAAGGACAAGAAAGAAGTTAAGCCTCAGTAGAACCTGCCTGTCAAGAGAAACAAAAAAAAAAGCCTTGGCCAATGCCCCTCTGGAGGGTGTTGTGTTACCATTTCACACTAAAGACTCTTCAATTAAAAAAGTCATCTTTCACCAGCAAGCCTAAAGTACCTTCGTTGCCAAGTCAGGCAGGTAACTCAGAGTCAAGAAGACCAGAGCTTGGGCCTTGTTAAAGAAAAAAAAAGTTAGCTTCAGGGCCTGCTGCAAAAAAGCCATACTTGGAGAAGTAGTATAAAAGCCATAACATAAAATCATTATTAATAGAATCGTTTTAATCAAATACTGATTAGAATAGTCATGCAAAACCTACTCCAGCCTTAATAATCTTGACAGTAACAGCTGAGGCAGAAGAGACATTCAGTAGCTAAGTCCTTTCCACATCCTGAACAACTAAGCCCCCCATCCCACTGATCGATTTCCCATCTTTCTTTTGTTCCCTACGTAGTTAATGAAGCACATCTTTTCATCTTTGATATCCCTGGATTATGGCCGATATATTGGTTGGAGGTGGTGGTGAGAAAAGGCCACCTCATCATACATTATGCCACATGCAAACAAAAATTCAATACTGAACAAATCTTGCTAGAAACAATAGTATCTCAGAGGCTGGAAACATGGTTCTTTTCTCTCCTGTACTTCGTAACTCAGTGTGACCAATCCTCAAACATGGGTGGGAGAACACTTGTGGTGCAACTAAACTCTTCTCATAGCTCTGAAACCTGACTCTAGTTGTGCGTGACCTTCATAAAATAGACCAAAGAAACTTTCAGAGGAAACAAAGTGCAACTTTCTTGTGAAAAAAAATCTCAGTGAAGCATAACCAAACCTAGTTTAGAAAGTTACAGCTGGCTAGAAGGGAAGGGCCCTTCAGACCACAAGGTCAAAACGACCACAGTACCCATTTCAAAATGCATACTAGAAAAAAATTAAACAGAACAAAACCACAGTTATGCAAATATGGCATAAGCCAGAATTCTAAAATTGATGGAAAAGGTGAAAGGTCTCCATCTACACGCAAACAGACTCGTATCTAGACAGATGCTGTAACACAATTCTAAATAGCTCCCTGATCATGTTGAGGCATAAAAACAGTGCATGTTCTGCCTTCCCCAACACCCACATCTGTACAACAACTGTCCCTGTACTCTGCAGCTTGTCTGACAACCGAAGCTCTATAGCCTGCAATGTGTTTTGAATCACATGCCAAACCCTGCTTCCTTGTTGGAAAGTTCCTGGCACTTCTCATAAGATATTTATCTGCAGGAACCCATCCAGGACACAGAGCTGTATGACTACTCCACGAACAGGGGCATTCAGTTCTCATCCTTGAGTGAGGCACAAACATGAAGCCCTAACTTGCCCTTTTCCATCCAGGTAGTCCAAAATAGTAAGCAAGGTTCCAGCCTGGACAAGACTTCTGAAGCAATCTAGGATGATCAGAACCCCATCCACAGTCATCCAGCGTTTTCAGAAACACACTTGCATTGGAGTCTGACACACTGTGCAAGCAACACACGCACAAGCTGGTTCCCCATGTAAGGGCTGCAGGGTCAGCCTGTGCATTTGCCTCCCGATGGAAGCCAGTAGCACTACCAAGCTCAGAAATGCCCAGGAATACTGGACTAAAGGCTGGTCTTTTTCATTGATGCAGAATTCCTGGACAAAGTCAGTATCAGCCAGAAGACTGAGACCTGATAGCCCTGATCTAGATATAAGTGAGGGAAAGTAACCTTATGAACAAAATTTGGTAAGTAACTGGAATTGACAAAAACTCATTATGTTCCAAACTGTGATTTTTCCCTGATACATTTTTAGATTAAAACTGTCATTATGATAATTATGCTAAAGCCTAGATTACTTATCCAAAAAAAGTTATGCTTAACAGTATAAACAGTCAGTGACAACATGGTGCCTAAATTTTACTTTTCATATGTTCACATTTAAAACTATTCACCCTGTGGGGGTGCAAGATATTTTCATCTGATGAAAGGAATATTAATTTTTAAATTACATAAACCAATTTTCTGACTACCTGTTTCACATGGTTGAGTAAGGACAGATTTCCCACACAGGATTTTCTAGAAGCCCCTGCAAGCACCTCAAGTTCACGCACAAATTCCAAAGGCAGCAGAACAGGTCCAGCAGCAACAAGCATTCACTTCAACCTAACTCTAAAAACTGTAATAAGTTCAAGCAGGAAATGATGCATGAAAAAGTTCCCTGGGACTGCATTTAATCAGCTCTGTACTAAACAGACAATTATTTGTTTTTTTATCTAGGCCAGAATCAAAAGCAGCAATGAGTTAGCTCTGGCTACATCAGGAAGTGTAGCAGCCTTCTTCATGAAATCCACCAAGAAGGAATTAAAATTCCTGACAACTGACAAGGTAGAAAGATCACTGTACAGCATCAGCTTTTCTATGCAGCATAGTTCAAATCTTCAAGTTTTACAAGAGTCTATACCTGCTCCTTTCACAGGCACTTCCTTCTTTTCAACAGATTAGTTTCTTAGCAGGGAGTTAAACCAATAACTTTTAACACCTCTTTTACACAACACTTTCATAATCCTATTACCTCTTCCTATTTAAAACCCACCAACTGCACTGAGAAATGGTGCTATTTCAAAAGAAAAACAAACAACAAAAAAGATAAATCCATCTTCAAACAAATTCTCTTTCCACTTCTCAGAATTTCAAGCCAAAGAAAGAAAGCACATTAAACCACTCACTGCTGCTGCCACATCGCTCCTTCCTGTCGAACACTCACTCCAAGAACTGCGGAGAGCACTTCACAAGCAGCAGACGCTTTTCATCCAGGAAACCCCACACCATAAAGAGACCTCTGTTACCTCTGACAGGCTGCAGGAAAGAATCAGCTCAATATCACAGGATGGGGGAAAAAACTTAAAAAGGAAAAAGAAAAAAACAAAAAAGAGCCACCATATCCCACTTTTCCTCAGGCCAAAGAGGCTCCGTGGAGCTGTCCCACATGCCCCTCCCTCAGCTCATGAACGAGCCCAGGACGGCAGCCAGCCTCCCTCCTTTCCTCCTAGCGCAGCAGAACCAGCACACAGCACTCGGGCATACCGGGACAGAAGCAACACTGCTCAGAAATAATTCCCACAACAAACCCTTCCTTTAGAAACAAAGGCTCAAGCCTTTGCTCCTAAAAGCAAACCGCAATCTATCAGTGCCCTTTTGGCATCTTTTCCATTTGGAGATTTTAAACATTAGAGATGTCATTCTTCTTACACACATCAAGCTGTCCACTCTCTTGTCCATATCTGTGGAGAAGTGCCAGTGCTGCCACTACACTCCTCTCTGTTATCACCTAGACATACCCATTGATGACACTCCCTATTGTCTACTTTATGCAAGCATCTACTTTATGCAAACAGCCTGGCTCACTGACTCTTTTCACAAAAAGCAACTTCCTGTTACTAGGTTGTCCCTCCCTGGTGCTTTTTCTACCACTCTGACCTGTAAAGCTCCTCTAGCAACCCCACAGGATCAGCTGTATCGAAACAGAGGGGTCACTTTCTCATCTCACCCATCTGGAGCTCCCCCAGACTACCAGGGATGCAGCATTGCAACGACCTGAGTAGACCCAGGATGCATGGGTAAGGTGGATTGCAGAAAAGGATGGGAGAGAAAGTATAGGTACAGCCTCGTGACAAGGGTTAAATCTCTTGTAACTCAAACCTGCTTGAACTCTTTGGGCAATACATGCATTCCAAACAGGCAGGTATTTCAAGGCTTCCTCAGTCAGTGCCACCTCCTCTGTGCCACAAAGGCCTTATCTATTTTCAGGACTGTACAAGAATTTCGGGGAGCTTCCTCATTTCAGACACTCAGTAGTGCGAAAAGAACCTTTAGCACTACCACATGTTTTAACTGGTCAGTCACAAAGCCAGACCAGGCTGGGTCTCAACTGTCCCCATCTCATCTTTTTCTCCGATCCAGCCCCCAAACTATAATTTCTCTGCACCAGCACAAGCTCTCATGAAAGCATGGAGCTAGCTGGATTTGGAAGCAAGCAGAATTTCTAGCAACATTCTGTAATCCTTTGTCTACACTTCCCACTGAAAAATGTCAGAAAACCTGATATGACAACCAGCAGAAAAACAGTAGTTCAGCTTTCAGTTGACTGGGAATGGTTATTTTGGCAGAATGATAACAGATATTTCCAGGCAAATACAGGTAACGTTCTACAAACTGCCCAGAACTAGGAAATTTTAAAGAGGAAACATATGAGTTAAAAAGAAACTGACCAAGGTGCACTTGTGGGGCCTGATTACAGTAACAGCCACTGCCAGCTAAATACTCCAGTTATGTCAAGAATACAAAGAGATACACAGATGTGCTGGCTCCACACTCTTTATTCCTTGATAATCGTTTGACACTCAATATAAAAGAACAAAGGTACTGGCAGCTCCAACTCCCTGAATTACAAACCAAAAACAAAAGATAAAAGAATACCTAACACACCAGGAAATAACTGCTGTGGCTTAACCCCAGCTGGCAACTCAACACCACACAGCCACTCCCTCAACTCCTCACCAACAGTGGGACAGGGGAGAGAATGAGAAAAGTAGAAGTGAGAAAACTCACAGGCTTAGATAAAAACTGTTTAATAGGACATAAAAGGAAGACAATAATAATTGGAATAACTGTGGCAATAATGATAATTAGAATATACAACAGACATTATGCAGATGCTCACCAATACCCAGCCAGACCCTAAGCAGCTGCCCCTGGCCAGCCCACCCAGCAGGTGATACACTGAGCATGATGCCCTTTGGTATGGAATATTCCTTCAGCCATTTTGGGTCAGCTGTTCTGGCTGTGCCCCCTCTCAAATTCTTGTGCCACTCCAGCGTTTTCACTGGCAGAACATCAGAAACTAAGATGTCCATGACTTGGGGTAAACACTACTCAGCAACAACCAAAACATTCCTGTGTTATCAACTTAATTCTCATACTAAATAAAAAACACACCACTGTACCAGCTACTAGGAAGGAAATTAACCCTATCCCTGCTGAAACCAGGGCAATAGCCTGGATATTTAAGCTTACACAACTTACTGTCTCCAGGAGTGTGGGCATCACAGAATAAGTAATTGCAATGATGTAAACGAGGAAAGGCTTGGCAGAAAAATACAATAAATGCATTACATAAAAAGATAATATCACAGCAGAAAAGCACTGAAAAAGAACTTTCCATACATTTTTAACTCTGACATGCAGGACAGAGAAGAAAATAGGAGTGTCTCACCATCTTGCATATCCCTAACAGAGACACCATTGTTCTTCCACTCAACATTACCCTGAACAAGGAGTGCTATTCCCGTGTTCCAGCCTGCTCTGGTTTATGATCAATAAGCTGAACAACTGTCTCCACAGGGAATGCATCACACAAACACAGCAGTCCCTAGGCACTGGCACGTGTAAAATCCATTGTCCTTTGAACGTGTGTTCCCGATTTTCTGTCTGCTAGACTCTCACTTTACCACACCGGAACAGAAGAGGGGGAGGTAAAGACTCAGAGGTCACTTACCAGCTGACAAGGCAGACTCAACTTGGGGAAAATTAATTTGTTGTCAAGTAAAAATTGAGTAGGATGGTGAGAGGCAAAAAGTGCACTTCCCCTCCACTTGCTTCTTCCCAGGCTCAACTTCACTCATTCATTCCCACCTTATCCACTTCCCAACCCACAACAGTGCAGGGAGACAAGGAACGCAGGTCACAGAATTATAGAATCATCTAGGTTGGAAAAAAACCTCTATAATCATCGAGTCCACCTGTTAACCCAGCATTGGCAAGCCCACCACTAAACCATGTCCCCAAGCACCACATCTATAAGACTTGGGAATACTTCCAGGAACAGTGACTCAACCACTTCAAAGGGCAGCCTGCTCCAGGGCTTGACAATCCCTTCCATAATGAAATGTTTCCCAATATCCAATCTGAACCTCCCCTGGTGCAGCTTGAGGCTATTTCCTGTTGTCCTGTTGATTGTTACTTGGGAGAAGAGACCAACCCTTTCAGGTAGTTTTAAGGAGAGGACAGGTCTCTCCTGAGTCTCTCTTCTCCAGGCTAAACACCCCCAGCCCCCTCAGCTGCTCCTCACAGGACTTTTGCTCCAGACCCTTCACCAGTTCTGCTGCCCTTGTCTGGACTTGTTTCAGCACCTCAAAGTCCTTCTTGTAGTGAGAGGCCCAGAACTGTTCACAGCTATCAAGGTGTGGCCTCACCAGTGCCGAGTACAGGGGGACAATCACTACCCTAATCCCACTGGGCACACTGTTGCTGATCCAGGCCAGGAGGCCACAAGCTGCAGCTTCTTTCAAGGCATCTCCCCTGGCTACAACATGAGACTGACTACTGTACACCCAGGTGAGAGAGTTCTCCCCAGCCACAGCAAATGAGCGGGTGCTACTCCAATCCTGCAATACAGTTTTCACTTTCCTGAGGCACAGTGAAGTCTGGTGCTATGCTAGGAAATGCAATCTAGCATCTCTAGGCCAAGAAACACATTTATGAATGGCCCCTCTTGTTACACAACTACAGCTGAGCCACTGACCTCACTGTTAGACACGGCACCGTCAGCCCGAGCCCAGCCAAAGCGGCGGAGTGAGGGATACAGCAAACACGTCTGGCACAGCCCATCGCTCCCTACTGCTTACCACAGAAATACTTTTTAAGCAATATAGCACTTTTTTAAAAACACCTTCCCATCCAAGATGAGTGGAATATCCTGAAAAAACACATGATAAAACAGATCTCTGTGAACACAGGAACCTCATGTGTAATGGAATGCTCAGGTCACTACTCGGCTCAGCAATACCCTCTCTTTTCCTGGCAGCTGTGGCCTTGCTGGAGTGGCATCAGTCGGTATAGATGACAGATGTCAGGGGCCTTGACACTTTACAAAAACACTTCAACACATTCCTGGTCAAATTCCTCACTCAACTCTCTTCTGCACAGTAAGATAACATCTGAGAAAACCACTATATTACAATATTGCATATTCTTATTTCAGCTTCACAACACATTTTTTTAAACTAAAGTGTCAACCACAGATTTTATAATTTTCAGTGTATCTATGAACAAAGTTGTAAAAAAAAAATAAAATTAAGAGAGTTGAACATGTATTATGAAAGCATAACTAAGAACATTTGTTTCTCTTGAAGAACATTTTTTGTTTCTCATTAAGGTGCTTCAGCATCAGAACTGCACCAAAGACATTCCAGCTAAAGCTTCCTTAGGCTTCCTTCCTCAGATTTACTTTTTTATTACTTTTGCAATCTTATCCCAGTAAAGATTACAAATTCTCAGGGCCTACTGCAAAGACATCCATCAGAAAGCTGTACAGATGGCAGGACATTGTTAAGCCTTTAAATGTACGGGACTTTTTCCATGTTAAAACACAATTTACATCTATGCCAGTTTTCAACCAATCTGCAGATGGATTTTTATGCAGTAGAAAAGTTTCAAACATACAATTTAAGAGCTCTAACTCAAACCACTGGGATGTGATATGGCCTAGAACAATATTTTGGAGCTGAAAACTAGTACAACATTGCAACACGAAATTTTAATCAAGCGCTTGCAAAAGTAATTTGAAAAATATACTTCTGAGAGTCAGGATATTGTTAAATCTTTTGGACAAGCAGCTCAGTAAAACTTCAGGCAGAGGGAGACAGCTTATCCCTCTTACACTTAGTTACGAATTTCCTTCCTCCACCTAACCAGATCCTGCTTGGGAGTCTGGAGAATTAAGGAAGATGTGATCATGCTCCTCCTCTCCTACCCCCTCAGGACTAAGGAGCTCCTGTGTCCCCAACCCTCCTCACCCGAGCAGCAGACGGGCTCTCTCTCTTTCCAGGAAGAAGAGAGGTCAAGAGGGATGATACCCAACTCAGAAGCAGAGCAGGGGCAAGTGGCTGCTTTCCAGCCCTTCACTTCTCATTACTGTGCAGGTCTTATCCCCTCCCATCTCACTGAAGAACAAAATTAGATGCAAGAGTTCAGAAGTCAACTACAGGACTGAAGGCTGAGGGGAAGCACAAGATTGCTGCTGATGATGCCCACCAACATCAGATCCACATACATTGCTATCACTTGTAACTGCACACATTTACAGTCGCCACTGTATCCGTTTAAAAGGATTATCTGAATCATAATGCATGATAACTTTATCCTACAATTCACTGCCTGATAAATAAATATTTACTCAGCTGTTGCTCTCAGGACACCAAGATGACCCAATGGCAGCTGTAAGGCAGGTTACTTGTAGGTGTGCCAAAGCACTTCAAACAGAAGGCAAAATACTTATAAAACACTCTAAATATGTTGAAACCCATAAAGAAAAAAGTGAAGGAAGCACTCTCCCATAATTTTAAAATATTTTCAAGGCCCCGTTTGTATGCAGGGCAAAACCACCAGTCTCTGAAGCAAAAAAAAACCAGCTATCCCAGCAGCAAACCTGCTGGGTGACTTTTGATACGTATTTGCCAAAAAAAATTAAAAAATAGGTTTTTAACCAAATTCTTGCATCATTCAACGAGGGTACAGAATCTCAACGTACACCTCCTTCAAACTAACAAAAGCCAAGTTCACCAAACTCATAAAACTAACTTAGACTTAAGATCATATAAAAGAAAGCCAGTAATCAAGCACCCCCCAATTTCTATTTTTCTCCTACATATTACTTAAAAGAGAAGGACAAGCCAACTCAAACCAAAGACAAAAACAAAAATGCAAGCTTTCCAAAGTTGAAGTAGCACATGTCTTATTTCTAACTGAAACATATTTGTGAAAATGAAACACAGCTTCTACAAAAATGACAAGGAAATACCCACATAAATAAAAAACAAGATCAACCATACCTAAAGGAAGTGTTTATCAAGAAAACTCAGTCACAGTAACATTATCTCGGATGGAAGTGATACTTTACACTGTTAAAGAAAAGCTCATGAAACATTATCCAGGTTGAACAGCGAGAGAGAATAACAGAAGACCCCAAAGTTGCGCTTCTATGTATTCTAAATTTGATCAGTGTTTGTAATTAACAACAAAAGACATACAGAACCATCACTGAGTTGGCAAAGAAAAAAACATTTAGAGAAAGAGCATCTCACATAGCTACCAACTTTACTGACAAAATCTGTAAATATTCAAGTTTAGGACTTAGAACTGATCCCAAAGTTTATTTCTTCGGGTTCTTTTCATGATAGCTATCTCAAAGACATCAAACTTTCACCTTCCTTTTCTCTAAACCACTCTGTTGAAAACTGTCTTGTAAACTGCCTCAGCTGTCTCTTGGGAACTCCCACAGCTGTTAAATGAAGGGATAGAAAAAATGTTAATTTCACAAGAGATATTCATTGTTAGCTCTTTGAGACAAGCAAGCATTAGTAAGAAACTGAATACACATATTCTCCTTTTTGACTATTGCTACAAAAATGCTGTGAAAGTCTTAAAGTCTGCAAGGTTTCAAATCTTATCAGAGCTCTGCTTTAAAAGCATTTATATTATGATTCAAAAATAAAACCTTATTGAATACTCATGCTAGTAACCCCACTTCTGCTCCCCCTCAACACCTGGAAACACATTTCACAGAATTAGCTAGGTTGGAAAAGACGTTTGAGATCAAAAAGTCCAATCTGTGACCTAACACCACCTTATCAACTAAACCATGGCACTAAGTGCCACATCCAGTCTGTTTTTAAACACCTCCAGGGACAGCAACTCCACCACCTCCCCAGCAGCTCATTCCAATGCCCAATCACTCTTTCTCCGAAGGATTTTTTCATAATGTCTAGCCTAAACTTTCCCTGGCACAGCTTAAGACTGTGTCTTCTTGTCCTGTCATGGGTTTTCTCGGAGAAGAGACTGACCCCCAGCTGCCCACAACTTCCTTTCAGATAGTTGTTTCCATCATCACCTGGAGTATATTGTCCAATGACAGCTTCTGTGAGCTTGTGCAAGTCTCCTTTCAAGCCCACTGATCACTATTCTGGCTCTTCCAAGTCAACATCTGGAGCAGCAAGTGAAATAATTTATGTCTTGTCAGTGAGAAAATGTTTAGTGAAGAGCACCACTTGCCTGTGCTCCGGTTTCCACGTGTGAAATAGAGAAAATTACATCCAGTACTGCATTTACTTTAACAGAAAACCATCCAAAGCTGTACTTAAAACGCAAAAACCACAGCACTGCAGACATCCTCCACACTCACAGTCCCCAAGCCCGAGTACAGTAACTACTTCCACCGAGTACATAATTTTTAAACATGTAACCATTGCCAATTATTTCATTAAAGCTATGCTACGATGAGCAGTATGTCCCGGCAGACTCACTTGCACGATCACAGCCTCAAGCCCCGCCTGCGATGTTCCATGAGGGGTTCCCTACACGCACGCGGACTCTCTGGAAGTCCTGAGCTGTACGAGACGACCCAGTTTCGGCCACGGACCAGATGCTCCAAGTCCGAGGAGGTGCAATGAAACCAACACGCTGGGCCCTTTGGCTAACGATCCCAAACCGAAGCACCGGCCGGGCACTCGTTACCCCCAGCGCTCCCCTCCACGCCCGCCCTCAGGACGGGCAGCCCCTCACCGCGCTCCCCCGCTCTGCAGACGGAGCTCGTACTTACGGGGCCCGCGCCTCCCACTGCCCCCAAGGCCGCAGGGGCACGGACACGCTCCCGGCGCGGTTCCCGGTGCCGCAGGGACAGGGACACGCTCCCGGAGCCACGGCCACGCTCCCGCCGCGGCCCCCAGCCCGCCGCCCACCCGCTCGCTCTCTCGCGCAGGCGCCCTGGCGCCGCGCCGCCCCTCCCCGCGCTCCCCTCAGCGCCCCTCCCGCCGCTCCCGCTCCCGGGCCATCCCGGGAATAGCGGGCCGGCGGGCCTCAGCCGCTTGTTTGCTTTGGGCTTCCCGAGCTAACGCGGCAGGCGCGGCTCTGTCAGCGCGGCTCGGACGGTGCCAGCGGCTCGGCACGCCCGGGGTGCTGGTGGCGCTGACAGAACTCTGCCAGCTCTTGCTATTTGCGGGAATGCTGAACCGCCTGGGGTTTGGGGCTTTTGGAGCTGCGGGGGAGCTCCGAGAGTTTGGGCATCACGGCATTTGCATGGCCGGCGCTCCTCAGCAGCTGAGTCTCACTTCCTCTCCAGACGTATCTGTTGGAAGATGTCCCTGCCCGTGGCAGGGGTGGAGCCAGCGAATCTTTAAGGTCCTTTCCGAATCTTTAAGGTCCTTCCTTTTGCGGCTCTGTGGTATTTAGCACTTTACAATCAAAATTACGTGGGGCTCCGCAGGAGTTCTTAGTGATAAGAATTAAAATGCCTGCTTCCAAAACTCAGGAACAGGAATGTTGTTCCCCTTCCTTAAGTGAAATCACAACAGGGCTTTTGGTGTCAAACTTCAAGAGTGCAGAAAGCCGCTTCAAATTTGGTGCCCGCATGCAGATGGCTAAAGGTGCTGTTACGAGGAAGTTAATATTTGACAAAAAGCCTCAAAATCAAAGCTGTTTTTACCTGCAGTACACAGTAGATCACTGTATGGATTAACCGAAGTTCCAATTGCTCTAACTTAGCGCCGCTTGTTTAATCATGCAAACCTTTTCAACCTAACTGCTCCTACCTGCCAAAAAGGCCGATTATTTTAAATTATGCGCTCAAACAACAAAGCAGTTTCACTGACCATAGGAAGGAAAGCAAAATGGGAGCAGTGGGAATGACCGTGGTGCTGCCCTGCTCTAGAGGATTGCTGCTTGCTGCTCTACAGGCCTGCAGATGTGCCTGCCAGGAGCTGGAACACACCACCCACACCTCATACAGCTGCACCCACGGGGCATCTCTGTATGCTCTATGAAGCACTACAAAAGTCCTTCAAGAAAAGGGGAAAATTCATTTTCTTTTGTGGAGAAAAATTACTTCTGTTGAAAGAAGAAGAGAGTAGAAAGTTTCTGCTTAAAAGTGTAGGAAATAAAATAAAGGCAAAACAATAAAATTTTCAAAAATTAGATCTGAGGGAGAATGAAGAATATTATTACATTCCTTCTGTTTGTAAATAGTAAAGAATGTTGATAATCTAAAATTAAAAGGGATGTTAATAGTTGTCCAGTATTAGCTGTATGAGTGATCCTTTTCCTAGTGGCATCAGTCACACCTATTGATAGTTTTAGTCAAGTTTAATGATGTTATGTAATTGTCAGACCGAGATACTACTTCCTGATTGTAAACAAATCTACCAGGGTGAAGGTCTCAAATATAGCATGTTTCTGTTTGTGCTGTGTCAGTCAGAACTGCAGATACAGAAGACACTCTGCTGAGAGAGTGACCCCCCAGTGTTAGTCATTATTTGACCCATGGAGAATGCATTGGCCTTATCACTTTGTCAGTCCACCCTCATACCGCAGATTTAACCAGAGTGTATCTTAAATCCCAGTGCACACAGCAAATCACTCATCTTACAGACCAACAAAGAGAAGGAAGCAAATAATGAGACCTGAAATTACTGTGGTGGTGGTCTCACAGGATAGGGAAAGGAGAGATGAAATGGCCAAAGGTATGTGTGAAGATGCTAGAAACAAACTCAGTTATGCAGAGGATCTCAAAGCACTGTTTGGACTTGCAGTCATCAGGAATACTGTGCTGTATGTAAAGGGAAACTTGGCCCATGGCAGTGATCGCAGGGAATGTGGGAAACATTCTGAGAACCACAATTAACTCTGTTTATGGCCCACGGAACACTGCCTTTCTATAAAAGTCTCTCTTTGTGTTTTCCTCCACAAACATTCTTATCTTGCAAATTTAACATTTGTCTAATTTTGTTTAACCAAGTTTCTTTTCTCTGTACTAAATGTTATGCTTGTTCCAAAAAATAAAACCTTGTGGATCTCATGGGAACAGTCTTGAGAAAGGCCCTGAATCTGGAGTCTCCTTCGGTGATCTATCTTTTTTATTTAATTAAGCAAACCTTACATTTTCCCCTACCTCAAATATTCAGGTTGTCCTAGGTGTGCTCTAGCTGCTGATTTTAATCTCACTTGTAGAATATGACAAGGACTGAACTTAACCCACCCAGAATATCAACCATTGCTGAGCTCCACACCACATGCAAATGTAGTACAAGACAGGTGTTCCCCAAATTTCCCCATGACTCAAGGTTTTCAAGGTGTAAACTAGCATTTTTTAAATGTTTGGAAAGGAGCAAAGATCATTAGTTGTGGAAATAATGCCATCCAATAAATAATTATCTGTAAATTTAGCAGTAAGTATTTCAGTGGAATGCTACATCTCCAGCTGGGAGAAGGTCACACAGTACACGGCATGCTGAGCAACATTATTACACTGAGGTGATGAAAAGAATTTTTTTTCCAGTCCGGAAGAAGCAATGATATTAACAGCAAACCTGATACCTCATCAACTAGCCTAGCACAACATAAAAGGTTTCCCTAAGAAATCAAATCCTTCTCAGCAGGTTGTTAATGCTAGTAGTTTATCTCAATACTGTGCCATAGAAATGGCAGAATTTCTGAGTAAATAGAATCGGATCATGGGTCATTTGGGTCTGATTATGTTAATGCTGCTATTTGTTGAGCTGCAGTAGATTTTGAAGCCCTGCAGGTTGGTTTTCTACTCACATAGACATCAGTGACTTGAAATAAACTTGTTTATAACACCTACTTTTAGAAGATGCTTAGAAGACCTGTTTTCTTGAATACAAAGTCCACATTGGGCACTCCCAGGGTAAATTTAAAGGATTGTTCCTGTTCAGGATCACCTGTTTATGTCCCAGAGTTTGTGGAACAGTAGCCCTGGAGTGAAAGGATAGAGGAGGTGCTTGATAAAATGAAATATTGAGGAGTCAGTAAGACAGGAAAAGGATTTGAAACAGGAGGGAGAGTGAGCAGCAAAAGGGGTCTATTTTTTCTCAGGGACAGCAGAAAACAGACACGAAGCATAGCAGAAGCAAGGAGCAGGTGAAAAGGGTGTTAACCTAAATAAAAGAAATGAGAATTGGAAGGAACAGATAGGAAAATCAAATAGGTTTACAGCGTAAAAAGTTTTATACTGTTAATGTTTGCAGGGGACAAACTGGTATTGCATGACTCTATCTAAGACCCCGCAGCAGTTACACATTTAATCAAAGAAGGGTCTTTTTGAGCCTGAGCCTGTGTACTTTGATGGTCTTCTCACACACGTAGTCCAATGATTTACGATAAAGTCCCAAGAAGGATAAGTTAGAAGACTGATAACTAAAGGGGATTTCACAAAACCTAGCAAGGAGGATCTCACCTTTCCCGTTCTGTCTGACCTAATCCTTGTTCCTCAGTACTACTTTCCTTGGCTCAATCTGGATTACAGTTTCCTCGCAAATATGAGGAAAGCAAGGACCCAAACTTTCACGCAGCTCTCTGATGAATTCATTGATAAAAATACAACATACCATGGATTACACAGAAGGACCCTGGCAGACAAATGCAAGTTATTTCTGAAATTTTATTTCAAGTGTAGATGGGTATAAATTGTCATACTGTGATAGCTCTGGCCACATTAACATTGCCATGTGAAAATGAGAAAGGAAAAGATGAGACACATAAGTCTCCACACTAGGCATAACAATTAGTGCATAAAATGCTAGGGAGGAGGGTGTGTAAATCTTTAAAGCATCCAACCAAAGCTGTGCTTAAGTCATTAGCCTAACTTTTATAAATAGCACAAAGTTACTTCTTCTAGTAAAAATGCACAGCAGCTGTAAGGTTAATCTGCATGTATCTGGACTTGAACTGCTGTTCAGATTTCTGACTGAGAAGGAATTTCACCCCTGCTGAATTAGCACAGATCTGTCTCCTACCCTACTGTGGTTTATTGCACAGTTCCATCAGCTAAGATCTCCTGGGCATGTTTTACTCAAAGATCAGGTTTCTCTTGGAGCAGGCATCTCAGGCCTCAGAGACACCTGTACTGAGGATAAGAACAATTTGTCTTCTTAAATATTTCACTGTTTTGTTTGGGTATTTTCTGCAGCTGCTCTGGAGCAATGGAATGCTTTGGCAGATTTCCTAGTACAAGGTGTGCATTACAGAGGTTCAGACAGAGAACTACAGATACAGTCTGTTGGTACATCTGGGCTGTCACTGGTCATTTCTGTGGCTAAAGGGGAAGGATCAGCAAAGCTGAGGTGTGAGGGCAGTGAGGCAGACACAATCAATCTGTTCACTGAGCAGCAGCTGTGATCCAGTTTGTAGACATGGAAATTATGTGAGGATGCTGCTGAGGCAGAAGGAAGGAAAGTGAATGCATGAGGCACAGACCCTGATCTGCTGCCAGGGAATTAAGAGGGAGAATTCTTTGTCAGAAACAAGCCAAATCACACTGATAAGCCAAAAAGACTTTACCAGAGCCCCTTCCAGACACTTGTTTTAAAAGTAAAACAGAAGAGCTGTCCTGGTTTTGGCTGGGATAGAGTCAATTTTCTTCCTAGTAACTGGTACAGTGCAGTGTTTTGAATTCAGTATGAGAATAATGTTGATTATACAATGATGCTGTCATTGTTGCTAAGTAATACTTACCCTAAGTGAAGAATTTTTCAGCTTCCCATGCTCTGCCAGGAAGCAGGTGCACGAGAAACTGGGAGGGAGCATGGCCAGGACAGCTGCCCCAGGCAGGCCAGTGGGGTATTCCATACCACAGAATGTCATGCTCAGTATACAAACTGGAAGAAGCTGGCCAGGAGTCACTGCTGGCTTCTAGGTGGTGAGCAACTGTATTGTGCATGACTGTTGGCTTGTTGATTTTCTTATATTGACTTTCATTTCTCTCTTTCCATTATCTCTGTTTTCATTACAATTATTACTAGTTGCATTATTATTTTACTTTTTGTCAATTCTTAAGTTGCTCTTATCCCAACCCACAGATCTGACCTTTTTCCGGTTCTCCTCCCCATCCCTCTGTGGGGTGGGTGGGGCAGTGAGTCCTGCTGGTACTTAGTTGCCAGCTGGCGTTACACTGTGTCAATATCCTTTTTGGCACCCAACATGAAGCATTGAGGGTTCCGATAAGGACAGGCCTGAGCAGAGCACATTAGAACAAATTTGTTATGAGCATTCGCTGCATTGGTTTAACAATCACTGGTCACAACACTGGTTTACTTGCTCTCGGAGTCGTTGCACTTGTTCTCAGGGCTGTATTATGCAGCACTTTACTTGCAGCACGTGTTCCCTCTCTTGGCTTTATCGCCTTTGAGGTCTGGGCTAAGGTTATCGTTTTATTGTACTTTGTAATGCTGGCTTGTGATATGATAGAATTACTGGTTGCACGACTAATCTGGTGTGTGTACTCAGCATTGCTCACCTGTGTTCTTCGAGAGCCATCTGTTGGGAACTACCAATAATCACACCTTTTTGCTTTCCTCCTCCAAGAGACAACCTACGGAGGAGATATCCTTCCACACTTTCCCCTTTCCTGCCAGGATAATTACAGTAATGTTTGAGGATTTTGAAAATTGTGAATGTCCTTGGGATGTTGAAACCAGCACGGTCCTATTTCCAGGAATGTTGAATGTGTTCCAGGTCTTGTTCATGGTTAAACAACTATTTGGGAATAAGACCAAGAGAATTCCCTGAGTTTGGATAGTTACAAGTAGCAGGATGTGTGGGATAGCATATGGCAAGTACCTACGACAGTGGGCACCCCCAGTGTCTTGGAACCTCCTCCCTGAACAAGTGCAGAATGAATATTTGGGAAAAATATGCACTTACCCTTTTCCAGACAGGAAAATTCCAGACAGGCACAAGTCACAGAGGTGTGCTGGGGCCTGGCCCATGCCTGTTGATCCCTGTTCAACACTCTTCAGAACCTCAAGGGGACAAGATTGTCTGGATCTGATGGCAAAGTGTTAGGCACTGCAGCTACTCCAACCCTGGTGATAGGGACTGCAGCTGAACCAGAGACCCAACCCATGCCAGTGTCAGTCACCCTACAGACAAGAAATGGACATGAAAATCCACTTGTTCAGTAAAGGGGGACAAAGCAGAAGAAAAGGAGGAAGCAGAACAAATGATAACCACCACTCAATCCCTATCACTGAGTTATGCATTCTGGAAAAATATTTCATCTATTGTCCAGGTGAACATGTGCTAAAAACTTGGCTGCTAAAATGCTGGGATAATGGGACTAGCAACCTGGAAATAGAAGTTAGGGAAGCCAAGCATTTGGGGTCACTCTCTATGGAAAGGAGCATTGACAAGCTTATTGGAAAAGGGATACAAGTCCTTGGTCTTTGGAGATGACTTCTGTCAAGCATGAAGGAAAAGTATCCCTTCAAGGAAGACATTATATGTCCCCCAGGCAAGATGAACATCGTTAGATCCCATTAGGTGTGATCAGCAAAACAACAGCCACATGTCCAGCATCTAGCAAGAAAGAAACACAAGATTCTTAGGTGTTATGGGTTTTTGGAGAATGCACATTCCAAATTACAGTCCTCTCTATCATGTGACCCGGCAGAAGAGTGGTACCAAACGGGACGTGGAGCAGCAACAAGTCTTTGAACAAATCAAACAGCAAATAGTTAATGCAGTAGCTCTTGGGCCAGTCTGGGCAGGGCAAGATGTTAGAAATGTGCGCTATGCTGCAGCCAGGGAGATTGACCCGACACGGAACCTCTGGCAGAAAGCACCATGGGAGACTTGAGGTCAGCCCCATGGCTTTTGGAGCCAGGGATACAGAGGATCTAAGACTTGCTACATTCCAGCTGAAAAAGAGATAATTGCACCTTATGAAGGGGTTTGAGCTGCTTCGGAAGTGATTGGAACTGAGCAGAGCTGCTCCTGGCACCCAGGTTCGCTCTGCTGGACTGGATGCTCAAAGGGAGGGTCTCCTCTGCACTTCAGACAATTGAGGCTACATGGAATAAATGGGATACCACTGATCACACAACGAGGTCAAATAGGAAAACCCAGGCATCCAGGAATCTTGAAAGTGATCATGAACTGGCCAGAAGGTAAAGATTTCAGAATATGGTCATAGGAGAAGCTGACATGTGCCAAAGAGGCTGCACTGTATGACAAATTATCAGAAAGTGAGAAGCAATATGCCCTGTTTATTGATGGGTCCTGATGTGTTCTAGGAAAGCATTGGAGGTGGAAGGCAGCTGTATGGGGTCCCCTATGACAAGATGCAGAAACTGCTGAAGGAGAAGATGAGTCCAGTCAGTTTGCAGAGGTGAAAGCCATCCGGCTGGCTTTAGACATTGTTGAATGGGAAAAATGGCAAATACTTTACCTCTCTACTGACACAGGGATGATGGCAAATGCCCTGTGGAGGGGGTTGCAGTGATGGAAGCAGAGTAACTGGCAATGCAGAAGTAAACCCACCTTGGCTACTGCACCGGGGCAGGATATTGCTGCCTGGGTGGAGAACCTGGTTGGGAAGGAGCATCACATAAATGCTCATGTGCTCGAGCTGGGCCACTGCAGAACACCGAAACAACCCATAGGTGGCTCAGGTGGATCTGGATTGGCAACATAAAGGTGAATTATTTATAGCTCGGTGTGCCCATGACACCTCAGGCCATCAAAAAAGTGATGCAACTACAGACGGGATAGTGAGGGGTAGATTTGACCATGGACACTGTCACACAGGTTATCCATGAATGTGCAGCATGCTGCAATTAAGCAAGTCAAGTGGTTAAAGACTCTCTAGTATGAAGGACAGGGGCTGAAATGTAAATACGAGGCCTGGCAGAGTGAATGTATCACACTCCCACAAATCCTCCATGGGCTTACTGGAGGGCTGGAAACATTCTGGGCCCCATACCACCACCAGAAAACTATCCTGGGCCTTGAAATGCAAGTTTTGTGGGGACCTGGTAGGCCATAAACAACTGTGTTACACAATGGGACTCTTCCAAAACAACCTTGTAGACAACTGGGCCAAAAACATAGTATTGAGTGGGTATTACAGACCTTATTGCACACCAGCCTCCAGGAAAAATTCAGCAGTGCAATGAACTATTAAAGACTGAGCTGAGAGCAATGGGTGGTGGAATCTTCAAACATTTAGCAAAAGCCACCTGGTTAGTCAGCACTAGGGAATCTGTCAGTCAGGCTGGCACTGCTCAATCAAAACTTTTACATACTGGACAATGGAGTAAATTTCCAGTAGTGCACATAAAAAATATGCTGAGGGAAAAAAGTCTGGGTTATTCCTGCCTCAGGCAAAGGCAAAAGCAATCCATGGGATTGTTTTTGTTCAAGGACTTGGGTGCACTTGATGGGTAATTCAGAAGGATGGGGAGGTCTGGTGTGTGCCTCAGGAGGATTTGATTATGGGTGGGAATTACAATTTATTAAACTGTTTGATGTAATTCTTATATAAGACCGTGTGCTATCACGTATATGGTGGTGATATGCTCATCAGTACATTGGGCACTTTGCAGCACCCATCTCCACAACTGCAGATTTGGGGATCTGAACCCAACTCCCTTTTGATTACCACATTAATAGAAGATGAACTTTGATAAATATTAACAAGTGCAATGGTGATGTAATCAGAACAGGCTTCACCATGCAACAGTCCAACAACACACACCGTCTTCTGTCGCCCTGATTTTTTAAGATTTTCTAAGCCTTCTGATGTTTGCATTCTTGTAGCAAACTTTCTCACACACTTTCTGTAAACAACTTATTGTTTTGCATTCTTTTATGGAGGAGGAGAAATTTGATGGACTGTTGGTTTGTCCAGTGTCATTGGAGAAGTGGCACTTTCACCCTCCAATCCACTGTCACCTTTGGAAATCTATAAATGTTTGGGTCAGAAAATAAACTTCCTTTTTTCCCTTGAGAACAGCAGCGTGTCTGCGTTGTGTTGTTTCGTGTCCTATAGCAACAGTCTTCTCTGCCCTGAAAGACTATAATGAAGCTCAAGGTCATGGACGAAATAACTCAACTGACATTTTATAGAGACAGACTTAGGGAATGATATCTGTGTGCACACACCAAAGGACAGGAAGGGTGATGCGATATTTGAAAGTATGGGAGCTGGCATGATGTAAATGATGTAGAATAAGGGGTGGATACTGTGCTGGTTTCAAATGGGAACATGAGCCTTCTGCACCTTGGCTGAGGGTGGCAATGGCAGAAGGGTTTTTCAGCTGCTGATGTTCAGCCATGGGATAAATAGATGTGCTGGCTGTAATAAAGCAGTTAATTATGATTTTATGATTTTGTTTTAAATGGTATCTCATGATGCAAAACATGGATACAACTCAAGTCCCATGTCCAGTTCTGGGCCCCCCATACAAGAAAGGCTTTGAGATGCTGGAGCGAGGCCAGAGAAGGGCAACAAAGCTGGTGAAAGAGTCTGGAGCATAAGTCCTCTGAGGAGCTGGTGAGAGAGCTGGGATTTAGCCTGGAGAAGATAAAGCTTGGGGGGACCATATACCACTCTCTTGGTCTTGGTCTCTTCTCCCAGGAAACAAGCAACAGGATAAGAGGACACAATTTTAAGCTGTGCCAGAGGAGGTGTGGATTGGACTTTAGGAGGAATTTCTTCAATGAAAATGATGATTAGACATTGGACTGGGCTGTCCAGGGAGGTGGCGGAGTCATGGACCCTGGAGGTGTTTCAGAAAAGACTGGACGTGGGTCTCTGGTTGTCAAGGTAGTGATCAGGCATAGGTTGGACTCCATGATCTCAAAGGACTTTTCCAAGACCTGCCTGATGGATTGTGTGATTCCGTGTGGATCCTTCTGCCGTCTGGGAGGCGGGATGCCTCCCAGAAACCAACTGCCACATCTGCCAACTCAGGCTGCTTCGACAGTGCCAAGTGCCTCCTGCAAACTGGCATCAGGAACCTGGGCTGGTGAGGTTTGTTTCCCAGGGAAAAGGGCTGGCGTTTGTGTTCAAGGGCCAGTGGCCCGGAGTGGCCGGCTGCCTGCTGAGGTTCCGCACGGCGCAGGATGTCTCCCAGACCCAAGCTGCCACCACTGCCAGCTTGGGCTGCTTTGACAGTGCCAGGTTCCTCCTGCAAACAGACATCAGGAACCCGGGCTGGTGGGTTTTGTTTCCCAGGGAAAAGGGCCGGCGTTGGTGTTCAGGGGCCTGTGGCCTGGAGTGGCCAGCTCCTTGCTCTATTTCCATACAGCGCAGGATGCCTCCCAGACCCAAGCTGCCACCACTGCCAGTTCTGTTTGGTATGACTGTGCCAAGTACCCCCTGCAAACTGACATCAGTGTCAGGCTGGAGTCTTTTGTTTCCCGGGGAAAAGGGCCGGTGTTGGTGTTCAGGGGCCTGAGGTCCCGTGAGTCCGGCCCCCTGCTCCAATTCCACACGTGTGCTGTGGTTCCGGGGCAAACCGTGTACGGAGCACCGCTCAGAGGCACCACAGCAGCGAGGCCGCTCCGGCGGCAGCGGCGGAGCCCTGGCTGCCCCTACCAAGATGGCGGCGCGGCGCGGCCGCCGCCCCGCCCCGCGGCTCCTGCCCTCCCTGGGCCGGCCGCGGCCGCCGGGGGCCGCCGCCGCTGTCGCCGTGTGATGAGAGCATCAGCCCTCACTGCCACGTCTCCCGGGTAGCCGGCGCTGTGCAGGGCCGAGCCGGGGCGCCGAGGCCGGAGCCGCCCGCCTGCCTCCTCTTCTCCTCCTATCCCTTCCCCTGCTCCTGCCCCGCCGCGGGGCAGCGGCGAGGTGGGCCTGCCCGGCGGGAGGAGGGACGCTCCGCGGGGCTCCCACCGCTGCAGCCTCGTTCTCCCCGGGCGGTCCGGGGGTTGCCGGGGCCGGGGCTCGCCGCCGGGCCGCTGCCGCCGGAGGGAACCCCGCTGCCGGCTGATGTCCGAGCCGCGCCGCCGCCCGCGCTTGGATGTGTGAGTACCGGCCCCGCCGCTCCCGCGGGCAGCGCCGCGCCGGGAAAGCCGCGGCCACCCATGCGGGCGGCGGGCTGCGGAGCCCCCTCCGAAACCTGGTGTGTGTCTGTGTGTGGGAGTGAGTGGTGGGGAGACCGGGTTTGTTCCGTCCTGCTGCTAAGTTACGGCATTTGGTCCCGGGCTTCTCCTTTGAGACGTTTCCTGCCGGGTTTGGGTCAAAGCAGGAGGTCCGCGCACGCTGCTGAGAGCCGGTGCTCTGTGGCAGGAGGGTTGAGGATTAAACGCGAGGAAGTTGGGCTGGGGTCACGGAAATGTCTGCTTTGGGCTTTTAAAGCGCTGTCCCTACATAACCAGTCCTGCAAGGGCACTGTCCTGTGGGAGATGAAGAGCTGAGTCGATCTTCTGTAAGTCCAGGCAAATCCAACCCGCCATAAGGTACCGTTTCCAGAATGGATGTGAGTGCACATTTCTGTCGCTGTTCATTTTTATACCGCAGTGAAAACAGTGTATCAATCATTCTCCCTTATATAGGGTAGCAGTTGGGCACATGATTTTCCCTATTACATGTGGCAGCTCCTTGGCTACTCCAGCATCATTTTAACATGTGAACGTACTGCAGAAACAGAGGCAGCTTTGTTTGCAATCTCTGATCGCTCTCATGCATGCTTTCCATTGTGAGTAAGGGGCCCCTGTCCCTGTCGTCTGTTATGACTGTAAGGGGAGAAATGAGATGGCTGTGTTACAAAGGGGTGCGTTACAAAATTTTTGGAGACAAGGCATCCCTTCTGTAACCATCCTTTCTGTCTGTTAACTCACTGTTACCAGAACAGATTTTCTGGGAGAGGCATACAGTAGTACAAGGGTGGGACTGGAATGGCTCAGCTCATTTCACAGGATGCTGAAGGCAGACCACATCAGCCCTTTTTAACCCACAGTCTGCTCCATGGCTCACCTCCTGGCTCTCCTGCTGTTGGACTGTTTCTGACACTCATTTCTCCTTCCAGCTGCACCTCCTGGAGTGCAGAGTCCTTCAGCCAAGGTGCTTGGATAATAATCTGCTGGTAAAATCTGGGCTCACTGGTGGGTAGCCAGGCAATGCTGACCCCTCTGAGGTTTGGGCAGAAACTTCATCTGCTCCCTGTTCTCCCTTATCTGACTGGAAGTTCTTCAGGTAGAGGTGCAGCTACTCCTTGTTCCTGTTCTTGAGCTTCTTTGCCTGGGGTTTTGCTGTACAAACCAGCACAGCGGGTGGTAATGTTTTCCAGGTTTGATTTATTTGGAACAACAAGAAGCTCAAGTGGTATCAGTGACACAGTGACCCATGCTCAGCGTGTACTGCTGATCTCAAGACCATAGAACACCTGTGTGCCTCCTGTACAGCTCATTCCTGGCTGTCTGTTTGCAGCGTTTGAGATCTGGCTTTCAGAAGCATCTGGGTGCCTACTAATAGAGGTGTCTATACTGCCTCAACCAGAACATTCAATTTGAGATCTGGCTTTCAGAAGCTCTGGGTGTCCATTTGCCTACTAATAGAGGTGTCTATACTGCCTCAACCAGAACATTCAAAATCATTAATAATTTTGAAAATGCAGGGCTTTTATTTCTTTTATATTTAGTCTTTGTGATTGTAAAATGGGGATAAAACATTTTGCTTCCTACTTTGCAGTGCATGTTTCTATTCTGCTTGTAAGACGATGAATTCTTATAACAAAATTTTTGCATTGTACCAATTAGCACCTTGCTGAATTACTTGTTTTTCAGAGACACTAATGGCATTTACCACAGTAGATTCAGTGGTAGCTAAGGAAATAAAGCAATTCTCATCTTACTGGCCTGCCTGTGTTGGCAACATTTGTGCTGATGTAACATGGCCAATGTAGGTGTACTGTTATGTAGTACTCAAAAGCAGACAGGTCTATGCATTGTTCAGACATTCCTCTTTGTTCTGAAATTTTAGATTAAAAAATTAACTTCGGTATGCAATGTTTGAAGGGGACGCCCCCCACCTTTCTGCTGGTTCTGAAACTGAGTAGCACTGAACACAAATCTTTCTCTGAAAGGATATGTAACGCAGATTGACTCAAACCTGGTTTTCATAAAACTTAACACTTTCTTTCTCTCTATAGCATCAAATCTGGATGTTTGAGAATACAGCCAAGAGTAAATGTGCTAGAAATATTTATTATTTATTAAGGTGTCTTCCAGTTTCCATCAGCATTCAATTCAGAAACCAGTTGGCCACTCAGTACTCCTCAGTAGAGTTACAGTTGCTAAAGATGGATGTGGTGGAAAGCAACAAGATAGTAGCAATTCTGAGACCGTCCTGCTCCTTAGTCCCAGTGTTTTCCCTGTGCCACAGAATTGTGAAATCCTGTGAAATCATGAAGAAGTTTTCTTGTGGCAGTTAAAATTGGAACTTTAGTCCGTTTGTTTCTAACCCTACCACAATTAGGTAAGTGGCATAGCTGTTAGCAGGTGGATTTATAAAATCAGAGTACAGGTTTTTAAAATCTTGTGTGTGACTTGGGAAAATAGCTCATTAGCTTTCACAAACTGTCCTGGCAGATTTCATGCCATTCTTTGCGGGCTGTTGTCATTGGTGAGTTATTTCCAACCTTTTCTTGATTTTTTTTGGGTATTACGAGCGAAAACAAGACTTCTGGTGAGAAGTGGGTATTATGCAGCCTGATCAGGAGCACTGCCCTGGGAGACAGGGTGCAGTGGTGTCCCTTGGGGGGTTTGGAATTGTTGGTTTAAAGCAAAATTATCAGTAGACATCTGCAGCCCAGAAATACATATAAGGGAGCATGGATGCAGATTCAGACAGCTGGATTAGTCTCAGTATAATTAATTATACAAGGGATTAATGTGTCCTATTGCATTTTCTCAATCTGCTGGATTAGTTGCTCTGTAAACAGTCATATGAAGTTCTGAGTCCTGCCTACCAAAGTCGTGGAGGTTGAATTGAAGACTTACTGTTTTGTGGGGAATATTTGTATCACCTGAACCTGTTGTTTAAAAGGCAAATAGAGCAGAATCAATGCATACTCATGTGTAGTTTATATTTTAATGCAAATTTATGATTTATACGAATTACAATTTGTTTAAAATTCCCTGCAATATTGTTGCTTTTTTGCAGTGTCAGGGATGTGCAAAGCATTGTCTCACTGATACTTTCTGAATCTCAGTGTGATGACTTAGTGTAAGGCTCAAGGAAATGTTTTTTAACCTGTGTTTTTCTTCATGCATCCAAGCTCATTGCTGTAGATGGCAGATGCCTGCCTTATTTTTAGCTATTTCAGGACAAAATAGAAAAATCCTAGTGACTCCCCATGATTTGTCATCATGGCTGATCTCCATTAAATTAAACATGGAGATTGGCAGAGGAACAAAACCAGCAGGAAAGCTGCTTCTGTTTGTTTTTTAAAAAGCTTGTGTAAAGTGCTAAAATAATACTGTAAAAAATATCCACTACTACATACAGAGACCCTTGGGAGGAGAAGTACTTGCTGAACAGTTTATCTTGTTTTGGATAAGGAAACCGAGGTCTTTATTGGTAAAACAAGTTCCCTGGAAGTCAGTTGAAGAGGAAAGATTAAAAAGAAAAGCTAATAGCCTGTGCTCAGGCTATTAAACTGCGGGTTAGTGTTCAAGGTTGGGAGGAGAATGCCTATCTTGGTGGCTTGCTTGGTGGAAAATTTTAAGATGGGCTCTTAAAGCATGAGCATCTTCTATTTTTTTCCCTTCTTTTCCCCCCATCAGTAGTGATCTGTTTTGTTGTGCATTTGCCTTGATATCTTGGAAAAAAAAATTCAGTGGCCATACCTAAAATTCCCTGACTTTCCCAGTTACTGCACAGGGCATGGTATAATGGAGAGTGATCTGTAGCTGTGTTTTAGCAGAGCTGTGGCTGTGCGTAATGTTTACTGAAGAGCTCTGGTGCAAGATGTACTTACGAGTGAGCGCATGTTGATAAATTGTATTATTGGCCAGCTTTGATAGCTTTGCCTGTGTTGTGTCTGCTGAAACACTGCCCTTGTCTTTCACTTCCCAGCCAGTGTCCCCTTCTCAACAGAACTTCCGTTTCTATCAGTAATGTGGGGTTGGAGTTAAAACTTCTATGTTGTTACATACTCAGAGAACTGTCTGGCTCAGTAATTCCCTCCAGCTCTTTAGTTTGGGCCTCTCACTCTGGATGAGGCTGGGCTTGATGTCCCTTTCCCCAGACAATTCAGAAGCATGGGAACCCTAGGACCAAAATAGACTGTGACACAACTGGTCAGGCCTGCATTTCCCTCTGCTGATGGAAAAGCTCGGCTTTGCAATTCTGTCTTGTTCTCACACAAGAACAAGCTAATGCTTTCTTTATTCCCGGATCCAGTGTTTGGCTGGGAGTGTTGCTGTATACATCAGAAGAAGCCAAAGAAAATGTTAATGTCTTGCTGCTAGCTGTGTAATACTTGTTGGCTTGGTGAGGAGTGTTATTGGCCACTTGGAGCTGCTGAGCCTTGAGGGTCTTGCATTGTGGCTTTGTTTTGTTTTGGTTTGGTATGGTTTTTTTACTTCCTTTTGGAATATAATTTCTCTTGTCTTCATTCATAAAATTACTACAGTCATTCATTAAAGTTTTCCTAAGCTGTTTATTTTGACCTGCTGCAGCAGTTAGTTGCACAAGTTAATTATATGGTAATATAAGGTTATATTGTTTTATTACACCAGGAATTGTGACTTTGGTCTTGTACTCGCCAGAGGTTTGTTTAGAGCGCTTAGTGTGTGTCTCAACTTTCCTCCAATTCACAAAACCTGAACTCACTGTATTCTGAAGAGAACACTATTGCCTGCATACCTCTGGAAATTTCTTCCTTGCACCCCCTAAAGTAAGGTCTTTGAGGGATTTTTAGGGAATTTATAGGATTTCTCTGGTTTTAAAAATGGCTTTTTCAGTATCTTAGATAATTTTGTTTATCTGGAGTATTAAGAACTTAAATCCTATACTATAACATGCCTGCAAAATGAGCTCACTGAGCTTACTGCATTTTAACTTTGAGAGGCTTTTCCTGAAAAACTTTTCTTTCCCGTTCCCATTTTTATATGTGGGTATTTGAAGTACTGTGGCAGCTACAAATGGCAGGCGCTGCCTTGCCCTTGTCTTAAGCCAAAACTTCTATTTTTCTCACTTACCTTTCTGCTTAGCTCTCATCTTCCTTGCTGAAAATACTAGAAGTAAGTCCTACAGTACATATGCTGTTTGTTAACGCTTGCCATAATCTTGCTACTTCGACCCTTTGGTTTTGGCATCTGTGTAGAGGACTGATGGATGGAACCTCTTCAGCCAGAGCTGTGCTGTATCAGAAAAGCCTGCACTGACATGGTCTTGATGGGTTGGTTTTGTTTGTACAGAGGAGTAAGTCATTGGGCATTTATTAGTCACTGAGCAAAAATTAGTCTTGCTGGTGCACCACCTGACAGTGATGATTCCCCACCCAGCTCTCCTGTTTGATGGTGTTTGGGCTGCACTTCAGGGGGATTTCTGTCTCTCTCTGTGCCAAATCCCCATCTTAATCCATCGCTCTTTATGGCATGAGGACTTGGAAAATGTGCTGACTTGGAGACCTCCCTCCTAACCGGTTTTGCCTCCCAGCTCTGAGCCAGGTGGCGGGTGTGTGCCTTTGGATCCAGCCGGAGTTGAAAGGTTGTGTTGACTTAGCACTGGGGCAGCTCTGTGCAAGCCAAATATTTAGCTTTCCATCTGATAACCTGTCGGTTGTTTCCTCCCTTGCAACAACCAAATGCTTATTTTATTCCCAGACCAGTTGGGGCTTTCACAGAAGTTTTGTGTCTTTGTGGCTTCTGGTGTGGCAGATGTGAGGGTGCTGACAAGGTGGCCTTGTGACCAAGGCTTGGGTGCAGCCATCGCTGTTCCTTGGCTCTCTGGTGATTTTGTTTCTTTATATATTGGGTGAGTCAATTACTAGCTTTGTGTCTTTTTCCACCTGTCAAAATGGGGTTTTTGTTGGTTTTTATTTTAATTTAAGTAAATAAATAAGAGGTTCACACTAAAAGGAAGTAAAAGTAACCTATAGTAACTAGGACTCTCAAAGTTCAAAGGAAAACTTGTGTGTTAATTTGCAAAGATATAAGGATTGCTGGACAACTGCAAGTTTAGGGTTAGGCTGACCAGCTGCAGTGAGTTGAGTTGAGGACATTAGCAACCAAAAGAGCATTTTCATTGTGCTTTGTGTCGTGAGGGTGGCTGGCTGCGCTTCCCTGCCAGGGAGCTCTGCACACGTGGCAGGTGTGTTTCCATAAAGCACGGACACCCTGAATGGAAAGTCTTGCTAGGAGTGTCTGTGTTGCTGTGGAGGAGGCAGAGAGAGTCCCTCACCACAAAGGCCTTGTGTTGCTTCACCCCCAGCTGTCACATGCTTCCCCACAGGAAGAAGGTTACTTTAATTGAGATGGTGAGTTGCAGTGAGAGACCTGTGGTCTTCTGAGCCACATTACACCAAGTGAGGATGGCCATGTTTCCCTTTCTGCTCTTGTGAGTAACTGGTTGTAGGACTTGTGGAGCCAAGGAGAGCCACTTGAATGTTTTCCAGCCTCTGGGAGTACTCAGCAAGCTTCCCAACAGGACTGCAGAGCCTCGGAGTTTTCTCCAATTAAAAAATGTTAACACCATCAAAATAACCAACTGTGCTTTGTAGCGTTTCCAGCAAAGAGATGGGGAACAGGCACACTTTCCATTCTGATGAGTCACTGACTCTCTCCTGATTTGCCTCTTGAAAGAGCTGTTTGGGCAGCTGCTGATGCAGAAACATGATTCTGAGTGATGGGCCTTGGTGAGCAGGACAGGGCTACACACTGTTTCACCTCTGAATTGGTGAGTAATTCATCTGCCTAGCTTTTTATCAGTAAAGTCTTGCACACAGCTGTGTCTCTTGCCTGCCTTGATCCTGCCACGATCCTGCCTCATCAGGATAGCTGGGGAGCTGATGGGCAGGAAGGGTATCGTGGCACAGGGGAAAAAAAAAATTACCAAGTGCTTTCTGTGGTCCTAAAAGCAGGAATTGGAAATCAGAGCATCTGATGCCTTCTGTTTCTGGATTTTCTTGTAACTGTCACAAATTAAAGTTTTGTCTCTGTCCTGAAGCATGGTCTGCCCTAGGATCCAAGAGCTGTCCGTACCTGTATCCGTTCCCTGTGCACGGGCAGGACCACTGTCTGCTCTTCTGTAGCTGCTCTCCAGATTCTGCCTGTGTGTTTTTATGATGCCCACATCTGCCTCAGAGAGGAGATCTTGGAGGCTAGGTAACATTGGTTCTGAGGATTTGAGGATGAAGGGACTTACAAGCTTGTCACTTATTTTTTGAGGGAAATGGTAGGTGAACTGGAAAGAACAGTGTGGAATCACATTAATGGACTGAAGAGTCTTGTCAGGAAAAGCTTTTATCTTTCATTACTCACTTTCTCTGCATGACTCTCTCTAAAATAAGATCACTGATGAGGTGGGGAGTGCAAGCAGAGAAGGGAGCAGGGTGGACTCTGCATTAATACTTAATATGACTTGGAATGTTATCTGTTGGAGTAAGGGGTTTATGGACACCTTTTCTTCTCGTTTTCAAAGTAGAATCATGCCTTTGTTTATTAATTGAAAGCTATAAAAATGCTTTTCCTCATGTCTTTCTCCTCAAAAAGGAGGGCTGTTGATTGGTTCAAGGCCAAAAAAAGCAGACTTAGAGACAATCTGATCTGTAATCTCACTGCTTTGTTTAGCTTTATCTGTGGAGCTTCAGTTTTGTGTGGCTAGTTTTACAAAATAAAAGCAAACAAAAAAAGGAATGGTTCTTAGGCAGATTTTGCTCCAACAAATGCCTACCTAATTTGATCTAACTCCAGCAAAGTTATTTAAAGCTTGGCTTGAGGAACTGCCCTGTCTATATGTTCATGAATCACCGTGAAAGGGCTTATTCAAGTACATTTAAAATATGTGTACTGACGTTAAGGATGGCTTCTTTCCATGGGCAGTTGTTTTTACTGGTAAAAACCTGCATTTTGCTGGTTTGTAAAGCCAGGGGCTGGAATTGCGATTACTTTGTGTCCAAGTGTCTGTATTGGCGAATGTGTGAGGCATACTAATGGGGTGATACTAATGAGAGCTGTTAAATTATTTACATGAATTATTGAATGTGGTATAAAATACCTTCCACTGTTAATAGCACTAATTAGACCACCAACATATTGCATCCATTATCATAAATATCCTGTAGGTCGAATCAGAACTATTGTTTCAGCTACTACAGGCCCTGTGGTAGCTAAATTTGGCTTAAAATGGTTTTCAAGTTTGTTCTTTTTGGGGGTTTTTCCTCATTTTTTCCTTCACTTCAGCTGTTGATCAAAAGTGTCTGAATGCCCTAAGTGAATTCTGAATTGTTTGTTGCTGCCCCTGCTCATCTTACACATGCAGGAGAATTTTCTTGTTTATATTTAATTCCTGAAATATAAATATTTCCAAATGAAACTCGAGAACATCCTAGGGAAAATTGTCTTGAAATTCTTGCTTGACAAGAAAAGTAAGGAAGGCTTCAATCTCTCTTGTGTTGCTATTGGAGATATGAGAGTATAAAAGTCTGCCAAAACACACTATTTACCTGAAAACCAAAATTCTCCTATGTTTGCTTGCCTTTCATGCATTTTCATATCTCCTTTTTATTTTTTTCTCTCTCTCTCCTGGATCTCTGTTTTTTGGTGTGTTTTTTTTAGGTTTGATTTGGTTTGATTATTCCAGCTGACTTTCATGTGGGTATGCAGAAAGCATTCATCCTTTGAAACATCTTGATTTTTGTTGAAAGTTTGAGAATTGGTATCCTGGTTTCAATCATGACAATTGTTTATTGGAGTAGAGATGAAGGATGGGAAATTTTAATACAAAGGGCAATTCTTTGAGGGAATTTTTTAGAGAAGTACTCCTGCACACTGTGTTCATGGTGACAGTCCTGTGACTCACTGAGAAAACTTCTGGCATTTCTGCCAGCTGTGATTTCTCAGGATTTTAAAGGAGGTGATGACTGAATTATAAATAGACCATAGGTTCCATCTGTACATTTCGAAGCTACATCTAGAGTTTCCCAGAAGGTGGGTGTGCTTTTTTGGCCCCTGGATTGGTTCTGGCTATTATATTTTTCCAGAAGGGCAGCTGATTTAGACTCCAGGTACACAGACACACCAAAGTCCTTGTAGTGAGATGCTCACTCAGTGTCTTGTTCCTGTACAGCACACGTGCACTCCAGTTCAATCCTTTGCTCCCTTACATCTGCTGTGTTTCCATTGGAAACTTTCCTGACTGCCAAAATCCTTGCAGTGTCACGTGGAAGACCAGTGAAATAGAAGAAAAATTGTATGGGAAGTGATAAAGTCTGTGCCAGAAACAACACTATTGTTTCTGATATTCTGAGTTGCCCAGCCTCTCATACTAGTTCATTTTAAGGAATCGATAGATTGAAGTGTATAATTAAAAATAAACAGGTAAATAAATATGTACAAGTTTACTTCTGAATTATTTTTCTTTTCAGGGCTGGGTTATGTGATTGCCCATATGTGCATTTGAAGTACATTCATACATGTGCATTTTGCTGCACTTTTCTGCTAACTAAACCCACTTTTAAATGGATGTATTACCTTGGTGTCACGTGGGCATTAGCACAGAAGGGAGCTGAAACATGCAGTTTCCTTCAAGGACACCAGTCTGTCTGTTCAGAGCTCTGCCAGAGGGTGTCCGAATTACCTGCCAGCATCAGAGCCTGGCAAGTAACGTGCTGCGTGCCTAAAAAGAGCTGTGAAGCTCTAGTAGCTCAACCACAACATGGAGAGGGCTCTTCCCAGGTTTGCTTTTGAAATAAAGCACACGTTTGTGCCGTCTCCAGATGCTCCGTGGTGCTTTCCAGCCAGCAATAAGTGCTGTCAGTCATTGATGGCTAATGTAAGCAGCCCCTTTTAGAGACACAGTGTCAGTGGTGTTCATTCTGGGTGTGCAAGCAGACACTGACCTGCTGCCATTGAAGTGGCACAGTGTTTTAGAGTGGTGATGGCTGTCCCACAGGGCTCTGAGTGTATGAGAGTGACTTCCTTCGGCGTCAGTTTGCCTGGCTGGAGTGTGAACTGAGTGAGTGTGACCAGCAGTTTAAAGCTTAAGTGATGTTTCTGCCTCCTTTGCAGATTTGGGAAGGCTTTTGAATCGTTGTCTGGGTGTCGGGGCACAGCCTGCTGGAGGCACTGGAAGTGGACTGGTTCCTGGTCATGCCCGGTGGAAGGAGGGGACCCAGCCGGCAGCAGCTAAGCCGTTCAGCTTTGCCTTCTCTCCAGACTCTGGTTGGCGGGAGCTGTGGAAACGGTACTGGTTTGAGAAACAGGTGAGCACAAAGGCAGGGTTGTTGAGACATCTGTGGCTGGGAGAGCACTGAAAGCAAGGAGCCTTGATCCACCCTGAACCCTGTGTGGGAGCACAGCTTTGTGGTGAAAGTGGGGGACTGGGAGAGGGGAACCTTGAGCCCTCCATTGTGGCATTCTGAGATGGCTCATCCAAGAGGGAACAAGTCCTGCGTGACAAACCTCTTACAGCTTCTCTTTTCAGATCTGCTGTGGTACATGCTTCCCTCTGCAGCCCCTCTTTTGACTTCATGCATTAAAACCAGCCCCATGGAGGTGATTGTGGCAGTGGTCTCAGCCTTCCTTCACCACTCACTGTGGTCACAACAGCCACAGTAGAAATCACACAATGCTTCATTTGTCTTTCCTGCAGCAGTTTCCAGAGCAGTGAGTCCTAGCAAGTGATGAGTCCTTGTCTCGCTCACTTGCCTTCACTGCCCTGGGGCAGTGTGACACGTCAGAGTACAGCTGTGACTCTTCCTCCTACATAATAGAAAGGCAGGGTAGGAGGATGCCCATATTCTGTTTTAGACCTGCAGGTTGATGAAACTAATTCTCATCATTGGTAAAGATGACGTGCATTTTCTGGGGAAGCTGGTGGCTGAAACAGGAACACACACACAGTGACATTGAAATTACCACATTTGGTATAAAAACTGAAAGGGCCCAGCATTACTTCTTTCCATAAAAAGTTGGCAGACTAGAGAAGCTATTTGCTGCATGCTGGGGCCCTGGTATAGGTTCATTCTTACAGAGTAGAGCAATCCAAGCCATTTAGCTTTGACCTTTACAGACTTCTCTGTCAGGGGCAGAGGGACAGATAGCACAGTTTGAGGTTCTTGAGAAGCAAGTGACTGTCAAGACTCTGGAGTCAGGGCCTCAGGGTCCTGGGAGAACATTGCTTATCTGGTTTCAGTCAGACATAGCATAGTTCCTCCACCAGTTCAGTATGCCAGAGCTTTTCGTTGTCCTATCCTCCTCTGAAAGCTAGAAAAGAAGGAAGTGTGAGAACACTTGAGAGGTTAGCCTCTAGGAAGTGGCTGAACTACTCCATTCCATTTTTAGTTACTTGTCTTTTTAAAAGAGGAACTATGAACAGAAAGACAATGGGCACTTTGCTGTGTTGGAGAAGGAGGCTGGGTGCTAGTGTAATGTCCTGGTGATGGGTAGAAAGAGCCAATATTAACTGTTGGGTGTAGCATAGAGTCCTTAATGATTTTTGCTCTGTGTGTCTGCTCCTCAGTCAGCAAGTTTACTGAAATGTTGCTGGGCATGTCACAGCACTTCTGACAGATCAAGCTGTCATCCAGGGAAAATTCTGGTTAAGGGTTTTGTCTGAGCTAAGATGATGGAGCTCACCACCAGCCTCATGTCAGAAATAGGAATGTAAGACTGCTGTCACCTCTCCCCTAGGAATACCCAGTCTCAAATTCACAACCTCAAGCACTATCCTGGAAAATGTCAGAGATGATGTAGTATGTTTACCAAGTAAGTGATGTCTATCTGCTTCAGGAATGGTAGTGCCATCAGCCTGTCGGCACCTCCGATCACAGCACTGATTACTCCAGAGCCTGTGCGTCACTGCCGGATCCCTGAACTGCCATTGGATGGGAGCCTTCTCTTTGAATTCCTGTTCTTCATCTACCTTCTGGTAGCCCTCTTCATTCAGTACATCAACATCTACAAGACTGTCTGGTGGTACCCATACAATCACCCTGCTTCCTGCACCTCTCTGGTGAGTTCCCCAGCAAGTGCCATCACGTGGGCTTTTTCATCACACAGCTCCTTTCAGGCTTCTTCAATCCAGGAATCACCAAACATTTGACATTAAGGGAGTGAATGAGAGATCACGTGCACACCGTCAGTCAGGGCCATGGCATCCCCCATTTTACAGAGGAGAAAATCATTGCAGGAGAGACAGAAGTCAGCAGGACTCCTTCAAGGGAAATTTCTTGCACATGTTTGCATGGTCTTGCTAGCCTCTAGGGTTTGACACAGAGTTGAGACTCTGGGAGCTGTCCCTGCTGTGAGTGCCCCTTGCCAGGTGAAACAACAGAGCCCGAGAGAAGGAAGATGTGCAGATTTTTGTTAGGATCCCACAGCAGGTCAGCAGCACAGCTGAGGAGGAGGTCAGATCCTTAGCTTATGTAAAGCTCTCGACCTCCTCTGTTTCAGTGTTCTTGCTGTCCCAATAAGCTGCCTGTGAGCCAGCGGGCCCCAAGTGAGCAAAGCCAGCCTGTTCAGCTGGAACCGTGACCTAAAGGCTGCTTGGAAGCACGAGGTGGTCCCTCAGTTACCGTACCGACAGGTGGTGCTGGTGTTCCAGGCACCAGCCTCCTGATCAGCTCTGCCGTGCCGGACACAGCTGGCTTAGAAGTAAAAGCATTCTGTTTGAGCATTCCTACCCGGCAGGATGGGAATAGTTTATTCCCATCACAACTCAAGCATTATTTTTTATCCAAAATGTCCTTGAAGTACCAAAAGCAGCAGTATTCAGTCTACTGACTCTTCTGGCCAGAATATATTGGATGGCTTCACTGAAAAGCTATAAGAGCTGTGTCTAACTTGATGCAGCTAGAGAACTTCTTCATGGCCAGTGAAGGTGAGGTTTCTCAGATCAGCTTGGTTTCGTCAGGAAGCACTGGTTGCTACAGACCATTTATAAAACCAAGAGGGAAAGTGAGCTTGTGGTGTTCACTCTGGACTCCAGTTTGGCTGCCCTTTGTCTGATTGTTCAGGAGCTTTTCTGTGGAAACCTGCAACTTGTTCTCCATGGTAGGATTCTGGTTTTAGATGTCCCTTTGACCGCAAAAATACCTGCCTGAAGGGTGGATTTGTTTTGTTTTTCATGGAAACCTCTCCATGGGAAGGAATCTCCACATGGAGGAGATCATGCTTCTGGAGATGTTCCTGTGTTACTAATGTTTATTGCTTTTCTTTCATCCCAAATAGAGAGGTTTGTGGAAAGCTTATGTGAGGTCCTAATGTACTCTCCAGCAGCCAGCTTTCTAGTCCCACCCCAGCTGGGTGGTTTCAGAGTCCCTTTTCCTAGTGAAGACCTTTTTTCTTTCCTCCTTTAGAATTTTCACCTCATTGACTACCACCTGGCGGCGTTCATCACAGTGATGCTGGCACGGAGGCTGGTGTGGGCCATTATCTCTGAGGTAACATTCCCACTGTTCCCTCTCCTGCCTGTAGAACTTGCTGTAGAACATGGCTTAAGAAAATTCTGCAGGTAGGAAGGTTTCTTCCCTCAGAAGAGTCTGGGTGTAAAGGAATAAGATTTTGAGGATGCCCATCTGCCTTGGAGTTTTCTCCTTGAGACCAGTCATGTCCTGTATTATTGGGTAGCTCTGTTAGCTCTGCATCTAGGAGGAGATTAAATGGTCTCAGTTGCTTATTTATCTCTGCAGGTACAATAATGTACTTCACTATCTTGTGCTAGAGAAGTGGCCAAGAGAATTGCAAGTCAGGTAGCAAAAAGGCAAACAGGGAGGTTGGCCAAGACAAGAAGAGTGAACAGGATATGAGAGGGGGAAAGGTCAGGAAGAGGATGTCTGACTACACTGAAGTGAAATAGGAATACTGGTAGAACTGCTTTTCCAGTCCTGGTTACTCAGTAACTCAGACTCCAAGCATGTCACCACAGATTTTGAGACCTTCTCTGTGTTTGTGGGAGCAGAACCAGGCCAAATTAGTTCTCTAATTGGTCATTTTCAGGTCATTTTCAGGAATATAGAAGTTTTGTCCACTGAAATGACTAATACAACTCTAGGCTAAGCAACTAAGCAGTGTTTAAAAAGAAGTAAATTAAATAATAGTTATGTCCTGTTGAATACATAAGTGGAGAAGGTGGGAACTCTGAAGATCTCTTTTCAGCTGATTCCTTCAGTTTTCATTTATGTTCACATCCTCCGTAAAACTTGCCATAGACTGAAATTTCTGCATTGAAATCTTCCATGCAGGTTCTTGAGCATCCCATGTATTGGCTTTAACCCTTAATCTTTTGATAGTTCAGTTTCCTTCTCTCCTCTGGAGATTTGGATCAGGCTTTCTTGCTGTGCTGCCTCCTCACTACACTGCAGCCTGCACATCCAATAGAGCTAAATTATGGAAATCTGGGTTTGGGATTGACAAGGTGCACATCTTCTCTTCCCTCAGCTGCAAACTTTCACAGAAACCTGATTCTTCTAAAGAAAAGAGAGAGAGGAAGTGGGTTTCAGGCCATCCTGGACTATCATCAGAGCAATAAGGGACTTAAGCAAAAATATTTTTCTACTTTGCAGCTCTGAATTTTTCTTCAAAGGCCCTATTTTAGTCATGCCTCACAACGTACGATTGTTTTAATCTTTTGGATCCTGTCAATCATGAACAAAATTTAAAGGCATTTATGTTTGTAACAGAATCTGAGAGGAAGAGGGCAGCTATCCCTCTTCTAGTACCTCCTGATACCCCTCTCCCTGCTCCTCCACCACAGGCATCTCTTGTGCTCATCTTCTAGCACTGGTTGTTAGAGGACTTCTGAGTGTTTCCTCTTCGTTTGCAGGCCTCTCAGGTGGGTGCAACATCGCTGATGTGCTACATGGTGCGCCTGGTGCTGCTCACCCTCTGTGGATGGGTGCTCTGCTGGACTCTGGTCAACCTCTTCCGCAGCCATTCTGTTCTCAACCTTCTCTTCCTGGGCTACCCGTGAGTGACACCACTTTGAACCTTCTGAGTAGAGGGGCACAGCTGCTTGGGGGTGCCATGAGCCACCATGGGAAGCAGAGTGTTGGCTGTAATGTCTCCTTGATTTAGGATTAGAAAGGAAGCAGGAGTGGCTGGGGGATGGTGTGAGGAGGTGGCACCGAGCTCACGAAGTGAATTGCCTCAGCTGCTCTTTGTGTGAGGGGCCTTTACTGCTACTTCTAAACTGAGCCTTTGGGATTGTTGGTTCTACAAATGGGATTTAAAAAAAACTTCTCTGCACAGGTGTTGAAGCTGCAGCCTCTGGCCTTTTAGTGGGGAGAAGAGTTCGCTGTTAGCTTCTGGAGTGGGGGTTCCTATGTGCCGTCAGTCTTGTCAGGGCCAGTGTCTGTTGAGGAGGTGCCCCCTGCTCCCTGTTGGGATGGCTGTTATTTCAGCCATTTTTTTCTTTCCTTCACGGCAGGTTTGGTGTCTACGTCCCTCTGTGCTGCTTCCACCAAGACAGCAGAGCACAGCCTCTACCTGCAGACTGTGGTTACTTGGTACAGGACCAGGTGGCGGATGATGGGGCTTCAGCTGTCAGCAGCCTGGTCAAAGACTTCTTCTCGCTTCTGTGGGAATCCCTGAGAGAACAGTTCAATAATCCTACATCTATCCCCACCCACAGCTGCCCCCTTTCCCCAGATCTCATCCGCAATGAGGTGGAGTGCCTAAAAGCAGACTTCAATCGCAGGATCAAGGAAGTTCTCTTCAACTCTCTCTTCAGTGCCTACTACGTGGCATTCCTGCCATTGTGCTTTGTGAAGGTAGCTGTTGTCTGGCTCTCTGTGTGCCCCTGCCCACTGTCTCCTTCTGAATGTTGTGTGAACTGCTGCCAGGCCAGATTCCTGGTTAATTCCCCTTTTCTCTGTCTCCCCTTTGGCAGCCCGGATAGCGGAGCATGGCTGCATCCGGAGTGCACTAGTACTGCTCCTGGTTGGCAGATAGGTATTGCCATAAATGTGATGCACCTCTAGTCCCATCACCCCACTTACTAACTCCCCTTCTCCCACCCCCTGTCCTAGGCAGATGGATAGCTGTGTTCTTCCTAGAAAAGAGAATCTGTTGTTACCCGTCTCAGATCCAACGTCGTGGCTTTTGAGTGCTTGGATCAGAGGCTTTGGTGGTCAGCCTGTTAGAGCCAACTAGGATGCTTGGCAAACTAAATCCAAGAACCTCTTGTCAGTGTGGGGGTTATATTTTTTTCATCTGTCATTTCTCTAACTTGGATAAGCTCCAGTTCATGCAGAGAAATGGGCAGGGCTCCACAATCCATGTAGCAGTCTTGGTGCAATTGGTGCTCCTGGGACAGTTCTGTGGCAAGCAAACTGCCTTGTTACCTGCTGCTGGAGGAGGAGATGCACCAGCTGCAGCATCATCCCCTGCCCTTTCTCCTGCAGCTCAAGGAGAAGGGAGCTGAGTGCTTCCTAAGCTGTAACCCTCTGAAAACACCGGTCCAAAAACGCATGCCTGTAACGTGTGGTGTGGGTCTGCTGGATGCACATGCAGTATGTCCCTTGTCATTCCTCCTTCTGCTTTGTGACAGTGGTGCCAAGTTCCTGTCTGGTCTCTTCGCAGAGCACCCAGTACTATGACATGCGCTGGTCCTGCGAGCACCTCATCATGGTGTGGATCAATGCCTTTGTCATGCTCACCACGCAGCTGCTGCCTCCCAAGTACTGTGACCTGCTCCACAGGTCTGCCGCCCACCTCGGCAAGTGGCAGAAACTAGAACATGGCTCCTACAGCAATGCTCCACAGCACATGTGAGTGTGGGGATGGGCAGGGCTTGGCATGCCTAGCAAGGGGCTCAGATGTTCTAGTGGATGAGCAAATACCAGCAGTGTTTATCTACTGAGGATGTGTCTCCACTCCCCATGAAATTCTACTGGCCTCATTCATTGAAAACAGAAATGGCTGTGTTAGAGAGCTGTCTGAGCTCCTCCAGTCACTGCTAGTTCCTTCACAGAAAGGAATGCTGAGATTCTTCTTGGCCACTGGAGAGTATCTTGTGCAGAGGCAGGGGGTGGCTCCTTCCACTGCAGTGGACAAGGTTCTAGCACTGGAGGCCATTCGTTCATATTACTTCAGAGTCCGTTGCATGGGCTTGTGATCACCCCTCTGTGCTTTTCCAGTGGGAGCTAGGACATGTCGTTGTGGCAGAGGCTTTGGTATTTTTCAGGATCCAGTCCATTTGTGTGAACCCACATCCAGGGAGTTGGGAGCACAGATGGTAACATCTGGCATTATTTCCCCACAGCTGGTCAGAAAACACAATATGGCCACAGGGAGTTCTTGTGCGACGGAGCCGGTGCCTGTATAAAGCAGTTGGGCCTTACAACGTAGCAGTGCCTTCAGACGTGTCCCATGCCCGCTTTTATGCAAGTATCTCTTCTCTTGCTTGGTGCCTTTACAACTGTGGGAGGGAGGAAAGGCTCAAACCCAGCTGCAGCAGGAGAGAGTTCAGTGTTCCATTACAGGCTGGTGCTGTCGAACAAAATACATGTTGGCAGCAGTGGGGCTTTCCCATTCTGTCTTACAGTGACCTCTGGGCACGATGGGAGCCACGGCTGCCTTGTCAGTGCTTTCTCATCCAAGTGACACAGCTCTCCCATCAGGCAGTGGCATTGGGAAATGGGAAAGTGTCTCAGCAGGCCAATAGCTTTATTTCACCCACTTCCCCTTCTTGAGCAAAATGCCACTTCTCTTACTGTTTTCCCTAAGTAGCAGCTAGTGGTGGCTGGAGCACAAGCATTGCTTCTGCCCTGCAGTGGTCCCTGACAGCATTATGTCCATATTCCTCCTCACTTCAACCCAGCAACAAATGACAGAAATCTCTCGTTCTTTACTCTTTCTCTGCAGTTCCTCTTTCACCGTCCCTTACGGCTGCTCAACCTGCTGATTCTCATCGAAGGCAGCGTGGTCTGCTACCAGCTCTACTCCCTGCTGCGCTCAGAGAAGTGGAACCACACCCTCTCCATGGCCCTCATCCTTTTCTGCAATTATTATGTCTTATTTAAGCTCCTCCGGGACCGGATAGTATTAGGCAGGGCATACTCCTACCCACTTAACAACTATGGACTCAAGGCACACTAGGCCGGCCAGACGTGTACCCCTTCTCTTCCTCATCCCACAGGGCAGGGAGGGAACCTCAGAAAAAAAAATATTTTCGTACAGTTCTATTTTTTTCTTGCGACGTTTATAAATATTTAAAATATTTTATATTTTGTATACTATTGTTTTTGTGGGGCGGGAAGGGAACCAGTGGCAATTAAATGTCGCTTTATAAACAAGGTGTTATTTTATATATATATATATATTAAAAAAAAAATCGATGTGTATATACAGTATATCTATACCCATACATATATCTATGTGAAGCAACAGGATTGTGTGTGTGGTCACTGTGTCTGCTTTGCTCACAGAACTGCTGGTAACTAGGAACTGGTCTGCTGTAGAATTCGGATAAACTAACAGCCAGGGGAAAAAAGGAAACACAGGGGCCTTTCACCAGGATGAGTAAAGTTTATTTTAGTGACCTCAGTACTAGGAAATTCTTGCACTGGAAATGTGCATTGATGAGATAGGGAGGAAGCAGTAGTACTGTCAGTCAGTAAAAACTCAGTTCTTTCTTCTTCCCACTGTTAGGAGGATGCAGGTATTTTTAAAAAGTAACTGTTTACTTTAGCCTCTCTCCTCCTAGCAAGGTAAGCTTCCTCACCATGCCCACAGAATGAACTAAATATTGAAATTAGAATCTTAATGTAGTGAAGCATTTAGGAAGCGATTTGAAATAAATAGCTTTATCTAGCAGGGTCGCAATTGAATATTTTAAACACTCATCTCATAATTCCTTGAGTAATACCATTGAATTAGGAAATATTCAGCTATTTCCTTCAAGCAGTAATGTTGTTAACTGAAATTTATTCTCGTGAAACTCTTACCAACACCCTTATTGCTAAGCACTACATTTCAGCAGTTTCATTGTAATTTATGTTGGTAGTGTTAATAACTTATCATTAATAATATACGAAATCCTTGCTTTGAGACTGTTCTTCCTAAAGCTGAGCTATACTAGACTCCAGTGAAAAAACAGTTGTGGCAATATCCCATTCAAGATAAAAAACATTATCAACCATACAATTAACTGTGCATGCTGGTGACAGCTGATGGTAGGAGTTGATGTTTTAACTCAGGAAATTAAGCAGGGGACAGCAATGCAATGTTCTTGGATTTAGATGCCCTATGACAAAGCCATTAGTAAAGTGCTAGCTCTGGTTAAGTTGTATGTAGGTATGGGAAAAAGAAATCCCAAAACTATACTGAGTTTGGGAGAAACTGCAACTACTTTCTGTTTCTTCTTTCCTTCCGAGCTACGTAAGAATTCAGTGATCTCTGCTGTCTGTAGGACAGCTGCTCCAGCAGCCTGATCACAATTCCAGGATGCCCAATAAGGTAGACAACAGGAGATACCTCTGACCATTCAACCCAAAATGAACACAAATGCTTAGGTTTAGTTACTCCTAAGCCTCTCCTTTCACATGGCCCTAATGGTTCTGGCAGGACAAAGGTACTAGGGAATTTACAGTCTGGAGTCTTTCAATAAAACAACATCGTGGCTTACAGCCGTGTCATGCTGTATGTAGTAATCCATGTCTACCCTGATTACTTTAGGAAGTAATTTAAAGATAAGAGAAGGCTGGCTTCTTATCTAGAGCAGGCTCTTTGCTGCATATGCTCTTTTGCTCTTTGTGCAACACCTTTCTTGCATCCAGCTTCTATTTTGCAGTAGCTCAGCAGCATTTCCTACAAATTCCACCTGTTTCTAATAGCTGGCTCAGCATCCCTTGAACAGTATTTCATAGCATTATCCAGTGGTTTCTTCCATTTGGACACTCAGATGATAGTAGGCTTACATATAAGCAACCAGCAGGAGAAAAGAGGCTCTTCAAGGCTTAGCTTAGGAAAAGGAGACGTGCAAAAGAAAGTCAAAACACTGCACCAGGGCTTTGGGGTGGAGTCAAGGAGGGTTAATGGTGTGGCTTTTCCTCCCCTTGCATGCCAGGCTGAAAGGGAGGCAGGACTCTGGGGCAGTGAGCACACCCAGACGCTGTGCAGCCGTTGGGCTGACCTTGCACTGCTGGCAGCACCTCCTTAGCTACAGGCTTTGTGGTTTGCTCCCAGTGCCTGAGTACAGGGCCAAAACAAACACTGCCTAAGTGCAGGTGGGTTAAGATCCTCCTCATTCCAAGGGTGCTAGGCAGTGTTTGCTGCCTTTCCCCTTCAGAAACAGTACCTTTGTTCTGTCCTGGAGGAGAAGGAGTTCCATGACCAGGTTATGGTTGTACCTTGCCATGTCCAGTAGTATGAACTGTCCTGCAGATGCAACTGCCTTCCACCCATACACAGGACCCCTACATGGGAAGAAATTGTAGGAGATAGTTGCAGCTTCCCCTGTTGGCAAAACCCCAACTAGCTAGCACAGTTAGTCTCCCTAGTATAAACTGGACCATCCACCAAGCAGGGAGCAGAAATTATGTCTGCTCAGCCTCAGTGCCTGATTAGATCAGTGGTTTGTCCCCATTCCTCAGATGGGCCTGCTGCTATGCCTTATTCTGATGATCACTGAAAACAAGTTCACTCTAATACTTGGTCAGGTCAGACTAGGAAAAAAACAGACTTGTTCCCCATCTTGGTTGCTCCATCATGCGAGGATGTCATAATAAATGGATGGTTTTTTGGTCTGGTCACGGAATTGCTCTAGCTTTAGGCCGATCCTCAGAAGAACAGCTTCATCCCACCATTTTGCCATGACCTGGGAGAAGATAAGAGGCAGAAGGAAAATGATGAATGAAAAAAAGTAGCATCATATAGATGCTCTTGAAAACCCTGGAAGCAATTCCCCCCCCGCCCCCCAACATCCTCAAAAGATGTTTTCTCTTTTTATCCCAGTAAGTATGGCATCACTGTATTTGGGATAATGGCAGCTGTGTGACTTTCAATTGCAATACATAGATCTTTCCTTTACATGAGACCTGTTTCAAGGGGAAAATATTTAAAAGAAGTTAAAGAAATGAGAAGTAAGAGAGGAAAGGGTAGTGACAAATACTGGGTATTGATGCAAATAGGCAGGGAGACAGAGAAATCTTTCTCAAAGATACCCAAAGAGACCTCTGCCATTTAGGAGTGAGGCAAATCACCCTAAAATTTAAGCTTTTATTTCCAGTACCTGATCTCTCCTCGAGTGAGCTGTGTGAAACAGGTTGTGATGCAGGACAAAGCCAGCTGAGGATTTTGTGCCCCAGCATTCACAAAGAGCAAATACTCACCTGGAGGCTAATCGGAAGCCCAGCAGTAGAATATCCAATGGGAACAACAAGGCCTGGAATCCCAGTGAAGTTACCAAGCTGCATGAACCTAGGGGGAAAAAGCTGTCATTGGTATTCCTGGGCACAGCAGCAAATTAATCCTTTTTTGGTAGACAGCTATGATTAATCTCTCCCACTTACAGTCTGCAGGTCTTTGCCAGCTGTCCCCAAATGTTTGTTTCTGTAGTGCAAATAGCACTTTCCTTACCTCATGGACCGGACTGTGAAGGACATATCGCTGCTCCCAGTCAAGAGGTCAGATTCATAAATTCTTGGAGCAGTGCAAGGAACAGCTATGGAGGAATCACAAAATGACTGAACTTGAAAGGGACTTCAGGAAGTCATCCTGTCTAACCTTCTGGATCAGGAATGGTCAGCAAGTGCAGGGTGCCCGTGACCATGTCCAAATAGCTTTTGAATATTCCCAGGGATGAAGATCCCACAGGCTCTCTGGGCAACCTGATGCAGTGCCATGGATACAAGCACTAAGTCTAGAAATACACAGTGGTCTCTCTAATCAGGGTGCATTATTGTCTAAGGGTGCAAGGCACAGCAAAGTGCACAGAAGTCATACTCTCAAAATTGATGAGGGAAAGTTAATGAAGTGACTGCTCTTAAAAAGCACCACACAGCTGTTGAGGACTGTCTCTTTAGCCAAGAGTGCCAATACCTGGTGTAAGGATACAGTTCACAGTGCTGAAGATCTCTTGCAAAAATCTCATGCTCCGAGTTCTCTGTCGGTTTGCCTGCAAGCAGAGAGAATACTGTTTGATGGGCCCTCTTGGCTCACAAAATTCATGTTTGATGTTGGCAGACTCTGCCCATCAGCATCTCTGCCTTTGCAAAAGGAGACACCATTCCCGCAATTTGCAATCAGGGTACAGGCATGTCCTCTGCGGTGCCCTACCATCCTGCATGCTTTCACAGCAGAGGACAGCTGAAGATGGGTGACATCTTCCCATGGGTATGGGGAGGCTAAGAGAAGCCCCAACCCCACCTTTACAGTTTCACTAAGTGCCTCCCTTCAGCCTTCACCCCAGTATGTTCCTTACCTTAATATAATCCAGAGCTGTGAACTGGCAAGCCAAGGCCAGGCTAGCCCGAGTTTCCAAATTCTGAAATAGAGAAAATTGATCAAGGCTCTGCTTGCAGGAAACTGAACTGTGACAGCCCAGGAGTTCTCTTCCAGGTCTGCTCTTCTATACCAGTAGCCATCCAACAGCTAGTTTGTCATAGAAGAAGCAGGAGCACCTCAGGTTTCTCACTGACATGACATTTGATCAGTATCAGCCAGAACAACTACTGACACTGCTCCAAGCTGCTGCTACTTACCATTTCATGGAAATGTTTATTGAAGTCGGGTTGCAGGAAGTCCCTCATCTCACTGAGAATGCAGATCACATGTGCCACTCGGGCTTCCTCCATCTCTGGAAGAGAGACTTCAACCACACTGGCTCCCAAACTCTGCAGGTGCTTCACCGCTGTGTACAGGACAGGTAAATCACAGAGAGCATCCCTGAGTTCTCCAGACTTCACAGAAAGGCTGCAAAGCCCCAGCCCCTGCAGAGTGAGAGTCTCCAAATGCCATTGCAGGGCAAGCACCTTCAGTGCACCCCGTGGCATGCAGCTGCAGCTGCTTCCCGCAGGGAAATGCTTTCAACCTAACTACAGCTCAGTATTCCAACAGGGCAGGGGCTGCAGACAGGTTCCTAACTTACCTGCTGTATTCAGGCAAATTCACCTCACCCCTCTAGCCTCCCAGTTCAGCCAAAGAGTAAAAGGACTGACAATGTTTCCCTGAGCACTTCACATGACCAGTGCTCTATCAGCATGAAGTGATTATTTAGCATCAAGAGATCCCATTCAAAGCCTCTTCTGAACCATAATGGTAAAGGAACCAGGGAATACTCAAGAGACCAGGTAAACAATATAGAGCCACTAAATCTTGATGCCCTTTAACAAGGCTGAACACCAACACTTTGGGAAAAGTGAATCTTTTGTAGTCTGAAAAGAATCCTTTCTGTGACCCCAGCTTCTTCATAAATACCCAAGCTTGCCTATGATCCACCTCTCCTAAGAAAACTCTATAAATGTAGAAGTGTGTTTGTGGAAATAAGGAGGGTGAAGAAAATCCAGGCAAAGCCTGAATACTCAGCTCCAGTGCAGCTACTATACCAGGCATTGTAAAGGCCTTCTCCCCTGCACCCAAGTACTCACCAGGATCAATTTTGCTTAGTCTAAATCCTGACAAAGTCACCCTAAAGGCACCACTTGGCAGATTTCAAGGAAATACCAAAGGACTGGATATATCACAAAGACCCAGTACTCTATTACTACTGACCATTATGTTGTGAAACAAGGCCTTCCCTTAAAAGTCTTTTACCATTAAAGCTTGCAGAGTAAGTATTACCAAGCACAGATCTGTCTTTATACACACAAAGGCTGAGCACACTGGACTGAATTCTTCCATTGTAATCTGACAAGCCCACAACTGCTGAGCTTTTTAACCCTCAGCAGTCAGGGGGACTTCCCCAATACAAAGTTACTGCTGTTTACCCAGCAGATCCCTGTAAGCAACTGCCTTTAAGGACTTCAGACAAGAGCTACTTAATGCATACATAAGAGGAACAGCAAGTGACACCATAACATCAGGCACAATAAGAGACTTACAGATTTTCCCTCTTTACCTTTCTCACAGGCAGACAGGACTTCAGCATCACATGCCTAAAGAATAAGAGGAAAGAACTTTAGTATCTGCTCTCTTCACCTTGGTGAGCACATTCACCAGGACTACAGTCCTTATGGTGCTTTCCTTGTTCCTGTCCCTACCAGCAGTGAAACAGTCCTACAGGACTTAGGTCACATGCTGCAGGAGAACAGCTTGCAGGTCACACCCTTAATGAAAAGGAAAGGTCACCTTTTCCAGAGCAGAGAATATTCCTCATCTGCACTTTGCCAGAGACAGTAAGTGTCTTTTTTGTACTTTCAGGAAGAAATCCTGAGTGTATTTGTGGGGCTGTATTACAATTTTCAAGCAGTACTAGCTTGCAAGCCCCATTTTTACACTGGAATAATGAAATAACACTCAGCAGCTACAGCACTGTCACCAAGTGGATACACTCCTTTTCCTCATTTGATTTTAAACTAACTGCCTTTTGTTATCAGTTCAGAAGCATTGCTTCCAATAGAATCAGCAGTAGTCATTACCTTCCTCATGCCTCCAATACACTCTTACTCAAAAGGCTGCCTTAAAAAAAAAATCTCCATGTTGATGTTTTCACACAGGCTGTATTATCTTCCAACTACAGGACTAAATATGAGAAGTTTTAATGATGACAGGCAAGAGAACAATGAATGCACTGGGCTCCTTTAAAATCTTATTTTGCAAATCAGCAGAAAGATAAGAGATAAATCAGGCACCTTAAAAAATGTCCAGTCCACTCCCAGTTTTAAGCCTTTCAGGTCAGGAGCACACATATCAGATAGGGTTGCTTTGGGCTGTTTTAGTCCTGCATGGAACAGAGAAGAGTTCCTCCTTTTATTCTAGGATGTCTCTAGGAAGGGAGAGCATCTGGGCTCAGGGAGGGAGAGAGCTCACCTACCATATGGATAGAGCAGATCTGGCTCAGCAAGGATACTGTAAACAATGGCTGCATCTGCCACTGATGTACAGATAGGGCCTGTAAAAGAGACCAGTTATAAAAAAGTGACAAGAGGTAAATAGTACCTTCCTCCCCAGGTCTTTTCTAGGCAGAGATTGCCTCCTCTGTGAGAGAGAGCAGCACACAGCAAGGTCCCTGAAGTAGAGCACAAGTCCTCTTACCTACACTGACTGTGGAGTAGGAGAGTGGCAAGCTGCCATGACAACTGATGCGCCCAAATGTACCTGGAGAACAAGAAATGGGACTTAGCTGGGTATCAGCAGTCACTGGGAAGAGCCACCTCGATGGCTCCGGTGCACCCAGGGTAAACAGCAAACCCCTGCCAGTCACTTTTATGTCTGCTGTTTCAGAGCCCAGTCTCTCATCCTTCAGTACCCTGTTCTGCTGACCCCAATCTGTCTCATCAGTAAAACATGTGAATAGTGAAATTGGTTTCCCCCCAGAGAAATTATTTAGTTGAAGGGAAATATGTGCAGGGACATTTTGGAATATTTGTATTTAAATATGCAGAAGCAGCATTTGTAGTGTGGAAGATGGGGAGGCAGGAGCAGGATTATCAACAGCAGGAGACAGCACCCCATGGGAGGTCTCACTCACTTCACTGGTGAGACTTCATGCCTAACGCCAGCTGTATTCTGCAAGTACTCATGTCACCTTTCTGACCAGTTGCATTTGGTTATCATCCACAGATGAATCAAGATTTGTCAAGCTGACCACATGTAAAGGACAGAAAGAGAGTAATGGCTGAGTATTTGGGCTCAGATGAAAGGTAGAAAGGAAAGGGTAGAAAGGAAGGGCAGCATGCATATTTTGTTTAGTATTTGACGTAAGTTTGACATAAGGTTTTTCGAACATATGTTCAACAGAGAGTAGAGAATACTTCCATGCTAACCCTCATGACTCTCAGGGTGTTATATTTCAGAGTTTCTCTGGTCAAATTTTACTTCACAGGAATTAGTGTCTGACTTGTTTGTGGCATTCTATCTGGAACAGCAAACAAGACAAACACACACCCCTCCATGATTAAAGGGCTCTACCTTTCAGCCCCACCACACCACAGAACGAAGCAGGAATCCTCACAGAGCCTCCTCCATCTGTGCCAATAGCCACGGGGCAGAGACCTACAAAAAACCCACACATTGGCCTGTGATCAGAGACACAACATGTTGCCCTGTCCATTCTACCAGCAGCTGTATCCAAGACAGCACACAGAGCTCTCTGTTTAGCTACAAGTTCCCTCCAGCTGCTAAACCCAAACCCCCCACAAATTCTAAATGCCTGAGGTACTCTGGCTCAGGATCTTCCTCCCACCAACTCCATTTAGGACCAGACCACCTACCTGCTGCTACAGCTGCTGCTGACCCACTGGAGCTCCCACCTGTGAAGTGGTTAGGATTATAGGGGTTCCTAGGGATCTTGTGGTACCTGAAGCAGACAAAGATTGTTTAAATTAACTTTTTCTTACAAGGACTGTGTGCACTATAGGGCAGGAAAAGATCCAGAAACACAGCTCAAGGATTCTGATCTCTTGGTAAAGAAATGCCATTTAATCTTAGAAAGTGCCTGTCCCTAAAAAACAGGATGGAAAAAAGACTTCTGCCTCAGAGTCCAATCTCCTGTGAGCATCAGCAGCCCATCCAAAAGAGGCCCAAAGCAAGAGAAAAGATGCCACTTCAGCTCTTCTGCTGGCAATGGCACCGTGCCATTACTGCCTGCCACAGTGTATGATGCAATTCCAAAAGGTGGAGCAGTTGGTGGCCAGCAATCCTTACAGACAAGCAAGTCAGTTCTGCCCTTTATCCCCAAGCAGCAGCTCCTCACGCCTCCAGCCTGACCACAGCCCCAGCCAGCAGAGCCCTGCCAAGCCGCTGGATATCCAGCCGCCCTCCCACGGTGAGGAAACGCTGGAAATGCTGGCATGATGTTGCAGCCGAGGGGGAGCCCTAGTTCCACCCAGCTGCACATGCACCAAGTGTGTCTCTACACAAGGCTTATCAAGGCTGTGAGCACCACTGCTCTGGGGCCGAGTTCTCAGCTTGGCTATAGCTGGAGAATTCACCACAGTAAAGCAAATTCAGTGAACCTGTTTTAGCTAGGAAGTAAAACCACTATGTTCTCCTGAGATGACTGTACCTTTTTCTCAGTATTCTAGGCCTTCAGCCATCACTGAGGCTGAGCATTACATGACTATCTGTTTTCTGTCACAGCTTTTGTGTACCACTCGTACTATAAACATTCACACCTCCAGGCCTGTAAGGCCTGGCAAACCAAGTTCCTTACTCAGCAGACAACACTTGGAGCCTCTCTTTCCTTTGGTTTCAGGAGCCTTCAGGCTTCCACTAACCCTCAAATGTACAGTACTGGGTTTTCATGCCCCCAGGGTTCTGTCATGCTTCCCCTTATTTTTGTACTCTTCCCTGTGAGTTCAGGACAGTCATAGGTATTTCTAGATTGGGAGAAGAGAGAAGAAAGGGATTTTTACCTATTTGGGTTGCATCCAGTTGTTCCAGTCCCTAGTTCATGCATGTTTGAGACCCCAATAATGATAGCCCCAGCCTCTCGCAGCTTCTTGGCCACAGTAGCATCTTCTGTTTCTGGCTGTGTCCCAAGATACACTGTTCCCACTCGGTGATGGTAAGGCACCTTAAGAAGAAGACACCAAATTATTCATTCTAAAACCTGGCAAAGGAGCATGTACACACTTCACCATCACAACAGATCACAGACATTACGACCCATGAGGTAAGCAAGGGCTAGGGAGCATGACTCTTCAACTCGTCCTGTGTTCATCTCTGTGACTTAACCCTTCAATATTTAGAGGGACATTTAACCCTTCAGTATTTGGTCCTTCTCCCATGCAGAGGAGTCCTTTTCACACCATGATACAGTAGAACAGAAACACGTAGATGATCAAAGCCTGCCTCCCTGCAGTAATGCAATTGCTATGCCCAGAGGCTGAAGATCACCTTGGCCCCACAGCACACAACTCTGTGTTCCATCTTTCTATGGACAGGGCTACATCATTTCAGATCTGCATGCTTTTGAAGACTGCCATCAAGATTAGTTGAGTGTCAAAATAACAGATGGGCTTATTTTCAGGATATGCTAAGTATTCTTTACTTCAAGGCAGCAACAGAAGAATCTGTACATAAACAGGATTCCCACCATAGGGGCACATCTCTGCAGAGCCTACAACAGCCTGATGGCACTGCCACAAGTATCTACTGTTAGCTGTTGTTAGACCACAGGTAAAAATCTTTGTCAGTAGGAATTTTCAAAGGAACTTGTGTATTTCTGGCACGTGTATTTTAAGGTGAGAGGGATGTTTTGCCAGTGGAGCAGAATCAGTGCCTGAGAAATACAGACAGTTACACCCACTTTACAGATGCTTTTATACATTCCTATTTCATCACAAGAGACTGTTTCCCACACCCACCCTCTTCTCCCCATGGATTAAAAAGATCAGTACAAGATACGCAGCACGTCTGCTCTATGCAAGATCTGTCTTCACCTTGCAAAACTTGTTAATCCTACTCACTACAAACCCACATACAACCCCTCATTACAAACATATTCTCAGGCTTCTGCTGAGAAGTTGGTCTCAAAACCTTGTCACAGTGAGCTGTCCAGGTTAACCACCTGCAGCAGAAACTGGCAGCCAGACAAGGAAACTCACCACTTTGAACTCTTCTTTCAGGCACACTGGGATGCCATCCAGACAAGACAGGGTACACTTATTCCTGTAACGAGTAGTGGAGGCCTCAGCCATCTGCACAGAGAAAAAGAAAAAGCATAAAGCATATGCTATGTATATATTTAGCTGAGCTGAAGGTCATCACCAGTATTGGAATGGATATAAAAAATGGTTTTCTTGGCCAGTCTGTCAAAGTTTCCTTCTTCCACCATATGCTGGTGGGAAACTACAACTTGGAACCATCTACACTAATGGATGCCACATAAGCACAGAAGTCCTATTATAAACAGTCATCCAGAAGGAAACAGATTGATTTAATGCTACCTCTCTTCACAGGAAGGAAAGCAAACTTGTTTGTAGTCCTCTAAAGAGAGAGTAAGGAAAAATGTACTTATTTTTCTGCGCATATTGGCCCTTCTAATGGATGCTTGGGGTGGCAGAGGCCGCTTTCCTACCAGAGGCAGACATTACCAGCATTATTTGCTCCCGGTCCCATTGCACTATGGCTCTGAGCGGTGGTGTGGATTTGTCACAGTCCTCCAACATGGCAATGATGTTCTTGGCTACCTGGGTTGGCATCAGCTTCCCACTCCTACAGGACAGGAGAAGTTGGGAGTTTGTTACAAGACCTCCCCTCACACATTCACTCACAGGATTTGTCTCCCATGCAGCAAGATGACAGCTGTCACAGCTTTAAGCAAGAATTAGGTAGGAATCTCTGTGTGGTGATGATCTGAATGCTGTTGACACCACCAAGACTTCTCTTCCTTAAGAGGTGAATTTGCCTACACAGAATGCTCCTTTAGAGGAGAGGCAAAAGCTAGGAGAGTTACCAAAATGTTCCTGAACCACCAGACAGATAAATAGCTGACAGCTATACTGAGAGTCCTCAAGCTCCTAAAATTTTGGAAGCTATGAAACTCCCAGTATATTGAGCTAAGACCAAGAGGTCAGGCCCCTTTATCCCATTACAGAGAAGGGGCTGCCAGCAGTACTGTCATAACCCACCTTTAAAAAACCTTCCCTCCCTCCTGGCAAAGGCTGTGTTACACCACAAACACACCATCTCTGGCTGACACAAAAGCCTCGAGGCCAAGATGCACCTGTGACACCAGACTGCAGTGTCAGCCCTTTGCTCCAATGCCACAGCCTGCAGGCAGAAGTGGCCCTTGAGGAACAAGTTCTAGGGGTGCAAGAATATTTTTCCAAGGGCTCCACTTCTGGCACATGTTCCAGAGGCAAGAAGGATTACCAGGCAGACAACAGCTCACAGAACACCAGAGTCAGGGGGGTGTTTTCAGTTCTTTCCAAGCTGGACATGTTTACTGGGTGAAAGCAGGTGTCATGCTCAGAGAAGCATAAGGAGCTGGGGAACCAAGGGATTCATCAGAGACCCACAGTATGTACAACTGGCATAATCCAGATCAACCTTCCTCTACTTCTCACTCATGTCTGAGAAAACAAGATATGTAGAAATCTCTCTCAGACAAGACTGACAATAAGCCAAAGAAAATGACATTTAAATATCCTTGCAGGGCTTGTAAAGTTGTGCCAGCTCTCCCAGCTGACTTTCCTTTGTTATTCTACTAAAGGAAAAGAACAGCAGGAAGTGATGATAAACAATGGCACCTCAAGGACAATGCTAACAAAGAGATGCCTGAGAGCCTGTGGAAAAGTGGCAGCCCACAGCAGAGGAACATGCGGGACAGGTTGTTTCCAGACCATAATTTCACCTACCGGTAGCATTCCAGATAGTCTTTGATCCCTTTGAAGCTAAAGCCATTCCTAGCAGAATCAGACCTGCAAAAGAAAGGATTAAAAGGTGCAACTGAGCTACCACAGCCAGGTTTGTTCACACCTGTAGACTTCAGCATCACTGTCCAATGCAGATTTGGGCATCACTCACAGCAAACCATGTGGATTGTCAGCCCCTGCATTGCACCTCACACTCTGTCAGATTTCTTGCACACAAGCCAGGCAACAGGCACACTGTGGATGCCACACAATAAGGGACCAGTTTTGCCAGTGTGTTCTAGCTTCTTCATATTCCTCCTGAATACAGCAGTCATTACAGATTTACATTTGCTACTCACCACTACAACATTATAGTCTATCTGGAATATACTTGTGAATCTACTCCCAGGACCTCTGTCAAAAGTTCAATCCAGAGACAGTCAGCAGCACATCTGGGTGTGTAGTGCAGGAGTGGGAACAGCACCATGCAGCTCACACAAAAAAACTGCTTCAACACCAAATCAATAGCTCTAGCACATAATCAGTAAACCATTTCTCATCACTAACAAAGTTAATTTCTCGTGCATCATTTTCTTTAGAACCTGTGTTCCTTCCCTCCTCCAAGCAAACCTGGTGCTCTCTTTGAGATTCCCTGCAGGCTAGAAACAGCACTCCTGCAAAGTTACATAGAGGAATCTATTTACTGACTAGCCAAAGTGCACCTGCTCCAATAGTGCAACCAGAGCCCTGGTAAGGGCAGAATTTGGTCTCTCCCCAATAGGCAGACTTTTCCCTTTCACATTGCTTGTACTTACTGGTGATTTGTAAGTTACAAAAGGCAAGATGACTGACAGCACTATTTGTTTTGTGAAATGGCTGGGCATGGAAACAAGAATTCGATCTAAATTGCTGACAACGACAGCTTCCCACTAACATAACAGTGCCAGCACGTGTATTCTTCCACTTCTCTCTTACACATCACATACTGACCTTGCATCTGTCAGCTGCTTGATAACATCTGAAGGGCTTTTAGCTTCAGACTTGTCTTCTGTAACCCCCGCAGCAACCTCCGGGATAAACGTGGGATCTTCATGAATGTCAAGGGAACGCATAAGCGAGAAGTTGTTCATTCTGAATAAGAGAGAGTCACTGCTGGAGTTTTCAACCTCGACTATGACTAATTTTTCAGACTGTTCAGAAGGAACCTTACCCAAGAACATTTTGTCTTAGCAGTCTGCTTTCACAGCAGGGAGTTGCAACAGTTACAAGCTAATCTCTCTCACATATTTCCTAAAGGCAGCATCAAATCTATTCTGCCTGTTTAACAAAGCCTCCTACCTCTTGATATAAGGCCAGCCTCTGTAAACTCGAGCTGGGAAAGAAATGGTGGAAGCTTTTGATTCACTTTAATTAGACCTCTCATTCACAGATCAAACAAGACAGGAGTGGAGAGGAAAGTAAAAGGAGAATATAGTGTAAGCCATACATTCAACCACTAATCCTGTTAAAACAAGCACCTCTTCAGACTTTTCCGTGACCTGCTTGAACATAATTTGTTTGCAATCAAATACAATGGGGATTGCAGCATAAATCCATAGCTTGGACCACACAAAGCAAGGAGATCAAATCCTGTCACAGATATCCAGGAATGAGCTGCAGTTTAACAGCAGTGACGTTTGGGTTTGATTTGCTCAAAAAGCCCACATCCCAAGTCAAATTCAGGGATGACACAGTTCTCAGTGTCCTGGGATCTGCACAGATGACCCTTCAAATGATGGGCAAACGATATGAAAAAAGCATGAAGAGGTTCCTGAACCTCTTACCCAAGTGTCCTCTTACTCCTTACTTCAATGTACACTTGAAATCAGTTTCTGAACAAAAACATACATGAGAGAAAGAAGAAAGTCTGACCTAAAATAGAGAACATCACTAAAAAAAAAACCTCTGAACTTTATGTCTGGCCTCACTTCCCCACTACTACTATTCTTTTAACCCTGTCAGTGATAAGAATAGCATATTTGCACAGCCACCAGCTTTGAAAAAACAACTGTCCTTTAACAAAAGAGCACAGACAAAGAGACATAAAGGCAAACAAAAGGCAAAAAGAAAAGCTGGCGAATACTGTTTCTATGCACCTGCACGAGTGTGAAAAAAGGTTAATTTTTTCTCATAGAGACCCACTCAAATGACAGCAGTTAAAAAAATAATCTAGCAAACATCTATGAAGTAATCTTATTCTCCAATCAAATTATGCAGCTTTTCTCTTTAATATATACAATTTCAGATAACCTACAAGCAATGTGCAATGCAAGTACCTTAAACCTAAAACAAGAAAAAAAAAGAAACTCAGAGTGGGAAAAAAGTCCCCACGCTTACCTCATTAAGAACGGCAGTAAGCAGATCTGCCCAAAAGCCTAGGAAAAAAGCAAGCAAAAATGTTGGTCAGCAGCAACTTTGACCTGAACACCTTCTTTCACTAGACAAGGAATGCTGAATATGTTCACAATTGATGCAGGCTTGGAGCACCCTAGAGAGCATACAGTGCACACATGCATAATGCTATGCAGTAAAGAAACAGCACACACACTTGTATTTTACACCACAAAAATGGCCTGAAATGCTTTCCCCCCACGTTTCATATTTATGTAATTATAGAAAGAGGACTCTTCTGACTCTTCTGCCTCTGTCCTTCATTGACTCACACTGAAAGCCAGCATCTGCAGCTGCAACACTGTTAAGAAGCATCTACATAGCTCCCATCCGTTATTTTCTTCATGTTCCACAGATTATGCAAACACTGGATAAGGCAGGAGCTTATTGTTTTATTTACTACTAGGACCTTGCCCGTCTCTCAACCAGCTCCCGCAGTAACATGAGTCAACTTGGAAAAGTGTGAGGAATTTAGACTTTGTGGTAGCAGACAGCAGAAAATAGTCTTTCAATACCCTGGCTCGCGGAGTAGCAGCATCAACAGTCCCAAAGAGACCAGCCTTGTTCTGGCCTGTCTTAATATCTTAACAATGGACTTCTGAAACACGTTGTGAGATGTACAAATACAGTACAAGTCTGAGGCAAGGCTCACACTGCCAGCCCCACAAAGCAGCATGTTACCTCACACATTGCATAAGAATTACAGCACCTTTTAGAAAACACACGGCTCCTAATCTCCACCTAATCTAGCACAGCACAATCCCGTAGGAGACTGAGAATCTCACATGCCCCTTCCAAGGGAGGTACTGGGAAAAGAAAGAAGCCCTTCGCCATCCACCAGAAGCAGTCACAAAGCAAAAGATAACTTTGGTTGTTACATCTCGACAGAAAGCCACTCCTAAGGTATTCTCACAAACAAACACAGCCCATCAAGCTATTTCACTCCAGGCCCAGCCGGACACCAAGCTTTGTAACAGGTGACACGGCTGAAAAGAAACTTTTGTGCCTGCTTCGCCCAAAAGGAAAGGCCAAGCAACAGCAGCAGCAATGAGACCCAGCTGCTTCCAGCAGAAGCAGGTGCGAGGTGGGCAGTGCCCAGGGAACGCAGGCTTTTGTCCCCTCTGCATCCTGACACCGAGCGGTCCCAGTGCCACAGCGGGATCAGCCCGCAGGCTCCCAAACACGCCAGAGCCCACCCGAGGGGAGCACCGGCGGCACAGCTGCCTTCAGCACCCTGCTGGAACCCCCTCAGAGGGCTGAGGGACCCGAGTCCTTTAACGCCCAAGAAAAGCTGCTGGCAGCTCAGTTTCGAGTTTGATGTCAGCTTTGGGCCGTCCACACCCGAAGACAGACAGGACCCCCTCAGGCAGAGGCCGGCGCTCTCAGTGCCCAAGGCATCACACCTGAGGGGCCGGGAGAACCCGAGAGCACGCAGCACCACAACCTCCGGACCCCCGCCCGGTTTCCCCCGGGTTTCCCTGCCCCGTCTGCCGGCCCGCACTCACCGTGTTAGCCACGTGGACGAAGAGGCGCAGCCCGGCGCCGCACAGCTTCGGAGCCCACTGCGGAGAGAAGGCGAGAAGTGAGGTGAGCGCCGGCCCCGCCGCCCCGCGCCCGCCGCCCCGCGCTGCCCGTGTGCCGCCGCCCGCAGCACAGGTACGCGGCGGCGGCCGCGGACAGCAGCGGCAGGAACACCAGCAGCAGCGGCGGCGCCATCGCGGCGCTCCCTCCCAGCGAGCCCTCCCGCTGCCGGGGCGGTGCTGGGGCTGGCCCCGCCCGCAGCCGGCCTCGGGCGGCGGGAACGGAGCGGCGGTGCGGGTGACTGACGTCCCGCCATGTCCCGCTTCTTCCTGGCGCTCCGCCGCGCCGGCGGCGCCCGGGCCGGGGCTCCGGGCGTGCAGGAGGCGGACGTGCAGCGGTGGGGGCTGACAGGTCAGCGGGGAGCCCGGGGAAAGGGTCGGCAGGGAGCCGTAGGGGTGTGGGTGCTGCCAGAGATGGCGGGAGGCGGCGGAGGGGCCTGGCTGCCCAGCTCATAGAATGGCTTGCCTTGGAAGGGGACCTTGAAGATTATCCAGTTCCATCTCCCCTGCCATGGGCAGGAACGCCTCCCTCTAGACCAGGTTGCCCAAAGTCCCATCCGACTTGGCCTGGAACACTTCGAGGGATAGGACATCCACAACTTCCCTGAGCAACCTGTTCCAGTGGCTCACCATCCTCACAGTAAAGAATTGTTTCCTAATATCCAATCTAAATAGACTCCCTTTCAATGTGAACACATTCCCTCTTGTCCTGTCACTGCAGGCTCCTTTAAATATTCTTACCCCATCTTTCCTGTAATTTCCCTTCAGGTCCTTCAAGGCCTCAATTAGGTCACCCAGAAGCCTTCACTTTTCCAGCCTGGACAACCCCAGTTCTCTCAGCTGTAGTTGTCTGAGCTCTGTACTAACAGCCCTCAGGCTGGAAATAAATAAAAGTGCACATAAAGTGCTCAAAGTGACCTGCAGTTGCTGCAGAGATGGCATTGCTGCCATGCTCCCCACTCTGTGCGAGCCTTCCCCGGATGCTGCAGTCCCTGTCCTTGCCTTTGTGGTTGGGTGGGTGTTTGGGCCAGGGCTGAGCTCGGCTTTAACCCCCTGGTGCTTCTGCACAGCTTCAGGCAGCTCTGGCTTCGGGACAACATGAGCAAGGGTTGACCTGTTCAGTGGCCTCTAAACGGGCGTGAATTAAAGTGCTTTCCACTGCCTGGAGGGTGATGTTAAAGGGCAATGCCAGGGCAATCCTGCCCACACATTTTCCTTAGCGGCTGGAAGTTCTTTCCTCAGTCCCCCGACTGGTTTAGGTTTGTGTATCCTGCGGGCTGGTGAGTTTCTTCATGCTACAGTGTGCACATTTTCCCAGAGAGGAGAGGGCAGCAATGCCACAATACACATCACTTGAGTCCCAGTACAAGGAAAGGTCTTGACAACTCCTGTGTGTCTTGTTTTGTATTCATTTTGACATATTGTGCCCCATAATAAGGATTGCAATGATGGTAGTAGTCACAATGGCCTATAGTGGAGGTCTGCCTTAGCTTTAAGTACAGAAAATCTGGAAAACATCTTGTTGAGAAATTATTATTCTACAATAATAGATTGTGACAAACATTTCTGGAAGCCTGAAGTGTGTCCCTGGCTCTAGTACTTACATATTTTAAAAAGTGATTCAGGCTGAAAATCAAGCTGTCTTTTAGGAACGCAAAGTACCAGCCTAATTATTAGATCAGGTTCCTTGTACAGACCTGTTGCAATGGCTCAGGGCATTTTTGTGTAAATTTCTGAATATGCTTTAATTTAATTGCTATAACATTGGGGTCTTTGCTGTCCAGGAGGGTAAAACAGCTTCTGAAGGCTGCTGTGCTTTTCCTGTAAGGGAGATGTTCGGGAAAGCCTGTTCTGGGCAAGACCTGTTTCTGTCTGGTGTGTGTATGGAGTGCATTGGGTGACTGTAAGTGTAACAAATCACTTTATTCCCAGGCATTAAACTTCGTCCCTATCAATTAGAAGGTGTGAACTGGCTGGTGCAATGCTATGAAGTCCAGCATGGCTGTATCCTGGGGGATGAGATGGGCCTTGGGAAGACTTGTCAGGTGTGTCTTCTTCTTCTGGAAAATGATCTTTGCTTTAATTTTTGGGTTTTTAGCCTAATGTTTCTGCAGAATGAAAAATAAAAAGTGCCCTGATTCCCCCCCCACCCCTTCAGAATTCCATACTCAAGTGAGAGCTCATTGTCTCTTTCAGTCCTTAACCACTTAAACCAAGTCCTGAGTTAAGTCCTGTGTAACTCTAAATAGGTTTCAGGGTTTTGTAAAAAGATGAGTGGCCATTTTATCCAAACACCTTAATGCATAATTCATAGTGTGCAGAGTTGAAGGCACAATACACAGCCAGTACAGGGAAAATAATGTCCTTTTGATGCACTTGCACCAAGGAGATTTTTATGTTTGTCAACACTTGGATTAAAATTTATACGTCTTATTTTTTCAGAGGTTTGTTGGATTTTTTTTTTTTTTCAAGTTTTTAAGTGGGTTTAAGTTTTGTTGGAAAATGACTTTTTGTGCTTTGGATCAGCTGATTTTATTCAATAGGTCTTAAATTCCAAATAGTTTTAGAAAGTGATGCATGGTAGACCTGGTTTGTGACTGTGCAAGAAAGGGGCTTCTTATATTGAGGTCATGTTTTAGGATCTAAGCCTTTTTGTCTGTATCCCACTTGATATTCTGTTAACTCTGATTTGTGATAATGAACCTATGGAAACTAGCTGCAAAGCTCAACAAGGAGACAGCTTCTGTAGGATCAGGCTATTGGGTTGAACCCTTCCCTTGTTATAAAAAAAAATTATTTTCCTTGCCTTTTAGACCATTTCTCTACTTCTTTATTTGACAAAAAAGTTATCCAACAAAGAGAGATTTCTGATACTTTGTCCTCTGTCAGTTCTGAGCAACTGGAAGGAAGAGCTGGAGAGGTAAGTTTTAACAATTGTCTGGCTTACAATATTATTGCTCAGACTTGCAATTGCAAAGTTTGCAAGTTGCAAGATTGCAAATATTGTTTTCAAATGTGCTCACTCCAACACTTTCTTAGGGATAGAAAGTAAAAAGGGAAGCTGCTACTAAACCAACAAATCAATGCAGACTGAAAATTGTTTTCAAATGTGCTCACTCCTTTCACACTTTCTTTTTATCCTTTCAAAGGGATAGAAAGTAAAAAGGGAAGCTGCTACTAAACCAACAAATCAATGCAGACTATGCAGTTAATGCATGGTCTTTACAATGCTGTGGTACACATAAATCCATCCATCCTATATTACTGGCTGACTTTCAGTCCAAATGCCTCCACTAGCTCCTTGCTTTTTATTGATTTATAACCCTCCCTGCTTAGCCTCTCTCAGGCAAAATCTGCTGAAGACAGCCAGGAATCTTCATAGTAAAAGGTAAGACCCACGCTGGGGAGCATGCTCACATATGCACACAAAATACATCACACCTGTGCATGCAGCCCATCCTCACTGGGGTGACAGTGCTGATGTGTAGCAGGGTGACAGGCTGCTGTGCCTGAAATATGTACATTTGTGGTCTGTAGCCCACAGATTCCTTATAAGAGGAAAGACTAGAAGTTAAAGGTTAGAACAGAAGTCTGTCTTTGTGGCTGTCAGCTGATGATGTCTCTCAGCATCTGAAGTCATCCAGGTTACATTCTGAAGTGAGCTGGCCTGATTTGGATAGACGTTGGGTTGGAATAGTTGGGAGAAAGTGTATTCATTTGTAGAGCAGCAGTGCAGCTTTCCAGAAGGAATACTAGGTAAATAGCGGTGGTGGGATTAAATGAGGAAGAATTGTATGGTCCAACAATTGGAACTGGTTTCATCTGCTTTTTGACTGAGAGAATATATTTTCAAGGTCCTGACTAGGACCTCTTTGCTGCAGACATTTTTGTCTTTATTTTAGTATGATCCAGGCCAATTCTTTGGCCTCATCTGGGCCAACTGTATTCATTCACCTGCTTCTTATGAACTTTTTTCAGTTCAGAATAGCCGTTAGGTCATGAGACTGGTTTTCAGTTGTCTGCCTAGGACTCTTACAGCTAAAAGAATGTAGGTTTATTTAGGACTTGTCCAAACCAGAGCCAACAGCTGAGGTGCCAACCTGAGGTGAAAATTATGAAGGAGTGAGATTGGAAAGCTGAGAGCCAGACACATCTCACAGGAGTGTAAGGTGTTTGGATAGGAATTCTCATCATCTGTGCAGCGGCTTGTTTGGTAATGAGGTCCTGGGTCATAAACACATGAAAAGACTTATCTTGGCTCACTGTTTTTGCTCTGTCTTTCTCTTAACAACAGGCTTGCTCCAGGTCTTTCTTTCATAACATATGTAGGCAGCAAGGAAGAGCGACCCAAACTGCAGGAGAATCTGAAAGGGCACTCTCACTTCCATGCACTCCTGACAACATATGAGGTACGTGATGTCTGTCACTTGAAAGGGGGGCTCAAGTTTTGCTTGCCTTTTTGATTCCTCTGTATCACCCAGTTCATGCCTTGTCAGCCTATAAGATTTCTCACTTTTACCGTTCTGGTTCTCTTCCCCCCTCTCCCTGGGTGGAGTGTGAGTGAGAGGGTGTGTGGTGTTAAAACATGACATGCTGAAGGTGTCATGTAGCTGTCATTTTTCTTCCTCAGGTAGTAAGTGCCTTCATTCCACTCTGCACCTTTTCACCATAGTTTGCAAGCAGACAGAAAAATGCTCTGTTTCTTAACTGATGTATTTAATTAAATCATAAATCACAGTTCATTTTTTTTCATTGCAGATTTGCTTGAAAGATGCAGCATTTCTAAAGTCGTGAGTGTGGTTTTAATTTCTTCAAATTTAAGTCTGGATATCTATCAACGATTTCTTAAGTGGATATTTGTATGTACAAGATTCTGTGCTGTTTCACAAGAGAGAGGGATGTTCTTGGCTTGTGATTAGAACTTTGCCTTTTCCGACTTTCAGTCTTTAATTTCAGCTAAAACAATTGTGAACTTCCCCCAAGGACAGTTTTCAAGCCAGTTAACTCAAAGCAATATGACACATAGTGACTTACAGCAGTACATTAAGTATCAGTCCAGCAGAGGACATCCTCAAGAGCTTCAGGTTATAAAGGTATTAGTTGCAACATTCACTGAAACTGACCTGCATTATATAACAGTGATAATGTGTTATGTCCTGAAGTTTATTGCCTCCAGTCAGAACTGTGGAGGGCTTGTGAAGCATTATGCCTTCTATAAAGACTGATTATTCAGCTGGAATTCAGCCTGTAGGAGGTACTGTCACGGTCACGCAGAATTCCACAGGCATCTGCACTTGAAATGGGGAGGAATTTTCCTTTTTCTTAGCAGTAGTGCCAGTGCCTTGCAGTGGTGTTGTGACAAATGCTGGGGGCAGCTATACATAATGAATGGCTCAGTATCTTTGTAGAAGCACAAATCCAGTGGCCCCCGCTGGCACAATTTTGTGTCTGTTGGGACGAGTCAGGCCCACAGTGGGCAGGCACCCCCTGTCTTTCAGCAAAGCACCTGTCCTTGGCCACTGGAAGCTGCAGACTGTGCTGCACATCATGGTAGAAGCCAGGTCTAATGAAAGGTAGCCATGACTGTATTGTCCTTACAGTTTCATATCACGTTCTGCATTGCTGCCTATTATTCTGTTTATTTTAAAGTGTAGCCAGGTATGTAGCACCCAGGGAGAGCAAGCAGCCAGCCCTAGTATCACAGAAATGTCAGCTCCAGAGTAATTTCCTACTTCTAAAGCTAATAAATAACCTCAAAGGCATGTCACTCAAATTTAGGGTTTTGCCCTTTAGTCTTCCTTCTGAAATAAAGTGGTTGCTAATCATTTGTACCTTGTTCTGTGTGGGAGCATTTGGAGCACTTTGTAAAGGAGGGTCAGAGTTATCAGATATCTCCCCACCACAACTCCTTACAAGCCGCGTAACAGCACAAATGAGTTGAGCAAGAGCCATGCTCTAATGGAATAGATGAGGGATAAGACTGCTCTGCACATGAGCTTCTGCAGTGCTGCACAGTGCAGAGTCCTTTGGCAATTCAGCTCCTGAGCTTGCAGAATAAGAGTAATGACACTTGATTGTTCTGGCGATCGAGAACCTCTCTGATATAGCAGAGAGGGAAAGCAAGGCAAACAAAAAGCCTTTTTAAGAAGAATGTAGGTCACTGTGATTTCAGATGTTGTGTTCCACTGGGAATAGAAGTGTGTGGGTGAGAAAAGACAGAGGTTGTTCATGCTTTCTCTCCCCTGGAAATGACTCTGATGTGGAAGTTGAAACCCTAGTGATAAGGAGGCACAGACACTGAAAGTTGAGAAGATGTGGAGTTTCAATTAAGCCTAGTGGATCTACTGGATCACCAGTGATTCTGCAGCCTACTGGAGCACACTCTGCATAGAGCTGTATGAACACAGAATAAGTTGAAGCTCCTGTCTTGGGTGATTTGCAAAAGCCTTGGGATCACTCTTCCATCACTTCCATCACGGCCTCATGATCGTTGCTGCGTTGTTGCACAGGTGCTAGGGCTTAGTTTCATGTCTCTTTTTCCAAATCAGAGACCTGAATGTTCAGCAAACTTGTGCTTATATCATTTTCCTGATGGTAACAGGGGTGGAGAGAGAAGCAAGAAATTCAAGTGAATTTTGTTAGTCTTGATTTCAGAAAAAACTCACCCAGACTGTAGTTAAAAACCTCTGTCAGCTCTTCAAAAACAGTACCTGTGAATTTCACCCCACTTCTGGTGTTTGCTTGTTGTTCATGGGATGGGACCCCACCTTAAGTTGAGACAAGTAGAGCCACCACTTACTTTGGTCTTTCTGTACTTACAAGAATGAACTGTCAGCCCCTAACTGAAGATGCTGTTTTTTGCTTGTTCAGCTTTAACTGGGCTGCCTTGGTTGTAGATGAAGCTCACAGACTGAAAAATCAAAATTCTCTCCTTTACAAGACACTTTCTGAGGTAAAGTAATTCGTCTATCTTCTAGTGCCTTAAGACTTTTCCCTTTTCAGATTCTCTGTGAATCAGTGTGAATCATCACTTGTTTCCATCAGAGCTGGTGAAAAGATTCCCATATTTAGTGGCAGAGAGATAAAGGCCTTGTTGGCTTTGCCCACTCAGTGGGCAGTATTTGCAGCTGCCCTTTCATTCTGCTTCATGTTTGGGCTTGCCATGTTGGAGCAATTTGAAAGACTTGAAAAAGTAAAGCAGCCAGACATGGTGCTGCACCACAGCTCTGCTACTGCAGAAGCAGATGTCTGGCTGACCTAAGCAACAAGAGGCCATCTCCAGCTCGGACAGGGTGAAGGAGCCCTTGCCTAGCTCATGAGACCTCAAGTCTTCAACTACTGACTTCTACTGTCCCATTTAATGGACGCACCCTTGTTTACAGAGATTAGGAGAATTGCTCCAGCTTCCAAAGCTCCCAGCCAGAGTATCACAAATGCCTGAGTGAAGGCTGCACTTCTTGTCATGGCAGTGAAACATCAGCATTTGGTGTGTGCTGGCATCAGCAACAATGTACTACAATACATCTTGGAAAAGAGGGGGTTTTATTGAATTCCTGAAAGTCTTACATATTCTGAACATACTGTCCATATGTAATTCATATGTCTGTAATTCAGGAGCTGTGGTTATAAGCACAAAAAAAAATAGATGGGATTCACCTCATCTCTCCTCCTAACTTGTTTTCTATTACCAAACTTGTGAGAAATTTGTATCTTTCCAAAATCAAACATATTTCTCAAGTCTCTTTATGGGGATTGCTGTGAGCAACATGCACCTGATAGTGTTTGTGTGTTTGTCAGAGTTGCTCAGCAAACAGAAATGGAACTTAATCTGATGCAGTTTCATTTCACTGCCCTATTCCAACTGCATTTTCCAGTTATCCCTCCTTATCTAACATCTAGTGTGCAGTATTAGACTGTAGACTGCATGGACCTGAGCATTTTAATGGAGTCAGTTTTGTACTTTGTTCTTATTTTGCTTACACTGAATTCCTTGCACTGGTGCCAGCCTTGTCAGTTTGGAGCTGTTTGACTGTCACACCATACCTCATGTTTGGATGGTTTTGGCAAATCTGCAGCATTCTGCGAGCAGTTCTGTGCTGGCACTCATCTTCTAAGTTAAGCCTAAGAGTGGTGTAGGTGGACTTGTATATTAACTAGCTATTCATTACAGACACTTTTTCCTAATATTTTGTTTTATTGCTGTTTTTTTCAGTTCTCAGTAGGCTTCTGCCTGCTACTCACAGGCACTCCAGTCCAGAACAGCCTCCAGGAACTGTACTCCTTACTCAGCCTTATTGAACCTGACATCTTTCCCCAGGACCAAGTGAAAGAGTTTGTTGAGTATTACCAAGCTATTGAAAAGGAGAGTGAGCCAGGTCAGTAATAACCAACACTGTACTTCAGTCAGAACCAGCTTTTATCTTGACTAGGAAACAACCATGTTGTGTCCTCTTTATTTGCCTTCTTTTAATGATAACAAGCTTTAAAACAAAGCCAGTAAAACTAATGATTACTTTTAAGGAAAGAGCTTTCTTAATGTAGTCCCAAGTGTTGCAAGTATGCAGCTATGTTTTGGTTTCTCTGTTTGCAAAATGTGGCTTGAATGGTTTCACCAACAGATGTGAGATTCCTTTTACATCTGTTTTGAAAGTGTACTTCTGAAGGTATTGTATAAATTCCTTACCTTTAACACAGTATTCTCCTCTGGTTTTGGGTGGTTTTTTGTGGGTTTTGTTTGTTTGTTTGTTGATTTTTTTAAATTTCTCCCTGCCTCTGCCTAGCCAAAGAATTGCACAGTCTTCTGCAGCCATTTCTGCTTCGGAGAGTCAAATCTGAGGTGGCTGCAGAGCTGCCAAAGAAGGTGGAAGTGGTTCTGTACCATGGAATGTCAGCTCTGCAGAAGAAGTACTACAAGGCCATTTTGACAAAAGATCTAGGTAACTGGGCATTTTGAAGTCTATAAATTATTTTTAAAAACCAAACTAATTTCTGTTGTACATGCAAACTAATTCCTGTTGTACATGCATGCTCTGTTGTAAAGAAGCAGAAGTTGCTTTGGTCTGCGGAATATGTACAGAATAAATATGCCAAATTTGGGTTGCTTAATTTTGGTTTTAGCTTGTGGTAAAATAAGAGACATAATCTATTGCTCAAGTATTGTAAGCTAGGAAGGGTCAGCTTGAGGATCTGCTTTGGGCAATCTCAAAGTAATTAAAGTAATTAAAAATACTTATCACAAGGTAAGCCTGCTCCTATTGCATGTTTTTGTATTCAAACAAAAAGGTGGTACAAGAAATATGTGGTTCTCTACAAATTTTCCAATAGTAGCACACATGCCATAAAGCAAATTTCAACCTACTGGATGCAGATAGGAGTTTTTTGGGAAACTGCAGGGTTATGTAGACAATGCAACCACCACCATCATGTGGTTTGTTAGTGCTTATTTGTTGGAGGGAAATTCAAACTGGGGAGTTGCAGATGCTTTCTTCTTCTAGGGCTTTCTAGCAGTTCGCATGAACATCACCCAGAAATCTGAAACTTCATCTTCTACTGTAGTCAGCATATGTGCATGCTTTTTTTTTTAATTCCTCACAAAAATGCAACAAGGAGATCTTGTTGCCCAGGAGATCCTGACTGTGCTTTGTGTGTGTATATTTATATTTATATTTATATTTATATTTATATATATTTGAAAATGCAAATGAAATGCACCAAATTTCTTTCACTTATTTTGATGATTTCACTCAGAAAAATTACAGTGACATTTTCCAGGGAGTCCAGAAAGTCAGTGAGTCTGACAAGGCAAAGTAGTGCTTATCAGGGTCTTATTTCTAAAAGCTTGTCCAGAAAGTGTGAGGGAAATTTTTTTTTGGCCCATGAAAACAGATGGGAAATTCAAATCCAGATGTCATTCACAGAGAGAAATACTCCAGTGCTGAAGCACTTCAGAGCAGTGCTTAGTACAAGACATTCCCAGTCACAACCATTAATGGAGTGTGGGCTTCCCTGCTCTGCTTCTTTCTCTGCTCTTTGTTCCAGATGCATTTGAAAATGAAATGGGAAGGAAGGTTACACTCCAGAATGTCTTAATTCAGCTTCGGAAGTGTGTTGCCCACCCATACCTCTTCAATGGTAGGAAAGCACTGTTCTCTTTTGGAACAGAAAAAATCACTTTCTTGATTTATACAGTGGTTTTCTATTATTAGTGTAATGCTTAGAAGAAGCAAGTAATAAACACTCTTGTACTTGAATCAGTAGCAGCTGTGAGTTTGTGACCAGTTCCAACACATGACAGTTCATCAATAATGATGAATAAACTAGGGAGACTGTGTGAAGTCTGAGTTTCTGACTGCAGCTTTCTATTTCTGTCTTCTGTCATCTAAGCAATCACAATGTTTTGTGAACTACTGAGGGTGTCATTTGGAGGTAGAGAAGGACCGTCCCTATCTTCTCAAGAAAGCATTGTGTCGCTCTGCTCAGCTAAAGCGACCATGCAGACACACTGAGGCTTACACAGAATTGTTGTTTCTGTGGTTTTAACTCTGCTTTTGAAACTCCTTTCTGTTCCAGGTGTTGAGCCAGAACCCTTTGAGATTGGAGACCATATTGTTGAAGCCAGTGGCAAGATGTGTTTGTTGGATAAGCTCCTTTCATTCTTGTACGCTGGGTATGTCGTGTTGGGATGGGGGTGGCATAGGGAGAAAAAGTAATCTGGGAAAGCAAACTGCTTTTTTTAGCTGTAGATTGAGCAGTTGTTCATCACAACACAAGCACTGACCTATTTATTCCACATTACTCACTACCTGAAAGAAGTAAAAAAAGCTCAACTGGAGATGGCAGAAGAACCTTGAAGATTTTTGTAGCTTCCCTTTAAGCATTTCTCAAAGCACTTGACTAGCTCTCTCACATGCTCTCATATTTGCCATATTTGAGAACCTGGGACAATAACCATGTGACTTGGTATTCAGCATATCTGCTTTGATTGTGAGTTTCCTGAGAGTGGTTTCTAATGCCTCGGTTGAGTTCCTTTGTGCTAGCATGCCTTTGTTAGCCTGGGAGGCACAGTCCATGGCAAATGGGAAGAAGAAAAACCCAAGAATAAGCTGAAACTTCAGAAGTTTTGGGATTGATGTTCAGAACCCCTTGTGTTGTGTCTGGTGAGTTCAGAACCTGGAATCCAAAGACCAAAGAAGAGAACTTCGACAGCCGTTGTGTAGCACCTTCTGAGTGGCTACCTCTCCACTGAATGCACTTGTGGAGTTCTGATGTGATTTTGTTGTCTTTGTCCTGCTGTGTAGCACCTTCTGAGTGGCTACCTCTCCACTGAATGCATTTGCTGCAGGACCAGCCCTGTGGAAGTTCTGGACTGGGAAATGTCTGTGTTCTGCTTTAGGGTGAAGTCTGATTTAAACAGAGCACTGTCTGAGGCCTAAGGCTTGGAGGGAGGAGAGTTGATTTCTTAACACCCTTTGTAGGCAGAGCTTGATCTTTGAAGGTTATTTGCTGGAGAAGGAAGTGTTCTGCTGTTATAGAGATGCTGATATTACATTTTCCCAGAATTTCAGATGCATTGTAGTGTGTGATTTGAGAGCTCTCACGTGGTGAAGAAGACCTCATCATGCTAGGCTGAAGCTGGGGGTCCTTTTAGACAGGCTCCTTGCCAGCGTGCATCCAGCCAGCAGCAGATCTCTGTCAGAGCCCTGTTACTTCTCTTGACTCCACACTCTGGACATAGCAAATGATGAAGGCAGATAAAGCTTAACTGATTGCAATTAGATGTGGAGCTGAAAATGTGCTGAGGGAACAGGCTGTGATTCTGGGAGGCCTTGCTGTGTAACAGGGACTGATAATGACTGGTTAAGCTATTGTGACCCCCAGCAGGCTGTGAAATGCTGTCACAATATGCTGAGGATCACAGGATTTCATGTTCTTCTTGCAGAGGCCACCGTGTGTTGCTCTTTTCTCAGATGACACAACTGCTTGATATCCTGCAGGACTACATGGACTACAGAGGTACGTTGTGCACACTTTGATAGGAGAGGGCTTATCCTAATGATCTCTGCCAGATATTGTTCCTGTGATTTTGGTTGATATGTCTGGGATGGGGAAAGAAATGTGATGAAGATTTATTGGTTCTTAGTAGATAGGGACCATATTCCTGCAGCAGCTCTGTGAGTTGGAGAGTCTTGAGTTCAGCTCTTTGCTGTTACCAGCTTCCTGAAATGAGCTGACAGTTAAGTGTTCTTCAAAGTAGCTTTTGTGCCTTGATGAATTGGAGCTAACAAATGGCAGTGTAGCAATGTTTCATTATATACCTGTGTTCAATTGTGTACCTGTGTCCTGAAGTAATTTCAGTAAAGGTAATAGGCTTGCTCTAGATTCATTTTTTCCACCACAAAACACAAACTGAGCCACAGTTACACCAGGAAATTAATTTTTGATTAAAACAATTGTTGACAGTGGGGCCCCAACATGTCTGAGGGCCGGTTGGATCAGACCATTTTTGGCAAGGTTAGCAATGTGTTCTTGGGACATTTTCTTTTGTTTCAATCCACGTGGCTCCATGCCTACTTAGGATTTCCCATGAAAGAGGCTTTTGTTTGGTGTTTATGGTTTTGGACAACTAATAATGTAGGATAAAGCCAAATGTAGTGCCATATCCCATACTGCATGCTCACAGCAAAGCACACTGAAGGCTGTGGGAGTTTGGATAAGGAGGATCTGATGGTTCTTTGCCTGCTTTGTGGGGCCAACAGCCAGCACAGCATAGTCTGAAATGGGACTGTGTGCTAATGTTCTTTTACTTGGGCTCTGAATTTTCCTGTTGTGTTTCCAAGCAGTAAATTAAATGCTAAGAGTCTCTGCTTCAGACTCAGCTAAATTACTTTTTACCAACAGTCAATCTGGAAGTCAGGGTCATTACCTCAGTTTATACGAGGTTTAACTGGGAAAACATGAAGGAATTGAAGGCAATCAAATGAGAACCAAGCCAGAAGGATATGGCACAAAAAGATTCAGGACAGCAGTGAGACAATAGAGAATGAGGTAAGAGGGTAAGAGCAAAGGCAAAGTTTCAGAAACATTCACACTGTTTGTTTGGAAAGGCTACAGCTACGAGCGGCTGGATGGCTCTGTTAGGGGTGAGGAGAGACACCTTGCCATCAAGAACTTCGGCCAGCAGCCCATCTTTATCTTCCTGTTGAGCACCAGAGCAGGTAAGTAAGAGAGACAAACAACCCATCTTGCTTCTGCACTCTTATTTTATTCCCTCTGGCAGGGTTTCAGGGAATTCTGAATTCTGCAGAGCCTGCTCCTGTGGGGGATTTTTGAGGGAGACAGGACACATCCTGAACTTGGGTCTCTCATCTAGGACATCTGGTTTCTGTGCTTTCCTTTTGGCAGCTGATGCCAAGATCCTTTTCATATTGCAGCCTCTTGAGTTTATTTTATTCCAAGTTCCATAATGCCTGTCTCTGTGCCAGTTTGAGCTTAAGGAATCTCACTACCATTTTATTTCTGCAAGCATCAGACTTCAGGCAGGAACAGACTTCCTTTAAGTAAGCTGGTGGAATTGCTTCTCAAGTTTGCTGAACATGGACGTGCTCAAACAGACTGAAACGAGAGTCTTTTACTGTCCCAAGGCTGCAGAGAACTCCATGGGACTGCCATCTGTGCTGCTTCCCCTCTTCACTCCCTGGGCAGATCTTTTACACAGTTTCAAACCTCCCTGTCTTTTTGTTCAAACAAGCGCAGAGCCAGGCTTCTGCTTGTCTCCAGAGGAGGAATCCACACTGCTTGGTCTCAAACATCAAACTGGAACCAGGTCTTCCTTAGGGCTTCTGGTTAGACTTGTCTTGATGAGCCTGCACCACAGGGCACAGGGGGTAGCACACAGGGATAGTGAGGGGAAGACCCTAATGCTGGATGTGTGTCAGGAGTACGTGTGTCTGTCACCACAGTGCCTGAGCTCTCCCATGCCAGCCAGACTTAGGGTTGTTTTTTACAGCACACTGCTATGTCTGGCCAAAGCAGGTGTGCTAACAGTATTGCCATTGTTGTTACATTATGGACACTGATTTTCAGGTGCATGACTGTCTCCACTTGCAGGGATATTCTGATTACAGGGAAGGTAAGAAGGTCTTGTCATGAGCTGGGGAAAATGTAAGGCAGCAGACTGTCTCCTCTTGAGCTACACAATGTGGTAACAGTAGAGGTATTTTAAAATGTAAAATTAACCGGGTTTTTTTATCTTTTTGTTTCACGAGAGCCCAAGTTCTAACCTCAAAACCTTTAAATCTCATAAACACCTGGGCTCTGGTTATTGTATAGTTTGGCTTGGTGTTTTCCACTGTTTCAGTGGTATATTTACAGTTGGTTCTGTGCTGCAGCCAAGTCATGACTTGGGCGGTCCCTTGGGGCTTCAGGGAAGCCAGTCCTTGCAGAGATAATCTGCCTGCCAGCAGAAGAATTATGTCTGTGTTCATCAGTTTTGACAATCAGACCCTTTTGTATTGGTTCACTCATACCCTATGTTTTTTGGTTACACTGCATTGTACAGCTTCTTTTTTGGACTGTTGCAGGAAGCTGGAAATGGAAGGCTTACCCATCTGTCTAGATCCTTAAGAGACTTAGATTTGGGTTTGAGAGATCAATTGGATTAGATACAGTTGATCAGATCTGACAGAACTTTGCACAGCATAAATTCTCCAGCTTCTCCTTTATTTTCTGTTGGTGACATATTTTATGACCTCCTTCTTTTGTTTTTAGGTGGAGTTGGCATGAATCTGACAGCAGCAGATACAGTTATTTTTACTGATAGTGATTTTAACCCACAAAATGACTTGCAAGCAATAGCAAGAGCTCACCGGATTGGGCAGCACAAGTGAGAAATGTTACTAGTTGTGGTTTGGTTGCTGACTCTCTTGGCCTCTCAGTATTACTTTCCCCTTCCATAGGCAATGGAAGGTTAAAGTATGAGGATAGACTGAAGATCAAAGGGGAGCAGAGAGGACTTTGTGTCTTCATTTTCCAACTGCAGCCTCATACAATCTTGTCCTTGTCATGTATCTAGGGTGGGAAGTTTGTAAATTTGGAGTAGGGGATGGAGGGTGGAGGTTTGCCTGCACTTTTGCAGTGAGCATTTCTCCTGTGTCAAGTAGAATCGTATCAGCATCACATTTCTGCTGATTATTTTTGATCATTTTGTTCTTGCCTTCTTTACCTACCAAAGGAGTGGGTGAGGGGAAAGTAAATACCTTATTGCACCTCAAAACAAAGTAAGTAATAAGAATTTTCTTAAACTTTTCAAGGCCTGTAAAAATTATCCGTTTGATTGGGCGAGATACAGTTGAAGAAATAATTTACCGAAGAGCTGCCTCGAAGCTCCGTCTGACCAATGCCATTGTTGAAGGGGGGCACTTTGCTCTGGGGGTGCCCAAGCCTCAGGGAACAGCAGAGTTGCAGGTAAACCAGAGTTATATCCTCAATTTGACTCCAGTAACCACCTTAGAAATGTGCCAGAATGTTTCTGTGTTTACGTCGGATTTGAACCTCTGCAAACAGTTGTGTATTGACATGACGGCTTTTGTATGTAGGAACCAAAACAATATCCGAGGTCCAGACAGCATCTGATGTTTGAAGACAGTTTTTGCAATTTTGAAGTGTGTTCATTGTGGAAAAAGGGTGTGTTGTCTTGGAGAAGAGGGGAAGACAGACCTTTCTTTGTCTTACTTGCTTTTTAATTATAATTAGTGGAAATTATAAAAAGTGGAAGGTGGACTCATTGTTTCTCTAACTGATCTGTCTCTGGTGCTTTTCTCTCACAAACAGAGCTGACAAGAAGTCAGGTGATAACCTAGTCAGCTTTTGGTTGTTAGTCTGAAACTCTGTCAACCTTCTTTTGACTTCTTGGCAAATACAGTGTCTCAGAAGTCAGGGCATGATTTATAATTCTGACCTGAAAGCTGAGGTTTGTGTTGAGAACTTGGCTGCAAAACATGAAGCGAAGTGACATTTAAGGGAATATATCCCCTGTGTGCGGCTAAACCTAGAAGAGGTTTGGATTTAGTGTATCCTTTCCCCTTCTGCCTGCCCTTCCTGCCCCATTTGTGTGTATCTCAGCAATTAAAGTTTCTGTGGGAGAAGTGGAACTGAGCCCATAGGAAATTCCATGTTGATATTTTTCTCCCCCTGGATTTTTATGGTATTTAGGCTTTTGTTTTAAACGGGTTGAGGGCAAAAGCAAGCCTGGCCTTTTTGACTGTGAAGAAAGCTGCTTGAATGCAGTCAGTACAGTGATACTGTGTCATTTAGCCCTGAAGAAAAATGACTGTTCAAGTCTGGATGAGTTATGATTATGGGAGATATGTTGTTGGGGCTTGTCCCGTCAGGTGCTGGGAGAATGGGACTTCTTAAAGAATAAGTATTTTGACAGGCAGCCTTAAAGCTTAGGTTCCACCACTCATACATCCTTTGCTTTTAAGCCTGAGAAGCTCAAGACACTGGGATTGACATGGAATTAGAGGATAATAATACTGAACTTCCCCTTCTCTTTGTTAAAGCTGAGTGAAATCTTGAAATTTGGCCTGGATAAATTGCTCTCCTCTGAGGGAAGTACTGTACAGGATGTGGAGCTGGAAAACATCCTTGGAGAGACAAAAGGAGGGCAGTGGATAATGGACACTGTGCTGCCACAAAAGGAAGAGAATGAAGAGGAGGATACAGAGAGTAAGTTAAGAATCTAAATAGCTGTGTCACTTGAGTGCTGGTAAAGAAGGCTTCCCAGGTAGGGGTGGCATTTTTCAGGCAATAAGTTGAAAAGCAGAATTGTAATTAAGTTACTTGGATTTTGTTTGTGACCTATCCACAAACGTTACTTCTGAGTGCTTATTGTGTCTTTATTTGCCTGTTTGTAAGATAATATTAACAATACTTGTCCAGTTTTTGTGGCTGAGATTTGAATTCTTTTTCATATTTAATATCTCAGATGGAAATTCCTGAGAAATTGGGAAATATTGATATTGTAGCTACTGCTTTTTCCAGAGAACCATTAAGATAGATCTGCAGTTTTGGAGACGTTTTAGTAAGTTAAGGAAAGGTTGTGTAGCAGGTGCTTAATTTTTTATCTCCAAATAAAGGATTATTGGCTATGAAAATCCAAAAGGTGAGGTAAGAAACGCAGAGTCATGGTGTCCATAGAATTAAAACAAACCTACTCTGTCTTCAAAACTCTTCTTTCCAGCCCAAATTTCACCCAGCTGTGGTTAGTTTTTCATAGTCCCATACTACCTGAAAGTAAATTCTAAGGATACTTCCCTCTTTCAGTGTCTTCTTTCCCAGAGAAAGACTGAATTTTTGTCTGGGTACACTGTAGCACTTAAATATAGATTTGTGACTGAAGCTGAAATGTGGCTCTGCAGGACAATTATTGTCCATCCAGCAGCAGTTGCCAGCAATGGGTAATTATTTGCTGAGAGTTAGCCAAGCGTGGTATTTTCTGGTGATGACTTAAAAGAGGGGCAGTGTTACCACACTGTGTAATAAGTATAGGGAAAATAACTCACGTGGTGAGCAGCAGCCCTGGGCTGCCAGAGTTCTGTGCTTTCATTTCATTTGGGAAGTCAAAAGCAAAAATGTACTGTCCCTTTTCAAAAGCTGCCTGTAACTACATAGCAAAGCTGAATGAATTCTCCAGTGGCAGAGATGGAATGACCAAAGCGAACAGCGATGGAACCACAATTTAAAATAATTAATTAAATTAAATAGGAAGAAAGCTTCTTGCCAGTCTAAACATGTTAAATTATCTTAAATTAAAAGCTTTTGTCAGAGGAAGCAAATTTTAATTCTCCTGTTTCTACATGATACTGACTCTGGTCATACCAAAAAGTTGTGGGAGTGAAGATCTTTCTCTGCTGAGGGTAGAACAATGTCACAGAAGAGCCAGAATTTTTGATCTCACTGTACATTTTGGGTGTTAGTAGGTTTCAGTTCCTTTTCACACTTTTAAATTATTTTTTAAAGGTCACATTTACGTGTATGAAGGCAAAGATTATTCCAAAGAACCCAGCAGAGAAGACAAAAAAGCATTTGATCAGCTTTTGGATCTTCAGAAAGCATTGACTGAAGAGACCAGTAAGGAAGGGAGAGCTCTCCGGAACAAAGCAAACGTAAGGCAGATGTGACAAGGAACATGATGCTCTTTCATTTGCTTGTGGAAAATGAAACTTGGCAGTTTTCTCTCTTTACCTACAGCTTGCAGAAGGCATGTTAAAAGATTTGGATGTCAGTGTACTAAAGTTGGTTCTGGAATCAGGGCTTGACAATTCACCAGTTGTAACAGATCTGAGATATGCTGTAGTGGGCACTTCTATAAACTCAGGTCACACACGTGACATTTGCCAGTTGACTTCTGATGATTAAGACTTGTGGACAAGTAAACAAATGGGAAAGGAATGTAGGTTAAGGAGGGCATCAGACATGGCTTTAAGATGAGCAGTTTGTTTCTGTGATACCTCTTTCTTTCCAGGCCCTTCTCACAGGCCTTCGGGAACAGTCAGCCAGGAGGAAGCACTTGCTAACTGAAGAGGAGCTGGAGGCTCGCAGGAAGAAGCGCCAAGAAGCAGCAGCAAAGAGGGCAAGGCTTATGGAGGAAAAGAAGGCAGCAAAAGCAGAGGCAGAGCACAAGAAAAAGTATGGTTTGTATTGCATCTACTACTTGTGAACTGGTGTCTGTTGCACTGTATTCTTGGAATGTGTCTGATTGATGGAAATAATATGCCCAAACTGCATAACATGGGGATGTGAAGGTGGGAAGATGGCTTGAGTCCCTAGCAAGGGTTCTTTCCTCCTGAATACCCTGCCTGACTTTACTTTAGTTCATAGAGGATGTCCTGAATAAGAGCCCCATGTCTGACTGTACGATCAATGAGCGTTTGGGAGAAGCTTTCTGAAGTGTCACAGTTGGCTCCTATAAATTGCTCTGACATCTGTGACTCTCTGGCACATCTTAACTTTCTCCTTGTTATTTCCCAGGTGTTCTTCCTTTTCACCACTCCACGTAGCTCCTTGCCCTTTGTTATGTGCTCACTTTTTCCATGCCTGCAATTGGCTTATGACATTGGCATGTGGCTCCTAATGTTATAAATAAGAACTTTGGTAACTGTTGTTCTGGCCTAAAATGGGGTGGGAACAGAGGGAATGCAGGACTAGGTCTCCTGTGTTTCACTGAAATTATTTAAACCAAGCTGTGTGCCCCCACCTTTGATTTTCATTGAACATCCTCTTCTCTTGGTTTCAGGATGGCCTGGTGGGAGGCCAATCATTACACATCTACCTGCCTTCCTTCAGAGGAAAGTGGCTCCGAGGAAGGGTTTGAGGAGGATGAGTTGGGGCAGAATGTGGATTTAGATTACAAAGATGAAGGCCAGAACTATATTAAATACGTCATGGGAGATGTAACCCACCCCCAAGCAGAAGAGGAAGATGCCATCATTGTCCATTGCCTAGGTGGGACTTGTGAACAACGGGAACAGGACTGTTGTTGGGAGGAGTGAACAAGGGAGCTGAATTGTCCCTAATGGTTCCATAGTTTCTAATTCTGAAATAATTTGGATTTGAGTCTGACTTAATCTCAAGTGGTGCAGAGGCACTACAGCTTCTACTCCAGCATGTATAACCCACATAAGTACTAGCAAGGTGTGCAAGGGTCTTTGCATGCCAGCTCTGGATTTATGGGTAAACCTCTTCAAAGGTGCCTGTAGGGCTTGAAATTTTATATCTGTGGCTAAATGATGACAGTTCTCGAGAGCAGGGTCTTTTGTTTATCCTACAGTGGAAGCTGTAGGAATCAAACTGAGATACTGAAATTCATCTTCTTTTTTCGGTCAGCAGAGAGAGACAGACACTTCCAAAGGCTGAGGTCAGAGTTTCTTGGTGGTTGTCTCTCAACACTGACAGTACAGAGGCTCTAGGTTAGGCTAAGTTAAGGCCCTCTTTTAAGGCATTAAAGACATTAAAAGGAGTTCCTCCTGAAGCAGTGTTGGAGCTGCTCTCTGTCCAGGGCTACAGCAAAACATCAACATCTGCTTTGGCTTATGCTTTCACTGTGCATGAAAGCTCATGTTTGAAGTGCAAATGCCAAGTAGAAGTGAAAGACTGCAAATATCAAACGCCTGGTGTGGGAAGCCCAAGGCACCAATGTGGGGACATGCTACATGCATGCTCTGTGTACCTATATGTATGTATGTATGTGAGGATACTGTCAGGTTTATATGCTCAGTGGTATGGTTAGTGCTTGTTTCAGCATTATTGGTGAACAATAAGGAATTTTTCTGTGGGGTTTTTCAGGGAACTGTGATAAGTTTGTTTTTCTCCAGGGCTGAGGTTTATCCTTTAGGATAGTCTCTTGAATAGTGGTTGACTTAAGTTTGTATGTCATATCTGGTTTTGATAATCATTCATTGTCTGTGTACAGAGCAGGTGCCTTTCCTGCAGGGGTGGCCTCAATGTCACTTCTGAAAGGAATCTAACTTGTTATTTCATTCTAGATGACTCCGGCCGCTGGGGAAGGGGTGGTTTATTCACTGCTCTAGAGGCTCGTTCTGATCAGCCAAGGAAAATATACGAGATGGCAGGAAAGATGAAAGGTAAGAGATTAAAATATGACCTGAGGCCAAGATACTTGAAAGAGGTAAAACCTCACTGACACTGCAGGAATGAAGTGCCTGGATACCTCAATACTCATGTGTTTTACTCTTTCTCTGGATATGTGCATCCCTAGCTCTAAAAGTAGTACTTCAGCGGGTACTTTGACTTGGCTTGTTTGGAGTGTGAGAACTCTGTGCAGAGGTTGGTCATTCCAATCCATCCTGCAAGTCATAAAAAAGGGGGAAAAACTCCAAACTTGTACATTATTCACAGAGTGTTTTTCACTAAATAAGACAGAGCTCTGCATCTTCTGTCAAAGTCTTCTTCATTCAAGAAGGATGAAGGCCACCTCAGGCACCATTCAGCTGAGCCATTGCTTCCTTCCAAGCACTAATCTTTTCCTGAGCATATATTAACAGTTTTGAGATACCTGCAGCTGGTTAGGAATTAACATCTTGCTATAAGATGGACCTGTTGATCTTTCTAATTTCCTGCTAATTTTCCTTCTTCCAGAAGATGCTTTCTTCTCATTTCAGTGTCTCTCTTTCCATTTGTTGTCTTTAATTGGGATGTGGGTGTGTGGTTGTGTGGATCAGGGGAAAATGTTTGTCTTGCTTCCTTGGGCAAAAGATCTGACTGTTGAAACCATCATGAGGAGATACAGTCTCAGAGAATAATGCAGAATTTGACAGTGAAATTACTGCTTCATTGACTGCTTGTTTACTCTTCAGGACTGATTTTTTATTGTTGTCCTGTTCTCTTTTCTGGACAGATCTGGACTTAGGAGGAACCCTGCTATTCCCTATTGATGATAAAAAATCTAGGAAAAAAGGACAAGATTTGGTGAGAATGAGAAGCTCTTTCCTGTTTTGCTCTATCCATATGTTTTTGAAGCTGTGTGAAATGAACCTTATGTCTTTTCACAGTAATGGCACTGATTACTGAACATGGCTAGTTGCAGTTAAATATTAGAGATAATGAGTTCTTTCTTCATTTATTAAAGGTAAAAGTTAGTAATACAGTTTTCCGGTACTGTCACTGTGTCTCTTAGTACTGTATATAGATTGTATTTCAATTTATTGTGTTTTCTCCTTAGCTGGCCTTGATTGTAGCTCAGCACCGAGATCGGTCCAACAACTTGTCTGGCATTAAGCTGTCAGCTTTGGAAAAGGGCCTGAAGAAGATTTATTTAGCAGCCAGGAAAAGGAATGGTAAGTGTCTGTGCAGTAGAACAGCGAATCCGTACGTGTGTGGTTGCACCTAAAGATGATGACCGATTTCCACCTCTCTGTTGTTTTTTTCTGAAGTGAAGTGAGATCTCCATTACAGATAGGCTGCTCAAAAGTATTTCTTCTGTTTTTTATTGTCTCTGTTCTCTCCTCAGCAACAGTGCATCTTCCACGGATTGGGTATGCAACAAAAGGCTTCAACTGGTACGGCACCGAGCGGCTCATCAGAAAGCACCTGGCAGCTCGGGGTGTGCCCACTCTTATGTATCCTTTTGGAGTGTGTCTCATTCTGTTCACCATCTAGTACTGAAATGATCCTGTAAATATCTTGGTAAATGCAAAGTAAGGAAGTCAAGGCACAGATGCCACAGTCTAGCTAAACAACCTGATTTCTCTCACTTTGCTGTCAGCATCCAGTATTTCTGACAGCATCCAGGTACTCAAAGACTTAGCATTTTGGGTGATAATGACAGATGAGTGTGATTCAGCATGCCTGTCAGGATTTGTTAGAACCAGGTGCTAGTCTTCTGTTGACAGCATGGACTTACCTGTATATGCCACATCTGTGGGGGACATGACTGGAATTTCAGATTAATGGAAGTGACTCAGAAAGCAGCAAAAGTGAGAATATAAAAAAACATTACAGTGTTCCAAACAGGTGATAGCCTGTTTCCTTGGCTGAGCATGATGAAAGTTGGTGTGTTAGGACAGGCTTAGGAAGGCTTTCACCTTCCAGGAAAGGAAGCAAGTTTAGAAGGAGGCTCTGTTTTGTCACTTCTCTTGGAAGACATTTGCTATACTGACACTGTCAGCAATTCCGTGAAACCAAAAACCTGAAACAAAGACAAAAGTATTCGGAGCATTCTGGCTTTCTTTCTTGGTAAATCTGTTAGTGTACACATTGGCTGGTACTTGTTGACACTTGACAGCATTTCCTTGACATTCTATTAGATACTACTTCTCTAGGAATAAAGGTTCTTCCTCTGCTTCTCAGCCATATTCATCTTCAACAACAGTCTCAAAGCCATGACGATGAAGTAATTTCACCAAGAACATGCACAAAAAGTGACCATCACTCAGGCAGTCCCTGTGCATTCATGTCAGAAACATTATTCTGTTTCTGACATGAATGCACAGCCATTATTCACACCTGTACCTCTCTGCTGTGACTGGCCCCAATATTTGCATGTTGTCAGTGGCTCTGGAGTGGAATGAAACTCTCTCTGACTTCAGAGTCCAAAGAGGAAGGATCTTGGCTCAATCCCAGATCTCTTTTGGAGATGGAAAATTAAACTTTTAACTGATGCTCCATTGTTATCCCTTACATTAAGTTATTGTTAGGGCTTGGAAAACAGTATTGTTTAGCTGCATTTCCCTGCCCCCTCACTCCCTCTCAAATTTCATACCTTATCTCACTATACTTCTTTTCAATCAGCTTTTTAGTGGTTACCTGGCATTCAGTCTACATGTCCACATATAGCTCAGCAGAAAGGAACCTGTTAACTGTACGATAACCACACAGAATAAATTGTTTACACTGTTCTCATTTCTCAGAAACCCATTTGACTTGCATTTGTTCAAATATAAAATTTAGCTACCTAATCATGTGGTTATAGTCTAGAAAAATGCTGACCAGTATCCTTGGTGAAGGTGTGCAAGGCTGCCAAAATTTGAGACTGACTATAAATGATACCTTTCCTTCTCCCACAACTCTTATTTCATTACACAGCTTTTTGTTGCAGCTGTAGGGCAAAACCGGTTCCTTACTGCTGTCTAAAAAACTGTGTGAAAGGTTCTGTGACCCTTTGATTCACTTTTTGGGGCAGAGTTTTTGATGTTGGTTTTGCTCTACTGCAGGAGAACTTTCCTGTTTTTCACGCTGTTGACATTATTATTAGCCAACATATTTTTAGGGTGTTTTTGTACAAGCAGGCAATTAGTAGCTCTCCTAATAAGTGCTGTAATCAGGGAGACTGTGAGGTGCCAAACTTAATTGAATTTGAAGTTCATCTTCCAATAGGAAATCACCCCATGAACAGTGGAAAGTATGTCCCTAAATATCTCATTGCCAACATACATCTCACTGGCTGCGTTTACACTGCCCCTGTGGCACCATCTGGTTATTTAATAATTCCAGGCCTGCCATGGCTCATCATGCTGATTGCTGTGCTCCATACGAGGAGAAGCCCTCCTGAGCTGGATACTCTGGCCTTCCCTCCTGGCTGTAGCAAACAAGCCCATGGGATTTGTTACCTCCTTTCACCCTGCTGGAGCTGAGGGCAGTCAGTGCTGCACAGCACCTCTGTGGGTAAGACCTTTCTTGCAGCTGTTCCCAGGAATAGCCCCCTCTGCATTTGGCAAAGTGCCTGCAGGATCAGAGTCTGCCTGTGAGGGCTTGGAGGGGTGAGAGGTGGTGAGTGGATGTACCTTGTTTTCCCGTCTCTCAAACTGGCCCTCTTCCAGCAGGCCGGCTGGTGGCACTGTTAATCAGCTGCAGCAGCTCACAGTGCTTCTCCAGCCTGGAAAAAACGCTCCCTCTTTCCCAGAATTAAAACACCAATTACGCTTTTTTCTTTGGCAGCTTGACTGAACACATAATTTCAGTCTGCAGACTCAAGGCTCTGTTCCTCCACCTCTTCTTTTTCCTGCATGTTTATTGCCCTTTGTTAAAAGCTTTAGTTCCCAGCTATTCCGGTGCGTGCAATCTTGTTCCTCAGCTTCACGCACACCTACGGGTTTTCTGGCCACCAGTTGCACGTGAACAGAGGATTTGTCCTGTGGCTGGGTTCCCCAGAACAGACTGAAGTAGTGTGTCTGCCCCCACTATGGCCAGCCATTCCTTTTTGAGGCCTCATGCCTTCCCTTGTTTCAGCCTCTGTCCTGTGCCCCCCACCCTGCTATGACTGACTAGAGTTACAAGGGAGAGGAGGGCTGACTGTTAATGTCCCTTACCCCTTAAGGTCTTCAGGGAGCTGAGAGGTCCCTGTAACACAGAGGAAAAGGCATGATATGTAACAGATTCTAGCCCTCTTAACTCAGGGGAAAGTAAATAAATCAGGTTCTTGTCCTCTCTTGTCCTTTTCAACTGTACAGATGAAGTCTACCTTATTTTGTTCTCTTTAAATATACTTAGGAAATGCTTCTGGAGTATGGGGACTTTGTTGTGGGTTTTTTGCTTTCTTTTTTTTTTTTTTAACAATGTTCTTTAGTATTCTTTAAATCTGCTGAACCCAAAGAAAAGCTCTACCTCTGCCTGCTTTGAAATGGAAGTGAGATATCAGCTGAATCCTGAAATGGGTTTTGCAGAATCTCAGCAAAGTGAAGTTTTTCTAGTGTTGCTACCCACCACCATTTCTCTTTATTTGGGCAGAAATCATGTATTTCAGATAATTAATTCCATAAAGGGTTCAGCAGCCTTTATACAAGTTGCTATACAAAATAAATGTGTCATGCTGTTTCTTCAGTGCACAGTACTATGCATTTTCCCTTTCTAAATAACAACCACCCCAAAAGGGAAGGAAGGAGTTCTTTTGTAGTCATGTCCCTCTGGCCTCTCTCTCTCTCTTTTCTTCCAAACAAAATTTTTTGCAGCAGAAGAGCTGAAAAGTGGCACCTTGTGCATTTCTGCCATTGCACGTTTACTTAAGCTTTGGATGTAAGCTGCTGGAGTGAGGTCAGCGGCTGAGAGCACGGTCATGCACAGCTCAGACTGACTGTATGAGCAGTTTCATCAGACAGGACCTATGAAGTGACATCCAGTCTCAGGAAAAAACTTTGCACCCCGTGCTGGAGGCTCCAGCTGATACTATATAAAAGCAGGCTGTAATTCAGAGTGACATTTATACTTGTGCTGGCTCAGCTCACACTTGTGTTTCTTGACAAAGCATTGCCTCTGATTCTCAGGGCATTATGCACACAAATTTTCTCTTTAGTGGCCTGTAACTTGAGAATGATCCTTCTTTTCTATTCAGGAAGTAGTAAAAGCAATACCAAGCACAGAAATCAATCAGGTTTTATGGACATATGTAGACATGTGATTTTGTCACTGAATTTTTTCAGAGACAAAAATTACCTGGATATGTCACTGTGTGTTGGGAAAGGTGGAGCCTGGATTTTGAGGAAAGAAGAAGACTGGTTTCCAAGGTGATGGAAAAAATCTACTGCATTCAACCTCAGTATCTTAACAAAAACATTGTATGTGTGTATCTCCAAACAGAGCAGAATCTGACCCACAAAAATGATCAATAGAAAAATATAAGGATAAGGAGATTTGATTAATTTAAAAATAAGCAAAGCCAAGGTCCTGGAGGAAAAAGAAAAGCAAACTTTTGAGCTGAGAGATGCCTTAAAAGTGTAACATACATGTCAAATTATGTGAAAACTCCCATTGCTTTACAGTATATGATCCTGGAAGAGAGAATGTAGACCTTTATTCAGATGATTTCAGTGAATAGCAGATTGCTGATGCACTGTGATCAGCAAATCAAAGTGTAAGACAGAATGATTCAAAACCCTAAAGGATTTGCCATAAGAAAGGATAATATCCACATTTCAGAAAGTGCCTCATCTCTTTCTGGTTTTCTGTCCAACTCATGCTTTCCACGGTGTAAAGTCCAAGCCTGAGGAATGCAGTAGATGGATTAGTAGAATTACATATGAGTGTCTTCTCTAGAACACAGATGTCTGTATGATTTTGAATTTCCTGCAAGTGTGTGTATTTCATGTTGGACTGCATTATCCACGCATCTTGGCCCTGGTCAGATACCTGGTCAGGTACTGCATTGGTGGGAAGGCACATAGACCCTTCAGAAAATGTGATGAAGACAGGAACTGTCTGGATCCTCATGTTTCAGGCAGGAAGAAAATGTCCCTGCTTGCACTTGTAACATTTTCCTGTGTGTTTCTTCAAAGCTAAGGATAGAAACAACCCCCTCAAGGAGCTGTGTGAAATGAGAATGCTAATCATGTTGCTGTTGAAAAAAGCAAATCAACAGAGAGTTAAGGAAAGAGAGAAGTTGCTTTTTGTAAAATCTGATAAAGGCTTTGGTTTTGGTGGCTTAAGCAGAAAATAATTATTTAATTAACTTGCTGAAATAAGTGCAGGGCATCTACTATCCTTTCTCTGCAGCCTCCAGTGAATTTGAGGTTGCAGCATTGACATTCACATGATAAGGATTGCCTTTTTTTCCACAGAAGAGAGACAACTTTGGAGCAAATCAAAGGTATTTATGCTCTCATAAAATGATATCAAGTCTGCTGCAGAAAGGGATGAAGAATCTGAAATCATATCCCTTTCTTGTGTGCCACTTCATGAAACAGTTTGGGCCTGGCTTCATATGTGTGCACTAGCTCCTCACCTATCTGTGTGTGCGTCTAAGATCATGCCAGAGAGCAGGGCCAAACCATATACTTGACCACTTACAAATCCTTCCTGGCCACTGTTCCATAAGGAACAGGAAAAGATCAAAGCAGAGGAGAATGGAACAGTGTAAGTGTTGTGCATTACAAACACACTCTGGACCAGAGACCAACTTTGTTTGACACGGACATACTGGAGTCCACTAACGTGATTCAGGGATTGCCACATCTGACACACCAGGAGCTGGGATTTTTTAGCTTTGAGAAGAGGCTTCAGAGGGGAGCTGATGTGTGTAAATGTGTATCACTGTGTAGAAATATCACTTGGAAGGGAGTAAAAAAGTGGAGCCAGACTCTTCTCAGTGGGACCTAGTGAAAGGAAAGGAGGGAACAGGTGCCAACTGAGAAGCATGAAATTACATTTAAATGTGAGAAAAAACCCATTTTTACTATTCATGTGTTAAACACTGGAGCAGGTTGCCCAAGGAGCTCATGGACTCTTTGTCTTTGGAAATGTTCAAAACCCTGCCTGGCACAGCCCCGAGCAACCTGCTTTAGTTGACCCTGTTCTGACTGGAAAGACTGAACCTCCAGAGGTCCATTCCAACTGAAACAATTCTTCTGTGAATCTGTAAAATCTATTCAGGTACCTTAAAGAAAACCCTAATCAACTCTAATTTTACCTATTCAGTAGTGTACAGGAGCAGAGCACAAATATCTGAACTATGACCCTACTACACAGGTAGCTTGACTCATATGAAACATTTCCTCATGTCTCAGAGGTTTAAACAGATGATGAGAGATAAGCATGTAACTATATCACAGAATCTGCCTCTGAGCCCATCTTCAGTGTATTCCTCCTTTGCCAGTCTTCTGTGTAACACCTTGACCTAGTTAGGTGTGAGGGGCTTCACTGCTGGGTCTCATGGGTATCTGCACCAGGTCTGGGCAGGGCATGGGTGCTGCTTCTCACTGAGGTTTGTGTACATCCCTAGCAATTTCCTTTCTGTGGGGTACTGCAACAATTCCTGCTGCTCTAAACCATGAAACGAGTATTGAGAAATCCTCTAAATCTTCTTGAGCAGCTGGTGGAAGAACATGGCAGGAAAAGAAATAGATTTAGCAGAGTTTCTTTGTTGCTTTTGAAGAAGTCTAGCTACAGACCTTTGGTGAAGGCCTCGTTCCGGTGTTGATGTTTTCCGCTGAGTTTCCATAGCCTTTCAGGCAGGGCAGTATCTCCCCCACATGGCACAGGTAAAATCTTGCTCCTTGGACCGAGTCTCTCCCCTGCTCCAGATGGTGTCCTGCTTAAGCTCAAGCCTGTTGTATTTTGCCACATTTCACCCACCTCTGAGCAGGGCAAAATGTGACAAAATGAGCAAGCCCATGAGCCGTGGAGAGCCCTCAGCAGGCTCAGGCAGTGAGACTGAGGCAGGCTTTCAGCAGGGTACGACGCTTTTCAGGGCAGAGAGAGTCCCTGGAATGCAGCAGAGTGCTCGGGCCTTGGGCAAGTTTAGACACATGTTGATGCATAATACAAGATGGAGCCTATCAGTTGATATCAGACTCTTCCAGTCAGTCACAGGGTTGGGTAAGCATGTATGCCATGCAAAATAGGAGGTAATGTAACTACCAAATCGGAGTGATATGGAAAGGTTTCTTGTTATTCCTGGTTGACTGTTTCATTGTGAAATCATTCCATGGTCTAATGGGTGTTGAGTAGGGGCAAGCACCACAAATAAAACTGTAGCATTATTTCGGAAAAAGGGAGCGAATGCAAAGTGGAGTGGAAAAATAAAAGATGCCATCTACAGAAGCCACAATAGTGCAAAACATATACTATCAAATAGGAATAACTTCAGTTTCTTCTGCATTTGTTCCATTTGTGGCCTGGGCATTTGTGAACCTGAGCAGTTCAAAGTGCAGGACTGGAATCTAGGAGGTCTAGATTTTTTTCATACATTCCCAGTTGCTAGCTCATTGTATGTCCTGAAAACTTAAATATTTTTAAAGGGTAAGACAAACCAAAGGTGGAATGAAATAGGAGCAACATTTACATGTAGAAAAAAATCACTTGTGCTAACATAGGACTGTCCTGTTTCCCTTTCCACCTGCTTAGAGCAAGTGGTGCCAGGAATTTGGTGCCCAAGGCAAACCAGGCCCTTCTCCCTGGGCGGTAGGAGGTCCTTCCTCATGGAAGTCCTCTTGTGACCAGGGGCAAAGAGTGCTGCAGCTGCAGGCTCTGGGTGGAGAACAGACCAAGCTGTCGCGAAAGCGAGGCATTAGAGTGCCTGGCAATACACTTAGCCTTTGAGGAAACCCAAGAACACCGTAGTCTGGGACGGGATAGCTCCAAGGGACTGATCTTTCTCTTTGAGGAGAAGGTGACGGCACAGGACAGGCGAGGAGCATGGCTGGGTGGAGGAGAGCTGCAGAGCCTTGGAAGACCTGCGGGGCTCAGGGGCTGGGCACCGGGAGCAAGGAGGGCGGCGATGGGGAAACAGCGGCAGGAGATGTGAAGGAGCGTGTGTGCGCCCCAGGTGCAGAGGAGGCTGAACCACGGGGAGAGGTTCAAGAGTCAAATCAGGCCTCGGGGGCTGAGCAGCGGCTCCCGCCGCACAGCCCCACCAGGTGCGGCTGCAACAGGGCTCGGCTCCAGCGGGATTTAGGCGCCGGAGCCCCCGCGACCGTGAGGGCGGCCGCTTCCAGGGCAGGCGAGCCTCGCCCGGGGGCGGTGGCTCCGGCGGGGGCGGGACGGGGTGCGGGGCGGTGCCGGGCACAGGAAGCGGAAAGCGGCAGCAGCGACGGCGGCCGCCGCCGGGGAAGGTGGCGGGGAGCGGCGCGGCGGCGGAGGGTCGGGTCAGTGCCGGCAGCAGCATGGGACGGCTGCGGGAGGGAGGTGAGTCCGTCCATCTGCCCGTCTGTCTGTGCGGGGCCGGCCGCGGTGCGGGGGGGGGGGGGGGGGGGGGGGGCGGCCCGGGGGGGGACATGTGGCAGCCTCCGGCTCCCGCGCCTGGCCGCAGCGTCCGTGCCCGGCCGGGCTGTGCGGCTGAGAGCCCCGGCGGTGCCCGCTGCGGGGCCAGCCCGCCGCGTCCCGCTGCCCTGCCCGGCGCTTTCCGGCTGCGCCCTGGTTCCCGTGCCTGGGCGGAGGTGGAAGGCGGGCGGGGGCCTCCCTCCTGCCGGCCGGGGCTCAGCCTGCCCGCCGTGAGGCTGCTGGGGCGGCGGGTCCGCGATCTCGGCATCCCGGGAGAAGCCGCTCGGTGTCGGCGAGGGCCGTGGGCGCAGCAGCGCTGTGTCTGCCGAACCTCGCCCTGCAAGGAGCCCGGGCGCTGTTCGTGCGAGAGGCTCCGCGCTGGTGTGAATGCTGATGGTGCCTTGCCTGCCCACGCCGTGTGAAACAAACTGCTCTGTGTTCGGGCTCATCCCGCTGGGCAGCACGGGAGGGGCAGCGAAAGTGACGGGAAGGAGAGCTGCTGCGAAATAACACAGGGGGTTTGGATTTTTATTCAGAAGGTTGTCAAGGTGGTGAACTAACTCTCTTGTGCCGGGGGTTGAACTCTTTGAATTGCAGAACCGGTGAAAGCATAAGTGACTTGATGGCAGGGTTTTCGATCTGAGGAGGCAGGTGGGCGATTCAGTGACTGGAGGACTGGGATTTTTTTGACCCCGGGTTTGTCAGTAGTGAATGGCCCATAAGATCTGTGCAGCTATAAAGAGTTAAGAAATGGAGTCACGCTGGCTGGAAGTGCAAATTCGGATGTTATGAAGTGTGTTCTGTGATATCAGCCTGTGAGCTGACTTCAAGGAGGAGAATTGTGGAGAAGGGAGCTTCGGCAGTGCTTTGCCACCTTTGAAAAGCTTCGTTTTGACCATGCTTGGCTCTTTTCCCCCCACTGGGGTTTGGCTATTTAGCTGGCCACAGTTATGAGGCCAGCGTTGGCTCTGTGATCACTACAGTTGTTAATTTTGAAAAATAAATGTGAATGGAGTCTTGTAGAAAGCCTCCTTTAAAAATGTTCCCTATAGCTGAAATTTTGGAATAATCCCAGGCTGTACTGGAACGAGCCAGGCAAATATCTAACTGCTCCCAGCCACCGACCAGCAGCTCCCGGTGGTTGCTTCTGGCCTTTTGGTTTTGGTTACTAGTGGCAGTTGTTCCTGGTGGCTGTTGTCTTATGGATATGTGCACCTGGAGAGGGCTTCCTGTCATTGTGAGACTGGGATACAGTACTAGGGCAAGAGTACCAAACGACTGCAGTTGTACTAGCAGAACTGCATGTTGTGTTGTTGTAGCCTGCCTTCCTTACACCCTCACCTCTTACAGCCAAAGCAAAGGATGGTATCAGAAATGTGACTTTGCTGCTGCAGAGCTTGTGCTGCTGTGTGGGGACCTGAGAGGCAGACCTACGTGGAGAACTGTGATGTCCAGTTCTGCTGGTGGGAAACAGTAAGCTCATGTTTCTCCATGTCTGGTACTATCGCTTGGAAGAAGAAAATGAACCCGTGTAAAAATGATCGTAGTACTTCTTTTAATTCCTCATTAACCTGTATGTCTGAATTTTCTGACTTGGGTCAAATTAAAAATCAATGGTTATTTCCTCAGGGGTCAACACCTTTGCCCTCTCTCCTTGCAAGGGCAGAATGGCATTGGGCTTGTACAGATTTGAGCATGAGGCGGATATAGAGAGACTCCATTCTGTGGAGTCCCACTGTGCTGTGTCCTGGGGATTTTCTCAGGGTCTGTAGACTTCTTTTTTGTTTTAAATTTAAATAGAAAATGCAGACAGATATGAAGTGTGTTAAAGGAGGGAGTGCTCTTTCAGTAGAGAAACATTTTCCAGTTCATACCTTGTAATGCTAACTCAGTATCTAAGTGCTATTGCTAAAAGCAAATATTGAAAATGAGGTGTAGGTGCTGCCTGCTGGGATAGGCAGAGTCAGCGGTGTCTTGTGAGAATCTTTTCCCCATTTGTTTTGTTTTAAATGTCAGTATGGAAAACTGTATTCCTGTGCACAGTCCCAGGTGCTCTGGTGTCCTGAGGCTGAGGCCACAATACCTTGTGCCACGTTACATGGCTCTGGTGTTAAGAGGAGCACGGGAAGATCTGGCAGCATGGAACACACCCATGAGTGAGGAAGCAGAAGCTTTCACCAGTCTGAGAGGATGGCACTGAGGTGCAGTTTGCATGATAGTCTCAAATGCTCATTGTGCTTCAGAAACTTGGACAGCACAGATGTGGCTCTTGGAGTGGACAGAGGACATCCTCCAGGGAAGAGCTTCATAGATGGACCCCACGTAGAGAGCTTCCAGCTGTGTAACAGGGGGACAAGAGACTGGGGATTACTGCTTGGAAACTCCGCTCACCTGAGAGGTGGTTTTGCCTGGGTTTTTCTCTTGTCAGTTGCTGTGTTTTCAGACCTGTCTTGCTGCATGTTCTGATTAAACAGTAGATTGCTTCAATAAACCAAAGGGCTTTTCTTTCTGATATATCCATGTCATGGACTAATGATTTTCAGCTTTGGTGCTGGAAATTCCAGGGGATCTGTGAAATCTTTCTGAGGAGCCTCTGAGAAGCAAAAGAAAAGAGAACCTATTGCTAGAGGGCTTGAATTTGCTGACTACTAAATGGGTTTTCTTAGAATGAGGGGCTTGCAAATCAAGGGCATCTACCATAGAGTAAAAGCCATGGTTTAGTTTTATATATATATATAAGGCCAAAATTGATCTTATTTAATGACGTGCAAAAATAAATACAAATATTTTAGAAAAACCTTGTTTCCCAAAGCTCGTTGCCCGTTAAAACTGGAAGTCTTGGCTCTGTGAGTAGATGAGCATGGATGAACTTATGTGCTTCCAGATCAAGTTGCTGGATTGGGGCCTGCTCAGGAAATTCAAAAGCTAGAGGTTCCTGTGGCATTGCTCATAGGTCTTACTGTGTCTGCAGTTGAAGTTACGCAACTTCTCCTTTTCCTGAAGTGAATAATGGGAATGTGCTGCAGCAGTACTGTGCAGCCAAACCAATGCCAGAGTTGGAAAAACTTCCTCGCTGCTTAGTCTTCTTAATTGTTTTTACTTTTGAACCTTCAGCGCTTGAGGTTCAGTGTGTTTGATTTGCAAAGCTCTTCGTTTCACTAAATGAAGGGAAAAAAGATTTCTCAGTGCAATAGCTTGTGGGCATTCATTACCCCACAGACAGCTGGTGCTGTTTAACAAGTGAGGCTGACAGCGTTTGGAGCTGAATTCTGCGCACATCCTCACGGACACTTGTGGCTGCTTTGCGCTCCAGATGGCACTTGCAAATACGTACAACTTCATGAACTGACTGGTAAAACAACTCTAATTGATTGCAAGTTTTAAACAGAGCAAGATTGAAACTGTGCAAAGGTTTCAAAGATGAGCTGCTCTGGAGTTATTCGCCTCAACTTCACAGGGGGAAATCCATTGGGAAAGCATAGGATGTAAAAGGGAGCTGTTGTTTGCGTTTGCCCTCTTTGATTTAAAGATGTAACTTGCTCTTTTAAATTTCTCTTGGGCTGAGAGCCAAACTGCTCTCCCTTGAAGACGATCACAAAGCAAGCTTCATTGGAAATAGGATTGGGCTTCCAGTGTGGAAAATAGCAATTCAAAAGAACTCTTTTTGAGATTTATGAGCGTATGAAAAGAGGGAGTTACAATGAGTTGTGTAGCTGGGTAGAAACTGTAATTACAGTGATCTCTGCGGTATTCAGGGGTAACTATGTTTCTTCACTGTCGTGCAGGGTGCGGCAGTCCTCCTTGCCAGCACAGGGAACCAAAATTTACTTTGGGGTGCCCTTACCATTGTTTTCCATCTAGTACTTGGCTTCTTTCTGTCATCAGTGAGTAAGGGAAAGGCAAAGTGAGAGTGCTGGCCATACTGGGAGAAAAGTTCTGTGTGTACAGTTTATACGACTGCCGTGGTGGAGCAGAGGAGGCATTCCCATCTCCCCTCTAGCTGTTCGCTTGTGCTGCTATTCACCCTGATGTTGGTTTTGATGTTTTGAGCTGTGCTGTGAACTAGGTCACGGAAAGGATCCAAGACAAAAGCGTGGCAGGGGGGTGAAAAGGGATTTTTTGTTTTGTTTTCCAGCAGTGCTGTTTGCTTGCTGAGAATTGTGTTGACACAACTGAGAGTGGTGAACCGTGGTGCGGAGGTGGAAGCTACTTACACCAGCTTTCTTGTCAACGCTGAAATACAGTGCGACTGTACCCTCAGGCCAACAGAGCTTTGTTTCATGCAGGGCCAGAAGCTCTGCAAACAGACCATGCCTTCAGCAGAGTCCTGCAAGATGTAATGATCTTTTGTGAAGCCACTTCGATTGGCTGCGTTGTACTCTGAATTCACGCTCTTTGTGAAGGGATGAGGCCCCAAAATGATGGGGCTGCTGCTTTAAGCAGAACATTTGTTCTTCCCAGAGGGGTAGGGTAGGAATCATCATTAACAGTGATTTAGTAGTGGAGGTGTATAAAGACTGTGCTTAGTTTGGATATGGTTGTGTTATGAAGGACACATGTACAGCTTGTCTTCTCTAGGTGTCCTCAGGCTCTAGTAGTGGGCACTCTTGGGGTGATGGCTAATCCAGTGTTGACTTCTTCCAGACTATGCCACTGGAAAAGCTCCAACCTAGAGATGTAGTTTAGCTTGTTCATTGTCTTTTGGTCCCTTTCTTACCTCTTCCACAGTAGTTTTAGAAGCTTTTGTGGTGTAAGGCTGCCCAGCCTTCCTGCTGTGAAATGGAGCAGGAGGTGGGTAACTGGCTTGGCGTGGCTATAAGGAATGTGTGTTTGGACTGTGCTTCTTCTCCCTCCTTGGCTGGGAGTGTTGTCTATCTAGCAATCCAGGCTGCACTCTGTTGGACAAATCTAGGAAGCCTTCTTGACAATCAGTCTCAGTTGGGCACCAGGCAAAGCCTACTAGTGGTCTTCTGCTTTTTGCAGCTGAGGCTGGGCAGATGTATTTTGTTCCTGACTGGCCTGTGAGTGCCTCAACAGGAAGATCTATTTGGGCACTGGTGTATCCTGCAGCTGGGGCAAGGAGGAGGTGCAGAGTCCCTGAGTTCATCTTAGAATCATTTAGGTTGGAAAATACCTCTGGGATTACTGCTTTTGACAGTGATCCAGGAGACTTGATGGTTTTTGGGGGCCGCCTTGTTGACTTTTCACAGAGCTGTGTCAAAACCGTTGCTCTTGCTTATACAGAAAAGGAAAGTTGGCATGATCCAGCCTGCCCTGATGTTCCTGTGTTGGGCTTTTCTGCCTGGTGCCCAAGCACTGCCTTACTTCACTCACAATCAAATGGGCAGCGCTTGTTCATGGTACCTGCCCAGGCAGCCTGTGCATTTGCACAGCAGCCTCTACCTGCAGAAATGTTCCCAGAGGCCTCCAGAGAGGTATGATCCTGTGCTGATGAGGTGAGGGGTCAAAAGAGGAGCTCTATTCCCAGTCCCTGCCTCAGCTCTGATTATTTTACCTGGGATTTGGGGGAAAATTCTTTTATGTGATTAGAGGAAAAGGGTGGGAGTTTATACTTTCCTAGATGGCTAGGGAAAATATGTAACCCTTACTGATGTATGTCAGCAGCTCTCCTTGCTTTTCCTTTTCCTATAATGCAGTGATATGTATCTGTAAAGGTAATGGCTGTTCTCGAAGGGACTCCCGTAACATCACAAACAGTGGTTTGAGACTACAATAACTTGTCACCTTTTGTGAGGGTGTTTCTGGTCTGTGGTGCCTAATGACTGTAAAGTCCTGTGTAGCCATCTCCTCATAGTGCTTTTTGAACCTAGGGGGGTCGTGGCCTCATCTCCATTTATCAGAGGAAGGCAAACACAGAGAAAGGATTTTTCTGTGTTGCCTAGCAGGACAGTGGAGGTAAAAATCAGCTTTAATGAGCCTATTGCTGGAGCAGTAAGGTACAAGCTGTGTGCAAATCTAGGGAGTTAACGAGTGCTAACATCACATCCTGGGCTGGGGGATTTTTATTCTTGTTACAGTAATTATGCCATTTTCCAAACTGTGCTGTGCCTTGGCTTTGTTTTACTGTATTTAAATCCATCCTCATTCCTTTCCTCCTGAAACCAGGCATTATGGTCCCATCCTTATTTGTCCTTTCTGTATTCTCTGAGGCACAGCATGCCCTTAGAGACTGGGAATCCTGTACACAAAAGGTCCCCACGCCTTTCTGCTTTCCAAGAGCCCTGGAAAACCCAAGTGCTGTGCAAATACCTGCAGCTTTGGATGCAGTGGGGGTGCTGCTTTGCTTTGTTTCGGATTGCCCTTCCAGCCAAGGAGCCCTGTGGGGAAGAGGCTCCATTCTTTGGCACTGCTTGCATGTGGCAGAGCTCTGCTGCGAGCTTCTGTGGAGGTGTTAGTGGAGGAATCTTATGGCTGGCAAGAATAGTTGGCCAAAGCAGGATTTCTGTTGCTGTCCCTCTGTCTTTGATGAAGGAGAGGGATGAAAGAAGTGGTTGCCTTTTTTTATTGCTAACAGCTTCAAAAACTGCTGTGAGCCAAAAATTACGGAGGGATCTAATTTAATTTTAAGGTGCTCTTTTGCCCACTCTGAAAGCATGGCATGACTTTAGTCTTGTGTTGGCTGGAGGCAGCAGTTGCCTAGGCAGAAGGCATGTGAGAGTGCTCCTGTGTGCCACAGGCTGTGCCAAGGTACCTCTGTCCATAGCTGCAACCCTTCCCTCTTCCCTATTTGCATGTGCTTCCCCAAACCAGTGATTAACTCCCCTCCTTTCAATTTCTCTTCTCACCTAACACAGGATGTGGATTTGGAAAGTGGGATGATGTCTACGCTTCCTTCCCACCGGGCTCAGGGGTTTTGACATGTTACTGTTGGGAATTGTTCTAATGTTGCCCTGCTCCAAAAAGCATGACCCTCTTCTGCCCTTTACAGATGTGACTTCAGCTGCTGTTCCAAATGGAAGTACATTGTAGGAAGCTTTGGCCCATATAAGCTAGATGTGATCTCTAATCGACTCTCCCCAGTGTTATTAGTATGTGTATATTTAGAGATGATTATTAATAAAATTGAATTCTTCGAGGCCCGAATTAGCTTCTGGAGGCAAAGGTTACAAAGAGAGGGAGGTGTTCACAGTGCATGGATTGTATAGTAACTAATGCCTGTATGATGGGCACACCTTGCAGTTATGAAAACAAAGCAGGTTCAGACATGGTGGGCTGATTCTCTCCAGCATTTCTCCTAGGGAAGTTGCCCTCACCCCCATCCCTTCCCCTTGTAAATAGGCTGTAATGCTGCTGTTCTGAAAGGGGAGTTGTTTGGGCTGTGTCATGCAGGAGAAGAGATGTGGTGTCAAAGCCAAGCCTGGTCAGTCTTCTGTGGGTGAATTTTGGTATGTAAGGCTGCTGTGCCAAGTCACTGTCCCTACCAGGTGACCTAGACTGTCTCTTCCAGATTTTTGGATGAATGGGCTAAATTCTGCAAAACAGATGCACTGAATTAATTTAGAATTCTTCAAATGTGTATATTTCACTAGATCAGAAAGAGAGGCTGAGCAGGACAGGCTTGATGAGTGTGATATGTGGCCAGAGTGAGGGAATTCCTGCAACAGGGATGATGTCTTGCTTTGCTTAGAGTGCACTTCCATGCCTGTTTCTCCTTTCTTAGGTCAATCGTGAGAAGCCAAGCACCCTCCCTCCCCTCCCCTCTGATCAGATTCCTTTTAAGTGAAGCTCACTCAGTCTCTGGGACCAGATTTCACCGATGACTGGGAAGCGAAGAGTACCCAGGAAAGCACTTTTACCACGGACTCCACCTCAGGAGCACCAGGAACTCATCTTCTAAATAAAATCTGTGCCCCTTCCGTGCGCACCCGATGTCTGCTGCAATGGATACAGAATCAACATATTCGGGATACTCCCACTACTCAGGTCACTCCAAAAAAGCTCACAGACAAGGGTAAGGAAATGTTTATTTTTAATTACTTACTGCTCTAAGTTAGGATATGTCCAGTGGGAAAAAGAACTGTAAGCCAGGATAAAATCAGTGGACCCTCTCTGGAGGAGGTAGACATGGAATGTCCTCATGGGGAACACAGTGAGGAGACTTGAAGCTGCTAATTCAGTGATATTCAACCTGTTGGATGCATGCTGGGGTTATGTGTGGCCAAAAAGATTGGGATAAGCAATGCCAGCAGAAGGAAAAGATCACCTAACTCCCCTCTTAAAGGGTGAGGGATGAGTACAGTATCTGGGGAGAAGAGTGTTAGACTTCCTAAACTAATAATTGCTGGTTGTCTTCTGATGCCATTTCTTTATTCTGTAATAATAAGGTTTCCTGCCTCTCCCCACCCTCCTCCAGCCTACTCTGTTAATGGTGTGTTGAGGTTTTTTTAAATAGAATTTGAGTGGTACTTGAGTCGGCAACAAGTCCTTCATCAGTGTTGATTGGATTAGAAGTCAGGCTTTTCTGAACTTGAATAGCAAGTCCTTTCTGTTGTGGTAGTTCAACAGCCTGAAAACCCATCTGCTCTGAAACTTCTGATTATTTGGAACGTTTCCTTTTCTTTTTTTATCTACATCATTCTTAGTTTTACATGTAAAATATGTGCCACTTACTGTTTGCAACTTATTACTGAGCTGGTCCAAAATAATTTTGCAATTCGGAAGCAATTACCCTGTGTGGTTGGAAAAACAATTCTTCCATGAAGTCTCTTTGCTCACAGTCCAGTTATCGAGTAAAACATGTCTTGTTTGCCTTTTTTCCCTTCTTTAGCATCCAACCCCTAATACAGATTGTCCTTTTAAACTTAGAATGCTGTGTGGAAAGAAGCTCTCAAAGTTCAAAAAACAACATAAAAATCCTAGAGCCCGTAAACTGGAAAAAGTGTCATCCCATGAAACCTTTGGGCTTTGGTAATTCCAAGAGAGAGGCAGAGCTGGGATACTCATGAGTGTTAAGCCAGTCCCTGAGCACAGTGAGGGTTTGCAGTGCAAAAGCTGCTTCCCTGCCCATGTGGGAACAGGGAGGAAAGCATTGGTGAGCAGATTGGTGGGGCTTAATTCATCTTGAGATTTTCTCAGATGAGAAGCTGTGAGGTCTGCAAGGGTGCTCTGGAAATAAAGACTGGCCTTGTACCCTTGATGTTCTTGCTTTCTTTGTGAGAGGTTAACTTGAGGTTATTAACCAGTGGAAATAAACTTCACCAATTGTCCTACGGTGTTAAGGTCAGAGATGACAAGACTCTGCTTTGCAGGAAATAAAGCTCTATTGATTAATTCCTTGTGTTAACTGGGCATGTCCCTGCAAGACACTTTCTTGTAGGTGGAGAACTGTGTAGACCAGTAAATTCCAAATGGAATTGCCAGTTGTTTGTAGCATGCAGTCTTTCCTTTTAAGCACGGCACTGATGGAAGGCGTTTTAAGAGAGCGTGAGGTGGTGGGCATGGATCCCTGTCCTCCCCTCTGCCATCACTGAGGGGGTGGTCTGTCCCAGCCTCCAGGCTGTCAGCTTGTCTGGGCAAGGTCCCTTTCTTCCTCCTCCAGAGCTTGTTTTGTCACAGCCTGAGCCTACGTTGATCAAGAGAAGGACAAGCTGGCTGATCTAATGCGTGGGGCACCTGTTGCAGGTGGAAGTGCAGCGCCTTTCAGGCCCTGCTCCATGGAGTTACTGCTAACACTGTTCTCCTCCTCCTCTGTTTGAAAAAGGAGCCGGGACAGACACAAATCTCCCCGAAGCAAAGATGGCAGTCGGTCTGAGAAGTCCGTCACTATCCAGACGCCTCCTGCAGAGCCGCTGCTGGGGAATGACGCCTCTCGGGCAGAGGAGGGCCAGGTAAGGAGGCGGTGAAAGCAAACCCGCGCTGTGTGTTGTGGGGCAGAGCGGGGGGCTCGCCGGCTTGAGAGCGGGAAGAAAGAATTGCTTGCATGCTGGTTAGTGAAGAATTGTGGCTTGTGGGTGCCCTTTGCTCGTGCATACAGCCAAGGTCTCAGTCACTTCTGTCTTGTTCTGAGGGTGCTGTTTCTGACAGCACCAGTGCTAACCTGACAATTCCTTGGGCACTACTTTGACTCTCTCTCCAGAGTGTCATCTGTCAAGCTCTATAGAAACATCTGTCTCACTGTGTGTTAATTCAGCCCTTTCAGCTGTATGTGTATTTCAGTTTTTAACCAGGATTTGCTCCAGGTAATCTTGTAAAGTGCATTAGAACCAGGATTCCAATAGGGAAAGGAATCAAGAGATGTGAAACCGGTGTGAGATAGTTGTGAAAGAGGATGGACTCAGACAAAGCTAGTACATTAACAGGGAGTTGGTAAAAACTAGAATAATGCTGCATTTGGATTGTACCTGGGATGGATCCAGTGCTCTGCTCCAGCAGGTGATGTAGAGGTACATACTCATTTTCAAAGAAGGGCTGGTGCTGCAAGACCTAGAATGCAGGATGCTTCAGTAGCTTCTGGGCTGGATTTGGGATTTGGGGTTTGTTACTCCTTGGCTCTGGGGCTCTACTTCTGCCTTACAAAAAAAAAAAAAAAAGAAATCAGTGTGCAGTTTCCAGCCAATCTGTGTGTTGGTATTTGTAACAGTATTTGTGTACCTAGGGGTGTACTCATTTCATGTCCTGTAATTTGGTATTTTGTAATCAGTTGCTTCTTTTCATGAGTCCCAGCTGTTTTTTTCAAATAGTTCTGAAGGCACTGGTGAATTCCTAAGTCCTTGTTTTCATGCAGCCCTCCTCAATTAAAGCCAAAGCTAAATAAGTTGATGTGTGAGCCAGACTTTTCTCCTGGGGAGCAGAGTGTCCTCAGTTAGGTCCAACAACTGTGTACCACTAGAGATTTAGCCTCATATTTCCTCTCCTGTGAGGAGAGGCTGAGACAGGTGGGGTTGTTCAGCCTGGAGAAGAGAAGGCTCTGAGGTGACCTTATTTTGTGGCCTTTCAGTATCTGAAAGGAGCCTACAAGAGAGCCAGAGAGGGACTTTTTACAAGGGCATGCAGTGATAGGACAAGGGGGAATGGCTTTAAACTGAAAAGGGGTAGGTGTAGATTGGATATTAGGAAGAAATTATTTGCTGTGAGGGTGGTGAGTCACTGGAACAGATTACACGGAGAGGTTGTGGGTGCCCCATCCCTGGAAATGTTCCAAGGCTGGGTTAGATGGGGCTTTGAGCAACCTGGTCTAGTGGAAGATGACCCTGCCCATGGCAGGAGGGTTGGAACTGGATGATCTTTTAAAGTCCCTTTCAACCCAAAGCATTCTCTGAGTCTGTGGTTCCATATAAATGCACATTTTTTTGCATTAGGCTGTAGTCCACTTTGAAAAAGTGGCAAGAGTTGCAAGGGCTAGACTGTGACTAGGGTTGCCTGTTGTCTGCTGGGATGTAGCCTTAAGCTGCCCTGGTGTTCCTGTCCCTTCTCTTTTCTGCACAATTTTGCAGCTCATCAAATGGAGGAAACTATGCAGAACTACTTGATGCATAAACATAAAATAGTTGAAATGCTTGAATTGCAGAGGTGCTGTTAAAGAGTACAATGTGGAAGGAATATGCTGCTTTTCAGGACATACTACAATGCAGATCTCTTCCGGGGCCTCTGCTTTGGTGAGAAGTGACTCAAAAACCCCTCATATTAATTCAAGATGCTGACTATTTGTGGTTGGTCTGTCTCAAAACCCTACTGCTCTAGGCATGGGAGGTATTCATGTCTTGGAGTGCTTTAGAAGTTAAATCCATGGAGTTGGGAGTTGTTCCAAGTAGTTGTGCTGCTTCAGTCTAGTCCTTTCCCAAAGACTCTTTCCTCTAGCTCTTAAAAAGAAGTGAATAAAGGTTTAAAATTATGACTGTCTCTTTCAAGTAAGTTGTTTGGTCAGCATGTGCAGTTGGAGAAGTTTGAGGGAAGTTGTAAATTCTATTAATGACACAGGCTGCAGGAAGATATTCTTAAGAAGAAAAGCAAAAATGTGGTTCTGAATGAGCATTGTGGCTACAAAGGTGCCAGGTGCCAAGCAGCAGAGCCACATGCGTTGCCACTCTTTGGCATGCATTTGTGGGAAGCATCAGGAGCCTCCATGTGCATGAGTCACTCCAGCAGCAGCTGTGAGTCAAATCCGTACATGTCAGTGTAGCTCTTTGGCTGTGCCAGCACCTGGAAGGAGCAATTGGAGGCATTGTAGCATGGGAGAACCAATGCAGACATTGTGTGATGTTAGCTAGGGAAGAAATGAGACTTTCAGAACACGTAATGTAATCTGAAACTTGCTAGCATGGTGACTGTATTTCAGGTAAGCCTCTTTGTGAGTAAGTGGCTTCTGACAATGGCCTGGATTGTAATACCAGAGCTACTTGGCAGTCTAGGATCCTCTAAACTTAAAAGCCCCATACCTGAAAATATCCTCTGTGATCACCTGTGATGTGTTGGTTTAGCTAAACTTTTATTAGATTGTCAGCTGCTGAGGGCAGTGCTACTGTAGAGGAGAATAAAAGACAGTGAAGTGGAGGAACTTGCTGGAGGTGTGGTTGCTTCTATTAAGGATGGAAAAATAATGTGTGAACATGTTTTTGATTGTGTAACAAAAACAACTGGCTTGAAACGCTGAAATGAAAATTTCCCTTCCAGGTGCTTCTGTGGTGCGGTTGCACTGCAGAATTTGTGGGCTGGAAGAATACTAGTCCTTGCCCTGGACATGGGAACTGGTGATTACTACACTTTCCAAGACTTATGTCATGTAACTCGTTAAATGTGCTGGAAGTGGAACCTCTGGGGGTACAGTGAGTGGCAGAGCAAGCAGAGCTACCTGCTCTGCAGTTATGGGCTTTTAGCACCTGTTTATAGTCACTGGTTTGGACAAGTTGCTGTTGTTTCCAAACCTTTACGAATTGCCAGGGTTGATTATTCACTATGTTTAAGGTGTTGCTTTTGCTGTATATATTTTCTGGAACTTAAGGCTGTCATAGCAGTCTTTCCAGGCAAGAAAAATAGAACATCTGGAAGGAATAGCCTGATTGTTTCAATGTTATTTCTATTTATCTCTTCCTCCTTCAGGATGACAACTGGGGTGAGACCACAACGGCAATCACAGGCACCTCTGAGCACAGTATTTCCCAGGAGGACATTGCCCGGATCAGTAAGGATCTGGAAGACAGCGTTGGGTTGGACTGCAAACGTTACCTGGGCTTAACAGTGGCAGCTGTTCTCGGACTCCTAGTCTTCCTTACCCCCATTGCCTTCATTCTGTTACCCCAGATCCTGTGGCGAGATGATCTGGAGCCGTGTGGTACCGTCTGTGAGGGACTGTTCATCTCTGTGGCGTTTAAACTCCTCATTCTCCTGATCGGGACCTGGGCTCTTTTTTTCCGCCAACCCAAGGCAGACCTACCGAGGGTGTTTGTGTTTCGGGCCCTTCTGCTGGTCCTCATATTCCTCTTTGTGTTTTCCTACTGGCTCTTTTACGGCGTTCGCATCTTGGACTCGAAGGACACCAACTACCAAGGGATAGTGCAGTACGCCGTGTCCCTGGTGGATGCCCTGCTCTTCATCCACTACCTGGCCATTGTGCTGCTGGAGCTGCGGCAGCTGCAGCCCATGTTCACCGTCAAGGTGGTTCGCTCCACGGACGGAGAGTCGCGATACTACAGCTTGGGACACCTCAGGTAGGCGCGAGCCCTTGGAGTCCGCTGGTGTAGATAAGTGTGGCTCGGCTGTGGCGTGAAGCATCAGCTGCATTTGGGTCTGTGTTGTTGCTGGTTCATGAATCTTCCCCCAGAAGAATTCCAGAGTCCCTCCAAAGTTACCAAACTGAGTCTCTCTGCCCCGTCTCTGAGTGCCTCGGAGCAGTCCTGTACCTCGGAGGAGTCCTGTGCATTTCAGTGAATGAAAAAAAGCTGATGCCATAACTTTGGGATGGTCAATATCCTGATGAGATCTTTAAAATCCTTGTCCGGGCTTCTTTCCCTGTCTCCCTACTGGAGGAAAATGGAGAGCTTTCCTTGTGTAGTTGGGGCTGCCTTGTGCATTTTGGTTGTAGGGGCCAGGTGCTGCTTTGGGAGCAGCCCTTCAGGCTGTGCAGAGCATAACTGCTCAGAGACTCCTGAGAGCAGGCCAGGCCACATGGCAGGAGCTGGAGGCTTTATGTCATGATGCTCTTTTTGGCATTAGGTATAGATCAGTTTGCTGGGTTGGATGTGTCTGGGAGCCATAGGTATGACACAAGCATGCTGCTTCCACCCTCCTGCTGGCATTAGTGCTTCCCTTAGCAACGGTACAAAAAAGGACAGGTGTCTGAATTGCCTTAGTTCCTGTGTCCTGCAAAGCTCTCCAGAAATCCCTTAGTTCCTGTGTCCTGTGAAGCTAGCAGCTGAGCTCTGGAGATGATTCCCCAGGCTGAATGTGCACTTAAACATCTGTTCAGTTTATCCTGTCCAGACCCCAATGGCATGTGTATCTGTGGCAGATGAAGAGATTAGCATCTGCTGGTTTAAGGGGATGTAGGAGCAGCCTCCTGCAGCCATTAGCTTAGCAGTGGAATTGCTTTGAAGCAGATTTAGTGGTTGAAGCTGAAGTCCAGGAGTTTTCTCCTGGGTAAAGAAGAACTTGAGGCCTCTTGGGTGAAGTAGGTCTGGACTCTGCTTTGTTTTCCTTCTCTGTAAAATGTGAAGGGGAGAGAGAGCCCTTGGACGTGCACCAATTAGCTTAATTAAATGTCTCTTCCAGGATTTCAAAAATCTGTTGGTTTTCTTGTGAAATCACTTTTTTTGAGCTTAATTGCTCTGTGGTCAGTGAGCCAGTATAACCTATATGATGAGAGAGATGGAAAGATGAGTACCAGAGTTTCCCTGTGCTACGATATTGTGCCTTGAGGTGTGATGAGGCAGTTCAATCATAAGTGAATTCAGCAGAGAAACTTTGGTGTGTGTCAGTATTTACCCATCTATACACACACAGCAGATTTGGTATGAGAGAGTTTGCTTGGTGGTAGATTGTGGGTTTGTGTTCAGAGGAATTGAGATCCTACACCTGCCAAAGTGTGCGTGTCTGACTTGTCATTGGAGGCAAAGAATTTGCTTGAGAATCAAGGCCTGAATATTTAATAGTGCATATGTTAGAAGCAGTGTTTTCTTCAATTCTTTTCTTTGCAGCAGGGTTTTGAAATGAATTGCAAAACTTAGGATAAAATCTAAGATGTATGAAAACTTGTAACTTCTTTATTGGCAAGATGATTTCAGTTTTGTTTGGTACATTGAATGCAAGCCACGCAGCGCACGGATGCTCCAGTGTATTGTGTTACAGAAGAGGCTCATCAAGCGTGTCTGATAATGCTAAACTAGTGTTGCTTTTTCCATAGTTTGACAGATGAGCATAATATATATTGACATGTGTTTTGAAACCTGTGTGTCTTTCCATATTTATTGCTACAAAGGTAAAGCTGCAGGTTTGATTAGGGCCCAGTGTCTCACAGCTAAGGAAGAGTTTCTCCTCTCTGTGTGTTACTTACATGTAAGAGCTTCTGATCTTGATAAAGATTGTGGCTGCAATGTGACAAACTGCATAAAAAGTGAATGTAGTTAATATCTCCTTCAGCTTCTAAGGGCTTAGGATTGTGACATGTTTGTGAAACATGAAAAAAAATCATGATCATATTCACAGCATAATTTTGCAGAGTTTTCATTAAGGTCTTGTCATGCTAGTTGATGAAATGTAGGTCGGGGTCACAAGGGGCTGCTTTCTGCCCCTGATTCTCTGGCTGAGGCATGAGGCTGGAGTGGGAGGTCTGTTGATGGCAGAATGTGAAGACATGCAAGGACAGTCTGGATTTCAGGAAGGCTGGAGAGGCAGCCTTGTGGGTGTGCCGGAGAGGTGGTTCTAACTACGATGGAGTAGCCATGTACCACTTGCTGCTGCCTTTGGACTCTTTGCCACCGTGTATGCTTGCCTCATCCTAACACTTTTAAAGGGGTCTTGGGGAGGTTTTGAGCTGCCACTTGGAAGGAAACAGCTTTCTTTTACAGGTATAGCAATCTGGCTGTCTCCTGAAATCAAAACCTTTTGTCTCTTTATGCTCTCAAATATCTTAAAAGTTTTGATGACAAACAATCCATGGAGTCTATCTTCCTCAGCAGTCTAGTGTGCTCTGGAGAAACTAGTGGTGAGAAGGGACTTGAGATATCTGAGATTGTTCAGTGTTGCTTCTTGGAGTCGTTCTGGATTTTTTTCTTCACAGCAAAATTGTTGATATCACCCTTTTTAATCCGAAGATGGAAGCTTTCCAATTCTAGGTCTTTTCTGGTGAGGCAGAGGGAGCTGCTATGTAAGTATGAGAGCAACTTGTTTTCTGGGGAAGAAGGGAAGAAAACAATAGCTCAGCTGCCCTTCTGGCAAACCATGTTTTTGCGAGGCAGGGTACAGACAGGATTTTCCACCCTCCTTGGCTCCAGATGCAGTAAAGAAGCTGAAAGTGCTGAGTTAGGTATTCCACTCCACCCCTGAGAGCCCTAGGTCCAGGAGGGTAAGCATGTTTGGGACTAGTTCCCCAAATTTGTATTATAATCAGCCTATTAATAGGCTGTCTTGGTCCCACCCCCAGCACTTTGGCTATAACTTTTCTTCTGGGAGACTTGACTGCCAAAACGAACGTTCCCTTTGGCATTGATTCAGGAGCTTGGAGGGGGGAGGTAAAAATTAAATAGGAGTCTCGATGAGTGTGGTGCCAAGTCTTAGCTCATGGACTGCTCTGCTGCTCCTTCTGTAGGAAGGGTTGCCACACGGGGCAAATGCTTTCTGGTGGTATGTGTGGGTAAAGAGCAGGGAGCAGCAGAGATGCAGGAAAGGTCAAGCCTGGGAAAATGCAGGAGCTTGGGTGGGAATGGTGGTGAGACTTTGAAAGCAACAACAAAGGGAAGCAAAGGTGGGGGAGCACAACAGTAGGTACCTTCTCAGTCGAAAGGCTGATACTTTAGCGAGTGGAGGCTTGGATTTGCAGCTTCAGTTTTTCCCTATAAATAGGGATGCTGATGACACTTGTCATCCAGAGTTCGGTACTGTCTTTATGTCTCAGAAACTGTGTAGGAAGGATCTTGCTGGAGAAACCCCTCCTTTTCTGTAGTTAGGGTGCTAACCATATTGCCTTCCTATCCAGTGAGTACTCTTTCCCACCCTAGAGCTTTGCTAGTCTAGACAGCTCAGGAAAATGAATGTCTTGTAATACATGTGGTAATTACTGATCTTTCACATAGACTGGATGTTGGGCTGCAGTACAGTTAGTCTTGGTTTTCTGAGGTTAGAAATGTTTGAGAGTGGGTCCTCCTCCTCCCTTTTGCTCATCCTTGCAGCACGTATGTGAGGAGCAGAGCTGTGATAGTTCATCTTGCGTTGGGCTGTTTAAAGGAGTTGGAGTTTCAGTCTTCTTTTCTGTCTGTCGTGGTTTACCCCAGCTGGCAGGTAAGTACCACACAGCCCCTCACTCACACCTTGCTCTGTCGGGTGGGGATGAGAATCAGCAAAAAAGCAAGATCTGTGGGTTGAGATAAGAACAGCTGAATATTTTAATTAATGTGAAATATGATACTAATTATAATGACATTGATAATAGTACTTGTAATGAAGAGAGGAGAGAGAGGGAAGTAAAACCCAAGGAAGGCAAGTGATGCTCGATACAGTTGCTCTCCACCCCCAGACTGATGCCCAGCCTGTTCCCAGGCAGTGATTGGTGGCTCCTGGCCAGCTGTCCTTAGTTGATACACGGAGCATGATGTTCTGTGGTATGGAATATCCCCTTGGCCACTTTGGGTCAGCTGTCCTGGCTGTGCTCCCTCCCAGCTTCTTGTGCAACTCGTCACTGAATGGCAGAGCATGGGAAAATGAAAAACCCTTGACTTAGAGTAAGCAGTGCTTAGCAACAGCCCAAACATCAGTTTACTGGGAAGAAAAGTAACGCAATCCCAGAGAAAACCAGAACACTGTCCTTTCAGGTGTGGGTTTGCCTTTATGAACCGGGTGGCTAGGAAGCTGGTGGGGAAGCCTATGCACACCTTTAGAATCAGGGCTCAAGTTCTGCAGATGGCTGTGAGCTGGGCAGTGTTCTCTTGTCAATCTAATCAAGAGAAGCTTGGTACTCAGGAGTAGCAGTTCTGTATGGTAAAAGTGTGCTTGAACATTCCCTGTACCCTTGTTACCCATCTCCATTTGCATGGGTGTTTGCTGAACGGTGGCTTAAAAATTAAATTAAACTGTGGTTTAAAAATAAAGGGAACAGCTGTTTCCTCAAAACAAGTACCTGTCTCTGAAAACCCAGTACCTTCCCTGCAGGAATTATCAATACCTTACTGAGGGACCTGGTGGCTTGCACACACTCACAAAAGAAAGGAGGGGCAGACATGTTCTGTGCAAGGGGATCACGTTCAGTCTGTCTCCCAGCTGCTTTGGGTGTTTGTTGGGCCTGTTGCTTATACAGCTGATCTCTAGGTTGTCAGTATTTACTGATTAATATGATGAGTGCTCTCTTGTCAGGCATTCCTTGATGCCACTGGTACTTTGTTCACTACTGAGGGAATGTGTGGAAGGCTAAGGAGTTGGGAATAGGCTTCTCCATATTCCAGCCTGCATTTGTAAGCCTTGACATCTGATCTTGTTGCTCAAGTATACCTCCCCATATCAAGGGTGCTGATGAAGAGCATGAGGTCAGCATTTCAACTGTACAGAGTCCTCTTGTCTGGAGTTGTGTCAGCTCTTATGCTGTTTTAAAATCTTTTTTACTCCTCGAAAGCTTCTATGGAATATAGACACTTTGGTTTCTGTTTCTAGCATGTTTTTACCATGGGTTTAGGCAGTTAGATCTCTTCCCTGAGCAAGAGCTGCTGCAATCTTGCTGATTTCTGGTGGAGGACTGAGCCCACACATACACTTCTGGGATATTTCTGTTTCCAGAAGGGCAGTCAGAAGGGACTGCAGGACAAACACTGGTGCACCATAGTGCAGTGTTCTACCTGCCCAGCTAAATCCTGCTGGAGACACTCCAGTCTTTTCCTTCTCCCCGTGTGCAGTTTGTTTGCTCTGTGTTCCCAGGGACCTGAGGAATTACACTGACCCTCCTTTCTCCTTGGGGTTTCTTCAACCTCACCATCTTTTGTAGTGATGCATGCTGATGAGTTTTTACCTTGTTCTGTAGCAAAACATATTATTAACTCTCCTGCTGCTCTGATTGCAGGAACTTGCTAGAACAGCATGTTACACAGACTTTGCAGACCAGCTCTATTGCTGGAGCCTCCAACCTGTGTGAAATTAGCCTTGTTCTTGAATACGTTTTCCCTGTCCTGACATCTGTTCAAGGTGTCCTCATGCCCATTTGTGTGATTTTTTTTTTCCTGCCCATCACCAAACGGGATGAGCACAAGCATTGATCAGTCTCCCCTCCCAAGGAGTTCTGGGATAGCCGGCTAAATGGGTGTTAATGGCATCTGCAGGTGTGAAGCTCTTGGGGAAACTGAGGGGTCTCCTCCAGAGCAGCTTCTTCAGCACTGAGAGGTGTCAGACTTGTGACACCCCCCCTCTCCCAATCCTGTGTCTCTCCAGCAGCACTTCACAAAACTGTGTTTACAACCACCTTTTTGCAGCTCATCATCTCTGCAACTTCTTGCAACTCATCTGGGCTGCTTTTCCGTGCTCCCAGTCCTGAAAGTGCTGAACTTTGTTCACAGTGGGCACTTGAGCATTAGCACCTTTCAAACACCCCATGCCATGAAGTAGTCACGGAGTAGGGAAGAAAGCTCTGACTTGTGGATGAACTGATAATGACTTATATAGGAAGATATTTTCAGCCACATTCTTAACCATTTTTAATCAGGCCGTACTTTCTCCCTCTGCCTGTGTCTGCTGCCTCACCTCTGGAGGATGGTGCTGCAGAGATATGGTTGCTCTAGCCAGGAGGGTACCCTTGGAATTACAGAAGGGAATTTTCCAGTAGCCTCTGGAAAAAAAAAAAAAAAAGTGCTGTTCCCTGCTGAGTAGGTAGCACTCTCCTTTGATGTTCCAGATGAGTTATGGGAACGGTGCCTTGTTCTGTTTTACAAGGGTCTGTTTGGTGGTGCAAGGAGTGTGTTGCCAGCAAAGTTCAGCTAGGACTTACGACATGGGTCAGAGCAACACCTCATTAAGAGGCTGCTTGTTTGTGACAGAAGTGAACAGCCAAGCTCCAGGAATGCCAGGTACTCCTCATGAGAGGTGGGGGGAAGCCTAGGATGGACCATAAGTATTGACAACATGCACTACTTGAGTGGGAGTTTGTGCTTTTCTGAAAGGAGCATGTTTTCCTAGCCTTTCTGCATACAGTTTCCAGATTTTACATATGGCTTTTCATGTGGACCTGCTCCTCCTTTTGATAAAGGGGAGAGAGCTGAGGGAACTGAAGTGCCCACATCGTTCTACCCTTCTCCCTTCCTTGGACTCGATCCCTGATCCCCCCCAGCACCCTCTGTGCACACACCATTGAGCAGACACCAGGCCAGGTACCAGTCTTATTTGTGCTCCTGCAGATGCACCAGGCAGCAAGGGCAAGTGGTGCAGGCTGATTGTTATACCCTGGAGCAGTCTTGCATTTTTGGAATACTTAATACTTTAAAAGTTTACAAGCCTACTTGCAGATGAAGTGCCTGCTGTCAATTATTAACCCACATGGCCAGTACAGTGTTACTTGCTCCCTGGTGAGGAGCCGCTCCTCTTTCTGAAAGAGATGGTGTGGAGGAAATGCCATTGGGTTCATCTGTAGGGATTTCCTTTCTTGTTGGCTTGTCTTTCAAAACCAACACTGCCCAGAAGTCCAAGGACGGTATGCACTCCAGCCTACCCTGTACTTAGGGGGTTTGTTGTGGAATTTCTGTTCCACTGCTGTCCGTGCCCTCTGAAGTGCCTGTGTGTACCACCCACAGAGACAGATGGCCTCTCTAAGCTGCTGAACAAATTTTGTGGCCATGAAGGTACTTTTATCTTCAAATTCTGCAAAAAAAATCCACCCGCTCAACCTTTGACGTCTGTTTCTTGTGGTGAATGATTAAATACAAATATTCTGCAAAGAAGTGAGCTGTGTGTCCTTTGAGGGAAAAGAGGAGGCTCACACTTTGCTAAGAGGACAAGGAATTGTGAATTTACAGTTCTCATATAGCACAACAAGTAAAGTCTAATAAATATGGAAGCTAATTTTCCTGACTCCACCCTGAAGAAGTAAGGAAAAGTTAATAGGGAGCTGTGTGGTAGTAATAGAATTTAAAAAATAATTTATATATTAATGGCTATAAAATTGAGGGCAATATTTTCACTTATAACTTGATTGCCCCTCCAGTACATGATTAAATGGACTTCAGTGCTTAAATTTCTTTTGTTCAGTGTAGGTCAAGTGGGGACATCAGCTGACAATGTGGGGAGAGCTGTTCCCTGGCTGACAGGAAAACAGATTCCTGGCACAGCAGTAAGGACTTTGGCTGTGGTTTGGAGCTTCAGGCTGCTGACTCTGACTTGCATTCCTCTAGTTAGTCCTGGTAGAAGGTTATCTACATCCTTGCTGGGGCTGGATTTTTTCTCTCAGCTTGGAGCTGCAGGTCATGTCCCTGTGGCCCTAGTGTTGTTTGTCGGGTTGCTGAGTGCTGGTTATAAAATCAGGTGGCCCTTGCTTGTGCAAAGCTTGCTGGGGTGGAGCTTTGCAGGGGATGCTGTGTGGTGGAGGGATGCTGTGCAGAGAAGACTGGGCTGTGGTTACAGGGCTGATACCTCTCTGAGTGCAAAGGTCTGCTAGTGGCTAACGTGGATGCTGCCTCTTCAGGCCTGTCTGTGTGGCTTGCAGGAGAACAACATTCCCAGGTGTTTTGAGAGGAACCATAGAACAAGTTAAAGCTGCTCTATTGACTCAAAAGACAACCTCATTCAGAGTCCTGCCACATTAATCCCATCCCCACCTGGGAATCAAAGAAGAGATGCTCCTCTTTCCTGAGAGAGCATCTGACCAGGCAGCTATAGGATCAAGAGCTGAATGCTAAAGTTTCATGGCTGCAGCATTTAAATGTGAAGTCCTGTTACAGCACTGGAGTTTCACTGCCAGTAGAAGCTTTGAACACTTTGTTATTTTCTTGGAATTAAAGCTGTACTTCTTAGCTTTGACTTAAAAGAAGCACCCTAAATCAGCAACTAACCCCTTCTCCCACCCTCAAAAAAAACTACTAACAAAAAGCCCCGCCCTTAGTTACTTCATAACTATTCATGTAGCTTGGCTAAAGACTGGCCTTATTTGAAGCATGAACAGGCTTTAAATTATCTTGTGTAAATGCAGACTCTTACAAACTTCTTGCCATACCTCCCAGTTCCTGCATATACTTTTTTTTTTCATTTGAGGCTTAGACTAATCAGAGGCATAGCATGTGTGTATGTTGGGAAGAGAAAATCCATCACTGTTGTGGATTATGCTGCTCCCAGGAACTGGAAATGGTAATCCAGGTCCCATACGTTCCCGACTTCTGCAGGGTTCTTGGGTGCTGGAGCAGGACACAGGCTTGATCTGGAAGCTGATGGGTGCCCTGTAACTCAGGGCTTGGGGATGTCTCATTTCATCCCTTGTGTCTGCACTAAGTGCCTGTCTCAACTCACCCTTGCATGCAGGGTAAGCTCATGATCTTGCTCCTAATTCCTGTGGTCAGAAGGTAAAGCACACCTTGGTATTGTTCTGTCCCCCTAAATCCTAAATACAACCTGAAGTGTGTAGAAACTTTTGAAAGAGGTTACACCTCCCTCAGAAATACTTGGTACACCCCTCAATTACGTAAATGTTTGATCATAGTTCTGCATCACTTCTTAAGCTAATGCTGCTGCAGAAAAAAATCCTGTCAGCAGCCTGATCCTTCCTCACCCCTCCCAAAGAAATATTGTCTAGTTGCACAGCAGTGCAGTGGAGGAATTGGGGAGCTGGTAATTTATATCTCTATTACCCATGTAGCTTTGCAGTTTGTGTGTGTATTTTTCTACTTCAATTATTTTGCTCATCTTAATTTCTGCAGTCTTCTTAACTACCCTTGTGGTGTTTAGTGCTTACAAAGGCTTGTGGTGGCAGAGGAAAGGTTTGGTGGAGCTGAGGGAAAGATGCAGGTTAGAATTCTCTCATGGCCACAGACTTACATTCAACTTGTCATTGACCAGGAACCCCAGGTCCCTTTCTGTGGCACTGCTGTCCAGCATCTCATTCCCCCGTCTGTCTGTATGTCCGGAATTGCCCCATCCCATGTGCAGAATCTGTCAGTTTCCCTTGTTGAGCTTCACATGGTTGGTAATTGCCCAGCCCTGTAATTTGCCCGAGTCTCTCTGCAGGGCCTCCCTGCCTTCAATGGCATCAGCTGTTCCTCCATGTTTTGTATCATCTGCAGAATTGCTTAGTATCCCTTCCAGTCCTGTGTCCAAGGCATTTATGAAGGTGTTGAAGAGCATGGGGCTGAGGAAGGAGCCCTGTGGAACCCCACTAGTGACAGGTCTCCAGTCTGATGTCACGCCATTTACCGTAACCCTTTGTGCCTGACCCAGTTGCTCACCCATCACATGATGTGTTTATCCAGCTGAATGTGGACGTCTTGTCCAGTAGGATCCTGTGAGAGACAGTATCAAAAGCTTTACTGAAATCCAAAAAGATGACACCAACTGGCTTCCCTTGATCAACTACCTGGGTTACCTTGTCATGAAAGGAAATGAGGTTTGATAAGCAGGACTTTCCTCTCATGAAGCTGTGCTGGCTGTGAGTTATGACTGTGTTGTCATCACACTTTCAGGTGCTTTTCAGTATCTCCCAGAATAATCTCCATCACTTTACCAGGCACTGAAGTGACACTGACAGACCTGTAGTATCTGGAATCCTCCTTCTTGCCCTTCTTGAAAATCAGGACAGTGACTGCTCAAAAATCCTCAAGAGAAGCTTTGCAATGACATCAGCCAGCTCTTTGAGGAGTATTGCATGAATCCCATCAGGCCCCATAGATTCCTGCAGTCTGCAGGAGCCCTCCTTGGTGGGGCACGGCTCTGTCTGCAAAGTCTGCTCCTCTGCTGAGCCATGGGGAAAGGAGAGCCTCCAAGTCCTTGCCTCTCCTCCCCAGTCCATCTGACCTACAGGAGACCAGCCTTGGGCCAAGTGTGAGGGATTGGTCTGGAGCACCTCAGGTCATGTCCTTGAAGATTCAGAGCTGGACATGGCGCACAAATGGATGGCAGCTCTCCGTTTGGTTTATAGTCATATCTCCAGCTTTGGAAGTGGACTTTTAAAATTGTCTTGAATCATGCAGGTCTCCTTCCACAGGGCTCACTGGCCTCAATAATCTGCTCAGTTGTGCAAATGTTAACTGTAAGATTGACTTCAGCAGCCTCCCTGATTCTCTCAAATTGGTCATGGGTCTGTGTCAAATTGGGTGGGGACAAGTGGATCCCTTTGGACTCCTGGCAGCTGGATGAAACACCCACAGTGCCTGGGGAAGCCAACTTGTCCCTGCTTTGTCAACACCCATGTATTTCTGGGGTGCCTGTGTCTACTGTGCTGTGCAGGTTTGTGGGGAAGGCTCAGCAGCAGTTTCTTCCCATCACCTTTTCACTTAAGTTGCCCCCTTTGTGTTCTTCTCTCACTGCTTTCCTTCCCAAACTGCCCATTTGATCAATTGATGGAGAAAGCCTTTCACAGTTTTGGCTTTACTTTAGTGTGAGCAGACAATAGCTGGTCGTTTGCTTGTGGTTTTTTTCTCATGAACAATCAAGATAGTAGTCTCATTAGCTCCCTGGAGGATACCCCCACCACCTGGCAAAACCATATCGTGGAGACAAATGTTTGGTGTGCTAGCAATGCCCTTGGAAAACCCCTTTCTGAGCTCTTGCTCCTGGATCCAGTAGCTGCTACTCTCCAGGTCCAGTTAAAGTGCTAGTGGCTCCTGAGGCTGCTGGGTGGGGCTTGAGGTGTGGATGTCTGGCCAGGTGTTGTTTTGGTTCACTGCAGGTGTCTGGGACATAGCAGATGCGTGGCAGGGCACAGGCAGCTCCTTTGCCTCTCGTGTTTCGTGTCAGTGTCACAGCAGAGCCTGGAGCAATGAGATGCTGGTGGCAAGTGTTCTCTTTCTGGTTGATAAGGTAGTGCCTTTGCCTGTTTGAAGGTCTTGTATGGCATCGAAGGGAAGTGGGTGTCTAGTTTGAGAGCTCTTGGGGCATCTGCATGTGGTTATTGGTGTCTGAGGAACTGGCTGAAATGCAGCCCAAGCTGTGAGTGCCTGAAAGCTGCTGTTGTGCCCTGGCTAATCCATGAGCTGTACCATTTGGATTTAGTGGTTCTGTTAGGTACCTGCATGGTAAGTGCTTGACAACACCTCCCCACACACGCTGCTCCCCTTGGAGAGGTGGTCTTGGCTTAAGAGGATGTGGGCAGTTTGCTTTGGAGCCTGCTCTCCTGGCATCTGGGTTCCTCAGCTTTCTGAGGGAAAAGTTTGTTGCGCCACGTGTTCAGGCTTTCACAAGCTGCTCTTTCAGATGCAGCTCCTGAAGCTGCTCTTGTTGTACACTCACCCATCCCCATGGAGACAACTGGGGCCACGTTGCTTTGCCACATGTTAAACTCCCTTTGCTATTCTGTGAGGGGCTGGAAGGGAATCTTTCCAGTTACCTAGGCTGACCTGCTGCAATAAAGCCTCCTAGAATTGTATACAGGGAGCCTGGCAAAAAGCTTAGTCTCAGCAGGGGATTAAATCTTGGTTTTTTTCCAAAGAGAGTCCTCTGCCTTGCCTAGGAAGCTCTTCTGGTGCTGCAGAACCTCCATTGTTTCTGAAACTCAGGTTAGACTTTTACAGCTTATTTCATTTTCTGTCTGTTGCATATAGTGTTGGAGGTAACAAGTTATCTTTATGATCTTTGTGTCCCTTGGCACTGCCTACTGTGAAACGGGATGTTCACGGTGTTACTGAGGAAGAGAAGTGTGTTGCTGGCACAGCATCTGACCTCAACACAGTGATTGTTCTTTCCTGGCAAATCATATTATTGGACCTTTTGGACCACTCCTTGAGTGAGAGGACTCTGCTCTCCTCCTCTTCCTCCTTCTCACTACATATTACCATATAGGGTTTTTTCCTAGGCTATTATGCTAGCTGCCGCCTTCAGCTGTTGGAAGTCGAAGGAAGGGCAGTGCAGCTGTTGGGAAAGCACTCATCAAGTGTTGAGGTTCTACCAATAAAAGTGACTGGGGAAAACATTCGGGCTGTGTGCTGGTACCCTAAAGACCAGTTAACTTCCTGAGGTAAAAGTCTTGGAAGTTTCTCAGAAGGAGAACTGCAGTGGGAGCATGCCATTTGGTTTACTTGGGTTTTATAGCTGCTGGCTAAAACTTTGTGCTCTGTACTTCTGTAACAGCATCTTTTTAGTGCTGGCCTGGGAGTGCCTTTATAGGATTCCTCAGGAAGGCTTAAGTAAGTAGTTTGGTTTGTATGAGGTAAAGGAGTTGATTTCCCCCCAGTCCCCAAGTATGGTCATACCCTCCTGTAAAATCTTGCTTTTTCAAAATACTCACAGCCTCCCGTCAAAATGAAAACATTCAAATGTAGCAGCAAAGTTAGTAGTAGACTTGCAGAGATCCTTTTCTTTTTCACCTGTAGTGGAGGGTTTTGACTAGGCTGCTTTTGAGGTCTGGGGAAAACAAGCCAACCTGAAAATGAATTCTACTCCTCTCTCTCTGTCTCATACAGAAAATTTCTGTGTTGAAATCTCTTCTACATCAGCAGTGAGCTATTGTATTGCTCAGCTGGTGTGTTGATTCTGATTTTTGTCTTGCAAAAGATGAGACTTATAATGTCTGTTGTAGAGCAACGTGTCTTGGACTGCACAGGGCAGAAAAGGGGAGATCTGTAGTTAGAAACTCAGCTGGTGCTTTCCTAAAATTTCCAGCAGTCATGTGTTGTTCAGATGTCCAGTGTTGGATATAGATGGGGACACCCTTTAAATTCCTGTCCTTTCCTTCCATGTTGTTAAAAAAGGCTGTGAGGGGAGGGACAAGATGGAGATGGGTCACTGCAAACTGGGGCAAGCTTTGTGTGTGTTTGGGTTCCATATAAATTACACCATTAGTGGATGGATGTTCGCTTCCTTGGGGGCAGCAGCTGTGCTGCCATCAGGCTGACAGCCTGTTACTATGACAAGGTTTTCTTCTCTTCCCTGATAAAGGTTTGACTTTGCAAATTCTTTTCCCTGCCTCACCAAATGCCAGAAGTTGGGTATCTAAAACAAACCTGCTGTGTCCTGGTTGCCCGGTGCCTGTTCCAGGGAAGGCGAGGATTGCCTGCCGTAGCCAAGTGGAGATCTCAGTTGTGGTTGTCTGACAAGAAAATGTGGTTTTCCTTTTCCTAGGAGCTGCAGTCCTGTTCTCTTGTCTGTACCAAACTGAAATGCTCTTGTAGTTATGACAATCAAAAGGCATTTCTCTGCTCTGCTTGTTTGGCCACAGCTGCTGGAGAAGTTCCTTGTCTTGGCATCTCTGCTGAGATCTGACTCAGGCTCTGTGTACTGGAGGGGACAAAACTGTAGCCAAGGCATTTGTGCTTCTGCCAGCACTGCAAAGTGCTTCTGCATGACCTTGGTCTTCTTAGAAGCCCTGCTCCAAGGTGTTGTTTGGGAAGGACAGAGAGTACCAAATCCCTTGCATTTTGCTAGCTCATGCCCACTGTGGCAGTGCTGCCCATGGTCTCCTATCTGGGGAGCCTGTGCTGGCCTCACCTGTAGCTAAGACAGGCAGAGCAGGGAGACAAGTGCATTGAGGATGGTGCCAATCCCTTCTGTAATCATCTTCAGCAGGGATGTTGGTGTCGGAAGCATTTGACTTCAGTTGTCTGTTTCCAGTTTTATTTCTCATTCTGTTGACTTTGTTCTGGGAAAACAGTCCAGCAGGGTGAAGGATCAGGAACCTGAGCCCTAGCTCTGTGCTCTGGCAAAAGTGTATGAGAAAGAGGAAAAAAAGGGAGTTTTCTGGGAGGGAGAAGTGGTTGTACAGCAAGGGAAGGCAGAGCAGTCCTCTGAGCCTGTCGGGTGTGAGCTGACAGCACTGCTAGAGAGTACAAAGTGCTGTGGATGGGCAGCTCAGTGCCCCAGGAGACATCAGTACCCCTTGCAGTAAGCAAGCTCGATGCACTTGTAGGTTGGAGACATCTGGTAAGGCAAAGCTGACTCTCCTTAGAAGGCTGTGTTGTGGAATCTTTTCTTAGCTTTTCTTTGAGGTGCCGAACTTCCCAGTTGGCTGTGGCAAGTGTTTAATGTGCCCAAAGACCTTGGCTTGTTTTGATACTGTGCCTGTTTTGAGGAATGTTAGAAAAATGTTGTTTGGAGGAGAGGAGTCTGTGCTGGGAACCATTTGATTAAATAACCCCAGGCTTCCTCAGCCCTCAATTAGCAGAGCAGTCATCAAACCTCTGACTGTCCCTGTGTATTTTAGGTGTGTGTGGCTCACTCTAAACCCTGATGCTGCAAGATCTGCATCCATAGCAAGAATGCTCTGGTAGAACAGCTCATCTCTTTCTGGATGTGTACACAGATCTGTTGCAAAAGTGTGGGACACTCCTCTGCCCTCAATGATTCTCAGTGTCTCCTGATGTTTGGTATAGTACCATGAGAGGCTGCATTTCTAGCTTATCAGGAAAGTGCAAAACTGCTAAAACCATGTGAGTGACAGGTTCATAGAGGTGTGGCTTCAATTTTTTTCCTCTCATTTTTTATTTTTGCCAGCTCTTTCCCACCACTTCATAAAACTCAAACCCCCTTTCCTAGAAACCATCAGTGTCCAAAGCCAGTATTTTGATGATATAAGCAGGCTTCTTTCCTTGTGCTTTGCTTCAGTATAGTACTGGACTGTTTTCCTAGAAATCCACTAAGAAAAGCCAATTTCATTGTCGGTGTTGTTGTGTCACAGAAAGCAAACACTAAGTGGCCTCTGAGGCACAGAGTATGGCAAGACTGCAAATATTCAAATGCTTTGTGAGCAGCAAGTACTGAGGCAAAACTGCTCCTGACTTACCCCTTTGAGAGAAAAAAATAGTTGCTACCTTTGTGTCACATAGTCCCCTCCTCCACTTACTTGGATGCCCTGTAAAAGTTAATTCATTGCTGTTAGTAAAGGGCTCTGCATTTCTCCGCTGCCAAATGCCACTGTGCTTCTGCTGGGTCTGCTTGTTTGCTTTCCCTCTTGGCAGCGTGCTGTGACATGGCCTTCTCCCGAGGAGTGAAACTAATCATTAGAAACAAGCAGCCCTCCAGCTGCACAAAGCGCAGAGCACCAAAGCCTAGAGCCTCATTCTGCCTGCGAGGAAAACTGTGTTCCCAGTCGGCTGCTGGGTCGTGCAAGGCGTTTTCCCTCTTGTGCCATAAGTTTTGAATCGGAACTGTTCCATGGAAATGCTTTTTATGTCCTCATTTTTGTACTCTGCCCATGGCGGGGGTGGAGGGGAGTGGGGTTAAAACTAGATGATCTTTGAGATCCCTTCCGACCCGAGCCTTTCTAGGATGATTTCTGTGTTTCTGTGATACGCTTTTTCTGCCTTCTGGTAGTTTGCTACAATGCCTGAAATATGCTGGGCTGCCAGACGCTCTCGACGGGACGTGAGAACAATCCTCACTCTGACCTCTTTCATACGGGCGATTAAATATTGAAACTTTCTGTTCGTTCTCTTCCTGCCCCTCCCCGTTCTTTCAAAGCGCTGAACAAAAGGAGAGCCTGGGCCCAGCTCGCTGAGACGCGGGGTGAATGAATGCAGTGACCGACATGGTGCTGAACTCTTCCCGAGACAGCGCTGCAAGGAAGCCGCCTCTCCAGACTGGTGGCCTCCAGGAAGGCTGCCAGCTCCCATTCCCGCTGGAGCTGCCGACTGGGTGCAGAGGCGGCTTCCTGCAGCCGCTTCACCTTGCTCGCAGGGCAGCGGGGGGTCTGCCCTGCATGGGGAGCCCGAAGAGCCTGGATTGCTGTCGGGAGACTGCAGACTTCCTTGGCGTCTGCTTTGCTGCTGCAGGCTCCTCGGGCTGCTCCGGGCGCTGCCGTGCCTGCTGCCGCCCTCCTGCCGGCGTGGTGCTGCACAGGAGCCTTGCGTGCCCCCTGCCCTGCTCGGGGTGCTGTGCCGGCTGCGGCACAGGGTCACAGGTTCTTGTCGCTTTGCAGCATCTGCGTGGCTGTCCTGGCCGGCCGGGGTGAGGCTTCCCCTTGATGTGGGTGAAGAGGTTGAGCAACGCAGCCCAGGAAGCTCTGATTCAGCCTTTTCCTTGCTCTTGCAAATCATTGTGACCCTTTTAATTTACTTGTCTGCAGCTTCTAATTTTTTTTTCCCTGTAACAGAATTGGAAGAGTTGTAGTTGTAGCTGTCTTCCTAACCTGCCATGCTTACATGGACTACATGGGAGACAGAAATGGGCTGGCAGAAATTCAGGAAACTGATGTTCATTACATTTCTCTTCCAGAAAGCAGATTCCTCTGTGTGACTGAGGTATCTCATGTGTGGAATTGAGCCTGTACTGGATTTGCATCAGCAAGAAGTACCTGGGCTTTAATTTTCAGGACAATAATCGTTGCTTGCTTCAATGTAAAAGCTTTGTTATATTTGGATTTTGAGTGCACATGCCAATGAGTTGGTGGGGAAGGTTATTTAATGAGGGGATGGAAGGGATGATACGTGGGGAAAGCTGGCATCCTGATGATAACGCTGTTGGTGGGATCCAGCGAAAATGTGTATGTATGAAAGTAAATTATTCTCTGCTGTGATTCATTGTGTTTTGTCCTAATAGAGCGAGTTGGTCAGTGGAGCTCCCAAACATTTCCCACTGCTGGGATGGACGTTCCAGTGCCGTTTGAAATGAGTGCAGTGTATTAACAGAGAATAACTCTGTTCATTTTTATCTTCCTGTTTTGATTTGGTCCTCGTTTTCCAAACATTGTGTTTTGTGATGAAACTCTATGGAGTTTTATCTTCCTGGGAAGCAGAGATGGAAAAAGTTGATCATGTTTGAATGCAGTCAGAAGGGGGAATATTTGCTGCTGCCACATGATTACTTTTATGAAATTTTATTTATAGGCTGCAGCAAATTCACAGTAGAAATGAGAACTTTGCAGGGAGAAATAAAACGACTTTCACCTCTTCTGTGTCAGCATCTACGTTTTTCTGGCGGTGGGTCAGTCTGTACTACTTTATCAAAGGAAAATTGTTTCCTTAGTTAAGTAGTGGCTCTTCATCACAAATCAGTAGCTGAGTGCATAAGTGCTTTTACCAAATATGAAGCTGAGGAAATATGAAGGAGTGGCACCTGAAAGGTAAAGCTTTCTTTAAAACGCTCTACTGGATCCCTCCAAACAATCCTAATGATGGAATTTGCTTCAAAAGCTAAATTCATCATCTCAAAGGTACACAGCAAGTGAATGGTGATGTGCCATGATACTGACTGATGAAGCTACTCAGTGAACAAGTCTGGGTTTGTTCTTCTTTCTCAGAATCTCTTGAATGGGCTGGCATCTGTGCTTAATTCACTGATGAGTGGGAGTGTGGCAGCTGTAGAGTGAGGATGGTGGGATGAGTGTGTGTGTTTAAATTACTTGGGTGTGATACAGAAGTTTAATATTAGCACAAAGCACAAGAAAATTTAAATTGCTCCTCCGGGAACACACGCGGAATCTGTGGCAGCACTGAGCACTGAATTTAGGGCGTAATTTGTTAATGTCTTATTTTCCCACGTTACCGTCCTTGTAATGTTTTCTTCCTGTGTTGTAATATGTGTGAGAATACTTTTTTGTTTTCCTTCCGCGAGGCCTTGTTGGTAAGGGTGGCCTTTCCAATTAATCGGCAACAAATGTTTTGGCAGTTACATTTCCATTTTGAACGCACAAAAATTACTTTTAGTCTGGCTCCTTGGCAGAGTCCCGTTGGCGGAATGGGTGATCCCGGTGATTTGCTGAGAGTGCCGGTGCCGCGCTGAGGCTCGGAGCCAGAGCAGCATGGAGAGAGGAGCTGTGTCCTGTTCCCGCATCTTTAAGCGCCAGAGCTCGGGCTTGTTTTGAAGTGTTGCCCTGTTTGTTGATAGCAGTGCCTACAGACATCGCGCTCTCTCTCTCCGTTGTCAAAATGATGGCAAAGCGAGATACGTCTGGGCTGAGCCTTTCCTGCTGCTGGCGCGTGTGTTTGTTTTGCTCCCATGTGCCGTCATTTTATGCAGAGGCATCCCTTCAAAGGGATGGAGGGAGTGTCACTGCTCCTCGTTCTGTCCCTAGCCAGGGATTTAACAAGCAATACTGAGGTAATCCCGTCTCTGGCAGCCGTACTCCTCAGGCAGCGATCTTATCTCGCTGTGAAAGCTCAGGAGATCGCTCCTATCGGTGCTGGGATGGAGGCGGTCCGGGGAGCTGCGAGGTGCGGCTGGAAGTGACTCAGAGGGAAAAGCATCCATCCGGAGCTGGTCCCTCCATGCAGGCTGGCCAGCTACAGCAAAACCCGTGTGGTGTTGTGGTCTGCAGCCTGAGCAAGGTCTCTGCAGCACAGGGATTGCGCTGCCGAGGTGTGCTGAGCTCTGCTTCTGTCATTTCCCGTGCTGCAGGCAGCCTAGTGCTTCACTTTATGTGCTGCCCTTGTTTAGGGATTTCCTGGCATCCTCCTGTTGAGGGCAGAGATACTTATCTTGCATCTCAAATGAAGTTTCAGGTCCTAGAGAGCGTAATTAATATTCTGTGTATTGCACGGTCCTGTTGGTGTGACAGCTCTGTTCCGAGTACTATCACTATTCTTCCTTCCTTTTTTTTCTTTTTTTTTTTTTTTTTTTTTTAATATTTCACCGAAACAAGAGAGTTTATTTCAGTCTGAAGGGATTTATCGTATTTTGTTTTTTCTTCTTTACCCAGCATCCAACGAGCTGCACTGGTGGTTCTGGAAAATTACTACCGAGATTTCACAGTCTATAACCCAGCCTTGTTGACAGCCTCCAAATCCCGAGCAGCCAAGCACATGGCTGGCCTGAAAGTCTACAATGTTGATGGTAGGTGAGGTAAAATGTAGTCTCTCAGACTGAGTGGGATGGGGAAGGGCTGGATTTGCTTTATGCTTTGTTATGCACGCATTCTCTCACCTTTTTGCTTTGCCAAGTCCGTGTCTCTTGCTGGAAATCTTCCTAGCGGCACTGAGTTTGCCAGTTCCAGATGACTTTACAGATGTGTTTAGCCCACAATAAGGCTTTTGTCTCTGCCAGGTGAAATGGCCAGGTTTTGGGTCGGGCTTAATTGTCATGTGGCTTGACACTTTTCAGCACCGCTGCTTGTCTCGATCAGCCTCTGCTTTTTGTCACCCTTGGGTCATCTCTTTAGCTGTGATAGTACAACAAACGCAACTTTTAACTTAAATGAGTTCCCCAGTCGTTTATTGTGCTGCTTTCACATGCAGCCTTCAGGAAGGCGAAGGAGCCGCGGTATGAGCAGCAGCTGCTGATGAAAGTGATGCTCATCAGCCTGCAGTCTCAGCACTAAATGAGCCTGGCTCACCCGTGGCCATGGAAATTCAAACACCGATAACGATCCCCATTGAGCTTTGTTCTGCAAACCGTTTTCAAGCTGTGGGGCTTTAGAAAAGCGGATGGATGTGTGGGTGCTCAAAGCAGTGAAAACTGGACGTAGTCATTTGACACTCTTAAACCCTGTCGGTGAAAGCCATGCTTGTTGAGCAAGGTGTGCCCAGCAGCCTCCATAGAGGTGCACATTCCTTTGGAGGAGTCAGAGCTGAGTAGCAAAGCTTTTATGGTGAAGGATGGCTGAAGTTGTGTGACAAAATGTGGCAAAGGCACGTCCTGCCCATGAATTTGTGAGCATTGAAGGGCTTTGAGAGCTGGGAAGAGGAGACTAAAGGGACTTAGCTGGGCGAGGTGGCTCTGTGTGCACGTTGTGGAGACTGAAATATGAAGAGTATCTGTCATATTGAAAAACATGAGACATGATTGTTTTACTTTCAGCAAAGTTTCAGTGCCTTATAGGTGTGGGATATTTTGTTTTCGTTTTCCTTTTTGGTTTGTTTGGGTTTTTTCCATTTTTGGTGAGTTTCAAAAACCTTATCCTAAAGACTTCTCCAGCTTCATGCAGCACTCCTGAGTCCATAACATTTGATTGGAGGATTAGATCCTTACAGTGAGATATTCCCATCCTGACAGAGGAAGAGGAAGGACAGGTTGCCCATCATGTATCCTCTGCTGCCTGGAGTGCTGCTCTTGGTTGAGTTTGCTGGAGAGGGGAAGCAACCAGACATGCAAACAGAAATGCTCCGTGTTTTTCTAGAGGTGCAATCGTTCATTCCAGCTGCTTGCTCTCAGTGAGGCATGGTGTAGGGAAGGTGAGGGCCTCCTGATGCCACAGGTGTCTGTCTGCACGCTATTCAGACCCCACAGCCTGCCAGGCTGGCTGCAGGGTGTGCCGCTCTGATCGCTGGCTGCTCTTCTCAGGAGTTGGCGTGCTCTCTTTTCCTGCAGCACCTGCTGGGACAGTGGGACTCCCCAGCTCAGGGAAAGCCTGTCAGTCTGGTAGTGTGAGTGGCTCAGAAGCTGCTAGCTCATGAGGCTTCGTTAGAAGAGAAGGAACCAGAAGCAAGCTGCAGATGTGGCTGGCAACTTTTCCAAGTGTCAAGCTTGTGAGCCTAGCAGGGCCTGGAAACTCCTGCCTTCCCTTCTGGGGCAGTACCAGTTGCCTGGGCTGCTCTGTATACAATGCTGCTGCCTTTGTGGACATGGAAATCTCAGGCTTAGAAGCATGTCATTAAGAAGATTCTATCCATCTTACAAAGCAGAGTGTAGTTCTGGCTGCAGCTTACCCTGGCAGCTTGACAGTCTGTTATACCCTTCTTGTAAAGAGACAGTAATGCTATTAAGGCAGACTAATTTGTTGACAGCTTTTGTATTTGATACTGCAGCAGCCAGGAAAGAAAAACATATTGCTGTAATCTCTCTTATGCAGAGTGGGAAGGTTCACCTTCAAAACCAGGATTTTCATTGCCAGGTGTAGTCAATGAGGCAAATTGCAGATGTAACCCAAATTTGGGAGCTAGTGTCTCCCTTGAGTCACATCCTCCATTTCAGGGCTGTCAAACAAAGTCTGAAATGTTTAGACTCTTAAGAAGCTATTTGTGCTTGTTCTTCCCACTGCTGAGTTTCATGCTTCTGTCTTGGAATCTGGTTTGGGCTTTTTAGGAAAAAAAATTAAAAAGAGTTGCCCTTGCTTGAGCAGAATGATTTTGAGCGTGTCTGTGCAATTGATTTGCCTTAACCACTGCCAGCTGAGGGTGTGGGCAAGAGGAGTTTGGCACAAATCAGCTTTTGGTGGCTTGGAGTTAGTCCTAGACTACCACTTAGCTCTGGGTAGACCCACCTCTGCCCTCTCTCTGGATGGAAGTGTTTGTAAACTCTTCTGGGGCAACACCAACACTTTTTCTCTTCCTACCTGAAAAGCCGGAGCTGAGGGCGTCATGGGAGAGTTGAAGAACCTAGTACTGTATTTAAGGTCACAGTTAAGGTCTTGTAGTAGACAGCTCTGTGGGCTGACTGGGTGTTACAAAGTAGATTGCAGCTTCCCTGTTCTGTGGCTCTGTAGGATCTGTTAAGAGCAGCAGAAGTTCTAATAGCAAGTGCTGCTCAGAGTGCCATGAGAAGCTACTACACACACAGACCCCATCTTACCCTACTGTGGGACTGCTGCTCTGACAGCATCTGCCCTCCTGGGAAACCCTATGCTTTGTCTAAAGGTGACCCTGCTGTCCCCTGCATCCTGTTTCTCGTTCCTGTGAATGACTATGTGGAGTTTGGCTTTCATTTATTCATCTCCATGTCTCATTATGTTCTTGTGTTTGTCTCTCTCCTCTTTCCAACTTCTCACTTTTTGTGCTCTCACACTGTCTTGATGCTGAAATGTGATATGCTCCAGCTGCCCTTGCCTTCAAACTGAAAGCATATATAACGGGGGGTAAGTTGCATCCTTGGCATGTTCACCTCACTCTGCCTTTGTGTATATTGTGAGACCCTCCATCCCAACTAACTCCCCTTGTCCACGTGCCAGAACTCCCCCTCTAAGCCTGTGCTGCCTTGCAGGGTTTCTGCCGGAGCTCTCGAGGACCGGGGAAGGGTTTACAGCGTTGGCTGGGAAGGCTGCAGCCCCAGAGCACAGTGACAGCTGCCGCGGGGTGCTGCTCTGTCCCAGCCCCAGCCCTGTGGCACTGACACAGCCTTTATCTCCTCTGTGCCCGTCCTTGTCCCCCAGGCCCAGGTAACAACGCGTCGGGGCAGTCCCGGGCCATGATCGCGGCCGCCGCCCGGCGCCGGGACTCCAGCCACAACGAGCTCTACTACGAGGAGGCCGACCACGAGCGCCGCGTGAGGAAACGCCGGGCCAGGTAAAGCCACCCTGTCCCGGCTGCTGCCATGAGGCTCGGCCTCGTGGGGCTTGCTGAGCCTGGAGGGTACCCCCAACCCACCACGGAGGGCTGGCTGTAAATCTGTCCCAGGGAGGGAGCTTGTGAAACGCAGATGCGTAAGGGACGGTGGCGGCTCACAACTGGAATTATCGGAAGAATGTGCGTGCAGCTGAGCTCGTGTACACGAGGCAGATAAGCTAATGCAGTGTCGTGGATTAGGGAACAGTCCCGTGCTTGACAAGTCTGTAGTTACTTGCTGTAGGAAATCCCATTATTTTTGCTCATGCCCAGATTTGTCAGCTGAAGTAATCCAGGGACAGGATCAGTGGAGTGCTTGATGTTGCCTATTCATAGGTGAGGAGAATATTTGTGTTTGCAGGCTAGTCAGAGGGGCAGTTTGACTGGCTTTCAATGAGTTGAGGAGAAAAGACTTGACCACAAGCAGTTACATTTTATTTTGAAACGTAGATGTCTTCTGCCAGTCATGCTTAGGCTGCAGAGTTGATGCTTTGCTGGGGTGACCCAAGACGGTGCCCTGTTTACTCAGGATCCCAATTGCAGTCTGTAGTTAGCATACCTAACAGTTTGAGGCAAGTTACTTATGGGCAGGCTCCCCTGAACTGAGCCTGTGTTTGGAAGGAATGTGTCATAACTGGAAGGAGCTGACTTGTTTTGAGTTTTCTTTTGGCAGTTTGTTTCACTGAGAAAGTGCTGGCACTACGTCCCCTCCTTGCCTGCATCAGTCTGACCTGTGCTCTATAGCCTCTGTCTTTTAGGCCCTCTTCCAGCCTCACAGCAATAGGAACTTCAACTTGCCCTTCTATGAAGTGTAGCATCCTAACTTGGGCACGTCTCCTGTGCTTGCTGAGTTTGGTTAGAACATCTGTTTAGTCAGAGGGGAAACCATCAGTCACTAGATAAGGCCAGATGTTTCAGGCCAGGAGTTTAAAACTGATTTCCACCCCTACCCTACCCCATGTCAAATTAAACAAAATGGGCAAAGGTCAGGACTTCTCATGCTGTTCCTCATGTACAGCCTGAATGCAGTATGCTGTATCTCTGCTTGTGGTGAGGCAGCTGCCCCTGGATTTAAGATGCATTGGATATTGAGATCATTGTGGACAGTCATTGGTGACTTGAGAGGAAATAAGGTTTAAAACAAGTCGTGTCTGAAGGGGCCGAAGAGTTCTGTTGGGTGGTTCTTCCATTATTGTATTTTCCTCAGCCCCTCACTTGGAAGTTAGCCCAGTACGAAGGAATGAGTGTCATAAGACACCCTTTCATGGTGTGGGCTTCGTGTTTGCTCACCTGTGCCAACACGGGAGCGGTTTGCAGACGACGATGCCTTAAGCTACAGTGTTAGGAGTGAAGGTGGAGGAGTGTTTTCACCCTTGCTGCTCAGTGGAGGGGTGCAGGGCAGTCATTGGGCAGCAGGAGCTCTGTGCCCAGCTGGTGGGAATGGGAGCACACCGCAGCTTGTGAGCACAGAGTCTCGGAGCAGGCTGTGTCCTGGGTGACACTGGGGTGTGCTCAGCCTCCCCGGGGTGCTTGCCTGTCCTGTGTGCTGGGACCGCTGTACTCAGGCACGCATTAAACACAGGGGCAGCTGTGTCTTGTTTGAGTCACGTAGCTGATGTTTATGCTGTGCTGGCAGAACCAAGTGCAGTGCTCAGGGCTCTACAATCTTAATCCTGGTTTATGGCCCTCCGTTGGTGGATGGCTTCGGCAAGGAAGGAAAAGCTGCTGTCTATCCCTCAGACTGTCAGTAGAGAAGATTTTGTGTAAATTGGTGGCAGGCAGTGACTTGATGGCAGGTGGGAATAGGAGCCTTGTAAATCCTGACTCCCAGGCTCTGCCTTAACCACAGACCCGTCCTACTTCTTGTTATGACTCTTGCTGTCCTGATTTTCTTGTTGCAGGCTCGTGGTTGCAGTGGAAGAGGCTTTCACTCACATCAAACGCCTCCAGGGAGAGGAACAGCAGAAAGCTCCAGGAGAGATGATGGACCCCCGAGAAGCAGCCCAGGCCATCTTCCCCTCCATGGCGAGAGCTCTGCAGAAGTACCTTCGCACCACCCGCCAGCAGCAGTACCACAGCATGGAGAGCATCTTGCAACACTTGTCCTTCTGCATCACCAACAACATGACACCAAAGGTAATGAATGCATTCTCTAGTGCTGCTGCAGGAGGGAGGGAGAAGGGGATGGCACATCTTTGTGTGCAAGCAGAACAGAAAGTTGTCAAGGGAGGTGAGTGAAGGCTTTCATAGTTGCTCCCTGTGAATTGACCAGTGTGGTGTAGGTTGAATCAGGTCTTGAGGGGAAGTAATATTTCCTCTGCAGCATCTTCTGTCTCTTTTTTTCTGAAAGTGCCTATGAGGTATTTGTTCTTGAATCCAATTCAGCAAAGGGAATGCTTAATAAATGTTTAAAAGGGTGGCTTTGAGTCACAGGTGTTTTCCCAACTGGCTCGTGGTAGCAGAATGATGCAGGTGGCAACCTGCACAGGATCTTTTTGGTTTTCTGCCCCCCTGCCTTGCTGCGTTTTGGACTGCTAATGATTGCCTAAATCTCTGTCTCTCTGACAGTGTTTCTAATTCATGAGCTGCTTGATCAAACATAGTTTGCTGCTTCATGCCTAGGCTGTGACTGTTGACTTGCGGACACAGGGAAGGACTGAATGATAAGGGAAACAGGTTACACAATTCCCCTCCCACGCTCTATCTTCCTTTCTAAGAACACCCCACAGTCCTAGGAAAGGGTTATTCCTGGACATTCACCCAGGACTTACTGCAGTTAGAACAGAAATGCTGTCAAGAGATGGGGCTTAGCACCCTGTCACTGTGAGCTACCGGAGACTTTGCCCAGGTATGCCAGGGGATTTCTGCTGCCATTAGGATTGCAGAGGGACTTGAAAATACAAGCAAGGTCAAATGGCATTTTGCATTCTGTTTTCAGTTTTGCACCCTCAGGCTGAAAACATGGAGACATCTGTTTACCACCTTAGCTTGGCCTGAAGGAGAGCCGCTATCCCGTCTGACTGTCCAGGACTGTTGTTTCGGGATCGGTTATGGGGCTGGTAGGGGAGAAATGACCTCTGCTCTACTGAACTGCTGCCAGATGGCTGTGCTGATGGCAGAAGTCAGGGGTATAACTCTGCAAACTTGCTGGGATGGACTGAAAGAGGATCTCCTGATGTTTGTGTCTACTCCTGGGTCTGAAAAGCTGAGAGGGACTGGGGAGAAGATGTCTTCTGAAGTGTTAAAGCTGAAACAATTTGCAGCATGGCAAGCCCGTGCTCGCGGCGCTGTATTTGGGGATGGGAAGAGAGCAGGGCGAGTTGTGGGGCTGGTGCTAACGTGTGTCCCGCTCTTGGCAGGCATTCCTGGAGCGTTACCTCAACCCAGGCCCAACCCTCCAGTATGACAGGGATCGCTGGTTCTCCAAGCAGTGGACGCTGGTCAGCGAGGAAGCGGTCACGAGCGGCTTACAAGACGGCGTCGTGTTTGTCCTCAAGTGCTTGGACTTCAGCCTTGTTGTTAATGTGAAAAAAATCCCCTTCATCAAACTCTCAGAAGAGTTCATAGACCCTAAATCTCATAAATTTGTCCTCCGCTTACAGTCTGAGACTTCAGTCTAAGGGATTTTGAGGGTGGGTTGTTGGGAGATTTTTATTTTTGTTTTTTTCAATATCGTGCTTTTGGGTTTAATTTCCCCAATGCTGACTGAAACTGGCAGATGATGGACCAGTAATATTTGACCATCTGCACTTTATTTGGAAAGGGATGGGGGGAGTTGGGATATCTTATCTAGGAAGAAGTATCTTAAGAGGCAACAGGGCGACTTGTCTCAGTTAGCTCAGCCTTGGAGACAGAACAGATTTTTTTCTTTGCCCCTCTTTCCAGGCATCCTGTAAATCTCACGCTCTCTTTCTCTGCACGGCTGCAGTGTCAGAGTTGTTGCTGGAGCGCTGCCTTACACCATGCATGCCTGCACCCATGCGTCTCTGCCTTTGCCACCTGTGGCTGCTCCTGAGGGCTCATTGCTCACCTGCTCCCCGCAGAAATCTCCTGGCACAGGGTGCCACAGTCCCTGCTCACTTGGGGAGGAGGGGATATCAAAGGGTGGGGGTGTGAGGGGACTTTTACTCTTTATTCTTCTTCTCCTCCTTGCCATGTGCCTCTTCTGTCAGTGCCAGACCTGTATGGGCATAATGGGAAGGTTTCACCCTCTCTGAAATTGCTCATCTTGAACTGGATCAGCCCATTTGCAGCTCTTCAATTTTGTTTTTTTTCCTTAATCAGTGCTTGTTATTGTAGTTGTTCTTCATGTCACAGCTCCCTGTTATCTCTCCCCTGCTTCTCTGTCCTGCTTGTCAGCATCTTTCTCAGGCAGGCCCAAGGTTTCCTTTTTCTGTGTCTCCTCTGTCTGGCTTTCTGAATGTTTCTCCAGGCACTGCTGCTTCCTTTTGCACCTGCAAGGGCTGTGTATTTGCACTGGGACAGGGTCAGTAAGTAGCTGGCTCCTCCTTAGATAAATCACAGACCCTCCCTGCGTCTGACAGCCTCTTTGAGGGGAAGGGGGTGCAGGCAGGAATGTGCCCCTCCCTCTCCAGCCAGCTTCAAGTGCGTCTGGAGAAAAGAGGTACAAAAACACTTCCCTCCTTCAGGAGAGGAGCCAGGGAAAGGCTGACCTCTGCCCCATTCACTTGCTTTGGAGAGCTGTTGTGCTCTGGAAACACTGCAGTGAGTCCTTCCCCACCGTACGCCTTCAGCTGTAGCTAAGAAATACCAAACAATGCCTGAATGTTGAAAATCTGCCTGCCTTTCTTGGCCGTGCTGTACTGTGGGAGTTTCTGCTCAGCGTTGGGATCTGCTTCTGAGAGATGCAGTTTTGTTTGTGAGGCTGCCTTTGCCCACCAGTGCAGCTTTCATGTGTGAATTTAGTCACCTGAATTTGGAAGGTTTGTTTTTAATGGTGAGCCTGAATTGGTGTCTGAAGTCTGATGGTCAGCACAGAGCATGGAGTGACTGGAGCCAGCTGCAAGGCTGGCAGTGATCTGAAGGTCCCTTGAGATTCATGTGAATGTAAATTATCAATTTATTCTGCTCAGTCTTTTGCCATGCAAATATTCCTTATTGGGCAGGATCTGGCCTGCCCTCCCTATGGATGTGTTAACCAAGAAGGCCCTGGTTCCAACAGTGTGTAAGTCAGTGCCTTTCATTGCCAGCCTGCACAGTCCTCTGAGGAGAGCTGTGACAACCCCCCATGTCCCTTTTGGCCTTTCCCAGCCCTTCTCACAGTAGGCATGGGCTGGCTGATGTCCACAGGGAGCAGCCACTTTAAACAGGGGTGCTGGGAACAGGGCAGGAGTGTCCATCCTCTTCCAGCTTCTGCAGCGGTGGAGAGGCATGTCCAACAGTTCTCTTGGGATCAAGGGAGCACCCTGGTGAGTGGGGGTCCAAAGTGATGATTCCCCATCCAAGTGACACCTGCAGTTTCCTGCACCTTTCTTACAAGCATGTGGTAGTCTCCTGGGTCCTTTTCAGTCTGTGTAAAATGTGCCAGATGTGGTTGTAAAGAAACTGGATGGCACGGCACATGATGGGATTATGCCCTTTGCCCTTAAAGGATGGGAAGTAGGTAGTGTTTTCCCCTCTCTAAGCTCAGTGTTCGGGTTTTTTGGCAGATCAGGCTTTCTGGTAGTCTGTATGAGGACTCCTTTATTGACTGTGGCCTTTGCAGTGTTTTACTTTGAAAAAATAGGTTGGTTTATTACTTTAAAAGAAAAAAAAAAAAAGGAAGGTGAACAGAGTATCTTACACTTGGCTCTCCTGAAGATGCCTACACCTGGGTTTTCTGATGTGCATAACCAGCAGGGTGGGAGAGACTGGGAGTAGCTTGGGAGACTGTGGAACACTTAATACCTGTGTGGAGGCTACTGCCTGTGGCTGAGTTGGCTCGTTTCTGTGAAGCCAGAACAAGAACCACCTTGCCGAGGGCTTGGGTGTGCCATGTATGTGAGAGCACCTTGTCACAGGCACATCTGCAAAACTTTTCTACTTTCCCAGGATTTCCCTCCCCTTTCCTTTTCCCTGCCCCACGAGGAGGGGTTGTCTGACAGTATCTTCTCAGGAAACTCATGTCTTAATTTTGTTAAATCCTTTAACACATGGAGAACCAGACGGAAGCAGCGTGTGCTCAGTCTGGGTCTGCCTCTTCATCTTTGTGCTGTGGTTCAGCACTGCCTTTTCTGCCTGCTGCCAAAAAGGACACTGTCAACAGGGGCCAGCTCCTACATTAAATGCCCTTCCCTGTATCAGCAGCATGAATGCTCTGCCTGATGAAATCTGAAGGAGAGGTCTCTCTCAGATAGTCTCTTTAGAGGTGCAGCCTGCTTAGAGGTGAGGACAGACTGAAAGGGGAATCATGATTCCTGCATATTCCCTGTTCTGGTATTTCTGGTGAAATTTTTTGGGGTCTCTCTTGCTTCCCTTCTCCCTGCAAAATCAGGGGACCACTGTCATACCTACCTCACTGGAGTGTTGTGAGGCTAAACTCAACTTGCTTTCAAGTGCTTTGAGATGCACAGTTGGATCTGTGGCATCTGTAGGAATTCAAACTCTGTAAAAAATACTGAGCGGTGAGTGCAGACTGGTTTGTTTAACTCTGTTTATAGCCAGCTAATGAGTAAGAATGGAGTCATAGGGAATGAAGCTCTGATCCAATTCCTGCAGCCCTTACTTCTGCCGAGCTTGCCAAGAGCTGAGCATAAATACAACTTGGAGGGTTTGCCAGCCAAGTGCAGGCTGTTCCTCCGAATGCCTCTCCTATCCTGCACTGTCTCCCTGCACATATTTTTCTTCCTCTGTCCCAGTGTGGATGTTTGTACCTGGTTGGGAATTGTGGGGGTGTTATTAGAATTCAAGTGATTTTTTAAGACAGCCCTGTTGGTGACGGAGTGGTCAGTGCCCCTCTTGGAGATGATCCTTGCACTGGACATCCTTCACTGGAAGCGGAACCATTTGATAGGGTGCTGTGCTGTGCTGCCCAGCCAGGAGTGGTGGTGCCCCACTCCTCACTTCCATGTTGGCATGTTTCCTGTAACTCAAGTATGCTGCTCAGATACTTTAAAGGCTTTGGGTTTTTTTGCTCTCAGATTTGTTACAGCCTAAATCCAAAGCCATGCTGAGATCTTGCAAAACCAGATGCAGCTGAGACTTTCAAGTGTTCTAGAGCAGATGGAAATGGCTGTGGGTTTCCATGAAGGCTGGCTTTCTCTTTCCTGGCTGTAAAGTGAAATATTTTAATTTCTTGCAGTACTATCTGCCCCTGCAGGAGTGTAGGGGCAGATATTGCTCTTAATACTCTGCCAGTGCTGTAGCTGGGCATGGGTAGGTGCTGTTGTCACATCTGTTGGCCTCTCACTGCCATGTGACTTCAGCCTCTGCGAGGCTGCCCTGGGTCTCAGTGTCCTTTAGCACGCCTGGAAGCTGAGCAGGCAGCACTCTTGGAAGTGTAAGCATTGTAGTACTCCCCTCCATTGCAATCTGCGGGGCTGGGAGGTGATGAGGCTGCCCTTGGAAGCTTGGAGGCGGTGCACAGTAAGGCTCAAGCTTGGAGATCTGAACAAATCCCAACCCTTATGAAGCCTCCAAACCTTTTCCTTTGGGATGGCGCTCTCTGTGCAAAGCCTTGGGAATCTGCTGTTGCTGAGTTCAGCCAAAATCTGTAGGGAAGGAATATCTGGAGCTGGTCCTGCCCCACATAAGTAGCTTTGAAAGGTCTTGTTTGAGATGTGCTCACTTCCAGCAGTTGCTGCTGAAGAAACTGAAAAGATCCATAGCTTGCTAAACATGGAAACCTATTCAAGCCAATTTCATCTTGCTCACCAAAACTTGTAATTCTGCCCTTTTCAAAGGATAAGGAAAAGTCTTGCAGTCTTCTGCCAACAGTGCTGTAGTCTGGTCCCAGGCTGGCTCCTCACACGGGCTCAGTGCTGCCCAGCCGTGTGAGAGCTGCTCACGAGGTGTGTGTGCAGGTGTTTTCTCATTCAGCTTGTGTGTGTCTGTGTGCTTTTCCCCCTCTGGTGTGCACATTATATGTGTTTAAAGCCTCAAGCCAGCCTTGGTGGCTCAGTGTTTCAGCTGTCCTGAAGAAGGAAGTGCTCTTGGAATTGAGCTGGTTTTAGAAAACAAAAAAAAAAAAAAGGAAACTCCCCAAATTTCTGTTCTGAAAGAGATGGCTTTGGGCCATGATGTCTCTTACAGGAGTGTGCATCCTCCTGCCTTCAGGCTGCTGCCTCCCATGGATGCTGACCAGAAGCTGCAGTTTCGGACGGCTGTGAGCGGTGCGCTCGCTCTGCCGGTCCCCAGCGGGGTCCCCGGGGTCCCCGCCGAGCCAGCGGTGCAGCTGGCATTTCCCCCTCTGCATCCCTCCAGCAGACTGCATTGTTTTATCCCTGCTGCACACGGAGCCCTGCCCTGGGTGTGCTCTGCCCAGGCAGGGAGGGAGGGAGAGGATCCTTCCCTCCCTCTGGCTGCTTCCCGGGCACCTCTCACCAGCACTGACGATGCTTGGGGTTATCTCCTGTGTGCACAGTGGGGAGATGCTGTGGCCACTACCTGCACAGGCATAACTGTGAAGGAATCTTACACTCTCCTGTGCCTGTTTCTTTCATTCAGCATTATTGTGTCTTGGGGAAGGGGGTGGGAGCAAAACGCCCTTCCCTCACCCTCCTTTATCACTGTGTAATACTTTTTCTACACACACTGTGTATAGTAAGAAGGGTTTTGCCAAGTTTTTCTAATTAATAGACACTAACCAGCATTTCTTTCTTTCTTCTCTTCTTTGCACATGTGACTTTAACTGCAGTGGTACATGGTCTTTCTGTTCTTTTCTAATCGTGAACTTAAGTAAGCAAATTCCTGGTGTCTGTGACATTAATGCACTGTGGGTTTAGCCTTGTAAATTGTTCTGTTCCAAGCTGGGTTCTCTTAAGTTATAGCTGGATGGGATTTTGTTGTTTTTTAAACTGAAACATAAAACCGTTTTACACTTTGCATATTTTGTACAGTAAAATTCTGGAAATAAACTGAAACCAGATTTGATTGTCCCACTCCTTTCCCTTACCCTTTCAGATGAAAAAGCCCTTCTGGTCTTCAAGCATTCCTTTGCTGTGGGCAGGAGGGGCCCTCCAAGCCTGTGGTTTAGCTTTTTTGAGGCTTTTTGTCACCCTCATTTCTAGGCATTTCTGGTCTGCCCTGCCACAGTAAAATGCAAACTCATTTATCACTCCTGAAGGAAGACTGGTAAGTGACTGCTTTGAACACCTGAAATCTCAAATGATGGGGAGCAAATGCAGCTGGGGAAGTGGGGTGGTGGGGGGGCATGACTGGAGTGGGAACAGGTTTTTCTGCCTCCTGTGTTCTCATAGTTTGCACACAAATTACGAAGTGCAGGATTCACTGCCGAGTTCCTTATTTGGCTCTGGTGGGGAGGAGGAGTGGCGAGAGGCAGAAAAGCCAGTGCTCCTTGTTTGTGTGGATGCAAGCCTGTGCTCTGCTAAAAAAAGGTGCAGGGAGTCTCACCTCAGCAGCATCTCTGGGTGGGGCTTTCCCCACCATCAGTTTCCATCTCCAGCACACCAGGAGCTCAGAAAGATCAAGCAGCTGTGCCCAAGGAAATGTGGGAGCAGCTCTTTTGTCTAGATGTTCTTTGGTGCCCCCTCTTCAGGCCAGCCCAGCCCAGCAGGTCTCCTTGGTGGCTTCAGCTGCTGGAAAAACCCACAGGATGCTGCTCTTTAGTGAAAAAGAGTGCAGCAGTTGTGAAGATAAGCGCAGACATAAATGCTTGTGGAGAGAAACAGCCACGTGGTTAAATCTCTGCTTGTATTTGGGCTAGAGAGAGCTGAACTAAGGCCTGGGAGGAAGCAGGAAGGGTGGGATGGGGGTGTGCTCTGTTCTGCCTCCTGCCCTCCCTTGATCTTTGCTTTTGATCTGTCCCTCTCATCCCACCGGTGCTTTGGCAGTGCCCAGCCCTGCACTGTTTGCAGGTCAGCTCCCAGAGATGTCCAGGGAAAGGGAAGAGCACTGCTGCTGCCCTGCAGAGGCTGAAATGGGGCTCAGCCATTGCTGGTGGCCTCCTGCCCATCAGAGGAAGACGTGACTTGTTGGACCGGAGCCGTGGAGGAAAGGCTCTGTGGGAGTCGGCCGCAGGTGTGTCATGGGAAGGTCTAAGCAGCAGGAATTTGGCATAAACAAGATACTGGGCTTGTCAGCCTCGTTCCAGGCTCTTAGCCTTGAGAGCTGTGTCTTTACATGTGAGTTCAGCATGCTCTGTTTCATTTCTGGGATAGTGCTGATAGCAAATCAACACCTGACTGCTGCCAGTTGTGGCGCTTTCTGTCCTGCTGTGGAAGCTGATGGAAGGAACAGGCTTTGCTAGAGGGACTAGTTCCCTTGGCCTTCACCCAGAGCTCACATACCTGAATCTCAAAGGGCTGTGGTATGTAGCTCAGCAGAAATTGGAGCTGAGGGAGCTGGTCTGGTTTGGTCAAGTCTTTTCACTGAAGTTGCACAGACCTTTGAGGTGTGGGGAGCCTCAGGTGCAGTGTTGGGTTACATATTACAGACCCAGACCTCTGACAGAAAGGGGATGGAGGTTTTTACTGGGAAAAACCAACCACTTGGAGGGACCTGGCATCCTGACCCAGGTAAGCACCTTTTGTCTGAGGGACATACTGGCCTTGAGAAGGAGATGCCTCTCCTGCAGCGCCCTTCTTGGCCATATGGGCGTAGGACACTGACTGCCCGGAGACAGCACAGCACCAGCCACTGCTGTGGGTATTTGGTGGCTGAGCTGTGGCTTAATTCACATGAATTCACATGATTGGCTCTGGTAGGTGATGGGACCAGGCCTCACAGCTGTGGAAAACATCAGCTCTGGGGAGTGAAGTAGGAATCTGTGGGGCAAAGGGGCCACGTGCAGTCAGGACATAACAAATGGGGTAAGAAAGAGATTTGTCACCTTCAGCAACTGGCTCCAGAGCCTTGCTTGAAGCTCTAGCAGCATGGCACCATGTGATAGTGTTAGCTGAATTAATAGTTCAGTGAGACATCTGGCTGTGGAGATCGGCAGGGCTTCAAACCCCTAAACACCTCCTGGTGCAATGAACTGGCTCTGCTGTCTCAGCCCCAGGTCCTGACCCCTGGAAGTACAGGAGGGGTTGAACTCAAGGGCTTCCCATGGGTCCTGGAGCTCGGAACAGGGGGGGTAGGTGCAAGGGAAGGGGATCTCTCAGCAGGACATGGTGTCTCACAACAGCATCCAGGAAGGGCAGGTGTACTGGGAGTTGGCTAAGCAGAGTGCTTTGATTTGGCTTTCAACAGCGCTCCTGAGTTTATGTTGGATTGGCAAGGGGATGGGTTTAGGTTACAGTCCTTTCCGGTACTGACAGATAATCCACTGGGCAAGGACATCCATTCCCTTTTCACGTGTGCATCCGTGGACTGCTGGGTCAGGAGGTGCTGAGAGAAAAGAGCACAGCACATCGTGTCTGCAGAAGCAGGGATGGTGTGGTGGGGTGATGGCATATGCATAAATCATTAGCTGTGAACAAGGTTACCCGAGTTGCTTTGAAAAGCTGTAACAAGTTTTACAGCCCTGCTGTGAGCTAGTTTATGCTAACATGGTGCTAGGAAAGTGGGGAGTACCTTAAACGGGAAGAAAGCTGTTTTCCTGTTTGTCCCCATCTCCCTGTCCCTCTCCATAATGAACTTGTAAAAGGTTGTGGGGTGTTTGGGTTCCCCCCATCCCCGACTACTGCTCACGTAGTCTGTGTTCAGGATGGGGCGCGCTGCAAACCTGCCAGCCTGCTCCACAGCCCCAAGCTGATTTCTCCTTCCTTCAGAATCTGGGGACCTGAATGAAGACACTGGGCAGGACAGGGGCTCGCTCTGGCTCCAGCTCAGTTAATGTGGACAGCCTGGGCCCCCAGGAGCCCTGCCACAGTGGCACTGCTGCTTGCTGGCCTCGCGAAGCGCGAGGTGCTGCCTGCGGGAGAAGGAGAAGCGGTGCTTGCTGCAGAGACCGCAGCCGGGACAGCGGCAGCAATCACTCTGGGTTCTGTGTGGGCAGCACTAAATGCAGCTGAAAGAGGAAGGAGGAAGACAATTTTTACCTTGTGGATGTGCATTTGAGGCAGCTCAATGCATCCACCTTGCTTATGTATCAAAATATGGAGCAGGAAGCAAAGCCTCAAGAGAGACAGTAACACAAAACAGTGTCAAGTCAGTGGAAGAGACTTTAGAGATTAGGGTGTGGGTTTTCCCTCCAGCATCCTTAGGAACATGAAGGCATAAAGACTTAAATAAAAACCTGAGACACCACAAATTGCTGTAGGCATGAAGCTGCTCTGTAAATTGAAACATTTTAAGTCTCTTCCAAAGGCAAGAATCAGTTTTACAAATGATTAAACATCTAGTCTTGCTTGTCTTTTTTCCCTTTTTTTTTCTTACTATTTAAGAAGGTAGCACAAATGAAAAGTGGATGCATGGGGAGAAGGGAGATGTGTTTGACAAAACACACTTGATTCAGCCTCTTTGAGAGTTTTAAGAGACATTCAGAATGGTATGGCCCTTTCGACCTCTCTTCAGCACAAGTCAGATGCTGTGGGCATGCTTTAGAAGAGGGAACAAGAAGGAGCTGATTATATCTGGGCCACAGATGTGAAACAGACCTGCAAACCTTTTAGCTTCTATTTTGTAAAAGCTCATTCTTGAGTACTCATAATACCAGATCCTACACTTGATTATAATTTTGCTTTGTAAATGGTTGTGAGAAACTGGTTTAGTAATTCAGTAACTAGACTGTGGGAAGCTGTGCAAATTCCTTCAGCAACTTCATCTCGTGGGGACTAAAATATTCCTCAAACATTTAGCTACTTTTGTTGTTCAATGACCTCTCTCTTTGTCACTGGCAAGAGCAGTGAATTTGAACATTCTTCAAATGTTGAATTGAATTTTAAAGCAAAAGTCAAAATCCAACACCAGGCACATTTCAAGGCTGCTCTCTGGTCAAACATCACTTTATTTTCCAACTGTGTTACTGAGGGAGGGACCTGATTCACACTGGGCTTTCTCCAAATCCAAAAGCACACGGCTATTTAGGTGATTTACCACCCACGACCGAGGCAGGGCTCTGTCAGGACAGCCACTGGTGGTCTCTGGCAGGGAGGTGGCTCTCTGGCTGCTGTTGATGTGGGACACCCCCTCCAGCAAACTCAGCTCGTTTAACCCTCAAGGCTTATTTCTTGTATGACCCTTGTCTTCTGCTCAGATGGCGTGCTGGTGTGACTGCTGGTGGCACTGGGTGTTACTGGTCTCTTCCCACAGTGACAGCAGTCAGGGCTCAGGGTTGTGGTTCCTCTTCTAGATTTTGGGACAGCAGGAAAAGAGGTCCACCAAAAGATTCTGCTACTTCTGCCCAGGCTGGTGAATGGCTTTTCCCTGAGCATGTCCCACCTGTCCCCCTCAGAATAAAAGCCAGTGACAGCCTTGTCCGGACATTTTTCTTCTCAGAAAGGAAATGTTCACAGCTGTGGGGATCCAGCACGGGCTCGTGGCAGTGGTGTGTGGGAGGCTGCTGTCTCCCTGAGCTGGGGAAGGGGCAGTAGGGGCAGGGAAGGCTCTGTCCTTCAGTGACCCTCAGTACCATATGCTGTGGGGGTGGATTGAGAAGAAGGAAAGAAGGAAGATGGACTACACAGAAATGGAGAGAGAAAATAAATTTGGGGAGCCAGTGAGGGTCGGAAGAGTAGTATGTCAAGAGGCATGAAAAGAAGGTGAAAAAGGTGTTTTCTTGTTTTCCATAGCATTAGGGACAATGCCCTTTGAGTGCTTTGCTGATCCCCTTTATCACAGGGGCTTGGCAAGAGAAAGCAGGGAGCGAGGCACCAGAAGGATCTTTGCTTCCATCCCAAAGGCAGTTTGTAATCTGATTCCTGAAATGGGTCTTCAAGCTGCAAGGCAGCTCTGTAGCTTTTTTTTTTTTTTTTTTTCGCTTTAAACAGCTTAGCACCTTTTAAACCTGGCAGAGTGTTCTGGGAGCTGGGCCAAGACTCTGCCCTGGGCCCTGCCCCATGGTCCCCATTGTCATTAGATGTCATTTTCTGCCAAAGAGGAGCGAGAGTCATCCCACGGCTGTCCCCCAGGAGTACTGACCAGCCAAGGGCTGCTTTGCTAGAGGTCAGTGGTACAACGGAGTGGGGAGGAGTCAGGGGATGCTGCAGTGCAGTGGGTTGACCCAGAGTCTTGGATCCCAGGTAGGACACAGTCCTGCTGGCACAGCCTCAATACCGAGGTCTGTTATCCGTCCTGCTGTGCTCTGCCGTTTCCAGTTTCTAGCAGCTGCTCTTGCATGGCATGGCATGGATGTACCTGGGGTGTGAAAGCAGCCAGGAGGCAGTGAGCTTTGCCTCAGAGGCCTGGGGTGCTTCTTGCCTGTTTTCCATCGTCCTCTTCAGCCCCCCAAGTCCAGGCATCGGTGTGCAGCTGGCTGCGTGTGGGACTTCCTCAAAGCCAAAGCTTGGCTGCAGTGGAGAGGAATCCAGATGCAATCTTGGCCTCTTTTCACAAGACTCTAAGTCAGTGGCAGCTGGGAAGTGATATGTTCCTGTCTAATTAATTATTTTCCAGGGAATAAAAGGCGATGTTTTCTGTTTGGTCTCTGTGATGGATCCATCATTCCTTTAGGTATGATGTGCAGACAGACACGGAGAAGCAGCCGGTGTCCTCTGCTCCGTGTTCACGTTGGTGTCTGGCTGAGCCTTCATTCTGGGACGGGAAGCAGCTGAGACCTCTGGTTTCACTATGGGGCTGTTCCTTTCCCAAGGGAGACAGGAGACTCATCACTCCTCAGAAACATCACAAAAACTGCTGACCCTGAAAACATGGAGTAATCTGCGATTTCCAGAGTGCCTCCCTTGTCCTTTCCTCCTGCAGCTGTTTCCCAAATGGCTGACATAAACTCGGAGCACTTTTGGGTTCACAGAGCTCTACCTCAGTGACTGCTGCAAAGGCAGAAACTTTCTCCTCCATGCTGCAGTATGAGAGCTGCAGTGTGATGCTCCTGGTGGGTTTCCTTCTCCCTTGATTGTTGCCCATGAGCAGCGCAGGGTGTGCTGTGGCACGGCACCCCAAACAAGCCCCTCCAGCCCTGTGTCTGGGGACTGGGAGGAGGTGCTGCATAACTTGGTGTTCTTGCCACATATAACATGTTAAGAGGGTCCTCATTGTCACTGGGGACAGATAAGACCACGTGTTGGAATACTCTGGGTAATAACTTGATAGTGGTGGGTTAATGGTCAGACTCAATGAGCTTAGGGGTCTTTTCTGACCAAAATGATTGAATGATTCTGTGAAGAAACTGATGAGCTTGAAGCACTCGTGGTTGGATGAGGGCAAAATACAATTCCTGTCTTTATCTGTATAAAGACCTGTTTAATATGCCTAGTTACTATGCTGGAGCAAAAGAACTATTTGTGAAGAGAGATGTGCTTGTTAAGCACTCAGTGCTGCCCACGTACACAAATATGTATTTTTTTAATAAAGGGATTTTTTGCACGTTCCTCATCCAAGTGTGCTTACTGTTTCTTCCCAGTATATAGTGGACAGGTTTAGGCTGGCTTTGCTTCTCAGGGCCACCAGTGCCTTTCAAATGCAGGATGTTCCTACTTGTGACAGTGGAGCCCAGGAGCACCTGGGCCTGCAATCCTGTGTGTCATCCCCATACCACTGCCTTACCTGTCCCTTCAAGCAAAACACTCAAATTCAAGCTGCCCTCTCCTTCACAAGGGGCACTGTGTCCTTCAGCTCTTTGGTCATGAGGATCTTGGGGCAGACAAGGTGTTACAGTTAAATGGGAAAAGCTTTGCTGCCCACCCATCCTCATTGCTGCAATCCTTCCTCTGTGGCAAAGCTTTCCTGACTTTTTATGTGATTGTCCCGAAAGCTGACAATAAACAGTTCCTGTTTGTGGGCAAAGACAATGCTGAGAACTGTAGTGGCAGACTGAGGGAAGAGAGAAAGGGCAGCCCCATCCTTGGCACCATGAAGGAGTGGCAGCTGTAGGATTAGCTCTTTCCTGCATAACTCAAGGGAAGCTTTCCATGAACCACTGGCACCACTCCCTAGTATGAGTTCAGCCTCTACACTTGTACATTATTTATTTCTTTTCCCCCAGAGGTCTCTTGCTTTGACATGTTCGAGTGCCTGTGAAACACCTGTGCACTTGAACATGTCCCTAGTGCTGTCTGCAGGGTCTACCTGCTCTGCCTGGGTAATCTGGGTGAATTCCTCTCAGAGCATCCAGAGTGGGGTACTTCAGAACAGAGGAGCATCCACAGTGGGAGAGGAGCACACAGAAAGCACTCAGGCACTTGGCACGTCTGGAGACTGTGCCAGTTAGGAAAGGCAGTAGGGGAACTTTTCATTATTCTTTGTGTTTGGAGTGACTGACAGGAGGGCACATGGCCAGTGCAGGCTGCTACCTCATGCAGGGTGAAACTGTGCCTGTTCTGCTAGTTCTTTCCTCAGGTCAGTAGCTGTCCCTTAGTCACAGGCCAGGAGACTACCAGAGGGCTACTTCTGCCTCTTCTTGCTCCTTACCAGTGTGGGTGAAGGAGACCTTGAGTCCTGCTCACTCCCTCTCTGAGCTGGGGTCCTCCAGCAAACCTTGAGGAAAAAGCAGAAGGAGAATGCTGGGCACCCTGTCAGCCAGCAGAGAGTAGGGAGTGAGTGGAAGAGAGGAGGAGACCTCCATGCTGAGACCACACTGAATTTCAAGACTTTTGAAAATTGTTCATCACCCCAGAGCAACCAGTTGATTATTCTCCCTGAACAAACTTGGTCATCTAGGCAACCATAAGGAAGCGTGGAAGAGTAAATGGTTGACCTGGGGGCTTTGCTGCCTTGTCTATTCTTCTAACAATCTGTGTCTGAAAAGCACATATTGAGGGTTTGATACTCAACAAGGAGCTAACTTGGCCTACAGTCATCTGCCATGTTAGCACAGTATTCATTCAAGTGCATAGAGACAGAGAGAAATCCACCTATGTGTTGTTCATACTGGTATTTTCCACCAAGGGGATATGGCACACATGGGAACATATCAATACTTCAGCTTTTTCATATCAGTAGTTTCAAATTTCTATTTCAGCTAATGTAGAGAGAGGGAGTCAAAGAAACTTATCAACAGGCAGGAAAAAAAATCTATAAAATCTTGCTTTGCAGTTCATCTGATAAAGGAAATATATAGTGTGTAAACCTTGTTTCTCATCAAGATTCGCATTTGTGTAACTGATTCTTCTGTCCCTCACACTGTTATTTCCCCTCACATCATGTACCTCTGTCCTAAGGCAGTATAAGGATGGTCAGAACAATGTTTTTTTGTTTGTAGCAAGAGAGGAGACATGTACACCACCTATGCTAGCAACTCTGAACAACTGCAGAACATCTTTATAAATGTATTTTACACCATCTCTGAACTCTCCATTCATTGCACTATTGCCAAACTAATAAGAAGCTAAGACAATTGAAATCTGCCAGCACGGGAAAGCAGGGAGATCTAATGCTGCCACAGTGACCTGCACATGGATGGTGCTGCACTCGCCAGGACCGAGGTACGGACCCTGGGCTTTGTGAGTGACCCCCTTGACTGCAAACTGGTACCCTGAACTCCTTCTCAGCCTGCAGCCAAAAGGGGCTTCTCACATGGGATATCTGAGTCTCTAAGCAGGGAGTAACTGCAACTAAATACTCAAAAGCCAAACAGCTTGAATCCCTCCGCTGCTCACACCCCAATGCAACTCATCCACTATCTAATATGTTTGGATGGATGTGTTCCCTCCTGACATCTTGATCATGGGAAAAGATGCTACATTGGCTTCGGGTGAAGAGTCAGCAAAAGCTGGAAGGTCATGGGGAATAGAAGTGCTTCAGGGTGGGCCCCTGTGGATGTTCCCATTGGCTTGGCTCAGTGCCGTGATCTTCAGACTCAGTGGTTTGTACTCACACTGGGCTCTGAGCTGGACCAGCCTGTCCAGCAGTTCAGGAACTCGTGAGCTTTGTGTCTCATATCAGGGCCCCTGCACTGACTCCAGCTGTGGCCTCAGCTTTCAAGAAGAAAGTTCAGACAGGGGACCCGGTGTTTGGTTTTGCATTGCGCTGCCAGACAAGAATATCCTGTCATTATGTGGAATCACTGAAAACTTTAATAGCATCCCTAAAACCTCCCTCCCCTCCCAAAGCATTTTTCTGGCTCTTAGCATGTTAGGGAGTAGCTACAGACTCCCGCAGCGGAACTTGCAGGATTGAGTGGTCTTGGCAGAGTAGCTGCAAAGGGCATTGTGTTTAATAAAAGGGCTAAACTTTACACTTAGGGTTTTCCCTATGTCTTGAAGTGAGATTTGGTCTTTGGATGTTAAGTGCTGGGCTGATGAGCACAGAAAATACAAACTGGCTCCCTGCGTCCCTCTGGCAGCAAGCAGGCAGGCACTTTTCTCCTGCCCTGGGACACTCGGGGCAGATTCCCTGCAGATTCCTACTGTCCTTACTAAGGAGGCATGATTTGCAGCGGTGCTGGGTGCCTGTAGGTGCTGCCCTCCGCAGGGGCAGTCCCGCTGGCTCAGCACCGCTGGGAATCAGGCAAGGGGCTCCCGGCAAGGGCGAGGGCAGGGGGAGCGGGGCCGGGGGATAAAGAGGAGCAGCGGTGCTTGCTGATGCTCAAACATAGGTCTTCAAATGGAGGGACCTGCCGCAGGGCCAGGGCTCTCGGGCCCCACAAGTCAAACTGCACAGAGTCACAGTTAGTCGTCATCATCGTCATCGTCGTCATCGTCGTCGTCATCATCGTCATCGTCATCATCATCGTCGTCGTCATCATCGTCGTCATCTTCATCGTCATCGTCATCTTCGGTATTTATCTTCCCGGAAAGCACATCCTCTATCCAGTCCTCCAGCTCCTCGGCTGTGGGCAGGTCGTCATCATCTCTGATGTCCATCCAGACGCTGTCAGCCTGTGGGGACAGGTCAGGAGGGGTTAGCTGTCCTCAGGGACACAGGGAAGAGGCGGGACACAGCTACTGGGGGCTGAGGGCTGGAGCACGGCTGGGATGCACTGGCTCCCTCTTTCCACAGCCCGTGAGCAGGCTCAGCCAGAGCATCTCTCTGCCCATGCATTGGGATCCTCACCTCCCCCTGGAGTGCTGCTGTCTGAGCAGGGGCGGTGGGACTGGTCAGCAGGTTTTCAGGAGTGTGTGGTGCTGTGTGCCCTGATGAGATGTGTGCCTGCTGCCCATAGCTGTGAGCAGGAGCCTTGCCCACCTGATGCATTCCTCACTCTGTCTGGACAGCTCTGTAGACTCCAAGTCTACGTAAGGAGATATCAAAGGGACCTCTGCCAGCACCCGCTGCATCACCCCAGTTTGCAGGACATCACAGTGGTTCCCTCCTTCCATCCACCACCCTTCTGGGATCTCTTCCTTGGAGCCTTCACAACCTCCTGTCAGCACCCTTTCTCCCCAGCCTCTTTTACCTTTGCCTCAGGACCTTGCTCGGGACTCTCCATGTGTGATAATGTTTCCTGCTCTTGGAAGACCCTTCCCTTAGATTATCTCAGCCATGCTTCCATGCACACCATGGATCTCAGCTGAAGAGTGGTGAGAAACACCAATGCCCTGGACTGCAGGTGCCCCTGCTCTTTCCCTCCGGCTGTCTGCATTACTTCCATAAACCAAAAGGGATGGGACAATTCAGTAAGAAGACAACAACAAATTTGTGGCTGTTACCCAGGGACAGCAAGATTATTTGTTCTTTGAGGTCTAGAAATGAAACTTTTCTCTCTACTTTGCTACAGGTTCCTTGGGTAAATGCCTGGATAAGCCCCTTTCCATTCACTGGCTCCCCTCCATAAAACAGGATCAGCCTCCTATTTTGCAGAGGTGCTGTGAGGTTTTCTCGTTCAGCATTTGATGTTGCAGAAGCAACTTCACATATCAGAAGACAACTACCAGCTTTTGCAAATGCATCCAACTTCTTTCCCTGTCTGTGGTATTTAATTCTCTTTAATTTATGGCTTGCTAAAAAGCCAGACTAATTTCTGCTCAAGGAAAACTGCGTCTCCCATACAATATTTTCCTCCTAAATCACCAAAACTGCAATAAAAAAGAACCCTGGAGAGGCATGCAGTCCTTGCTTCACTCAAATGTTAATGTCCCTAACCTCAGGACTGTTCGTGCGGAAAAAAGTGACACTTTTAAATAATGGGAAGAGGAGTGGCTCCATTTCACCTCAAGAAGGTGCTGTGCAAATAAAGCAGTGATATTTTGCAGGGCATCATGACCCTAGTCCTGAGCCACAGTCACCACAATGTGATGAGCCAGTTGGGGCTGCTGGGAGCTCTGGTGTTTGCATTGGCAGGTTTTTACAGAAGTGATGGGGTCACGAGGGTTATGTCCACTGAAGCCAACAGCAGTGTTTATTTTCACTCTGTTGTGTAAGTCCCACTTTGTACCTGTGTAACTTGGCTGAATGCAGTGATGTAACACTGAAATAACAAAATGAGCTCAATGTTTGTTTTAGATATCACCTGACAACCTAGAACTTTCTTAAATCTCACTCGAGAAATAAAGAAAGGACTTAAGAGGAATGAAATAAAACCTGCAAATACTGTAATCAACAGCCTGATATAGTAATTTACTATATCAAAGCCAGATAATGCATGAGTTTTTACAGGTCTCTGAGTGACTGCTGAATAATAAGGCATATGTTCTTACCTAATTCTGCTTTCTATATGATTCTCATGCCACTGATAATCCCACTTCCATGAACTTCCATTGAGTGCAGTTTAATGTAGCTCTGACGTAACTTAAACATGACCGGTCACAGTAATTATAATGAAGGGAGGGACTCTATTAAGGGCAAGTATTAAGGACATAAGTCTGGAAGACATGGGTTCTCTTTCTAGCTTATCCATTCATTTCTCTCATGGTGCTAGGTGACAGGTGCTATTTTGGCCCTTTTCCCTTTTGTCTCTCCCTTAACAATTCTGCTAAGAAGCATTAGCTCACTGGGTCTTCACTCTCCAGGTGTCTCCCCCGTGGTCTGGTGGAGTACTGCTCTATTAGAGGCAAAAAGCTCACATGCAGCCAGGGCTGAATCTACTCCCTGACTCCCAAATCAGCCTCTCAGCTGCCTCAGTGGGATGAGCAAGATCCAAGGGCTCTGCTTTCTTCTAATCACCTTTGCTTTGCCTTCCCCACCACGTCTCCCGTGTTACAGCCTTGCAGCATCTGCTGTAACAGGAGGTACAACCATCCAGTACACTCTTGCTGTCCCTCTTTTTCTGGGGCAATACAGGAGAGAGGATGTGGAGGCTGGAAGCAAGGTCAGCATGGAGCGAAACCAGCACCCAGCCCCACACATTTGTCCCAATTTTAAGTACCTCTCTGTTCTCTTCTGATGAAACATCAAGCTCACTTATGACTCAAATTTCAAACATGAAGTCAAGCACCAATTTACAAACACTTCTGCGGTGGAGAGATGTCTGCTTCCAGAGACACTTACATACCCACACAGGTTCATTTTAAAGAGATTAAAACAAACACCCAGCACTTAAATGTTAAAAACAAACAAAGGTAACAGTTTAGGCAGGAGCATGCTGCACTATGGGCTCTCTGATCATCTGGACTGTTATTGTCAGAAAGAGGAAAGAATGGTTTCTCTCTGTATCAGGGCTGTTACATTGCACTCAGCAGCTCCCCTGAGATCTCTGCTGGTGAGGGTCAGTTTGGTCCCTCTCCCACCTGCCTTAAAAGCTCACAGTGTATGGGCAACCTGAGATCAGTCCCATGGCTTTCTGGCTTGAAGGCAAGCAGTGAAAACGGTAGCTGCTGGAAAGTTCTCCCAATAGCACAGCTGTGGGTGCTCTTGCTCCCTCAGCTGTGCCAAAGTAGCCCCTGCCTCTGCAGGTCTCCCTCTGCAGCTGCTCCTGTGGGATGGTGTGGAAACCTTCGCTGCCATCAGGTGTGAAGGGGCAGGCAGGTCTCCCCTTCCCACCCAAATCCCTCCGGCACTACCTGCACAGCAGTGGCCGAAGGGGAAGAGGGCCGGGATGAACCCCAGTGTACCCTCCAGGTACCAAGGCAGCAGGATCCCTTGATTACCAGTTTATGCTGTACTTCTGTTAAAGCTGTGTGTTTATTTAGCTTTTTCTCAAGCTGTGCAGTTTCTCCCTGTCATCTGCTGGAGACAATCTTTCCCTCCTACACTCAAGCTGTGCCATTTTGCTTCTGTAGAAAAAAGAAAAAACCTCCTTTTACTCCTCTTCTCCTCCCCTAAGCATGGCTTTCTTTTCCCCCTACACACACTTTTTCTCCACAAAGCCACCCAAGCTGTTGGAGCAGGGAATGGACAAAGGCGCGTGCTGTGAGTTGGGATGGAAATGCAAGACCTTGAAACCAAACCTGGGCAAAGCCCTGAATCCCAGGCCACTGGATTCAGGGATTCACTGGATTCACTGGATTCACTGGATTCAGAGCTGGAGCTGTCCCCAGCAGATGTGGTTTGTGTGTGATTTGGCAGCAGAAACACACTCAGGCTAAAGCCCTCAAGCCTGACATCAGAGGTGTTACAAGCCCTGTGGCATGTAGGAAGGGTGAGGCCTTCATATTTTTACCCTGCACTTAACAGTGGAAATCCCACTGATTCCAGTGTCCCTCAGGACCCAACCTTTCCAGCACCCTAATTTTGGGATCACTGGATTTTCTGGGCACGTGCTACTCACGTCAGTGACGTTCACCACCCCGATCTGTGGTCTGAACAGGTCGATCTTGAAGGTCTTCTCCCAGTATGTGATGAGCTGCAGGAGTGAGACACAAGGCTCAGTCAGGGGTGTTTGCAAGGCCCCCTTGGGCTGGAGAGTGAGGAATGTGCATCCATGTGTGCACGGGAGAGGGGAGAGGCCAAACACGAGCTTGGGCTGCCGCACATGGCAAAGGAAAGTGCCGACTCCAGGGGTGTTCCCGAGACAACACCTTCTTGGGAGGCAGACCCAAGCAAGCAGCTTTCAAGGACCTGTGGTCCAGTTTCCCATCCTTCCCTGTCCCAGATTCCCTGGGGCAATTCCTGCACTCCTGTGTGCGCGTGCACACTCCCCCACACCCCCCCATGCCCATCCCGTCCATGAATTAAACCAAGAAAGGCAAAGAGCCTCTGCCACTCACCAAAGGAAAGTCGTCAGGGTCAATCCAGACGATGCTCAGGTCGGGATTATCGGTGTTGTCCCTGGCAACCTGCTTCAGGATTTCCAGGAACTCAAAACCATCTGAAATGATACATGAACCACTGCAACTCTCCTGCGAATGCACAGGCACTTTTTGCTTGTGGGGTTTCCAGCTTCCCTGGCTCCCCTCTGCACACAGGAGTTGTTTATAGTTCTCATTAAAATGCTGTCTCCCAGCGCTTTCTTTTCATAATAAGGCTTTTAATTTCAAGCATCCTCCTCGGGTATTGAAATTAGTTACACATGAATTAAGCCCCATAATCCTTCCGTGGAGTGAAACAATGTCACTGTTTTCTTGTGGTGAGGAGGAACTGAGCCCCCAAGAGGCCAAAGCTTTCCGATTTGCTGATGGCTCTGTGGAGCACCGAAGCCACGGCTTTTCAGGAGTCGGTGGCTTTGTGTTTTCCACATGCCTATCCCACACCCAGCCCGCAGCACTCTCCCAGAGCTGCACAGCAAGATGGATGCAGAGTTAGGGAGCGAATCCTGGTACTGGGGCGGAGGGAATGATTTTTTCATTTCCCCCAGGCAATCACCCATTTCTATCCAAAATTTGAGTCCTGGCTAGGGCACCTGCTAGCGTAAACACCCAGTAGGTGTTTACAATGCAAAAAAAGCATATGAAAATACACTTTCTTGAAGGATGGAGAGTCACACAAGGAAGAAAATGGGCTCCTACCTGGGTCATCTGCTTCAGCAAAGGCTACAATGTGAATACCTTCCATGTCATCCTCCTGGAAACAACACAACTATTACTGATGGGCCAGGGAGGGAGGACAGAGTCTGGGTAGTTGCTGGAGAGAGGAGGAGCAGTGGGATGCCTTCAAAAAGGACAATTACAAAGGGAGGCTTGACTAGAGCCCCACTGACAAACCAGAAATGGGAGCTGAGGTGAGGTTGACTCATGCAGGTATTCAGTGCTGAAGGGGTAGTTTGGGTCGTGTTGCTGAAACTCTTCAGATAAAAATTAGGCGGGCACCATGATGGCAATGGCAAGGGAGCTTCTGATGATGTGAGGCAAAAGCTTCTCCGCAGGAAAGGCCAGGGCCTCTCTAGCACTAGAACAGAGGCTCCCCCTTCATGCCTGAGGTCACCCACTCTCATTAATTTTCAGCTCCCAGGGGATGGTTTGCAAGGAAACAAATATCTGCCATCGTGCTCAGCTCCAAAACAATGCTCCTTTGGGGCTAGCAAAGGAGGTTTTCTCACAATATGAGAGGCAAGGTGGCTCATTTGGGCCCCTGTTTGGAGGTGAAGGGTCTAGGTGAGGGTCTCGTGAGCAGTGAGGGAAATTGAGTGAGGGGCTCATTTCAGAGCTCCAATGAGTGGAGGACAGAAATTACGGCCTGCTGGATTACTTTCTCCATGAAACATGTGCGTAATGATATTGGCAAAGGCCAATGGATCTGCTGGCCAGTTCATCATCTGCCTGCTATGAATGTCATCTCTGAATTATCCCATGGATCGGTTTCGCCTTCCTCACCCGCTGTCGGTCCCAGTTTCCATTTCAATTGGTTTTAATGCAAGAAAAAATTCCCATCTAAATGCTAATTTCTTTTCCCTTCTGAGCCCAGAGGTGACAAAGCCACCATCAAATACTGAAAGGGAAAAAAACCCCTGAAAGATTAAGTGGAAAACATTATCTTTAAAAACAATAGCGGATGCTCAGCCTTTGTGGACGTCTTCAGGGAATACGTTTTCACTGGGACATTCCAGGCAGATTTACTTGGGATTCAGATCACTTAGAGCTGGCAAAATTTACACTGTTGCTTTTTCTTCATATTCACCAGCAGCATTGTCAGACAGCAAAATAAAGAGCATATATCTACATGCCATATATAATTACATGTATGTACTGATATGATGCAGCTCTATTCTGGCCAACAAGGCAGCCAACAAAACTGGACTAACTCCAGTGAAGGCAGTGAGGATATTGTGACCTGGCAGTGAGATCAGAATCCAGCCTTCTGTAGTTATGAGCCCCCTGCTCGTAGCAGAGGCAAGCTCTGTATTCCCAGGCTGCTGGTTGAGCAAGCATCCCACCACTGGGAATTCACACTTTTCATGAAGCTGTTTTAGAATATGGTCAGTACGAAAGTGAAACCACTGCACGTGTAATTTGGGTCTCATTGAAGCTCCATAAAAAACCTTGGAGGGGCTTTGGTGGATCTTGGAAGCTGTGTTCTACACAGAATCTGTATTTCAAAACAAAATGAAAGCTATTGTGCCTAAGTGACTCATAACTCCTGGTTCAGTTTTATTACCTCTTGCCTTGCTGTATTAAAGACTCCCAAGGTTTTTGCCACTTTGGAGTCCCACAGCGTTTCATGTTACACAGCCAAGAAGGGGACATCTAAATGCTGTTATAAATGTGTCGAGTCTTTTGGAAAAATTACTGCATCTTCCTTAGTGTCTGTAAAGCACCTGTTCAGCTTTGTTTTTCAGCGTTCATCTGGCACTTGAGAGCCCCTGACTAGCTTTTAACACCATATTCACTCACAGTGAAGGGATAATTTTGTTATACACAATTTTTCGTTCATTTTCACCCTTCTCTTCCCCACCCCTGCAGACCCCAAGACTCCTTTGTGTGTGATAGGGGCCAAAATTCGGGTTAGTTCTTCACAGTTGCTGATTTGCATCTTGCTTGCACTGTGAGAAGTGCAGCCAATGCACGATCTGCTTTGAAATCTGTATTATTAACTGTACTGCCTGCCTTCACATCATTTTGAATTGTACAAGTGCTCTGGTACTTTTACAAGGACACATAGTGACAGGATGGGGGAGACTGGATTTAAACTGAAAGAGGGTAAATTTAGACTGGATGTTAGGAAGCAATTCCTTACTGTGAGGGTAATGAGGCACTAGAACAGGTTGTCCAGAGAATGTCCCAGTCCCTGGAAGTGTGCGGGGTCAGGTTGTATGGGGCTTTGAGCAACCTGGTGTAGTGGAAGGTGTCCCTGCCACAGCAGGGGATTGGAACCAGATGATCTTTAAGGTCCCTTTGAGCCCAAAGCAGTGTATGATTCTGTGAGTTTCCATGAGACATCTGCACAATCTCCATAGCTCACCCAGCCAGCAGGCCACAGAAATCACCCCACCAGCAGCTCTGGTGTCCTCAGCACTTGGCTGAGATGGAGCATCCTTGGGCAGAATCACTACACAGGCCCCACACCTGCCTGGCTCACGGCTTAGCTTTCCCTCTTCCTTCAGTGAAGCAAGCAGGAGCCAGCCCAGCTCCCCGTCGCTGCTGCACAAAGCCTCTGAGCACCCTGTTTGCACTGGGGCACGAGGCTGCACAGACAAGGCTCTCCCTTTTTCCCAGAAGAGAGTACAAGGAAGGAAAGGTAGTGTTTTGCCCAGGCAGAGGCTGCAGCTCTTGAGCAGCAGTTTCTTGTAGGGAGCTGGCAGGGGACACGACGGTTCCCACCACATGTGCTTACCCACGTCTCAAACATGTCCTCTGGGCGCAGCTTCCTCAAGGTGGCCCTGAAAGGAAGACAGAAATGTTCTTTGGGGATATATCCAGCACTGCCGCACGTGACACTGTCGGCATCACGGGAAAGGTCATCATGGGCAGGTTTGGCTGGTGGCTGGAGTCAGCCACCACATCCTGAATGCAAGAATGGGGGCACTGTTGGTCAATTTCTGCCTTTATTTATGGGGATAAAACCCTGCCCATGGCCCCATTGGAGTCACTGCAGCCACTACTCCTGCTTGGGAAGATGAGACACCTCTCTGTGCTGGAATGTGCTGATGAATTAGTCCCACACAGGGCAGACTGTTCTGTCTGTGCTGAGAGTATGAGACAACAATCACTTTTGTTTTGGAGTCCCTGGGACATTCCTAATGGGCTGTGTCCCCCCTTTCTCCTGCTTTCACCTCAGCATAATTTCAGAACAGAAATCTTTCCCACCTCTGCTAAAGCAAAGAAGACAGAATTAACTCTGGGAAGAAAATTTGGATCCTAACAACGACTGACAAGAAAATTTAAACCCTAAGACTGGTCAAATAAATTTTTTTTTGAGAAGTAGTTCATAAAGGAAAAAAAAATCATTTTCAGACACATCTGTAGCAGGAAGCCTGGCAGGCTGAGAGTTGACTGTGGTGTTAGAGGGGCATCCAAGGCACACAAAGCCATAGAAGACAAGCACAAATCATCCTTTGCACATCTGCTTGCTGTGGTATCAGCTGTTTGGGGAGGATCCCCCAGCAGAGCAGGTCTCCCTGGCAGACCTGCCCCAGGACCTGCTGCAAAGAGAAGTGTCAGTCTGTGAGGTTTGAGAACAGATTGGTAGGAGTGGCAGCATGGTGCCAAAACCAGGTGGAATAAGTGAGATGTGTGACCTGTCACTTCCGTTTGCCTTACAAACAGAGCACTGGAAACAAGGGAACAGTTTTTAGAGGTTCATAAAGGACCTGAGGAGCCACAGAACTGAGTCCCAGTTAGATCAGAGGAGGAGAATCTCCTGTGGATTAATAACATTGAAGGGTGGAAATGCATGGTCAATTTTCATGACAGAGGGAATTTACCAATTAAGATTCATAGCATATTCTTTGGCATGATCATATGCACAACATATCCTCACATAATCTGAAAAAGGTGGGAAATAGGAATATGGCAGCATTTGCTTATTATATCCAATTCTTTGGCAACCAACAAAGGCCTGACTATGAGTTGATACAGAAGATCTCCTGAGACTTGAGTGTCTGCATGATAGACAGACATACAGCAAGTAACACACTTGCAGAAAACCAGCCCTGATTGTACAGGTGCAGCAATTGGTTCTAAATTAGTTGTAATTAATTTTTGCCTCTCAGGAAAGGGGCCCAGGTGTCACAAATTGAGAAAGAATCAGCTCCAAAGGAAAAAGGCCAAAAGAAGGTCGCAAACAGTTGGGAAATGGCCAAGGAATAAAACAGACCATTATGGCAGTGGACAGCTACACTGTGAGCCTCCACAGTTCTGGTCATGCCATCCCAGAAATTATACGGACAACTGAAAAAGGCACTTGGAAACGTGGGTGTGGTGAGTGAAGGTATGGAAGGACCTCTATTTGACGAAGCTTAAATAGATAAGAATTCTTTATCTTGTCAAAGAGGTGACTGAAGAGGGTTTTGGCAGGCATTCTAAAAAATGGGAATGGTAAAGAAAACGTGAATAGCTTAGAACATGGCCAAGGCTGTAATAATGTCAAGGCTCCAGATTTGATCCCTGCACGGGCCATTCACTTAAGAATTGGACTTGATGATCCTTGTGGGTCCCTTCTAAATCAGAATATTCTGTGATTCTCTCCCTACCTTCAGTATTAATCATTTTTGTTCCTCTTAAGAAAGAGTTAGTAGGTGCCCAGAGAAATTATTAGGTAGCAGGTATAAACGAAACAAATAAGAATGGTCTTTTGATGCAATGCATATTTCAGCTGCTGAACTCATTACAATTTGGTACATTCAGCATCAAAACAGAAATAAGGTCAAAACAGCTATAGAAATTGAAGAAACAGCCACTAAACACAAGTTCAAGGATACAGTTTTTGAACCAGCAAGTCCTTTCATTGGTCTAAAACTAGAGATTAAATCAGGTGAATGCACATTATGTTTTTAGGTATACTTGTACTTGGCTTTTAAGACACTTTCCCTAGCTGTTCTCTGGGGGAAGATCTTGGAGAAAGGAAACTCAGTGGGAAGGATCTGGACACACCCACGTGTACTGATTGCTGTGTTGACTCTGGATACTTCTCTGTGTTGGAGGAGTGAGGCAACTGGGGTTTGGGTAAGTAAGAGAGAGCAGAATTCAGCCCCCATGTTGATACAACTGCAGACAAGTGGGGGTCCAACCCCAAAACAGCATTTTGCATGTGAAAGAGGCATCAAGCCAGAGGGTTGCACCATGTAATTTGTATTTGTGGAACTGAGAGTGAAATCTGGGCTGAGACCTTGGAGTGGCAGTGACCACCGTGCTCCGATGGACACCAGTTTCTGCTGCCTTGGACAAGTCACCCCACGGTGCTGACCACCGGCTTCCTGACCTTCTGTGGAGAGGATGGACTTTCCCACCACAGCCTGCAGCTGCCCAGCTGAGCTGTCTACAGGGAACCAGCACATGGCACCTGCTGAGTTTGCTTCATTTTAATCTACAGCTCATCTCCATGTCTGACTAATTCCAGCCTGTGGCTTTAGGTCTTTTACTGGTGGCAAGGCAGGATGAAGCACTTCTGCTCTAAGTTCAGCATGAGCTACTGTGAACATATCGCTGTCACTCCAGGCTGCTTCTCCTGCCATGGCAGCACCTTGTCAGGTTTGGGATTTCAGACATGTTGTTTTATGGACTCCTTTTAATTATTTTCTGAGCTTTGGCACTTGCAAAATACATGCCTCCCTACTTGCTTCTACCAAGCACCACAAAACATTCTGAAATATCTAAGACTTGGAGAAATTCCACTGCAATTTTGTGCTGGTGAAGAGTTTGCCTTATTAGGATAGAATTTAGATGGCTGTGTTTAATCAGCCTTCTGATGCTGCTGCTTGACAGAAATAGCTTGGGGGAAAGAAAATGGGAAGGACTAAGGCCAAGAAACCTAGAAGGTCAGCAAAGTGAATTGTGGATACATGGAAGATAGAGGAGCCCTTCATATTTCAGAAAAAGTAGAGAAATGTTTCTGGTGAGTCTCAGACTCTGGCGATGATCTCCTGTCTGTGTGAACACAGACCTCCAGCTGAGCCTGATTTGACATCCCCTCTCTATATAGATGGCCCTGCTTTCCTCAGACTCATCTGGCCCTTTGTCTGCTGAGAAGTGCAGTTGTGGGAGCAGCAGGTAGCCTGTGTCCCTCTCCTGAGGCATGTTTCTAAGGGTATAAAAATACAGCACCTCCGGGTAGTTGTGCCCCTATACTTAACCCTGTGCTTTACACAGGATCAGCCTCTCCAGTGACTTCCAGACTATTTTTGTAGCTGAGTCCCTAAGCAACTGTGCAATAAACCTGACTGCAAGAAGCAAAATCATCCACAGCTCCTGCTGAGTTGATCAAACACTGTAGGTGCACAGCATCGTTCCCACACAAGGCTCAATGCAGCCATAACAACTGTGGCTTCTTCTCTGTGCCTACAGTCAGCAGGAGCTTCTTGGGCCATTGTGGCTCCTCTGAGCTTGGTCTGAGCTCAGAGACTGCCTCCAGACATATCTGACATCAGGAGAGGGTTACACCCATTAGTAAACCTGCTTTTGGGAAGGAGGAGATTGGACAGGATTTGGATTTGGCTTGCAAGGCCTTGGAGAGGGTCATCTTCTGTACAGACCTGAATTAAAAGCATGGGCAATTAGGGCAAGGATTTCACTCTCCACTGCCTTCCAGCCTCACTGCTTTTTGAGTGAGGACTAACCAGGGAGGAGGAAGAGCAGGAGGAGGGAAGCTCTGTTATCCCAGCTCCCTTGTGGTGAACTATGACTGCTGCACAGATCCTTGTACCTCTGGGAGTAGGAAAAAACCAGCAATTTCACAATTCAAACCTGGGTCAGAAAATCATCAAAAGTGGTCATCATCCTCATGTTTTTTGAGAGCGATGCCCTAGAAAGGCAAGGTCACAATGACAGACACCTTAACTCATTTCCATTCTCCAGGAGCATCCTGCATGCTACATACCTTCTGTGCTCTCTCACAAAATCCACCAGCTCCTCTTCTGAGTAAGGCTTATCAGGGATGTGAACAGGCTCATCCATAAAGGGTTCATAGAAGTCCACCTCGTTCATCTTTAGGCCTAGCTTCTTGGCAACCTGTTGCAGTGCAGAAGTCACAGATGAGAGAGCCTGATGTGCCTCTTTGCCTACCCAGAGAATTTGCTGCTGGCAGAGCGGAGATCAAGGTGCTTCTCCCAAAGCATGCACTCCTAGGGGTGCCCCACAAAATAGAATGGATCTCTCCTTGTTTAAAAACCCACTGATTCCCCCTACACGACTGCTGTCAAGCAGTGGGGCAGAGCAAAGCCACAGCCCAGGGCCTGCTGACCTAGAGGGGCTGGGTTCCAAACCCACATCAGGACCTGCCTCCATGCTGCAGAAATTGCCTTTTGTCTTGCAACAGGGCCAAAATATCAATGCAGACACCAGCACCACAAAATCCAGGAATGCTGAGAAGGAGAAGCTGAAACCACACAGTAGATCTGGGAACATCCTGAGCTCTCAGCAAACAGGTGGTGGCATATGTGAGCTACCATGAAGATGTGTGGATGCTTACCCCTTTATCAAAGGTGGCAAAGAACTTGACATAGGGCTGGAAATGTTCAGCAGCTTCTTCAAATGCCTTGAAATCTGAAAGGAGGAAAGGGGAATGAAGAAGATATTTCACAGACAGCTGGCCACACTCTGATCAGCCCAGAAGATATTGGGGGAAGAACAAATACAAATTACTGTAAATTCCGTTAGTATGCCCAATGTTTCTTCCACCCTTCCAGGGTTTACAAAGAAGGATGATTTCATGTGCAGCAACATGCTGTGCAGTCCCACAGTGTTCAGGAAAGCTGCAGAGCCCAGCTCTGTGAAGCAGGTCCATGGGGAAGTTCAGCCTGGGAAACACATGGAGTTGCTCCAGCATTAAGGATTGCTGCCATTCCCTAAACAGTCACCAAGTGTGATCAGGTGTGCTTCCCCCACTGCAGGAGGAGGGGGCAGGAACCAGGTAAGTTTTTACTGGGACTGCTACCAGGTCCCCCTGAGCCTCAGGGTTCAGCAAAGATGCAGTCAGCCTGCCGGGGGAGTTTACAACAGGTATTTCCCACTTTTCTTCCAAGTAGTTATTACTGAAGAGTGTTAGGGTCACAGCCCTGCCCAAGCTGCCCTTCAGCCCAGTTTGAGAAAGATGAAGGGAGAGGTGGGTGGGCTGTTGCATTGCAGATCTGGTGCTGTGTGGTTTGTTCCCTTAGGAATACCTGTCTTTCTGCTGAAGGCAGGACATGCCAGCGTGGGGTGCACACTGCCAGCGCTGCCCAGATAGCAGGGAGGGCAGCTGGGGCTGGCAGATGAGACTGCAGGGCTTGACAAGGAGATTCTCACGTCAGGATTTTTCTAGGCTTGTGAAAGTTGGGTTTGCCCAGAATGGTCCCTGAGTTGCACATCCCTCAGGGCATGGGACCAGCCTCTACCCAGTCTTGGGAGTCAGCAAGGAGCAACATGTCAGTGCCCCTGCCAGGCTGCCCCCAAGGGCCCTGCTCACCGCTGCTGTATGTTTGCCATGGTAGTGTTTAATGTGTGTCCCCCTTTCCCTTCCCTCCTTCCTTCTTTGATCCCTTGGGCTCACTGCTCACAAGAAGGGGCACTTTGCTCCTCTTAGTTGTTCTGTCAGTGTAACTGTAACCTCAGCTGATTTTGGGTGAGGTAAACTCACTTTTACTGCAGGAGCCCCTGGATCATGGCCCTCTTCTCTTGCCAGCAGACACCTTGCGGAAGGATCACCGATGCTGGTGTAGGACTGGGCTCATGCATTACACCAGCAGAAACTTGCCTGCAAATGCACTCATCCTCCAGCAATTTTCACTCTGTCACAGGCTGCCATATACCACACTACCCTTCATGTTCATGCAGAACAACCAGTGCTGAGCCTCTAGAGCTGCCAGGCAGGCTCCAAGGCCCACGAGGAACACGTTTATCTTACGTTCTGAGTCTTCTCCCTTGAAGTAGCCGATGAGTTTGATTTCGTCGTCGATCTGGTCAAAGGCCTGAAGCTCCAGCTTGCTGTTGATGACCTCCACGGGGTCTTCCAGCAACTGCCATGACAAATGCATGTGGTAATGCAGTGATTTGCAGCACCAGCCTGTGCCTGGCAGGGTGTGCCACAAGCAGCCTGAGCAGGGAGAAAGAGGTCACCCAATTTCTCTGCTGTTGGAAACCCTGCTTAGTGCTCTCTGCCTTAACGTGAGGAGCTGAGGGAAGCAGGTCACCTTCAAAGGGAGATGTTAGTAGGTTCACTGCAGAGGTGGAAGCCTTGAGAGGGAGGCTGATAAAGGACTGGGTAACCCAAATGAATGCTAAGGGACCTATTTTGATAAGGGATAAGGAGTGGCAATTGCAGCTGGCTTTAAGGAGGCCAAGTTGAAAGGAGCTGGTATGATCATTGGGAACATCTGTGAATGATACCTGTGTATCTAAATCTATATATATTTGTTTTTTTTCAAGTGTCATTTGCTGGAAGAGGTCATTGCAAAGATCTTGCTTTTGAAAAACATTAAAACCAGCATGTTAGAGGGTGACCAAACAGTGGTTTGGAGCAGTAGAAAGTCTGGATGTGAATTTTCCTGGGTGATCCTCATCCTATGCAAAATAGTTTAAACCTATTCTTTGGTCCTACACACATCACAATGTTAATGATGAAGTTGCAAGACCTGTCTGGCACTTTAGACTGTCATTGATGCAAACTTTGTTTCTCTTTTCTTAACTAGTCACTGCTGGTGGAAAGGTTCAGTCTGATTATTTTGCCCAGCTATAGTGGTATAAATCAAGTGTGTTTTCACTAGAAGAAAAAAAAAGCAGGCAAGCCACTGCCTACAGAGGAGTAGAGAACCTCTGGGTTTCTTTTACTCTTCAGATGAGGCTGCCAAGGCACCACAGACATGTCTGGTTTTATTTTCTAGCTTTGCCAGGTCTTTTCCTTCCTGAATGGAAATCACAAAAACACAAATCCTTGCTCTCTTTCTTTTTTCACACAACATGATTTTTCAGTGACACACCGCATGGCATAGCAAGCAAAACCTCATGAAGTGCATTGCAGCATCCTCGAGAGTGATGCTCCGGTGTGAGGCTGTGCCTTTGCTGTGCCCGCAGCAGCATGTGTGATTTCCTGCTGCCATAGTGGCCTGAGCCATGGGAACCTGGGATCCCACTGCTGCAGGGTCATGGCAAAGCTCTGCCCTGTCTGTGGCCCTTATGGGTGGGGCAGCTGCTCATTTCTGTCCCTGAAGCCACTTGCATGTGTTTTGGTCACAACACCCAATGCAGCCGCAGACATTGTCGTGGGAGAGCTGAGGTCCTATAGATCTGTTTTAATTCCCTGGCCATGCCTCTCCTCACCAGCAGTCCTGAACCACAGGTGACCATGTAGGCAACCTGCCACCCTGGGAAACAAGCCCTGCCAGCTCTGCTGCTCACCTTACCTCCCTTATCTGCATTACTGCATGGCCACTTACACAGAAAGCCTCGCTTCAAAGGAAAGCCAAACCACTGCAAAACATTCTCATTTATAAAGGAAAGGCCATGGGTTTTGTTGCCTCTCCTAGGAATAAAATGTAAATAAAGAGAAGTGCAACATATAGATGTGGGATTCAGCATACCTTTTGCATTTAGGCACAGAGGTGAGCACATTATTGTGCCCATGCACAAAATGAAGGTTGCACAAAATATGTTGCACATTATTGTGCCCATGCACAAAATGACCCAAGACCATTTAGTTCTAGGACCCTGATCTCCTCTCACTTGTGGCAGTGCAATTTGGCAAGTTCACTGAAGAGATGCTATGTTGCTTGTGTCTAGAAATGGGCAAATAGTTTGCAACATAAGCCTTTTTCAATGCACTGGGCTCTTTTTAGTTGCTCTATGAGAACCTTACTTCTTGGATATTACGTTTTTGAAAATAGCTCTTTTTTAAAAAAAGAAAGAAAAAGTATGAAAGATTTTGCAAATGGCAAAGTGTTTACACACGAGCTTGCTAAATGGGGTGGGTGAACAGCAGTCAGTTATAAGGATTGTAGCTGACTTCCATTCAAATACTCTGTGTATGGGAAAGAGGGGAGGTTGTCTCTAAGATATAAAGTGTTTAGTGGCAGATAAGGATACCACCTTTCCTGGGATCTTGTGGCCAGATAGGTATTGGGGAAGATGCCAAATGCCATCTCTACCAGTGAATAGCAAGCAAGGATGAAATTTCAAAAATTTCAAATACACTTGTTTTTTAGCAAACTAAGTATTTGCAAGGTCTTCTCTGAGAGATTTTATCTAGCTCTGAGCTTATCTGTGCTTACATCCAAGAGGAATTCCACCAAGACATCTGCAGCCAGTTCCCCATCAAATTCAACCAACCGCTCATCCTTAAAGACATAGAGACTTCCCTCTTCAAGCAAGCCTGAAAGAAGAAGAGAGGAAACGATAAGTGGTTAATATGTTGTTAAAACCACGTTTAGTGCAGAATGTCTTGCTTGTTAACCCAGCAATTCCTCCTGGGAAAATGCAATTGCCGGTTTGCTGTGTTGGTCTTGTTAGAAACAACCTGACTAATCTACTGACTGATGTTTCATGACACAGGGGGCAGACTTCAGCCAGAACTGGCGCTAACTTCTTCCCAAATGCTGAACTTTTCATTCAGGTCACAGTTGGTCTCAGCTGGAAAAATTCTGCACCAGAAACTTGTTTTAGCTTGGCTGTCTATCTTGCAGTAAATACTGGGCTCTAACTGGCAGCTCAGATTTTAACAACCTGTCACTATATGGAAATTGGATTTTGATTCGGGTTGTGCTCACTGTCCAGAGAAGGCTGAACTATGTGAGTGTCACCAGTGACCTGAAAGTGAGCTTCAAACTGTCTGAGGCTTAGCTGGCCTTGGCAAAAGGGTTAGAAACCAATGATAGAGATACCACAGACTGCAGGGTGACAGATTTCAATGCTATATCACTGGACTGAGGTCTGACTGCCACAGAACCTTATTGGAGCCTCTGAAATCAACAGCGCTGGTCTCCTGCAATGCAGGATGGCAGGGTACCACTGGCCAAGGAGGTTGGTAGTTTGTTGCTTCTTGGAGAGGCAGAAGCTCTTGTCTGTAGTTTATCTCCCATTAGCACTCACAGCCTCTAATTTAGAAAAGAAAATTACAGTCCAGTATGTTTAAACCTTAGGTTTAGCAGTATATTTGTGTGCTGTTGTATTAATGTAACACAATATTTCTGTATTGGTTTGTGGGCTAAAATATGAAGGGACTGCCAGGCCCTGGAAGGCAGCTGTGTCCAGGGGTGGGCAATGCAGCAGCCTTCCACCTCTAGAGCAGATTTCCTCTTTCACTCTGGGGAAGAAGCCGGAGTGATTGGCACCTGACTGCCAAGCCACTGCAAGGCTGTGGCTACTCCAGCTGTTAACAGGGGTCACTGGGTCACGGGACTGATGACATTTGGGGGACTAAGTGTTTTCCCCATATCTTCTGGTTCTGCACTGCTGTGTTGGTCCTGTCTCTGTGTAGGAAGAGCAGAAAGTTACTCCATGGCACCTATTTACTATTTCTGCACAGAAAGCTATGAACTTACACCCTGTCATCATTGCAGCATGAATTGACTTTCTTTTTCACTTGGTTTGGTTTGGTTTGATTTTTCTGGAAGGGTCTTGGCTTGTCTCTCTCATCCTCACCCCCATGCCTGATCCTGCCCCTGTTGGGTTGGGCTGGTGGTCAGTGTGCAAGTGCCACCATCATCCTCCCCATCCTGGTAACGAGGATTTGGCTGTCCTCTAAGGGACTCCCATAGGCACATCACTCCCACAGTCTCTCCAAGCTATTCCAGAGATGTCAAACCTGGGACTCACCTAACTTTTTGGCAAGCTTGGCATCCTTCTTGGAGTCCACCATCCCAAAGCCAATGCTCCTGGGCTCCAGGACCTGAGCTGCCAGCTGTGGGAAGAAGCAGAGAGCCCAACATTAGTAGTGTTAACACCACAGGGTAGCTAAAGGGCACCGTGCCCTGCTAGCATGACATGACAGACACAAGTGACCCATATTCTGCTGCTGAGCAGCACCAATGGGTGGGCTGTGTCACATGCTGCCTCTCTGCTGAGATAACCCAGAGGTCACAAGGGTTGGGTTGGTTCCCATTGTGTTGCAGCAGGGAGGGAGTCTGCTGGCACTCCCGTGTGCTGTTTGACAGTGGCCTCAGGAGAGGGCTCCTGAGTGAACTGGGGACACCAGAGCAGGGGGGACGGCTGGAAGGAAATCCTGTGCCACCAACACAAAGCAAAAGCTGTTTCCTCTGTGGTGCCTTGGTGGCCTCCTGCAGGGGAGTGTGACATGGGCACCATGGACATATTAACTCTGGAAGTGCATGGTGCCAGGCAGCAGTGCATGCAGGACTCTGCAGCATGATGTATTCTTCATGCATGTGATGGGGTGGCCAAAGCAGCCTCCTTTTCCTATGAAGTGCTTGAAGTCATGCCTCCTATCTAGGCTTCAGTAAGCCCCCAGATCCTGGTCCCCTGTTTTTACTAAAGAAACACATCTAAGCCCAGCCATGCTCATGTTCACCTTCTCACAGCTTTGCAAAACCACTGCACCCTGTTCCCACCATCTTTGACGAAGGGGCCTCTTGAAGATATCGAGTTCCTGCCTGTTTTGTGAAAATAGATATGTGAGGAAAGGAGAGACGCTCTGCAAGGGCCTGGTGGTGAGAGCGACCGGGTGAGACCCTGTGAATTCCAAATTGGCTCCTAGAGATGCACTGACCCTGGTAAATGGATCCACTTATGCACTGGATGACTGACAGCCCCACCACAAGCATACTAGAGACCCTACAAGGTAGTAATGATGCTCTGAGAACCACCAAGCAGCTGTAAGAGCCTTCTCCTCCTCCCTCTCCCTTCCTGCTGCACAAATGCCTCTGCTGCTGATGGTCTTCTTGCTGTTCCTCCTCCCAGCCCTGCCGGATGGCGGGGGATGATGGAGATGAGGGGTCAGGAGCCTCTGGGGCAGGAATGTCCCTATTAGGGCACAGCTGTCAGTGCTTGGCAGCAGGAGGCTGGAGAGGGGCAGAAGAAAGCCATGGGCAGAGAGATGGTGGGTTGATTTATGAGGAAGCTCCCCCCCGCCCCGGCTCATTTTGGCTCCCTCCCCCAGACTCAAAGCCAGTTTGAATGTCACCCAGCGGCGCTGCCACCATGGACACGTGGCCCCTTGGCTCCCCTGCTATAAATAGTTTCTGCCTGTGCCAGGCCTCTGTGAGAGTGAGTGGTGATTAGAGGCATTGGGGGGCAAAAGTGGTGGGGCAGCCACCTTGCCTGTGCAACGGGGTGTCATGGGGCCAGCCAGCTCCCTGTGCTCTCAGCCTGTCCCTGAAATTCTGGGGGCTGGTGGCAGGTACCCTGGTGATCAGGGCTCAGGGACCTTGCTGGAGCAAAAGGGAGAGATGGAGAACGTAGTTATTTTCTCCTTTCCACCAATTACATGTCCTCAGGGCTGTCCCAAAGCCCTCCAGGAGGAAAAGTACTCCACCAACCACCACAGCATTGCTGCAACTTTGATCCCCCTGCAGCCACCTGCCCTGTTGTCTTTAGGGGCAAATGCCACCGTGGGAGGCAAAAGGGGTGCCTGTGTTGCACAGGAAACAGGGGTGTCAGTGCTCTTTCCCTGCTCTTTGCCAGTGCTTTGAAATTAAGGTAAGGCTGCGGATTCAGGGTTTGTGCTTACAGTGGACGCTGCCTGAAAGGGGCAGAGCACTAATTTGTGTTTGCACATGCATTGATTAGGCTGATAAGGCACCGGTCTGGTTTGGCATCCCATCTGGTGGCTCAGGCCACCTTAGAGCACCTGAGAGCAGCTGGAGCCCCACATTTGCAGTGAGAGATGGACACCTCTTGTGAGCTCTCTAGACATCTGCAAGTGAGCGGTGGTAAAAGAAGAGATTTTAATTTCCTGTTTTGGGGATCTGCCCTGACTGGACAAAAGGATGGAGCCTGTAGGATCATCAGCTTTCTGGGACATTGTCAGCACGTCCCTGCTTGTTGGTGGTTGTGTACACCAGCAAGAGGCTCCTGAGAGCCACCACTTGAGGCTCTGGCTGCTCTGTGACCAGAGGAGAACACAGAATGGCCAAGGGAAGAAGACTTGTTCAGTCATGTCCAGTCTATCCATACTTGATTTAGTTGCTTACAGTTATGTCAGCCATGTGCCAGACAGAGTCAGGGCAGTTTAAGCACAGTAGTTCTTGACTCCTACACACAGGAGATGGTTAGGGTTTCTTGTGAGTGTTTGAAGGTCAGAAATATGCAGAAAAGCTGCAACACCTGCTACAGACAAGTGGTTGGATGTGAGCAGGGATGTGTGCAAGGAAGGACGCATTGATCAGAATTCATGTATGTCAGCAGGCAGCACACACAAGGCTGCTCTTCGGAGGGGTGTGGGTGCAGTTCTGTAGCTGTGAGCATGGCAGCTTGCTGGAAAAGAGTAAAAGTGTCAAGAAAACGTGGGTGATGTGATGAAAGCCTCTTTCTGTGAGACTGTGGGAGTGCTCAGTAGTCAAAAAGGGTCTCAGTAATGCTGGAGGTGTGCCTGTTTGTGTGGCAGGGCTTGTGTGACTGTGTCTAGCAAGACTGTCTCCTGGAGGTGTGTGTATGGTGGGTGCGAGTGTTTGGAGGTGTTCCTCTGCACAGGCTCATCCCCAGAGATGTGCAACAGTTTGGGCACATAGGAGAGTGCTTGTGCATGGTGTGTGAGTGTGCCTGAGGGGGCAGAGCTGGGAGCCCAGTGGGCAGCCTGCCTCCTCTGCAGGGACCTTCATGCCAGTGAGACTGAGGAGAACAGTACAGCCTGAGCTTCTCTCCAGAGCAGGCTCTCACAACAGGGAGGTCTTTGTGCAACATGAGACTTTCAGGAGCTCTTCCCACTGTGGCAGAGCCTGGAGGCAGGAGACTTTGCAGGGTGTTTTTGGTGGCATTTGCAAGTGCAAGCTGTGCAGGGGCTAGGCATTGCTCCTGGCCTTGCTTTCTCTGCTTTCCACTGCAGCAGGAGAGTCTAACCCATGCATAGGTGACAATACATTCCCACACTTATATTTCAACCACAAAAGGCAGCAAAATATGGAGCGTGCCAGAGGCACAGCAATTTGGCTAATTTCCCCCTACTCATTACAGTATCAAGCACTTATATATCCCCTTACAGTATTTTCTGTTTCCATAATGCTAGTGGGATTTGAATGCAGATAATGTTTCTAATCTTGACAATCCTCTTGGCTCAGGGCCTTGGGACAGAGGCATCTGTAATCTAAGAGCACAGCCCCTCCTCCTCTTGCCTTTAAATTCATATTGCTCGAAGTCCTGGCCAGCCAGAGCCCTTGCCTTTGTGTCAGCCTCTATCTCCATAGCACATAATTTAGCTTCAACAGCTGCATGGAGACATGGAGGGTAGAACCATGCCCTGGAAGAACTGAACATAACAGATCATGCAGTCCCTGAGGTAGAGCAAGAGCTTTGGGCTGGCAGAGTTGGCTGAGAGCATGAGCAAAGAGCCCAGTAAGTTGCAAGTTCATGTCCCATGCACATTTTACAGTCTTATTCTCATGTTCATGAAGTCTTTGCAATGCATACTTTCTACCCATAGGATCCCAAGCTGTGTCCTGTGCAGCACTGGAAAAAGAGCTGGGAGTTTGGCAGCACTACTCCTTTCTCCCATATCCCTGAGGAAAGAACCATACTTGAATTTGGGTGACTGTGAGGGGGTGAGTGGCCCTCTGGGATGTGTGGGAGGTCCAGCCCAAAGCGAAGCTTGAGTACCAGCAAGTGTGCAAGAGCCCTCTCATCCTGGATGGTGTCAGCAGTTACAGGCACTCAGAATAATGGAAAGGCACAGCTCCCTGCCCAGCATCTCAGCTCCACACCCACGGTACCTATCTGAGCCTAGGTGTGATGCTGGGAAGTTTTGGGAGATTTAAACAGTCCCATGGGCTCATTCTGAAATCCTAGGTTATACAGCAGCAGAAATGTCACTGTCTGCCTGACCATGCTCTTATTCCAGCTGCAGGCAGCACTGATTGTGCCAAAACTTGCACTTGTCAGTTTTCCTGCTACATGGCAGACAAAAGTCCCTCAGAGAGGGTTAAAAATGGGAGTAGGAGGAGTGGCTGCCTCAGCATGGTCAGTTTTCATTGTGAAGTGACATTATGGCATTCTGGCCTGGATTTTCTTCCCACTTCTCTAGCACCTGCCCAGAGCTCCCACAGACAATAAAGCTCATCTTCCCCAGTTGCTCAGGCTTGGGAGGAAGGGCTGGGGGCATTTGTGTGTCTCTGAAAGCCATCATGAGTACACTTAACCATGGGGAGCTTTCTGTTTTGCTATTTAGCAATGGAGAAAGAACAAAACTCCAGTAATGCAGGGAGAAGTGCAACAGGAGATGATAAGGAGACGTCCCTCAAGCAACCTACACTCCTCTGCTGCTTCTCTCCTACTCTCTTTAATGCTGCAGTTGATGCTGATGGTCAGAACCTGGTTGATGAAATTATGATGATTTTATATCCCAGAATGTTAGGTTTTTATTTCCAGAAACAGCAGGAGGAGATGGCAAGTTTTTAGTGTATTCCCCCAGAAGTTTTGAATCCTTACACAGGATTGCCACCTACACACTATAGTTGGCTACTGTCTTTGAGACATTGGGCAGTTTCTTGGAGAACAGAGGCCATTATTTCTCTTTCCTAATGCTGTGCTGTCCCCACTAGCACCCCCTTGCATACCACACTAGTAATATCTTAGGCTTTTCCATAGTTCAGGCTGTCCTGAAGCACTGTGGTGATCAAAGAGCAGGGACAGAAGCCTGCTGAGCAGCTGCCACTAGAAAAGTCACTTTGCTGGCAGTGGGGACTGAAGGAGAGTATGTTGGTCCCACCTTACTACACTTTTCCACCACCTGAGCTGCTTGGAGAGGCTGAACCTCCCGTCCTAGGGATCACTACTCCTTGGACTAAAAGGCAAGTCCCCAAATATGGAACATGCAAAGGTCACTCCCTCAGAGCTGGCTTTCACAGGTAATGCTTCAAAAATGCTGCCCTGGAGCTTTAATTGTTGCACAGCCGCTCAGAGGGGTCAGACATACGGCAGCGTGTTCTCTGGCTGCCTCTCTAAAGGTTTCACATAGCTAGGGCTGTATTTTTATCTGCTCCTGGCATCCCTAATTTTAGCCAGCTGCCAGCCAAAGCACAGCCTCCCCAGCCACAAGCTAACCGAGGCTGGTGCCCGTGCCACCGAGCACCCATGGGCGCAGGGGCCACCTGCCACCGCTCCCAGCCGGTCCCTGCCGGCATGACATCGCAGATGTTTTGGCAACTCAGCTGTGCAACTTGTATGTCAAGGGCAGACAGGGACATGAGTGTGTCTGTGTGTGTGTGTGTGTGCTGCCCCAGGCGCCTGGGACTGGGCAGGGGCCACATGGCTAAGCTGTCCTTTCTGAAACAGAGACTGACAGTGTAGTTTGGGGGCTGTCCTTGTCCTTGACAAAAGTGAGGCTGTTGCTCCCTAGTTCTCCTTCTGGCCTCAGAAAATCTGCTTTGAAATTGAAGGCTGGATGTTGCTGTGAAGCTGATGCAGGGCAGAAAGCTGGGTGCTTTAAGTGGGTGCTGGAGGAGGGAGGCATGCTTGGTGTTAAGCCCGTTCACCTACACGTGTCCATGTCATTCCTATGCCTCTGGCTCTCAGGAACAAGCCAGATTTCTCCAGTTTCTGACCCAAGTGAGTGTAAGCCAGCACCTCTGGAATCCCAGAGAGTTCAGGATGCTGCAGGCAAGAGCTGGGAGCTCCCACCCTGCATCCACAGGAAGGATCAGCGAGTCAGGGCCCTGGGGGAACAGAGTGGTCCTTGAGATAAGAAAGACCTTTTCCCCAAGGAGTGAGCAGAGAGAAATAAGAACTGAAGAAAGCTTTAAATATACACAGCCCTCCTTGCACTGGGTTCGAGGTGTCAGAGGTCTGCTAGCTGATGGCAGTGTCTCCTGCCAGGGCCGAAGAGGGTTCCCAGAAAAAGAACATATCATGTACAGCAGCTGGCCTTCACCGGAGCTGTGTCAGAGAGCACGCAGGAATGAGCACCATCAGCACTGCTCAGGAGGGAGCGCTGACCCTCCGGGGTGCTGGGAGGGGAGGAGCGACTGCCTGGGAATTGAGTTCTTGGTTGCTGCTCGCTCCATTTCCTTGGGCAAGTTTTTTTTTTTCCTCATGTATGTAGGTAAATCCCAACGTGCAAAGGGAAAAAATAAAAAGAAAGGAGAACTTGGACCTTGCTAAGTCACTTATTTCCTAGCCCGTGGATTTCGTGTCTGGTTGCCTGTTATTTAGGGACAGAGGCTGCAAAAGGACCTATTTGGTCATCAGATTCAGAATTGTGTCATTCAGTCTCTGTCACAAAGCAGTCAGTGTCCATTTAAAACTCATGGGACTGTTCTCCCCTTCCTCCTCTGGTGATTAGGGACTTTGTAGTTCCAGACTTGTTTTATTCATAGCCCATTTGTCCTTAGGCTTTGCGCTTAAATAGCTCTTCTCCCTCCCGGGTGTTTAAAAGGAATTATCATATCCCCTTTCCATTCTTCCCACAAAAGAAGTTCAGGCACGAAGGAAGGGCAGTCATGGTCTTTGATTAGTTTGGTTTTAGATGAAGGGCATTGGCAGACCAGGCTCTGGAGTAAGGTCAGGGTGGGCGAGCATGGCATGGCCATCCCTACCCGGTCTGCCTCACAGGGCAACAGCTGCCCCAGCTTGTGGTCAGCTCCTGCAAAATGTCAGGGTCCGGGGCAGGGAACTTGAAATGGTAACTACAAACACCACACATGTCCTCTGAGTAGGTGAGTGTGAGCTCAAGCTAGCCCTTCTTGGGCCCTTCACTCAGGATAAGGCCTGGAAAAAATTCTCCATCGTGAGCCTGGTGAGACAATGGAACAGGTTACCCAGAGAAAACATGGATGCCCCATCCCTGGAAGTGTTCAAGGCCAGGCTGGAGGGGCCTTTAAGCAACACGGTGTGATGATCCACCCCGAAGAGGAAGTCACACCTCATTTAGTGAAAGGTGTCCCTGCCCATGGCAGGAGGGTTGGAACTAGGTAGTCTCTAAAGTCCCTTCAAATCCAAACCATTTTGCATTTGTATGAAAGGCGTCTCATTATACAAAAATGAGACCCTGCCTCCTGAGAACCAGCCCAGCAGAAAGACACTGGGAACCCTTGCTGGCACTTTTAGGGGAACCTGACTAGCATGGCAGGATGGCAAGACCAAAGAGGATGGATTTTTCCACATTTTTCCTCAATTGCATTTCTGACAGGAGGGGTGGCTCAGAAATTTCTGAGTCTCCATCCATCTCAAGGTCTTGCATAGAAATGGGCTCAAATTGCACCAGGGGAAGTTTAGATTGGATATTAGGGAAAATTCCTTCATTGAAAGGGTGGTCAAGCCCTGGGATGGCTGCTCTGGATAGTGGTGGAGTCGCCATGCCTGGAATTATTTAAAAGACATATAGATGTGGCACTCAGATATGGTTTAATGGTGGGCTGTGCTGGGTTAATGGTTGGACTTGATGATCTTAGAGGTGTTTTCCAATCTAAATTATTCCATGATTCTAGCACATCTACAGAGGTTGTCTGCAACAGCTGGACTGTGATAAGAGCTCCACACTTCAGGGCCAAGAAAGGCCACAAAACCTGAGCAGACTTGGCCTTGTACTCTGCCAGCAAAGCAAGCCCAAGCTCACAGGGGTCTGCCATGTCTCCAGGAGACATTTGCATTCTTTAGATCCCCTCCCCAATCATAATTTAGCAGATGAGAAAGGTGCCTTTCAAAGCACATTTATGGCTGTGAAAGTGGGGTCTTAGGAGAGATGCTGCTCATGCAGTCTGTCCAAACTCACTTCTTGGAACTGACAGAGGAACTTCAAAGGAAGAAACATGTCAATAATAGGTAATTCAGCCTTGGAAATTATTTTGGCCACAATTACACAGAAAAATCAAGGCACACATTGTCCCTAGATGTCAATGTGCCCATCTGTGAAACAGGGAGCTTTCTGTAACCTGTTTTTGTGACTGGCTTGTCAGTGAGTGAAACCCCCTGGGTGCTATTGCTAAAAACCTGTACTCTGCTGGCTGTTGCTGAGTTGAGACCTACTTACATGGCCTCAAATGGGAAGTAATCAATGCACAGTTTTCCTTTTTCTTTTCCTTCCTCCCTTCCTTATTTTCTACATTGACTTATCTGTAGTGGAAGCACTTCTTTTGTAGACATAGAAGCCAAAACACCTCTTTTATTACAGGCTCTTGCACACATACCTATCCAGACAGATGTCCCTCATCTCTCACCTTGAGGACTTGCTCTGTAAGGACCCAGAGAACTGAGAATTTCTGTGACAGTCATTGAACATGTCTTGTCTATCCATATTTATACTCATACCTCTTCACTAAATTGTGTTGAGGCACTGTCCCATAAATATTTTTTCAAAGAAAATGTCTGAAATCTGAGTTTTTGAAACAAACAGAAAAGGGTGGTTAAAGAAAGGGCTTTGGTTTATATTTCTATTTTTGCTGATATTTTATATATTTTTAAGATTTTATATTTTTATACATAGAGATGGGGATAAAGTAGAATCTCGTCTCCTGATTCCTATGGATTTTTGGGATAAAGTATACAGACCTAAACTGATAAAACTTTATTCTGTGTTGCATCAGAAGCAGAAAGAGACTTTTTGCTATGTATTACATGGCTCTGACCTCTTATGGGAATATCTGCTCTCTAGAGAGTTCAAGACCATATGAGTGAAACTACCCCCAAACCAGCTGATCTTGTACTACTTTTTCCATCCTGAGCTGGAAGCTGCAGTAGTTTCAGCACTTGGAAATAAATTAATTAGAAGGTAGAGCTTACATACAGTTTAATCCTTGCCTTTTACTGGACTCAAAATCCTTCTTTCCCTTACACACCACAGGGAGATACTGGCTGTGTTTCCACGTGTTACAGAATTGGCCAAATATGTTCAGGAGTTTCACTTTGTTCTGCCATTTATTGCTAGAGGCTGGACTGATCCTAGGCCTCATCTGGAGAGGGGAGTACTACATCCCTCTTCTCTTGCCTCTATCCCTCTTCTCTTGCCTCTTATCAGACTGGATTGTGCTACAGCACAAACTTTCGGTCTAGGGGCACTGTTGCATTGAAGGGACCAAAATATCTGGGCTTGATGAGCCTCTCTTTTTTAAGGATATTACACATGCACACAGATGGCAAGGGAAGAATGGCAGGGGAGCTGGGACTGAGGGAGTTTCAGCAGAAAGAGGATAGCAGAGTGCATCACAGGCAGCCTGCTATGATAGTGAGAACCCCTCAGCTGCTGAGGAGAGCTTCTCAAGTGCAAAAGGAAAGCCCCTAACACCAATGCTCATTTATTCTTGCTACATGATTCCTAGAGACAGGGGCTGGCCCGCTGAAAGGCCAAACTACCTATTTAGGATATTCAGAGATGAGAAGGAGAAGGTCTTAGAAGTGATGGTAGGAGACAGGGTGAAACACAGTAGAGGAGATAGAGAGGAGGAAAAAAGCAGAACAGGTATTTCTCAGCTTCTTTCCCCTCTTAACCCTTCTTCGTTAAAGTTGAGACCATTTAGGACAAGCAGATTTTTCTTTTACTTGTCTGTTAAACAACTATTGTGATTGCTTGGCTTTTTTGTCTTCTTCACTGTGCTCACCTCATGGAATGTGCAGAGTTCTTACAAACATCCCCACAGGGTAGGAATGGCTGCTGTTATCTCTGGGACTGCTTGGATCAAACTCTGCATTGCCCTGTGGAGGCTTTTCCCTACTCAAGGTGTAGGTGCTTTCCAGTAGCCAGCGGTGCAGAGTGGAGTCATAGGAGAAAGGAAAGGAACCCTTAAACCTGAGCTGTGAAACAGCCTGTGCTCATGATATCTCTGCCCAGGGTTGTCTTAGAACAATCCTTCCCCAACTCTTTTCCATCCTAGCCAGAAAGCAGTAGGCATCTCAAATCAGTTCTTTTGCTATTTTTCCTGACAGACCAACCCAACAGCCCCCATCTTTCCAATGTGGACCTGAGGGGCTGGCACTGCCACCTCTGGAGCTGTTGTCATGAACTAACAATGGTCCAAAGAAGCTGCCTTTGCTGCCAGAGGAGTTCAGTTGTCTCTGGACCCTGCTGTCACCAGGTGGCACCCAGCAGTGTAGGTGGTAAGAGCTGTTAGGACTGCTTCATAATGATAATCACCTTCATTCCCCTTCTAAACTGGAAAGTGACCCTGGGCTGCGTGGGAATTTGTTGATCCAGTACACCTGGATACAGGGAGCTGAACACTCCATGTGCTGTGCCAAATGCAATATCAGCTTGATGACATCATCCCTTTTCTGGTGACAGTGGGTGTGCATCCTCAGCTTTCAACAGTGTCAGTCAGTCCTACATGCTTCTCTTCTTTCTTGGGAAGGAAATTTTTCTTATATCACTTCTTGGTTGCTGTGCGTAGTTATGGTTTAGTAAAGTCCTTAAATAAGTGCTTAACTTTACTTATGTGCTATCATGTTGTCAGTTTGATTTCCTGAGTAAATGAGAGCCTTGTGATTCTCTTCTCTCTCCCCTGTCTATCAGCTGCCTTCCCTAATAAGCTTTTTACCTATTGGCCCTTTTAAACCAAATTTTCCAGAGTAGTGATGTCAAACATAATGAAGCTATTGCAAGTTTTATGAAGTGCAAAGACTTGGAAGGGAAAAGACTGAAGTGCCCTGAAAGAAGGAAATGTTGCCATATGAGCTCAGCCCCCATGGAATTTCAAAGGACCCAGTTAAGAGAGAGCCTCTTGTGTTCTTCACTCCTGGGAGAGGCCCCAGTCAGAGCTTGCACTGATGAGCTACATATTTCAAGGAAGCCATGGTGGATCTCTCTTGCTCTTTTCTTTGGTGTCTAAGGTAATTCTTCATGTCTTTCATCTTTGGAGTTGTACATTTCTTACAAGGCACGTGTGAGAGAAGCAGAAAGGATGGACTATTTGGGGGTTTTCTGGACTTAAATTCTTTAAGCCCATGTGCCCAGACATGCATGTCCATGAGACAATCTGATGTAACCACCCTTAACCACCAGCTCAGACCTTTGCTTTGCTCCACACCTGCCTGTGTGTTGGATGGAGGCTCACTTTTATTCCTAAGGATGGAGACTGATGATATTGTGTGGAAGGGGGCTAAAGACACACTGTATTGCCAGGCTGTGAAAGCAGCATGTCTCAATGTAAAACAGCACCAAAATTGTTAGTAAAGTTATAGGGATAAACATGAGGGACTCTAGAAAGGAGCATCTTATCACAGGCAGCACCCTGTGCTGGGAGCCTCTCAAGACAGCTGGCAGGGAATAGTGAGGGCTGGAGTATTTACCTCTTAGATACTGCATTTCAGGCGTAAAGGATCTTCAGCACTCCAATCCCTGACCGCTCTACTGAAATTAGATATGTAAAACCTTCCTGAGTGAACTTTTCTCAGGTTTGGCTGGAAGGAGAGCCCTGTCACTGCTCCTGTACCTACAGAGCAGCTCACTACTCTAAGGCTTGCTCAAATTACAAGAGGCCTGGGTTCGGTTGCTGACTGCTTCCAGGAATAATGATCCCAGGCAGTTCATCTCACAGGCAAACAGCTCCACATCTCAGTCAAGGAGCCACTGCAGACATTTCTTTCCTTCTCCCTGTGCTGGTGAACATGCAGTGAAGTCCAGCAGGTGAACGAGCTCTGACAGGGAAAATTAAGAGTGACCCCCTATGGTACAGCAATCATGGCTTGAACTGAGGGAGTTGAACGCTCTCACAAGAAGGAGCAGATTACAACCTGGCTTGCCCACTCCTTTCAGAGTGCTCCCATGGTTAAATCAGTACAGAAATTGGAAACTGTAGCACCATTCTGGCCTGTGTCCTATGCAGAATAGAACATATCTTCTCTGTTGCATTCTGAGACCCTCTCCCCTTCTGATTCCCTCTGGGTGACAGAAGCAAACAAGTGCTCAGTCTGCAGATTTCTCTTGTGCTTGGGCTGTCAGATTGCTGCTGCTGCTGCAGTTCCCCGTCCAGGGGAGGGACTGTTCTCAAACCGTGATACATGCACTGAATCAGCACTGCAAGTGCTTTGGAAATTTTGAGGTCAAAGCCACAAGTGCCAGTTGATGTGTGGCACAATTAGCTGGAAACTGAGCATTAGGGGACTGGAGGACTACAATTATGTAAAGTCTGCTGCAGGTCTAGCCCTCAGTCTCTTGCCCAAGGTCACATAAGAAGTCCATAGCAGAGAGCAATTGGAAACCAAATAAATCACCAGAATCCTAAGCTAATGTACTCATGGCTGAATACAATCCTGAAAAAGAAAAGCTAAAGGCCGTATTATACTGCAGCTGTCGCACCCTTGATAGCATGGGTAATGGTGTCATGAGGACTCAAACTGATGGTAGACATCAGACCATAGAGTCATGGAAACATGGAATGGCCTGGTTGGAAGGGATCTTAAAGGTAATCTAGTTCCAAGCCACTGCCATGGACAGGGACACCTTCCACTATGCCAGGCTGCCCAGTACTCTATTCAACATGGCCTTGAACATTTCCAGGGATGGGACATGCTTCTGTCCCAGGTTTCCCATCCCAGGTTTCTATAAATATGTATCTAGTAACTGTTTGACACCTATCAAGCACAAAATAGCTATCCTATTAAACAACAATGTGATTATACTATCAACAATACTCATTTCAGCTAAAGTTCAAGCACTATTTTTTCTTTTCTTTGCCAAATGTTATCTGATCACTCATCTGCAGAAAGTAACCATTGCCTGACGGGTGAGTAAAATCTGGTTAGTTTTTGGACCTTTCTTTCTGGCAGTCATCAGGCTTGTTGAGGAGGTCAGCAGACCTTGAACTTGACACTGAACTTTTTTGGGTCCTAGTCCTCAGCAAGCATATTTTCTTATTCACATTTCCTACACTCTCAGGGCTGCAATGCATTTTCTCTCTGGATCTGACAAATAAAGCTGAAGTGTTTCTTCTGCAGTTCTGAATTCACTTTCTTTTCAAGTGTGTCTTTTAGTTAAGAGGGAATATTTGCAAGCTCCTGGTAAGAAATATGCACCTAACAATCGAGGCTTGCAGCTGTATGATTCCCTGGATTACAGCTACAATACAAGAAAGAATGCTACAAATCTACATTGTCACTTTTACCATGATTTATTTTACTGAGGATTAATGAATCATTCGTTCATGAAAGAATTAACAACACTCTTTTTCCAGCACAGAAGAGAATGGTTGCATTAACAAGCAGCTATAGACTGATTCCAAGCAGGCAACCAAGTGTCAGAAAAACAAAAAGGGATTTAATGCTGCACCAGCAGGGAGCTTTTGAGATGGGGAGCTAGGACACCCATTTGCTGCACAGCTTGATAAGGTTTCTTGGCTGACTGCTCCTAGTGGGATAAAAAATGGGACTCAGTCCAGAATACAAGTGGGATACTGGCTTGCACAGAATGAGAAAGGATCAAAAAATTTCAAGCTACAGACTCAGGTGCTGAGATTTGGGAAAGCTGAGCAGAGCTGAGTTCGTGTTTCTGAGGTTCTCAAGGTTACTCGCTGTTGCCTGAGTTTCTGACAGACAGTCCAGAAAAGCTATTTCCCAGCAAACTGAGAAGAGCACAAAAGAGGCTTTTTCCTGGACTTTGCAGAATTCAGGCAGGGGCTAACTGAAATCCAACTAAACAAACTTTTGGACACCCAACCTCCCCTGCATGAGACCATTTGACTCTCCTGTCCTGTGGCTCCTCTCCACGACTCTGAGCAGTGCTGACCCCGACTGGGACACGCAGCAGCACTTACCTCCAGGACCATCTCTGTCATCTGGAACTGCTTCTGGGAGACCTTGTCAGAGCCCACAGGCTCATGGAAGAGCAGGCAGAGCATGTCATACTTCTTCAGTGCCTGCTTGTAATTCTTCTCGTTCAGGTCGATCACTCGGTCTTTCCCATCGTAAGTAGGGAAGTTCAGTCCCTCTTCTGCCTTGCAGCAGAAAAGCAGGTAAAAACCTGCCAGGATCCAGCAAATTGCCTTCATAGGGGCACCCTTGGAGTGCAGCAAAGGGTGGGTAAATGTCCCCCTGCTTCTAAATTTGAGAAGAGAGGGAGACCAAAGACTCCAGGTGAAGTTTGAACTAAGTTTCTCTTAGTTTCTCTTTCTCTCTGCTGCTTTCCTAGACTTGAGCCCAAACACTGCAAGGCTGGTCGGGAGCAGCAAACTTTGCTGTCCTGCACTCACAACAAAGAGAGAGACAGACGGGAGAAGCTGTCAGGCCAAGCCCTGGATACCTTACATAGCTGTGTCCAGCTCCCGTGTCATTAGGAACTCCATTTTTAGGAAGCAGTTGTTTCAGGCTAAAAATAAACCCTGCAATGAATAAAAAGGACAGATATGACACCATTGAGGGACTTGCTGGCACTCTGCATCATCTGAGAGAGAGGGAGTGGGCAAGAGGGAGGGAGTGGAAGATGTCAGTCCTCGGAATATGCAGGCAGGGTTTGAGAAGGGACAGACTTCACTTGCACAGGGAACCAAGGCACAGGCTGTCCTACTAGAAATTGACAAAAATAGAAGGTATTTACTGCAATTTATAATAAGGGTATCTCTCTTTATATTCCTTTGGGCATCACAGTGATTAAGCTTTTGATAACAGATCTCAGGTTAAACAGTTTCAGAGCCTCATCTGCACCACTAGAGGAAAAGTCCTGTTTCCTCAGCAGCAAAGGAGGTGAACACTCCTGGGACTTCCTTCTCCTGCCTGAAGCACCATTTGGAGCTGCTAGCTGACATTCAAGGTGTTTCTGAAGCACATTCTCTCTTGTGGGGCAGCAGAATTGCTGGCCCTTGGACCTGCAATCCAGAAGCAGAGGGAAGCTTATGTCACAGCTTTCTGAAGCACGTTCTCTCTTGTGGGGCAGCAGGAGAATTGCTGGCCCTTGGACCTGCAATCCAGAAACAGAGGGAAGCTTATGTCACAGCCTCCTATTTTCACAGCAGTTCCCAAGCCACATCCATTGCTGGAGAGTGGTTGTGCCCAAGCGAGTGTCTTGGGGCAGGAGGCAGGGCTGTCCTCAAGAGGACAGTCAGATGGTTCTTCATGTCCCAGGGATGGTGGCCAGTTCCTCCTTCTGTGGGAGCTGAGCACCAGCTGCTGCTTTGCTGTATCACCTGCACGGCGCTGCTGGGGGAGAGCGGTTCAGAGGCACAGTCCCTCAGCTCTTCCCTCCTCTGACCACGGTGTCACCTCTGACCCATGACTGGCAGCAGCAGGCAGGTGGAGGCAGGCCAGCTGGCCACAAGCCAGCCCTGGGGCTGGCATGGATCCACTGGAAAAGGCCTGCTGAAGGGCTGGCAGAGAAGAGCTTGACAGGGGGCACGGCTCCCTTCCCCCTGCCAAAGTGATGTGCAGACAAGTGGCCTTATCAGGTCTTTTCCTTGCATGCTGCTCCATCACAGCTTTGCTCCATCCACACCAGGGAAGAGACAATATTCCTTCTTAATGCAGTTGTTTCCGTTTAATTGTACATCTGGGATTGTTTCAACATTTGGGGAAAAAGGTGAGCATTACTTAGCAATTACAGAATCATAGAATTGTTTGGGTTGTAAAAGACTCTGAAGATCATTGAGTCCAGCCATTAATCAAACACTGCCAAGTCCACCACTAAACCATGCCCCTAAGCATCACATCTACATGTCTTTTAAATACCCCCAGGAATGGTGACTAGAACACTTTCCTGGGCAGATTAAACACATCTCCTGGCTGACTTAGGAGAACACATCCTTTCACTTCTATGTCACTTTTCACTTCCCACCAGAACAGCCCACAACGTACTGACTGAAACCCTCCGGGTAATAGTTTCCAAATCTGTCTAATTTCCAAAGCCTTTTCAGAAATTTGACATTTGCTGTCAAATTAAAGTCCTAATGACAAAGCCTGAGGAATATGGGTAAAAGCCAAAGAAAGACAAGCCTCCAAAATACACTTCTCAGAGGCAGACTGCGGGGGCAGTCATTTTTAGAGGGAAAGGTGAGTCTGAATTGCCTTTAGTGGGAGACACAAGTCTTGTGTCACCATGGGTGGCAATGGCTGGTTAGGTTTATGCTGAGTGTTTGGGATGTAAAACACAAACCCAAGTTTGAGGGATGATTAGGCATACATTAGGCTGGCTGCTTGCCTTTGAAGGACTCCCATGGATCTGGGGTGCAGGAGCAGGCTTCACTGGTGTCACAACGTGTTTTAAAGCAGGAGCACATTAGACAGGGTGTGAAAATGAAATGTTTGCAGCTACTTCAAAAATTGGCTTATGAGGCTCCTGACCTCCTTTATTCTTGTAGATCTTCAGCAATTGCTCCACTTTGATATTGCTCAAGCTATTTCTGATGCGCTTTTTCTCTAGTCTGAATAACTTTTTAATCTGCCTAAAAATAGATAGAATCTAAATGTAATTTTCTCCTCTTTTTTTTTTCTATCAAAAAAGGAACAAAAATGCTTCTTATTCACAAAAATTGTTGCTTTGTTAGCCCCACATGAATCTTGTTTATCTGCTTGTGGCATGAGTAGCAAATATTTGTGATTTTTTAGGCTTCACCTCTGCATGAAAGGGAATTCTTCCAGCAGACCAACCCTGGATGTCATGGTCCCCAGAGAGTCCATCTCTTTGTGTCTCCACTCAGAACCTCAGTGGGGCTTCTAGGGCTAAATCTAGTGGACATTTTCTGTGGTCTTCTAGCTCTAGCTGCATCTATATGAAATTCAAGACACCCTGTTGACCAAGGCAGAAGTAATGGTGAATTCCTCAAAGTTGGAACAACTGCCTCGATTACCTGAAATCCTTAATTCCAATAAACTTTAGTCAAAGCAGATGTTCTTCTTGCAGTCCTGCCTATGCAGGTATGAAATCCTGGATTCGTGTGTTTTGGGAATTTCAGAACAGCAGTTAAACACTTGAATTTGAGCAGAACTGCTTTGTTTTTTCCCCCTGGGGAATACCAGAGCTGGGACTGAAGCAGATGCTCCCACAACCTGACAAAGGCCATAAGTGTTGTGCCTTTCTCTTCATCATCTCTCTTGGTGCTAACCGCAGCACACTGAAATGTGCTCATCTCAACCCCAGAAGCAAAACTCCTTGCAATTTCAAAGCATGTCTATCCACTCTCAGATAATGTTTTAAATTTGGAATTTTGGGCCAGGCTCACTGTCAAGACAAGTATAGTGTGCAGACCCCATGCATTTGGGCAACCCGAGTTTTGTTGAAGACCCATTTCTATAGGACACTGGCATAAGTTTTCTGTGCCTGTCAGATCTTCTTTCTTAGGGCAGGAGCAATAGCAGCTCCCCTCGGAGGGAAGGATAAGAGGAGCAAAGAAATTTTGCAGGCTTCTCTGTGAAACTTCAGCTTTTGCATTCCTCTGTTCATGGCAAGTACTTTGTGCTCTCTTCCTGCATAGAATGGTGTCTTCCTGATCCCACTTAACTGCCTGTGGTTTCAACACATGTGTTTCTGTGGGCAGTGTCACACGAGGGAATGATATGGTCTGAACTAAATCCTGGGACACTTGCCTTTCAGCTCAGATATCTCACTTCCTGGCAAAGCTGGCATCTGTTAGTCTCTGATATAAACTGACTGCAAGGTTCAACCTCCAGCTCTGATTACTTAACCATTGACACCTTCATCCATTCTCTTGCTGCTTCTCTTAGCCTGCATCAAAAAAACAGCACAATGCTTTCCCCCAGCTAACTATCCCAGAGATGTTTCCCTGAAAGCTTTTTGAGGAATGAACTGGTAGGGCTCACTGCCTGTTCACCCTGACAGGTGCCCATGTTGTTTAAACAACCTTCAGAACTGGCTCAAAACTTGAGGCAAAGAAAGAGATAATTAAGAGGAAATACTTGCTGTTCGTTCATTCACTACTGTCAGCTTTCTGGGTCTATCCATCAAGCAAAATCCTAGCTCCAGGGATTTAGCTTGCAAAAGCAACCCTGACACTCATGGAAATAGGATTTTACTTTATTTCTTCCAATTTTGTGAGGATAGGTAGTCAGTAACAGTGCTCAAAACAGTACAACCTCATCCCTTCAATTCAGGCTTGCAGAAATGCAGGGTGGGGATTTAGGACAAAGAAAAATCTCTTTCTTCTTGATTCTTTTTCTCTACTTGTATTATAAATTAGGGATATACAGTTGCTGTTCTTCCCTCCTGGCCACTGCAGCAGCACTCCATGTTGCTGTCCTCACCTTCACTGTCCTTTCTATCTCACATAGTAAAAGAAGTCCCCAGCCACTGCTGATCCAAATGCTTCAGTGAGCCTTTTTTCCAGGGCTTCAGGATTTAGGGTTTTGCTTTAGCTAATCTCTTTTCAAGCTTCTAAGACCTTGTATGTTTTGCAAGATAGGAGTATTCAGAAAATATGCCTTTTGCCACTAGCTAGCCAAGCAAGGTCAGAGTGGGTAATAGCTTGCAGAGTACTGCTATGGCCAGGGTGGGAGCCTCTGAGACACACTGAACCTTCCTAAAGAGACCAAGGGGAACACTGTCATCCTGAGAAAAGCTCTGCTGTGTAAAAAAATGTAGATCTCTCTCCCTTCCCTTCAGCCCTGAAAGGTGGTAAGCCCTTCATAGTGCTTTACATTGCCTGTACTCCAATGCAGTCATGACAGTGATGGCAAGGAAGTACAAGGCAGAGGAGCTGTATCATTGCCATTCCCCCTCTTTTTTTTTTACCTGTTTTTACCAGTTTTACAAACTGCCAGAGATCTTTGTAGTACCTGACACTACTTTTACTGAGGTGTCTTGAGACCTGCTGTGTGATAAGAAAATGCTATAAACCCTTTCTGGTTTTGATGAGGAAAAACAAATATAGGACAGACAAAAGCACTTCTTTGAATTATACAGAAGTTGTAAAGGGAAGGTCAAGAAGATAATCCAAGTGTCCTAACTCATTCTCAGACACATAGGCATTTTTAAAAAATCTTGTGTTTTTTAGGCATTGTGTCCCCCTGTGCAAAGTTACTCTGTGCCACCTTAGGGGGATCATTGCACCTTTCTGCCTTTGGGACCTCGTCTGGCACCTCTGACTTGTATGTGTCAAAAAGTAATTTAGAAGGTCAAAACTGGGACTGTCCCAGAAGTACTGGGATAGTTACCTCTTAATGAGCTAATAATCTCTACACAGCAAAAAAGGATTTAACTAAGGCATCGCTGTGGCCAAATGGAAATGTGCCCATTGGCGTATATGGAAATGGGAGAGAAAGAAATTAATTGAAAATGAAAAGCATTAAGAGAAATTCTGGAAGGAGACAAGGCTGCTGCTTCATGCAGGGGTCTGACAATGGACATCTGAGGGCAACCTCTTGTGGTGGTTGGGGAGCCCATCGGGTGGACTGGAAAAGGTGGCAGATAGTTTGCAACAGGACACAGAGGCAGTGACCTGCCTACCCCTCCCAGCCAGGCTGGGAGCTCTGCCAGCCTGTGGGAGCAGGGTTGAATTTGTCCACATGCAACTCACCCTGGAAAGGGTAGAGGGGCTCCCTGGAGGGCTTCCTGTATGTAGCACCAGGATGGGAGAATTTTGTGCATGTGACAGCCGTAGGCTGGCTAGTAAAATCTTTGCTTTGCTGGTAATCACAGTGAGTTGGGGCCCTCCAGCTGTGACTCAGAACTATTCCAGTCATGCTGCACAAAACAGCCCACACAGAGCCTTGGCCACAGTGCTGCCTGCAGCGGGCTCCTGCCCATCTTCTCTTCTGCAGGACCTGGGAGAAAGAAGGGGTCTGGCATGTATCTGGTGCTGGGGCCTTCAACCTTTGTTTGATGTATAAACTCCTAAAATATGCTGGTGTCAGTGCAAATTCCCGCACAGCAATTTTAAGCTGACTGATTAGAGGTCCTTTTTTTTTTTTTCTTTTTTCTTTTCTTTTTTCCCAGATACCTCTAATGCACCCGACTTCAGAAAAACCACCACACCATTTCACTCCACCCTGCCCTGTTTAATGCCACTTTCTTCTGCTGAGATATCACAAATGATGAGTTAAAGCAGTTGCCCCTTGAGGGGAAAGGTGTGGGTGGGTGCTTCATGAGGGACAGGAAGGGGCTGTGCATAGGAGATGAATGTTCAAATTTTCCATAGTCACAGGCTTCCCACCTGGGCTTTGGGAAAACCTTTCCATGTGAACTGTGCCAGAAGGGTCCAGGGATGATATGAAGCTGCAAGGTGCTCAGACATCAGACTCACAGGGTTTAGAGCTTTAGGCAGGCAGGGAGCCTGCGTCAGGTCTGGGCTCCTAAAGGTTTTGGCATCATGGAGAGCTGGAGAAACAGATACAACTGCTGCTGACCATGTTTTCAGGAGAGCTGGCTCAGAAACCAGGCCAGGCATGTTCCTGTGAGAGGTGCTGAGATCTCTGTGAAAGTCCAGTGATCCACAGCCAAGCCGTGAGCTAGTGTGAAAGTTTGGCCCAAAGATGGTGCCCCAAGAACTGGGGTGTGAATCGTGCAGACTGAGCTCTGACCCAGGGACCTCCGCAATTACAAATAATGTCATAATAGTTTAATCATTATTAATGAATTAAAGAAATAAAGCACATGATCTAACACACAGTATGTTCCCTTCTGAAAAATCTTAGGGCATGTACAGCCCAGCCATTTCCATCGGTCCCCTGCCTTTTTCTTGGAGGAGATGGGATCACTGGACTGTTGCCCAGCCTTGGCCATGATCGGTATGTCCGAGCATGTGTCCATGTGTCTGTCTGCACACACCCACGCACGCACGCATTAACCACTGGCACTGCTTCCACCCAGCTCTGCCAGGACAGACTCTAAAAGATGGATCCCACATGGAGCACACCCATTTGGGGTGGACAGGTCTGGGGTGACATCTGCACCTCAGGTTTCTCCTAGCCATGTGAGCATCAGTGTATTTAATAACATCTTGATGATTGGAGGGGTGTTTAATTTAGCGGCGTGGCGCCTGCTGCTGCTGACGGAGCTGTTCCTAGCAGATTTACACCTGTTTCAGTGGAGTGGCTGCTCAGCTCTCCTCTGCTCTCAGCCTCTTGTGCTGCCCCTCAGAACCTTCCTCCTCCCCTGCCTGGACAGTGATGCCTGTTGGGGCACGGCTGACAGACTGGGAAGCGCTGGGGTGAGCTCACTGTGCCACCAGGAACATCATTCCTTTTGAATGATGAGCCAGACAAGCTTAGCGCGCTCCTTAATTGTAAGGAGACAGAGAGGATTTGCTGCTCTTGAATTTCTGCTCCATTTTTACCTTCTTCTTCTCCTCTAACTGAGTTTTATACTGTCTGGAATGGCCCTGAGTCTCTCTAAAAAGTTAATTTATCAGGTACTTGCATTTCTGGGGTGAATAAGTTTCCAGGCAGTCCAGATGTCTTCCAGGCAGTCCAATATGCATCCTCTGGGCAGGCTTTTTTTTTGGTGCCAGGCAAATTTTGCAAACTTTTCAAATTCTTCCATGTGAATAAGTCCTACTGGCAGCAAACCCACCATGGATATTGGTATGTAGCTGGGTACAGTTACACAGTGTTCCCAAGAATTCAGATGCAATGACTCAAGTATCCCCTTCCCTTGGATCATTAAGTTAGCCTAGAAATACGGAGATCTGAAAAGTGTCTTGCTTGCTACATCTTTCTCTGACAACCTCAGGGTGCCCCTGCTCAAGCTTTTACCTACAGTCACAGAAGAGAGAAAAGCTTCTCTACTAAAGGATCTCAGTTTCAAAATAAAACTGGAGATATTTGGTTAATAGCATGAAACCTACCATGAAGAGCCATAGAATGATCTGAAAATCACAGGATGATATAGTGGAAGGTTAGCAAAAAATTGGAGACCTTGCCTCCCTTCTTGGGATGGCTGGAAACTGTTGCTGCAGCTGATGGTGGGAAGAGGCACGTAACAGAATTACTGAGTCATAGTTTGGGTTGGAAAGGGCCTTAAAGACCATCTGGTTCCAAAACCCCTGCCATGAGCAGGGACACATTCCACTAGACCAGGCTGCTCAGAGCCCCATCCAGCCTGGCTTTGATCTCTTCCAGAGATGGGGCATCTAGAGCTTCTCTGGGCAACCTGTTCCAGTGCCTCACCACCCTCAGAGTAAAGGATTTCTATCTAATAGGTAATTTAAATCTACTCTCCTTCAGTTTAAATCCACTATCCCTTTTCCTATCACTTCATGCCCTTGTAAAAAATCTCTGCCTTATTGACAAAATGCCTCTGCCATACTGAAAATCAGCCACTACCCACAATAAATGGGGATTGCAGAAACATTTAGGCAGCGGAAACATTTTGCAGCTTCTTCAGAATTGTTTTGCCCTTTCCTTAGAAATGGCTAGCCACTCTTGAAGAAACACTGGCTTGAGACACAGAGTCTCTTCATTCTGGGACAGAGCACTGGCCCATTGGCTGTGTCTGCTGTGGGAGGCTGGGAAGCAGAGGCTCAACCTGGATAGGCTGGATGCTCAGAGGAGCCCTGCTAGAAGGAAGATACTTCAGCAGCAGCCTCGCACCAGCTCTGTCTGAGAAAGAAAAAAAAACCCAACACCTCCAAAAACATGCAGCCAATGCTTTCCCGGAGGAAAAAGCAGTAGCTGTGTCTCTCCAAGCCTGGGGCTAGCAGGGTGTTATACCAGAGCATGGTTTGGCTTTTCTTTCTGACCTGAGGTTTCTAGTTAAGTACCACCTGGCAGCACCCCTGAGCTGCAGCCTGGGTCATGGTTTCCATAAAGGGCTGCTGGGTTCACTCATATTTATAACTCTTGCCCCGGCACGGCGTGTCAGCTTGCAGAGGTCAGCTCTTCCCTGGTAGCAGGGAATCATTCCACAGGCTGTGCTCCTTTTCCATCCCTGCCTGCCAAGGGGCCTCCCACCCCTTGGCAGATGGGACCTGGGGGTGGCTGACTGAGGGGCATGGCAGAACGGTCTGAGGGGTGAAGGGCACGAGGAAACAGGTTGCACAGGAGATACAGTGCCTGGTTTCTTGTGTAAACTCTACAAGGGAGGTATGTGACTTTCTCTAGTGCTCCAGGGAACGTGGGAACTACTACATCCCTGTGGGAGACAGGCTGTCTGCAGCCAGGTGAAGAGTTTTCTTCTTCAGGTGCATTTTAGTAGGTACTGTGGGTTAGGAGGATCGCAAAAAACTAAGGCATGGCTCCTTCTGCTCCGAGTTCATCAAAGATGGCTTCAGATCGACTCTTAGAGCTGCCAGCTGTACCACATGGTACACTCCAAATGGAGTTGTACCAAAGAGAAGATCAGATGCCAGTCTGGGGCCAACATTCAGACATTTCTCATGGTTTGGCAGCAAGCCATGACATTGCTCTCAACAGGTCCCTTGCTGGGTGCCGTGGTCCTAGTGAATGCTGAAAATCCCTGACTGGGGGGTATTTTAATGGGCAGGAGACAAAAGCCAGCTTGGAGGATGTGACAGGTTTTAGAAGTCAGGCTGTACACTGATGGTGTTCCTCATCCTCCTGTGTCTCAGAGCACGTGCGTGGGGTGAGGAACCAGCACTGCCAGCTCGGCTCTTCCGCCTCTCAGGAGCCACACGTTACAGCTGTGTGTAGCGCCCGCACGCTGATGGCCGCAGCTAAGCTCCTACAAAGCTCTCTGGATTAGCAGGTGTGGATATACAGAGCAGGGATACAGTAATTTGAGCTGGAGTAGTTAGTGCAGTCAGGCAAATGTCACACGTAAAAAGAGGAATGATCTAGCACAGCAGTTTGTGCTCAGTTCTTACTGGACCCTAGCAGGAAGCCAAGATAACTTTATTGTAGTAAATATAACTGATACCTGTTCATCCTTGGTCAATCTCCAGAGGGAAAGATTTCCAGGAGGATTACAGAGCTTTCACTATGCTGTCCAGGATGTTTTGACAAAGCCATAAATACCTGCCTCACCATAAAGTGGTGTTTTCTGGAATTCTTATATTACTATTTTGCCAGAGTTAAAGCCTGCAGATTTATGACCAATTTTTCTAGCCTCTTTTAAAGACCAATTTCAAGCTCCAGTCATTTCAGGATCATTATTTCATTTGCAAGTAGCAGACTTTTGGGGTTTAAAGAGCCAATTAGATACTTAAGGCTAGTTTTGTGAAGATGTGAAATCCTGATGTTTTTTCCTGCTCCTAAAGTTTGTTCTGGTTGCTGTTTGTCCAGATCAGACCCACAGAGGAGAGGTTTAGGCAGTTAAATGAATCAGAACAGGACCTGAGTCACTGATGAATTTAAAATTTTTCAAATCTGATTAAGAGCCTGAGTATTTAAGACTGAAGTTAATCCTTTTGACTTCCAAATGTTGTGATCATACACAAAACGATGTGGCTGAACAGCATCATTTATCCTGACAGTGTCAACCCAAATAATTGCACATGCTGAAAAGGAGACTAGCCAGCAATCATCTCAGGCGGGCTTTCCATGACATTAATTGAAGTGCTAATTGAAAAAAAACCCAGCTAAAGCTCTCCAGTGGCAGAAACCACAGATCTTGTAACATAAAGTATTTTAAAAGTGTGTTTTAATTCGACAGAATGGTTTGGACTGAAAATATATCTTTCGACGTTTTGAACTGCAATATTTTCATTTTTATCCAAAATGCCCTTCCTGTACCTAAACTGTGTCTCAGATGAGAGTTGGGAGGCCACTGCTTGAGGATCAGACATGTGAGCACGCACACATACACACATTCACTGGAAATATTTTGAAGGAAACCTGGGGAGCCTGATACTCAGGAAGAAGTTGCAGGAGCAGCCAAACCTGCCCAGAGTTATCCAGCCCAGAGACATTTCACTTTTTAAACTCTAGTGAACCAAACACTATGACCAGCTGCTGTCTTATAGCTATCCAGTGTCAGTAGCTTGGCTTTTTTTTTTTTTTTTTTTTGGCCTGTAAATTACTGTACACAGGTGGGGAATTTATTAGCATAAGTAAAATTAGGAAGCAGCACTCCATCTATCTCCCCAGTGACACTGACAGGCTGTGAGATGCTGACCTTCTCTGAAGTGTTAGTCAGTATGGCCCTGAACCCAGCGAAAACACTTAGGCCTGTGCTTAATTTTGCATCCCATTAGGTCTGCCCTTGTGCTAGAAGTTAAGTATGTGGGTCACTGTTTTCCTGGATCAGATCCCAACTCCTGAAGGTCCTTCAAGATTTAGCTAGATAGAGCTTCTTAAATGATATGATGCAATTAATGGAATGGGATTCTGCTCTCTTTTCTGTTAGTGGCTGATTTGTGATGGGGAGGCTGGGCTGCGCAGGAGTGTACAGCCAGCCATTAACGGTTTCTGACAAACTATCAACTATAAACACATTAATAAGTTTTAATTATCAAAGTCTCTGGGATGTCAGCCTTTTTGTAGCTGATAAAGGCTGTCCCTCCTTGCAGACCAAGAATCCACATGCTGAGGTCTAAATTAAGAGCCAAACTCTGAAGCTCAAAAGTGACTTTGCTTTAGCTAGGAGCTGTCAGGACACTGAGAGCAGCTACTGCAGGATGATCAGGTCTTCAGATTGAGCTGGTGGCTCTTGAGTCTCCTTGGCGGTGAGATATAGCCCCCTGTATCACATGTTCGATGGTGTGCCTGGCATGTCAGGAGACAGGGACTGATCTTTCCATCTTCTCCAACACAGGCAGAGGAGACCGTGGACCTAGAACGATAGAATCACAGAATGTTTTGGGTTGGAAGGCACCTTAAAGATCATCTAGTTCTAAGGATCAGAGAAGCATCCTGCTCATGATATTTCTCCAGCATGGCAGCTTCAGGGTGCCTCTGGCTCAAGCTTTTACCTGGGGTTACAGAAGATAGAAAAGCTTCTCTAAAAGCATCTCTGTTTGAAAATTGAAATGGAAATTTTTGGGTAATAGCATGAAACCAGTCATGAAGAGCCACAGAAGGATGTGAAAATCACAAACTGTATGATGATAACAGTGAAAGTTTGGCAAAAACGTGGGAGACCTTGCCTCCCTCCTTAGGCATGGCTGGAAATTGCTACTGCAGCTGATGGTGGGAAGAGGCATGTAATAGAATCACAGAGTCACAGAGCAGTTTGGGTTGAAAGGACCTTAAAGACCATCTCTTTCCAAACCCCCTGCCATGAGCAGGAATGCCTTCCACTAGACCAGGCTGCTCAGAGCCCCATCCAGCCTGGCTCTGAGCACTTCCAGAGATGGGGCATCTAGAGCTTCTCTGGGCAACCTGTTCCTGTGTCGTGTTTTTGAGACCCTCAGCTTTTCCTCATCTTCAGATGCTTGTGTCCAGCCGGTCCCTGCTTTCCCCCTCCTCCTTGGCGGCCGCCGCCGTTCCCGCCGTGCGTCCCCGGCCCGCGGCCGCCGCCTCACGGGGAACCGCCAGGTGGCGCTGCCGCCCCGCGCGTGGCGCCGCGCGCCCCGCCCGCCTTTTCCCGGGGGCGTGAGGGGCGTGAGGGGCGTCCCGGGGGGGACACGGCGACAGCCCGGAAGGGACAGCCCGAGTGACCAGGGACAGCCCGCTGGGGACAGCCCGAGTGACCAGGGACAGCCCGAGTGACCGGGAACAGCCCGCCAAGGGACGGCAGGGCAGCCCGCGCCTGATGCCGCCTGTGCCGCGCCGTGGCCGGCCTCGCCCGCTGAGCGCTCCCTGAGCCCTCGGCAGCCCCGTTCACAGAGCGGCTCCGGTTCCAGAAGCACCTTCGCCGTGTTTCGCTGATGGTGCCGGCAGTGTGTGTTGATGGCCAGGAAGCCCAGGAGTATCCTGGGGTGCTTTAGGAAGAGCAAAATGCCAGCAGGTCGAGGGGGGTGGTCCTGTCCCTCTCTGCTCAGCCCTGGCGAGGCTACATCGGCAGTTTTGGGCTCCTCAGGACAAGAGAGATGTGGATGTCGTGGAGCAGGTCCAGTGGAAAGTTGATTAGATGATTAAGGGACTGGGAGCATCTGCCTTGTAAAGAATGACTGAGGGAGCTGCACCTGTTCAGCCTCAAGAAGAGAAGACAGAGAGAACCTTATCAACCTATTCAAATATCAGAAGGGAGGATGCCAAGAGGATGGAGCCAAACTCCTGTCGGTAGTGCCCAGCAACAGGACAAAGGGCAGCGGGCAGAAACTGGAACACAGGAAGGTCCGCCTGAACATGAGGAAGAACTTCTTTATTGTACAGGTTACTGAGCACTGGACAGATTGCCCAGAGAGGATGTGGGATCTCCTTCCATGGAAATATTAAAGAGCTGTCTGGACACGATCCTGTCCATTGTGCTCCCCACCCTGCCTGAGTGGGGAGGTTGCACCAGATGATCTACAGAGATCCCTTCCAGCCTTACATATGATGAAATTCTGTGTTTTAACTGGGACCTATACTCTCCATGGACAGTGTCTGTGCAACTGAGGACCTATACAGAGGTCTGGGCTGCAGAGTGCTCTCCATGGACAGTGTCTGTGCAACTGACAGAGTGTCTGCAATGTGAGAAGGAGTGGCGGGGAGTCACAGGACTTCGGAGGTAACTTCCAGAGTGAAATTCAGGTCTTGGCTTTCCATTTTAAATTCTGAGGCTCCCCCTGGCTCCCAAAGTTGCAGAGGGCAACTTGAAGCCATGACCTATGGCAGGGTTTTAAAGGGTCAGAATACAAAATGTAAAAAAGCTCACCCCTTCCCAACCAAATACATACACAAAAGTCTATTTATGTATATTAAATCTTGCAATTTAAAAATGGTCATGTAACTTAGGCAGCTGTGATTTTTGAACAGGTAAAGATGGGTCTGCTGTGTTTTAGGAGTGGGATAAACCCTGCTCCCAAGACTGAATCCAGCACCAAGGCACACCCCCCACCCTCCCCACGGTGGGATGCTTTTTCTACGTTCTTCCAGCACTGATGGAAACAAAGCTACATGGCCAGTTGGGCTCAGGTTTAGCCTTGTCTGCTGGGGCCCCTTTTCATACCAGTTCAGACAGCCTGGCATCAGTGCCCCTCTTTGTACAGCGGGGAGAGGGGCAGGTCGGGGCACACAGCACAGCGAGGAGCGGCGGGGTCTCCAGGCAGCGCTGGCGGGCACAGATGGTGTTGTTTCCCCCCGAGGGCCGCGGGGTGCCCGCAGCGATGCTGGTGCGCGGCTGAGCAGGGCGCTGGGATTTGCATGTGCCCTTTGCACGCCAGGCGCCGGCTATTTAAATGACAATGGGGCGAGGGGCAGGTTAGGTATATATATAGACAGAGAGATATTTCTCTGTCTGCACGGGCTGCTGCTGGCAGCTGCAGTCCAGCAGCCATCCTCACCTCCCCTATCAATATCCTTTCCCCTGAGCTGGAAGGACTAAGGGATAATTTAGTCTTTATGCTAGTTTGGACTTTGTCTGATTACCAGCTGAGCCTGATTACACAGGCCTTGCTGTCCCTTCTGGGAAATAGTCCAGACAGCACAAAGGGGCCACTGCTCCTCCTGCCTGTTTTGCCACTGCCAATCTCTCTGATTTTATTTTGGATTGCAGGAGGGTGGCTTGTTCTCTCTGCTGTCCTCCCCGTGCACCCACTGTCAGGGACCAAAGGACCTAGTTTTTGTTGAGGACAATACACAGTAACACACAGGGCTTGAATACCACCATGTAGAGCCAGGTGGTGGGGAGCTGAGCTCTTGTGACTACTGATGACATGGAGCTGGGTCCTGCAGCAAAGAGCAAAGTGGAGCCCATCTTCAAGTGAGCCTCCTTGCTCACCCCAGTTTCCCTTTTCTTTCACCCTTTGGCACCTCAGTATATGTCAGTGGGTGCCGTGGATATGTGGGAGAGCTGTCAGGGAGAAACTAGTCCAAGCAGCAAAGCTGAAGATCTGTTCCAGCTAAGCATCCCAGCTCCTGCTATTTCACTGAGAACAGAGTGAGTGTCAGGCAAGGCAGCATTGTACTGGGGACTGACAGCAGCCAGCAGTTGCAGTCCAGCAGCCAGCCCATTCTCCCCCACCACTTGCCACTTAGGAGCACTTGGATCAGCCAGACACAAGATTCAGATCTCCATCCATATCTGCAGTTCTCCAGAGTTCAGAGGAAGTGAAGTTTTGGCTTTGGGCTTATGCAATTTTCAAAGCTAATGAACAGATGGTGTTTTACTTGCTGTCTCCAGCCCCTTTGTATTAACTGTGATCCAAGTCTAAACACCATAGATGAATTAGGATGGTCATGTTCCCACTTTTACTTGGAGAGGAATTATGTGGGGAGATGGAGGGACATAATGCAGAAAGTCCTAGAGCCAGGAGCAGTTTAAAAACATCTCTGCATAGCTGGAGCAATGTGTGTTGCACACAGGAGTTACCACAACTTCTGAAGCTCAATGAAAACACTTGACCCTTGACTTGAACTAAGACCTCTGGTTATTGATCCCAGGAAAACTTTAGAGAGAGGGCCGTTGCATTCTGCCTGCAACAGCTCTGGCTCCTGAATGGTTCCTCCTGTTTTTAGGAACTGTCACACTGAGCTCTTGCTTCAGCCTCTCTGCACTGTCTCCAGATCTTGTGGGTGACTAGGACTGTACAAGAGTTTGGCTCCATAATTTCTGGGGCTCCAAATTTGAAATAAGTGTAGGCTGCTCTTATATTGCCTGGTAGCTTCTCTTCACCAGAGTACAAGCCCAGCTCCTAAAACCTTTTCTCATAGGTTATGTGCTCCAGGACCCTCACCATCTCAATTGATTCTTCCAGGTTTTTCAACATCCTTCTGGAACCTGGGAGATCCAAACAGAACAGAATATCTAGGCACAGTCTCACCAGCACTTAGGAGCAGATTGGGATAATTTCTCTCAATCTGCTGGCCACTTTCCTGCTGATGTAGTCTGGAATGTGGATGGCATTATTTACAGTGACAGCACTCTCCTTGGCCTCCACTTGTAATCCCCTGGGCCTTTTCAGCTGGGTATAAACAGGTATATCTTCACTGACAGATCATACAGGCCCAAGGAGTGCTCCTGGTAGCATTGGTCATGGGTGTAGGTGGCATTTGGGATTTGACCCCCTGAGTCCCATTGGTGGTGACATCCTGGCCATTTTCCTGTGTCCTGTTCCATGAATCTGAGACAATATGAGAGCTTGGGGAACAGTGGGGTGCATCCAGCTGCTGAGAACTGATGCAAGCAAGTGTCAGAGAATGGAGCTCAAGCAGTGGTTTGTCTGGTGGCAGCAGAGGTGCTAACCTCTCCTGTGACACTGCAGGCTCAGGTAGCACAGTGCTGTCCTGTGCTCTGAGGCACAGATGGTCTGAAAGAGACTCTCTAGTACATGGTGGAGCAAAACGTCACACACAATGTTGTGACAACTCTATTGGACCAAAGAGCTGTCTGTCACTATCCTGTTTCCAAGCATGACTAGCAGCAGCTGTGTAGGGGAAAAGATCGCTACCAGGAGGAGGATCACTGTCAGGCCTACCTTTGTAGCTTTGGGACATTTTGGAAATATACACAGAGAGGAGTTTGATCAATCTTTCCATGACGCAGACTGAATGAAGCTGGATAGCTCACAGCCCAAGACATTTGCTGATTTTGCAGTGGCACTCTGAGCCCCTTTTCGTTGTACACAGATACTTGTGCCCTCATAGGTAATTTAAAGGTGGAACATCTCCAAGTTATTGGAATGTTCTGTATTAATAGTTCATTTTCAAGCAGCTTCGTGCTTAGGCTTGATTTAAGGTGAAGCAAAATGTTTTCATTGATCTGAAACTCACTTCTTTGCAAAGAGTTTTTCCTAAATGTGTAATTTCAAATTCCAGACTGCTTTTCTGGCATCGGTTGAACACAAGAGTTGAATTTTTAAAATTGCCTCTGCTGAAGAGATAGAGGAAAACTATGGAACCTTGATACTCCTGGACTTCAGCTGACCGTTCTGTTAAGTTTGAGGGGTGGGTTTGTTGTTAAAATGGTCTGGGTGAAACCATTGCCATTTCTTGCTAAGAAGAGTGCAAGCTGCTGAGCTGTGTCATGTTTGCCAAGCCCAAACATCAAGTGTTTTGCTTTGAAGAGCCTGGGGGCCTGTGTTCCTTGGTTGGCTAACTGGGATTTTAGGAATAGAATCTATTTTCGATAAATGATGCCATGTAGACATGCTAATGGGCAAAGTGTCAGCCTCCAGATAACAATATTGTTCTTACAGCCTGCTGAAAATGGTGGTTGGTGATTTGGTCTCTCCTGCTAACCACTGCTTGCCTAAAGTGCAATTAAAGCTGATGTGAAGTCCAGTCCTGGGCTGGGAGCACTGGGAGGTGTGCTACAGAGATTTAGGGGTTTCTCCTGAACATTGCTTTGTTCCAAGTGGTGTTTCCTGGCCCTGGCTCCCTTTGCCATGCTATTTGTGCTGCCATCACTGAGGAGAGCTGTGTTACACCTGCTTGCTGCTGGTGTGGGCCCCTCCATGTTCATTAGCTGTGCTCTGCACCGTGCAGAAGTGGTGCTGCTGCAGGACACGAGCTGTGCTTCAGCTGCTGAGAGTGGTTGTGCCTGAAGTGCTGTGCCATGGGGCTCAGTGCAGGGCCTCCACCTTCATGGTGCAGCTCACGTGCAACCTGGACCCACTGCCTGCAAGCCTTTAGCTTGCTCTGTGCCAATCTGTGGTTGGGTAGCAGGAGGCTGCATTTGGGCTCTGCCCCCGGCTGCTGTTATTTATGGAAACTGGGCAACTGTTCATGGAAAAAAGCTGGTTGGTGCCTTGCCAACTGCTCTTCCATGCGCAGTAACCTGCAGAGCACGTGTGTATACAGTGGTGTTCAAAGGAGGTGTGCGGCTATGGAAACCTGCCTCTGCATGCCCAGAGAGCATGTGAGAGCCTGCGAACAGAGGTACTAATGCTCCTCTGCCTTGGCTCCCCTGTGATCTTCTGCAAACAGCCCTGCAGGGAGAACCACTTCATTTTCTGCTCTGCGTTCCCTATGCTCACAATACCTGGGGAAAAAATGACAGCTCTCTTTTCTTGAGACTACATGTCAAATGCCCGGGGCTGTAATGAAATATAGATCTACCTGATGCTGGACATAATACACGGGTGTTTCATTCTACACTTCAGGAAAGAGCCTGCCATGTCTGCAGCTCACTGCAGCCTACTGCAGCTGGAGGAGAGCCATTCTCTAGCTTCACTCACTTTGCTACCGGACACCTAAAGTAATAAAATGGTGTTCTTTAGGGTGCAGTGAGGCTCCTTGAGAAATATGATCAATTACAAAGATCAGTCAGGGGCTTTAACCAAAGACCCTATTTGGGGAATTGGCTCCTGACTACTCATTTCACCAGTGCTTGTTTCAGAGCCACCTCAGTGGCTGTTATGCTTCTGATCTGGGAGGTCCTTGTTAAGCAGATGCAGATGTCTGGCACACCTTCCTTTCAGACCTGACCCATTTAATGCTGGGGAGAACAGATGAACACAAGCTGAGCCAGAGCTGACCTGGAGAGGAAGGAAGAGGCAGGGAAATCTTAGCTGTCCGGAAATGCTTTCTGCACTGCAGTGATGGTCACCACCCAGAAAGGGGAGCAGAGGAAACTGTATCTGGAGGAACCTGCCATGATCAGATAGAGGCCCAATCTGCTGCAGCTCCAAGCATGGCTTGAACCCAGTGTGTGGCTGCAGTACAGAAGCTTAATGAGTTGTCACATGTCAGCCACACTGCGGTAGCCATCTGTGTGTGATGGATGTGTGGCGTGCAGTGGGGTGCTGAGGAAGCTACCTCACCTCCCCATCTTTGCTGTTTCAAGTGGCTTTGAGTTTGTCACAGGCTGCAGGCATTGATCTCTGCTCAGCTGCCATGGGGTGGTGAGCCACCAGGCTGCAGAGCTTGGAGCTGCTTGCCCTTTTCCAAAGTGAGGAGTCAAGCTTTGCTGGAAGGAGACGTTTCCTCACATACTGCCCATGAAGGCATTCACTGTGACAGGAGATCACTGAGGCCAATGACTATGCCCAATGCAAAAAATGCATCAAATATTTATTTAAGTGGGCCTTCCAAGTGATCTATCAGTAAATATGCAAAAATATGCAAAAGCCATGAGGGAAATGGAAGAACCCAGCTTTGAAGTGTTACAGCCTACCCTGGCCACAGTGTTCATGAGATATTCCTAATGGACAGGTAGTCCATCATGGAGCACAGGAGGTTTTTGAGCACCTTTTCTAGACAAGGCAGCCTTGGCCCATACCAGGATATTGAGCTACACGGACCTTGTCCTTAGTCTGGCAAGTTTAGCCCGAAATCTCTTTACACAGCTCACATCAGACCAAGACAAAACCAATGCTCCCAGATCAGGTGTTAGGCTGATTTAATAACAATCTTTCTTTTAAAACAACCTCAACACCACATTGGTGAAGGTTATTGTTTAAATTGGGTGGCTGAAAAAAAAAATTACCTATAAGGACTTCTATTAAAAAAATAATTTTTAAATAGTTACTGGGGAGTCATCTTTGGTAAATGCCTAGTAGCTGGCTCGACGTGGGTCTTCTGTCTGCCTTTGTGTGCGGGTACATATGGTCTCAGTGGATATGTGTGGAGTGGAAGCAGTCCTGTTCTGTAGGTCCCCTGTGCTCAGGTTTGTGTTTGTGTACTGGGAGCGTTAATGAGAACAGACTGCCTTTCTTTCCCTTCGTTCCCCAATCCCATCTGTTCAAACAAAAGGCTGAAAGGGAGAGAGAGCTGAGACCCTGCTGGTCAAGAGGGGATGGATAATAACACATATCCTTGGGCTACATTTCAGCACATGCAACCCTTTCAAGCTGTGCTAAAGCTTTTATTCAGGCAAGAGAAAGAACAACCAATATAAAATAAGGATTTTTTTCTTCTTTTTAGAAAAGCTGCATCAGGCCTGAAGGATGCTACATTCCGTTCTTTCCCTCTAACATTTTATAATGCTGGATTATCCAAAAAAAGGGTCTAAACCCATACTGATTATATATTTGTGTGTGTACAGACAGAGCATGATGTTGGGCTAGAGCGAGTGACATATGCAGAGGGGCCAGGGATGGCTTAGAAAGTCAATTTTCACTCTGTTTGCACATGGTAACAGTTCCAGATTCGTGTAATTAACTATACATCAAAAGGGTGTGAAGGAAGATATATTCCTCTCCACCTTGGGGATTTGATAGGTACTTTGCAATTCATGGTTAACCCCCCATTCACATATTTGTCATTATGGTCGTGCCAAACAACTCATCTGAAGATCAAAACAGCTTTCTTGGGGGCTGTAACAGCGAGAGAAGCACAAGAGATGGCACCTCGAATCCCAGAGCGGGTACCGAGTGGCAGAGAGGGATGCAGCCCTGGATGGCGGCGCTGGTGTTCAGCCCTCTGCCAGCCGTTCCAGGGACGTCATAATGGTTTACGGGAGAAAAATGGTCTCAAATGCCATTAGTTTAATGCTTCATAATGTCGTTGTGTCTGTTTTAAATGCAATCACCGAGCTCAGGGGACACCCAGGACTAAAATAAAAGAAGAGGAAAAGCGCTTCCAGAAATGTAACGATGGAAAAGGAAGCAGGAAAATCTTTGGCAAGTGAAGAAATGAGATTCACTGGTTCTTTTCCACTGAGCAGGTAGCACATGAGTAATTGGTATTGGACGGCTAAAGGGATATTCATCATGAGAACTGATTGCACCCAGGTTGTAATAAATACACCAAAGTAATATAATCAGTCTGGAGGCAGAGGAGAGTTTTGCAAAACACAAGACCTGATCCTGGCCAAGATTTTCAGAAAGAGTCATTTCAAGTGAGATTTCTAGTGCTGTGTTACTGTGTTTGCTTTGTTTTCAGAAGTGGCGCACAACAAATCCCACTGAATGCATCCATCATCCCCTACCCATCCAGCAAGTGCATTGGTGTGTATGTGGGTGCCTAACTCCAGGGTGCACTGTCTCAAAGAGAGGGAGCCAGAAAAAATGAAACATATCAAAACTGGTGAACAAGCTGAATCGGATCTGTCCACACTAATAGAAATGCAAATAAATAAATTGGAAAAGCAGTGAGTACAAGCAGTGGTTTTGCTCATGCAAGCTTTAGAAATCTTTCTAAGTGTCTCATATCTTATTTCAGTCACACAGGTGGAGCTGTTTCCTTAGGGATGAAATCCTCCCTTGGTTGACATCTCCCACTCCAAAGGAGGCAGGTATATGTTCCTTTCCAACAAGAGCTGCTCGGTTTCAGCAGTCATCAGTTATTCTTCTCCAGGGAGGGACTAAACAAGCTGAAGGGATCATAGGACCATCTAGCACTGCTCCTTTGTGCCCTTTTTCTTTGGAATCCTAACAATTGGGAGCAACCTGCTTCTATGCATTGATACTGGCAGCTAATCTAATGTAGAAAATTTACATAAGCAGCACATGCCCTCTCATCTCTACACGTCTTCTCACAGGGCATCCATCTCACACATAGGTTGCACACTGTGGCTGCCCTCATGTTTGTCATTAGAAAGCAGACCCTTGAGCCTGGCCTAACTGTGCACCGTTGATGTATTGCAGGACAGGCCTCTGCTGAATTCATCCATCAAGCAACCGCAAGAAGTGATTTCTGCCGATTAATGTGCTGCTGCGTGCATGCAGAGGTTGAAAGAGGAAAGGTTCATGGTAGTAGCTGGTTTACTGAAAAGACAGAGAAATGAGTGTGGCAGAAATAGGGTCCTTAGCATTGCAGATAGGTACAGATCAATAGGTTGTTGCTTTCAGCTCTTGTATTTGCTTTCTGCTACAGCTATTGGTAGAAAACAAGGAAAAAGGAGTTTTTGACAATGCTTTCTACGAAGCTGGTTTTAAGAGTTTGTTCCCAGAGTCTTACAACCCAGCTGAATGTAACTGTGGAGGCTGAGATTCGCCGTGGTGGATGTCTCTGGTGGTTTGGGTTGAGTGAGCTGAGTTTAATCTTGGAAAGAGGTTAGAGAAAAAGAAACAGATGTATCTGTAGTTTAAAATTGACTAGCAGTGCCTTTCTTTGAGAAGATCTAAAGTTTCTGTGGAGCAGAGATTAGAAATTTGGCTTGAAAGGAGCTCCACTGCAGGGGATATGACTTCTGTTATACCCTGAAAAACTGTCCCAGTTTGGCCAGATTGTGAGTCTCTAAATAAAAGCAGATTAAATCTCATTGGCACTTGGCAATAGAGTTTTGTCAGAGTTTAACAGCTGAACTGCCTGTCCATCCTTGACATGTATGACCAAAGTGCCTGACCCATCCCCTTGGAGCACAGCCCTGAGCTGTGTTTTCCTTGGAATGCACATAACTGTGTGGGATTGCCTTGGTGATGGGTACCACAAGTGCATACTGTGGGAATACAGCTGAGAAGGACACACAGAAAAGTTTCTTTTGCATTTCACCAGTGGCAGGTGGACTTAGAGCATCAGGAATCACTGAGAAAAGTCAACGAAGTAGCTATTTGCTGTCATAGATGAAAGAGACAAAATTCTTCCATTAGTTCCTGATGTGAAACAAATAAACTAAGGGAAATGTTTTTCACTGCAGGCCATCAGAGACATATTTTTTTTATCCTCAAATATATTTCCTGGGCGTGATGTATCAGCAGGCTTCCTGCTCAAGGCTTTAGAAAAACAGAGTGTTTGTTGGCAATGCGCTCAACACCCTTTCTAGGAAACATCTTTTCCTTCTTCTGACATTCAGGTTGTGTTTCATATCTTACCCTGCTTCCTAGGAAAATAACAGCAAGATTGGTGATATTAAGATACTTAGATCTGAAGAGTTGGTATTTGGATATGGGAAAGATCATATGAATAGCATGACTGGTGACTTGGAGTAACTTTGGAAAAAGCTGGAGGTTCAAGATGAACTAGCAAAATGGTCTGTTTCTTATGATGGAAATTGTGTGCCTGAAAGAGAAGTCAATACAGTCAGGTAGGCAAGAATAAATATGTTCAAAGAATTGCATCAAAGGTGTTCAGGAACTGAAAAAATCAAAGAGAAGAGCCAAAGAAGTTTCATGCTGGCATCAGAAGGTCAGTAGCATCAAGCAAGCTGATGAAGCTTGTCAAATATCTAGGGATAAGTAATAGAAATAATAGGGTTACGATGAGTGAAATAGTAAGATTACTGTAAATGAAACATGAACAAAAATACTAGTTTGTGTGAAACCACAAGAAGCAAAAAATAGAGCAAAGGTTGTTAGTCTGGTCTGTATTGAGCATCAAGGGTATGACTTCAGCAATCAAACTGTAGACACTGAAGAAAATGTGGTTTATGTCAGGCCTGGACAGGGTCCCAGCACAGACAATTCCTCAGCAGGTACCGGCTCTGATAAACAGGAGGATGGCAGCAAGGTTGCAGCACACTGAATGTGCCATTGTTCTTCCCATTATCCCAAAAGGAAGGCAGGCAAGTAACCATGAGATACTCAAAATTAGAATTCAGAGGTGTTGTGTGCCAGCTGTGCCTAGGGTTTATGGAGGCTGAAGTGAACAAGACTGTGAAGCAAAATCTGCTCCCCTAGATTCTGCTGACTCTGAAAAAGTATAACCCATAACCCATTCCAAAACCAGGTATTTGTCAGCCAGAAAGAGGGTCCCAAAAGTATGGAAGCAATTTTTCCTGGATACAATATACGTGATACCAAAATATCTGTACTCGACAATCTATCAGACTGGGTACTTAAGTACTTACTGAGGATGGACACAGACCCAAATTCAGAGAGATGATTAGCACTGCTGCAGTTCAGAGTAGTACCTCAGCAGTGTGGGTTGTCACATGGTCAGTAGAACTTCAGTAGGAAGCTGAAGAACAAGAAAAATCCTGACAAGAACACTGAGAATCAGAGTCCCTGGTGACTCTAACATAGAAAAAGCCAAGATTAAAAAAAAGTAATATGTGATTCATGGACCCAGGAGTTGTTATTATGCATCCTTATGATCAGAGGTGAAGTTGCAAATGTCGAGTTTAGCCCTGCTATTGTGGAAGACCGGTAAATACATCCAGTGAAGAAATAAGGAGCAGCTTCTCACAACATGAGTGAAAATGAAGCTGGAATGATGCACTCTCTGTTCTGGAAGGGCCTCAGACAAAGACAGCAGGATCATGAGGAGACAGTTGATGTTACGTGACCACAACAAGCAGACTTACTGCTGCTTGCCAGCCGTGCCATTGCTCTCTCAAAGGAGACATTAAGACACAATAGACTCAGCATTGTTGAATCAGCTAATCCAGAGGCTCACTGGATATTTCTGCTTTTTGTAGATATTTTTTCAAAGTTCTGTGCTGCAGGGATGTCAAGCAGGGATCCCATTATATGGTGAAGCACATCAGTAACTGGCTTTTGTGACAATCAGCTGTGGTGCAGCACATATGGAGACTGAGGTCATCCTGTACCAGTCCCTCCAGGAGAGAATGATGGTAACCTCGTTGTTTCTGAATGCTTGCTGAAGGGTGCAACCTTTTACTCACACTCCATAATTAGAGACAGTTTCTGCTCTCATAAAGCAGTGGCCAGCAATAAAGCCAGGGTAACCCACAGTTCTGGATCAAAACAGCCTGGGTTGTTGATCTCTTTGAAAGCTGGCTCCTAGTTTGGTGGATGAATTTAATGCCTTAACAAACTGGCTGACTGCAGATGGGCATACACAGGCTGCTCAGCTCCCTTTTCTAATCTCTTTCAGATGTCACTGCTAGGAACAGTGATTAAATCCCCATGTGACTACTTTCAATCCGTAAGAGCAGGTCTTGTTTCTCCAGAGTCACGTACCAGAGTGACTCTGTCACCTCATGGCACTGAGAGAGCACCTGTGTTAGTCAAGGATTTAGATACTTCTCATGGTGGGTTGAAGCTAAATGAGACTGGTCAGCCTCACAGACAGGATGGGTCTGGGCAGGTTGCAAATTCTCCTGCTGTGTGGGTCAGGTCCTTATACTGCTGACAGAGCATTTGCAGTCTAAACACGTAAAGGGTGGAAAAGGGGAGCATATGTTGCATCCCAGGAGGATGTGAGACACAGAGAAATACCAGACTGGCTGTGAGATTCAGAGATTTAGAGAAATGGCTTTGCTGGTGTCAGTCAAGCCAGAAGCTGCAACTCTTAGAGAAACTCAAGGAGCCGCCATGCAAGGGAAGAAGGAGCCAATCTGGTGTGGACACTTCTCTTGAGTGTAACAGTAGTATAACTTCCACATGACAGAAATTCCCCTGCTGAAGATGCTGTTGTTTTGAACGCAATTATCTTTTACAAGGTTCTTCCAATCCACCTAATCATCTTTATCTTAATGTGCTTTTCCTTTCTACATTGTAACATAAAATCCATTTCCTTTCAATTTACTTCAGATCTATCTGCATCCAGATTACTGTAACTTGGACGCACGGTAATTAAATGCGGTTTGTCTGACTAGACAGGCAGTGAATGCTATTACAGCCTGTTTATGCTAGCAAGCACTGCAGGTTTCTCTGTGCCATCCCACCAGCATGGTTTAACCCTACCCTAGAGAGTCTAGGCCATGTGCAAGCTTCAACATGCATTTGGTCCTTGGTTCATGGAATGACATTGGTGATTAATGCTCCTTGGGTTTCAGATTCTGAGATTTCAAAATATTCGTCCCACTAGGATCTGCCTCAATAGTTCAACCTGTGTCAGCTCCCACCTGAACCTCTCTTTCTGGTAGGGGCATTTAAGAGGCTGCTGGCAATACCTGCATGTTTAAAAAAGGATACAAGGGTTCTACCTGTTGGCTCTGCAATGCAGCCTTGTACTAGAATCCCTATGAGACTGACAGGATTTGACCCTGACCTTGGCTTCATATAACACTCTGTATTCTGGGAGCTTATTAAATATGTACTCTGAATCCCATTTCATGTTGTGCTTTCACCTTTTGGATGGTACTGAGAAGCAAATTGTGTGGTAGCAAGAGTCCTGGATGTCTTGAAATGATACAGAGGAGGTGTTATGAATGTCTGTAGTTCAAGCATGCACTGTAAATGCACCACTGAGAGGTGCTTTAAGAATGATTCAAGAAAAGGTCGAGTGAGGTAAATTCACCTTTAGAGAGTAAGGTTCATATCGGTTCAAATCTTGGATACTGTTACAAGGCAAATGGAATAGGAAAGTTTTGTGCTAATTTACTTTGCACATTGTTGGGAGATACTTCATGGGTCAAGAAAGCTGGGAGGTCTCCCTTAGAAATCCTTTGGCACTGATGAGCCTTGTGTGGGGAATGCTGAACTGGGAGAGACAAGGGGCCTGCTGTACAGTTTTTAAAGACACTTGCTTTGAAAGCACTGCTTTCTCTGATAAAGCCTGAAGTGGAGAGTGTAGCCTTTGAGACAGACATATGATTATGTACAGAAAAGTGACTTTAGTGTTTAAAGAAAATTTCTGAATCTCTGGATCATTTTTGTGTTCTGTGTCCCCATCAAGAAAACCGGGTCAGTGCCCCCAAATCACTTTTGAAAACTCCCTTCCTAGCTGGTCAGCAAGACCTGGCTCATACAGGAGATGGTCTCTGGCCACAAGATTTAAGCTGCTCTGTACTGGAATTTTCTGAATGACTACATATGGGGTCTGAGGCTGGTTGTTTGTCTGAGACACCTTTGATCACCCAAAAAAGCCCCAGTGGGATGAGCTTAGAAGATGATTGTCCATTACTCCCATAGTTCATGCAAACCACTATTTTCACTCCTCCTCTCTTTGTTATCATTGTAACTTTCCCTTCATTTTCCTTGTTTCTTCCTCATTTTTGAGGTTTGAATCAAAAGTATGTCAAAATTTTCTAGGTTTTGATGAACACAGTGGCTGAATCTAAACTCTTCAAGTCTCTCAGCAGTCCTTTCTTCTAACATTTTGCTAGACCGATATTATTTAAGGTCTCCAGAGCTTTGACCTTCTTGGGGCAATTCAAGAAGGATAAGAAGCTGTGACCCTGACTAATAGGACCTACATGTTCAGAAGGCAGTCCTGTCAAAGTACAGTCTGAAAAATATGTCAGGACAAGGAGACTGGGGCCAAATTCAAGGCAGGCCCCATCCTACATTTGACCATCCTACCATACCATGATTATCTTCAGGATCCTTCTTAGGATTGTTACTCTGGTGACAATCATAAGTAACTCCTTTGAGATCATGGAACTGCTGTAAGCTTACTTTTATGTGTTTGACATCAAACTCCAACCTTTTGACTTTCAGAAAAACCACATTTGTTATGCTTATTGCCCCAGGGAACAAGTCTTCCTCCCTCCCTATCTAAAAGATTATATTTATCTTGTCACATTGGCCCACTGAGGACTCACCTTACAGACAGCTTTTGTGGACAGCTTTTGTGTTCAGGTCCAAAGAGACCAAGGCTTGAAAGATGTTGGCATCTGTCAGAGATCTATTTCCTTCAGATCATGAAGATGGAGACTGAGCCAGTCTGAAAGACCTATCCCAACATCCCAGTGCAAATGGAAGCAAAAGCAGATGCCTGGGGAATATCACAAAAGCAGAGGTCTATATGATACTTCCTGCTAAAGGTTCTGCTGCCCTTCAGCCTTTTGTGGTTTGAGAGACTGAGTTGGGAGGAACTTCTACACATTTAAAAAATCCTCAGCAGATTTCTATTTTGTGAGCTTCTGCCCTTGAACTTGTATAATATTTTTGCTTTCACAACATCCCGAGGAAGGAGTTGCACAGTTTTACTGCACATGGTGTGACAAGACACCTCCTTTTGTTTGTTTTGAGCCTGGCATCCAACAGTTCCATTTGATGCCTCCTTTTATCAAATTATACTGGATGAGACAGGGAACAACTGATCCCTCTCCACCATTCCCTTGTTAACTGGGATATGATGGCTTTCTGTAAAATCACTTTTGGCTCTGTCTTTTTCACTTAGTCATTTGCTACATGGAAACTATTCCATGTTTTGTATTACCCTTGCTAGCATTCTCAGATGATTTTGGACTTTTACTTTGCTCTTACTGAGACTGAAGCAGAACTGCACACAGAATTTGGTTACTTACTTTGGTTTTATGCATGGCATAATGATGCTCTCTGTCTTGCTCTCTACCTGTTCTGTTCTATTCTCTCAATGGTGATAATAATATCTTACATTTCGTTTTCTTTTTCCATGACACGAAGACCCAAGCTGATGTTATCGTGAAGCAATATGTTGTAGCTACAAGATCTTGCTTCTGTGCTTGGCTCAGGACTGATCAGTTATATATGAAGTTAGAAATGTTCTTCCCTGCATGCATCACCTTATCACTTTATTTAGATTGAAATTCTTGTGCTATTTTATCAGTCTCACACAGTCCTTCTGCAATTTTTCATGGTCAGTCCTTGTCTTTATTATCTTGACAAGGATAACAAAAGTCCAATACAGCTTTGTGGCTCTATCCTGTAAGGATCGTCTCTGGGATAGTCTTGAAGCCTGTCTTAAATCTTGAAATTGCTTAAATGGTCAGGAGACCCTTGGTATTGGGAATATTGGGTCTGATATGTGGGCAAGAGTTGTCTTTAAATGCTGTGACAGTGGAATTCTGCTTTCTCCTGCTTCTTTCTTTCTTTCTTTCTTTCTTTCTTTCTTTCTTTCTTTCTTTCTTTCTTTCTTTCTTTTCTTTTCTCTAGCCCTAGGGTTTGCAAATCTTTCTGCCACTTCTATGCACAGAATTGTTTTGAGCAAGGAGACAGAGAATTTCTCTGGAGGATAGATGTTATATGACAAACTCCTTGTCTTTTGGTCCTTGAAAAAATGTTACTGTGCCAGTCCATCCCTCTGGCCATGACTATAGTTGTGATGATCTCTCCTGAGTAGTTTTGAATATCTAGTTAACAACTCCTTCCAGTTCCCTTCCTGCCTGGTTCCTGTCTGTTCCTGGACTGATCTCACTTTTAACCCTTGAGCAAGCTGCTCCTTCTGACTTTGCTGGAGCATCTTCTCCGCATCCACCAGCAGCTCTACCCAGCCACTCATATCCTTCTCCTTTCTCACACTTCTGCTGCCATCTCTTCCTGTGTTTGCTTCCTGCCTTTTCAGATGCCTTTTGCTCCTCATTATGCCCTAGTGTAGACCTCAGGTTCATATGTACATTCCACCACCCTCATGGAAAATCCTTTATGTTATGCCCAGTCGCTGATTGATGAGGCCCCTCCACCTATGTGACCTGGCTTCTTCTGCCATTCATTCACTCCACACTGCTTTTGCTTTGATTTAAGCACTCCTAATGGCACGTTTTTTCATGCCTTCTTCTGAATCTCCTCTGAATTCTCCACAAATTTCTTCTCTGATCTTCTTCTTGTTTTAGTGAGGAACAGCAGAACAACTGTCACCTGTTGCTTTTCAAGTGACTCTGTGCCCAGCCACTCCAATAGCAATCATTGAATACATCAGTGTGTGTGTGCACTCATATCTAGGAAAGTTTGGGACCAAGAAAACAGCAAAAACAAGCTGGGGGGTGGAGTGGGGTAGATGGGGGTCTTTTATTAATTTGCTAGGAATGCCTTAAGCAAACAAGTGGGTTTGAGAAGTGTAAGTCTGTAACATCACCTCTCTCAGATCAGTTGAGTAGAAGTCTGCGTGGATGAAAAGTGAGACACCAGCCCTGAGCTGGAGCACCAAGCAGCTCCCTGTGAGAGCTCCCTGGCTCCACTTAGGGCATGGGCTGGTGGGGTGGCAGAGGAGCAGAACCTCTCTGCAGTTGTGCCTCTCTCAGGGACCCTGAAGGGCAGGGTGGATATGGGAAGGCCAGAAGGAGCAGCTGGAGGGAGGGGTGCAGGAGCTGCTGTGAGACCTGGGCTGTGAGGACTTGGTGGAGAGCAGTGGTGGGCAGAGGAGCCTGCACTGAAAGGGCAGAGGAGGTGACATCAAAGAGCACAGCCGTAAGCTGAGAAAAACAGCAACTTTGTGCCTGCACTTGTGTCTGAAAGTGGACAGGGTCTGAGTTCTCTTTCATTTTGAGCCCGAGTTATTCCAGCCCAGTGACTCAATTTATTTCTGTCTCTGCTCCTGACATTTCTCTTTCAGGTGGCTGCTGCATGGTTTTGGGTGGGGCTGTGGGCTGGGGTGACTCGTGTTTTCAAGCTCTTATCGGCATCAGTATGATGTTCTGCTTTTCTTTTCTGTCGTACGGCATCCCGCTCCCCTCCCCTTCCTCCCCTCCCTCTGCCGGCTCCCAGAGGAGGCGACAGACGGTCCTGTAATTTGGTTCCATTCGCTCGACTGGAGCAACACCTGCCCCCCTCTCTGGGGACAGGAGGGTCTCATCCCAAACCGTGCAAGGAGCCAAAGATGAATCTGAAGCTCACATGCAAATAGAGCTCAGGATAAAACAACACGGCCATTCTGGGCAGGAAAGACAAAATCCGTCACCAGGGGAAGAGGCAGGAAAAACGAAATCGGCTCTGAAGAAATAAATAAGAAGCGCCAGGAGATTGCCTTTTCCTTTTGGGTCGGTTGCTAGTGTGGTTATTGATCTGTCCCACCCTGGAGAATAAACTGAGAGTACTGAAAAATAATGGCTGATATTAGAACACATTTATTCACCCTAAAAGAACTGGGTTAATTGGGTTACAGGATGGCTAGATGGATAGATATGTGAAGAGATAGATAGAATGTCTCTGCTATTTCTTCACAGCTATATAATGGAAAAGATCCATTTCTTTGTTGAGTTTCATATACAACATCATCTTCAGCTCCCCACCCCCCATCTCTTCCCAATCACACACACATTCCCTTTGCTAGAAATACAGCAAAGATATCAAATCACATCCAAGACCCTCAGAATTTATCTGCTGTTAAGTATCAGAGGTCATATCCTACCTGGCTCAAACACTTTTTAACACAAACACTAAGACACGACTTTGTGGCTGGGGAGTAATGTGATCCTGAATGCACAGTACCATGCACTTTTCTGGACAGTGATGGTCTGTGCCTAGAAATTCTTCCTTTTGTGTGTGAATATGTAATAGCAGCATAAATTCAAGTCTATATTTTGGAATATTTTGTGCTCGAGATCTTTTAATCTCTTAGGAAACTGTATGATACTGAGATACAGTTTCCCCTTAGCTGTACAGTCCTGTCAAAACCATTATGTTTATTTGGAGGAGTTACTTTTGGCTTGCTGTCTGTCCTCGTTTGCTCTATCAGGGTCAGGATCTGTTCCCAGGGTTCCGATGAATGCGTTAGCTGCCCTGCTTCCTAATGATACCATGTGAGCGTGTATTGCACTGTATCCCTGTGAGTCCATATAGGCCTGAAATGTTAGCATGCATTGGATATCCCTTGTACTGGGATATTCTAGGTTTATCTATTAGATCTACTTCCTCCCTGTGAATGCTCTGTAAATGGAGGTTTCCATTCAATGTTTTATATATTTTATATAAGGTTTAAATGTTTTATATATTGTATTCAGTTCAGGCCTAAAGTCCCTCTTTTAGAGTCAGCTAAAGGTCCAGAGGTAGTGCTCTGCCTTCTATGTCTTTGAGTGCACTTTCTGTTGTGGTTTGTAGGATGAGCTCCTCTTCAGTTGTGAAAGAAAGGTATCTGAATGTTGCTAAAATACCAGGAAATATTAACTGTGTCTCTTCCCTTCCAATTGTTGCAATGGCTGAGTGTGATATAAACTTCCATTCAGCAGTTCCAACCCCATTCCTCCTACAGTATTGTCATTCAAGGTCATTCATTCCTTTATTGCTGAGGGAACATAGACACAGGCAAAGTTTGATTATATAATTAGACTTTATTGCTATCTAACGCAGACTTGCAATGAGATGGAGTTAAATTTGTTTACCCGGTCTTCATAAACCCAGACTTCTGAGCACTTAGCCATGCAGCCTTGTTTTTTGCATGGACCTTGTAGCTTGTGCATACTACTCAGCTTCTTAAGAATAAAAAAAAAGTGTGGAATGTGGGAGCAAAACCTACATTCTGTTTCCAACACTCATCAACTGCTAAATGAGAATGAGCTTCCTTCTTGGTGCCAGCAGGAAAAATAGAAGTAGTTGGGGTGATGTTATGGTGGGGACAGGATTTAAACAAGGTGTTGAGTGTATGGAAGTGAGATAGGACTTGTAGGAAAAAGCAATTTCTTTCATCAGATAAAACCTGGGAAGAAAAGCACATCTCTTCAGGTCAAGTGCCCTGGCCCTTCTGCAGGTTAAACTTGAGATCTGACCCTTTGGATGCCACCAAAAGCAAAGCCCTTGCTGCACTGTGTCTGAGTGCAGTCAGGCTCTCTGTTGTTTCAGGGATGGTAAGAATGGAATAGCCCACAAGATTTTCTGACTTCCTGAGCCCTTCCACATCTCCATGCTGTGCTCTTCTTTGCTCACAATACAGCAGCCTTTCTGGCTTATCACTTGGGCACAGGATCACGTGGCTGGGAATCTGAGACTCCAGCATTATGTCATTCTGTGCCTCTGACATGTGTGTGAGACCCCCAGAAGGGGAAATGAGGCCAGGGGGAATGTGGGGTTGGCACCTACAACTGCCAGTGACTGCAGCCATCTTACTTTACAGTCAGGTGTGGCAGAGCACTCTCTTCCCCTAAAACATGCATTCCCAGTGGTCAAGAAGGAAATAATATGTTTATCTTTTCATTAACTAAGTCCTCCCAAATGCTGGTAGCATTAAGGCTTTTTGGATGGCAGGATTTATAATATCACTCAGGCAAGTACATCAAACTCAACATAGCGCCCTGATATTAAACCTAAGAAACATACCTGTCCCAAAGGAAGCCAACTTCAAAGTTGGAGTTATTTCAGCCCCGAAATGCAGGATTTGAAACCTGTCCATTGAGCTACCAAACCAGTGTGTGCTCCCTTGGGACATGGCAAGCACGTATTTGTAGGAAATGGAATTAACAGTCTCTCTGACAGGTTTTCTGCATGGAGCTTTTCAGCTGGTCAAGACCACACTTAATTAAATCGCTGTGCAAAGTGTCAGCCATAAAAATGGGGTAGAGGGGAGGGTTTTATCTCTCCAGCAAGAACGGATGATGCAGCCACCAGTCAATGGCAGTATTCAAATTATAGGTAAAATTAACCCCTTGTGGTAAACGAGGAAAGGGTTTAATAAATGAGACAGTCTCACATTGCTCAGGTAATTTCGAATTACAAGATTTGGCAATTGAAGCCTTGTATGAAAGATTATGGTTGAGGTTTTCTAAAGTAGGGAAAGGGCACAAGATTTTTCCTCAGTTTCAGTAGAATAAGACCTGGCCAGAGAGGGATCAAAGCTTAATTTAAACAAGAGAAAGAAAACCCAGTGAACTCATGCAGGACACAACACATACATTTGAATGGCAAAGCCAGACATTTCAAGGAGTGAGGTGGCAAAACAGGTGCTTGCAAGCATCAGATTGGACTGTACAACTTGAACTTTGTAACATGTGACCAGATGCCAGTCATGATGAGACTGGGAGAAAGTGACAGCAAGGGTTCTGTGTCTCCCTTGAATTTGGGCAGGGCAGCCAGCTGAGAGCAGCTGGAGCAGGGGAGCTGTGATGGAGGGACTGCAGTCCGAGTCTCCCTAGGAAGAGGCAGGTAACCTGTTGAAGCTTCCCACACACGACTTGAGAAGCCTTTGTAATCCTTATTCATAAGGACATTTCATGTCTGTCTTACAGAAGGACCAACAGGGAAAAATAATTAGGAAAAAACAGCTTTTATTTGATACTTTTATTTATATGCAAAACAGCTCACCATTCATGAGAGATATGAAAAACGCATCAGATAGAAACCAGATTTATCTATTTTCACTACAAAATATTGCATTATATAAAGCAACATAGACACACAAAAAAACCCTGAAAAAGACTAAAATCTTTGGATAGCAGATGTGTTTTTTTTTTCTTTTTCTCTTTTGTTCCCTAAAATGCGCTTCTTGTTTTAAGAGATTCACAGCAAAGAACATGAAACATTTTCAGGTTATAGAATTTTTTTGGTTGTCACAAAGGAAAGCAGTCCTGGATTTACTTTTCTTTCTTTTTCTTTTTCTTTTTTTTTTTTTAGGAAAAAATGTCCTTTCCTAAAAATATACCACACACATACACACCCACGCTCACTCCCACACACATGCATGTGTACACACACGCACATATACACCCACAAAGAAACTACTTCCCTTATAAACGATTTGCAAAGTACTTTTCAGACGCAACTATAGATCAGAATAACAACAAGTTTTTAAAAAAAACCTCTCCTAGTTAAGTGCTAGTGGTTGTTGATCCCACACAAGGAAAGAAAGAAAAAAGGTCAAGAACAAATGCCTTGATATATATAAAATATACTTATAAACAGGGAGGGAGGGGAGGTTTGTGGTACACAAGTGCAATATAATTGGAGGGGAAAAATAAATTATAAAGAAAATAAAATGAACACTGTATTGATCCCAACAAACACTCATAAAGTCAAACATAATATTCCACAGGAGAAAGTGTAAACACCCGACTATAGAAACCAATTGGCACGAAGTATCCAAAGTAAAATTGCCACCACTCTGAAAAATAAATAAATCTTGAAAAAAATAAATTGTCAACTCCTTCTACCATAAATAAAAAATAGTTATTTTTAACTGCACCCATGGGTCACACGTTTAAGGTCACAAGTAGATGTTTTTGGATATATATAAAGGGGCACTTGACAGCCTGAAGAGACAATCCTGTTTTACGCTTCTCTTCGAAAAGCGGGCTCTCGGCCGGGCGGGAGCCCTCCGGGGGGGAGCACAAGCAGCGGGGACCCCCGCCCGCCCCGGGGAAGGCGCTGCCCGCCGCGGCCGGACCCGGGGCGACGGGACTGGGGGTCCCGGGGCTCCGGGCGTCCGCCGGGCGCTACACGTCCAGCACGTGGTTGAGATAGGAGATGTAGCAGATGGCGAGGCGCAGGATCTCGATCTTGGAGAGCTTCTTGTCGGGGGGCAGGGTGGGCAGCAGCTTGCGCAGCTCGGCGAAGGCCAGGTTGAAGGCCTCCACGCGGATCCGCTCACGCGTGGCGTGGGCCGAGCGGTACTTGGCCGTGGCGCGGCGCCGCCGGCGCTTCTCCTCCCGGCTCAGCGGCGGCGGGTGCAGCCCGGGCCGGCCCCCGCCGCGGCTCTCCCCGCCGCCGCCGCCGCCGCCCCGGCCCTCGCCGCCGCCGCCCTCGGCGGGCTCCGGGTCGGAGACGCAGCAGCTGAGCGCCTGGGCGTCCGCGCCGCCCAGGGACTCCGGGTCGGAGGGCGCCGAGGAGGGGTGGTCGGAGTCGGCAGCTTGGTCCGGGCTAAGCATCATCTTGGAGGGGGCGGAGGAGCCTTCCCGAGACAGAGAAGCAGAGAGAGCGGGTCAGGGCCCCGGCCCCGGGATACAGGGGCAAGGCGGGGAGCAGGGACGCGGGCAGGGACACGAGGGACATGCCGGTTCCCGCGCCCTACCCCCGGCGCCGGTACCGCCCGACCGGGGCGGGGGGAGAGCCGGGTGGACGAGTTGCGGCTCCTTCAGGGAGTACTAATGAGAGCAATATCGGGGATAAACGATACCCCGTCATTTAACCATCCCTTCTCTAGCCTTTGACGGCAGCTTCAGTGGAATATCCTTCCTGCCGTTATTCCCTGCGCTTCCTTGGGTGTTGAAACAGGCCCAGAGAGCAATAGAAGATTTTATTTTTTTTCAAGCAAGCTAATATCCAGTGTTTCAATAATATGGTGATTCCCCGCCCCCCTTCCCGTCCAGGCCCCCAGTTTTAATATTGTCCTTTCTAGCCTGCCAGTTTCTGCTTAACTGTTTCTCTTTCGGAAATGCTCTATGGGATCCAGGCTACAGACGTGATACTTTTAAATACACAGCTCAAGGCTCCATAAATATAACAAGGCCAGTGGGGAGATTTATTTCCCCAATCCCTACGGGATCCGATGTATCTGCTAGGCTCTCCCCTCCGCTCTTTTCTCTGTGCTCCTTCTTTTTTTGTTTTTATTTCTTTCCTGCTGCTAATCGTGCAGATAGCAATTTGCTAGCGATCAAATGGGAATGTTTGGAGAGTTTCCGTTTTCAAAGCGTCGGATTCAAAAAGAAACAAAACCTCAAAGCAGAGGCCGAACTTTTCCATCCCTTTAAATTTTCCCTCCTCTCCCCTCCCTGCGCGAAAAGAGGGGGAGGCTAAATAAATAAATAAATAAATGCGGACGTGCCTTTCAAAAGAAAATTGAATCGTATCTTCTTGCGGCCTCACAGAGCACCATCTGTCATGTAGACAGCAATACAAATCCGAGCGCGTCCGTGGACATGCCGGCATGTAATAAAACAATACATCAGGCAACTAGTGAATAACCTTGGACACAAATGTATGTGTGTGTGTGCGTGCATGTGTGCAGCTGGGGTGTCGAGCGAGGTGGGGAGCGAGCCCGACGGAGGAGGGAACATCGCATCCTCCCTTCTCCCAAATTAAGATTGCAAAGTATTTCCACATAAAGTTTCCAGGGAAAGTCCCAGATGGGCCTCAGACCCGGTTGGGAAAAATAAACTATTATTATTGCTGTTGTTAACAATAATAATGATAACAACCACATGAGCAGGAGGAATTCTCCCCAGGCAGGGATAGAACCAAGCCTCTCCCCAACGGGGCGAGACGCGGGGCACGCGTGGCGGGGCAGAGGGGCTCCGCCGGGGGCCGAGGCTCAGCGCTCCCCGGGGTGCGCAGGGAGCCAGGACTGGGCAGTGGGAGAGAAGAGCTCTTCCTTCTCTGGGAAAGGGCCGTCTCTTGCCAGGGCCGTCGGAAACGCTTCCTCTTCGATTTTTAATAAGGAGCGTTAATCAGGCCCACAAGGCAGGGGTAGGGAAAAAAACCCATTAGCGCGCAAGTCAGGTATCAGTGATCTCGTGGGGCAAAAAGATACAGAGGAAGGGTTTAAAATCACCTTTCACCTGGCATCCAAGCGAGGGGGCTTATGCAAAAAGCACGTTAGAGAGGCAGGATTTGCAGGGCGATTGTACAAAAATGGGCAATTAAAGCGGTGGTTCCTGAAGAAAGTTGCTTAGAGGTTTCTCTACCGGTTTGTGTTGAATTTTTCGCTTTGATTTGGATTTATCTGTACGGTGGGGTTTGGCGAGCTGATCTGTAAAGAGGCTCTTTCCCCCCTCCCCCCTCTCTATTAAAAAATTGTTATTATTATTATTATTACTATTACAGTAAACCCATGCCCCCTGCTACCTGCAGAAGGGAAATATATTGTTAAGGATTGTTAAGGCTGCTTACCTCGGTGGAGTCGTTTGGATAGCCTCTCTCTCCAGGTCCCCTCGCCCCCTCGGCGATTCCTTTACAGTTCAAATGACCCTTCGGGAGCGGAGCATGGAAAAATTAAAAAAAATCAAAATCAAATAAAATTAATTACGAGCGAAAAAGTGTCCTGCTCGAATGGGGAAAGGCAGATCTCATCCCTCGCCGCGGCCTCCAGCGCTCCAGAGATGGGAGATGTTATACTGTCGTGTTTGTTTGCGGAGTATAAATAACAACTTAAGTTACTTACGATGCATCAGGGGAGAAAAAGCGTTTCCCCATCAAAGTCCTCCTCCGCCCGCTTGTCCGGGGCAGCGGCTTCAGCGCACCGGCGGCTTCGGCCGGTCGGTTTTAGAGGAGGAAAGTGCCCTCTCGCCCGCTTTTCTTCCTCCTCTTCCCCGACCGCGATAAATAACAAAAGGGATGCGGCGACAGCACCGGCACCGTCCGGGATTATTCCCTCTCTCCCGCCCCCTCAGCCTCTCCTTCCCTGCGGCAGCCCCGCCGCGCGGAGCCCGGCGCGGCGCTGCCGGCTTTGTTCCGCCGCGGCCCGGCGCACAGGCACGCCGCGGGTCGGGGTAACAATGCGTCGCTCCCTCCTTTCTTCTCTATGCTTTTTTTTTTTTTTTTTTTCTGGGGGGGGGGGGGGGGGGGTTGTAACGTGAGGTTTTGTTAATTCACCGGTCCGGCGGAGAGGGGCAGGAGCGGGGGAGACGCCGTCGGAAAATGAATGTTTGGTTTAGTTCTTCTTCTGGTCCTTCAAGAACTGGCGAAAGGAGAAAAAAAAGGATAAACGAAACCCCCATCCGTCCCTGAGCTTCCTAACTCCTCCTGCATCTTTCGAGTGAAAAATAAAGGAAAATATGCGAAGGCTGAAAAAGAAAAACAAAACGAAATAAACGAAAATCTCGGCGCGGGTTCGGAGCGGCTGTGAGAGATAACGGCGGTGCAGGACAAGGTACGCTCACATGCATAAAAAGAAAGTGCAGTTCCTCCTCCCACCCCTCCCGGAGTGGCAAAGAAGCCAAGGAGGGGTGCGGAAGGTGGCAGGGGCGAGACAGACAGACGGAGCAGAGATGCGTGTGGCTCCACTTCTGGTACCAAAGGGTTTCGCCTAGAGATGGTCGGAAGAGATAAAGGCTCGGAGAAAAGGGGGCGGCATTTTTTCCCTCTTAAATTGGTATTTAATGGGAAAGCCTATTGGACAGAAACCTGGACACGAGTCACTTAATTGGACTTGACATCTGTCACAGTGTGGGAGTTTTCACAGCCCAAATATTTTCAGCAGATCAGATTCTCGCTGAATCTGTGCCACAAATTATAACAGTCGAGAGCAGCCCATGATATAAACCCTAGCCTCTGGATATACAGTCTCTAGCCATGCTCGCTCCCACTGCCGTTGTCTCCCCCCGCCCAAATATTGGATACCCAGTGATCTAGAAAAACACCGCTGGCATTTCTCATGTAAGCTAATAAATAAGCTTTAAACATCAATTTGCATCATGTATACCAAGCTTGTGGAGAATCATCAGACTGGTTTCTTAGTTCTTTTATTTTGGCAGTCCCCCTGCCCTGTCTCCTACCCACCCCCAATCCCAGTGCATGGCAGGCATGGACCTGTCAGAGCCAGGGGAACAGAAAGGCTCCCTCATTCCCTGTCTCCTGCCCTCCCTGCTCCAGTGCACAGACAATGAGGCGAGGGAGTCAGCCATGAGTCTGTGGCTTTCCTGCTCTCAAGAGACTGGATGGAGCCAGTCCCCTTCGTGCCTGAGTCAGGGGATGCCTGTGACCAAAGTGACTCCTCTTGCTGTCACCCTGCTCCAGCCCCTGCCAGATGGCAGTGCCTTCTCTGCTCTGATCCCCATTACCCTCCCTGCAGATCCCATCAAATGGGTGCCATAGCCACTTTTCTGGGTGTAACCATGTTCTTCCATGGGGACTTTTCTATGCCAGGAGAATAGGCTCCCTTTGGAGCCCCCAAAAAGGGACAGCAGGAGGGGTGGGTGAGACAGAGCAGAACTGATTCTGCTGCTCACCAGCAGCTCAGTAGGTGGTTCCGGGTCCCATCAGTAGGAAGCATGGGGGAGAGGTGGCAGGAAGACATTTGCAGGATCCCTGAGGGTCATCCATATGCAACAGACTGGATGATCTCTGAAAGAGGAGAGGTTCTGCACTTGATGTGATTTACAGGACCTTAAGAAGAATGAGTAACATACCTGAGTAATTTTGGGTTTTGTCTATTTTTTTTTTTTTAATGGTGGATACTGTTGCACAGAATATAACGCTCCTGCATGACACCTGACCCACTAGGGAAAGAAATGCCTGAAACCGGATCCTAATGAGCACTTCTCCCAGGGAAAATTGGGGACTTATCTCTCTTCTCCTACCCATAATAAGTCTCCAAGGCAGCAGGAGGCTATCACTTGCTCTGACCCCACATACTGGCACTGGTTGCATGGATATCCAACATGATCTCTGCAGGGCTTCTGGAGATTCTTGGCTAAGCTATCCTTGCCTGCAGTGGACATGCCAGGAAGATTCAGATGCAAGTCACTGAGGCTGTGGCACATCCCCAGTCAGCCCACCTTACTGGTAACCTTCACAGGTGCTCTTTGGAGATCAGGATCTGAGCAGTTCAAGGTCACTGCTCCACATTCCAAGACCCAAGATCCCATTCCCAGACTTCAGTGAAAAAGCTGTGTAGGAGACCTTCTCCAGCTCTTTTCTGACTGTGGCTCAGTGCTGGGGGCTTTGGCTTGCAGTGCTCCCCAAGGTGTAAGTCTGAGGCCTCAGCCCACAGAAGCTGCAGGTGATGGAATAAGTAGCTGGCTAAGGCTGCCACAGATAACAGCCAGGAAGCTGCTAATTCATGCAAGCCACCCTGCTCTCTGCTACAGATGCTGTCATCATATGGCTTGCTTTTTAGTTTTAATTTTCAGGAAAAGACCACACAGTTGCTTCACAATGCTGTTCTGTTATGATGGACATTTTTGACACCTTGTAAAGCACCGGTTACTGCCCCTGGGATTCCATTACCCCACTGCTCCACTACCAGATGTGTTAAATCTAGAGGATTCCAGTTTGCCCTGGGCATGCCAGGCCTGGGGTGTCTTCCCAAACCTCTCTGCTGGGATACTGCAAATCTTCTCAGATCCACTGCAAGACACAGGGTGTAGTCTGTATCTATAGCCTTAAAAAGCCAGTCAGAAATGCTGGAGCTGACAGCCTGGCTCTTCTTTGACCAAATAAAGCCCCAAAGCCCAGAAGCAGGGCCAAACTCTCCCAGCAGAGAGCTCTCCTGTCTCTCACCACTCACACCTAGAGCAAGAGGCTGGTTTTGAGAGCTCAACGTGCTTGGGGCCAACTGGCCCAGGCATGGAAGTCACCAGATACAATCAGAAATTCAGGGACAAAAGTGCATTTGATGGAAACTAAAAGTTTCACTTTGACAAAGGAAGGATGACTATAGCTCTCCTTCAAGCTCTTTTTGTCTTTTCCCTAGGAAATAGCTCACAGCAAGTGGAGACCTGCATGTTGGCAATCAGTATGGTCCCAAAGGAAGCTGCATGGATGCAAAGCCACCTTATGGTTTATATCCCCAAATACACACAGAGCCAGTCACAAGTCTATGCTTGGCCTCTTCACTAAGCAAGCACCTCATTGGCATCAAGGCAAGCTAAGATTCCCACATGGTTTCAAGGATGCCCTCAATGGCTTGAACAGCATTGATTTGGCTTCCCCATAAAAGATGGAACTGCAGCCTACAAGCTGCACCTGCTGAAGAGAAAGTGAATAGGAAAAACAGTCTCACAACAAGGGTCTCCAGTCTGTACAATGGGCATCCAGGGGTATTGTATGGCTGTGGCCTTACTGCAGACTAAATCCAGAATAGTGAGCCTTGCAGTACAGGTGGACATGAATCTCCTGAAGGAGAATTCAGGATTTCATTTTGCCATGCTGGAGGTCTGTAAGGGAGTCATGAACATCTCTTCTTCTTTACCTGGCTTAAGATGTTGCCTGGCTGGAGGTACAGGAGAAGGGGAAGTGGTTTCCTGTAGACAGCACTGCAGCTCACGCTGCTCCTTCCCAGGAACCTCTTAAGTTTAATGGGAATGAGAGGTTTCCAGAGAAAGACTGAGTATGAACAAAGCCTTTGTTGGGGCCATCTCACTGAAAAGCAAGACGGGAATCATTCTATTTTGACTTCCAGGGCTTGCTGACAAGCCAATAAAATCTTATGAACTAGACTGCTCCCTAGGTAAGTCCTAACACAGAACTAATATTAGTTAAATCATTAATGATAGCAAATAAAAGTTGCCCGCTCCTGTGAGACTAACAGTAAAGGGTCACAGGCCACCAAACAATATCAAGTTATAGGTGGTACTGAATTTGTGACAGAGACTCACAACTCATGGTTTTTCAGGCTTCAGTGGAATCAGACTTTGGAAAGGAAAGATTCAGAAGAGAATTGTCTTCAGGATGTAGTACAAAGAGACAAGACTGAAAACAGTGCTGCCATGTGATGGTATTTTATGAAAAGAGGGCACTTTCTTGTGTGAACATCTCATAATCACATCAGACAATGATTTGAAGGTGATGTCATTTGTGAGAATAGTCTAGGTTAGTGCATAGCCTCTAAAAGGGTGAAGCACTAATACCCTGAAGTGGCCATATGTCCCAAGGAGATGTCCTTCTGGCCCGGAAAAGTAGAACAATGAAAGAATCCAACTGCTCTCTCCAGCGCTGGGCCAGATATTAGGTAATAATTTTTCACTTTCAGCTTGAGCAAATCTCTCAGGTCTGCCATGGGGAGACATCAAACATGAGAACCCAGGATGCTGCTTTTATGGTGTTGCTTGTCAGAGCAGAGCTGCGCTTCCATTACCTACATGTCCTCTGTCTGCCGAAAGGACAGCTTTCTAGGATGCTTGAGAACATCCATTCTCTTTTATAGCGTACGCCATTCACGTTGCTGGCATATGCTGCCCATTGAAATAAATGGAGCTTGTCACTCTTGGATGTGTTCCTTGGAAATAAATGGTCAAACAAATTAGAACACTGAGCCATGAAAATCCTTGTCCTTTTGAAAAATCTGTGCTGGATGTAGCTCATGGTTTCCTTAGACATTTGGGTGATATTTTATGTTTTTCCATTGGTCATGTTTACTTTCTTTGAGGCTGTTTTAATAACAGGTCAGGAGCTTTGAGGCTGCTGGCAAACAGCCTGCAACTGGGTAAGGATAGTGTCCCATGAACAGAGGTACTAGGGCCACCAGGTCTGGATGTGAGTTCACCCTGGCTGAGGTCTGCCAGTGTCTGTGGGACAGGCAGGACCTTCAGGTGCTCCATTGCAAACGTGAGTGTGACTTCCCTGGGAGTGGCTGCTATGTTTAAATCAGTAGTCGCCAGTTGAGATGTATGGCTTTTGGACAAAATCCTATTCTTTTTTGTCTGATTGCAGCCTTTGGGTTATGTCTCTTGGTCTCCACTTCCAGCCTTTTCCTTTGCTTGTTGGACTAGAGGAGACATGCCATTAAGATCCAGCTGCCACTGTAAAGAGCCAGGTGTGCTCATGAGGGTGGTCATGCCCCTTCACTGCCACATTGTCTTGACCTCTCCAAAGATCATCCTTGTGATATCAGTGAGTATTCACAGCTCTCCTGAGAGAAGGGTATTTTGAGAAATGGAAGATGATGAGGAGTTTTTAAAGGCAGAAGGGACAACTGTGAGCATCTCCCCGCAGGTTGAAGGCTACAGGACTTCGCTCTTTATTTCCTTCATGAGCCTTTTTCAGAAATAATACCCATTCATGGTTTAAACATTGATGGTGGTGGAAGATTCCCAGTGATGCCTGGAAAGTTACTCCACCAGCTGTTTCTCCCCACTGTTGAAAACACTGATATGAAAAATGAGTATGCACACACCTTCAGCATCCAGCTATGGGATTTTCTTATATCTTGGCCCCTGGATTAAGAGTTGTCTTTTATTATGTTATCAAGCTTCGGTGGGATTTTGTAAACAGGTACATGCATGTGTGCTGTACTGCTGATATGCCTGCGTGCACCAGTTATTAGCGTGGACTTTCTGGTCATGCACAGCATAGCTATAGTTACTGCTGCTGTTCAGGTCAAATGTCTGGGAATTTTGGACAAATGGGAAAAATTCCACCTGGGCAAACATTTCAGACAGAAAGAGAAGACATGCCTGAGTAAACCCAGACATTTGTTGGTCCTTCCTAGGTCAGTATTCATTAGTAGTGTCCATATCAATTCTGCAGCCTTTTTTTTTTTTGTTAAACCGAACAAGATTCAATGCCTTGTCATTATGCAGAAGAGACCAAGTATGTTCTATTTCTAAGGTGGTTCTGATAATGGGATATTTTTCATTCTTCCTGTCCATCTTCCTGGACCAGGAATGTGATGCTTAGCATGCCAAGCTGTGAATGTAGAACAAGAAATACTTACTGTGCTCTACAGTGTGTCTGTAAGACCCTAATGCAGCCTGGATGCTCCTGGAACAGGTTTATTAGGAAATCATATCACACTAAAGTTATGGAAAACACATGTAAAAACCTAAGAATGTCCACAGTGGCTTAGACCAAAGGTATCTTGTTTTCAGCATTGCCAAAAGGGAAACCTGTAAGAATAACATAAAACTACAGTGATACTGCCCTCAAATAGTGCCCTGATATCCAGTTAATTAAAGTTTAATGCACTGGATGAACTTTCCTTTTCTGAATTTGTCAATATGTGGTTTGAATTCATGTGACTTTTCAGCATCCATAGTTTCCCATGGAAAGGACTTCTCTGTGATCCATGTGATTTAGGTAAATGAATAAAGAGATGCTTGTAAACATGTTTGCAAATAAAGTAGCCAAGTTTGCTGAATTACTGTGGCTTCTACTGCTGATGAGCACATGAAGAGCAGCATTGAGTATGTGGGCAGTAGTGCCTTATGTTTTCAATGAATGAATTTGGTTGGAAGCACAAACAGTGGGTGGATTAAAGCCTGTGAAGAAAAAGAGGAGGAATATCCTGCAGTCTGGGTAAGAGGAAGGAAGCAAGACCAAGACCTGTTCCTTGAAACTGATCATCTTTAATTGACCTGGGCCAGGGTCTGAAAGTGAGACCAGTCATGCACAAGCACACACAATCATTATAAGGGTTGAAGCCACGGAAAGTGTCCATGTGGATCAAGCGCTAAAGGAGTTAACAAAACAAGCCAGAAACAGAGACGTGTTAACCTTTGCAATGAACTCGATAGCAATCCCCACACATAAATGACTAGTGAGGAATTTGTGAATTAAGTAGGACAAATAGGAGGAACTTGGTGATTTTTATACATGCCTGATGCACTAAATGGGAAGTGTGGGTTTATGTGGCTCCCAGACAGACGGCTGGCAGGCAGCAGTCAGTGAATTGAGGGGGAGGCAGACACCGTGTGCTTTGCCACTGAGGACCTTACCTGTGCACATGTGTGCAACTGCTGGCTGCCAGGGTGAGGAAAGAAAAAGTAGATGTCAAGCCTAGCTGGCAGCCAATGCATCTGTCTTCTGTCTTTCACTCACCCACAGTCGAGGTGGAACTTGGCTATTTTTAAATCTGATGTCTGTGTGTGTAGCCATGGGGAATGCTCTTTCCTATGAAAAGGAAAAAAAAATAGCAAAAGAAAAAAAATTAAGATTTTGCAGCCACCTGCATTCCATAAGCAGATGTTTCTCTCTCTATTGATGCCAAGCACCCCAGCCCACAGGCTTCCTTTCTTCACTTGGAAGCAGAACTTCTAAAACAAAAGCCAGTGATCATTACTGGACTGCTTAGGCCAGTTGACCAGGGAAGAAAAGCTGCCATGCTTTTCTTACCTTACATGCAGGGTAAGAATGGCCTCACAGGAGGTACAGGTATCCTGCCTAGTTCAGTGACTTTTCCCCAGCCATGGCCAGTATCAGCATCTCCTGGAATGAGCAGGAAGGCTTTCACCAGCATGTGGAGTGTTCAAGACCATTTTATTTCTACTTATATAGCTTAGGCCAGCTGTAACTGGCTTTATGCTGGCTTCTGTGGGTTGTATGGTCATTCCTGGTAAAGGAGGAAAATTGATTTATTCCAAGAAGTCATTCAGGCCTAACAAATTGTTTTTCCTATCAAAATGTTTCCAGGGAATACAATCAGGTGTCTGAAAAGCCATTCATTTCCCACAGAGGTGTACACCATATCCTAGGCTCCATCCCTGTGCAAGCTTAATGTCCTCCAACAGCTGCTTCTCCCTCAGCTTCCAGAGCTCTGGTTCTCTGGTCCTGAGCATGTGGAAGGTGGTGTTGGGTCTTCTGTGTCTTCAGTCATTTCCATCGACCACCTTTTCCATTTCATTGAGGCTATGTAGCACTGGTGTCCTGATTTTTGAGATTCTCTCTGAACTTAAACCAGCTAGGTCACTAACTGCTGGATGTTCCTCTCCTTCTATTCCCATAATTTTGAATGCTGTCTTTTGGTGTGGGCTCTAGAATTGCTTTTGCATCCTCTTCTTGGACATGTTTCCACGTATCTTTCTCAGTACGAAATTTGTCCATTGGACACTGTTATCCTTCCTACCTGGATGCCCTATTTTCCCTTTTGTTTTCTCATGCTGTTATTTATTATTGTTCACCATAAACTATTCTCAAAACTACCTAGCTGGGTGGTCCCTTGTTTGAAGGGGAGAAGTCTTAACAAGAAGACTGGTTGGTGAGGACTCAGTCCAAGCAAAGAACACAGCCTCCCTGAAGGATAAAATAACCTTTGTTATCTTTTCAGGATTTCCTCATGAACTCAGACTATTTCTATTTGTATGTATGACTATGCTTGCTGCTTATAGGAGCTCTACTGAAACATCCTAGGGCAGTAACTCGTTATATATATGTATACATACAAATTCAGGTATGCACTTTTGTAAGGCAGCTTCTTTAGATTCTTCTCAGGTTCCAGATTTTCTGCTTGTCTTCTCAAGAAAAGTCCACTTTAGGGCTTCAATTAAAGCTAAAATAAATAAAGCAAAGCAATTGCATGTCTAGGAAATTTCATGTTTTAATTCACATTCTAATTTACTCCTTCTTCTGTGGCCTGTGTGTTCATGCCTTCAGGGTTATTATGAGACATATCTGGTTAGGGAGTCTGGATTTTTTTCTGGAGTCATGATTATGTAAAATTACAGCATCCCCTTAGAAAAGTGCTTCTAGCCCTCATGGTGCTGAGATGAATTTGAAACTGTGCCTGGAGAGTGTTAGACACAGAGAAGTATGAATGTGTATGAAGAGTACTGAGGTCAAAATTCTATGAGATATGAACTATCTTGAATCATTTTGATGGGGCACAATTTCATCGTTCACAGTTACTGACAAGGTTTTTAATAAGACTAGAGTTGTAGTAGGATGCTGTAAAGCACTTGAAAGCCCATATGGCTTAGCAAGTGTATGAATTTCTAGGAGGTGAAGAGTGCCTGATGTTGAAGGCTGTGGGTTGGAGGATGTTTCCATTTCTGCATGTTGTAGTTAAATGTTCAGCTCTGTGTAGCTCCACTTCAGCAGTCTTTCTTATCCCTGCCACAGCTATGCCCGTTGCCCCAAGAAACTCTCACTGAATGACTGGAATGGGACTTTTTGCCAGGATGTGTAGTGACAGGACAAGGGGCTGCAAAATGAAAGAGGGTAAGTCTAGATTAGATATTAGGAAGCAATTATTTACTCTGAGAGTGGTGAGGCACTGGCATAGGTTGCCTAGAGATGTTGTGGATGCCTGTAAATGTTCAGGGTCAGGCTGGATGGGGCTTTGAGCAGCCTGGTCCAGTGGAAGGTGTTCCTGTCCCTTGTGGGGGCATTGGAACTAGGAGATCTTTAAGGTCCATTTGAACCCAAACCATTCTATGATTCTATGAGCCAGTTCAAACCTTTCTTCACCAAGACTCAGATGTCAGGAGCTTTTATACAGAAGAACACTCCCCTGCCTACCTCCATAAAGTGGCTTAGGATAGAGCAGTAACTAATGGTGCACTGCTATACCAAATAAGCTCACACTCTCAGGTCTGCTGATGCTGTTATTCTCTGATCCCAGTGTTTGGAGAACATTCCCAAGGGAATTATTCCACAGACTGGTGGTAGTTATAGTCTCCATAGGGTCATTTAAAAGCATGGCATCTCTGAGTCCTTGGTTCCAGAAAAAATGAAACCTCTGAGCTGGTTTTAGTGTGTAAACAACCTTGCTTGCTATTGACCATAGTTTGCTTGTATTCAGGGTCCAGGTTTAAAGAAATAAAGTTAAACTTTTGGCTGTCTTGAAGTCCTTTTCTGGTTTTCTCAGGTAAGGTCTCTCCAATTCACTTTCTCCAAGTCTCTTAAAATGAGGACTTAGTTGTAAGTTGTCCCGCTATGTGTAGTGAGTATGAACTTCCTGACAACTGCTGCTCTGAAGTATTGAGCAGAAGATGATGCAGTTTGATTCACCACTCAGGGTTGACAGATGAACTGGCCACACTTTTTGTGGCAGTTTAGGCTACTTTCATATCCAGCTGTCTGCCTCCTCCACTAGCCACAAATTATTGCCCCTGTGACAGAAAGTCTCCAGTTCATCATCTAGTGTCAGTGCTTTTAAGCTAATGCACCAAACTTCACCATGGCAGAGCCACAGGAGGATGCACATTCCCATCTGCTAATTCTGCAAAGAGAGTAATGGGAGGAGGGTCTCCAGGAAGTTCTTAAACTGCTACTGTGGGTCTCATCAAAGCTCATCTGTCGGAGCACTAGAGTGAATCAAGTTACTGGTAATTGAGATCGGTATCACTGCTCTGTGCCTGAGCAGACTGCAGCTTGCAGGGTATGGAGGCTCCAGCCCAGCCCTGGGTCCTTGGAGCCTTAGGTCCTAAAAGGAAAAGTCTTTGCTTTTTTTGATGGATTCAAGATTTCATGATCATATCCATATTTTATATGCTATAGCTGGAAAATGAGTATGCTGTTCATTCAGAGCTTGTCATCTCAAGGAAAATTACAAGAAGGGTCACAGAAGGAAGCGAATTATGGACTGCAGCTAATAAATAGCCATTTACTAGGGCTGCAAAGACTCAGGAGATGGAGGGTCTTCCAAGGCTGCAGTTTCATAAGCAAAATTAACATTGCTACATGGAGCTTGACATGTACATTTTAATGTAAATCCCTCAAGAGAAAAGAGATCTCCCTTTTTGTGAAATGGGGGAGCATGGGCAGGTAGCTGGGAAGGAGAGAAAGATTAAAGGCTACAGGTTGAGTTAGGCAAGGCTTGGTTTTGTCCCTGCTCAGAAAGTTTGGAGGAAGACTACTTTAAGGAATGTAGCCTGGCTCTGGAAGCATGCCTTCCCAAAAAGCTGGCTCACAGTCCATTTGCAGGAAAGCAGGAGGTGGGCCTGCACCCACTGTAAGCATCAAGCAGGGCACCAGTGTGGCAGGTGGCTCCAGTCCCTCTTAGGGCTGCTCGGGCATTTCCCTGTGACATATCCCTATAAAACCCAGAGGCATCCCAGAGCCTCAGCAGACTGAGACTTTGCCATGGTGCAGACATTGGTGCTGGGCTCCCCCTCACCAGCTGGACTACTCTTCCAGCAGCCAGGAAAAGCAATCATTGGCAAAGGTAATGAGATGGAGTCAGGCACACTATGTAAATACTGTTTGGGCTACATTCATAATCCCACACCATGAGCCACATTTCCATGAGAGAGGCAGTCTGGCCCCCTTGGATAATTTTAATCATTTCTGACATGAAGACGACTTCTCCTATTTCATGACTTATTTCCCCAGTATCATTTAAATGTATTAAAACACTGTTAGTGTAGAAAGTAGGCATCATGTTAGCATAATATCTAATCAGAACTAGTCTGCCTGTCCCCGCAGGGTTTATTTATTTATTTATTTAGTGTCTGTTTGTGCTGTTTTCTTGTTAGATTGGAAAGCCCTTCCTTGACATACTCATTTGTTCTTCTGTGTAATAGAATAGGATCCTTCAGAGCTGCTGACATCTGCTTTATTTTTGAGATCTGCAACTCTCAGCCCACAAAGCAACAATGATAATAATAATAGCGATAATAACAATCCTAGTGCTAGGAAGCCTGAAAAGTGAAGTTAAGCATGAAGAGGAGAAGACAAAAAATGGATGAGGAAAAGAATGGTGTGGCAAAGAATGTTTCGATCACTGGGAGTGTATTTTTATCGGTCCTGATTCTCCACTGATTTACTCATGCTTTATGATTGCACTGCCCTGTGGACTGCAATTAATTTCTTTGTGACTTGCAATATTGCAAGGGAGAGGGGATCAGGCACCGTGGTGTGTGTGATCAGGACACTTGTTCATGGGTATATTCAGCTCTGCTCTCACTCAAGTACATTGCTTTGATTTCTCAATGGCATTGCAGTATTGATTTTGAAGGGAATTAGTTTCTTCAGAGCTCCTGAAGATCTGGCCACTGTGATTTCTCAGGGACTTATTCAGCCTCCTCCCCCACAACTTTATCCTCACATGTCACAGCTGAAATAATTGGCATTGCACTATATCAAACTGGCAGGATGCAGTCCTGAAGGCTGGGGGGAATCAAATCCAGAGCAAGCCTTGACAAAAAAGCTACATGAGAAAGAGAGTTGTTGGGCACTGTCCGAAATAGTGCCTGACTGCCCACTCCAGGTCATCTTGTCTGAATCCTGCTCTGTACAAGGCTTTCTACTAAGGAGAGAAGGCTGTATTGCAAGGAGGTAAATGGTAAGAAAAAGTACGAAAAGGAAAGAAAGAAGAAAGGAGTAGGAAAAGAGGAAGGATAAATTACTTTAAAAAAAGGGAAAAAATGAAAAAAGAAAAAATATTCTTAGCAGTAAGATCAGGTCATGTTAAGCTTTGAGCATCCTTGAGGGTGGTGAACTTATTTGAGTGTGTTAATCTAAGTGGTTGCCACACCGTCCCCTAATATAAATTATTCACAGTTAGGAATTCTGCATGATTCTTGACTTGAGATGGAAACAAAACTTAGGATTTGTGGTATTGAAAAGTTAGGTTCTAAAGACAAGTTTCAAGGCTGATCTCAATAGATGTGGCCAGTCAATAGGCAGACAAACCTCTTGCTTGAAATTGGTGAATTTACCTCATCCTGAGCAGCTGAGAGTGAGTGGCTCCCTTGATCTTTAGCCTAAGGCCTTCTGTAGTAAAAACAGGGTAGCTGAGCAAGTACAGAGACTTAAAGAAGTCTAAATAGCTTCATTAGCAAAGGCACAAAACCACCCAGGCCCAGAAGAAAAACTCAGGCTCAAACATTTGCTGCCCTCCACCTTTCAGAACGACAGTCTGGGCTGAAGACTCTCACTAATAATGGTTTTACCAAGTTCCACTTCTTCTGGCCCAGAGCTGGATTGTCCTCAGAGCCCCCAGTGCACACTGTTACCAGCACTGGTGGCATTATTTTTTACACCAGATATAGGTGTGACATCTTGCAAATATTGGTAGGGTCACCCTTCTGCAGAGTTCCTTATGAATATTACATACAGGCATAGGGTAAAACAAAATAGGAAATGGGCTTATAAAACTAGAGATGAAAAATATTTATGAGGTCCTGTCTGCTCCCTTTTTCTCCTGAGATGAGGTCATGTTAAGCTTTGAGCATCCTTGAGGGTGGTGAACTTATTTGAGTGTGTTAATCTAAGTGGTTGCCACACCGTCCCCTAATATAAATTATTCACAGTTAGGAATTCTGCATGATTCTTGACTTGAGATGGAAACAAAACTTAGGATTTGTGGTATTGAAAAATTAGGTTCTAAAGACAAGTTTCAAGGCTGATCTCAATAGCTGTGGCCAGTCAATAGGCAGACAAACCTCTTGCTTGAAATTGGTGAATTTACCTCATCCTGAGCAGCTGAGAGTGAGTGGCTCCCTTGATCTTTAGCCTAAGGCCTTCTGTAGTAAAAACAGGGTGGCTGAGCAAGTACAGAGACTTAAAGAAGTCTAAATAGCTTCATTAGCAAAGGCACAAAACCACCCAGGCCCAGAAGAAAAACTCAGGCTCAAACATTTGCTGCCCTCCACCTTTCAGAACGACAGTCTGGGCTGAAGACTCTCACTAATAATGGTTTTACCAAGTTCCACTTCTTCTGGCCCAGAGCTGGATTGTCCTCAGAGCCCCCAGTGCACACTGTTACCAGCACTGGTGGCATTATTTTTTACACCAGATATAGGTGTGACATCTTGCAAATATTGGTAGGGTCACCCTTCTGCAGAGTTCCTTATGAATATTACATACAGGCATAGGGTAAAACAAAATAGGAAATGGGCTTATAAAACTAGAGATGAAAAATATTTATGAGGTCCTGTCTGCTCCCTTTTTCTCCTGTCACATGCTTATAAAGGATCATACCTCTCTTACTGTTTTGCCTGGTTTTAAATACTCTACCCACAAGATTTCTCTGTCCCATGGAAGGCTTTTCCTTCTACCTGCAGCTCTCATATGTTCAAAAGGTGCTTCAGGAGACCTTCTCCAGCTCTTCACTCTGTGTCAGACCCACAGAGGATATGCATGTTCTACAGCTTGTCTGATTTGCCACTATTTGAGCTACATCAAGACATGCAGGCATAGGGCAAAACAAAATAGGAAATGGGCTTATGAAACCCATAATGGAAAGATGGAAAATATTTATGAGGTCCTGTCTGCTCCCTTTTTCTACTGTCATATGCTTATAAAGGATCATACTTCTCATACTGTTTTGCCTGGTTTTACATACTCTAGCCACAGGATTTCTCTGTCCCATGGAAGGCTTTTCCTTCTACCTGCAGCTCTCATATGTTCAAAAGGTGCTTCAGGAGACCTTCTCCAGCTCTTCACTCTGTGTCAGACCCACAGAGGATATGCATGTTCTACAGCTTGTCTGATTTGCCACTATTTGAGCTACATCAATTTGTGGTATCCCTCAGACACTTAGAAGCATTTTAATACCATTCCATTCCATTCCATTCCATTCCATTCCATTCCATTAGGGTAAAACAAAATAGGAAATGGGCTTATAAAACTAGAGATGAAAAATATTTATGAGGTCCTGTCTGCTCCCTTTTTCTACTGTCATATGCTTATAAAGGATCATACTTCTCATACTGTTTTGCCTGGTTTTACATACTCTAGCCACAGGATTTCTCTGTCCCATGGAAGGCTTTTCCTTCTACCTGCAGCTCTCATATGTTCAAAAGGTGCTTCAGGAGACCTTCTCCAGCTCTTCACTCTGTGTCAGACCCACAGAGGATATGCATGTTCTACAGCTTGTCTGATTTGCCACTATTTGAGCTACATCAATTTGTGGCATCCCTCAGACACTCAGAATATTAATACCATTAATATAATACCATTCCATTCCATTCCATTCCATTCCATTCCATTCCATTCCATGTGACCATTTTCTTTCAGAAAGCACTAGCAGGAGTGCTTTTCCCAGGAAGCTAATGGACTCTTACACTTCTCATGAGTGACACTGTGCCACCAAGCTGTATGGGCCAGCAGAGTCCTTCACTGGCATCGGACTGTGCTCACCACTCTTTCACACATCGTGATTCAGGCCTGTGGGAGTGGCCACAGGCTCTCTGGCAGCCTCTGTCTTTACAGGTCCAGATCACATTTTCCTTCTGCTGTGTCCTGTGTGCCTTCTTGTTTTGCTCTTTAATGCAGTCCCACAATACTTTTCTTGCTCTTGTGAATAATCACTGTCTCTGCTCTCCACTGGTTGCTGCCAAGAGCTGCTTGTCCCATACTCTTTCCTCAAAATAAAACTGTTCTTCCCAAATTCAGGGTTATTTCTATTGTTCTTCAGTTTCTCCTTGTAGTTTGTTCTTGTGTTTCTGGAAATCAGGCATATACAATTAGTTCACTAGGCAAAAAGGCCATTTTGGAGATATTTAAATTGTATCTTGTACTCCTTAGTGGCGCAATGCTTTTGAGTTTGAGAGCCAGGGGATGAAGTAATAATATTTTCTTGCCCTGTTGGTTAAATAAGACTTAGAAAATCTCTGAGAAATTTGAATATGCCAGTGGTTCTTGGCATAGGAGAGGCTGGAGTAGGCCACAGTCTCTTGAGGCAGGTGGGCTAAGTGTGCACACAGAAAATGAGCTGCAAGATCAGGATGCAAATTTAGGGCAAAACATTGAGCTCAGCTGAAATGGAAAAAAAAAAAAAAGAAGAAAAAAGAAATAAAAGTGGAAGGTGTACTACCTCCACTGAAGGGAGGAGAAGCCTTATGGCTTACAGGCTGGCTCATAGGAGTCTTGGAAATGAGGGCAGGTGATAACGGGCTGTAGGAAAGTACTTTCTTGTGAGAGAAATCTGCTACCTCTCCCAGTTTAACCAAATGGGAAAATATTATCTAAAGAGCAAGAACAGAGAGCTCTGTTTGATGAGGGCCATAACGGGTGTCATTTCAAGAACAATCCTCACAAGCACTGTTAATTACCTATCCAAGCACAGTGGCTCATATTTTTATACCTGAGTGAATAAAATTAATCTCAGATCTTAACATCTAAATAAAAGTGTCATTTATCTCCCACGGCAGCTAAGGCTAGAGAATTTATGGATGTACAGGAGCTCTGAAAATAAGGCCCTATTTGTTTCAGTGTGTCTTCATTTTTGGGAACTTAACTATAGTCACCCAAACCAAGATGTTCTGTGCTCTGTTCCTATGGATATGATCATGTAATCCACAGCAATTTAGCCAAAACAGAGAAATCAACTACTCAGAATTTCTCTCAGACACCAGACATGCCAGTTTTCTTGTACTCCTGTGTCACCTCATTATGGGATATTGATTTCCACTACCGTGTATTTCAGAAAATTCCCTGGGTAATGCTCTGGTGATTTGCTCCAAACAGAGCACCTCAGTAATATTTTGGCAGGCAGGAGAAACTGCCAAACAAAACCCTGTCAACCCAACAGACCAAATTCAGTTCACTGTTCCTTCTGCAAAATCTCTGAGGTGGAATTGAACCGGTTTTCATATTTGTTCACAAATCAAGTGAGATTCAGGATCATTTGCTTTAAAATGCTGTATCACATGTTGCCACCTCTCAGTGTGATAGCCCAGTGAGAAAACACTGCAGTAATAATGTTGCCCTCCAGCCCTGAGGATAACAAATACCCAGTTCTGCTGGGAGATAGATGCATTGGTAATTAGCAAATGTTTGAACATGCTGTGCCCTGCTAGCTTATACCCAACCTGGTGCTAGGCTTTCCATTTACATTTTACATCTATCCTTGCTGCTGGTGAGGAGCCCTTAAGCATCTCTTACTGTATGATCAATGTCAGTAAAGCCCTGGTACTTCTCTCAAGCTACATCAGTTGACATATTATGGGAAAGATAGTGGAGTGAAAGCTAGGAAGTTTGATACGCACTCCAGGTGGACTTTACAGGTCCAGATCACATTTTCCTTCTGCTGTGTCCTGTGTGCCTTCTTGTTTTGCTCTTTAATGCAGTCCCACAATACTTTTCTTGCTCTTGTGAATAATCACTGTCTCTGCTCTCCACTGGTTGCTGCCAAGAGCTGCTTGTCCCATACTCTTTCCTCAAAATAAAACTGTTCTTCCCAAATTCAGGGTTATTTCTGTTGTTCTTCAGTTTCTCCTTGTAGTTTGTTCTTGTGTTTCTGGAAATCAGGCATATACAATTAGTTCACTAGGCAAAAAGGCCATTTTGGAGATATTTAAATTGTATCTTGTACTCCTTAGTGGCGCAATGCTTTTGAGTTTGAGAGCCAGGGGATGAAGTAATAATATTTTCTTGCCCTGTTGGTTAAATAAGACTTAGAAAATCTCTGAGAAATTTGAATATGCCAGTGGTTCTTGGCATAGGAGAGGCTGGAGTAGGCCACAGTCTCTTGAGGCAGGTGGGCTAAGTGTGCACACCGAAAATGAGCTGCAAGATCAGGATGCAAATTTAGGGCAAAACATTGAGCTCAGCTGAAATGGAAAAAAAAAAAAAAAGAAAAAAGAAATAAAAGTGGAAGGTATATTACCTCTACTGAAGGGAGGAGAAGCCTTATGGCTTACAGGCTGGCTCATAGGAGTCTTGGAAATGAGGGCAGGTGATAACGGGCTGTAGGAAAGTACTTTCTTGTGAGAGAAATCTGCTACCTTTCCCAGTTTAACCAAATGGGAAAATATTATCTAAAGAGCAAGAACAGAGAGCTCTGTTTGATGAGGGCCATAACGGGTGTCATTTCAAGAACAATCCTCACAAGCACTGTTAATTACCTATCCAAGCACAGTGGCTCATATTTTTATACCTGAGTGAATAAAATTAATCTCAGATCTTAACATCTAAATAAAAGTGTCATTTATCTCCCACGGCAGCTAAGGCTAGAGAATTTATGGATGTACAGGAGCTCTGAAGATAAGGCCCTATTTGTTTCAGTGTGTCTTCATTTTTGGGAACTTAACTATAGTCACCCAAACCAAGATGTTCTGTGCTCTGTTCCTATGGATATGATCATGTAATCCACAGCAATTTAGCCAAAACAGAGAAATCAACTACTCAGAATTTCTCTCAGACACCAGACATGCCAGTTTTCTTGTACTCCTGTGTCACCTCATTATGGGATATTGATTTCCACTACCGTGTATTTCAGAAAATTCCCTGGGTAATGCTCTGGTGATTTGCTCCAAACAGAGCACCTCAGTAATATTTTGGCAGGCAGGAGAAACTGCCAAACAAAACCCTGTCAACCCAACAGACCAAATTCAGTTCACTGCCCAGTTCCTGTTCCTTCTGCAAAATCTCTGAGGTGGAATTGAACCGGTTTTCATATTTGTTCACAAATCAAGTGAGATTCAGGATCATTTGCTTTAAAATGCTGTATCACATGTTGCCACCTCTCAGTGTGATAGCCCAGTGAGAAAACACTGCAGTAATAATGTTGCCCTCCAGCCCTGAGGATAACAAATACCCAGTTCTGCTGGGAGATAGATGCATTGGTAATTAGCAAATGTTTGAACATGCTGTGCCCTGCTAGCTTATACCCAACCTGGTGCTAGGCTTTCCATTTACATTTTACATCTATCCTTGCTGCTGGTGAGGAGCCCTTAAGCATCTCTTACTGTATGATCAATGTCAGTAAAGCCCTGGTACTTCTCTCAAGCTACATCAGTTGACATATTATGGGAAAGATAGTGGAGTGAAAGCTAGGAAGTTTGATACGCACTCCAGGTGGACTCTTAACAGAACCAGAACCATCAATTCTGCCACAGGTTTTGGACTTGTTATCCCAGAAAAAAAATGTCATGGGAGCTGGCCATGAGTACCAAACTTGTTTAAACACCAAACACTATTGAAACTCTTACAGGAGAATAGGAAGACTGAAAAGTAGACAGAAACACTGATGTTTAGGGGGGTTGTCATTCTGGTCATATAAGGTCATAGAACATTCTGCTTTTCATCGAGTAAATAGAACAAATTTTATCTAGAATACTTGCCTTTAGACATGACACTGCTCTAACAGTCCTGGAACTCAGATCTTTCTGCATGTGTGATCCAGTTTCTGTTCATTTCAACAATCCCACACATGACAGCTGGACTCTTAGCCTTCTTAGGGCAATTTTGTCCCTCAGCTAGTGACACTAATCCAGTGTCACTGCCTTACCCTCAGAGAGATGCAGGACACTCCTGGTGAATGACAAGGGTTCAGAGGAATAACCAGTGTGGTCAGGGGGATTACATTAGACCTGATCAGACTGCCATGAGATGACATGTTTTGTTGCCTTTTCAGTTTCTTCATTGCAAATCAGAACACCTTTATTGTTGCAGAAATATTCCGTGTGACTTTTTACAGGGGTGGCTGAGAATAGAAGATGACTTTGTGCCTTCATATTCCTTGAAGGCATCTAGAAAAAAATACTTTCAGAGCTGTAGTTCACCATCTCCAACATCTTCTTGGCTTTCTGATTTGCTTCCTTTCTATGCTTCCTTGAGGATAGGTAAATAAACCTTTTTTTTTAAATTACTTATTCAGAGAAGAAACCAGGAAATCTGACATTTCTGAAAATAAGGATTTGGGCTGCAGGCCATCTTCAGGATTTACAGAACTATTCTCTGAATTTGAAAATGCTCATGGCTTTTTTTCTTTGCTGAAGTTTGGATTGTTGTGTCAGCTAGAGCAAAGGTCAATCTATGAAGTAACGTTAGATATCAGTGGGGTCAATATCCTGTTTCGAATATTCCACAAAACTCCAGGAAAGAGAGATCATGCACATCTTTATGGAGCATGAATACAGATCTGGTCCTCTCTACCCACTCCTTAAAGTAGAGGCAGATTAAGACCTTCTTGAGAGCTGGTCTCAAAGAAGCCCCACTTCAGACAACCGTCACTCCCCTGCTCTCTCCTGCCTCCCCTGACATCAGACAGGCACCATATTTAGGAAAGGATGATTGTCATTTCGGTATGTAAACTAGATATGGTTAATTTCAGGTGCTGGCAGTTACCAAATTTTCAAGTTGTCCACTGTTCCTGAGAGCAATTTTCAAGGTCACCTGAGTCCCCATGTTTTGAACATGAGCCATTTTCCTCACCTGACAATGTCCTCACAATGTAGGTATCATCCTCACTATTCTTGACAAGCATCCTGGGAAGGAATCCCTAGGGACCAACTCCCATTTGCTGAGATGTGAATTCATGTGTGTCTGTAAAAGAACGATGGAAGGGATAAAGATGAGCTATTTAGCAGGAGTCTTGGTGCCATTGACACACCTGGAGTGGGGTTTATCTCTGTTAACCTCTTATGTCCCCACTTCATCTGAGATAGTTCCTCCCAGCTCCCTTTACACTCACTGCAGAAAAGACACGACGAGGATGTGACACATTTTGCCTATTTTAGATGTTTGAGGTAGAAGGAGGTGAAATACCAGAAGGACCTGTTTCTCCCCAGTAAGAGTAGTTCAGACTGATGACTGGAGATGCTCAGCACTGATCACATAAATATTACCCCCAGCTTCCAAAGAGACCCATGCAAGTCACATACATAGATCTGGCTTTCTCCTCAGCTGAGATTCTGACCTTGCACCATGCTAGGCCTATTCATTTTCAAATCAGTTCATACTGGAAAGGAATTTCCATTTCTTCTACAACTGACAGCAGCAGAAAATATGGACACCCTTGCTATAAGATTTCAGACAGGCTCTAATCTGTCTCATTTTGATATCTCCCTACCAAAGTGTTGGTACAAACACCAATATTTTTTGAGATCCTGTTGGGATCTTAATCCAATCCTTTGTCCTACAATTCCAAGACCCCTTTGTGATTTCTTTGGTTATTTGGCATTTCCACTGGGGCCTTGGAGAGACCCAGTTTTTTAAGTGTTGTACAGACATAGGAGTTCCTGCTGTGAAGGATTTCAGCAGTTTTGTTTCTGCCAGTCACCTCCAGGCTAGTGAGAATGTCCAGACAATGCAGAGGTCCTCAGAGGTAAGCTGCAGGTGAGGCAGCTCCTTTGGCTCCATCTCTCATCTCTCCATCCTCTCCCTGTAGGATGTCCAGAGGGTAGCTGCAATCCTCTTGGTGGCATGGAGCTGGTGCTGGAGTTCTCAGTTTGTACCCACTCTGGCCTAGGGAGGGGTGAGAAGCTCTGATTTCTGTTTAGAGCCCTTCTCATCTCCTTACAGAGTGACTTTGTTTGGTCTAACGGATTGCAAGGAGGGGTCAGCTGTCACAGGGGCAGAAGTGCGCAGAGGCTCATTTACCACACTTCCGTGGGTTTTCCCTTGGATTTGACCTGGTATTTTTATACTTCTATTCCTTGATCTCTCTCAGCCTCATGCTCCATCCTCTGAACAAGACAGACTTGCAGACAGTGTAAATGATTGCTGCTCCACCCAAGGCAGTCCCCCAGAAATCACAGCAGCTGTGGACCCTCTTCTCACCTCTCCCTCTTTCCTTTCTTTCTCCTGATCTCTTCACTTCTTTGTCTCCCTCCTCCCCACTTTTTCTGTCTTTGTTTTTTTTTACCCTGTTCCCTCATGATCTCCCTCTGCCTGTGTCTCTCAGTCCCTCTCCCCAGCTCGCTCTCTCTGGAGACAGGTCTAGTGGCCTGGTTGCCATCTGCTGCCTGGGTTGTTTTTTGTGTGAGTGCGTGCGCGTATGCGCGCGCGCGGGTGCACGTGGGGCTTTTTTTATGAGGTTGAGATCAGATGGCATCTAATCGATCGTCATGGTCTCCATGGTTACCTGGGTGACAGAGTAGTTGGGAGAGACACATACTCCAGCCTGGGGCTGTCAGACCATTCCTGAGAGAAATAATAAAAAAAAAATAAAAAAAAAAAATAAAAAAGAAAGGGAAAAAAAAAGAAAAAAAGAAAGAATAAAAATCAAAGCCCTTCCATCACATTTTACACATTTACATCTTCCTCAGATCCAGGAAAACATAGCCTGTGCTTCTGTTTTACATTGTCACCCTTTGACTTGGCTCGAGGAGGAACAAAGCAGACTTGTTTTTCTTTCTGCATGGCACAGGCACAAAAGTGAACCCCATCTTTGGGAGAAGCTTCTCTTTCCCCTTCTGCTTCTCTGAAAGGTTTGATTTTTTACCTTTTTTTAATCCCCCCCAGTCACTGTTGTAACCATAATGATTATTTTTATTCTTCTAAATTGGTTAGTCTCTTGAATTGACTAAAGGCAATTTCCCAGGTATTCTGGGAAAAGAATTACAGTTTATTAGTATGAGCAGTATCTTTTTTCTCCCTGGCCTCAGCCCCTAACATTAGACCATCTTCAGCACTTGTTGTAAAAGATCAATCAAACTGTATATTACTTTTTGTTTGGAAGCAAGTGGAGTGTGATCCTAAGGATGAATTATGGAATTAGGTGAGTTTCTTGTGTTTAAAAGCAGATTGAGTTGGGCATGGCAACATCTCTGACCACGGCAATTAGTGTGTCAGGAGCACTAAAACCACACAGTGCAGAATATGAACCTGCATGAATCAGAGGAGGAGAAGAATACTGCTGCATTTCATACAATCTCATTGTGGCAGACACCCCTCAATAATCCAAGAATTTCACCAAGTTTGCCTATAGTGCACCACCCAGGTACACCCTGCCTGGTTCCCTGCTAGCCATATTCTGCCTGGTTCAACAAAAATTTGTGCTTGATTTGACCTCAGTGTGGCCCCCAAAAGGCAATCAGGTTACATCTTCTGTTGTCTGGCTGCAGCCAAGGCATTAGTGCTCATCAAAGCTCACCCATTGCAGTGCTGGGGCAGCTGCTGCCTGGCCATGTTCCTGCTCATGGTAGCACACAGGGCTTTGGAAATGGCAAATGTAAACACAGGCAAAGGGAGATAATGCAGCAGTGAGCACGGCTGTGATGGGCTGAGAGGCTGGTGACCCATCAGAGTTCTCCAGAGATCCAGAAGTGCTGACTTAATGCTGCTAACTATGAACTGGATCAGATCAGAGCACCTCTGGACAAACAAAGATTTGAGACCTGGATATGCCTTTACTTTTCTCTTCCCCAGTTTTGAATTAAACTGACTTTTAGTTGAAGCCTGTGGTCTTGCTTTGCTTTTTTGCCTTCCTGGTAGAAGCACAAGGTACCCAGGTTGGGTCGCTCAGTTCAGGCTGCAGATAGGCACTGAGGGTGGTATTAAGTTGTCTAAGGGGTGTCATTGCAGGTGACATCATATCCAGTGTGCATGCACCACCCCCAAAAGGCACAGGTCTTAAACTGTGCTCCTGTGTGATCTGCCAAACTCCTTTGTTTAAAAAAAAAAAAATCCTTGATCATGCCTATTTGAATTCTGATTCTGCTGCTTCCGAGCAGCATAACATCCCTGCTTATAACCAGCAGGGTGGGAAATCCTCTCCTCTTCAATATTCCCTAATGTTAAATAACACGGGCCTCCTAGATTTTCATACTGTACAAACACAAACTAATTAAAGTCATACAAATACATCCTAAGCAGAGAATGAGAATCTGCTCACTTGAGGGAAGACCGCTGGCTTCCACGTCCCAGGGAAAGCTCCCTCACAGTTTACATTGTTCTTTTTGCAAGGGATAATTTATGGTAAAGCCAGTTTCCACTGAAACAGCAGACGTGCACAGAGAGGGGAAAAAATGTAAACACAACAGCATCTTTGTGAATGCAGCAAGGTGCTGGTGCCTGCCTCTGCATGCTCCATAATATATTAATACACACTGGCTGGCCAATCCCACTGCAGCATTCAATCATGCCACATTATAATAGAATTTAATGGAGTTGACAGCTAAGACCTAGTTGCTGGAGACATGTGAAAGACCTTTGCAATGAGGATAACAATTAATAAAGGAAAGCGCCATAGATTTTTGGAGAACCTCATAAAAAAGTAAAATATCGACATTGATCACGGCATGCAAGGATATTAGACACGTAAATCGAGCTATTGCCTTTATTTATTTATTTGCACATCTTTAATATTATAGGCACAGGTTTCCCCAAGGCCAAAATGCAATTTCTCTCTCCATTTCTCAGCAGGAGCTTTTCATCTCCCTATTCACCAGGTTTTGAATTGCACATTTAATAAGCGATAAAGAATTCCTGTCTCTTTTCCTTGGGCTTTCAGCCCACAGTTTTCCCCTCCCTTCTGTCTTGTGATGGAAACAACAATCCCTTTTACCTGGCAGTAGGTTGCCTGGGGATGTGGGGGCAGTGTAAAAGGGGACCTGGAGCCCACAGGGAGTGTCTGGACTTCAGTGTCTGCTGATGTTCTTTATATGCCAGGTTGCACTGGGTATGGTAAAGAGTACATGGGATCAACATAAAAGGAGGGAGAAAGAGTCTACAACACTGTAAACCAGCATTTCCCTGTCTGCCTCACCAGAAATTTTTGGTAGGAGGAACGGCTTATGTCTTCACTGCCTTCATTCCTGTCTGGGGAGAGACACTCTTGACTCTTATGGGATATTGTAGTAATTTTAAAGAATCAGTCTTGTGGGTAAACTGCACCTAGCCCAATCCTCTCCCTGATGGAGGTGGCAAAAATTTCATCAGCCTGCAGATGCGAGCATTGCTGGGCTCCCACAGGCTCAAATCTCTCTGGATTTCCTTGGATGTGCTCAGTTAACACACTCCTGAATCAGGGCTGACTCCTTGCCTCAGAGAAGTCCTGAACAGCATTTCCAAGAGTATTTAAGTGTGAATTGGTACCTGGTGGGTTATTTAGAAACACACAGGCTCCTCACTGCCCAGAGGTGCTGCCCAAGCCCCTGATGCTCACAGTCCCTGCATCTGTAAATGCCCGTGTAGCACTGGAGAGCTGCCCTCACAGAATGACAGGGTTCAGTTCCTTCTGGCTTCAACTTTACATCACTACAAGCCCGCTCATCTCATTGGGCTTCCTCTTAACCTCCTCTGATGTGCGCTGAGGACAGGATCAGCCCCAAATGAACCCAAGCTTCTGGTAATGTAAAGGTCCAGCTTTCTTAAGTTAGACTCAGTGGGATGCTTGTGGGATCCTTCCAACTTATGATTGCTTCATATGATTCTATGATTCTACGAGTCCAGCTGTGCAACCTCAGCTGCTCTGCAACTTGGGGCATTGAGCTCCATTTGGAGCAGTCAGGAAAAAAACTGTGGGGTCAAATCCATCCCTGGTTTAGGACTGTAGAGGCTGATGGTGTTATAAAAGGGATAACTTTAGCATCATCTTTAGAAATTAAAAACAACTGAATGGGTACTTGAATAGACATGGTGCAACTGTAAAAAAAGGACTAAATAATTAGATACTTCCATTTTACAACCAGCTGCAGTAGGTTAATTTCTTGTCAGGTAAATCAACCTTGTTTTTCTTTCACTTACCTATGCACAGATGCATTTCCTCAGGACAGGTGACGTCTTGCTTGGAACAAAAGAGGCCATTTGTCCATATCACAGCAGCAGTGACTGCACCGTGTCATCTCATGCTCTCCTCCAGCAAATTGAGTTTGTCAGTGCTCAGCCACGCAGCTGAGTGGAGTGCTGCATGATGCCTCACCTCTCCTGGGAGAGAGAAGTTGGCATAAGCCATATCGTAATGGGATCCAGAAACAAAGAAGCGTGAATGAAGTGCTAATTGCATTCATAAAGACATTAACAAAGGAATTAAAATGGCAGAAGCTTCCTTTCCCCCTCAAGGTTCATATAAACAACCAAAAATATATTAATAATCACTGAGATTTACACTACTTTGAAGGGATTATATCCAGATAGAGCATCAGGGCTTGGAAAGACCATTTCAGTGGTCTTTTCTATGGGATTCTGTATCAGAGATGAGACACTCCACTGCTTCCGTTTATCCAAATTTGTTCTGTTCTTTCTGTCTTTTCTCTTATCATTATGCTCCCTTCAAAGAACAGGAAGACTGCTCATTTTACCCTGAAACTTTTATATGCTGTAAAAATAATGACATCATACTAAAAACTGTAAATTTTTCTAAAAACTCCCCAAAACAAAATGACCTCAGAAGTTTGGCCAATGGCACAATGGAAGTTTATGTATAAAATGGCCTGAAACATCCTACCTGAGTTTTTAATCTCATTTAATTCTGCTTAATTTTCTATGGAAAATGGAAAAAAAGTCATGTTTTCTGCTTTTTCCTCAGTCAGTTTCTACAAGATTTAATCCTTCCATTACCAAACTCTAGCACTCTGTTCTTATTTGCATTGCTACTACTGAGAAAAAAAAATTTCCTGTTAGAATTCTCTCCAATCATTGTGGTCTTTTTCCCCCCATGAGAATAGTACTATTAGCCTTAAACATGGAAAGAGCTCATTTCACAGATCCTAAATTCTGAGGCTACTTTAAATCGCTTGTATCAGCATTTTGATAGCCCTTGTTTTTTCAACTACTTAGCTGTATTTATCACACCTCTCCAACTCCTCACTTACCTCCTTTCCACCTGCTGATGTGGGTGTTGTGCTAAAAGTCAGCTAAACAGTTTGTTCTGTTCACTAATCTTCAGTCACTCATAACTTTCTAAAATGTTTGTTCTGGAGGCTGCAGTCTGCAAGTTTCTCATGACCACTGAAAGGTGGATATCTCTAGGAAAGATGAGTCCAAGCCATTCAGCAGTTCTGTAGAAAGAAACACTTCTATCACCTCAGTACGGAGGCTGAGGTGCCTGCAGAGAGAGGCACCATGCATGGAGAAGAGGACCCTGAACCAACACAGGGAGGTTGCCAGCCCTGTGTCTCTATGTTTATTCCATTCCCAGCAGACACTCAGGACTTGTGAGTGCCAGGAATGGTGTTTCCAGCTCTGGAGGGCAGAAGGCAGAGAGAATTAGGGAGCACATCCAGGCAGATGAGATGGGATACGCCACAAACACCTGGAGGAATGAAGCTCCAACTTTCATGCATGTGGGAGGTGTGTGGGAGCATGGGGATGGGGTCCAGGATGGGCTTATGCACCTGGCTAATACCCCAGCCCCTTTAAAGGATCTGAACCATCCAGGGAAGTGTCCTTGTTTCAAAAGCATACCTCTTTCCATGGTGTGCACAGTTCTTTCCATGAAAGCCAGATTTGGGGTCGTTAGGACAATGAGCTACTGGAGGTCAAGCACTCAGTGGTGGGGTAGTTGGTATTAAATCCTAATTCTGAGGTGGATTTAAAGCCTGTAGACCCTCCCACACTAACATGACATCTCCCTCTCCTCACTTCCTCCTCTTTGCTTTCCTTCTTTACTCCCAGACACAACAAAACCCCTCAGAAATAGACTCATAGCCCATCCTTTCTCCTTTGACCCTATCCTGTCCCCTACAAGGTCCTGCCAACACCTCCATGGAACCTCCATTTGCAGTGCTCTCCTGGCACCTACTGCACTGCATCAAGAGCTCCTGAGGTCACGTGCTAAAAGCATAATGGAAGGAGTGAAAAAGAGTTGGTGCTAGGATGAAGAATGAGCAATGCTCCCACATTAAATGCAAAAACTGAAATTAAAGCAATTTTCCATGTTACAGACAGCTACAGGAAAACTGGTTACCAGTTAGTAGCAGCAGGAATTTTCAGGAGGTGCTGGGAGTCAGGATGGGGCTCAGCTATTCTTCTCATCTCAGTTCAGGAAGGAAACACACCCCTGGCTGTAACTTCAGTGCAGGTAAATGGAGTGAAGGGCAGCCTCAGCCCAAGTCTTGTTTCTGAATAAATGAAATGTGTATCTTCCACATTTTCAGCTGGGAGGGAGAAGCCTATCTCAGGAGTGACGGCAGGTGCTGCTGAGCTATTTCCATTTTCCAGCTCTGCAACCTCAGGAACCTCTTTAATCCAAACCACCCGCCAAGCTCCATTCACTAGCCCTGAAGATCAGCCAGTGGATTTGGATTCATTTTTAAGGCTGTCTTTAATTTTTTTGAAGTATCTTGCTGGCGGATTTTTGGTCTCACCTGTGACTCAAGAAGAGATTTGCAAATCTCATTCTCACATTTTCAGCCATTTAAAGGGGCATATCACACCAAGAATTTAGGTTCTGCTTTCAATAGAGGAAACACAGGGGTAAAAGTATATGAAAAGAAAACCTTGAGGTACAGAAATGCTTTGACAGATTTGTTAGAGATGAAAATATTCTTTATTTGATTTCTGCATTCCCCAGGGCAGTGAGGGGAACCCATATGCAATTGCATTGAACTGAACTATGAAAATCAGAGAGCGAATTTGACAAGAAGCTCCACCAAACCCACGCAGAAGCTCAGTGAAGTGCAAAATGTAGAGCTAACAGAGGAAAGAATGGTGTAGCTCAGGGGCAGGGTTTTGGTTACCATGTTCTAAGGCGTAGGTAACAGGAACGGAGATAGGAAAATACACAGAAGGTACAACGCAGTGTGATATTACTTGCGGGTTATGCTCCACAGTGTTGACAGCTGTTGAGAGATGTCAAAGGTAGACAGTAATTTCTTAGTCACTCATGCAATTTTTTAGTCAATCATGCAACTTTTTATCGATTCTCAGAAGGAAATATTGCACACATGGACATGTGTGTGCTGCTACTGTCCAAGCGCCTTTTGGTGTCTCGCTTGCTGAAATGCTTTCAATTAGGGTTTGGAAGCAGTTGACTCAGTCAGCCTATGTGACACTTGCCAAAGACAAAATTAGTTTCAGTCATTGATGTTTTCCTTCCAAAAAGCATCACTCTCCCCTTCTCTCTTTCCCCTTTATTGTGGGAGATTATTTCTCAGGTAGGTGTTTAGCTGATTTTTAATGTCATGGAAACTTCATCTGCAATTTGTTAGAAACTCTTCAGTAAAGGAGCCTAGTAAAACAGATGATTAATATTGGTAAGCTCCTCATTTGCATATTAATTAGTCTCTGTACTCAACTAATTAAAACAGGCCTGCCTGTTTGTAGACTTTCTGAATTCCAGATTGTTGCTATTGCTCCCATGTAAGTGCATTTAGTGCAGCTAAGGCAGGCCATTGATACTACAAACAAGGCACCCCAAGCAGCAGTAGCAATATTTTAAGGCATTTAAGTCTATAAGGGAAGTACTTTCAGTGTTTTCTTTAAAAAATAAACCAAAAACAAGACTGATGCTTGAAATGGCAAGATATAATGACTAAGCAGTGCTTCTACTTCCCCATTATGCTCTTGCAGAGCAGGACAATTCCAGAAACCAGACAAATCCAAGGCCAGAGGGAGAACAACACTGCAGGGCACAAAGAAGCCCAGGCTGAGCTGCCTTTAGGATTTGCAATACTCACTTTTCTTCAGAGATGCAGCCTAAAATTAAGCTCAGGCTGATGACTCAAGACATGAAAATTCAAGGTTAATTCTGACCTGCGTTGCTCTGGCAGAATTCTGTTCAGTCCTCCAAGGCCGGGGGATGGCACTGGGGCTTGGAATCCTTTCATGTCAGCTGGATTTGCCCTTGCAAGCCTAGTTCATGGCCCCACGTGCTCTGCAGAGATGCTGAGGGAGCCAGGCACTGGTTAAACTTTTATAGGTAAAGAGCTGCATTTTCCCCATCCCACATTTTCCTGCTGGCTGTGTGGATGGAACAACAAAGAAATTCCTCTGTTGATTCCTTGCCTTCAAGCTTTAGCACACAAAATGCAGCCCTCCCATCAGCCACAAAGTCCTCCTCCAACCCAGAGACAGACAGTGCTGCCCTCTCCAACAGGATACTGCCTCCTCCTCCCTGTGCCTGCCTTGAGTACACACCATTTCCTCCTCTGCCATCCGAGCCAACAGGCAGCCCCCTCGTGTTTCTCAGCCAACACACCTGCTGGTGGCCATGACACTCCTCTGTCTTCCTACTACTCCCTTCTAACTCCTTCCTGTTCCTGCTTCTGGACCTTGGCTCTTTGTCTTCTTCACCTTCTTGTGCACCTGCTTTTTGTTCCTCCCAGCTGTTAGCATTCCCCATTTTGCTATCCCCACAGCTGTGCTGGACTCCTATAGAACTTCAGGGACTGAGGATAAAACACCCAGGGCTGAGAGGTGCTTTATGATGTATATTTACTGCCATAAAATATTTTGCATGGCAGTGACAAGTAGGTTTTCTCAAACTGTCTGTGCACTGAGACTTTTCCTCACCCTAGCTGCCAATAGCAGTTTGACAGGTTTTATTATACTCCATTATTCACAACAAGCCAGGTCGCTGTGCCATATGCTGTCCAGTCCTGCTAAAGCTAACCATGTGCCCATGTTGGCTGCAAACCAAGGCTGGTTAAAACCTGCTCCTTTTTTGCATGCTATTTGTTTTGAAAGAATTGGAGACGGGCTTCATGTCAGATGTTCCAGTGTGTCTTATCACACACTTTGCTCACCCTCAGCAGCCTAAACACCAAAACAATTGGAAAATCAGGGATATTGGTATGGTTTGGACCTGGAGTTCTTCTAGACACATGCGCTATTCTGGAGCTGATGGAGTATAAGGCAGGAAAAGAGCCTTAAATGTCTCTGGGGGCACTGGCAATGTGTTCAGCTTGGACTGTAGCTTTAGTTATGGCTTCATGCACTGCTTAGTAGGACCCACAGCAAAGAAAAGTGCAATGTCTCTAAGACTAAACCTGTGCTTCACCAACACCAGCTGTTTTAGAGGCATTGCAGCAACAGCAGTCATTGTGTCTGCATGTGCCTGGACAGACTTCCTAGTGCATTCTCCAAAGCCCAGCCTGCTCGAAGCCTGCACTCACAGCTCCATGGCCCACACAACTTGCTGTTTCTTGCTTTTTAGCTGCTTTTGTTGGTCTGTTTGTTTGAATGTTTGCTGTCTTGCCAAACCCTGCAGTTACCAACACACAGACCCATCTAGAATAACATTTATTGCTGCCTTTCAAATCTGCCAGACTTTGGATCCCTCTCCCACTCATTGTTTGCACTGTTCCTGTTCTCAGATGGATGTTTCCTTCCTCTTGCTGCATCCATTTAGCTGATCCTTCTTGCTGTTCCCACAGCCTTTTCTTCCTAACTCCCCATCAAGTAAGCTGGTGGCAGAGGCTACTTACAAGTGCACCCATTTATAGACATGGCTCTTGTCTCTTTGGGTGTGCTGTCTGCTGGTTCTCTTGCATTGCCTTTGATGGTGTTTCCTGTTTTGGGAAATGAGGAAAAACGGAAAGTTTTTGCAAAGCGGTGCATTCCTTTCACCCTGCTCTATGTCCATCACCAGCCTCTGATTTCTCTGACCACAATTAACAGGGACCCTTGTGGTGTGTGGCACTGGGAGGACCAAACAGAGGTCTTTTCTTTCCAACACTGTTCATGGAGTGTCACTGTGATGGTACATGTGAATCATCGTGGCAGCCTCAGATTGGTAACTGTGTGTCTCCCATTGCCCCCAGTGAAGGCAGACTTTGGTCTGTACTGATGACATGAAGTATGTTTGATTTAGTTATATACCCAGATTTGCACATGAAACATAGTGTGAGGCCTGATTCTTGCATCTACTCATAAGGTTCTTGATTTCCATCTCGGCCTTAATGTATCTCAGTTTCTAAGAGTCCAGCCATTTGCAGAAATTATCATTTTAATGCTGTGTATGATCATGAATTGTAACAGACTGCACACTTCATTTTTGTTATACAGCCAGGGATCTTCTTGCCACTGTCTTTTTCTCTTCATGTTGTCATAAAACATCTATAGATGCTCTTCATTGTTTTCTGGCTTTATAGTCAAGGCCAGCAAAACTCTTAGCTTCATTAATCTCATAGATGGCACAAAGGGGTTACTATCTAACTTTATCTTAGTCTTGAAGGTTTCACCTTCTTGAAGTATTTTGGTACAGAACTGGATAAGGTCTACAATAACCTCTTCATCCTCACATATGACAAGGATGTTCTGGCATTCACTATTATCCCATACAATAAACTGAGCATCAGCATCTCACACAGCCTTTGTTAGGCTGTCTACCACAGACCCAAGGTAAGCTCAGGACACAGATGCCCAGCTCTAGACTGAGTTGTACCTCTGCCTTATCCTGCCTTACTGGCTGGTTTTCCAGACCTGTGTTGTAACCAGCTTTATCCTAGCTCTGACCCCATCTCCTACAGCTTCTGATTAAGCTCTCTGACCTCACTTCATTTGACTGTCTAGGACAGTCAGTGGACTTGTCATTGCTGTACCCTGCTCCAGAACTGTGAGACCATGTGGGTGAAGGTGCTGTTCTGCCTATGTTGAGGTCACCCCCAGCTTCCTGCCTGCCCTCCTTAGCAGAGCAGCCCTCATCATGCTGCTCCTGGACAGGTATTGTGTTGGTGCTGTCAGGCACATCCTGTTTGGTCAACTCTATAGCAATAAAAAGCAGCCAGCTTTCCAGGAGAATGGAAGGAGCCAACTTATCAGGAGAAATGACCCAATGTTGTTATGGTAGATCTAGAGAGACAATTAAATCATCACGTCTATAACCTTCAGGGAAATGTTGGCACCCAGGTAACCTTGCTTTAGTACACTGCACACATCAATACTGAAATTCTGCCTGCTGTTGTGGGTCTGCTCTTGACTCTTCTAAAGCATGTTGCTTTCTTTGAATCTTTCCTGAGATCAGGATGTTTAGCTGTTTCAGGCACATAATAGGTTGCTGTTTCTTGCACAGAATAATGCATTTTCTACTACGAATTGCATTTACCTTCCACTGGCCAATGCATAATCAGCACATGGATTTATTTCTCCCAGCTCATTTTCCTGCTTATCATTTTTCTTAGCATTGCATGGCAGCTGGTCAGCAGAAATCACACTGGTCATTGATCTTGGAGCAGAGTTACTACAATGGTAGCTGAATGGCAGCCTTCAGAGATGTGCCTTGCATATGTGAATCTCCTTGGCTCTGTTGTCACACTACAGAAATCCTTTGCACTGGAAGTCTGTGTCATGTACCTTACCATCCATTATACAGCTGTGCTTTCCTTCTGCAGAAGAGATCCCAATGGGAAGTGAAATGGTGCTGTTTCTCTAGCATCTTCCACACCTGCTCATGACTGTATGTTATCCACCTTGTCTCTTGAATTGTTTCTGTGGGATGTGTCCTGGATTATGATTTAATATTTGGCTTTCCTGCTTAATGAAAACTATTAGCTCTGGAAAATACACACATTCTTCTACATCAGCCATTGTTTTGATGCTGCTTTTTGTTCAGTTCAGCAGCCCGTGCTATTCTTTCCCTGAGTTTTCTCTGGGTTTGTGTCTTTGGGCAAGCTGGAGTTCTCTCAGTTCACAGGTAGGATCACTTGCAGGATCTTTAGTGAGGCTCACTGAGAGTTTTGTTGTTGATGTTTCTTCCTCTGCCTATGTTTATTCTGCATGGTATGCTTGTATAAGCACCAATAGATTGTAACTTCCCCAAAAGCAGCTCTCTCAGTTCTTATTGCACTGAGGCTACGGTACTCACCAAATATATTGCAGGCTTCCCTATATCATGGGGGTATGGGTGTGTTTAGCCACAACAAGTGTATCCCACTCATTACTTAACCTTTTACTTTGGTGTGATGTGAAAGGGATAGCTTTGACTTTTGTGTCCATGTGCCCCATGTAAATGATGATAAAAATGATGATAAAAAAATCAAAGCAGGAACACTTCCTTGCAGGCTAGGGCACATAATTTTGAGACTTGAAGCAGACTACCCCTGCACCATTTCTGCAAGCTGCTTTCTTTCCATGTAGTCTCATTCTTGCTGTAGATCTCACAGGACTGCAGGCAGTCATCCTCTTCTATATTGCCACATGCTCACTGGGTAAGAACCAGAAAGGTTCCAGCTAGAAAAGAGAAGTATCCTTAGGGATGAAGACGTCTTTTTACAAATAGCATTAAAATACATGTGCAAACTGACTTAGCAGTTCCTCCAATATTTCCTTCCCACTTCAACACAGACTGCAACATCGGAAAAGATGTCTTTTGCTGGATCCTCAAAATCACTCCAAATGCTGCCCAAGGAACTGTGAGCCCTCAGCCCCAAACAACAGATGGATAGGTTTCAAAGGCTGGAGTCTCCACTTTGTCTAGCAGCTATTTTATTAGTGCCAAACAGATGTGTGTGCAAATGCCTCCTGCTGGAAGCAATGCCTTTGATCCCTGATATCTAAACTACTTACTGGTGGAACAAGTCAACAACCCAGGTTTAATAATGAGTTATTGTTATCCATTTCTTTCTTATTCCCTGGATCCTCTCCAAGATGAACCGATGGCTTTGGTAGATCACTTGATAGACAGAAATAAGACATTGGCAGCTTCTACAAAATATCCCAAGCTACAGAAACTGAAATCTTCAATCCCTGCCCTTCATCCCCCAAGGAAGAATGATGCAACTCTTGTAAAAGGATGTAAAGATGATCTTGCTTATTAACAGATCACAGAAATGTGCCCTAAAACCTATTGATTTCTGACCTTTATCTGACCATAAATGCTGCCTCTCTTGCCCAGCCCTGGGAAACACCTTGAAGAGCAGCATGATTGACCTTCCCTGCTTATCCACCTGACACGGAGCACTTGCATGAGCTTACAGAGGATTCTCTGCATGTGACACCACTTCCAGGCCAGAAAGAAATGTCTGTTGTGTATTGTGTGACTCCAGAGTGGCAATTCAGACTTGGTAACTCCTACCTCTGTCTTGCTTTGACAAGCAATATTACAGGGTGAACGATCCAAAGAGCTTGCTGAGCCTCACACTCAGGTCAGTGCCTTTGTTTAAACATTCAACACACTTCTTCCAACTGCCTGGCAAAAGGAATGTGTTTGGAGGTGTAAATGATTTTGACAATTCAAGTGTTGTGTGTTAATACACTGATCAAAACGCTGAGAATTTTCGGGTCAGGGCACATCTGTTCATCTCGGCGATCTTGCTAAGGAGGTAAACCCTTACAGCCTGAGAGACACCAACGAAGCATTGCAGGGTTTCTCTGTCTGGCGGGATTCCTTTCCAGTATTAACTAGTGCTGGATCTCCACCACAGAAAGATTCCTGTCAGGGCCTTAAGCACTAAACAGAGACCTCAGCAGATCAGTGTTAAACCAAATGGGACCGAAAAGGCCAGAAGCGCCTCCATGCCATTACCCAGCCTCAGCACTGATGAATGGCGAAAGTCGACAACCATTCATCAACATGGCTAAATGAATGCAAGGAGTTTAGACAATGCTAAAAGAAGGAGCAGAGTCATGGGGCCAATCTGCAGAGCTATTCTTGCTCATGTGCGCTTTGGGTCAGTTCCCTGCCTGTGCTGCTGATTCATTAGATAAATCTGGGCACTTCTGAGGCTACAGGAGGTTTCCTGTTGTCTGACAGGAGTTTGGCTTTACACTGTCATTTTCTTCTCTGCTTAGGAAATATGGATACTTCTGCTCACTAGGGAAGCTCCCTTTCTGCTTGCACTGCCTAGGGTGTAACAAAAAGCTAAATCTCCCTGCCTAGCTTGTCTATAAAGAAATATCCCTGAGAATAAACACTTCTGTTGAGTTGCTGCACTTCATTCCTAACAAAGCAGAACAATTTGCATTACAACTCAGTTGTTTTAGAAGACAATGGGTGAAATCTGGAGCTTGACACTTGGCTTTCACTCAGTCTGTCTTCTGTGGGACTATTGCCAGCTAAAGAAGGGATGGAAGACAGTGTAAGATGCAGTGGTACCAACAGTGCATTTTTACAATGCTGTTTGTCCAAAGGCTTCAGAGTGAGTATATTTATAAACTAAGGTAAAGCTCAGGGAAATCAGTTGAAATCTTTGCACTGACCTTAAGTAGCTTTTGGATCAGGGACAAAATAAGGAAATATGTGGGCTCTGGAAAATCCTAGCATGTACGCAAGAAGAATACTCTGGTTCCTCTTGAAGGGTATGGGGAGGAATGGAGGCACAGAGGTGAAATATCTTGTCTGGTGCTGCTTGGATAAACTGAGACTGACACTAGGTAAATGCATAGATCTTATAAGTACTGAGCATGGCATGAGGATGTTCAGTTGATGTGAAATGGTATAAACTTCAAAATGAAAATTCAAATTGCTTCAAGAAACTTTTCAATCTAAAAAAAAATCCCAGAGTCTCATATGGATTTGGTATAGCATGAATTAAGGAAAAACTTCTTTTAATTGAATCTAAAAAGCTCTCTTGACTATTCTCTCTTCCATTTCTGCCTTTCCCCTCCTTTGGTGTCTTTGTAGCTGTTATGTTTTATTTACAGATAACTAGAAATGGAACATAAATGATCCTAACTGGAACTCTAAAGAAATCAGCAATTTATGAGTGTATTTAAAATAGTCTTGCTTAGAGGCATTAATGATGGATGGATGGATGGATGGATGGATGGATGGATGGATGGATGGGGTGGCAAAAGGTACATTCTGACACATGGGGTGAAAATACCTTAGATTATCTAGATCTGGCCCCAGATTTTCTTGGTTTAGAGAAAAACTAAGTCCCCAGACCTAAAATCTAGGAACTGACTTCCTCAAGTGTTTTGTAGAAGATTGACCTGCCTCTGATCACAGCTCTCAATTGATTCAATTGACAAGTCTTTATGGACTTTCAAATGGCTGAAAATATAGATCCTTGTCTGAATTATGGAGTGTGGTTCCTTCTTTTGGTATTAGAAATATAACTTAACTCATCATATATAATGTAACTGGTAATGTAATTTAAGTGGTCACGATGGGCCAGAAAATGTAAGAGGAAAACATAGGACTCTGGTCAGATGACTAAAGTTACAGCATGTTTTGAAGAAGGGGGTGTTGCATTTTACCTCAAGTGTTGCATTCCCTTTCCTGGGAGGTGTTTCATCTATGCTGGCTGATTGCTAGTTTTAATGTCCTCCCCATGGCAGATCTGTGGTTCTCACCTCTTGACTATTTGCTTGTAGGTTTAGCAGTGCATCTCTGCCAAAAAAAACCCCTCTCAATTTCCATTTTCGCTTTTTCTTTTTCAGTCTACATAGACATAGATGTAACTTTTCTCACTTAGCTTCTTTCTGTTGATTTCTTTATTAGCAAGTATTAAACTATAGAGAAGTTTGTATTGAAGTCCATATGGCACATATGATAAAGTTGTTTCAAGTGACACTGTGGACTAATCACTTCCCAACTGTTTTCCACTCACGAAGAGCAAAAGCAGCTCTGCCTGTATTCTTAGCAAATCTCTCCTTGCTTTTATTGGCAATGCTTCTGTTTTGGCAGCAACCTGTCAAGTTTAGAGCTGGCAACCACAGTTTTTTCGCATTTTCAGATGGAACGTAGGCAACATGTTTTCTATGAAAACACCCTTCCTTCTCCTCATTAGTGCTTCGAACATTATTGTTCTTGGTACAGAAAGCAAACATTGGTAGCTTTCCCTCTCCCAGCACTGTAACTTGAATGGAACAGGGCTGAACTGACATGAAGTTTTTTACTGAGAAAAAAATGTTCAGTGAAGAAACAACAACCAAAGTCCCGCTTAGCAAGGCCAGAATGGCTGAGTCTGGTATGCAAGTGCATATCAAGTCTAAGAGTTGTAAGCTGGCTTTGAATGAGCTGCCAGGTCCACACTGTGCCATGCAGAGATACTCAATTCAGAGTACTGGAAATGTTACGGTGTGTTAGCTTCACTGCACCATGTTCCATTCATGTCCCATGCATCTCTTTCAGCTCCACAAACTTATCCTTAGAAACACATTTCACAGGAAGCAAAGGAAGTCAAGTCCAAGAAGTCGGGTTTCTTTTTCTTTGGTATAAAAAATGTGGCACACATCTGAAGCATGAACAGGATCAGGATACTCTTTGACTGAGAAATGAGCTTGTCCCTACAATCTTTGTTTAAAACCCATCTAGCTCCCTGTGCATCTCATAAACAATTTGAACTCAAAATCACTGTAGGGACTTATTTTATCCTCCTAGATACCTGCTGTCCTAATGTGTCTACCCTTACTGTGGGTTTTTTTACCTTTGGTCCCCTTCTTGCAGGAAGATTGCCAGCCCAGTCTTTGCAAAAAGACCTGGGATAGTGGCAGTCCACTTCACAGCTATCTGGAAAAAGATCTCATAACATCTTCCAGCACTGCTGCTGACTCCCTGTGCATCTCACAGAGCTTACAAAAACCAGCTTTGCTCATGGCCTCCATTTCCCTAAGACTCCTAAAACTGACTTTTGAATTCTTGCTTTACTCTAGCCCCTAGGACATCTGGTAATTTAGGGTGGGATTCAGTTCCCCATACTCACACATGAGGACTTGAAAAATAAACTGGAAGGCAGTGAGGAAGTTTATCTCTTCTGAGAAGCTCAGAGCTGTTTCCCTCGCCCACCCTGGGGTTAGGATGGATATCCCAGCCTCACTGAAGAGTAACGCAGCTGTTCACACTTGTGCTTCCTTTATCCCTCCAAATGGAGCCTTTGCCCCCTCAACACAATGCACTTCAGTGACTGCAATCATTAAAGGCGTTGGAAATAGGGTTTGAGACTTACACAAACTCCTGCCTCAGGTGTCATGACCAACGAACCGATCAAAAATGCCAGCTCCTCTTAGAATGCCATGCCTGAATTCATACCCCACGGCAGATCTGTCACACAGTAGCCAAACATGTTAATACAGCTGAAGCCTTTAGGTACACTTGTACCCTCAAAACTCAGTGGAGTTGCTGTCATTCTCCAACTGTTCAGTGGCCTAGATGAAATTAGTTAGAAGTCTAACTGCAGCAGCTAATAAATACACTGTGTTTCCACCTCAGAAAAAGTACCACCTCCCTTTGCTACCAGATGTCCTCCTTGGCAGTTTGAGTCAATGAGGAGCTAAGTGATGGAGAATGAACCCAGTCTCCAAGAGGAGGCCTCAGGCCCTGAATGCCAGTAGTGGAAACTGAAGAAGGGAAGTTCTCTACTGCTGCTCCCTACTGGGGCTTGGAGTTGATGTCAGTTCCTACTGATGCTGTTTGTCACCAGAATCTAATATAGCTGCCTGTGTGAACTGTCCCCTGCTCAGGAAACTTCTTTCCTTGGCTCCACACAGGTCTTCTGGAGATCAGTCTGGGGGTGGATCAGCACAGCAATCCCATCAAGAATTGCAGTGTCTGAGGCCAACTGATGAGTACAGTTTGTGGATAACCAGATTTTGTATCTGTATAACCAGATACAGAAATGTGTATCCTACCCTATCTGCCTGCTTGCTACTACCAGAAAGAATTAGACTGGGAGATCAAACTCAGCTGGATGGATTGTTCTCACAGTCCAGAGCTCCCACAGAAGGAGGAAATTGAGCAGGAACATTGTCTGCAACCTCTTCTGAGAAGTCTGTAGATACGAAAGCTCTGCATAGCTTGAATTCAGCATCACCACCACCTTCGACAGCAAAAGTGCTCTCCAGCTTTTACTTCATTTATGTCAACAGTCCTAAATCAGATTGTTCCAAATGGCCAGCTCTGGACTGAAAGAAGTACTTTGGGAGCTGGTTACAGAAAATCACACATCTGAGAACCTTTTATGCAATTTCTCCCTGCATTTCCAGCTGAGGAGCTTTTCCAGGTAATCCTTCCTCTGTACACTGTCTCAGAATAGCAGATGTAACAAGGTAGACAATCTCAGAGAGTTGAGGCTGTTCAGCCTGGAGAGGAAAATGCTTTGGGGAGACCTTAGAGCACCTTCCAGTACCTGATGAAGGGGGCCTAAGAGAGAGCTGGAAAGGGACTTTTCACAAGAACATGTAGTGAAAAGCCAAGGAAGAATGGCTTTAGACTGAAAGAAAAGAGATTTCGATTGGATATTAGGAAGAAATTCTTTACTCTCAGGATGGTGAGACACAGGAACAGCTTGCTCAGAGAAGTTGTGGATGCCCCATCCCTGGAAGCTTTCAAGGTCGGGTTGAGTGAAGCTCTGAGCACCCTGGTCTAGTGGAAGACCATGGTGAGGGGGTTTGGAACTAGGTGCTCCCTAAGGTCCTTTTCAACCCAAACCATTCTATGATTCTGTGAATTTACAGAACTACAAGTGGCATGGAAGATGCAAAATCTCCTATCTCCTCCAATTTCACCAAATGAGGAACAAGGCATTGGCAGGTGGTGGGTGTCAGGAAATCAACAAGAGGTCCTCTTTCCAAGAACATGAAGTTACATGGTGGAAATCTTTGCTACAAGACACAGTGAACAAAAGAGTGGGCAGGACTTTCAAAGGGGACTGGACAATGGAAGAGAACCTATCCAGACCTACTAGGCATGAAGGCATCAGCTGTGGCTGAACCAACCACACATTGCAAGAAGACTGGGAAAGGGGTGTGGGAAATCTTGGGATATACTTTCCACCTTCCCTCTAGTCTTTCCTTGATACCCACAACTTGTCAGTGGTAGAGACAGGACTGATCTTTGTTGAGACACACTGCAGATACTTCTATATGAGGTGCATACTAATGACACTGGCAAGGGTGAATGGGATTAGTCAGATCTTAGAACAAGCTCATTTCCAAGTCAGCCCACCTTGGCCAGCACAGACACTTCCCTGTGGCCATAAGCCACTTACAGGAACTGAAGTGCAGGCATTCATGGCCTTTGACTCGGGACTGAGGAAGACATCCAAACCCACCCCCACAGAGCTGTGTAACAATTACTGAAATCCACCCAGAACAGCAACATGATGTTTTGGAGAGGCATCCACATTTCCAGCAGACCTACAGAGTACAGAAACTGACCTGGAATGAATGCAGCCGAGTCACCAAGTTTGTCCAGGGAATCACCCACAATTTTACATGATAGAAATACTAGTAGAAATAAGATCTCCCTTTCCTTTATCATACATATCCAGAAAGACCAGAAATGTGGTTGCCTTTTGCTGAATGTATTTTGAATTCCTCTAGAACATGTTGATTCAGAAGATCATGTATTTTTAATGTGGAGAAATCCTTCTCTATTTGGAGTACAAGGATGACTCTCAGATTTTAGCATCATCCAGATTTTCTAAAAAGTCTTTGAGTTTGCTTCATAAGACTTGGATTCTACCATTTCAGTTTTCTAAAAGGATTTCTCCCATTCAGCCTACACTAACTCAAGACAAAATTGCTTCTGTGCAGTACCCCAGAGACTTAAAAAATGTATAAAATTGCCACATGCATTTATCTTCAGGAATTCAGCTGTGTCATTTAGACTTGGGAAGGGTCTCATTCTGCCCTTCTGCTAGGTTTTGCCAACATAAACAAATTTTGCAGCTACTCTGTACCTGTTATGGCAATTTAAAGCACCCCAGAAGTCTGGAAAACATGACCATCATGACCAAGAGACAATATACCGGTAAGACTGGTACTTATCATTGCCATGTTGTGGAAGTCAACCCTTTGTAGAGCAGCTGCTGCTCCCACCTCTGGTAGAAAAATGTTCTTTGGCTTTTGTTGTATATCACAGCTCCATGCTCGAATAGTGTGATGTAGTGATGGGCACAGTGACTAATAGTCATAGCAATTAAGAACTAGATCTTTACAAGTCTGAATGGCAAATTTGCATATCTTTTGCCAGAAACATCCGATGAGACCGCTTTCATATTCTGTCAAAGATTAATCCAGGCTACAGCATCCAACCTCAGATTTCAGCCGTGCCTTATTTAAATAGCACATTTAAGCAGCAAGATGTGCAAGTTGCTGTCATGCCCTATGATTCAGGAGACACGCCAAGAGGGCTGATGCTCGAGTGCCGCCCTGCATAAGCGGCTTGCAGGGAACTCATTAGCAGCGATGCAGAGCCCCGCGCAGCGCACCGCGGCCCCTCCGCGCCCCTCCGCCGCCTCGCCCGGCGCGGCAGCGCTCGGCCGCCCCCTGCAGGCCCCCGCCGGCGCCGCAGCCGCTCTTTGTTCCCGGCGCGCAGGGAACCTCCGCCAGCTGGTCGTTTGTTGATGGGTTTTGTCCCGTCCTGAAAAGAGATTTAGGCATCTTCCTCGGCTCCTGCCTTCTGTTGGGTGGAAGGGTTCCGCCCTCCTGTTTGTTCCACCCGCGTCGGGCCAGAGTTGGGGGCCGGGAGGGAGCCTCTGACCACAGAAGGGCTCGTTTTTGCCTCCTTCCCACCCTGCTCTTTTACCCTAAGTGCCAATTGCTGAGGGTGCCAAGCAGAAACATGAAAAACGTGGTACCAGGGTAGGTTTAGATTGGATATTAGGAAAAATTTCTTCACTGGAAGGCATTGCAACTGGCTGTGCAGGGACCTGGAAGTGTTCAAAACCATCTAGAAGTGGCACTTGGGGACATGGCCTTGGGGTGAAGGTGATGCTGCTGGGTTAATGGCTGGACTCAATGATCTTAAAGGTCTTTTCCAACCTTAACAATTCTATGATGCTATGACAGTGTGCCCTGTGTGTCTTTTTTTAACCCATAAATGAACTGCAATATCAGAACACATGGATGACTTGAAACCTTCTTTTTCCTTGGGTAGCAAGGGAAGCACCTGGGATTATCTTCTTTCACTGCCTAGCTGCATAAGTTTCAAAAGAGTTCTTTGCTGCAAAACCCAGATTGTGTTAGTGTCCCTTCTGGTATTATTGAGTGAAGGTCTTCTCTTGACGACATCTTTTGTAGATGCTCTACAAGATCACTTTGAGAACTACAGTTCTTTGGAGAAACAAAGTCCACAAGACATTTGTGTCTTTGGAACTCTCCCAATGTGCAAACCTTTTTGCTGGAGAAATGCCCTACTACTACCTATAAGAAACCTCTTTGTGGATTTCTGTTTATTCACATGAGTATCCCCCACCTCCCATGTCTAGAACTAAATATACAGACTCCCATCATCCATGGATGCTTCCTTTGTTTCATGCACAAGCCCAAGGTACATACATGGTTCCTTAGATCATACTTTGGATAGCCCCGAGCTAGTGCCAGCCAGAGCCTGACAGTCCATTTAACACACTCTGTGCCTGCCCATCAGGTCCAACAAGCAGGTCCTCATCAGACTTTCCATGGTGCTGCCACAGTGCTCCTAGGTCTCAAAACTTCTGATCAATTTGACTATGAGCTTCTACGTTATACTCAGCAACACTTGCCTGGTGTCTGCCTGTGTTTACACCTTCCTTTTTGAGGGGTGTTCCTAGATTATCACACTTTTGTAAGAGCAGGACAGGAACAAAAGCCTTATTTTTTTTCAGCTTGAAGTTGCTGTTGAAAGATAAGTTACTCCTGTGATAACCTGCAGCAGAGATGATTAAGAAATTTAATGAGGGGCTCAAACATACTGAGCAGAATACCAGTACTGCACTACATGGGACACCTGGGATAGAAATAGCTGCTGAAATCTATGAGGTTATCCTTACTTTTTGCATTTTGAGGGAACTGTGAAAAAGCAATCACTTGCCGAATGCCCTCTCTGCCTCCAAATCCAGAGCGCTGTTGCCTCTGCCAGACAAACCACCTGTAAGTGCTTCTTCTGACTTCTGTGGGATCTTCATCAGTCTCCAGAGCGAGGCATGGTCCAAACAAGACTTTTGCATGCTGGTGATATGGCAGAGAATGAATGGTGTAAATGTCAAGATTATGAGCAGCACTGCAGCCAAATGATGACTACTTGGAAAGAAAAGAACCTACAGAGAACACATGGGTTCTCTCAAAGGCAGTGTGGCTCAACTGTTCAAGAGAGCCATTTAGAGGTACAAGCATTCATCTTTATGTTCAACATTGTCATCTCTGTCCCAGTCAGTGCTGGGAGGCCACAGAGGCCAATCCTGCTTCTTAAGACTACCCAGTTATTTCTTTTTTAAATTTTTTTAATGTCTAAGATTTTACTATGTTTAAGCACAGAGGTGTGCTTCATAAACTCCTTTGCTCAACCTGAAACCCCTGTCAAACCTGAAACCCCCTTTTGTGATGAAAGTAGAGCTCCCACGCCAGGATGGACACTGTGGGCAATGTTAAACTGATGGGAAACTGAGCAGGATTGAGAGGATTACAGAGGCTGCTGGCCAAGAAGGTGTTGGTCACAGATGTGCACATTGGGGTGTGACCAGGGGAGACATCCTGAGAACAACTATCCACTACCAGAGATACATGATATGTGAGCAAGCTCAGATTTCTCAGGAACCTGAACTGGATCTGTTTTGCAACAGACAACTGTCCATCTAGGAAGGGACAGGGAATCTGCTTTTAACATCATTCGCAGTTCAGACAGAAATTCAGTATCCCCAAGCTTCCTCTAAAATTGAAAAGTGCCTCCAAAGGAATTGTTTGTTGCTTTGTTTGCAAAAAGTGCAAACAACACATCAGAGAAGCAAAAATGCCTTGGTGGATTGTTTGGCTGCACACTTAGTCAGGGTATATTGTAATGAGCCATATGCTAGCTTTGCATAGTATTATGGGGTAAGCCAGCTGCAACGAGCAGCTGATTAGTCTGGTTGGAAAAAAATCTTCATTTTCTGTAACAAGGGGCCAGCAAAGGCAAGCATTCTGGCAGATACTCTCAACCCTCTGACTGCTCCTGTCATCGTGCTGTGGACCAGATGAAGTTAAGAGATCAAGAGAACCTCTGCTTTATTTTCATCCTAAAGGAGGGACCCCTTCTTAGCCTTGGACTTGTTTAATAGTAACAGGTTTAATGAAGCACAACCCTTTTATATTCTTGTGGAAGAGATTTCCACCACTCCTCCCACAGCTGCCATTCTCACTGCCGCAGTCAGACCTCAGTCTTTTGCCATTCAGTGTCCACCATTCAGCACAGCTGATGTGGTGGAAACCTCCTGTGAGGTGGGGGGTGGAGGCCATGAGGAGATGGGAACCTGATGAAGTGCAAGATCACAAAAGTGGCAACAGGACTGCAAATGTCCTTTCTGGCCCAAATGCCATCTCCTGCTGTGGGCAAAAGCTAATGCTACACAGGAGTATCACAAGAGAAGGTAAATATTTCCTTCAGATACCAGCTTTGAACAATTTGTCTCTTGGGGACTTTTCACAGTCAGAGGTGTTTCCTTTTTTAGATAAACCTCAGAGGAATTTTGTACTGTTTAGTACTTGTTGATCCTTCACTTAAACCCACTTATCTTCTGTCATCTACAGCAGCTTGACTACAGAGTTTCATATCTAACTCACACTATCCACACATGGATGATGTGAAACTTCCTCCATCAGGAACAGAACTTCTTTAGATCTCATTTGTGCCAACTACTGAATGAACAATTTATGTGGACACCTTTGAATGGGTAAGCAATCCCCAGCCAGAAGGTGGGAACATCAAAAGTTCTTTTAAGGTCTTTTTTAAAACTACTATTCCTTGTGTTTCCAAAGAAAAATTACTGGCCATTATCATAATCTACTACAAATGAATATAGCAAATCTGGAAACACAACATCATTGAACCAGAATGAGGTTTTAGTTCTTCGATATCTGAAAGATATCAAATTTCACTTTTTTTCTTTTTTTTTTTTTTTTTTTTTTTTTTTGTTTGTTTGTTTGTTTAACTTGTCCCCAGGAACATTAGTTTAGGGTTATCCCTTTGCATTTACATATATCTCATACTTTGAATGCTCTGGGTCATCATTACACAGAGACAGAAAAGGGCAGAATGTATCTGGAGCAATCATTTCAGAAAGGCTGAAAAAGAAGCCACGCAGCTGTCTCAGTTTTGGGTTGCCCAGGCGAATTTGATGTGTAAGCCTCTAATGGCAACAAACCCGTGAAGCAGTAGTAACAGGGAGAGGGTTGGGAGCAATGTGGAAAAACCTACAGGGCACCATATTTATGGATGAGTAAGAAGCCTGATTTGCTCTCATTAAAAGAAAAATTCCCCTCAGACAGGATTATTAAGAGTATTCTTATTTGACATGGTTATTAATGAGGAGGAGGAGGGAGCAAATTGTACATTAATGAACTTCACAGACAATAATTCTCTGGGAAGATCTGAGGGCTCCAGCAAGAACAGATCATTGGCTAAGTAGAGTGCAGTACTATTTTTGGCTGAAACCTCTAAACATTTGGCTGAAACCTCTAAACATCCAATCCTCTCAAAACCACTGGACTCATGGGACATTGGCCTTTCATTGCCAGTGAGTTTTTTTTTTTTTAACTTGTCCCCATTCCCTCTTGTCCTGCTGGAAGCCAGCACTGAGAAGAACCTGGGCTCCTCCTCTTCATTCCTTTCCATCAGGTTATTTACACACATTGTGAAGTTCTTCCCTGAGCCTTCTTGGCTTCAGGCTAGACAGTCCCAGCTCTTAGCTTTTCATCTCATGACAGATGCTCCAGTCCCTTAATCACCGTCATGGCTCTTTGCTGGACTCAGTTTGGGAAGCAGCAGCACAAGAGGAGACAGCTCCCTGACAGCTGTTTTCCCCAGGCACGGGGCATTGTTGCATGGTATTGATGCTGTAAGGCCAAGGCTGTAACTTCACTATGGTCAGGACTGGAAGCTGTGGGAGTCAGAGATGTTATCTCAGCAGAGGTGTGGTAGGAGCAGAGCAGAAGCATCATCTGGAAGGCAGCACGCCATGGAGGTGAATAGAGAAAGCTGACAGTTCTTAGCTGCTGCCCCTATAGCAGGCAGAGCCTGGAGCTTGGGTGGCTGTAAGCAAGCAGGGAGCATAGGGAGGAAAACCCCCAGGCAGGAGTGCTGGAGGTCCCAAGTGAGGCAGAGATGAGAATTGCCTGGGGAATGCAGGGTGCACAAAACAATTCGGGGGACAGTACAATCCTGACAGGGAGACACGTACCACCTCCTTCCCTAGGGTCTGTTCACCTTGGCTCAGGAGTCAGGGAGGAGCTGGGTGATGATGCTAAAGCTCTCTGTTACTGGCCAAGCTGGAAGAAAGCTGTGGTTGCCACAAAAGTGTGGCTGAGCTGGCGAGAGCGGGAAGGGTGCAGGGGACATGAGTGCAGAGCTCCCAAACACAAGGACATGTCCTCCACATCTTAGCTGAGCAATAAAATGAGACAAGAGCAGTTGGGTGAACAGCAGAAAGGTCCTGACATTTCAGAAATCCTTTGCTGTTTTGCCTTTAATCAATCTGTACTAAGCCTCAAATATGAAAAGAAGTGCTTAGGGCAAAGGTGAATTTCATTTTAAGAGTAAATTGCTTTGATGATTGTCGATTTGCCAAGATTTTTTCAGCACACAAATGGTATTATTTCCCAGGCTCCTGGCATGGTCCTAAAGGTCACAGCTCATGACAACTCTCTTCCTTTCCATTGTTCATACAATAAAAGCTACAAGCATAAAGATGTTGCTGCTGCTTCTCAGTACCACTAGATAAAAAAAACGTCTCAACAATGTAAGTTGTTTTGTGTTCCTGGAGCTTTATTGTAAAGGTGTAATGAAAATGGACCATGAAAAGATCATTGCCATTTTGCAAGATGCCTATTTCACTTGCATTTATCTCTCTTCCCTTCTCTGTGCAGTGGAGTTCATGCTCCTTCCCAAACCAGTCCCTTTACTTCTAAGTGAAAAGTTCTACCCCATGTTCACAATGAAGGCTCTCAAAACTATTTTCACAAAATACATTGCAACTACAGTTTTGTGGGAAGTGGTGTAATGGAGAGAGGAATGTCCTTGCCAGGCATTACATCAAGAACAGTAAGACTTGTGTGGGTGCAGAACTGACCTCTAGTGGCACCTACACAATAGCCCTATGTTGGATTCGGCTTTTTTTTTTTTTTTTCTCCACTATCGGCAGGTAGACTATGAAGTACCATTACAGAATATTCCACAGCTGAGGTGTGGCAGCATTTTGGGGTCCGCTGTGAACTGACAGAACCTAAGCAGCTCTGTGGGTACTCTGTGGGTACAGCTTCCCACGGTGCAACCCCGCTGAGTGCACCCTGTGACTCCGCTGTGCTTTTCTGGATGAAACTGGACGGCGGCAGCCCAGCTGCTGCATGGACAATGCCACAAAACCGGGAACGCCTCGCCAGCATGGACCCAGTGCAGCCTTCTCGCCCAGCCCACAGGACCAGCGTACTGCCCTGGTCTAACCAAGGGTGCAGAGGCAACACCTCTGTGCCCTTTCCCGTTCCCAAGCGCTGTGCCCAGGTGTGACTGCAGGAGGCACATCCCCCCAGTGCCGAGCTCACTGCGAGGCCCCGGCCCCAGGGCCCTCGGCGCTGCCCCCCTCACGGCGCTCCCGCCCGCCCCCCTCACGCCCCGGCCCAAACCCAAACCCAAACCCAAACCCAAACCCAAACCACGGAACCGCGGCCCGCGCGCCTGCGCTGAGCCCGCGCGCGTTTCCGCTTCCCCGCCGGGCGCCCGGGAAGGAGGGAGGCGGCCGCATCCCGGCTGCTCTCCCCGGAGCCTGCGCATGAGCACCGCATCGCGCCTCCCGCCCTTCCCTCCTTTCCCTCCTCCTCCCCGTTCTTCTGCTCCAGCTCCGCGAGGGCCCGGCCGCCGCTCCGCGCCCCGCCCCGCCCCGGGAATGCGCTGCTCGGCGGCCGCTCGTAGGAGCTGCGCGGCGGGCGGGGAGCGGGATGGAGGTGGAGGAGGCGTTCCCGCTGGTGGGGCAGATGGGCCCCTATCAGGTGTACCTGTGCGTCCTGCTGGCCGTGCTCCTCCAGGTGAGAGGCCGCCCTTCCCGCCCGCTCTTGTCCCGAGGGGGAAGCAGTGCCGGGAGGGGGATGCTCTGGCTGCGGTGGACAGCTGTTCCCAAAGTGTTGGGTGGATGTCCCTGCGGGGAGTGCTGCCCGGTGCGAAGGCTGGTGTGGGAGGGCTTCTGCTGAGGGCTGCTGGTGGCACTAACACGTCTTCCCCTCTGGGTCTGTCCTGCAGCAGCGTGCTGCGCTCCTGGGACACAGGTGACCTCTGCCCAAAGGCAGCGCTCAGTTCTGCAGAGTGAATTTGGGGCAGGCAGCTGATGCTCTCTGTGCCGCAGTTCCTGGGCGGTCACACCTTGTGCCGCTCGTGGAGCACATTAGGAGCTGGTCAGGTGAAGGGCTGGCTGAGGTTAAACGGAGGTTTCCGTGACCTGGACTGAAAGACGTGAACTTCTGTAAGAGGCTCTCCTGGGAAATCCTGCACAACCTGGAGTTAATGGGCTAGATGGCAATTTCTAGGTTGCGTGTGGCTTGATTGTCACTGATAAAGTGACAGGTGGCCACTGATACCTCTGTGTGCAGAAGCTCTCCTGTAAACAGCTGGCAGGTGATGATTGCTTATGGTGCTTTGATTTGCCCCGACTTAACTCTTAGAGTACAGGGGCAGTGTCTCTCCATTAGGTATTGGATGAGGCCCTGCATTTTGGGTAGTCAGGTTTGTGAGATACAAAGCTGGAACTCTCTTAAGTTTCGTGATAAAAGTGGAGTCCAAAATAACAGTAGAGCGCTAGAAGAGAACACTTTTCTAGTGCTCTAGAAGAGACAGGCTCTCTGGAGAGAGTTTCAGAGACTCCATGTACAAGTGATGTGTGCTCTGCAGCCATGTTTGTCGCCTTTCAATTTCGCTTCATCTTTGTGCATGTTCCTGTGAGGACAGGGAAGGAAGACAAGAATCATAAGTGTACTGTCACAGTCAGGCATAGGACTGAAGTATGGTTTGAATCTGACAGAAGTCTGGTTTAGCCCAGGTTAGCATCAAAAACTTCATTGCCATGAATTCAGCTAGGCTGACAAGTGCCGGGTTACTTCCACTGTGGAAATTTAATAGTTGCAAGAAGGAAGAAGGGAACGTAAATGTCCTCCCTCCTCTGCTGACGCGTATTTTGTACTAATCAAGAACTTCGGTCATGAGCTGTGAGACTGAAGGTGTCTTTTCGTGGCACCCCCTACTTCTCCTAAACTGACCAAAATACTAAGAAGTTTTATGAGATGACCGAAGAAGATTAAGATGCCCAGTCCTGTTGGATGGGAGCTCTACACTTGGTTGCAAAGTTATGATGATAAACAGCAAAAGCTTTGTAGGCTTCTATTTCCTTCTACTGTTTTTTTTTCTTTCTTTCATTTATAGTGATTTAGCTGATTAATTCCTTAAAATTAGACATTGCTTATTCTGCTGGCCACCTGGCTAGAAAATGTATATGTTCACAGAAGATTAGGAATTAAGGAAGCAATAGTTACTGCTTCTTCCAGTGCTGGTCATGTTCTGGAATGAACTGCAAACCATGACAAGTGCTCTGTGTTTCCAGAATTTTTAGTATGGGTCATCTGTTCCGTAATGTTTGTGTTTGTTTTCTTTTTAATGGATTAACTTGCATTTCTCATGGGAGAAGTAAACAGAAGAATCTTTGTAAATCCCGGAACTAACTCAGAATAAATAAAGAACGATAGCAGGTTTGCAGGTCTGCTTTTTTTCTCCTCGTGTTATCTTTAATTCTTGAACTGTACCAATGATTATCATCCCCTGACTTGCAGGCTTTCTTTACTTCAGATCGTGTAGGCACAGGAGTCTGTAAGGAGTTCAGATGTGAAGCTTGTTGCCTTTCAGTTCATGAGTAGATTTGGACTTACTCATCTGGTTCCTGCTTGGGTGGTTGATTGCTCTTTGTGTTCCTTTATTGATGCCAAGTTACATAATGTGTCACTGGGAAGTGTGAGAGCAAGACTGAAGGCAGGTTCCACGACTGGTGTTAATCTTTTGTCTGGTCTATCATCAGCCTTTGGAAGATGGACCCAAAGGTAAGTAATGTATCTTTTGTGTGTGATGTAGAATATAGATGTAGGTAATCGAGGACTCCTGTAGTGGATTAGGTGCAGCATATGGCAGCAGAGTGAGAATTCCTGATAGTCTATATCACTGGCTGTGCCATGATTATTCCATTTTGTTGCTAGTTTCCCTGTCCCTTTCCATGTGCTCCCTCAGCTGGCCTATATTTTTATGTTGGCCTGTTGGTATAAAAAATATTTCTACATTCTTAAAGGTAAATATACCCAACGTGTGAAAATGTTGTCTGCTGTGTCAAGTCCCGTCGTCTTTGTAGCCAGTATCCAGAGCTTAGACTCTGTGCTTTCCCTTCCCAGCAAGATTCCAAGCAGGTGCACTTGCTTTCCTTGTAGGCTTTTATGCTTTTTCATCTCTGCATGTTATTAATATATTTGAGTTTCATACTTTCTAAGTATATTCCTTTATTTTAGTGGTTCTTTTAAAATATAAATTTCTGTAGTAAGCTACTTCCACCAGGTAGCCTTAGTGATGTATCAGTGTATCTGGTCTCTGAATTCTAATTACAGACATAGTTGAGTTCACAGAACTTCTTTGAGTCAAGCTCTACCAAACACTTCTGTCTGTAGGGATGACACTTTCCATATGAGTCAATTTTCAGGTGAGCTTGAGTGAACTGGTACTTGATATGTGGAATGAGCTTTCTGACATTCTGGCAAAAACCTCCAGGTTGCTTCTAATTAGAAAAATGTTTTTCTATGTTATCAGTGAGTCTTGTGTGCTCCTTCTTTCATCTTCCCTGATTTCTATTATTCCTCTGCCACCTGCTGCTGTTACTCATTAACCTGCTGAGCTTTTACTATATCAGGGTATGCCTGGCTTAATCACTACCAAGTTAATAGGAATTTGGAAGATTTTTAGGCGTATTCTGTAGCAATAGTTGCTAACTTTATAATGGACCGACAACAGTTGACTGACAATAGAAAAATGTTTTTCCAAATGACATGGAATTACAGAAGGACCAGACTTAGCTGAAGAATGTGGAGATTGACTAATGATGTGAATTAAGGCTGGATTAGTCTTGCATTTCTAGTATATCTTTAAGAAAGTGAGGAAGAAACAAAGGGAGCTGATAACTCTTAAAATACTTACGACTTTATTTTGAGCTTTAAATAAGTACTTGATACCTGTTGATTACTGGAAAGGTTGTCACAACATTTAGAAGAAATTATACTGAAGTATTATTAAAGAATAGTCTTTTGGTGTTTGTTTAGTGTGTGTAGCAATGTGAGACAAAATCCCACACCATGATCAGATGCTTCAGAGCACACAAACATCACCATGATCAGATGCTTCAGAGCACACAAACATACTTAAAAAGTTTCTTTGTCTCTTGTGGTTCAACATATCTGGTTGAATGAGTCTGGCCTGTGCCAGTGGAGCTACAGGATTGCCCAAGCCCAAACAGAATGGAAATGTGCTCTTACTGTATCTCTACTAAAAGGCTTTAAAAAACATGTTAAAATTCAGAAGGGAGTTCTTATTTGCACAGCTGAAAAGGGCTTTGCCTCAAGTTGAGTAATGTGCTTAGCACAGTAATATGGATCATTACCAAGGGTGGTTGTTCCTATCCATCTCGGGAACTCCTTACTAACTGAAGGGAGGATGTAAAAACAGTTGAGATAGTTACATCAAGTTGCTTGAATTATACCTTTGCCTTAAACTGTTTGTGGTGCAGTGCACTGGTAATGAGTGGTGTTGCTAACGTCACTTTACTGTTGACAACAATATCATGTATGACTTATGTCATTACAATATCTCAGTGCAGAAAGATGGTCTTTAATCATCCCATCTGCACAAATGTTTTGAGGGAAAGCACGTTCTGGGGCATGTGGCTTAAGTACATTCCAAATCTCTGGAAATAATTCAGAAGAAATGGTGTCTGTCTTCAGACAGTATGCAGATGTGATCCCCTATGTAGCCTTGCTTAACTGTTCCTTGACATTTCTTATCTATGCCCTGTATGTACTCTACCTCTTTTAATGGCATGAGCCATCACTCTGTAGTGGCAATGACAGTAATAAACTACTTGGTCAGGGAATCTTCTTTCAATACTTACATTTGCTTGAATCTTTTAAACTTTTCTTTGAACCAGCCAGAATTGATTGTTCGTTGAACAACTTATTCCCAGTCCTTGATGATGTATGCTATTTTGACTTTATCTAAATAGGAAGAGCAAAACAAATTGGAAATGTAATGAACAATTTAAAATTAAGAAAGGAGAGGGATATTTTACAAATTGCATTACAACTCTGGTATAGTGTGCTGCAGTTGTTCCAGGGGCATCGTGACAGGTACAGTGTTTACCCAAGGTTACTTGCACTGTAACTTAGACACAGTTCAGTACAAGTGTCTGTAAGGTAAGTGAGCAAGGTGGCAGATATAAAAAGGATTTTCAGAATTTCTGTGTAATCTTTTTTGATCTTGATTTCCTCAATGTTTGTTTTGTTTTCTGTATGTGGGAGAAGTATGAGTTTTAAGTCTCTCTGATTCTCAATGAAGCAGTTGCCGAGTGCATGTCAGACGTGTGCAGTCACTTCCGTGGAGGAAAGGTTTCAAATGTGGCATGAATACAAACATAAGATCTAGGGCACAAATGTTTTTTATTGAGAAAAGCTTTGTATTCCCACATCTTTTTGTGTATTGTATCCTACTCAGAACATGCTGAAGGATAGTGTTGCTTTCCATGTAAATATGAAGGCTTTTAGAGTACTTGCATCATTGAATACAAATCCTTGTTCTGGTATAGCAGAAACTCCTCCTATTTGGGAGGACAAGTAAATGAGGTGGGTGTGAGTATGTAAGCTATGGATGCATAAAGATGTGCTGCTACTCATTTAGCTAAGAATATTTCCATCTGAAAGCTGATGGAACTGCTAAGTGAAGACAAATCCTACCATTTACTTCTATTGGGTGGGGGAAATCTTTCAAGAGAAAAAGGTAGTTCTTGGTTCACACCTGACATTTGATTTCTGTGGTGCTAACCAACAATCCTTGGTCTCTTTGTCCTTCTTTCAGATCCATAACTAACTTCCTTAAGAGAGACAATCACCTACCTTTAATGTTATTACATTTATAACCTTAAAAATATTAATGCAGCTGATGCAGACATTGTAGTATTTTCTGCAGAAAACCTGAAGTAACAATGCTGGTCTGTGACATGCCTCATTAGCAGTGGGATCCTTAACTCTCAGATAGAGTGCAGAAGTCTGAATGCTAACAGTTGCCTTCTTACTGATTAATTTTAAAAAGCTAACTTGCTTCTGTTTGTTTTTTTAAAAAATAATCCGTAGTGGAGGGAACTTAGGAATATGTAATCAGCTGCCTATGCCTTCATCTTCCCTTAAGATTATGTTGTGTCTTAATCAAACCAGTGCATCGTTCACATACATTTATCTGCAAGAGTATGGTCAGAGCAAGCTTGAGGTAGAGAAGAAATGTGAGGTATAACTTCAAGACCTTCCCTTGTTTAGCTGTATCTGAACTGCAAAGCACATGCAATTGAGCTCGTATTTAGGTGTTTTTAAATGCCAGTTAATAAACACCTTTTAATGCCAGTTTTTAGTGCCAGTATAAACACCTCTACTCAGCTTCTGCAATTTAATTTACAAGGCTGACTTCAGCTTCTGTGCAGTTCAGTCCAAGAAAAGATGCCTGTTCAATGTGCTGCTGTAAAGACCTTAACAGAACTACTGCTGGTGGGCATAGCAAGAACCATGAGTTTTGGGAGAGGCACAGAGCAGACGTTCTGAAGGCTTTCCAACAGAGACAATATAGTAGAGTATTCTGCCTGCTAAAAAAAAAGGCAATCCTAAAAGCAAACCAAAATCCAACTTTCTTTTTTTAAAAAAAGAAGAAAGGTGGCTACATGGTGTATAGAGTGAAGTTGTCAGAAGGAACTTGCACTGGAGCTGTGGCTGAATTGCCTTGATTTTTGCAAAGTCTTTTTAACAACAGGGAATGGAAGGTGCCTGCAGGCACAGTGTCAATAGTGATTGTCATCTTGGTATGGGCTATGGGTAAAATATTTGAGGAGATGTTTTCAGATTATTAATAACGAAGTTGTTATTACATAGAATGTTTGGTGCACTGGGATTGTGTTTGGACTCAGTGGGAGCTGAAGCAATCCCATCTTCTGCTATTTGTCTTTTAGTCTGGCAAACTACAATCCATCCAGCCAATCTGTCGTCTAAGCACCCTTGGAAGGGCAGCCTGGGAGTTAACAGGCATAATTCTACTGGGTAGCAAACACTATGAGTTAAAAGTATTTGTATTATGACACATTATCTCCCCTTCCTTCTTTTCTGCCCCTGCGTACACACAGTCTCTAACTTCCCATGTTTTGTAGGCAATAAATTACCTGTGTTTTTCCACTAGCAATATCAAGGCACTCCTCACTGACACATCTCCATTTTAGAGGCTCTAAATTCCTTTCCTCTTGGGTGAGTTAGTAGGTGTTAGTAGTAATTTAATTCAGAATAGTTGTTTCCCACTTGCATGAGATAGTTGCTCTTTATTTCTGATAAAGTTTTGTGTTCTCAAATGTCTTTATTGTTTTAACTGAAGTAGTTAATAGAACTACTTCTTTAAGACATTGCTTCTTGTGTATTGTTTACATTAAGCAAAACCTGTTTGCTTTTTCCAAGTGTTAGCCCAGTGGGACTGGAGTCCCTCTGGAGCAATAACATCTGTTTTCTAGGTCTTGTCTGTTTACAGTGTGATCTCTGACGAAGTTTGCAGTTTAACCTGGTTTAATGTTGTGTTCCCCTGGTCATTTTCCCAGTCGTGGTGGGCTCAGGGTGAAAGGGTGTTAATATTTGCCTTGGAGGGCTCGATGAAGATTTTGAGATCCTCATATAAGGAAAGATGGAACGAGTTGTGTGTATAGCTTATGAGACTTTGTGGTGTGATGTTTAGTTACTGGTGTCTTAAAAATAAGTAAATAAATACCTTTCATTAAGTCCTGTAATGTCTTTGAATTTGTAGACCCTTGACAGACTTCTTCCTGAAGAGGTTATGCCCTTTACAGTAAATGTAAGAGTGCTGAAACAGTTTTTTAATTCTTAATTTTTTTTCTGAACACTTAAGAAGTAATTCAGGGAATTCTGAGGCCTGTAGGCTGTAAGCTGAAAATCAGTAGTTTAACAAATTTCACAATAAAACTGGAAAAACATATTTTTTCAGTTCTGGAGCATCATATTGCTCTGAAATAGTAGTAAACAGAAGACATTTTTCAGTTTAAACCCATAAACAAAACACAAGTAGATCTAATTGCTTATCCTCAGACAGGTCCTTAAAATGAATAAATAAATGAAAGTAGCTTATACAAATGTCAGCATTGTCTTTTAGTCTGGACACTTAAACAAAAACTTTGGAAGTAGTCACTAAATTACCAAGTTAAATGCTTTAGCCAATATTATGCTTCTCTTATAGTCTTAGCTGAACTGCCTCTCTGAGACCAGGATGCTCACCCAATATTCCTTGGCAGTGTCCCAAAATGTCATGAAAAGGTGAGGACTTTGATCTCTTAAAATACTGCCTGTGACTCAGATAAGTTTATAGCCAGCACAGGCTGGAAAGTACAGAGAGAAAGAGGGGCAAACATGAAACTCAGCCAAAAGAGTAATCATTCATGTGGAAGCAGGACTAAACCCTGCCTGATACTTGTTAGCCCACAGTTCCTGCTTTTTTTTGCCAGCAGTTGCTGACTTTTTTTCATGTTACCCTGTAAATAATACCATTGGGATGGTCCACTCCTGGGCTGCTTTGCATTATATTCATAAACTGGAATAGGAACTTACAGCACTTCTTTGCTTTATTCTTTTCTAAGTCCTTTTCCTCATAAGAAGAGTGGAGTGACACTTTTGATGTGATACTGGTGAAACCGTTTACCTGGTAATTGACTGAGGAGTTGTGGCACTTGATTGCACATTAATGTAGCTTGCCTGCCTTGAATATTCCTGTTGAAGCAGAGGTAGTATTGATAGTGCTTTTTGTAATTTTGGTTCATGTATATTGCCTTGGTTCTTTAACTTACCAGTCCATGAGCTTTCTTTTTGCCTTGTGTTTCTAAAGGCAGAAAAATAGCACTTTGAACTTCATTATTCATGCTCAGAGACATGTCAACCTGTGATGTGAGTGGGGTGCTGTGTTCCCGTGGCCCTGTCAGACAGAGGTGTGTACACAGGAAATGTTGCAGAAGGCTTGTACAATGAAGGTATTTGCTCCTCAGACACCAATGATTGCCCTTGAAAAGTAAAGCAACCCTGTTGTCTGCGTATGGCAGCAGTCACCTGGCTCATGGGCATCCAGGCTGAGCAGGAGCAACAAACCCCTGCTGCTGCCACTGCCCACCCAAATAACACTGAGAATGAAACAGAGCTGAGAGGGCTGTGCTTGGGTATTTGGAACAGGAGGGGGAAGCTACAGGGGCATTTTCCACAAACCTGTAGGAGGTGAGGCTCTAAGAGTTGTGGTCTGCTGTGCAGCGTTTTTCTCCATTGCGGATGTTAAAGAATTTCTAGGATGAAGTTATGTAATGTTTTGGACAGACTTTGGACTTCTTGCTCTGGATTCTGGAGGCCAGGAGTTTCAGGCTTAAGAACTCTACACTGTGTAGGTTTTCTCTGCAGAAACCCTAAGTTCTTTCAAAATATATGTCCGCTCTGTCGTTTGTAAGTCACAGGTAATAACCAACAATGGTTACATTCTGCATGGGAAGTATTTCCTGTCAGACTGGGTCTGGCCTTAGTGAGGAACTGAGATGTCACGTTCTTCTGCACATGGTGATTCTTCACATTAACTACCTTCTGTCTTACGGTGTTCTCCCTCTTACTGTGCCACCACAAAGGGAAGGATACTTTCATAGAGGAATGTGTTGTCAGCAGCAAAGAATAATTTTGCAGCAAGAAGATGTTGTAGGGCTTTTCTACATAGGAGTTGTTGAGGAGAAAAAAAACGTGGATTTAAAGCCACATCACGCTTTGGAAATTACTTGGAGCAGATGAGATCATCAGATTTTCAAAAATTAGGTTGCCCTCCAGCTCTTCAGCTGCTTGTCATGGGTTCAGAAGAAATTACTCTAATCTTGAACTGTAACCATCTCTTTATCAAAAGCTTCTGCCACAGCAAGGTCAGTCATTGTTCTTCCTTAATTTCTGTCTTTCCTCAGGGCACAGTTTTAATGTTTCTGTATTCGAAAGGTCAGAAATTACTGTCTTACTCATTATTTTGTTCAGCAATGAATGCTTCAGCTGATACTTGTCTAGAATGATCAGGCTAGTTGAGAATTGCTGATGAGCTGACTAAAAAACGTTGAAAGCTCCTCTTCCTAGAATTGAAGTCTTGCTTTTCTTTTTGCATTTGTGCTTCATAATGGGTAAATTATGTGGTCTAAAAGAGTTTCTTAAATTATTTCTGTGTTCATTTTCACTGTTCACAAATTAAACTTTAAATTCATCTCCCCCTTCCTTGCTAGTCTTACAAGAGATTCTCCATCTTTCTTGGATGTAATTTACTATGAAAACAAACATCTCAAAAACTGGTCAAGACATGGCAGACACTTCTATTAATAGTAACTTCAAGTTAATTTCAAAATCTTTTAGTGAAATACCTTTAACTGGCTGACTCAAATCCCTTCTACTTAGCAGGGAATGTGAAAGTTTAGAGGTTATTAGGGTATTGCCTTTTAATAAATTTCCTTATACCACGGTTTTCTCATTTCAGCAGACTATAAAATTTTAACTTAAAGAGAATATTAACAAATAGGAGAAACCTCAACTAACAAAACTCTGAGCATCTCATGACCAGTGACTGGGAGCTGGTGCCTTGTCCCCCTGTACTTGGTATTCATCTTGATTAATACAGATCAGTGCAGGGAATTTCATAGGGATCTGTTAATATCCATATAGAGCCAATTAAAACGTTTTATAAGCAGGAACTGTACACCAAATGACATATATTTGACTTGATTTGGGTTATAGAACAAATGAAAAATGAAGGGTTTTGTTTGCCACAGTACATATAATGCAGTAATTTTATATTTTATACAGTTGTTATATAACATTTCTATTTGATTTGTTACTGTTTTGTGTTGTTCATCAGTCTGCACAAGTATGTTACTGTTAAGTGCAAGCATTTAGAATTCTTAAGGGAGAAATCTTCAGATTCATTAACACAACTCTTACTTAAATGAAAACTTAATTACAAAATAAAGTCTAGAGTTTCCTTCAACATGTTTTTAAAATGGCTTCTAGAAAATGTTTCTGACCTTCAGAATTGTCAGTGAATTTTGGGGGGTGTTGTGTGGGCTTTGTTTTGTTTCTACAATGAAATTAATAGGGTTTACTGTACCTCTTACACAGAATACAAGGCAGGTGCCCACTAGGAAGGAGAGTTTTGTGTCAGCAGTGACTCAGTGAACTTGAGTATAGAACAATACTATTTGATAATATCAAAACACATCTCCATCTTCGTAGGTTTGCTGATTGCACAAATCAATTGAAAGTGTTTCTATCTTTGTGATATCCTTAGTTGCAGCACCTACTAGGATGTCAAAGGCTGATTGTTGCGGGTTTTTTATTGAAAAAACCCTGTAGTGTTTCTGCATGTGCCTGCAATCACTAATTTTTCTATTCAGTTTTCTGTAGCTGGTTTCACCTTGTGCAAAAATGAAAAGTGTTATATTTTCCTTCTTGAAACCAAATGCCTTGAGGATTTCATTTCTTGATCTACTTCAAAAATATGCTTATTATTTCACGAGACAAAAGCAAGGATGTTATCACTTAGTCCTGGCACATAATTGTCTGAGTGAGTCTGTGTACGGGGATGCACCACACATCATGACCTGTAATTCTCATTTCTCAGTAATTTCAAGCTGTTCTTGAGAGTACTGTATCCACACATCCCTAGCAACGTGGTCACTCAGCTTTTTAAAACCTCTTTTCCCATGTGATCTTAGTCATTGCCTTCTTTCCCAGATGAGTTATTTTGCTTTTCATTGTTGTTGATGTAGAAGTTGTTCTTAAACTTAAATATTAACAGCTAACTGGGTTTTTTTCCAAATTTCTTCTGATATGTAATAATTTTAATGGAAAATTAAAAGACAATTATTTTTAAAAATATTTATCTACCTCCTGCCACTAAAGTAGCAGTTTGTCATGTGGAATACAAAGAGGAGCTGATGGGAAAAATTGCTTTCAGGGAATAACTTGGGGCTTTGTTTTAGTTGAGTAATAATTTTCACTTAGATCTGGGTGTGACTCCAGCTGCTCAGCCGTTGTACAGAGCAGAGCAGTATTATCTGATGGTGCTTGCATCACAATTCAGAGGTCCCCAGGCTGCTTTTTTTGTACCTATGGTTCTCCCAGTTCTGTGAGTTATTTGTGAAGCAGCCTTCTGAGAGAGCACACTTCCTGTGGGTACGTTCTTCCCAAGAACATGGGGAGGAGATGCTGGGAGCAGAGCAAGGACTGTTCAGGAGGTACCTAAGTAGGGTTTTAAGAATGGAGAGGCATGAATGAGGGGGTTTTTATGGAGGAAGGGGTTTGTTTGTTTTGTCAGGAACCACTGTGCCGAGTACAGTTCCTCAATGAAGGCTTGAGATGAAGCAGTTTTATTTGGAGAGCATGTGGGACTGTTACTGGCAATGCCTTTTGTCTCTCCGATGACTTTATGATCCATCTTCTGTTGCAGAATTTGTGCCTCTTCTATGTTCAAACAGGTCTCAAACCATGGGGGTTTAAGCTGTAGTTGTAATGTGACCTATGAATGTTCTCAGCAAGCAGCAGCAGCAGCCCAGCTCTAGACCAGGCTTGAAATGTCTGGGTTTCCAGCAGTTTTATTTATTCTTTCCTAAACAAAAGTGACTGTTGATCACTATTTAGACTTTGTGTGTGTCTGTAAATATGTAGGTATATTAAAAATGCATGTGTGTTGTTTCTGTCTCTTCTAAAGGTAAAACAGGTCCACAGAAGGTAGAAAGCCAGCAAAGAATTAATCTTGTCGGGACTGGGAAGGATTAAATATGAAACCATGAGGAGGAGGTCTAGTCCAAATACCAAATAAGAGGAGTGAGCAACACAGGTGGAAGGAGAGGATACAAGAGTAATATATTTAAAGAATATATTACCCTTGAATAAAGAGTAAGAATAAAGAATAAAAAATATATAAATTTAAGAGTAATATATATAAAAGAATAGGAGTTTTCTCCTCCTCAGCACATCTAATAGCTTTTCCTCCATCCATGGTCTGTACCTGCTGTGGGTGGAAGTTTGGGGCTGTCTGACTGAGGGAAAGGTGTCAGGAGGGAAACTTATTTTCTCTCAAATATCCCACACATAAAAAGTGCGAGAACCACTTTGTTAGAGCTGTGGTTCTTCAGTGTGTGCTGTTTGGTAGACAAGGGCTATACATGACATCTCATAGTGGTAGAAGGCAAATTCAAAAATAGGAATATTTTTAATACTGATTCGATCTGGCTGTGGAGGAGACATTGCTTGGATTCAAGCTGAGCATCTCTGATGTTTTTTGTCTTTCATGCCAGCTCTATGTGGCCACTGAAGCCATCCTCATCGCATTGGTGGGTGCAACTCCTCCCTACCACTGGGATCTCCAGGGGCTCTCAGCTAATCAGAGCCATGGCAACCATTCAGTGAGCGAGCAGGGAGCTTTTGGGGAATGGCTTCTGACTGCCAACAGCAGCGAGGTGCGTAAGCGCGTACACTTCGGCAGCAGCTTCACATCCATAGTCTCTGAGGTAAGTCTGAGATGTGTTTTGCAGCCTCGTGTGTGAGTAGTAAATCTTACTGAGATGGTTTTGGGGGTCTCCTTGTACTGCTTTTTTCTTCCATACTTATGCATGTTTTGATTAGCAAATGAAATGTGCTATCTCCAGTTAGAGCCCAGGTAATGTGTTCATGTCTTTACTGGCAACAAAAGCTGGCTTTATATTGCTGTGCAGCTATGTTCTGCTCCAAAACTTCCCACCTTTTCTGTGTGGAGGTTACATATTGCATCCTGCAGCCTGGTTCCACATTTGAGCTGGAATCATGGCATTCATTTTACTAATTTCCCCAAAATCCTTTGTGGACTCTGAGCTCTTTCTGGCCATCCCCTTGCTGAGCTCCAGTGCATGTAGTGCATCCATCATGCAGTTAGCAAGCACTGGAGGAACTGGAGAGGAAGTGGCTCCTGCAGTTTTTGTGGTTCCACATGCAAGAACATGGGCAGTGGGGAGTCAGGTGGACAAAGCAGCTCCCTCACATTCTATTCCAAAATAAGCTTTGGCTTTGTTGGCACCTCTGTGTTTTTTAAGTGATTTCTTTCATGGTATAGCCACAATCCCTACAGGAATGATTCCAGACTCTGCATTGATGAGTGCAACACCTGCCCTTCCTGGGTCTGTCAGTATCTGTTAATGTCAAATTTCTCTTTACAAGAGCCCTGAGTGCATTGGTTGCAAGGCCTGAATGTAGAGGTGAAATGTGGAGTCAAGTGTAGTACCATTTCATAGTTTGTGGCTATTGTCCTGAGGTACTAATGCTATCCAAATTACTCCTGTAAAACAGTTTATTGGTTAGGAGCATATTAGTAAAAATGGCCAGCTTTGGAATAGTACCAAGCCTTTGTGTACAAAAGGCATTCCTTCTTATTCTTGCAGTAAAGAGGATATGAGTACTTATGATACCATTTAAATTAAAATTTTAATGGATGGTGGATTTCTTAAGCATTATTTAAAACTCAGTAAAGCTTTTGAATTTTCTCTGGGGTTTTTCTTTTTTATTTTTTTAACTTGCCCAAGAATCTTTTACTCTCTTAAACTTCACAAGTCAGACATGCTTGTAGAGCATGACACAGATGCTTTACAGATATTTATACATTTTGGTTGTAGAAATAAGAAATGCAGGTAAAGAACAAAGCCCGCTTGAGCAATAAAAAATCCTAAAAAAACTCCCCAACCAAAAAACCACAAAAAACCCCAAACCCAAGGCAGCTTTTGTAGTCTGCTTTCTAATTCTTTAACGTATGTTTCAGCAGAGGCCCATTTGAATAAAATATTTGTACCTCTTCTCTTTCTCTCTATTAAAGTACAGTTTTTATGAATTTGTTAGCTGAATATTTGGTATATTTGGAAGTTATGTGCTAAGCACAAACATTTTGAGAGAGAACATACATATCTGGAAAATATTTCACCACAAATTCATTATTAATCTAATTTCATGATTGGTTGTAAAGAAGTTTTTTCCTACATTTAACGAGGGTGTGTCAATGCTTAACCTTGTGGCATCGTTGATAACATGACCATTACAAATTTACACTGAAAAATATTCTGATGTAAAAAGCTTGATTTGTGAATAAGCATATACGTAGCATGTTTTTATTTAGAAGAGAAAAGGCTTGAGCTCTCTAAAGGGCTTAGACATTGAGATGATAAATATCTTCTTTAAAAAAAGGAAAATTTGCTTTGCAATCAAATTATCCCTTAATCCCTGAATGATTCAGAAAGTGTCTCATGTCAACAATTTTCATGTTGGCAGCTTTTTTAATTTTTATACCAAAAGTTAGGGCATGATTCTTGCAACTGTTATAAAACAAACTGACCATTCCAGGATAAAATTAATCTCATATGGAATTGTTTTACAAATGCATTTTTCTGGCAGTTGTTTTTGAAGGCTGCAGAAGCTTCAAAAGCTGATTTATGGTCATGTGGTTGGTTTCAGTTGAATTTTCAGTCAGTCTTGTTACTTTATGGATGCATTTCCTACTATTATCAGTAACTACCTTCCTGTTAAAGTAACAACTCAAAATGAAGCAGATATAAAAAGTAAGCAAGTTATTTTCTTGGAGTTTATGAATGATGTTTTGTTAGCATCCTAATCTTTGTGAGGTTTAATTGCATGGCTCTGTTCTCATGATGAGGTAGTTTATAACTGAGCTTTGAAATAATATAAGCTTTGCTAGAGAGGATATTTAATGAGATTTTGGTAGAGGAAGAGGAGATTATGAGGAGAAGATTAGAGAGTTATTGCAGGGATAATGACATAATCACCAGCTTACCAGCACAGGAAGAAGAGTTGGTTGTCACTAAAAGGAAACATTATCTCAAGGTGCAAGAGGAATAGTAAAAGAAGAGAACAGAAGATGTGGCATGTTTAGAATACAAAAGGAAATAACTTGTAAACGTTGAGAGCTTGGCATATTTTCATTCTGCACTTCTGTAGGGCAAAGAATTTTGTCAGGTTCAACTTGAGACATTAAGTCTGTAAGAATCAAACATTTCAAGATGTATTTGTATTGGATTTGAAGAACTGGAAATTATGAAGTACACTGTAAAAAAGATGAGTGTGCACAGAAAACCAGACTAGCCTGTCTAATGCTACCAAAGTATTGCTCAGGGACAAGAGAGTTCATAAGGAGGAGCGTGTACAGGAGTATCTTCAGACATAAACCACAACTATTTTTTCACGATGTGTGTTCTACACCCTGCAATGACACACGTCAATAGGTAGAGCTGAATCAATTTAGGTAAACCACTTGATGTAAAAGAAGGCAGAAGAAGGGAAAGTGGGAGAAAGCTGCAAAAACTGGAGTGTTGTGAGGAATCTGTTCTTGATTTCAGAACCAAAGACTGCGTTTGATTTGGGAGAACTGTGATTGCTAGTCTCCTACGAGAAGTTTGGGAGACAGCAGTGGGGACTGGTGATTTACTGAATATGATGCTTAGGAGATTTATGAAGAGTTTGATCTTTAAAATTTGTAACATCCCCTCCAGCTATTAGCTGTTGGTGAACTGTTCGGATTCTGATTAATTTGCCTTTTTGCTGGTTTGTTGTTTTTTCCTTCCCCCTCCATCCAGTGGTTTTTAATTGGCAATGCATCGTACAAAGTCAGTGCTGCCAGTTCTTTCTACTTCAGTGGTGTGTTTGTTGGAGCCATCTCCTTTGGGCAGCTGTCCGATCGCTTCGGGAGGAAGAAAGTCTATCTCACAGGTAACCCCTCGACAAAATGAATGACATGAAGGTGTCGTGTCCCTGAAGATCAGTGGCAGCAGCCCAGTTTCTGCTGAGAGCTTGATATGCAGCTGTAAATTGTGTGCTGTAGTTTTGTTTGTTTTGGCATTCCAATGTGCTTGTGCCATAGAAGTTCAGACGACAAATCAATATTTCACTGTTAAGTCACCATTTAGATTTCTGCAAGGTGCTCTGGGTTTGTGAGTCACACCATAAAATGCTTTCATTCATGCAATGTTGTGCTCGTGGGATCTCTGCAAGTTGCAGTTAGTATTTTTAGTAGTTTTGTAACAGCATTCGTACCTGTATAACCTGTTAGGAATTTGTTGCACGTTTTATCCCGTCTGCATGATTTAATTTGTATGTATTTGTGATCCTTGTACTGTTTTGAAGCTCATAAGCTTTCTGACCGTCCCTGGATCAAACAACATTTGAAACTGCATGTTTTGTGTATGTATAAAGTTGTGTGTCAATGCATGAGCATGTAGAGTTTAAAGAAATGTTTTATGCTTTTTGTTTCTCTTTGAAGGGGCAGCACTCATTTAAAGCACAAAAAGGTGGGCCTGCTCTGCATGCATACCCATCATGTATTGTCCCCTGGCGATGTTTCTCTTCTCTGGTTTCTATACGCTGCTCTCTAAAAATGAGGAGAGATATTTGGTCATATATTTAACCTGTGGCTTCTATATCAGGGATAAATATAAAGCCATCTTTAACAGGAGTCAGACAATGGTTCTGACTGTATAAAAAACCTGACTGCTATGAACTGAATTTAAAGGTTCAAACTGCAAACTGTGTATCAGAAATCCACTCCTTCTGTGTCCCCTCCTTTTTGATATTGACTCTAGGTATTTAAATTTCTTTCCAAAACTGTGGTGTTGGTGTTTACTATGACGGCTTAAGACAGATGCCGGTGGGCATCAAGTAAAGATACCAGTAAGTGCTTCTATTTCTTTAGGTACCTTCTAAAATGATACTTTATTTTTCAGGTTTTGCACTTGACATCCTGTTTGCCATTGCAAACGGATTCTCACCCTCGTATGAATTCTTTGCCGTTTCCCGATTCTTGGTAGGGATGATGAATGGTGGGATGTCACTGGTAGCCTTTGTTCTACTGAATGAGTGTGTGGGCACAGCCTACTGGGCATTAGCAGGTAAACTGCTTTTATTGTCAGAATTCATAGATTTCAATCTCACACACCACTTGAGGTACACAAAGCAGTTGCAAATTTAGCTCCACTTGAGCATATCTGTGATCACAGCCGTTGAACCCTGCTTGTTTAATATGAACCTTGGACAAGCAGGGTAGATGACTTGGGGCCATTCAGATCTGTGCATCACTCGAGTTGACAAAGATCCAGCTGAAACATCTCCCATTAATGTTACCAGCTAAATACTCATCCAAGGTTTGTCACAACTGAGCTCTACTAATCAGAATGTTGGACTCTGCTAAACAGAGCCAAGTGTTTGTATGCTAAATATAAATTCTTTCCTTCCTGGCAGTTCTTAAAATGAAATCAAAAAGGTTTTTATATCATAGGAGGATGAGAAAACTGTTGCTTATATGTTACTAAAAAAAAGTTGTACCATGTAGTAATTATCCTTAGAATTTAGAAGATAAGACACCCTTAACTGTCTTCATTGCTAGTGTTGGACCTGTCCTTCAGAAATGTGTGTAACCTGTACTGCTACTGATGCCTTGTGAAAGCTGACCTAGAACAGAGGCTAGATGGAGTTAAAGAATAAAGTGGGTATTTATTAAAAGGCCTCAATGGATCCACCTTGGGCAGTACAAGAACCCAGCCAGGGCTACACCCAAGATGAAGCAAAGTGGTCACAAAAATGGACAACTGGTCATGGGGTCTCACACTTCTATAAGTTCTGGTTCATTTGCATATTGGCATTAATTGTCCAACTATAGCTTTAGGTTATAAGTCCCATCCTTCTTGCTTTTCTCTCTTCAGTCCTCCATTGTTTATGCTCTTGGATCGGTTGTCCTTGGTCCCAAGCTAGAAAAGGAATTGTTTTGTTTAGCTATTCTGTGAAGAGAGCTTGCCACCCCTTAATATGAAGTTCAGAACTACACACTAAAGCAGTACAGAATCTGAATAATATGAAAGCTAAAACCTAAGGCATCACTAGAGCTCCAGGGCCTGACTTACAAAACCCAAGAAGTGCTATGCTGAGCCTGTTTTAAAACAGGGTGTCTTATAAATAATGAAATCTATAAATGAATACTACATATTCCGAAAGGTACCAGTTTTTCAGTGTTTTGTAGTATTTATTTTTGCATATAGAAAGGTACATACTTATGCTGCATACATACACATATTTGGAATAAGACTTCATTGTTCACAGGGCTTTGTTGGGTGTGGGGGATGTAGAAGGGGCTTTTATTGATCTTTGCAATTAGATGTAATACTTCTGCTCTGCATGAATGAAGGACAGGGTGTTCTTTGGTCAAAGAGCTGTGGTTCTGCCTGACTTGCTAAATGAATTTTTGCTATTGAAGAGTTAGTTCTTGTCTGATCCCATTTGTTGAGATTTACTAGTGTTTCTTACAGAAGTGATAATGTTTTGTTTTGTTTTTAATTGTGTGTTAGGTTCTATTGGTGGCTTGTTCTTTGCTGTTGGAATTGCCCAGTATGCTTTATTAGGGTATTTCATTCGTTCCTGGAGGACTCTGGCTGTTGTGGTTAATCTGGAAGGAACAGTCGTCTTTCTCCTCTCTCTGTAAGTTGTCCAGACTGAATTTCATAAAGAAAGGTTTAAAAAAAAAAAACAAAAACAAAACAAAAAACAATCAAACAGAGTACCCAAACTATTAAGTCAAGCTGCCTTTCTAGGATGGCATGAAATGGTGTAAATAAGGTATTTATCTCAACTTGTACACACCCTCCCCCCAACATGGTTTGTGGTTCTTCAAATAGTAGTGCTGCAATATCTGCAGCCTGTAAGTCTACACTGTACTGTGTGCAGTATTACTGTAGATGGGAACAGTGACTAGGGTGGAAGAGAAGCACATCTTGGTCTTTAGCTGGTGCATGTAGGTGACCTAAACTGGTGTGCCATGAGGCACTGTAAATACATGTTAAAAGATACAGAAATTGTTTCATATTTATGTGATAACATGATGCTTCTCCTGTGTTTACACAAAGGGAACAGCATCAAAATTGCTTGCCTGTCCAGTCTTAAAAGTGACACGCAAAAATAAAAATGGGCATCTCCCTTTAATTTTTCAAACGTGATCTTTTTGGAGATAGTAGGGGCTTTGTGAATTGCAGCACTGAAAGCTCTGTGATGCAGTGTGGTCTTCTTTTCTGACATGCTTTCTGACATCTAAATCTCAGTAACTAAAAGAGCAAAATTACTTTAGCTGCTGTTCAAACTTTTCAACGTCTATTTCACTTCAGTAACTCTTTGACTAAAGCTTTTGCTCCTCAAAAAATCCACACAACCCTTTCAAAGGAGGCATCAGAACTCAGGGAAGGGTCCTTGAGGCTGTTCATGAGGTGAAAGGCAGAGATGACCCTTTGGATATTTCAAAACCTTGTGGTGATAGGCACCCTTGGGAAAAAAAAAATTAACTTTCAGATTGATAGGTACAACTTTTTGAAGTGAGTTGTGCTTATGACTTCAGAGCTGTGCTCAGAAGCCTATCTTTCCTGTAAGAAAAGGGTTTTTTTTTAATTCCTGATTTCACACTGCCTCCTGCCACATTGCTTAAAAATTACTCAATGTAGAAATTACTATCAGATTTTTATCCTGGGGAAGAAAATATGTTCCTTTCTAAGCTTTTTTTTTTTTTTGGTGAAAACACAGAATCACATTCTTTTAAACTTAGAGGAAAAATAGAATTTTTGGTCTGAGGCAAAAATCTTAAAAAGCTTCTGGCCAAAGGCTAAAGTTTAAATTAGTTCTGGAAGCCTGAAAATAACAGAAGATGTGTGTAGTAGACATTGCTGGAGTTACAGACCTGTCAAGTGAAGAGTGCAAGTGAGGAGCATGACCTTTGCACAGTTTCTGCCTTCTTGTCTGTGGGAGAGAATTTGGCAAAAAGCTGAAAACTGGGAAGTGGAATTAGTCTTGTGGAAAATGAGAAATGCAACTAGTGGGTCTTACAAAAGCATCCTGTGTTACTTGTCGTAATGTGTGCCTCCTTAATTCTGAATTCTCCAAAGACAGGATCCTAGTCATACTGTAACTTGTAATGTTGTTCTTTCTATGTGTGTATGTATGTATACGTGCCATGTAATTTCTTGGTATCTAAATTATGTACGGCTTATGTTTCCTTTCAGCATGTTTTGTTGCTGTTTCAGTACATGAATTTTATACCTGAAGGGTTGTTTGAAAACTCTTTATTATCCTGAAGTGCATTTCAGCCTTATTCCTTTAGACAAGTTCAGCCTCATAGAGAAGAAAACCCCTAAAGGTGTCTGTGTGTGTGTGTTTCAGATTCATTCCCGAGTCCCCCCGCTGGCTCTATTCCCAGGGCCGTCTGAACGAGGCGGAAGATGCCCTCTACCTCATTGCAAAGAGGAACCGCAAGCAGAAATGCACTTTTTCATTAAAACTCCCAGCAGAGAGGAGCTCCAGAGAGGCTGGCAGCTTCCTGGACCTGTTCCGATACAGGATTCTCCTGGGACGCACCTTGATCATGATGTTCACCTGGTACTGCTGGAAGTACTTTGTAGGCCCAGCTGTCCTACTGCGACCTCTTTAGGTCTTTGAGAGAATGTGGTGCTGGGAATTGCCTTGTCCTACAGATTGTTAGGGACACCGTAGCTAAAAAGGATCCTTTATAGTATTTAAGTATCTATTACAGTATTTCCTTAGTGCATTTCTAGCACAAAGCCATTTTTACAGTCCACTTCTGAGATCTTTCATCTCTGCATTTCTGTCTTGTGTTTTGGGTCTCAAAATAGTTGAGAACTACCCCTTCTGTTCTGACCCACAAGGCTGCTGAGATTAGTCACAGTGTCCTCTTCTTAGGCCCAGAGCTGTCAGTATCTCTTCACAGGGATTATTCCTTATGTGTAAGGAGCCCATATGTGTAAGGATTGGCCTGCCTTGTCTGATGAGTAGACATCATAGGCAACAGTTCTTAAGAGAAAGTGCTTGCTGTTGCTGCAGTGAGGCACAGGAGCCTGTGATGCTCCCTCCAGTTACTAGCAGAAATTTAACTCCAAAAGTGCCTGGTTTTTTCAGGTATCTCGCTAGCCCTGAGGTCTTTTGCTGCTTCTTTAAAATAAGCTTATGTTTGACATAGTATGCAGGTCCTTGGGCATGACTGCTCGTATAGCTGCTTTTATAATGCATATATTTGGGAATGATGTATCAATTAAGAATAAAACAAATGGTTTTGTCAGCATACAGCACTGAGCCATTTTCGTGTTGCTTTTCCAAGTGCTTACTGCAGAATAAATACTTGATTATTCTGTTCTTTAAATGAGAGTTGCTGATTTGCTGCAGAATGAATTCATGACCAGTTTCTTTCCTCTCTGTAAAGACAACTCTCTTTACAGGGGTTACATGACAGTAGGGTTACAAAAGAAAAGTTAAACAGAGTTGAAGAATGAATTAGTAAAACTGGACCAGGGTGTAGAAATTAAAAGAAGGTTGAAGTGTTGTTTGAACTGCTTGAGAAATTTGGTTTACACACAGTTGGAAAAAGTGTAGATGAACGTGTAATCTGATAAAAACAAAAGGGACAAAGACATTTCTGAAGTTAAATAATACAGTAGTGATTGTATTTTAACTTTATACTGGTTTGTGCACTTTGTTGTAAGTGTAGTCTTAAGTTTTACTCAGTAGTAAGTCAGGAATTGGGTCTTTGCTGGGACTGAATGGTTTATTTCCCTAGTAGGCATCCTACACTTACAGAGAAACATTTTAGACCTATCTGCAGAAACACTAGATATAGTTTATAGTGTATTGTGCCAGACCAGTGCTTCGATTTGGCAGGCAAAGTGTCAGCTCTGATTTCCCTTTTTTTTCCTCCTGTCTTTTGCAGGTTTGTGTGCAGCTTGGTTTACTACGGTCTTACCCTTAATGTGGGTGACTTAGGCGGAAATATTTATGCCAATTTAGCCCTCTCAGGCTTGATAGAAATCCCAGCGTACCCAATCTGTATTTACTTGATTAACCAAAAATGGTAAGTATGGAATTTATTAACCCATTCAGGATTTCCTAAACCTAACTTTTCTCAAAGATAGGTTTTCTATGTATCACACCTCCTAGCTTGTACCCGTTGTGTGGGGCTTTCTGCTTCGTCGTGAAAGTGCCACTGATTCATGTCTATTTCAAATAGCACTTTAACTTGTTTTCAGTCGCTCACCTCACGGTGAGCCATCCCTGTGGCTTGGGTGGGGTTGATGCAGCTCGGAGGAACCTGCGCTGCCTGCCGGCTAACACTAGATAGCGTCCTTCCCACCGCTGCCCCGTGATCCCATCCATCCTCGCCGCTGGGACAGAGCTATCCCGACTCCGCTCTGCTCGGGCTGGCCTGTGGTCTCGTGCAATAGCAGTACCTCTGCTAGCTACTCTGAGAGCAGAGCGGATATTCTGCCTTTTCCTGAACCACTCTGGACAATGTCTCTCAGTTTTTGTAGAATTTCCTCCCAGTCTCTGCTCTCTGTCTCCTGAGGAGGTTTACAAATGTCACACACAGCAGGAAGCAGCGCAAATCCTAGAAATTGTCAGTCGCTGTATAAAGTTGGCTCTCATTTTGTTAAGTGTGCAGCAGAAGCTTGTTTAAAAACGGTGTGAGAGGAAGTGTTGGTGGAAGATGGTATTCAGAATTCCCAACTTCAAAGAAAAAGTCAGTGTGAATTCTGAGGATTCATTACTCTGCGACACACAAACCTAATGCAGAATATAAACCTTTGTTATCTTTGCGTATCAGGTTTGGTCGGAAACGAACGTTGAGTGCATTTCTGTTCCTGGGAGGATTGGCTTGTCTTATTGTCATGTTTCTGCCTAAGAAGAGAGGTAAGTAGTTCTTGTTTCTGAACTATGTGATAAGAACTGGTAAAAGCAGCATCCTACAGCACAACAATTTGATGGCTGCTGGAAGATTAGGCTCATACCACATGTGAGTCTCAGTTTTTGAAGGTGGAGAAGCCAACTCATTAGAAAAAAAGAATGAGAGTTAACTTCCCTAAGACCTTAGAAAAAACTTCTTAGTAAGGTTTGGATTTGAATTTTTGCCTTTGGATTCTGCCCTTTACCTCTCTTCACAGCAGTTGCTCCTTTCCTGTGTTTTTGACATAATCCTTATGAATGATATTTCTTGTGGTATCTCCGATAGCTAGATGAGAGGTTAGTGTAAGTAGTACCCATGCAACTTGGATATATCTCTCCAAGTGGAAGATCAGTATCAGAAGATCTGAAGAACTGAGTGATGGAGCAAGCTTCCATCTTTGCCACACTGCTCAGTAATATTCAAAAGTAGTGTGCTTGTGGTAATAATAATGTGGCCACATAACTGACAGCTCAGGAGAGCATTCTGATAAACTTCTGAATTAGAAAGTCTTTAAGAAATGTGAAATTAAACATCTTTTGTGTAAAGATGCACTAATGTTAATTTTGAGATTACATAGCAGTTTTTCTTTTTAAAACCAGATAGATAAATTCACCTTGCTTGTAACATCTATGGATGTATATTACCTTTCATAAAGCAACAGAATATTTCAAACACTTGAAGAATGATTCAAGAAATCAAACATCTATGACGGAGTACAGAATTTGCTCTAGATGCCAATGGGTCTAATAGGTAAAGCTTTTTTAAAGGGATGCAACTCAAGTTTTCAGAATTATTCCAGGTGATTGAGCATGGACACTTGGAAATATTCTGGTTTTGCTGGTATCAGGAACCAAGTATTTTTTTCATATCATTCCAAACACAAGATGTGAAAAGAGAGGACAGAACTGTGAGACCCCAGGAAATCAGCTGTGTACTGAACTGCCCAAGTCAGGCAAGGGTGACGTGCCTTGGGAAGTGAAAGGGGCTCACTGGCCAGAAGCAAGAACCTGTCTTCACTGGGCATAAGCTCTCATTTGCCTTTTATAAGCGAATAAGCACTGGCTGTTCTGACAAACTAAGATGGATGGGAAATTTAGTGTGATTCTTCACAGCATCTTCCTTTCAAAGTAATAATGTTAGAAGAATATTAGCATACTATAGAAATGACAATGAATAGGACTCTTGTTAAAAAAAAATGTGCTCACTTTTGGAAAATGTATCTGTTACACTCTTCTTCAGCTTTCTGATGGAACTAATTTGGCATTTAATTAGCGGTAGACCGAAAATACTGAGTTGTAGCTTCAGCTTTTGTATTCTTCACTAGATTCCTTTTCACACCATTCCACTGTGTGATTGAAATTATTAGAGATGTATTAGAGTTCTCAAAAGCCTTACATTTTCTCTCTCAGATACTGGAGTGTTTGCAGTGGTGAATAGTCGCTCTCTGTCTTTGCTGGGAAAACTGACAATCAGTGCTGCTTTTAATATTGTCTACATCTACACATCAGAACTTTATCCCACGGTCATAAGGTAACACAAATTAATTTTAAGTCTTCATTTTTCTGGTTCTCTTACATGATCATCTTTTATTTCTCTTAATTTTTTTCTGTTAAAATCAAATTAAAAACTATCGTTTTCAGTTACCTGTAATGGTTAGATGTCATTTTACATCTGCAATTTCTTCCCTTATCATCTTCTCACTCCCACTTCCATCAAGTTTGCAGTGTTCTCTTCAGACTAACTGTATTTTGATGTAACAGTAAAATAGACCCTTAGCTTCTTGGCCTGTTTAAACTCCCCTTCTACTCATGAGGATAACTGTAGCACTGCAGATATTTCTTTTAATGAGTGCTTTGTAAAACCAGACTCTGGTATGAAACTCTGTCATCATACATGCTTAACCAGGAACATTGAAGATGGCTGGTCAGTAAACTTTGTAAAAGTAACTTGTTGCTTCACAGGCAGTATGTGAGCAACAGTAGGGGCAAAAGCACCCCCTGCTTGTGCTGACAGAGAAGGCAGAAACTTGTGCTATATGGGTGCATATGGTGTTCAGCCCCCAGTGAAACTATACTGTGGTGTTTTTCATGAGTGGGTAAATCTGCTGATAAGTAGGGTTTGAATAAATGAATTCAGCCAGAGTTTTAGATGGAGGCAAGATGCATTAACTGAATCACACTTGTTTTGCATGTGTGTGTATGTAAAAATTCTGTATGTAAAGGGGATTTTTGCTTCATTTTAATCACAAAAAACATGATTCCTTCCTGTCTTGGGGTGCTTTCAGTTACATTTGACTTCTCTTTGCCAGTTAATGTTCTCAGGGTCACAACTGATGAGTCTTTTTCCTTGCTCAATAACACTTCCCAAAAGATGAATTATTTTTGTTTTTTTTCATAGGAATGTTGGAATGGGTGCCTGCTCCATGTTTTCCCGCGTTGGTGGAATCATTGCGCCTTTTGTCCCTTCATTGGTTTGTGTGAACTTCTGTTACATATATTTTTGTTTTGTGGTTCTGGTGTATCAGAGGCTTACAGAGATGGGAGTGTTTGGGATATATTTCATTTATAAATTAAGATAAATTGACTATCTTAACGGTCTCATGGTAGGCCAAAGGCATTGTAGTATCTTCTGTGTGATTAGACAAAACCTCAGCATTATTTAATTTAAAAGGTATTTTAGCTCTGTAGGAATTTTGGGACCTATCTAGTGGACCTTAAAATATAATAATTTCAAATCACCAAGATGGTGATACCAAATTTTAGACCCTGCACAAGCAATAGCAAAAGACCCACATGGCTAAAAGAATTACTGCATAAAAATTAAGCATATGCGCTCAATAACTCATATTTTTGAGAAAAAGTTCATTTTACTGTCAGTGCACTTCATTAAATATCCATGGGTTATAAATATCAGCAAAGCAGTTTGTCTTTTAATAAATGAAGGTGATGTGGAGATCTCATATACCCTCAAGGCGAAGAAAGATTCTAAAGATCAAAACATGGGGTTGATACCATTACTTTCCTGTGCTTAGTGTGTTATGTGTATGCAGGTAAAAAGTGTGCCAGTTTTTCCCAGCTGTTTGCTGGGGCCAGTGACAATTCCTTTAATGTGACAGATTTAATCTCAGGTAATTTTCCTCTCTGCCATTTGCCATTTTACATGTGAGGCAGAAGGTTAGCAAAAGGGCAGGTGAGCACAGGGAGCCTTTTAATCTGCAGAACGAAGCACTGGGCAGGTGGGAGCGTGAGCACCTCTGGGGAGCAACAGGCAAAGCCAAGACTGCTGCCAGTCTACCAGGCGGATTTAATAGGCAGCTTTTATGTAGCAGTTGGGGCATTCATTATAATGTGTCTGCCAGAGATTTGATACTGCATGAGAACAAATCTTGGATCATCCAGTGTTTGAGGGGGTTCCATGAAAATGAAAGTAGTTCTGGTTAAATAACAAGTGAACCCTGGTTTGAGAAAATAATCAATCATTTTTGTGTTTCATAATTTCCTCCAGTATTTTAAAGAATTTTTGGTGTCTTTTTTTTGAAGATCTCACAATAGTAAAAATAGGATAAGTTAACTGCTAAGATAGGAGATGAAATATGGGTCTTTTATTTGATCACAGCCTGTTATTTTCATCAATTTAGAATTTCTCTCTACAATGTGAGTTTTTGAAACAAACAGCTAAACTCTTTCCCTGTTTTAAAATAAGCCTTCTTTACTGTGAAAACAGGGACAGGCATCACAAGAGGAGCAAACATTGCTTGGGCTACCACAGGTGATGCCAGGAATGCCAAAGCCCAGCTGAAGCTAAAACTAGCAAGGGGCATAGATAGGGATTCTGTCAGCTAAAGGAAATATGCCTGTTGATGAATGGGAGGGGCATCCATTGGTGGGTGACATGGAATAAGCTGAAATACTTGTGCTTCAGTCTTGAGAGACAAAGCTTCTCTCCAGTACTCTGGCTGTCAGCGCAGTTGAGGAAGCAGAAGGCTAGCAAACAGCAGGAGGAGCAATAGGTTCAAGAACATTTACAGCTGAAAGCTTTCCATTCCATGGGGTAAGATTCCTTAAGAATGTTTGTAATAGTGAAGCAAGTGTTCATCATCTGTGATAAACCATTACTGTAGTGAAGGATCACTGGTAGCTGTGGGAGGAAAAAGGCTCATCCTGTGTGTGTCTTCAATATCAGAATGTGGAACCCAGGTATTATAGGCTGAGCACCTCAAACTCTGTGGGAGGATTGAGACATGAATCTCAGAATCTGTTTATAAGCATGTGAAGGCAAGGAAGGTAATTAGGATCAGTGAACATGGATTTATTAAGGACAATTCCTTCTCAGCCAGCTTGATTTGATGGTCAGCCATTTCATCACGGAAGGCAATATGGATGAGGAAAGGGAGGAGAGCAGGGAAGGCTTTTGACACTATCCCACACTGTTAGCATGTTTCACAAGTTTTGGCTTGGGGGTTAGATAAGAAATTTGGAAAATAATGTTTTTGAGAGGCTTAATGCAGCCTGGAACAATCTACTTGGAGAGGAAATCTCCATCCTTGGAGATTTTTCACTATTTGATTATGTGAAGCAGTGATTGACCTTATCTAATTGAGGCTATAATTGTGCTTAGAGTAGGTGGCCTAGATGACCTCAAGAGATCTCCAAGCAGCATGTCTATGTTTCTGGGGTATCTATTCCCTTCTACAAAGGGATGTTTCATTTGTTAAAAAGTACATATGTTAGAGGCAAGAATTGAGTTCCAATTCAGCAGGTGTTTCTTTTAAAGTTCATGACCAAATCTGTGGGGTTCTAATAGTATTGACAAGATACAATTGACAATACTGGTGAAAAACACAACCAACCAAACAAAAAAACCCACAGCAGAAGGACTGGTGACTTTTGTGCTAAATAGGGGCACAAACACTGCCAGAGGGAATGGTTGTAAAGGCTAGGTCTTTTAATATGCAACATGAACTACAAGGAACCAATCTCAACCTAACTCCGTTATTTTTTCCAGAAATCTGTACAGTGGTCTCTGCCTTACATTGTGTTTGGAGCAACTGGTCTGTTGTCTGGGCTCTTAAGCTTGTTGTTGCCAGAGACCTTAAACAGCCCTTTGCTAGAAACTATTTCAGACCTGCAGGTGTGCTCCTACTGGAGGCTGGGTGATGAAGCCATGTCACTGCAAGCCCTAGATGGCTCACAGGTATACTAATTATTTTCCTAGTACTTTTCTGTTATGTTTATTTCAGCTGTCAGCTTGAATCTGCCACTCTAAATAGATTAGGGTAGTGATTCTTGGCCTGTGGAGGATAGACCCCAAGGAGAAGGTAGGGTAGCAGCCCTACCATCATGTCTGAAATGTTTTCTGGAAATGCGGCCTGAAATATAGCTGGATTAATTCATCCCTTCAAGGCCACAAGCTTACGACATTTCCCTTTGGGATGAAGTGATGTCTGTGTGTCTCTAATCTCTAAGACTGATTGCTATAGTGTGCTTCAGCCAAAGCTGGACACTGAAGCTTGAGAAGCCTTAGATGTTAACAAAACCAGAAGCCTGTTTGTGAAGGGTTGCTCTCAAAGGCAGCACACTACTTCTGACCTGCCCCAGCTATTTTGCAGTGTCATTTACCAGGTCTGTCCTAGACAGGCTCTGAATGGGTTAAAGCCAGACTAACCTCTGAGATCTCTCCCACTATTGACTCTGTGAAATGAGATTCATTGAAAACACTGGGACTACAAAACTCTCAGGTATAAGCATAACTAAATGTGGCAGCAGGATGTTTTTCAATGAGGTTTCCATGGATTGTGATTTTCAAATCACTTCATTTTGTTAAACTTCTGGACACCTCTCTGGGTGTCTGTATCTTCCACTCACCTGGAGGTTTTTTGACATGGTTAATTCTCTGTGAATGAAGTGGGATTAGAAGGAAGTAGCTAGAGAGCTGGGAGTGGGTGTTTGAATCTGGATAAAGTTTTAAAGCTCAAGTCCTGGTCCCAAAACTTTAAGTATGGAGGGGCTTTCAGAAATAGAATAAGTGGTCAGAAGACTTGAAGGGAAACTCGTAACAAACAATTTTAGTTGCCCCGTTAGGCTGAGATGAGACAGGATCCTTTTAATGCCTTTACTTTCATTTGAATAGTTGTTGGTCAAGCACTCTGACATTCAAAGGTAGTCATACTTATTTTCAGAGAAATCACATACTTCTGGAGTAGGGACATTGGCTTCCTACCAGAATCTTCAGTACATTGCCTTGTTTACCAAGTTTAGCTGTAATAGTTCTTGATAGGACAGCACAGTCTATTGACGAAAGCACCCTTGAAGAAAGGCTGAAAAAGGCAGCCCTGTAACCATTAATTTTATACTTTAGCTGCTTTACATGCTTATTTTATAAACATTTTCAACCATACTGGATAATGTGTTATGGCACCATATTCTTGCTGACTACACAAATCCATCATATACATTTACATCAGCTGTTATTTTGGTAATTACATGATTATTACGTCTTAATTGTGCAGATGGTTCACCAACGAAAGCAATTTTTGTAAGCAGTGCAGGTGTTCAGCTTACAGGTGGAAAGTCACATTTTTCATTTCTTCTTTAACCAACTACAGTCAGTATTACCCTTTGAGGTGACAAATATTGTGTGTTAGTATTCCAACAAATTGGTTAGCTTATGTCAGTCAGTCCTCTCAGGTTTAAATCTTCTTTGCTTGTCCTTCTGTAGGCTTAAAAATCCCAACCTGAACACAACCCACGAAAGGGGGTGTTGTTCTGAGTGGTTTTCAGGAGCATTTTGCCCAGATGGATTAAAATGACTGAATCTGAATGAAAAAGTCATTGGTTCAGGCCTTAACTAATCCTGTAACTTCAGTGAAGTTATATCTAGAATGCATTAGGGATTTATTTTAAAGCTCACAAAGAAAGTGCTGATAAAATAGAGAGCTGTTAAAGATTAACCCTATTTGACAAGGCCATGACAGGTCTTACAAAGCTGTTGTGAGAAAGATTTAGAATTTATGTGGCATACTCTGAATTCCCCCTGTGGAATCCGTTGTCCTTTTGTACCATTTTCAAGATAACATGTGTTCTGATTGCCCAGAACAGAGGTTTTGTTCCTGTTAACGTACATGGATGTGATATTCAAGTTGGACAGCATCCAGTGATAGCCTGACTTTCCTCAAATAGTTTTAGAAGTCTAGGAAAAAAAAAGCCTAACATGATTCCCTTTACATCTTCTGACAGGTCGTAGTGCTCAAACTGTTTGAAATTCCTTTGCAGTTAACGCACATTGCTGTAGCAAAGCTCCTCTGAAGAGAGATCTAAAGCTACAGATTTTGCTTGCATGGTACTGTCAGTCATAATTGCACTATTTCCATTTCTCTATTTTTCACACTCTCTCTCACCCTTCTTAGCATATGACTAGACAGGCAGAGGTCTTCAGATGGTTGCAAGCATATTGGGGAAAAAATCCTAAATAATCAAATTACATGGAGTTTATACTGGCAGGAGAACGTTTTTAACTGGAATCATTTGTGTCAGTTCCATGGAAAAATGCTTCACTGGCCAAATAAAAATCAATTAGCTGTAATGGCTGACTTTATTTTGGGTATGTCGTATAAATTATGTTGTGTGGATGGGTGCAAGCATATTGGGGAAAAAAATACTAAATAATCAAATTACATGGAGTTTATACTGGCAGGAGAACGTTTTTAACTGGAATCATTTGTGTCAGTTCCATGGAAAAATGCTTCACTGGCCAAATAAAAATCAATTAGCTGTAATGGCTGACTTTATTTTGGGTATGTCGTATAAATTATGTTGTGTAAAGGACTCTGACTGGAGTATGTATGCCTATAATAGGGATTTTACCTTTTGAACATACAGCATGGTAATGATTTTCCCTTCTCCATAACACTTTCATTTAGTATTGCAGGGGGATCTTTTTAATTCAGCTTGCACAGTAAAATGTCTGTGCTACCCAAGTAAAAATCTGAATTGTGGATGGAGCTTTACCTAAATAAGTAATATATGTGTTCTGAGCTGTGGTGAGCTACTATGTTTCCAGTAGCTCTCCACAGAGTAGGCACCTTAGACTAAATTTAAGAAAGCTTAGTAGATTACCCCTCTAGCCAGTCTCTCCTGCATATATTCTCTAGCGTACTGGTGGAGCAGAGAAAGTCCATCCACTACAACCCCCATGTCTTTTAAAGAGACTTTGAAGAACCAAGGATTTGAATCTGAATTCACATAATGTCTTTTATAAAGTTTAAATGCAGTGTTTTGACCTGTGTTTTCTTACTTTTTCTATACCAGCATTCCACAGAAGTGTTACGGTTCATGCTCTTTATATTGAGACTGATCTAGTGGCTTCAGTCTGACTAATGACTTCATTTTTGCTTCTAGTCTGGAGACAAAGACAGCTCTACAGGGAGTGGAAGTGAAGATGAGGAGTTCTATGATGCTGATGAAGAGACTCACATGATCAAGTAATGAAAAGAAGAAACACTGGCTCATTTTATGCCTCTTCTTGCCCAGTCAGTCCAGCTGTATGACAAGCCCTGGGGACCTTGCTTGCCAGGCAATGCAATTGGGCAAGTGCCTGTGTTTTTCCTTACTTGGAGAGGGATTTGAGGACTGTTCAGACTGATGACATCACTGATGCTCTCCATACGAGGCAGCCATTCCAATTCTTGTGGTTCAGAGTACAGTGCATGGACTGCATTTGAAGCCAGGTGAGACAGCAGGAGTGAGATGATGTATGTCAGAAGCCCAGGGAATAACCTCGGCTTGGACAGATTATCAGTGCATGTGTTAGTATTTTATTTTCAAGGTGGTGGATTTTATTTTAGTACAAATTGGTAAACTTGGAAACAACCACTGTATTTTCCATAAGGGTGATAGTGGTCAGAGAATGTGCTGTGTCCTACTCCAGTGGGAAAAATTGCTGAAATTGTATGTTAAAATGGCTTTTGCATATTCAGTAGAGGAGAGGCAGCTGCAAACAAAAGGTTTCTCTGTGTGCACACCTGTGCAGAGTTACAGGTGCAGGTGGTTAGTCATGAGCTGGGCTTTAACTTAGTGATAACGGAAGGCTGGGAGGAAGGACTACACAAAAGAGCAGCCACAAAGCCTGTGAACATAAGGAACGTCACTGACTTTTTTCCTTCTTTTCATACACAAAGCTTTTTCTTGGTCTTCTGCATATGTTCGCCACATGTTCCCCACATCTCAGCATGGCTGTTTATAGCTTTGCCAATTGTTACCTTGTCCTCACTTTGCCATAACTGTTGAAGCTCAGCAACTTCTCTGTGGAGTGAAACAATTCTGTGATGGATATAGTTTCCTGGGTGCAACAAAGGTGAGGTGTTTATCACATACCGTGTGTGTGGTGTGATAGAATATATAGCTCACTTTTGTGGGCCTATGTGGGTCTTTATTTCTGGTAAAGGCTTAAGTCTGAAGTGGTAAGAGGAACTTGTGGGGTGCTGTTATATTTTGGGTGCTATTATCAGGAAGCTGCTAGTGTTTATTTTAAAATCTTGTGTGTAGCTAAGGTTTTCATTTAAAAAGACAGCAAATCTCTTTGGACCTATTTGGTTACTTGATGTTTTTTCACCAGTGCTTACTCAAGCACTTGGTTACTTGACCTTGTTAGGGAAAACAACTTCAGTTTCCTGTTTCACTGAACTTTCTGTAAGTGCTTCAATAGAGGGATATGGAATCCTGAAATGCGAAACATGAACATGTGGAATGTTCCAACTACAAAAATGATTCAGTTTTCCTGATGACATTGTCATCTTCATCCTCTAACCTGTGGCTTTCTCTTTGTTAAGATTGGTTTCCATAAAATGTTAATCTTCCTACTTTGAGTTCCTAGCAAAGTAGCACACAATGGCAGCAAATATATTTTCAGGCTCACGAGTCATTTTTGCAGATCTTAGAATTAAAAAAGGTGGGTCTAAAAATATCAAAAAGTTGTCTGCTGGATATTTCCTGGTTAAAGTGGGAAGTTCCTTTACTCTGCAAGGAAGTGAAAGTAACCACATCTGAAGTTTGCAGCTGGCTGCTTGAACTTTGTTCCCTGGAAACTGTGACACAGAGCAAAGTGCAACTGCCCTGGTTGGTGCAGAGAGCAGCCCAGAGTCTGCAGTTTGACACATGCAGCATTCCAGTTGGCTCTGAGCTTGATCCAGGTGTTGACTGTGAGCAAAGCTGGGAACTTCAGTCCCTATGAACAGCCTATCATTATTGTTGTGATTTTTGTCTGTATTATTCTTCACTGGAACAATCCTCACTCGTGGTCTTCACTTTTTTTTCCCCCCCCAGACTGTTGAGTAGCTGTTGTAGATGAGACACTTTTTAACCCAGGCTGGTAGTCTTTCTGCCTTATTTGGCCCTTTTGTATGTAAGAAAATTTCACCAAATAAGGTACTCAAAAATAACTGGAAAAGTTGGAGCTATTCAAATAGTTTTAAATTTTTTACTCACACTTTAATTTATGGACAGCTGGGAAAAATGTTTTTTTATTGCTGGTGGCAAACAGCAGTAAGCCTGGTAGTAATAACATGTTGCCAAGAACTAACAGTTGTTTTTAGGTGTTTGTTGCCTCTGTCCCTCTTTGGGTGTTGGGTGGAATAAGTCAGGAACTGTCATTATCTGCTCCTGGCAACCCTGTGCAATGCCACAAGACCGTCAATAGGATTTTCATTAACAGTAGGATGCTGTAATGTTTCAGGTGGAGAAGATTACTCTTTGCAGGACCTGAGCTAGATTTTGTGAATCTTCAGATAAAAATTAAATTTACCTCTCCACTCATGCGCTTTTATATCATTGGTATACATATGTAAAATTGCAAAAACAAGAGTGAATACAAAATTAGCAAATTTTTTGCATAGGAATTACTGCTCTTTTTTAACCTTAAATCTGTCCCATGGTTTCATATTTGGAATTTTAAAGGGAATATTTGAAAAGGAATTCTAAATCTTCCATTGTTACTTTCCCATATCAGTTAATTCAGGTTTAGAGGAGAGAATTCCTGCAGGAGGAGCTCAGCAATGTAGCATCAGACTTTGCTGTCCAGCTTTGTGTTCTGAAGTTCAAATCCATTCGGTGCATTGAGTTTCTTTTCTGAGGCTGTTCATTTTTAGTATGAGCTGGCCTTCTGGTACAGAAACCTTAGGATCACTCTTCTTCTTTTCCATGATGTGTAATGCTTTACAGTATTGAGGTAGTTGTATCTCAGTGTCTGGGTAGTAAGTTTGCCATGAGGAGCTACTGGAAAGTAGAACACTGGGTACATCAGTTTATTACATGTTGTAGTGCTAGGAGTCTGAGAACCTTGGTCTCAGTTTACTGCAGTATGATAATCTTCTGCCATGTTTTTTGCTAGAGTAGCCAGTACTGTTAGCTGTTTTCATGTTGTGCAGGCACTAAGATACCACTTTTCCCAAGATGGAATTTCTTCTCTGGATTCCTTTGGCTGTGTTTTTTTTTTTTTTTTTTTTTTTTTTTTTTTTTCCTCAGGTAGCACACTTAGTGGGATTATGCTAGAGAGATGAGAGCTTTTCCCATGCTGCTCATTAGTCAGGTCTCAGCAGAATCCGAAATGTACCTCACCTGCCTGGGGAGCTCACGAGTGATAAGTGAATACACCTAGAGTGAAGGAGAGTGACAGGTCATGTGAGGCAGCATGGAGGAGAATGAGCTAGAAGTGGGAAAAAAAATGGAGAATTCCACTGAAACACTTTAGGGCAAGGGTAAGTGAAAACACAAAATAGCAACTGTTGGGTGGAAATACCCTTTAACGCAATACAATTTTATATTTCTCCTGAAAACAAAGCTAGTGCTAGTGTTAAAGGAGAGCCAGAGATGACTCTGTGTTCCGGTCAGGATGCTGAGTGAAGAACCTCTCCAGAGACACCTAACTAACATGGAGCAGGTTGCAGCTTGTTTGTCCATGCTTTAAGGATGGGAGCCACATGCTCATCAGCTCAAAGTGTGCATCCGTGCCAGCTTTTCCAAACTGTGTGGATGTTCTGAGGTTAGTAGGATGTCATTTACAGAACCATGGGGAATGTGGTTGATCCATACATTTTACTGTGTATCTCACCTAAGCATATAAATGCAGTTTGCAAGAGAATGTTTTTCTTGTACTCAGGAAAAGGGGAAAGTGAGGAATTTTTTTCTGGAGTATGTTAAAGGGAATATTGAAGCTAAAACTCTTGTTCTTGAGTCTTCTGAATGCAGATTGGGTGAGCAGTATTTTGTTTTAGCTGAAGGTTGCATGCTATTTATCCCTTTTCCCACCCCGTGAGCGCTTCTCTGGTCATGCTCTTTGGCACAGCTGAATCTGTGACTGCAAACTGTGAGCCTTGCAGTGAAGATGTCAGAAAAGCCCAAGAGCAGTGCTGTCATTTGATGGTGGAAGTTAGTCTGGCCTGACACAATGCTTGTATCAGAAATGTCTATATTCAGCTGTTTACCAAACAGGAGACTTAGGGTATAGCTGTATCTTGAGTCTCATTTGTTGTATCTTACTGTAAGGTACGTGGTGGAAGGCACCTATGTAAGAAAACCTCTCTAGCAGATCTAAATGTGGAATTGGAGGGGAACAAATGTATACATCGTTTTTCCAAGCTGTGTATTTTAATGTATTTTAATTTTGTTTAGTCTGTTGTAGCCTTCAGATTTTCCAGGTGCTACTGTTATTTAAGGCTACTAGATCTGGGTAAAATTTTACCCAGGTAGTCTGAATTTACTGAACTTTCTCATCCTAATTTTGGTACTGTTCTCTGTTTCTGTCATTCTGAAAAATGCTTCTGTATTGCCTAATAGGGAATAGATTTTTTTTGTTCTAATTTGAAGTGCCTGTTTTGTGAAAGTAGTTGTTAATTTCCTCCATCAATTTTATATGGGACTATGTGTAAAGTAGCATCATAGAATAGGATTATATGAGTGCCAAAGACAGTTTTTGCTGGAAAGCAATAGTCCAAAACTAGTTCTAGCTGCCTTTATTTAGACTTTATCCATGCAGAACTGGTCCGCAGAACTGGTATTTACAAGCATCCCTGAAACTATAGGGACAGAGAGTTACCTTTGTTTGCTTGTCTTTCATTGTTTAGTACACTTAAGTAGCTTTTGTTTCTGAGAAACCAAAGAAATTAAATGAAGGATTAAAGTGTTTTTTGTAGAACATTCAGAGTTTATACCATGTAGCCATTACAGAGAAATCTGCAGAACCTGTTTTGATTCTGAGTTGCAAGTGTCAAAGTTTACTCTCTAAGACTGATAAAACCTGGTTAAAAACTGCACATTGGAATTTGTTAGTTCATTCATCAATCTTACAAGTTAGCATTGCCAGTATACACTTTGCCTGGAGCTTCATGGGATCTAGCAGGTTTTTATAAAATGCACACTCTGTTTGAGGCATTGCTAAATAATAATGTATGGATTTTAAATCCCTACTACAACTAATATTCACTGCACATCAGCCATGTCATAGCTGCATGTTTGTCAGCAAAAAAGCAGGTGGATAAAACTTCCTGCAGCAGGGGCTGATTAGGCCCAGAAGAAAGATTATCTCTTTCGAGCCATTCTCTGCTATGTGTACAGAATAAAGGGGGACCATGGGGTGTATACAGTAAGATTGTAGGATGGAGTATGTTTCAATACTTACCTGCCCTCACTAAAGGTTTCTAGAGGAAATCTGTCTTTATCTTGCATGTTTCTGCTTCCCACCAACATGAGGTGCTCATTTTGTACCTACTTTGCTAGGAGCCAGGCAAAAAGTATGGTGGTAAGAAAACCTTAGCCAGTATTGGAAGTTGTATTTACTTAAAAATGTCCTGGGAGAGGTATCTGGTACATCTGTTTTCAAACAAAATGTTTTTAAGCTATGGAAGCCTGATTGGGAGACAGGCATTTCTGATGTTAGTCTGTAGGAAAAATCAGTTTTGCAAATACTGGTGAAAACTGTTACAGGGCAAACAACTGCTAGGTGATTTATGGTGAGAGTTGTGTATGCTTTGATTTTAAGTATGCCTCTAAAATACTGGTTTCTAGTATTTGATCCCTTTCATTCCTCAAAATCCAACCCAGATTTTATTTTGTTCTTCTTAAAATTTGGGTAATGTGGAAATGGGAAGTATATTTTTCATATGGATACTTTTAATGCACTACCTTTGCTTCCTGAGTCAAATAGTATTTTGATTTTTTAAGCTACCTCTTTTATGTTGAGCATTTTGTTGTCACTTTTGTATTTCATTGATTCGGGAAACTACAAAATATTTCCTTTTTTTATTTGTGTGGGAATCTATGACTAAGTCCTCAAGTCATCCTTCCCTTTTAAAGGTTTTGTCAAAGGCCTTTTAAGTTTAGTTAAAAGACTTAAAATTTCCAAGAAGCATCATAATTCCACAGTGAGAACATGGCTTTTCTGTATATATTATTTGCCTTTAAAAGGGACAGAAAGCCCTTAAATTTATACTAATATAGCTGAAGGCATGACTTTTCAGGGGCAGTAAGTTTTGAGTTGGGGGCCTTTAATCAATTTAACTTATTGCCAGTTAGAGGGTTTTGTTACTGCTTTGGTATTGGAATTAAAAATAATGAAAACCCTTAAGGAAAATACTGCTGCTTTTCTTCAGACACTGGTCTTCCTTCCTTCTCTCTGCCTATGCCATCCACCAATTCCTTGGCTGCTTGTCATGCTCGGTCCCTTCAGCAAGGCAACAGGCAGCGCAGGAGGCTGGGATCAGTTTGTTGTTTGTTGCTTCTGTTTGTTCAGTGCTCTTTGTTTCTTGTTCGCTGCTCTCTTGTGGGTTCCATCACCAGCCACAAGCCTTTTAGAGCTGTAGCTCCTGTTCAGTCTACTCTAAGCCTCTGCTCAGGCTGATTTTCCTTTGATGTTTCTGCTTAGCTGTTTTTGAGTTTCTCTTGTGCTGGTGTGGGCTTATTCTTTTTCCTTGTCCAGCTGTAGCACTGTAATCTTTTTTTCTTGGCATTTACAGCCCTGTCTTAAACATGCTTTTGTCCAAGTGCCATCAGCTCCTCTGGCAGTGTTGGAGTGCAGTGGGTCAGTGCTTACTGGGCCTGAGAGGCAGTGGCCACCACCTGAAACACAGGAGGATCCATAGGGAAGCACCTTTCTAATGTCAGGAAGATGGAGCACTGGCACAGGTTGCCTGGAGAAGTTGTGGAGCCTCCATGTGTGCAGACACTCAGGAGTCATGGGGACATGGTCCTAGGCAGTCTGCTTTAGTAGTTGGCTCTGCTTGAGCAGGGAGGTTGGGCCAGGTGACCTCCAGAGGAGGTGCCTTCCATCCTCAGCCATTCTGTGATTGCTGTGCTGGCTGTTGCTGAGCTGTCTGGGACTAGCACAGGCAGTCCCTGGCATCTCACAGGACGCCCTGCACCCTCTCGCTGCCCAAGCCCTGACAGCCGTGCTCATACACCACTCCACAGGGTTTTCTTGCACATCAAATCCTTGGCCTGGGCTGACAGGTGGCTGGTACTGTGTTGCCTTTCTGTGTTGCTGTTGTCTTAGGTCAAGTAACTGAAACTCCTAAGGACATAAACAGACATTTATAGCCAAGCTCTGTCTGTGTGCATTTACATCCTTGCTGATTTCAGAAAACAGAAGTTAGACCTCCTCTTGACCAGAGGGGTAAACTACTTTTTTTTCTGCTCCACCTTTCACCATCATGAAAACAAATCTTGTGTATTCTCTATATGCTGTAGACTTTTGCATTGTTTTCTCATTCCTGTTTAATTTGAACTAACAATCAGAAGTCCTTGCCAGTTGATAGCTGAGTAACGGGAAATTAGTAACATGGGCAGGGGGAGCAGATCCAGTTCAAAAATGAAGTTGTATATAGTTGATGTGTGTACTGTTAAATATTTAATTTGGATTAATGGAATACTGAGTGTTACAAGCCTTCCCATATTAAAATGAAGACTGATATATTTCAGAAGTACTTTCTCTTCTTTAACTGTATTAGTGTGCTGTTGTTAACTTAGAGCTGTACTGCTGGAAAGTCTGTTTGTAGGATACTTCATCTGAGAAGTCACAACTGAAGACAGCATAAGCTTTTCCACAGTAGACCTTTTATGGTGATATATTCATATGTTCTGTGAACAGCTGTTGGATCCATCTTTTTAAGATGTTCTTTGCCATAGGTGAGGGGCCATAACAAATGTTGAAATATTCAGAATAATTGCACTTATCTATTCTGTTTTCTTAATGTATTTCCTATGCATACTGCCTTACCTGTATGTATTGTACTTCACTGGAGGTACAAAAAGTCACTATTAGGTTCTTAATTTACAATGTGTTAATGAGTTTTTAAAATAATTCTGTAATACTAAATATTTTCCAGTGATCTCTGTCTACTAAGAGAGGGTGATGATGGGTAAGCCCAGGTGAATTTAGTCAGAAAGTTAATATTGGTTTCTTTCTCTTCCTTTCTCTTTTAATTTCTGAATTATTTCAATAATTTTAAATACATCTTTTCTTTTAAGAATTTTGTAGAGGCTAACCTATGTTAGTAAGCCAGGTTTTAGGTGATTTGTAACAGCTCTGATACTGCCTCTGACTCATACAGTTCATCCAATGTCTTTGTAACTTACTTTGTGCCTTTTCTTCCCCTGACACAAAATGTCTCAATAAAAACAAGTTCTTTTGCAACACCACAACCTATTTTATTGTACTGATTTTTTTACTTGCCTGACCCTTTTGTTTTGTTTTCTGGAGGGACATGAAGCTCTCGGAATAGAATAGATATTTCTAATGGACTCTGCAGAAGAAAATTGACAAGGTGGAAAGCAGGTCATTTTGGAAAGGCAGTGCTACAAAGCGCCTGGGAAACTGGGACTGTCAGTACTAATCAATATATTCCACCATATCTATCACAAATCATTTCTAACAAAAACTGGCACCAGTGGGATGTGAGAATCAATTTACTACTGGCTTCAGTTGTGCTGATTGATGTTGAAAGACTGGAAACACTTTGGGGGGTTTAGCATAGCGAAACGTCTGTGGTGGTGTTACTAACATGTACTGGGGGAGTTCCCATGAGCTCTAGTTGTCTCTTAAACACCCCTTCTTAAAGTGGATGCAAATGCACAAGGCCATAGTCCCTGTCCTCAGTGCTCCTGCCAAAACATCTTGTCAGGGAATGGCAAAATTTGAACATTTGTCTTCATTACCTGGCAATGAGGTGATAAATAGCTTGACTGCATTTCCTGTCCCCTGTCCAGTGGCAAAGAAAATATTGTCAGAATCTGGAAAAAGTGACTGTGGGGAGTAGGGATCAGTGCTCTGTTCTAAACTGCCATTTGATTGTTTTCTTGATTGTTGCCAGCCTTTGCTTTGTTACAGAGCAGTTCATGGCGTCCCTGGTATCAGAACTGAATAGCTCTGTGCTCCTGTGAATGCTGTTTTTCCCTCCTGCCCCAAACTGCCCCTCTCCCACCAGACGACTGGTAGCATTATTCACCTCATTTTCCATTTGAAGCACGTCTGCTCGTTTGCCTCCCTCCATGAAAACCCAAGGAGCAGAGAGATGGCTTGCTCCTTCATGCACAAGCCTGGCCAAGCAACTTGCTCTGCATATTCCCAGTGCTTTTATTCCACTGTTGCTTTTCCTCCCCTGCTCCCATTTTCAGTGCCCTTAATCTGCATTTAACTAGTTCTAGCCCTGAATATCTGTCCCGTGGCCTGTCACTGCCTGGAGCAGATACAGCACAAACAACTGACCTGCTCCCTTTGGCAGTTTGGCTTTGACTGCACAAAACAGCCAATAAAGGGGAAAGGGCTAGGCAGCTGATTATGGGAATTAGCTTGATGCTGTATAGTTTTATAGGTCTGAGAGAAAGGAGGAAGTGTTTACTTGAGAATTAAATTGCTTGCTTTCTTTCTCCTACTACCTGCTCTTCAGATGACAGATTTTCAGAAGTTATAAACTAAAAGAAAAGCATATGTATTAGCCAGACATAGCTTGGACTGGAGGCTGTTAGCTCATCTTCCAGTGACTGAAGCTGGAGTGTGTAGCTATGCAGGTCATTATCTGATCTGTCTAGAAATTCTCTGAAAAGACTCGACTGAAGCCTCTGTAGAGATTCTGACAAGTCTTGTTCTCACTAGTTTGCTGATTATCTTGGTCTGCTTTGTGGTACATACATCATACTTCTAATAAAAAGCAAATCATTTCTCACTTTTGCTGGTGCTCTCATTGCACAGTAATTGTTCCCTTGTGGCAGTTGTTTCCCTCTGGGCCCATCCATTGCAGAGTCCCAGTGACTCTCCTCCCCTGCTTTCTTCCCACACAAAGCATGTAGTTGTCTGGGCCTCCCCCTGTGCTTTTCTTGAGACACTTCTACAGGTATATTGGCAAAATCTTTAATCCTGACTGCTTCTTCAGCTTCTCCTTTCTATCCTCTCCACAGTGCCACATTAGTTCTGAGACACAACACAGTGTCCAAGTTGACATATCCTAAGGATCACCTGGGAAGTTTAGTACCTTTGACCTTGTGTATAGGGTGGCAAGCTGAAGACTTTGATCAGACATATTTTATAGTAGATTGGCAATACTGCTCACCAAGATCATACAAAACCACATCTGCTTTTCATGTGGTTCAGACAGAATGTGGTTGTCAGCTGTCTTCACTCTGTTGGGGGCTTTTTGTGGTTTTTTGTTTGTTTTGGGTGGGAGAGAATGGGGTTTTTTTGCTTCGTTGTTGTTGGGGCTTTTTTTGTTGTTTTGTTTGGTTGGTTTAGCTTTTTTTTTTTAATCTCCCTTTCCTCCCACACAAATATTTCTTCCAGCACTCTGAAATAACTCCCAGAGACCAGGATTTTTTGGCCTGGAGACCCTTCTCAGTTTCCTTGCTCAAGCTGAACTGTTTGTTCTGCAGTAATTGTATTTTGATCAAGAGAAGGCAATAGATCTTACGGGTGTGTAGCTGTTATTGGCCTGTGATACATGAGACCTAGTTTCTAGCTCTGGCTCCAGTGAACTCTTGTACATTTTTTATTAGTCAGTGACTGGATGAAGCACATAAACAGGGATGCCAGTCTGAGTCTTCTCTCTCCCAAGTGAGTTTGTGTTGGAGTGACTGTTCTCACTTAGCACTGGTAATTTACTCAATTTACTTCAAACTGCTGTGGACTCAAGCAATAAGTTCTGAATCGGGTCAATTTGGACACAACAGCAAAATGTAAAAATAATACAAGCTAACATTGCACTCTGAGAGCAGTCATGAAAAAGAAATACCAGCTCCTGGAAATGCAGTGAGCCAGCCTCATTCAGCCCCTCTTGTTGACAGAGCATCATTGCAAGCATGCTTCTTGGTTTGGCTCTTTTAAATCTTGGACTTGGTCTCTCTGTCCCAAGTTACTGTGCCTCTAAATTTAAAATCTTTTTCTTGACACCTGAAAATAACCAGCAAACCTATGCTGACATCAAAAGTCAGGCAGCTTTTTCTCACCTGGAAAGACTTCCACTATTAAAGGTTTTCCCAGTTGCACTGTGCTCTGCCAAACATGTTTTTTCCAGATGCTGTTTTTCTAACCATGTGTGGTACCATCAGTGGTATCAAGTATTTCCTTTTTGGCATGCAGACTATTTACCTAGGCGTATAAATAAAAGTGCTGGAAGGCTCTCATTTGTGTGGATGTTGGGTGCAGGTAGGTTTTCAAGATGGTGGGACATCCTGATTGAAACAGCAGAACAGTAGTTGTAGTTTAGTGATGGATAAAACAGAGGAAAAATTTCCACAGACATGGTCTAGTGGAATATTTTATGTTTAAATTATCATGCACTGAACTTACACTATTTCAGTGAACTTTCAGAGGACAGTACATGGAGTTAGAACTCAAAATGCCAGTTTTCCTGTCCCGCATCTCAGTAACCTCTCCTGGAAGCCTCAGAGCTGATGCAGCCAGGACTCCCAGCTTTCTGCCTCTCCTGCCATCTTCTGAGCTGACCATTTTAAACTTGGAAATTTCCAGGCCCTGGATACATCACCAGACATGGTCCCAGTGATGTTGGCAATACTAGAAGCACTGCTGTTTGATTTATATTTGTTGCACAGTGGCTTGATGCTTAACAGCAGCTGCAAAATGGACTGGATTCTGATGAATTTCCTAGCTGAGGCTGGTCAGTGGTGGGTAGCAGCATTATAATCTCAGCATTTTTCAGAATTTCCCACATCCTCAGCTGGTGATCCTGCAGGATCACGTTCTTTGGAAATACTACACTGCAGCCTGAAAACATTCAGGTTGTAAATAATTTGGGGTTGAAAATCTCTTCCCAGATTATGAGAACTCATTTCTAGCAAAAGCTGTCTGCCTTTTTCTGATGTGTCTGGTAAGACCACGAATGGAAAAAAGATACCAGGTTTTATAAATGACTGGACTTGATCCAATCCTGTTCTTAGTTTGGAAAGGATATAAACCTTTAACTTAATTGATATGAAGTGCAGGCCCAAGGCTAATGTGAGAACGTGTGGCAGTGAGAACAAGCAGCATAAGCATTTGGAGCATTTTTGAGCCTGCCAAGTATTGATTGGTAATGGGAGGGAATGAGTGGAGAAGCATTTCAATTTGGCACCCATGTGTGATTCTGGTGCTGTCACAGTGAATTAGCAGGACTTTCTTTTCCCTCTAGTCCATCCCAGGCATTTGTCATTGAAGTATCCCCTTTGCTCATATCAACTTGTTAAAAGACAAAGTGGAAGAAAACCCAAATAAATTCCCAGAACTTTTGCCCCCAAAAAGCCTGATTATGTTATGCTGCTATCCTCTGAATGGAGACTGAACAGTTCTAACGACTGTCACAGCATAAATGTTATAGGGGATTCGAGCTACAATTACTCATTTTGCACAGTCACTTAATCCACTAATGGGGAGAAACGGGACAACAGTTTAAGAAGGCAAGAGAACTGTCAGAGGTTATTAAATCTGTTGGGATCATTTGGTTTAGTAGTCTGTCTTGACCCAAGTACATGCTTCAGCTAATACAACAGACTTAATGCCTCCGGTAATTAGAGCAAGAAGAGATGGGTCATCATTAGCAACTAGAATTTCAGGGTTGTATTTCATCTGGAAGGCAGCATCTTCAACAGGGCATATTTGTTGCCACTGCAGATCGTCTGTGAGTCACAAGTGGTACATTGGTCTGACTCATTTGTGTGATTTAGCAGAGGCTTTTTAATACATGCTCACTGTTCCGTATGAATAGTTTTTCTAAATAGTTGCCCAACAGAAAAAGGCACAATATTGGACAACCCTGTGCAGTTAATACTGCTGCTCTTATTTACAAGATGTTGGTGATTTCTTTATTGTTGTGCAGTTCACAGTTCATATTACTTTTGATTGTAGGTTTGAAATGTCTTTGTCATATCTGTGAAACTGAAGAGTGAAGAAAGGAGAGCCAAGCAAGCATGGAAAGCATCAGTAATTGGCATCTTCAGAGTGTACAAGAGCCAATCTAATACCATTCAAGGCATATATTCACAGAATACTTTCACAAGGGTTTCACAGATCCAAAATCATATTCAGTCCTGCACATTGCCAACAGCATGAATGAAAATTATATACCACAGATTCAGTGTTTTTGCAGATACTAGGAAATTTCTGAGTCCTCTTAAAAGAGTACTGCTAAGTAAATGAAGATGCAGGTACAAAGGAAATTAGCCACCATCTGAACTCCATTACGAGGTACTATGAAATGGGAACTGAAATAATATAAATGGGATGATGTAATATAGCTGAGTCATTCCATATGATCTTACGCAGATCAGCAGGCAGGGAACTGGGACTTGAGAAAAGCAAAGTATTGATGTGTGGCTTGAAAATATTTGAAAGTTTATAAATCAATGGATGTTCCTCAAGCAGAATTTGGGTGTATGTGTTTGGCTAATTAGATGTGTGATGCTGAAAACCTTCTCAGAAACACCACCAAAGAGGGAAGGAAAATTGCAGTGCTTCAGCAAGAACTGTCTGGAGAAACTGTCTCTCAAAAATATGCCCAGACCCTAGCAGGGGCTTAAGGCACTTCTAACAATCACTAGAAAAGAAAGCGATTCAGAGGTGTCAAAAAGATAGCCATTCTCAGTGTGGATGAGAATCTCCTTAGAAACAAGTATACTTGGGAGTTCAATTTGCCAAATTAATCAAGTCCAAAAGCTCTCAATAGTGCTCATGTTCATGATATCTGATGGACTGTGAGCTAACTGGAACTGGAGAGACCTTTTGTGGTTTTGTCTTCACATGGTTGCCTGGCTTCAGCAGAGTGCTTTTTATCTCCATGAAGCCATTGTGAGCTTTTCACAAAAGAATGGCTCATCTGGTCCAACCTCCCTGCTCAAGCAAGGTCATCCCTAAGCACATGGCACAGGATTGCATACAGACAGTTCTGGAATATTTCCAGTGAGGGAGACTCCACAACCTCTCCGGGCAACGTGTTCCACTGCTTGATCAGCCCCACATTCAAGAAGTTCTTTCTCATATTCAGGTGGAACTTCCTGTGCATTAGTTTCTGCCCATTGTCTCTTGTCCTGGTGCTTGAAACCACTGAGAAGAGCCTGGCTTCATCCTCTTGATGCTCTCCTTCTTTCCTTCCGTGCTTCTTGAAGAGCGAGGAAAAAGAAATAGCCATTCTTCACTCCCTCTTGCCGGTGTGCCTGGGGAATTAAGTTGTTGTAGGCTCAGAGGAAATATTTTCTCAGGAGACTGTGTTTGTCAGCCTTTGGAGCTTGGATCCATCTCAGATTTTCTCCACCTTAGTCTTACTTTATACAAGCACTGTCATGGTAGAAGGTTCCTGAGAAGGACCCATCCGGTGGAGGTTTCTCGGCAGTACCACTATATCAGCTCAGTATGCCTCACTGGAGAAGCCTGGATTCTTCCCACTTTGTGTCTACATCCGCTTTTATCTATGCAGATGTTCTGATTTCTGCTCTGTCCTTTCTCTTTACTCTTTCCTTCTGATGCAGGCTTTTCCCACAGTAAGATTCCCTCTTCACACGTGACCATCTGCCTCTACTTTTCTGCTGCATTCTATGCTATTTGGTCCTCATGTGATGAACACAAGTTCTTGTGAGGTCAAGACTGGCTGCTGCCTCCCATACCACTCTAACCTGTATTTTGCTGTTTGCTGGTGGTGTAAAGGCCTTTATCAGTTGTAGTATTTTCTGTCAGCCAAATAGTAGCATAATATGTGCTACTTATAGGATGGAAACAATGGATGGATTATAATAATATGGATTATGAACATATGTTATTATATAGAAGAAAAATTACCAAAACCAGTTCATCTCTCTGCCAGCACCATGTCTCTGGACAGCTGTCACGAGGAGAGACCTTACAGAAGAGAGAGACCCTTGAATCTCTCCTTGCTTCATAATACACATCTGAGGTTCTGAGTATTAATGTGTGGTGGTGTCAAGAGTGTTAAGGAAGTTATCTGCTGTATGTGCAGTGGGCTATCTGAGGGGGTGCAAGGGACTTAATGTTTTAGGGGCATGCTAATAACGGAACCTGACCATTTAAAAGGCTAATTTTCCTCTCTTGTACACTCTACTTGGATATAATCCCATCCAACCAGCCCCTACAAGTTCTGTTCCAACCTATTATTCCACTTACCTTCTTTCAGACCCTGCCTTTTATCTGGTTTCCCTAGCAGAGCTCACATAAACTGCTGGCCCCTCAGAGGAAAGATATCCAGTAAGTCTTGAAGTGAGCAAAAACGTGGTATGAGTCCCTAAACTTTAGGGAACCAAGAAAATCTTTTTCAGTGCCCAATCTAGTGGAACCTGGTTTGGGAAGTAAATGCCCACATGTCTTTGTGAAGGAGTGCTCAAGTTCCTCAGCAAAAAGACAATGGCAGCTGTCTCGCAGAGAAAGGTTTGCTTTGTAGGTGCTGGGGAAGCAGATGTCCTGCAGGTATTTGTGCTCCAATTACTTACTTAAATTAATGTACTTCGTATTTGACTTAATGAAGGACGTAATGAAGGATAACTAGCAACAACAGTGCCTCTCCTGAAGTAGCACCCAGTGCTCACCCAGGTGCTGCCTTTTGCCAGCTGCTGCAGAGGCAGTAAATTGGTCAAGGGATGTCAAAGTTCGTTTTCCTGGGGGCAATAGTGATTTTACCCAAAAGTGGAGTGTGCCTTCCTTAATAAGGAATGCTTAGCAGCGTGGGATCTCATCTCTATACTCTGTCACTCCCTTCCATGTGCCGATGTACCCTTCTTTCTAAAAGCCACCAAGCTTCACTGGATCAATGAGGCCTGATCAATTGTTTTTGCCTCTGAATCATCCATATGGGGTTGTTAGCTGAGCTGCTGGCAGAAAACGAGAGGCAGCTTTCTGTGTGTTTACTGTAAAGAAAGCGAAGCAAGCTGCAGGAGGGGACAGGCTGTATAATATTTACTGTCAATACAGCCAGAGAGAGAGAGGAGATAAAAGGAGAGGGGAGGAGAGGGGAACAGGGGTTGCAGACTGCAACCCCAGTGAATGATCTGAGTGTAAAAATACCCATGCGTTTTCAGATGGAAAGAGAGTGGATTAGTCAACAAGGAATAACTGAGAGCATTTAAGAAAGGGTGTAGTGAAGGCAGGGACGTACAAGTGGCATGCAGAGTGATAATGCTGTGCATGAATGTACTGGGGCTGCACTGCAATCTGAAAAGCACTTCCAGATCTGCCCTGACACAGAGCAGTTGCTGGGATATTTTTGTGTATGCCTGCATGCAAGATCCACCATTTAAAAGTAGTAAGATGAATAATAATAATTGAACTTAGAGAATAATATTTGGAGATAGTTTTCTGAATGATCTGGATGTCACCATTGTAGCTCAGACCACAAAGAAAATTATTAAAAATAGGCATGCTTCCTTGCTTCTATCTTCTCTTACTCATCCACAGCACAGAGATATTAGGTGATCTGAGCTTCACAGGGCAAGAAGGCTCTGAGCAGCTCTCTCTGAGTGTTCCTCTACTTCCAGAGGCAGGTGAACAAGTGAAGAGTGAATTCACACTTTAAAGAGCAGCGAAGACCATCTTGCCATGAAACCATTCACAGATGAAGATGTAGAAATCTACATCCAGAGCAAGGTAAGACTTTATCTGACCAGATTTTCTGTCTCCCACACTAGGTGTTGGTTCTGAAGGGTGCCAAATTTAACAGTTAGTTGCTCGCCTCCTGTCTTCATTTCAGAGACAAGATTGGGTGATGTTTCATGAGAGCTGTATTTCTAATGAGATTTCTAGGTTTCTGTTGCAGAATTTTATCTCCTGGTAGCCTAATTTTTCAAGGTGCTTGTCCTCTTCTCCTAGGTATCCTGAATTTTTGTTCCTGATCTGGAATTCCAGATGTGAGACTAGCTGTAATTGCCAGCATTTCAATCTAAGGAAGTGTCCTTGCCTCTCTCCCGGTCTTGGCTTGACCAAAACAAGACCGACACCAGGCATTGCCTCTAAGAAAGATTCATGTAGGAACTGCAGAGACAGACCAATATTGTTAGAATTCAGTCATCAGTCTGTCACCTCAGCTTAGGATACTTCTCTATATATCATGATTAAAATAACATGTCTCATTAGCACATGCAGACTGGAATCTCATTTTCTGTTTTATAAGATATTCCAACACTCAATTTTTCCCCCATTATGAAATGAAATAAAACAGAATAAAATCTTCTGTGAAACAATACTGTTTAATAAAAGTTCTAAGTGAGCCATAACATTTTTTAAAGCTGACATGTTTCATGGCAGTACTTAGCTAGATCCTGTTTTATAGTCTGCTTTCCCCAACAAAATGCAAGATACCAACGTGACAAATAATTTCAAAATGAGAAAGTGTGAGGCTTTATTTTCTGTAAAGGATCACGTATTTTAGTACAATGAAGGGGCTGGTAAGAAAGGTTTGTTTTCTCTGTGGCAAGTATAAAAGAGGTCCCAGAAATACACCTTCTTCAGGCATGCAGTGTTGTGCACAGGAAAATCATTCCATGTGAATCTGTTCAGTGAGCTATAACAGTGAATGCTTCTCTGAAGATTTAAAAAGAAGAGCTACAAAGGAGGGAACAGAGGGAAGCCATGCACAGGAAAATGCTCATATGACAGCCATAAGTACAAGGAACAGAAGCAGACTGTAGTTAAGTGAGGCTCATAGTTGCCAATATTTTAGGTTATACTGGAAGTCTGTTTTCTAGGAGCCCTCCAGCTCTGATGGATTCTTAGTTTCTGCCTGCTCCTGAGTCTCTTGTCCAACTTCAGGCAGTTCAGCTTATCAAATGCTGCCTGTTTTTGGAAACAGGTCAACCACCTGGTGCAATGAATCTCTGTAATACCAGAGATTTCATCCTTAAGCCACCCATCAAAGGAAAAAATCAAATGTGTATGGAGTGGATGTGGCTGGGTAAATAAGAGAAAACCCAAATGTTCTTAGCAGTTCCTAATGAATCCCAATCCTGCTTCCTTTCTCCTTAATAAAACCTTAATTGACTTGGTTATTCAGGTTTTGTGCATTTGTTTTAGCACAATTCCCTAAGACCTGGTAAGGGGAATGCCAGTGAGTCACAGAAGTGACTGTCCAGCAATGACCTTCCAATGTCTTTTCTCCCAGTGTGTCTGTGCTGGTACTAGAAGTACCTAAGATAAATGCCTTGGCTCTTCAGACTCACGTTCTGTTTTCTGATTTTTTGCCCTCCCTTCTGTAGGAAGGTTATATTTTCCAACAGGATGACTAGGGAGCTAATTATAGTTAGCTAATTATAGTGAGCACCCTCTGTCAGTCACATGCCCATTGTTCTTTAATCCCTGCTCCAGTGATGGGGAGTACCCATGGAAAGTGGAGTTTAGTGGTACTCCCTCAACTGTTTTTTTTAGTGCATACTCTTATAAAGAATTCATGACAACTGCTGTAGCCTAGCCAGTAGGTGATGAAGGCAGAATTAAATGAGGCCAGGCTGGATTGAATGGATTCTCCCTGGATACTGGAGGTGGCAAGAAATGTTTCCAGCAGGTGCCCCTTAGAGAGAACAGAGCATGAGCAATGCATACACAGGGCACTCTAGTCTCTGTTTGAGCTGACCCACTGTGAGACTGTATCCTTTTATACTTTTCAGTTTAAAAAAAGTCTATTTTTTGTCTAAAAGGTCTTAGACATGGACAACTTTCTCTGCCACTCACCATTCACTGGCTGAAGAAACCATTAGGTATCCTGTCAAGCTTATTGGACTGTTCTAAGGAGTTGTTCTGGATGAACAAAAATAAGGTGGAGAAAATAGATACAGTATAGATACAGATGGAGAAGTGCCATAAATGAAAGCTGAGATGAGGAGGTGAAAATGAACATGGGCTAAAATTTTTTAGTAGGTTTTTTTTTTGTTTTTTTTTAGTACATGTAAGTAGCTAAAACTGCTCTTAGAGAAAAGGATGAATTGGAATGAGGAGGACGGTGAATTACTAGGGAAATTAAAGGGCATTATATAAAAGTAAAGGACTACATGGTGTTAAGGTAGCAAAGAAACAGGATGTCAAGGGTGGATGAGTCAAGGGAGTATGGTGCTGTTGTCTGACATATTTCCCACTTCCAAAAGCTATTCAGGCTTAGTAAAAGTACTATTAACTTTGTTGTCTGAGGGAGGAAGGTATTCAAACTCTGCTCATCTTCAAGTTCAGTATTAGTCAATTGCTGTTCGTGGGTTAATGGATGTAAGGCAAGCACTAGTCCACTTTAGTCCATTGAATAGTCCCTTTGTGTGAAGAAGTGAATGTGTCCTTCCAGGCTCTGGGGACACATTTCAACACACTTGAGTGTTTTTGGCTGTTAGTTCAACATTTGGCATAAAGGTGTCCAAAAGGACTTTTAAAGAAATACTTGTCAATGATATTTTTTAAAAGAGGAAAGAGAGTTGTTCAAGTGCTGAAGAAGATGCTGAGTGAACAGGACACAGGAATTTTAGAAAGCCATAGGCTGGTTTGGGTTGGAAGGCACCTTTAAAGATCATCTAGTGCAATTTCCATGCCGTGGACTGTGACAACTTCCACTGGACCAGGGCTCAAAGCCCTGTCCATCCTGGCCTTGAACACTTCCAGGGATGGGGCATCCACAGCTTCTCTGGGCAACCTTTGCCAGGGCCTCACCACCGTCACAATACAGAATTTTTAATTTAGGCTTTTGCTTCCTTTTGGTCTTTGATAATAACAAAAGACTGTAGCAATTATGTTTGACTGGCAAATGCTTTATCATTATTAATTAATTATTATCATTATTATCATTTATTAATTATAATTTATTATCATTATCATTGCTTTATGCTTTATCATTCACTTTAGCCAAGTGATGAACTCTGTTCCTGATTTTTTTTTCCTGCCTGCAAACAATAAGTTTCGGTAGAATATGGTGAGGAAAAAGAAGAATCAAGAAGAAAGCAAAAGCTGCAACCAAATGAGATGAAGCATAGGATCCAAAAATGAACAGTAAACATCTTAATATTTCACTCTGCATAAGTAATTCTGGTTGCATAAGTAATGACAAATATGTTCATGAACTTCATTAACAGTAGCTGAATCTCCTCACTTTGGTAAATGTGTAAGGATATTTGGGAAATATTAAATGTACTTTACTAACATATTTCCTTCATGTTCCTCTTGTTGAATCTCCTTGTTCAGATTGTGACAGTCCCCCTATGCTCCCTTCATTTTTAGTCATAAGTTCATCTTATATTTTTCTGAGTTGTCCACCCTTCACCTCAGTTCTCCCAAGACTCACACATTTCACTGAAATAATCTTCAATGATTCATTATGCTACTACTTCCTGAATTGAAGAACTACCCTTTAAGCAACACAAACACCTAGCTCCCAACGGGACCAGCTTTGGAAAGATGCTTTCACACTGTCTAGGAGTAGAGTCTCATCTGAACTTCAGCCACAAAGACAGTGTGGATACTTTCAGTGTATAAGGTAGGCATCTGAATGATACCACATATATCTACCACCTGGCTATGGACAGATGTGTAACTCTTGATGTCCTGTCATCTCTTGGAATGGAACATATCCTGACTTTGAGAATGGCTACCATATTCAGGGGAGTAACGGGTATTGTGCATCAAATGGATGAAGAATTGAGACTGTAGCTGTAGTTGATAACAAATTTGTCTGTGTAATGAACTCCTTTCCTTCCATCCGGTGGTGTAGGCATGGAAATATCAATTAATGCTTAATAGTCTTGAATATTGACCCTTTGGTGTTCACAGCTCTGTCTCACGGTAAATTGGTTCCAATACACAGGGGGACAGTTTTTATTCCCAGTGCAGCACAAGCACAAATGTTTCAGGATGCCTTAAGCTGATTTGTTTGCTTCCCACTGGAGACAAAAACTGCAATTACCTGTAACATGAAGTGTCTTTCCTGGAACTGACAGGTGGAAAGGCGGCATTACCTGGTTTCCAAAGCGGTGGAGGAGGTGCAGAAAATCATCCAGCAGCTGACTGCAGAAATCAGCTACAAGGCCGTGCGATTCCAGGCTATCTCCAACTCTGGCATTCACAATGAGAACATTAAGGTATGAACAAGAGCTCTAATGCACTCTCTGGCAGCCTGTAGGCAACCAGAAAGTGATCTCTCCATTATGTAAGTGTTTGTATGGGCAGGTACCTCACCCAAAACACCACAGACGACGTACTGACACTTCACTGTGAAGTTCTAGTGACTGGAGCATTGGCACTCACTCATGGACTTCTCACAGCCAGAGGAGCATTGAACAGAGATGGGTAAATCAGGCAGAGCCTCTTACAGCTGCTGTGTTTACAAACAGCATCTATTGCCAGAACTGTCAATCCACAAACAGAAGCCAAAGCTCTTTGGGAGACAGAAAGAAAAAACTTATGCAGCAGTAACATAAGAAAACATGCTCATGCCTTAATGAGCTATGACCCATATTTTTCACAGGTGGAAAAGCTGTCAACTCACTAAAAAAAAATGAAAGAAAAATTAAAAATCCTTCTTCTGCTATAAACATTAGAAAGCTCCTTCTGAAAAATATAGTTTTTCCTTGTCGTGGATCAGAATTTCTTTTTTATTAGGAAAAAAAATTCTTAGTGGGAGAAGTGAAATGCCTCCCTGTTTTAGACCTTCAGACATGAAAATAATAATGCCCTGTCCCAGCTGTGACAGAAGAAGGCTGCTTATTTCTTATGACTCCATTACACAAAAGTAACTAGTAAAGACGCAAGAAACAATCACGGCAATGGCAACTTCAGATGAAAACAATTTTTGTCATCTGAACTAGTTGAAATACTAATGTCAGCCATTATACTGAACCACAGCCATTTACAGATCAAAACACAGCAAATACATAAAAGCACGAGGCAACTTTTGCAGCTCTCTGGTACTGAAAGGGAAGAAGTCTTTGTATGAAGCTGCTGGAAGGGTATGGAGGTGGAGGCAAAATATAATCACCCAGTCTGAAATGTAGCTGTTGTCCTAGGACAAAGACATTCAGATTCCTAGCTTTTCTGGGATTTCTTGTATCCCAGAGCATGTGGTCTTGTCAATAAGGATGGCCACAGTGACGTAAAACAGTGCCACATCGTGGTCCATGAGCTCCTTAGTGCCAGACTCTGCCAGCTACCTCTTGTGCTGGAACAAACCTGCCTGGCTAATGAGGTCTGACAGGATCAGGGTCAGGGTAAAATTGTTGCTCTGGAAAGCAAAGCAGAACAAAACCACCAGGGCAATCTATTGAGCATCGATATAGTATGCAGATCTGAACAAATTCTGCTTGAAAGAAATCCTCAAAATCTATTTCCTTAAAAGTGCAGATCTGTTGTTCATGCTTAACTGAACCCAGTGTTACAAATCTGTGGAAGTAACACTAGGAGGACCTACCTGTCCTGTATCTGTGGGGCACCAAACAATGGGTTGATGAGAAATTATTTTGGTTTGGACTGTCTACTTAAAAAACTTGGAAACCTTAATACTGTTGCTGACATACTTCAGCATAGAGGAGACTTGTGTCCTGGGAAAGGCAATGTATTCATTATTCCATGTCTAATTTCACATGTTTTTTTCTGTCGGCTAAATCTACAGGATTTTTCAGAACTTTCAGCTTCTGGCTAAAAGGAATCAATTTAACATGGTGAGAGATCTAGATTTGTTGAGAAGCTTCAAGCTCCCTTCTAAATATGAAGGGCTGAGTGGAGAATAGTTAAGAAAAATCTTTAGGTATTCAGTGTTTTCCTGTGACCCACATAACAAAAAGTCATGCTTTAATGAAAACCCTGAATGAAAATTCAGAATAACAAGATATAATAAAGGGGTCCAGACTAATCACTGGTAGTGCACTGCCCAATGGCATTGCCAAGTGTTTAATCAAGGTGAGGGCAATGGGGGGATTTTCTTTTAACAAACTCCAAGAATCCAGAGAAGCTTGCAGCTTTGCTCTGTGAATGAATGACCTAGGACATGCTTTCTCTCTATTCTGTGTACTTGTCTTCCTTTCTGCTTCTCTCAGGATCAGCCAGCTTTACTGGCCAAGTGGTCAGCTATGCTTCGGAGGAAGCGCCCATTCCACCCATCCATCCAGGTACAAAGCCTTCCTGGTGCCTGACAATCCCTGTGCTTGCTTCCTCCTCACACACCCCCTTCTCCAGACAACTTCACCCACCAAACTGATCCTTCCATGACTGTTTTGTCCTCTGCACAAGATACTTGATTTTTTTTTTCCTCAAAGCATAATTATTTTCTTTCTAACCTAATGTTTCTGTCTCCCTGGAACAGCCTGGCCAGGTTCACAAGAATTAGGTTGCATTTTATTTGCCCAGCATACTCTAGACAGGATTTTACTACAGCAGAACTGGCCACAAGTTACATGCTCCAGTATTGGAGAGCCTTGCTCGAGTCTGTGACTTTCTGGGGCCCATGGCCTACACATAGTGTGTGAGACCATTGTGTGACAGAGCATAGGTGGGGGACTGGGATTTGTTTAGGCTAAGAAGACACCAACTGCCCAGTTTTACAGTGCTAATCCCAGCCTTGTGCATTCTGTTGTTTTCTGGTAAGCCCCAGGTGGAGAACACTTGTGACTTGCATTTGTAGGCACTCACATAACATGTGCAGCTCTTCCCTTTGCAATCTATTGGGTGCCAGCGCACACAAGACAGCATTTTGGGTTGGGTTGGGTTGGTTGTTTACCTGTAAATGTGGCTGAGGCAGTGAGAGGAGCAGTAACTGCATGACAGCCGTTGTATTTTTTCCTTATGGAGCCTACTACCCTGTTTCTGAGCTTCCCACAGGATTTCTCAGCCCCAACAAACCTGAAGTATGCAGGTTAGCTTGATCTTCAGTGTCATCCTTTCAGCATCCTCCTGTCTTTATGGTTTATATTTGACAAAAGAGCAGCATCCTGGTGTTTTCCTTGTTATTTCTGTTCTTCTGGCTGGCCATCTTTTATTTTCTAAATCTCTTGCCAGGGAGCAGAGAAGACCAGCTGCTCCCTGTGAGAGAGAGAGAGAGAGAGAGAGAGAGGCAGGAGGGGAGCGTAGCAAGGCAGCTCTTGCCCTATGATCCCTAAGTGAGACAGACACAAGGAGGGCAGCTGGGTCAGCCAAGAGTCTGGATCATCAGGGAAGTCTGCTGGTAGTCAGGTCTGAGGTCACGCCACTCCCCCACTCACTGGAGCCCAGGGCTAACCTGAAATGGGGGTCTCAGACCCATGGGCAGAAGGTGTGGATAGAAGTCCCAGAAAGGCTACTTAGGGACAATAAAGCTTGTTAGTGCCCTCAGGGCCCTGGCACCTCTGTGCTAATACTTTAAATCAGCTGAGCTGAGGAAGGGTACCAGAGTGTTTTGGATTATTACAGGAGAGTGGCAAGCGTGTTTTGTTCACCACGGGTGTAACCACCTCACAGCAGTGGCTGTCACTTCACATCCTGTTCATGCAGCAGCTTCACCTTACTTATGCCACTGTAAGTTAGGCTTGGTAGCAAGAGGACTTGAAAAGCTCCTAAGACCAACATGGTAAAAATCTGAAGGACTTTTAACACCCCTTCTGGAACCACAAGTGCCAGATGCTTCCAAAGTAGCACTTGGACATGTCTGTCTATGCCCTGGGCCAGACAGATGATGTTTTGTGGTATTTGAATTACCTCATTCTTTCCTTGCAAATACTGTCTCAGAACTGTTTTTTATTGGAAAATGGTTGTTCCCCAAGTGAGGCAAATGAACTGGCTTGCAAACAAGCCTCTTTAAGGCTTCCTTGTCTATTGATTGCTGCCTCCATCCTTACACTGTTTCTGTCATGCTCATCAAGAGATGCAGTTCCATACATTACAGCTGGCCAATACCTGGACTTGATTCTGGGAGTGACACTGCCTCTGTAGGCTCAGGCATATCACTTGCCTTATGTCTCTGTCCCTTTAAATGTCAGTCAAACAGAGTGAAACACTTGTAAAATTAACAGGCCATAGCCTTATTTTGCTACTGTCTGTAGTGGAATTTGAAAGAGATCAGAAAGGTGCACTTTTTGCCATAGTTATTACTAGTATTGGACTCTGGGCTTATCTCAAGTAAAATTCTGAGATAATAGCTAGCACTATTTGGGTTTCCCTTGGCTGGATATCAAAGCATCTTCTCTCATGCCTTTCTGCTCCTTGGAAGCTGCTGGTTATTACATCTCATGGCATTACAGACTAGAAATAACAAGAAAAGGGGGAAAGCATTGCAGGTGTGGTGGCAAATCAGCCAGTGAGCTCTTATCTTCTAAGAGCTTCACATCAGACACCTTCTGAGACAATTTCCTTTCAGTCTGCATGCCTCCAAGGTAACCCTGGCTGTGTTCAGTTAGTCCCATCATACCATGGTTTGTCCTTCTTTTCCAAACCCCTAGTTTTACCTAGTACTTCCTCTACCCTATTTTCCTTACTTTAGTTCATGGATCTGCCCTTGTCTCCTCTCTCAATCTCTCTGAACTCTCCCAGGTCTTAGCACCCAGCCAGTTCCTCATCACAGTTCCTCTGCGTGGCCTGACCGGTTACAGGGAATGCCAGGTGCGGCACTGGCGCTATTACACCGTGCATGGAGCCAAGCTCCTCTCCTCCGTGCGGGACCCTGAGGAATTGCATCAGTGGCTGGAGGTGGAGCAGTTCTCAAAAAGCCTTCAGCAGTGGCATGAAGAGGATGTGAACATCGAAGGTGATCTGGTTCCAGCTAAAGTCCTTATCGTCTTCCGGGAGCTGGTGGAGAAGTCGATTGTCTCCTGTAACCTCTCCAGTGAGTTTGGTGGGGACAGGTGTGAGGGAAACCACACACACACAGAGTGTTTGGCTTGCGTGGTCAGAAGCTGAGCAAAACTCTCCCAAACCAGGAAGCCTTCAAGTGATTGCAGTGCCAGACACAGACCTGCATTGAAGATAGAATTCAGTAGTTCTTGGGCTCTTTGTACCCAAGATGTTACTCCTTTCTTAGGAATTTGGGTAGGGTCTCCAGCAACATCACCCTTGCAGTTCAACTAAGAGGCAGCCCAGATTTTTAGAACCTTTAGGAGTTTGTTTGGGAAAATCAATCCTTCTCTACTACAGCACGTGCAATATATTTAAATTATTAAGGAAGGTGTATAGGAAAATTGGATACTGGAAAGATGTGTACATCTGAGAAGAACGTGTTTGAAGATATTTATAGGGCGGATAATGCTCTGGGCTGCCCAGCTAAAGCTGCCCACAGCTTTCCAGCATGGAATGGTGGAAACTAAGTAGAAGGACTTCTACTGAAGCAATGTATGTTGGATAAGTGCTCTTTTTCCCAGTGTCCAAGCTACTCCTGTGGTGCCTCTTCCCACAGCATGTTTCCAGGAATGACTTTATTCATCAGTAGCATAATGAGTCTTCTGTATTTCAGAGCAATAGAAGGTATTTCCACTCATCTGATCACACTCTTAATTGTAGTCACAGGGAAAAAAAAATGTTAAAGTCAAGCTCTGCTAGACAATGGCATTTTTTTCAGGAAATACTTGTTATCATAGGAATGGAAAGGTGGATAGGAATGATATTTCACCATTGAGGCTGGAAAGAGCAGCTGGAACAGGCTTGCTTCTGAGGCTTTACTTATGTGAAAGTTTTTGTGTTGGGCAGCAGTCATATCAAGTTCTTGAGTAAAAGTTGAGTGTTGCAGGAAAGGTACTTGCAGAGACCCCAGAGAGTGGTGTTTAGGTTGATGATTCTGGTGCCTTTTTTGTAAGGTCTGCTGGGAGGAGATAAGCTAAGATGAAGTCAGGAGAAGCAATTACCATTTTTGTTTGTTTCTGTGAAGAATGGACTTCCTTCATCCCACAGTGTGGCTAAAGTTACAGAAAAACTTCACTGATTTCTTCACTTCTCTGTTTTTTCATTCTTTCAGCACCAGCAAAATAATTTTTTGAGGTGTCTCACTTTTCATTAGTGGAAAAATAGGAATAAGTATTGCAATGCTTTTGGAAATGCCATGAACATATTTACATGCTGACACGGTGGTTGCTCTAACACTTTTCAGATGCTAGGGACCCTTGTCAGGAGCTTGGGAATAGAACAGTTCCTGTTTTGATGCCAGGCTTGGCTCAGCAAGGAAATAGCACATAGATTTTCTGAGGTTTATAAAGTTCTGGTTGTGATGGACTCTACTCTTTGCAAGGTCATTCACCTCATGAATTGCTCCTGAGCCCATGCCAGTCAAAATGAGGTGGGATAACACACTGCTCTTTAAACTGCTTATCTTCATCTGCTCAGGCTTTCACTTCACTGAGTTGGAGGATGAACACGCAATTGGCTCAGATGGCAGAGCTTAAGGGACAATGATCCTGCCACAGTGACTGGGACAGAAACTTCTTCCATGAACTCAACTGGACCAACAGGAAACATCCCACAAAGTCCATTAGTTGCAGCTTGCTTTCCTTTCTGTACTCTTAGATCATGTTGTTCCTGGAGATGAGCCACTCTTCTTTCACACTGAGGAAACTTCTTTCCTCCAAATCACCGTGGAACTAACTCTTCTTAACACTCAGCACTCGCAGTGATGTAGCAGTTAGCCTTTTCTGTGTGACTGCTCTGCACAACAGACCATAAATTCTGGTATTCTGTGCAAGTGCGTCTCTAGAAACAAACTTTACAGATACCCCACAAAACATTCTGAATGACTGGCAGTGGTAAGTGTGATCTGGCAAGGGTCTGATCTCAGGTTCTCTGAAGGAAAAAGAACATCCTTAGATAGGAAGTGTTCATCTGGTCCTCTCCAATCTGCAGTGATCTCCTTGTAGTGTACCATTAGAAATGTTAGGTTGCACCACTTGTCTAGCTTTAAGAACCTGATCCTAGGGTTTAAGAGGATCCACAAAGGAAAAAAAAAAAAAACCATGATAATTGAGTGTAAAGTTAAGAACATTGTTCTTTCACCTTCCTGTTCTCATTCCCCAGGATAGACTTACATAGATTTAGGTTTTTCTTACATTCTTCATGTATTATTGAAGAGAAAGTGTTAAGAGAGACCAATAGAGCTGCAAGGTCCTAGACAGCCTCTTGCTTGGCTTGTGGAAAAGGACCTTTTTATCTATATTTTCTTCTCTTGTTGTTCTTTCACAGGTAAAGTGACAGTGCTGGAGAGCTTCAGCTCAGTGGTCCGGGTGGCTGTGGAGACATCAGAATCCCAGGTTGAGGTGGAGCTGGTCCCTGCTGTGGAGATTCCAACGTGCTGGCCCGAGAAAGCCCGGTGGCCTCGTTGCCTTAAGCGTTGGCCTTCTCAGGAAAAAGTGCAATGCATCAAGGTAAACACTGTAAAAAACACCCTTAACTCTGGAATGGAATCTATCTCTCAGGTGTCTGATAGTGTTTTACCAAAGGAAGAACTGCATGGTGATGGCAGTAAGGTTAGAAGATATATTCTCTAAAGAGAGAAGCAATGTCTCAAAATATTCTGTTGGAATTTATTTGGATTTTGTTTTCCCCCCTTACAGTGGTGAATTCTATAGAAAAAATCTGAGTTAACTTTTTATTGCATGAGTCTCTAGCAAACAGTTCTGCCTGCATCACACAGCTCTGACGTGCATCATTCTTGCTCTGCCTCATGCAAGACTTCAGCAAATGGGCTGCTGCCTTGCAGTTTTCCCTCCAGCTCAATCCCATCTTTCCCTACAACACTCATGGCTGGATTCTGGCACTTCAGCTCAGCCCATCTGCCAAGTTCCTACAGGTCCCGTTTCACCTTCCAGTCCTGCTCCCCTCTTATGCGCCTCTGCTTTAGTGGCACTGCTGGTACTGTGCCTGATGGCTCTAGAACAGGATCTCCCTGCACTAACCAATACCAGCACACAAGGAAACAATGCAAAATGCATGTTTACTCAACTAAGAATTAAGATGGGAGCGCACCTCATGTTTGCTGCCTGCTAACCCTGTTTAGAGTAGGCTTGGAGAGGTGTCACACATGCTTTTGTTAACCTCAGTCTGCATTGCTGGGAGAAGTTTGCCTCTGATCTGCTGTCACACTTCCCCTGTTGTTCCACAGTCGCTGGGTTTTGACCTCCTAGCCCGCTCTAATTACCACTGGCAGCTGTGCTTCTCCCGTGCTGAGCACATCCTCATGGAGGGACTTGATGAAGATGGTGGTTGTCGCAGGAAGTGCTTCAGGGTCATGAGGCAGATGAAGGAAGATGTCTGGTGTGCTGGGAATAAGCCTGTCATCACAGCTTATCACCTTCAGGTAGGCATCGCCCTGATACCTACACAGAGTCACGGGATCTGTTGCAGTGGCTTCCATCCAGTAATGTCAGAATGTTGTGGTGTAAGTCAGTGTAGCATCTGTGTAACTTCTGAGGTAACTCTCAAAACTACTGTACCTTTCATTGCTTTGTGGTAGCAAGGAGTTCACTAAATATGTGTTCCAAACTTCAATAAGAAACCAGGGCCTTTAGGAACATTATGATTGCAGCAACATAAATAGAGTCGAGGCCCCTGCTCTGTTTTGACTTTCCAGTGTACTGTTGTCTGTAATTGCACACTTACTTCCTGCTTCTTGACTATCCCAGCCATCTATATCCATCTCTGTCTCTGGTGGAAGACAGTGATTTTTTTCTTTGTGGATATGCACCAAACAAAACTGTCTTAGTTGAGCATTATTAATGAATTAGGTGCAAACTACAGTTCTGGTGGTGTTTCACTTGGGGTAGAGAGGAAAGAAAGAGTTAAAGGGGTGGTGGCATCTTCCCTGCACCTATTTCAGGGTTCAAGATGGCTTCAGACAATATTTGTGAAGAAGAGAGAGAAGACTCTGCTATGACTGTGTCCCCACATCTGACAGCTGCAGACACCAATGGGCAGCACCATTTGTTAGACTTCATCCTCCTGGAGTTGCCAGGGAGAGGCTGTACTTTTCCCACCTTGAAGCTTCAAGCCATTAGGTTCCTACAGTAGTTACTGGTCTTTTGGTGTCCAAAACCAGATGCAATGCTAAGATTTCTCCTAAAGAAAAAGCTGGTGACCATCAAATGCTGTTACAGTCATGGCACTACTCTAAGTCAAGATGGAGTGGAAAAAAAAAAAAAAAGATGAGGCTGGTTGTAGCTTAGCTGAATGCAAACCTCCTCAGTCCCTGTAAGAACAACCTGGTGGGAAAACTGTCATATGTAAGACAAAATGGAAAACCATTTAACCATTAGGAACAACGTTTTTCCCTGGCTGAAGGAGCAGATGTGCAGGAAGTGCTGTTGCATGGACTCTTGATTAAAGTAAGAAACTCTTCAGAAGCTCTTCAGTTCTTTACTGTAACTATAGTTCCGGCTTTTACAGCAAGAGAGAATTGGTTTACCAGACAGAAAAATTTTTCAAAATCACTCACATTAAAAAGAAAAATAGGAAAAAAAGGAAAGAAAAATGAGAAACAGTCAGTGGTTAAACCAGCAGTTGAACAGAGGCTTAGTGTTAAGTTTCTTCACATTCTCAGGTTCCCCCTGTCAGAGGTATCCGACAATTAGGATTAAACAAGATCCTCTATGACAAAGGAAATCTTTATCCCAGAAGCTCTGAAAGCCAGAGAGGACCATGTAACTGCCCTTCTTTTGCTTACCTGCATAGGAATGAAGTTTGAGATCTGGAATTTCAAAAAGATCTAGGTACATTCTGAAAGCCAACTCTGTGCTGTTGGTAGAGAGCTGGCAGTTAGGGACATAAGTGCTGGGGATAAATCACTTGTTTGGGCACCTGACTGAAAAAGCAGCACTGTTTTCCTTGCCTCGGGAAACTTCATTGTAACTGCTGCCTGCTGAAGTAGTTTTAGTGTGTCAGAAGGTAACTGCTCTGCAAGTCTTCAAGGAGCAGCTCTCAGAAGAGTTATAGCTTGAATTCCTCACTATGTCTTTGTTCCCTGGTGACATTCAAGAAAAGGCTTTGTGGTTTTTGCAGCTGTGAACAAAAAATTTTTCACATTTGAAAAACTGTTTGAGAATAAATTTGTCAGCAGTACAACCATAGATGAAATTCTACCTCTGTAGAAACAGACAAGTTGAAGTCTGTGGTTCTGCCACTCTCAAAATGTCTCTGAGTCTCTTTTTGGGTAGCCGAATTCGCAAAAAAAAATTGGGATTCAGAGGACAGTTAAGGGACTCAGCAGAATTACTGAACACCAAATAGGTGATTTTGTATTTTAAAAAGTTATTTCAGGCTGACCAAGGCAGTCAGTATGGCTTTTTTGGCACAGTAAGTCTAAGTTCCTTGAGAAAATTCTTCTCAGTCATGGGAAAGTCTGAGAAAATGCAACATAGGCAGTGTAAAAATAATACTATAAGAGCAACAATCATATGCATTTTGTTATTTTAACTATGTATTTCTCAAATGTTAAACTGCATAAAGTAATTTCGGAGGAATAGAACATAAGACATGAAGTATGACATGTCAGAAAAAGCCAGGCAGCATTTGACCAGAAGACAAGCCTTGCACCTGCAATAGCTTCTTGGAATCTCAGTCTGTTTAGGATGCAGATCTTTGTGTATCTACAGCACAAATACAGCTGAAGCTAACAAATAATTATGTTGATCTCATTATGCTCTGTCCCTCCTTGCATCTACTGGCTTCTACCCTTGCATAGTAGGTCATTTTCTACAGCTTAAAATGCCTGGCATTTCTACAGAGCCTTCTGCTGGAGGATGGCAAATAGGCCAAGGTTATTTTAGTGAGATCATTTTCCTTGGGCTCCTGGCTCAGTCAGTGGAGAGTGGCACTTCTGGGGAGAGATCCTAACCAGGCACCTGCAAGCTGTTCTTCCTGGTCAGTTGGGATCCCTCCATTGCAGAAACGTTAACACAGGGAGGTAGCAGCGTGAGTCTCTGTGATTTCCAAGGCTGTCAGCCACTTACCAGCACTAAAAGTGCCTTAGTAAGCTGTGTGAGCCCTCAACAGAACCTCTAACACATCTTCTCTCCCATCTGCTTCTTGCAGACAGTGCTATTCTGGACGTGTGAAAAATACCCACGCACCAAGGATTGGCGCTGCTTCCCTGAAGCCTTTCTGAGGCTGGTACAGAAGCTGCACAAGTGTGTAAGCCAGCACTTCCTCAAGCATTACTTTCTCAAGAACACCAATCTGCTCAAATATGCCAACACCAGTGACCTGGACCTGGTGGCCAGCAAGCTGGCAGTCTTCTTGGAGAACCCTGTTTTCTGCCTGGACTAAGGCAGGCAAAGGTCTCACCCCAGCCCGAGTGGATCCCCCAGCTCCTCTCCCCACCTGTGGTTGCTCCCCGTGTCCTTCCAGTAGATGTTGCAGCTGGCTCTGTGAGACAGTTGGCACATGCAGCGCTAAAGAGAAGTGTGGAGCTGGCAGCGGTGGGCGGTGAAAACTGATGGGAGGTATCACTTGATGCCCAGCTGATCTAATTTGCTTTCAACAGTGACAGCCTGCCTGGAAGCTACAGCCAGTGAAACCCAACTTTGTGTGTCGCAGGCAACTGCCTTGTTCTGTGTCTCCAGTCTTGTGGCACCTAAGCTGAAAGGCAGCGCAAAGGAGTCTCGCTCTGCTGCCTCTGTAACCTAGCACGTGTATTGTTGCCGCAGTCGCCTTTCTCACAAGGACAGCGGGTTTAATTGCCTGCTTACCTCACAGGCCAGCTCTGCAGAGAGGCAGAGGGGCAGAGGAACATTTCCGAGGTGTTCTGGAAGCTGGAAGCTTTCTCAGAGGAAATTCAATTCAGTGAGATCTTATTCCAGTAGGAATCCAGTAAGAATCTAACCATGCTGCTAGTGTTGAAGAGCTCAGTGGAAGCAAGAAGAGGAACAGTGGGTTTTGCCTCTTCATTTTTCTCTCCTCCACTTACATTTTTCTTGCAATTGCTTCAAATATGTCTTTTTCATGTTTGCCTTTGCCAGTTGTGTTAGTGCCATACAATCAGGGGGCTTTGACAGAGCAGATTTCACTCCTATCCCAGGCTCTATCCAGCAGACTGGACTGGGAGCAGGTCCTTCCCTAGTTATTTACACCAACATATTTTTGGGTGCAGTGCAGAAGGAGAGTATTTTTCAAAGGCTCTTAGCTCCAAGACCCCCAGTGCTTTTAATTTTGTGGATATTTCAAAACAAAATGAATTTTAGTATTTCAAAACAGAGCTTTAGAATTAATATAAAGAATGTTGGGTTTAATGTTACTAAATCGCTGAAACTAAACCAAGATAGGGGGGATTTTGGATTTGGTTTGGTGGGGTTTTTTTGTCACATCTGTGCAGGAAAGTAAACAAGTCCTTTGCCAAGGGGGCTGGCAGAATGGGATTTGCATCCCATGCTCCAGGGAGCTGCATGAGGCGCATCCGTGGCGCGGCATCTCCCCATCGTGGCAGACTGTGGTACTCCAGCACAGCCTCTGCCTCTGGAGCAGGCTGTCTTCTACAGTCTTTTGAGCAGATACGGGTCAGAAAAGATCCCAGCTGTGTGGTCCTGGTCTGGTCATGGTCCTGTGTCTCCTGCGTCAGATCTCACCACGTACAGACCTGATCCCACCATGTAAACTGGCACCGCATTGCTCCGATCCTCGGAATACCTTCCAGGTCGCCTTTCCACGTGGGTAACTGCGTTGTGTGGAGCTGTTTCAAACAGTTAACTTCTCTTGCTAAACCTTTGTTCTCCAGGCTCCCTAAATGGGACACAAGTGTCAGTTTCATGATGACACCTCCTGTTCAAGTGTGGCTTTCCTGTTTCCTGTGAGCTGAGCTGTTCCAGTAAAGCGCAAGGAGATGCCAATCTGCCAGGCAGAGTCAGACAGCTGTGGCAATGAAGTAATGTCTCCTGTTTCATCTTGATTTTGTCTTATGGTTGAAGGGCTGGCTTCTGAAGTTAGAGGAGGGCAAAAACAATTCAAACTGTTCAAGGACAGTGCAAAACATTCAGAGCTGTTAATCCCAAATTTGATATTTGATATTTTACTGCTCTGATATATGGTTCTTTAGGGATTTAGTTGTTGCTGTTGAAGAATTCCTCTCTTTATAGCTGGGTGAAAAAGAAATGTTTCGGTGGTGACATCTTAACTTGGATGCAGCTGTGTACCAGAGTCCTCAGCTCCTGAGGTTCACAGCCTGCTGTGAAGCAAAGCCATGGGCATGCACCGTGTGCTGCACGGCCGTGACATGGAATGTTCCGCTGCTCTGCCAGAGTGGCAGCCTCTTACAGCCAGGAATGACTCAGCAAAGCCAGGAAATAACCACAGAACGATGAACCCCTGCTTTGAGCCAACTCTGATCAGTTTTTACTCTATTTTCTTCTTGTTTACACAAGCAAATGCATCAGCTAGCATAAGCTGCTGCAGAAAGTACCCTTACCACCACTGAAACATGGAAGGTACATTACTACTGACCACAAAGATACAGGAACAGTCCTGCAGCTTTTGCTCCAGAACAGCAAGATGTGATACAGCTGGATGCTGGCAAAGGGAAAGGGCTTTGAGGAAAGGACTAATGTGTTCATGGAAGCAGTTGAATTCAAGAATTAATTCCTTTCAGAGACATCTTTGAGATACTGTCTTACATCATCTCGTGCAGGTCTGCTTGGGTGCGTGGGGTTTTGTTGTGAGGCAGTTTTTTGTGCTTGTGGGAGAGTTGTGCAGGAGGCCTCTTATTAAAAAAACCAAACTTGCCAAATATATTTGTCACATTTCTTACCACAGTAAACTTTCTGCAAATAGCTTTTCACTTATACACCATGCCTGATTGCAAAATCATGGCCTCATCCCAAGATTTTCCTCCAAAAAGAGATATCACATGGTGTTTTGGCTACAGAAGAAGTTTTATGTTTCATATTTATAATTTTTCTTTTTAAAAAGTGAGCATCTGGACAAATACAGACTTTCTTGAAGTAAGTTTAATCAAAAGTTCTTTGTTCAGAATGTCTGGAAGGAATGTGATGACCATTTTCTCTCCCTCTCTTTTTCATTGCTTTCATGAGTATTTGCTGTATTCTCAGCCCTTGCCACAGTCAGCATTGCTCCGTTTGTCAGAAATTTCAGTTGAATGTGTTGCTCTGACATATAAAACTGTACAAAACTCGTGATGTTTTGTCTTTTTACACAGCCTGCCTTTTAGGCACTAGAGGGCAATGTCTCTCTGAAGCACAAACACCGATCCAGGATCTTGCTCTTGAAATCAGCATCTTGTTGTTATCATTGAGCTGAGACAAATGAGCTTGATTGATTTAATGCTCAATTCTCTTGCCAAAAAGGAGAGAAGAGACCATGGGGGAGCTTTTTAATAAATAGCAAAACTTGGGTAAAAAGTCCCTACATTCTGGAAGCTACTCTTAAGAGCCAGAATATGGATTTATTGTTTCTGATGATCTTACAGTAATTCCCAACAGCCTTCGACTGGGAAAGCACCAACAAGCAAAGTGCAGGCAGGGTTCTGGGAAGGAGGGAACTTGCAGGAGTAGCCACTGCCCAGCTCCATTAGGGTCCTGCCCTCTCTCCATGGGGCAAGGCCATGAGTCCCATGTGTGCCTACCCCTTAGACTCCTCTGCCTCCCTCTTGTTTTCTCCCTCCTCCAGAAAAAAAATATAAAAAAAAAATAAATCTTGGAACAAGTTTTCTGATGCCACCCCTTTGGCTCTGTTGGGAATGGTTATTTTTCAGTGCGCATCAAAGCTCTTTTAGTTCATGTGACCCAGGTGTACACAGGGGCCATTACAGCATTACAGACCATCTACTCACCCTCACAGTCCATCTTTAGTTTGAAATGGTGCCCAGCAATGAAGTTAGATCACCTTGCAAGCTGTGTTCCCAGGGAGAGCAGCCTGGCCTCTCTGAGCAGAGCTGGGACATGGACAATGATAGGCAGGATAATTCTGCCTTCACACTAAATATTTTTCTGCTTAACAATGCTAGGATTTCTGGCTTTGAGGAGAAACATATTTTTAATTATTATACCCCACCCCCAACACTCATCTGACGGCCTTGCAATGTCACATGAGATAGTGACACAGCAGCCAGTGCTCAAATCATGGTAAGAGATCCCACTCACCCTATCAGGCCAACTTGTGCCATTACTGTAGGAGGCTGTGGTGCCCTTGACCTCCTTGGCATCTGACTTCCCTGGCTGGAATAATATGCACAATTCAAAGGAAATGAAACAGCTCCAGGTAGCAAATGTGTTTCAGTCTGTTCTGACCCAAACCATTGCAGCACAGAGAAACGGACGACACTTTTGTCCATTGTACCTGTGTTACAGGTACTTGTCAGTTCTGCTTCAAGCAACATCTTTGAACTGAAAGAAAGGACAGGATCAGCACCTGGCTTTGAAAGCATCTCCTGGATGGGTGATGAAGAATGCACAGATGCCACCAGAGACTAAGCTTATAGAGAGTACAGAATGTATTTTTCACAGGAAAGATTGTCTAATTTACCATTGGCATCTTCACAAATACAAATTACAAGGAAATGCATTAAGGAAAGAATTAATCAAATTGAAAGGCTTTGTAGTAGTTAGAAAAAAGAAAGGCATCTTCCTAGGCTCCCCTGGGTGGTGGTAATTACCAGCTGCACAACTGTGGCTTATGCCACTTAAAGACTTCTGGACTAAAAATCTTAATATTTTTTTTGTTTCATTCTTAGAAAAGTCACTCTTGGAATCAGGCAGCAACACAAGCCAGCAGCTCTGAGAAGCGTGAACTGAGCCTGCTTCAGCCTGGGAGGGCACCACTTTACGGGCAGGGTGGTCCAGAGCCTGATCTCAAGCCATGGCTCAGTTGCATCTGGCCCAGCACATTTTTCCTCTTCCCTTGGAGGAGATTGGTACCATTTGTTATCCAGCACCTTGAACAGCCAAACCTCTTCTGCCACAACTGCAGGCAGCCTTACACCCATCTGCTCTTGTAGCACATCCCATCAGCAGAGGGCAGGCCATAGCTCCTTCTGGTGACAGAATTGTCACCAACACAGCTGGGGGACCTGAAGGGCAAGGCTGCATGCACTCCAGGGAAATTAAGGCTAGCTAATGCATTCCAGGGAAAAACTTTGGTTACTTCAGGAGAGCTTAAGAAAGTCCGGTTTCAAGCTAGTAGTGAACCAAAACATAAATGTAGCTCAGAGAAAACTTATAAAAATCCATAGTAAAAATTACTAAGAAAATGAACATCAATGTTGCATTCCTGGGATCCCATTTTAAAAAGGTGAGGACTGGGAGGAATGTCATCAGCCACCAAATCCATCTGCTGCTCTTCCTGGTCCTTTCCCCCAGATCAACCAAGAGCAGTTTCAAAGGTAGGTAGATACTTTGCCCCTGGCTCCTGAGGCAGGCAGATTATTTCAGACCCACACAGATCATTAGGAGCTTTCTTTGAACTTTCAGCCTAGATGTGTTCACAGCCAGTGCAGTCTGGTTTGTACCAGTACAGATCAAGCTGCTACTCACCCTCCATGGGGTTTGCTGTCTGTGCAACCATCACAAGGGTAATCATAACCTCCCTTGCCTTCAGCTGAGCATGACTAGATGTGCCAGACTCTGTGATCTTTTTCTCTCTGATCAACCTCTGTTCCAGTCTTGCTCTACACTGAGTGTAATTCATCTCTGCACAGATAACCAGGCTGGTTTGCAGCCTTCCAGATGGAGTCTCATCAGTATCTCCTGTAATGGCACGTCACATTGATAATAGTAATCCATGTAGTATAACCCCTGTGCTGAAGAGGAAAGAACACACAGAGGTCCAATTAAACAACTTAAAAAACAACTGCAACTTCAAAGGAAGAGCGACCATCATCAGTGATTTCCTTGGCAAACCAGGTTAGGCTGGTTGAAAGGCTTGCAGTGGTCTGGTTGTCTTGGAAGTGAACCCTGTTCCCGAGGCCACAGGCCAACAGCTTCATCATTTCCATAAGACCTGAGCTCAGGCCAGAATCAATGAGTCTGTTCCAGCCTGTTCCCCTCTGCCTTCCCCAGGCAACAAACACCTCTGGCCTGTAGTTCTCCCACACTCTTCCCCTTGAGTTAGTGGTAGACACCATTCCTCTTTGTAGCACATATCCAGCTTTTACCACTAAGCTGAAGAGTTTGGCTGTTTTCTAGCTGTGTCATTAAAATGCCATAGACTGGAAAGGTAACAAATCAGTGACCAGAGCTAATAGCAGCAAAAAGGATTAAATGAACAATGGATCTTGAGTGTAATTTATGAATGCCATTAGCCACTGAGAGGGAATTATGTTTTGGCTGCAGTTCTGAGGGGAAAGGGTGGCTCTTATCTAGGCAGGAAGAAAAAAAAAGTGTCTGATTGCATTTGGATTAACAAAAAACTGTATTGATTTGCCATGTGATACATCTTGGGCTTTTATGTTTGGATCAGATGTAATAACATCTGGCTAAAGACAGACAAACTGTATTTTCTCTGTCTTGTATTCAGACCCTCATGGCCAGACAACAATTGTGGTCACATCTCACAGCTGCCAGTCACGGAGTATCTGCCACCCTGCCTGATAGAGCATGGTTCCCCATCAAAACTCTTAGAAGGGCAGGTCTTCTCCTCTTACAGAAGAGACACAACATTAGTTGTATGAGTGCTTTGTTGTAGCCCATGCCCAGTGTCCTGGGGATGGGACTGAGCAAGCAATGCCTTTTTCTGCAGTATCTCTTCTGCCTTTCGTTTGATAACCGACAGAGTATCTCATTAAACCGCTTAGCCTGGCAGCTGGGGCCATTTGTTAGAGTGTGATATGAAGGATCATAATCAGATTAAACCTCAGGATCTTATTGTGGAGACAGAGATTAGACTGGAGAATGAAGAGAAAGTTTAATTTTGTGTGACAGTGCAGAGTTGCCTCTGCTTGAGGTAGTAAGGAGGGTTAAAACTGATTGTGGGGGCTCCAGCCTAAGGAGATTTCTTTTGACATGTCCCTGCTCAGCTTTGAGCAGAAGGGTTTTAGCACCCACTTTGAAATAGGGGGTAGCTCTGCAGCCACCAGCCCCTCACTGCTTTCCTTTCCCAAATGAGGGCATGAAGAGGGGGCTTGCATGGGGAAGGAAAGCTCAGCAGGTGTAAATGATGCCAGAAGCCAAAGCTGCATGTGCACTGAAGCATGGTACTTCTGGGAGGGGGCTGCCCTTGGCAATAGCCACTTAGTTATCATTGTCTCTGTGCTGGAGGCCCAGGTCCTTGACTTGAACTGCTGTTCCCTGAATCCTTCTGTTCCAGTGCATTTAGCACAGCATCCTATGAGTCCTCCAGCAATCTGGGGACAGGAGGCACCCTCCAAAAGTCAGCAGAAGCCCCACAGTGAGAATATACATCTAGGAGATCTTCTTGTCATCACCTCGGAGCTGGTTTGGCTAGTATTAGAAGTAGCAGTAAGAGAAAAGTTGGCATGTTGACAAAGGCAGCATACAGATGGATTTCTGGCGTCTGTGCCACCAGAGAGAAATGACTGCAGGTCAGAGCAGCTCAGTCTCTGTTGTGAGGCCATTTAACAGACAGATCTCAGGAAAGACCCCAGCTACCACCAGCTCTCTCCATGGACATTATCTACTCACATGATCACATGCACATCCCATCATGAACAGTGAAAACAGTGGGAACACATAAATACTAATTTTCAAAAATGGTGGCTAGGCCTAGTCCTATCCCAAATGAAGTAAACAGATGTCAAAAAAAGAGGAGATAAAAATGGGTATATAAATTTTTTACAGCTGTACCTAAGACCATTGTAAGTTCTGTTCCCACACTCCCTCTGTTACTTGTTCTGGAGATATACTTAATGAATAATATATTCTCTCACTGGCTTGATCTTTTGCTCTGATATTGTACCCTCTTTCTTTTCTTTTGTCTGCCCTCTAGTCCCTGGAGACTTGAGTACTTTAGGGCAGGAGCCTGGCATACAAAGATCTTCGGTTTCTTTGTGCTTTCTGAAACTTAACACAATGCAAACCCTAAGCAAAACCTCAGAGTAACAAAGGAGATGCTGATCTGAACAGCTGGAAAGACAACAGAGCCTTTCCAGCCACCCAAGGTAACTCCTGGAGTGATAAGGAGGTACTCGGGGAGGAGCAGATGGATGAGTGCTCCTTGCAGTGCCACAGCCATGCAGATTGCTAATGACATCCCCTGGTTTAGGATGATGAAGTGGCAACATTCAGGGGATGGCACTGCCAGATGCTCGGTGTATGGCTTCAGGGAGCTCACACCCGATATTAACAACCAAAAAAAGATGGCAGCAGACTGTCTTTTCGTCCTGGTGCCTGACAGAGACTGCAGAAGGGCCCTTGCACAGAGGGAAAGCACACACCTAGCTGTGACACTCCTCAGCCTTGCAGCAGGGTGGAGTGACTCTCTCTGCTTCCTCCGGGCCAGACATAGTCCTGGGCTGTTCCCAGGACTTCTGCACAGCATGGTGACTTTGGACAAGGGCCTGGACCCATGAGGAGCCAGGGAAGCTGCTCAGGAGGCAGAGCCTTTTGACAACAATTGAAGGATTTCTGCTCAGCCTACAGCCATGGTGGGAGTGGGGCAGGGGCAGAAATCCTACCCTGGCTGGCCAAGCCCACCTTGGGTGTAGTGGCATCTTGAGACAGTGTTGTACAGGATGGCAGCATCTGTGTGCCCCCAGAAACTGCTCCCCCTCTGGCTCCACACACTCCCAAAAGCATCCCTGATGATGACAAAGGCTGCTTCCAGCAATGGCATCTCGAGTCTTGATGAAGATTTTAATAAGTGGTGATGATCATATGCAATATGCATACAACAGATAGTCTGTGATCTATGTACCAATCTAGCCAGATCTGGGCTCTATTTTCCTTCATCACTCTCTAGAGGTACATGGGCACCATCAATTTGGGGCAGAGCCCAAGCTCTATGCCTCCAGCTGGAACTGAAGGCAACTGCCTCTGTAAGTACAGTGCAAAATGACCTGCCCAGAGGAGCAGACTGGTCAAATGTTGTCCTCCTGTCACCCTGGTGACTCTGCCAGCTAAGGCAGCCTGTGCTCAGGCGCTGTCCTTGTGCTAAAGGCTCCTAAATGCAGCGATCCTGCTCAAGCTCCCATGCTGGAAGGCCCTGGTCCTTATTGTGCCTCTTGGAGCTGCTGTAACATAAGAACTGATTTGGAAGTGTTTTCAATTAGGTTTCTCCAGGCACTGAGAGAGGGGAATCTGAAGCATGATGGTGAGACATCAGAGCTGACAAAGTCAAAACATGTGATACACATGGATTTGGGACCTCTAGCAAGGGAACACCTAAAAACATGGGTACCAACCCTCTGGCAAAATGAAATACTTCAAGAGCTGTTAAAGAAACCTCAAAACATGATCAAAGACCTATGTTCACTGTTCTTCCCACTGCATGTGAAACACCACATGGCAAACTGAACTGATGGAGGTTGGGATGTGACGGAGGTCAGGATCTGAGGATGGCTGGGATTTGGAGGTGGCAGCAGCCTCATCATGCAGCCTGGGCAAAGCCCCTTAATGTGATCCCAGCACAGAGAGGCTGTAGCAACTGATTGCTTTCATTTGCTAGGATTTAAGAGGAAAGTTCTTCTATTCAAGGTGGAGGACCATTTCCCTATTTGTGTTCCAGTACTTAACATTCCCCTTTTGCTTAGGAAACCACAGCAAAGGCTACCTTTGGTGTTCTAAAATTTAATCTCTTTGAACCTTCAACCTACAGTCAAAACAAGAAAACAGAAAATGATGTTTCAACAAATAGTCCAATGTTTACATCCAAAACATATGTAATTTATTAAAAACATGCTAGCATCCAAACCCAGTGCTTGTTTCCCGAGCTCTGTGTAGCACCTGGTTAGTGAATAGGATGGCACTGGGGGCTTGGGTGTTTTTCTAAACAGGAAACATATTAGAAAGCAAATAGAAGCCTTGGCAGTATTCAGTAGTTGTTGAAATACAGCCTAAGTCAGTCTGTGAGAGCCCTAATACTCATTTCTGTTTTACCCAGGGCACTTCAGGCATAGCTCCTTGGGAGGCTGGTCAGATACCCACAAACTTGCTGTGCTAAACCTTCACTTAAATTTCACACAAAACTTGTGGGTGTGAACAGGGGCATCCCTTAGTTCACACAGAGACTGATTTGATCTGTGACCAATAATAAAGGGAAAATATAATATGTGCCCCAGTCTAGGGCTTAGCAGGGAGAAGCACCAATGTCAGCCCAGCAAGCTTCTTGTAATGCTGACAGCAGGGCTGTGTGGGAACAATACAATGGTTCTTACCTGTGTACACTGGACAACAGCTCAATCCAAACCTCATTCTATTAGAGGCTGCAGTTCAAGCTTAGCTTTTATTGATTTTTTTTTTTCCAGTGGTCTGTTCTTACAAGCTGGGAAAGCCTGGTCAAATGAAGTGCAGGTGCTGGGGTCTCATTTGATACACTTGTAAAGCAGACACATGGTAGTGCTTTGAAAGAGGACCATTAAAATCAACAGGACTCCCTCTTTTTCTTCCTTCAATTTATCCCTACAACACCCTCAAAAGTACCTTCAGACCCTCTCCCTGCCCTAGGCAAGACATGAGCCCACATCAGCCCATCCTGAGAACCTGGAAGAACTGGGTAAAACTTGAGCTGGATTTAGCAGGATTTTTAAAGTGAGGGATCTGAAGTTTTTCCCTCCAAGTACGACATTTGGCACAGGTAGGACAGTGCACCATTTTGGGAAGACGGAGGGAGGTGTGATTGTGGTGCTGCATATTCCAGGCTTCTCCTTACTTGTATTGGTGCATAGGGCAAAAGGATGGCTTGTGACTTGTCCAAGATGATGCAGCAGAGTCTGGTACACAGACCTGCACCCAGCTCTCCCAGCCTTCTGGCCTGACTCCTTAACTTGTACTGAGCTGTGAAAGTCATCTGTGGTTGCCTGGTTGCTCTGTAGGTGGAAAAGCTGCTGCTGCTAGTGAGGCTGTGTTGTTTTTCCCTCTGTTGATATTTCATATCATTAATGGTATGGTTTCCTTTCTGTTTGTTTGCTTGTTTAAATCCTTCTTGGTGATTATAGAGCCATCTCTTGCCAAATTGCAGTGCTCCGTCTGCACATTTTTTGTGCCTTGGATGTAAATATTATTTAGAATAGTTTCTGGCTGTAAATGCAGGATTTGTCATGAGGAGAGCATGTTTTTATGCCACTGCCTTGGCCTCTGTTTCAAAAATGGTCCCTGCAACAGGGCAGGACTGACTGGCAAGGTCGTATTCCTCAGACTGCCCAGAAATAGCAGTATTTGCAGTAATTCTGTTCCTCTGGCTGGGGCAGGAAGCTGTACGAGTATCTGCACTACTGTCAGCGTCTGCCCAGAAACACAGGGGCGGGGTGTGAGTGGATGCTCTTGCACTATCCTGCTCCAGGGAGGCAACACTTCTCCACCCTCCCTTCTGCTGCCTGATCTAGCCAGCTCAGGTGGGAGCCCTGCCATGGGTTGTCTGTGCCTCAGCTCCACAAAAGCTCCAGCTGTATTTGGGAACAGTTTCTGCACTGCGGCTGCACCTCCAGGTGAAGAGGGCGTTTATTTCACCCCCCACGGGGGCAGGGCATCGCTCCAGCCCTGCTGCTGGCAGCTGGGTGCTCTGGTGCCCAGCAGGGTGACAGTGGGAGCTCAGCTTCTAGCTCTGTTCACAGCCTTCCAGGGAGAGCCCTTCTTGCTCTCCTTCCCTGCTCCTGAGCTTGTAGGGTCTGGTGTGTGCGAGCTGGCGAGGGCACAGCTCATGCCCTACATCCAGTGCACGCCAGCTGGTCCCTTCTGGAGTGTCACAGTGCCATCCCCCTGCTTCTTCCCCCGGAAGAGCTGCGAGCGCCGGGGAGAAGGGGCTGGGAGGCTCCAGGTTGCCTTGCTTGTGTTTCCCTTGTGTTCCGTGTCTCTTTGGTGTGTTAGGGAAGAAGGTGCTGCCGAGGTCCTGCTCTGTTTACTCATTTTACTCGTGTGTTCCTGTATCTGCTGCAAGCAGCCCCCAGCTCCCCGAACCCCGTGCCGCAGTCCTTGTGCAAGATTCTCCTCTGGCAGCAGTGTTGCTGGAGGAAGACTGGGACCGAGGGGAAGCAGGATAACAGGAGGCAGTAGAGTGGTCGTAATACTAAAATCGTCTTTGAGACAGAGAGCGCTGGGGAGGGCTAGGAGCTGTCGCAGCGGGAAGGCTGAGGATGGTGTGAGGGATGTAGAGGGAGCCCGAGGGATGCTTTTCCCCTCCAGGCATTCTGCTTCGGGAGCTCGGCTGCCGCTGGAGTGCAGTGCAGCCCCGCCATCCGGCACCCGCCTGGGTCCCCACTCGGTCCCGGCTCGGGTCCCCACTCTGAAACCATCGAGGTGACCGAGGGCTGATTGAGAATAGCAGTCCGGGCGTCTATAAGCCTCCTCCCTTCGCCCCAAAACCTGATGTGGGGAGCGTGGTCCTCTGTGAAGCGTGCCTTAGGAACAAGCCCCACTGGTGGGGAGTGGCAGAAGGAGCTGGGGCAGGTAGAGCTAACCCTCCAAGCTCTTTTAAGTAGGGGGCTCCTGGATTTGGGACAGTCCAGCGCCAGAGCCATCCCTGGCAAGGCAGTAGGTGCTTGCCCTTCCTAGGCAGAAGCCAGGGGTGATCATGTCTTCACCCCTGGGCAGAGTTTGTTCTCACAGTCAGGCAGAGCATTGCTTCAGACATGGGCACCTCCTTTTAAATTTTCCTAAAAAGTTTCTCATGCAATTTAATTTCATCTGAAGGTGTACAGATTTGGGGTTTTAGTTCTTACCTGCTCTGATCCTAAATTTTTCTCTGCATTATCTATGCCAGCATGACTGAGCAGGCCTTCCCTGGGCAGCAAATGTGCCCATTGCTCCATGCCTGCCCCGTGTCCTTCCTTGGCCTTAGCCTGGGCCAAGAACATTATGTACCTGATAGTGGGTGGTGCTTGTCTGTGACTCTGCTGCACTGTTATGTTCCTCAAGCCAACACCAAAAAATTGTCCATTTTAATTTCTTTTTTTTTTCCTTTTAAATGAATGCACTAGATTTATTGAGTAAAGGAAACTTTCCTTTCCAAATGACTCAAGTTACACTGGGAACTGAAATATTTAAATATTTCTCATCAGCCCTTTACACAGCTACACAGCTCCCTCACGTCCCTTCTCTCTGGAAGGGCTTTTAAACCCACAGATGAACTGAGACCACTCACTACCCTCTGCTGCCCCAGACCACGGTGCAGACTCCAGGCTGCTGAGCACAGCAACCCCCCTTGCTGGGATCAAGGTGCCCTCAGGCAGCATGGGGTCCAGATGTAGCCAGGCACTTGGGATGCAGTCGCTAGTCCTAAAGCCAGACTTTCAGCCTGTGAAGACTGCATGTGCCTCCTTAACAGTGCTGCAATCAGATCCACTGGGTCCAAATTCCTTCCCACCTGCTGAGATACCAGCTCAGGAAGGCAGTGGGTGCTGTGCCAGCCTGAAGGAAAGTCCAGGCACGTGGGTAGCTGGTGTGGGGGGATGGGGGTGTCCTTTAATTGCTTAGCATGATGCTTCCACCCTCCTGCTCTGATTTGGGGCATCTCACGGCTGTCCTGGTCACACACAGCAGCCCAAGAAAGTCAGGATGATGCTCTGTGGAAACTGTGGGCAGTACCTTGGATCTGCTTTGAGCTTCATCTCAAAAATCTTGTTTCTAGATTAAGTTATTGCACAGTAGAGGAAAAGCACTCAGACTTCATACCACACATGATGTTACTTAGGCAGAGTAAGTAACTACAGTCTGCTAACTGTAACAGTCTGCTAACTGGAAATGAAGGGAGCAGTCCTGACTGCCAATACCCAGCTCCTCCTGAAATTCTGCATGTGATGTAGGATCAGAGCCTGAACCTCCCAGGACAGGGACAGCAGACACTTGCCCACCCTGCCTTTTTCTAGTTATCATGCAAATACTACTTGCATCCAAATTAATTGCTGGGCAAGGGCATGCCCTGTGTCAGCAAGTCAGCCCTACCCCGGGTTATGTGATTTTTCCAGCAGCGCTTCCTGGGACAGGCAGCCAGGGCACAAAGAGCATTGGGCTGCTGGTGTGACTCCCTGCTGGCACTCAGCACAGCTTGGCTCAGCCCTGGGGACAGCACCTGTGCCCTGTCAGCTCTCCCCCTCCCTGCCACCATCCCCAAACCTGCAGCATCCCTAATCACAGCTCAGCAGCCAGCTCTGCCCAGTGTGTTAGGGGATGGGTGTGGGAAATAGGATGCCAAGGGGGCCTGGCCCCTCCATGTGCCTCCCAGACAAGAGTCACAGTAAAAATCATGCTCCCCTGCTTTGGAGAGGACCTCTTGTGAGCTTGACAGCGTGCCCCTGGTACACATCTTCTGTCCCACAAGGCAGATTTGCAGTACCTAAAGGGAGCCTACAGGAAAGAGAACTATTTGCAAGGGCACATACTGATAGGACAAGGGAGAACAGCTTCAAACTGAAACAGGGTAGGTTGAGATTAGATATTAGAAGAAATTCTTTACTTTGATGATGGTGGGGCACGGCACAGGTTGCCCAGAAAAATTGTGGATGCCCCATCCCTGGAAATGTTCAAGGCTGGCCAGGGTTTTGAGCAAACTGGTCTAGGGGAAGGTGTCCCTGGCCATGGCAGGGAGCTTGGAACAAGATGACCTTCAGGGTTCCTTCCAGCCCAAACCATTCCATGATTCTGTGTGTCCCCATGTCATGGACAGGTGCTTTCAGCTGCAGCCCTGAGGACTACAGAGGATAAGCATGGCCCATTGCAGCCAGCGGGCTGAGGATGGTCCTGCAGCTGAGCCAGATGTGGGGAGCCCAAAACTTGGCCTTGTCCTGGTGTGACCAGATGACTCATGTCACCCTGGTTTTCTGAGGAATAACAGGCAGCATAGGGCAGCCGGGGTGAGGCTGAATCATTGTGGGCAGAGCAGCTGCATGCAAAGTGCAGCAGGCCACCTCGGGTCCCATGGCAGCAGGAGCGCTGCTGCAGTCAAATCCCTCTGGCCGGCCGTGGGCTGGCTGGGAGCGGGAGCAGGGGCTGGAGCTGTGCCGCAGCAGGAACAGCATCGGAGCAGCGTGCTGCCTGTTGCAGCGCAGCTGGAGACTTGGCTCTGCCCGAGAGGTTAAAACAATCCCTCCCTGTCCTTCGGGGGGGTTGGATTTCCACTGTGAGAAACGTCGGCTTGGACAGGAGATTTCTGACCGAAGCGCTGCTTTGCCGCAGTTCCACAGCGATGGAGACAGCGAGGCACGGTGATTTATTTCCTAGCCCCCCTTCTGAGCCCAGGCTCTGTGCATGCCATTTGCTGACTTCCTCTTACTCTGCACCCAGACCTCCTTCTGCATCCTGCTGGGGTTTTATTTGCATTGCGTACAGGGCAGCATTTAAATCTGGGTAGTTTTGCTCTTGACAGTAATAGTTAAAAAAGACAAAACAACCCAAAACTCTTCAATTTCAGCTGTTTAGTACATCAAACAGGTATCAACCATCAGTTATTTGCAAATCACTTCTAGGGCTTTCATAATAAATATTACCTCTCAAAACCTGAAAGAGAGGATGAGAGATCCTGCTCTTCATCTCAAATGTAATAGAAACCTTGATTTTTCTGCGCAGGTGGCTGCACTGGGCAGCACTGAAGAACACCCACAGTTACTAGTTATTCCAGTAAAGCTCCATATTTTCATTTAAAAATAATAAAGTAACTTTCCAGGCCTGGGCTGTGTGTGGGGGAGAGTGTGAAAAATGAGCCTACAAGCCTCACATTTTTCATACTAAGCAGCAAATAAACCCCCTACAGATTAATTTTAAAATAAAATCTCAGCTTTTTTTTTTTTTTTAATCCACCTTCATGACACTTCAAAACTTCACATATGGGGTTTTTTTATTAGTTATTTTTCTCCTTCCCACCTCCACCCCGCCCTGAAAGCTGGGGAGCTGGCAATAAAAAGGCAGCCATTAATCCACCCATCAAGTGGTTCTGAAAATGGGACTTGTGGCCATGTAGCTGAGATGGATGGTGGTGCCTGGCTGGCTGTGTACATAGCCAGGGAGGAGCCTTCTATATTTAAAAGGCTCATATGGTGGTCAGAGCAGAAAACAAGACAAGTGAGTCTGTTAATTAGGAATAGAAAGCCTCAGTCCCTGCAGCTCTGGTACACATCACACTTTCCTCTAGCCCTTGACTTCCTCTCCACCCTGGTTATTCCGCCTTTCTTGTTTGTCTTATATTTGATTATGAGGTCTTGGAGCAAGGGCTTCTTTGTTGCAGCAGAGCAGAGTAGTCAGCTGTAATGGCCTTTTCTACTCCTCAAGTTACCTAAAGAATTACTCAGGGCTTGATTCCTGACTCACATGGATGGAGAACTAAGAACAGTGTTCTGAAAGCTCTGGTCAGCTCCTCTGTCCCTAAGGGCGTCTTCCCAAGGGATCTCATCCACGAATTTTTTAAACAGATAGAAGAAATTCACTCTGCTCCCCACAAGACCCATCTTCCTCAAGATCATGGACTCATCCAAGGCCTGGCTGCTACAGTCCAGACAGCCTCCACTAAACTTCTCTGATGAGCTCATTGGCACATGTGAGCACCAGGTCCAGCAACACTTCTCTGGCAGGTTTGTCCAATACCTGGACCAGTAGGTTGTCCTTTAGGCACTCCAGGAGTCTCCTGGATTGCTCTCAGCCAGCTGAACTGCTTTCCCAGCAGATGTCTGGATGGTTGAAAGCCTCCATCTGGATGAAAACATGTGGCTGTGAGGCTTCTACAGCTGAAGCAAGAAGCCTTATCAACTAGACAGGTACCTGGAGCTGGTACCAGGACCACAAGCTGTCCTTTGGTGGTCCCATCCTCGACTTTCATGCACAAGTTCTCAACCTGTCTGTGGCTGTTTCTCAGGGGCAATTCTCCACAATCCGTCCATTCCTTAACCTAGAGCACAACAACCCTCCCTCCTTCCCAGTCTGTCTCTTCTGGAAAACTTGTAGCCCTCAGTTGTAGTGTTCTAGTTGTGCTACTCATCCCACCATGTTTCTGGGATAGCAACTGGGTAATGTTTTTCTAATTGCACCATGGTTTCCAGCTCCTCTTGCTTGTTTCTGTGCTGTGTGCATTGGTGTAGAGACAATTCAGCTGGGCTATCACCCTCCTTACCTTATGGGAAGAACCATGTCTAACTCCTTTGGGATGATTGACAGCTATTTCCATGCTGCTTCCCAAAGTATTGGTGTTTCATGGTTCCTCTCTGACACTCCGATAAACGAATTTTGTAATTTGTGGCTCCATGTGAGACTTTTTAAAAGAGTCCTATTAAAATTTGGGACAGCAAGCATTGCTTTGTTGTGTTTGGCCTGCTACTCAAAGCAGGGAGTGCCCGAGGTCTCGGGAACCCAGTTTCCACAAATCCAGCCTAATTTTGGCAAATTTGAGATGCTTGGAAACAACAGCCAGCTCTTATATGACCTTAATCACGTGTAAGTGTGTGCTGGTGAGACAGGGAAAGGCTGTTTTGGGCTCATCCAGAAAAAGCAAAGGCTGGATTGGGAATATTCTCAGAGGATGGGGTGAGAGCTAGTACCTCTCCATCATAGGCTCACTGTAATACTCCAAAATGCTGCAAAGGACTACTGAATCCAGTCATTCCCTGGGGCAGTAATGGGCTGTACCACACTCACTCCAGCTGCTGGGTTTTGCTCCACAGCTGAGAAACCATTCTGTGGCAATCAGGTGGTATCCCATTAGAGGTCCATTATGTTTAATATCATCCATCCATAAAGCTCTCTGCTTCACCTGCAGCCTTAAGAGATCTCCTTAATAATTCAGTGGCTTTAGATACACACAGTAACAATTTGGCTCCTTTCAGTGGGGATTTTACCTCCCATGCAGCAAGCAGAGGTCTCTCAGTGTGGTAATGCTGCCCTTTTCCCTCCAGGATTGGCTTCCCTCAGCAGATACTGGCAGCAGAAATGCAGCTTTCCCTTGGTGCTGGAGAGCTGCCATGCCCATCTGCCTTCCTGGAAAAGCCAATTTTAGAAAAGCTGTAGCCCTCCAAAATTGCTGTCGTGCTGTGATTGTTGGTGGAATCCAATGTGGGACATCCCAGGGTTTCCCAACAGCAGCTGATGTGGGGCTTGCTATGGCTGGTGGTGCTGAGCTGATTTATCAGCTGTTGTTCCCTCTGTCCCACAGCTGCTCCTGGCTGTGCCAGGGCCTGCAGTGAAAGAGCCTGTTGTTCCCCACAAGGGGTACAATCTTGCCAGGTATATCGTGTCCTCATTAAAGGAGGGCTGCTTATCTCCTAACCTGCTGTGGCGATTGCAGTGTTCCCTTTGTTACATCTCCATTACAAAGCAGCCAGGGACAGAGCCTGGACACAGGGAGAATGAGCGTGCACACACCCCCACTGCTTCCCTGCAGCTGACCAAGGACTGGGAGACCTGCACACCCCCCCAGCCTTCTGCCCTGAAACATGGTCATCTGAGGAAATCTAATTAGATAGCAAGGAACAAGCGGAAGGCATAGGGAGTTAAATGGGTAGTTGAAGGAAAAAAAAGTAATGAGATTTATTATTTTTTTTTAGCTCTCTGCCATGGGCAGTGAAGATGTCCCCTCCTGCTGCTGTACCTGAAAGCACTGGCAGCTGCAGGCATTCCTCTAGACCTTTAGCTCTGGCTGCACTGATTTTTAAAAAAATTCTCTTTAATTAACTGTTATCCACATGCCCTGCCCCAGCAGAAGGAAGCCAAGAGGATGAGAGGGAGTAGAGTTATCTCTGCCCAAGGGCTCATAGCTCTCTTTGCAAAGTAACTTGGGGTCAGACCACCTGGCCCAGAAAACATCACACCCCTATGTCAGGGACATCCACCTGCAGTCCCCATTTTCATTTCAATTACTGTTTTGGAGGGGAGTTTCTTTGTCAAGAGCATTCCTGGGAGCTTGCTCCTGCAGGGGGGGTTTGCTCTTGGTGTGGTGGCCAGGCCTCGCTGAGCTGGGTGGTGGGGACGGAGCCTGGGCTTGCTGGCTGGGTGATGTGGCTCTGGTGACTGTGACATCATGGAGGATGTCTCACAGTGGGAGAAGTCACCAGGGGCATCAGTGGGCAGCCCCAGCTCCACCACAGCTTCACTCATGTAGGACTTAGGTATTGGTGAGTGCTCGTGCAGGGAGACGGCTGGGCTGGATGGACCATAGGGGGTTCTGAAACAGAGAGAGAGCCGAGCCCCTCAGGACAGGGCTGAGGGGCCACCCTTGGGTCTGGGGGCAGTGAGGCTTGGGGCTCCCACAGATGGCAGGTGCCTAGAGAGGCTTTGGGAATGTGCTGGGTGCCCCCAGCACCCTACTCTCTCCCACACAGACCTGATGAGCCCCCTTTCCTCCCACCTCCTCCAGGCCATGGCTGCAGCAAATGCTCTCCTCCTAGCTTCGGTGGCCAGAGAGATCATCCTGCCTGGCCAGAAGAAGTGTCACCACATCAGCAGAGCCACGGCCAAACAGATGCTGGAGCGTGAGGTGTATCTGCACCAGGAGTTGATTAATTTGCTGCAGGAGATTGAGAACAGCAAGATTGCAGAGGAAGGCTGGTTCTTTTCTGGGTGGCTCTTTTGGACTGCTGTAGTTGCCCTGGTCCTGCTTGCTGTCATCTGCTGGCTGGTCAGGCGCAAAAGGAAGCGTCAGGCGTCTCCTCAATCGATTAGAGTCTTCTGTCCTGATCTCCCAGAAGAGATTGATGAGATTGAAATTGGATTAAGTGTTTATGACCACAATCGCACCAGGCGCAACAACTTGACCTTGGATGTGCCCAGATCTTAAGTTTGTCCAGGTTGTCTGGGTGACATCCCTTGCTTCCATCGTGTCAACTGCTTCATTAAGGTTTCTTTGGTTCCATATAGGACTAAAGGAGTTATATTAAAATTTGGGAAAGCAAGCATTGCTGTGTTGGTTTTGGCCCGGTATTCAAAGCAGGACTTGTGCTGGTAACTTCTGCTGCAGTAGTTTTCCATTGAGGCTGGGTATTTTCCAGAAAGTGAGACAGAAATGTTGACAGCTTCCAGGACCCCCCCTAGTCATCAGCTGGTACAGCTGACTCATCCTGTGCCTGCCTCTGTGCCTCTGTGCCTCTTCCTGTCTCCCCACCCCTGCATCTATCTCCCTGCACATGTGTATGCTGCCGGCATTGCCGGTGCTCCAGGGTGGCTCTGACCACTTGTGTGGCATGTGCCATGCAAGAAGCAAGAGCCAGCTTGCTCCATCCATCCTCCCAGCTATGTCTCCAGAAACCTTGCCAGTCCTTCCTCTTCCAGGGTTTCTCACCTGACCTCTCTGCTTCTTGTAATTTGGCCCATCAGGGTCCTCTGCACTCTTCAAAGCCCACAGCAGCCACAGATCCCCTGCCCTTTGCAAACTCTTTTGGAAAGTCTCAACATGCCCTTGCTGCAGCATGCTCCCCCTGCACCACCACACCTGTGGGCACAGCACAGAAGCTCCTCATGCAAGTGGCAGTTCATCTGGTGTGTGATGTGGTTGCCAGTGTGTAGGGAACAAATTTTTAAGCAAGGCTCTGAGCAAGTATTTCCAAGCTATGTCATGCAGGGCCAGCTGCCCTTTCTCTGAGGGAGGGGTGCATTGTTACTCCTTAACAGCCTTAATTGCACAACCTGCATTTTTCTGAAATTGGAGGATTTTTGCCTTGAGTCTGCCTTTTCGAAATGCCTTGCAGCCCTTCCCTTTTGCCTGAGCTCTGATGTGCATCTGTGCCCCCCACCCCTGACCCCCATTAGCCCAAGAGGCAGCTGCCTTGGTTCATACTCGTCCTTTCTTGTCTTGGAGGATGAAGGAGAGCTTCTCTTCACCTCCAGCTTGGTGGCTTGCAGGCACTAGGTCATTATCATAGTCAGCAGGCTTATCTGAGGATCTTTCCCATGAGAGCAATGCAAAGGCAACAAGAAGCTGGGTTGTCCCCTAGGCCTTTTCCAATAGCCCTTTCGCTCCCCTTCACTTCCCCCCACCCCTCCTCCTCTTCCCTATCCTTTGTCTTGGCTCTGAGCCAGTGCAATTCCAGCCAACTTGGGCGCACGGGGCTTGGATGCACGTGCCTGTCCTGTTTACCAGGATAAAAAGGGCCGGTGGAGGGAGATGCAAGCAGAGACACAGGCAGGAGCTGGAAGGAGGACGCAGGGAGAGGCACACAAGCATAACTGAGCAGAAAAACACAGATGGACTTGGATGTGCAGGCAGCCCCGGGCAACCTGAGCCTTTTCTGAGAGCAAGACACGCAGACAGGGCTGCACGTGCAGGCAGGCACATGGGGACAGGACACTGGCACACACCGAGGGGAGGCGGATGAGCAGAGGAGCAGAGAAATACCAGGCAGGTAATGAGAGACAGGGAGAGGAGAAGCTGCAGAGACCTGTGGCGAGGGGAAGCAGCAGGAGCTGCTGTGCAGGGCATGTGCCCTGGTGTGTGCCACAGCCCCTCTTCCCAGGAGAAGGGGTGAGCAGCTGGATGAGTCTGGCCTTCTCTCTCGTGTCTCCCCTCTGGCTGGATCTAGACTGTAGCTATCAGCTGCTTTCAGTGCCTGGACCCCACCCGGAGCAGTTGCCCTCATTTATAGACAGTTTCCTGCTCTTGGCTGCCTCACAGACTTGTAGGGAAAAATACAGTGAAGGAGGTTTCTTGAATGTTGAATGCTGACCTGCACAAGGCCAAACCCAACAGCCCAGAAATGTGGGCTCATTAATGCCACCATGCATACTGAGCAGAGAAAGTAAAATCCTTTCTCAGTCAGGAAATTTTGAGACTGTCTCCTGGCTGGAATACTTGTTTGGCAGATCCAGCCTCTTGCTATAGACTTGACATGAATGATCCTTTTCCTCTTGGCTCCTTGATCTCCCTGAGCTGTCTCCCCACCCTCCACCAAGGAGAACAATAAAGTCCCAGTCTTCAACAAGACTGTTTATTGAGCCCCCTTGTAGCAGAGGCTCCAGACCACATGAGAAGTGCAAGGGGAGCTGCCCAGAGGTGCACTGCCCAGAGCCTGCCTCACACACATCCTCCTCCTCCTCCTCTTGTGGCTCTGGCACTGCAGATGGGAAACCAAATCCCTGTCACTCTCTCTGAGCCACCAGAGTCTGCTGCAGGTCACTTCCTGGAGACAATGGCTTTATTCCTTGGACCACTGGACGGCTTTTGGCACAGGAGCCAAATCAGTGAATGGAAATCTCCTCCCTGTGAGCTGCAGTGACATCCTGCTATTGTTGGCACCCCTTGGCAGGTTTGTTCAGCTGCTTTGTACCAGTTGACATCTCCGGGCTTTCATCAGTGCGTCAGCATCACCCTAAGGCACATGGGCTTCCTGACCTAGTGCCCAAGGAAAACCCTCTTCTTCTGTTTACAGTCAGGATGCGAAAGTAAAGGAAGCTGAAATGCTACTCAGGAATCCACTCCAGGCTTTAATCACCACTGTCACTGCTAGAAGACGTGGGGAATGTTGAAAAATAATCACCATGCTGTGTAATAGGATGCAGATGTTCAGGTTGTGATCTGTGCAGACACTGTGACCTCCTGGCTACTGGAAGACAAGCCCTAATCAAAACTCTGGAACTGAAAAAATTTTTTCCTGCGAGCTTCCAAGAAATCTGGAAGCCCTTTGTGTGTGATCAGTAGATGTACAATGGCTCTGAACACAGCTTTGGTTATGTGAGGACAGGTCTCTCTGTTGACAGCACAAGAGAGCCGAATGGGGCAGACAGGGTTACATGCGTCTGGAGCTGGTTTGGAAAGACCCTTGCTGGACAAGAATATTAAAATTATGAGTGTCTTTAAGCTGTAGGGCATTAAGGGACATACACACGTGTATGCATACAATATGCATGCACTCACACCTCCCTGGGAAGGACTGTGGGCTGATGAAGTCCTTTCCTTTCTGTTCCTGGCTGGCCACGTTTGGCCCGTGCTACTCTTTCCCACACAGGAGCTGGCTGTCTGGGAGTTGCCAGGGCAGTTTTGGGAAAAGCAGAGGAAGTAAACTGCCTTCCCTTATGGAGCATCACAGTCCCACCATGCCCTAGAGGGAGGCAAAATTGTGCAGACTTCCTTCATGTCATGATGAATTTTCCTGGAGCTACAAGAGTGCTGGCATGAGAGAAGAGGTCCCACTGCAGCCAGTTGTGCCATCCATCCCAGTCTCCTTCTCTCTTCTCCTCCATCCCTCCACACAGCCAGAGACATCTATGCTGGGGACTGCTGAGCCACTGTGGGCATCAATGCTCTCAGAAGAGGAAGAGGAGGCAGAGAGATTAGGAGGGGATCAGAACTGCATCTTCCCGAGGTACCAAGGTTCCCAGAAATGAGCTTTGCACTGGCCAAAAATATCAGCCAAGCAGCACAGACGCTCTCCCTTCCACACACACCTCATTGGTGCAGACAGTTACGGCAAATCCCAAAATAGCAGAGTTAGATAAATACAGAGAAAAGGGTTTACAAATTTCCGAGATGGTGACAAACAGCAGTGCTCGCTAAGGAGGGGAGCTCTTTTTAGCTCAAAGGCTTTTTCTTTCTGAAGATCCTTTCCCCACATTGAATAAAATATAAGGGTACTTTTCAAGCAAAATGCCCTGTAACTTGAAGACTGAGTGATAGGAGGTGATGCTGGGGGCTGCACTGAAGAAGAGAGAAAGTATTCTCTGCCTGCAAGACAGAGAATAGTCTGAGCTTCAAGTTTACTTTTTCACAGCTCCAATGTTTTCTGCCTGCTTAAAGCCTGAAAGAGTAGCTGTTTAGGAAGCACGTAGGAAAATAAGTATGTAGCTGGATCTGGGAACCAAGTTGCCTGCTTTTTCACCCAGCTCTGCTGAATGCTTCCTCTATTGCCTAGCATCTATGTATGGATACACATCATGGTACCAATTTCACTGTAGTCAGTGAAGCATGTTCACCTGCCATTTAAAGGCATCAGCTCACGGGAAACCTTCCCACACTGCAAATGACCTACTTTAAAATCAGAATTTTTCATTATATCTGCTTGTCATGCCATACCTGTTGAGGATGAGGAGAACCTACAGCCAGCTGTATGTTGCCTGCTGGGGATGCACCATCCTCTGCCAGCGCTCCCAGAAGGCACAGGGGTGCTGCTGAGGTTGGGGTAAGGGGTGAAATGGACTGGACACCATCCTCATTTTACTGTCAGATAGGCACCGGGAGAGAATGCTGCCTATATGAACACCCCAACAGAGGAACCAACACTTCTTCCTGAGCTCCGGCACTTTCCGTGGTGGGGGCACTGGGACAGCGGCTGCTGCACCGTGTAGAGGGCAGCCCAGGGGATGCTCGCCCGGCTGAGCTGCAGCTGGGCTTTCAAACCAGACTGGGAGCACTGGGAGTAACGGAGACCCTGCCGGTGCCCCTTTCTCAAAGGAGCATTGTTATTGCACGGAAATGACCTTTGGAGTCCAAATGTCTTTATTTAAAATGAAACAAAACCAACCCTAACTGCTCTTTAGGCAAAAACAAATTAGCTGTTATTGCTGCACAGCTTTAAATACACTGTGGTGATCTTCCACACTTCTCTGTGCCTGCCTGGTCAGTGAATACACGGTGCTGCCTTAACTCCCAGCTCCTGCCACTCCCACGCAGGTGAGAATGGCAGGAAAACCGGCAGGTCTCCTCCCGCGCCTCGTATTTAATTTCACCTCGGTGAAAAGACCTTAAAATGACCAGAAAAAGAGGAAAGTAGTTGGGTTGGCTTAAAACTGTTGATCAGGAAGCAAAAACCACTGCAAGTCTGAAGTATATTATTTTATATTTTAAAAAAACCACCGTTGGTTCACCAGGGCTCTCCTCTTTCTTCTGTCCCTGCCAGGAGTTGATGGCTTTTTTCAAGCATCTCCCTTTACTGTCACTTCAGCAGAAGTTTGCAGGAGCTCTGCTTCATCTGTCTCTTGGCTGGGTGGTGAAAATGAGCTGTAAAAAGCAAATTTGGAAATCAGTTCCTCTGGCTGCATGACTCGTTTTTTTCTTTTAAAAGCACCAAACTCTTTTCTTGGACCTTTATGTCCAGAGCGCAAAGAGTTTCCTGGCCAAGTTTGCGGTAGCAAAAATGGTGTGTACTCATATTCCTCCTATTCCTCCTCCAGCTCCCTCCTCTTTTACAGCCCCAGCCAAACATGGCTTGTGCTAAAAGTTTGTGACCCTTGCATGGTATTTTCTGAGCCTTTTCAAGCCAAACCCAGAGACTGTTTCCAAACAAACTTAAATTTTCCATTGGGAGCTAGATAATCGCAGTGCAGAGGAGGACACTAAAACCAGAGCCTGTGCTCTGGAGTTGCATATTTCCATAGCATCCTTCATCCAGGAAAATTCCAAAAGCCTACTGAAGGGTGCTTCTAGCTGTGACAGGTGAGCAGTCAAGCAACGTGTTTGCCCGGAGGACGTTGGTATTTGATCAGCTGGTTTAGGAGGCAGGAGGGGGCTGCCCAGGGCAGCCAGGGGAGGAGGGCTGGGACTGGCCCAGGGAAGGGGGCCTGGTATGACCATGCCGCTGCAGTGCAAGCACAAAGCAACCCAGACATCTTGTGCCTGCGCTGGGGAGCAAAGCCCCTGCACCTTGGAGCCACAGGTACTGCCAGTGTGTGCCCCTGGGGCTTCTGCCCCGCTCGGGGTGCCAGTCGAAGGGGAGCTGTGTGCAGGGGCACAGAGCGGGCAGGGGCTTTCTGCCCCAGCCCCTGCACGACCCTGCGTCCATGGCAGGAGACTTCCCAGCCTGAGCAGACACGCTGTCTCCTCTCTCTAATTGCAGCCTTGTGCCTGTTCCAGAGTGGGAGCTGGCTCCTTCCCCTCCATTGCATTGTCTCTTCCCACAGCCCAGCTCCCACGGGGCTCACGGCTTTTCCTCTCCGGCTCGCAGCCCAGCTCTGTCTCACTGGCTGTGTCTTGCCCCTCACATCTCAGCGTCATCTGCTCTCCCTTCCTCCTCCTATTAATCTAGATTTTCCTTTTTTTAGCCACCACTTTACTGTGCTCCCTTGTAGAATCTTTTGCTTAGAAGTCCAAAAAGCAGTGGGGCTGCCCTGTGGAGACACAAAGGTGGGCTGCCTGCTCCAGAGGCTTCCATCCATCCCCTTCACCTTGTCTGTGTGCTGGGCTGCAGAGATCCTGGCTGTGCCCGCATCCTGGTGGGGATGAGAGGGCCCAGAGCCCAGCTGGACAATGGCAGCACTGTGCTGGAGAAAGCAGCTCTGTCCGGCTGCCACCGCGGTCCGCATCCGCTGAGCACGGGGCAGGGGAAGGGTGTCCCTCCGTGCCCCGGCATGCCCCTCCCTGGGCAAAATCAGGGAGAAGATGGAGGGATTGATGCCTGAGAGCAGCATCATCCCACTCCCCCACGCACTGTGAAGGCTGATGCAGGGACTAGGGTGGCTCTGCTTCCACCAGGCATCGGCTGGGTCACACAGAGCTTGGACATTTGCTCTGCTGCAGACTCCCAGGGGAACCTTGGGCAGGTCCCTTGGGCCACGCTGGTGCTTTGTGATCCCTGCAAGGCATGGAGGCTGCCTGGGCCAGCTGCACAGCTGGCTCCCTGCACCTCCACACTGGAGGTGTGGGCTGGGAGTCTAGGTATGGAGCCACACCAGTGTGCCCCCAGCCCCAGACCAGCACTGCACACAGGGCCATGGGATGCACCAGCTCAGGGGTCTCTGAGGCAGCCCCGTGCTGCGTGGGTTCGGAAAACCCACGGACTCTCCCTGTGTCCCTTGCCCAGGTGGCACTGGGGGGGACAGTAGCACAGCTCTGCTTATGGGGACCATCAGACCGACCTTCTACAGATCCTGAAAGCACTTCTGGCATCACTGCTGGGCTGCTGTAAAAAGTGACTTTCTCATTCCTGTCCATCAGCAGCACCTCTCAAAGCAATGAGTTACCAAAAGGAGTGACTGCAGCATCAAAATAATATTGCTGCCACTGGCAAAGCTGTGGTGGCACACAACACCCCTGAAGAGGGCAGAAAGAGGGAGCTCTGGCTGCAAGCCAGAGAGGAAAGCTTCCAGTCACAACGTGGTGGCAGTAGGGGCTGGCTGCTTTGCTCTGGGGCCTTCCTGAAGCCCTGAGTGGGACAGGAGTGGGGAGAAATGCCCACATGAAGGCATTGCTGTATGCCTCACCCAGAGAAAGAAAAGGCAGCTCTTTCCAAGCTTACCAGTGCACTGCCTGCCAGCATCAGTGGGGAAGAAGTCACAGCTTACTTCCTTCTGAGCTGTCTCTAAAGTGTAGTTTGTGCTGAGACAGATGCAACCTTGAACAGAGACTTTCCCATCAGAGCTATAAACCCCCTTTGAACCCTGGCTTGGAAAACACATATTTCTGTTTCTTCCTCTAAGGTTGTCATCATAAAAAGAACCAGAAAGGGCTCTGCACACCCATGGCTAGAATCAAGGGCCTGTTTGGGTTTCCCTCCATGCCACAATTCCTTCCGTGCACACTTGTGCACATACAAGCCATGGGCAACATCCTGATTAGAAAGCATCCCTGCAAGACTTCTTTTAGTTCTTAGAGAAAGGGCACAATTCCTTTGCTCCAGCTCATGTACTGAAACTGAGCCTTCCTGCTTCTGCCCTGCTGGGATTAGAAGATCAGGCTGGGAGTTAGGGACCAGGAGGAAGTTGCTGGTCCTGGGTGTTCCATCCTATCCATGGGGGCTGTAGTGGAGCCATCCCCTTGCAGCCACAGGTATGTGGGGAAGCTCCCTCATGCAGGGTGAGCACAGCTCGTACTGGGACATTCCAGAGCCATTCCTTCCTTCGGCCTCACCAAAATGGGTCCAAATCCAGCCCCACCAGCACAGCCAGGAAAGGCCCAAGCAAGTTCCAGGCTGCAAGCCAGTCACTTTGTGGTGGGGACACCTGAAAAGCCTGGCTCCTCAGCTCCTCTGTCTGGGACAAAAGCCCTCAAACAATAGTCTGGCTCCCCAGCAGCCGCTGACCCAAAGGATGCCGTGCGCTGAGGCCGCCAAGCCCACAAGGATTAATGACAGCTAGAGGAAACCGCTCTCCGCACGCCTTGCCGTGGGATTTGGCAGTACAATAGCCAGAAGGAGCATGCAGGCTCCTCCACTTTTTCTCAGGGCCTAGGTAAATAATCCCCTGCCATGGGAGCTGTATGGATTCCCATAAAGCTGCATAATAGAAGCAGTTCCCAGGCTTATGGTTAACAATAATTTTTTTCCAGGCCACATAATTATTATTATTTTGAGAGTCAGGAACCTGGGAGAGAGTGCACAGACAGTATTTCCCCAATAAGCTCACAGTGAGCAATTTGATTTCACTTAGAAAGACTGTGGAATGGTAAGTACCCTTTGACCCTCAGGAAAGGAGCACAGTGCCCTCATGCTTGTGGACCCACCGCCCCTGCCCTAGCCAGGACTCAGAGCTGAGAGCACATGACAGAAACCGCATATCCACAGCTCATGAATTTGTCTACGGGTCTCGGATGCCACAAAAATGCTTTGGAAATTGCTGCAGGGCAGAGCAAAGAAGGGAGAGAGGAAGGAATGTGCCTAATCAGGCAGGGGAAAGCAAGGCAGCTTCTCGCAAGGGTTAGAAAGGAGCAGGGTGCAAGACCTTCTGCAGCCAAAATCCAAATATTTTGCATGGCTCATGCAGGACAATGCAGCGAGGAACTGGTGGACATTTGTTCACAGCTGAACTGACCACGTTGGAAGCCAGGTCTCTCTGGCTGAGGGTGGCAGGGCAGCTCCATGGAGCTGGCAACTTGGGGGCTTTCAGCAGGAAGAAAAGGAGGAGAGGAGTACCAGCAACTCCAACACAGGTAGGTGGTGCAGAGCACTGGTGAGATCCCACTTCTTGGTTAACTCCACATTAATTTGCATGGCTGGAGAAAAACATGCTGTGGGCAAAATCCTGCCTTTACAGGTTGGAGCAGCTGCCCTGGCAGCAGGGGTGGGATCAGCCTCAGACTTCACCTGAGGAGACAGGAAAGCTCAAGCCTGTACAGCCCCACCACACAGCACAGCACATGCCAGTGCAAGGAAACAGGATCCATGCCCTGCCGCTCACACGTGCCAGAGCCAGTCTGCCTCAGCCAAACCCTGCCCTTGGGAGCAGCAGGGCCCGGCTGGTGGAGGAGCCAGGCATGGCATGGCATGGCATGGCATGGCATGGCATGGCACAGCACACTTACCAGGGCAACAGGTGGCAGGCTGCACCCTGTGGGGGTGCCCAGCACCTTCCCAGCTATGCTTCAGGAGCCTCCTGTGTTTGCATGCTCCGGGGTAGCACTGAGAGACAGAAGACAAGATACAACTCGGTGAACATGTGGCTGACTTGATGGCTTTGAACACAAAAAGGTGATACTTGAAACATGTTCACAAGGGTGAGCAGCATCTGCGCAGGCCTCCTGTCTTGGCTTTGCAGATTCAGACTGCTGATTTTTCCAGCAGTGTCTTCACCGTCTCTAGATCTGTCCACTCTTTGTGGCAGAGATGGGCTGGGAGAACAACAGCAAGGAGAGAGACAGTCACTGGAGTGGGGGCTGGAACTAGATGATCTTCAAGGTCCCTTCCAATCCAAACCATTCTATGATTCTATGACATGTATATCTCTCCTCTCCCTGTCTCCTTGTGGGACATGGTGTTCACCTCAGCAACTGGAGCCTCCCACTTGTATCTCCTTTCACGTGCCCCTGCCGGGAGGGTTTTACCTCCTGCATATTGCATAACTGCTTTCCAGTGCCAGCACCAATTTTGCCTGCTCAGGTTACAGGAGGTTTGCAAGAGCCATCTGAAATACAGGAGCAGCAATTAAAGGGCCCAGGCCGCAGCTCCAGAGGGTCTACTTGGCCAGCTAAATGTGGAGCAATATGTGCTGGGCTTGCAGAGGAATTCATGTTCTTGGAGGGTTAAAACAAGACCAGGAAAGGTTCCTTTTTGCAGGTTTGAGGTGCAGGCTACCAAGTCAGTGGCTTGCCTGAGGCTACACTCAGAGGCAGGGTGTACACACAGCCTCCTCCCTGGCATTCAGAAGAATGTCCTAACTTTGGGAGCCTGCTTTTGGCTGCTACCTGGTTTCAAGGCATTTCATGGTACCTATGGTTCTCAGAGACATGCTGTGGAATGAAGAAATGTTGGCTTTTTTGTTTCCAGGCCTGAGTAAAGGGTCCTCAAGCTTCAAAACTTTTCTTACAAGCAAGCACATGATTGCTCTGAGGCTTTGGGAGTGGTGATTCTCTCAGCCACTGCAGTTCTACCAGTGAATGGAGACCCAAGTCCAGGGGTCCACCTTGTACTCATTGCCAGTCAAATGCATAAAAATATAGACCTTTTCCCTGTATTCAGTTCTAGGACAGGTCAATTGTCATGGGCACTGTGGGCGAGACTGTGATTTGAAAGGGAATTTTCTCTACGTAGATCATCTCCAGGGACTTTCCTGGCATTGTGCCCTCTGTAAACCTTTCTCTGCAGCCCGTGATGCTGTCATGGAAATGGGCAATTGAAGTTGCCAGAGTGTTGGTGTGGAGCACGGATAACCCCTGTCCTCTGGCTCTGCTGCTGCCCGGGGATGGATGGAGGCAGGTGGTGTGGGAGACATGCCAGTAGGGAAGGGTGAAGCAGATTTCCTGAGGGACACATGGTGTGCCTGAGCCCAACACTGCATGCTTTGCCTTGGGGAGGTAGGGTAGAGCCCAGAGGATGGCAGAACAACCCTTCCCCATGCCAGGTCCTTTGCAGGACAGGACCTGCCTGGACCACTCACTCCTTGGACCTTCAGCCGAGCCAGCCAGGAGAGGGGCTGTGTTGGACAGGGTAGCATGGGCTGGGTTTCTCGAGGGGAGGGAGATGCCAATATACTGTTTGAGCTTTGAGGTCAGTACTTCACCGAGATTCATCTTCTGCCAGAGATGGTTTGGAGGTGGTGCTGCAGGAGGCCAGCACGGTCTATACAGTTTGAGCTTTGAGGTCAGTACTTCACCACGACACTCTGCCCCTCTGGAGCAGCCAGAGGCTGCTCCCAGCAGCTCAGATGACAATGACATTCTTATCACCTTCCAACGACATTCTTATCACCTTCAATTGCTGTCATATTTGAGCCATTGCATCTGTTGACAATTCACTGTGGGGAGAGCTGAGGTGCTTTCAAAAATGTCTCTTCAGGGCCAGCCTGTGAGTGATATAATTCCTTGGTAACCTGTCAAAGCACCAGCACAAGCATCAGCTCAGCACCCTGAGAAGGAGTGGTGGTGGGATGCTGGAGAGAAAGTGAGACAGGGAGGGAAGAGACAGAGAAGGAGGTGAGTGTAAGGATGGAGACTATAACCCAGACCTTGCTTTCGTCTTTTCAAAAATGCTCCCCTGCTGTAGCACTTACAGTGAGAGAGCCCATATATTTTGTTTCTTTCTTCAGGCTTGATAGAAAAAAAATAAAAAAACAAGGCAGCAGATGCAATGGAAAAATGAAGTGAGAACAGCAATCCTCCCAGGTCACCCTCTTTTTCCTTTCCACTGTGCTTGCCAAGCACAACCCATTTCGGTCTCTGCTGACAATGCTCCGTGCTGCAGTGTGGTGTGCTCCATCCCTCCGGGGCATGAACTGAAAGAGAAACTCCTGGCAGCCCCCAGGAACTGCAGAAGTGAGGAACTCATGTAACTTCCACAAGGCTCCTGCCCTGCCGCAAAAGCTGTGCGGTGTCACTGTCCCGCGCTGTGTGTGTCAGGGGACGCTGTGAGGGTTGCGCACAGCCTGGGATGACACCATGTCCCGTGGCTGAGCCCGAGTGCGTGAGGAATGGCAGCGCAGCCTGTGATGAGGTTGCTGACAAGCCCCAGGGGGGTTGTAGACCAGTCTGTCACTGTTAATCAAAATGACTTTTTTTTTTTTTTCCCCTCTGCCTGTGCACAGCCCCCTTTACACTGAACTGCTTGTTTTTAGGTCTGTCCCAAAGAAGGGCTCCGAAATACAAAATGCTCCGTGGGAGCCTAATCCAAGGCAGAGCCCCAGGCAATACCATGTTCAGATGCCTGATCCCTTGCACTTGGTTTTGAAGAGCCTAACTCTGAATTCTCTTGAACAAAGTGCCCTTTGACCTGTGGCCTGCAGACCCTCTATTCTGAAAGGTAATTAAGGAGAGCAAGCCTTTTGCTGGCCACTTTAAATTCACTGTATGGGGCCTGCATCTTCAAAGGGAGAAAAGCATGGGAAGAAAATCAGAGAAGTTGAAAGCTACCAGTCCAAGAAACTGGAGGCACTTACAGGAGAGACTGCAGTGCTGGCTGTGGTTTATCTTTTTGTTCCCATAGGACAAGTTTTGCCTCCATTTAGAAAGCACTGCCGGACCTGGTTACTCTCACAGTCCTCCCTTAAGCATTGACTACGGAATAAATAGAGGATGTTTTCCTTCCCTGAATATCTATTTCCTTCCTAAATAAACCATGGGTGAGTCTGTTTGGTTTTTTTTTTTTTTTTTTTGAGTTTTTGTTTTGTTGTTGTTGTTGGGTTTTTTAATGGAAGAAACACAAACCAGTGGGGAACTTACAAAGCTTTTAATAGCTGTATTTGGTTCCTCAGTACCATGAGGAATGGGGAAATCACTGAACATCGAGTAAGACCTTGGGACCAGCTAACACATCCTCCTCTCCAAGGCAGGATTAACTAAACCTAGCCCATGCCTGACAGATGCTTTTTGATATGTATTTAACAGCCTTACAACCCTCCAGCCTACTCAGGAAGTGATTAATGTGTTAATGGTATTGATGTTGTTCTTCTTAGTGCGTTTAAGGCACATGAGTTTGGTTTTTCCCCAGTGGGAAAAGAAAACAGGTTCTTTTTTTTCCCCTTGCCTTTTGCAGTGACCTTTCACCTGACTGAGGCCGGTTGCAGTGGCTCCTCACAGTCTCCTCCAGGCTGGATGAAAACACAGCCCATGCCTTCTCGCCTCCCACCACAGTCAGAGTGGGGGAGGCAGCTGAACAAACCTTTGTGCAATTCTTTCACTGTCTGTGATGGTGGTGATACAGAGGGAGTGGGTAAAACCAGAACTGGTCAGATGCCATCCATGCTCTCTACTCACAGAGCTCAGCTGGGAGCAGTTCACATGCATCAGCACTGAGTGCCTTCTTCAAAACATCCAAAGGCCTGAAGCTGTGATTCTGCAAAACTGCCCTCATCATCATGAGTCACTGGACAAAGGAGCTGCTGGATTTGGACTCTGCAACCTGCTTTGAACCCTCTGCTGATATGAACCCTGGGATCTCTTCTGCTCTCACTCTTAACCTCTTACACCACTGAGCTTCCAGGAAGGCTTGGACTGAGACCCAAACACCCATTCTGTGTGGGCACGTTCAGAGGCAGGTTTTTGCAAGCCGGTCTTTGCTTCACCCATGGACAAAATTTTAATTTGGATGGTTTTCCTCCAGCCCCATCTGTTGTTGTGGCCTCACATATACAGTTCATGGCTTGTTCTTGCCTCCTACTCCTTGGCCTGCCAAAGTCCCATCCCTGTTGCAATTACCACAGCCCTGAAGCAGCCAGGTACAGTATTCCTCTCGCGGAACTGGAAAATCAATCCTTTTTATCCACAGAGAACTAGAACTGCATTTAACTATTTTCTGAGTTAGCACCAGTCTTGAAGCTAGTGAAATGTCAGGATTTGGTCCATGATTTCTGCAAGGCTGTGATATGGTAAGCTTAGGCTGATTCCTTCTGTGTAGATGAGGCCAAACTCTGTTTATGACAAGACATTGTTCCGTATCTAACCTATTGCACAGGCACACTTCCTATCTTTAGTGTTATTGTCTAACCCTATGACACCTGGGTCACCCCAACAATATTGCAGTGGAGTGCAAAATTGCCTTGCTGTATTCAGCAAGACAAAATCATGTTTGCAGGTAACATTTCAACAGCTCTCCTCAGAGCTGAAGCCTGGGGCATTTTTAGGTGCTGGGGAGGTTCCGCCTGTGGAAGGCTCTACAAAGGCAGTATGAGGCCCCTGCACTGGGGCTTTTGCTGGGACGCAGTTGTCACTGCACAAGAGATCTTTGTGATTCACCCCAGTGAATGGGCTCACAGAGGCTTTCAAGAGCAGGTGAGCAATTTTCACAACCACAGCAAGTGTGTATGCAGACCAGGGTGCACTTTATGTCGGTGGCTGGGTGCCATCTCCCAGTGGCAGGTTTTGGTTGTTCACTGACACAGGGGCCACACTCAGTCCTCACCAACCAGCACAGCAGTGCCTCTGGCAGCTCAGCATTACTGTGCTCATCACTGAATGGCCTCACCTCCATCCCCAGAGCAGCTCTGTCTCTGGCCTTGGAGATGTGGTCAATTCAACCTCACAGGTCCCCACACAGGCTGCATACAAAGGAAACATCCTCAAAATCATAAATATCTCATATATCACTTCTGTTGAGGCACAACTCAGAATTCCTGCCCTGATAAGGGAGTTTTCCAGTAGTGATCTGTGCAAAGGGTCTGTGGAAACACCTGTGATGAGTTTGCTTTCTACATGGGGTGCAAAAAGTATGAGTCTTTTTGTGACTCTCATGAGTCACACCTCTATTGCAGAAACGCAGATGCTGCTACAAACTCTCCTGATGTACACTGACCAAACACACTGCCTGTCTTCTTAGGTTCCCAGCTCCAAATGATGAATTTTGAAGCTCCTGGCAGAATTAATATTATTAAATATTCTGAATTCATATTCTAGAAGAGCATGCTCATGCATTCCCTTATTCCAGAAAAGGCTGAGAAACTCTTGGATGTTGACCTAGCCTTTAAGGTGCTGCTTTTGTTCAAAGGGTTTCTTACACTGAAAGTTTGGTGCTTGCTTAGCTGCTTTGAGCAGCATGAAAATGTTGAATTATGTGGATGTCAGAAAACCACGATGAGGATTGTCCACTTGGGAAATTTTAGGGATGTGACTTCTGTGACTGTGTGAATTATGTGGTGTAGCTAAAGAGATGATAGATATGACCACCTATGACATGTCGCTCCTTAGCTAATACCATGCGAAGATTGCTCGATGTGGGCAATGCTCTGTTTTGATGTCTCTGGCCTGCGTCAGCTCTGGCTTCCTCAAGACTGCAATCAATTCCCAAGATTGCACAAAGGGTATGGACTGCCTCCAAACTTCCAGCCTGAGACCACTGCTGTGTGCAGGGGTATAGTAATAGCTAAACTATATAATTACATCTGCTCGCATTCACATGAGGGACTTGGGGACCTTCGCCACATCTGCTACTACTTAGGGCTGGGCAAACGCCGATCTTGGGCTTACTGAGCTGTGTCAGCAAGCCCTGCTGTGCTCTGCACGGAGGAGCTGAAATAAACTACAACTGCTAGCTGCTGTAAAGCCCCTCATGGTTTGCTGTACAATGTAGCGGTGAGCTACATTGAGAAGGAGTTTCTTAATACAGACTTTGCAAGAGAGAGGCCAGCCAAGAGAATTTTGAAGCTGGAAGCCAGTAATCAGTCTGCATGAAGAAAGTTTGGGGGTCTGAAGGGCAGTAAGGCCCAAAGCAACTGCGTCCCACAAATCCAAGCAGTCAGATCCCTGCAGTGATGACAGCAAAGGCTAACAACTCTTTGTGCCCTGCCTGGTCCTCCCTGCCTATGGACACCTTGCTGGCTTCACTACCTGCTGGGGGAAGCAGGCTCCCAGCAAAGAGAATGGAGATAGTTCTCTTCCACCCTGCCCAGTCCTACATCACCAGCCCCATCAGGATCCCAATAGCTCTGGAGATGGGCAAGACAGAAACGCTAAAATTCTACCCAAGTAGAAATGTCAGACATCTCTTTTTCTGCAGCAAACAAGCAGAATCCAGTCTTTACCATTTGCTTATGCAAGAGGGATGATGAGGACAGGGCCGAGCTGGGAGGCTGAGCAGCCCAGGTGTAGTGGAGATGCATGTTGTGCTAACAAAGAGCCCTGCACACACGGTGCCATTTGTTGAGCCGCTGTTTGGCCGGGCTCCTGCAGCTCAGCCGGTCACACAACAACCTCTCGCTCTCATTAATGCCAGATTGGGTTCCTGCCGCCGCTCCCCTGCTGCTTTTAATTATGTGGCCACCAGCCAAGGACCGCTGGGGAAAACCCTACCCCTCAGTTTGGGTGTCAGCTGATCCTAACTAAAACATATGGCTCTTGGAGGGGGAAGAGGGCATAAAGGAAAAAAACAGAAATGGAAACAATTCACGGGAGAAAGAGGATGAAGATCAGAGGTTAAAAGTGCAAGAATAGGGAACAGGAGGGGACATGGAGCAGAACACCACCATTTCTGCCCACCTCTCCCTACAGGCATACAAAGTGCAGGGAGGGAAATAGTCTGTGGTCTAAAAAACCTGGTCTCCTCTCTTCATCCTCCTTCTCCTGGGGCTGCAGGTGGTCAGTCTCACCAGGGCAAAGAGGAGGCTGCCAAGGTCTTGTGGCATTGTGGGCCTGGAGGTGGAGAAGGTGCTGGCACAAAGGCAGTGAGAAAAACACACAGCCCTTGGGGAAGATGGGAGGGGCACTGGGGCATGCCAGGTGCACGTGTGCCAGGTTCTGCCTCATGCTGCAGAAGGGATTTGTGTCCAGGAATCCCATAAACCATGCTGTGACCGTGCCTGTGCCTGCTGCTTCTGCAGGGTGTGGAGCTGGCCCATGGAACTATCAGTCCCACTGGTATCCTTCAGCATCTTCTGAGGGTGTTGGAAAAAGGAAGCGAGTGGGGACTAAGCACGTGTAGCTCAGAAAAGTGCAATTTTTGGTGATACCTACCAGGACTGTTCTCTGGAGAGCTTGGGTCTCTCTGCCACTTGCACAGATGTGGAAGATATACAATGGGGACTGATCAAGGGCATTTCCCCTCTGTCCCTTGGTGGTTGCAGGAGACCTGGCTGCTCTGAGCTGGAAAGAAATCAGTAGCAGAGACAGTTCTGGGCACCCCGGTGTCCTGGGATAGCACAGAGCATAGGCAAAGGGACACACGTGGCTGGTGCTCTGAGCTGCACTGATGTGGGCAAGGGAGGCTGCCGTGGAGGTCTCCACATGCCCCAGCTCTGCTCTTCAGCACATGCTGGGAGCAGCACCTCCCATCCCCCCTGTCAGCAGCCCCCTCTCCTCGCTGCACAGAGAGGCAGTGGTCCCTGGCAATTGAGAAATCCCAGTCTGGCAAGGCCAGCCCAGAGGCACTTGCTGTGCTGGGATATAGCACCAGTACTGGGTGATATTTTCAGGGGCAACGACAGCTGTGTTCCCAGGCATTCAGACGCAAGGTCAGTCTGACCCTGATACTCCTTCCTATTGCCCAGCCTCAGGCAGTTCCCCACACAGGCCCTCTGAATTGCTTACCAACCTCCAAAGAATTTAAAAAATCCCTAACAAGTCCCTAAAAATCTCCACTGTCTGCACACAGGGTCTTGGGAAGGGGGCAGGCCACCTGAATGACAAGACAATGGTGCACCGACCATGACCAGCTGCCCACTCAGCCACTCTCATTCCCCCCACCTCAATAGGTCAGGGGGAGAAAAAAATCCCCTTGTGGTCAAGATCATTATGGTTTAACAAGAAAAGCAAAAGCTGCACGTGGAAGCAAAGCAAAACAAGAAATTCATTCACCACTTCCCTTTGGGAGGCAGATGCACTACACAGGCTGCTGTGAAAAAAGTTACCATCCTAACTCCATTCCTGACAGACCCAGCACAGACAGTAGACATGTCTTGTATATTTTGTGTACACACTTGCAAGTGCTCACCTTTTTTTTTTTTTTTATTTTTCACACTCCTGCTACCTCACTTGGACCCGGGTCTGTCTCCCAAGTGATACCCAGTTCTTAAATGCCATCATGTCAGCTCCATCATCATTACAACGAATGAACCATCCTCAGATGCCCTCAACAACCTCAGGAGTGCTCCCACCCACAAATGCCCATTTCCCCTGTGCACCTTACCACAAACACCTGCAAATGAGCCATTACACAGGTCTGTGCTCATACACACCCGTTTGTTCCTACCACAAAGACAGCTCCGACATGAAGCTGGACCTCTGTGCTGGCAAGCTCCTTAGCAACATGAACTCTCAACATAAATTAGGCTGACTGCACTGGTGAGCAGCTCTTACAATAAAAATCACGTTACCTTCCCTTCTGGCTTCCCATGCAGACAATGTGGCAGCCTGGGAGTCATGTTAGGTCAAGAGACGGAGAAGTCTGAACTAGCTGCAGCTGCCTCAAACAGCTCTGGAAGGATCTTTTCCTCTTTGTTCATTTTGATCCTGCTTTAATAGGCGAGAGTAACTGGTTTAAAGCAGCACACAGAGTCCCTGGGAAACCCACGGCTAGAGCAGACACTTGGCTTTGTCCGGTGCCTGGGCACCTCATGCAGAATGGGGACTTTGTATTTGCTTTTAGAAGATAACCAATTCATATAGGAGGTTCATGAATATTCAGCCTGTGCTTAGGGTTGGGGAGAACAATCCTTAAAACAAAGAGGCAAATTCTTTTACTCTTCATTTGGGGGAATGTTTTTCAGCCCAAGGGCTGCAAGTAGCCTGCCATCGCTTTCTGTGCAGGATCCATTAACGACCGGTGTTTTTCCAAGCCTGAGCGTGCATTGCTGCTGAAAAATAGATGCAGTCAGTGAGGGCTTGGGGTTAATGTTTCTGGATGAAGGAGAATTTGGAGGTGAGTCCAAGAGCATAAGGAGCCAGGCTGAAGTCAGTCAATCTTGCTGTTGTAGCCTCTCCAACTTTGTCCCGTTTCTGTGGCTGCACCTGCCCTGGGAATCTCTAGCAGAGCAGTCTCCCAGCGGTGGGAAGACATGGACATGTCTTTTGCTGCATAGCTACTGCAGTTATTCCTCTATGCAATGAAAAACTGCCAGCGAAGATTCTGTCTTCCCCAAAGAGGTTTGTTAGTTGCATGCTATTCCCAAAGCTGCATTTAGCCTCCCCCCTCATTTTCCTTGCACAGCACACATTTTAGGGCTTAGAGACACTGTCTGGGTGTGGTAACAAACTACCAATAAATAATGACTGTAGCCTGTTGTCATTGCATCTGCAATGACCCCGCTTGTGTTGTGAACTCAGCTGTTCCACCCCAAGAAGTAGCAGATGAGCAGGAGTTTGCCATACCGCAGTGACCTGAGTGCATTTCTAGGCTCTTGTATACACACCTCTCCACACAAAACACACCTTGTTGGTGTTGTTTACAGGAATTTCCAAGTGAATTAGGCTTTCCTTGAAAAAGTGAAATAACCCTTCCTATTAAAAGTACTCCTTTGCAGTGTAACTGTACCCATACTTGGGTTGTTGCTGCTCTGAGTGCTGTCTTCCCTCCCCTTCCCAACCCCCTTCCAAAATGATTACACTGGTAACACTTTTAAGTACAGCCTTGTTTTCCTTGTCTTCATCTTCATGGGAACTGTCCTGTAATTGTTCCGCGTCGTCCAACCAAAGCAGCAGAACAAGTTGGGTGACCCCTGTGTGACTGATCACCACCCTGCCACGGAGAAGACAAACAGTCAGGGCTGGAGCTGGGCAAAGTGGGCACTGTTTGTACCAAATGAAGGGGATGTTACTTCTGTGGATCTCTGGCCTGGTCCCAAAACTGTTCCAGCATTGCCAGGTGAAGCTGGTTGCTAACTGAGTGCATCAGTGCCTGGAGCTGTGTGTGCTGCAAAAGAGCCTCTGTGTGACCTCTCATCTTTTCTCACTTGTCAGGAAATGTGTGCAACACCAGCTCCAATTGACAAACCCTCCTCCATGCTTCCACCTGCTGCCTTTCTTTTGCAAGCATGTCTGTGTGCTCCTTTCTCCCCTTCCAGCTTTTACCTTTTTTTTCCTTCTGTTCAGCTCCAGATTTTCCATCCCACCCCATGCTGCAACCCTCCGTTCCCCCTGCCTCCCTCCAGCCTTGTCCTTCCCTCTATCACCATTCCTCTTCTGTTTTTCCCAGGTGAGAGGCTGCTCAAGCTGTCCACCTGCTGACCAAGGGCGAGGAACAGGGATTAAGGAGCTACACGGCCGTGGGCAGCAGGACCTGGTGCTCCTTTAGCCCCAGCAGTGATGGAGAGGGCTGTCAACCTTATTGTTGTGTTGGCATGGCAAAGGTGGGAGGAAGGAGGCAGAGGATGGGGCGGGGGGAAGGGATTTGAAACTTCAACTGCCCCTTTGTGTTTTCACCTCCTCCAGTTTATCTGGTGCCCTGTGGAATTTATGATCCTCCCCCCTGCAAGGAGCTGTTGTATTTCAAGTCACAGAATGATAGACCAGCTAGCCTGCTCTTTAACAACCTCCAAGAGTGCAATGAGCAAAGCCAAACTTTCTCCCAGCAACAGTTTTAGAAAGACTGTTTATCTCCCTTTTATGAGTGGGAAAACAGTGTCAATCCATTCCAAATCCCCGTGGTGGAGCAGAGCAATGGACACAGCCCCTGATTTATATGCTATTCCAAGGCTGCTAACAATCTCTTTTCCTTTCTCCCTCTCCATGTTCAGCCACCCATTTGCCCGACTTAGGGAGAATAAGGAGACTGACCCTTGTCATTTGAAGAGGCAGAGAACAGGTAAAGCAGAGAACAGGAGCAAATACAAAAGTCAGACAGAAAACTCCCATCTCAGCAGTAGGAGTTGCCATCCAGGTCCTGCTTTCCAGGCACCCCAGATGAGGGACTTTAGGACTCTCAGCCTTATCTGTTTCTCACCTCATTGCTTTGGCGTGTTGTGAAGGGGCCAGGAGGCACATTTTGAGAGCATGCAGCCCATGTGATGGGCAACTAGAGAACCACAGCTCCCAGAGCAGCTCTGCCAGTGATGGATTATACAAACAGAGCAGCCCCTCAGTGAAGCCCCAGTGCTAGCAAGCATGAGGAGCAGCCCCTCACTCCATCAGCCTGTGTCAGGTCACTGTTCAGGGTGCACCCACCCTTCCCTCTCCTCCAGCAAGTTCACTGTGGGATGGGCCCCAGGTCAGCCCTGGCAGCAGACTCCTTCTGAGCACCTGTGGCTTTTTCTGATTAAGGGACCCAGAGCTAAGAGGCACTGGGAATTCGAGATAAGCTCCAGCTCTGGGAGCAATTCTGACAGCCCTGTAGCACAACTAGAGAGACAGAGCAGTGCAGAAATGTGGATTTCACAAGCCCTGTGCGAGGCTTGAGGCACACCCAGCTCTGGAGGATGGAGTTGAGCCCTGAGCACCTGGGAATGTGGCAGGCTGGCCAGAAGCCCTCGGAGGAAGGTGCTGATGCAGACAGCTGCACACTGAGTGAAGTACCAAGTGCCCCACTCCTGGAGCAGGTGCACAGTTTAAGGTGTCACATGTTCCTGGTGGCTCCATGCCCTTTGCCAGCTCAGCCAGGGGTGGAAGGACACAGAGCTCAGACAAGCAGGATGCCTTGCAGATATTACTTTCTCCAAACATCACCAGCCCAGTCTGTTTTGCCTGCACACCTGGGGCGGCTTTTACCTTTGTGGTACAAAATGCAGCTGCACCAGTGCTGCTGTGTGCAGCCTGAGGGCCCTTTGCTTCCACAGGTCACCCCAGACACCCTGCAAGTCTCCCTTTCTGTATGCAGCCTGAGGGCCCATCAATCCACCCCTCCTCTCTGCCTGGGCACATCCTGTGCCTTCAGGCAGGGGTAGGAAGCTACAAACTGTTAACTCCCTCCTCCCTGTCCCAAGAGATAAAGGCACAGATGCACTGAGCCAGGCAAAGCCTCCTGGCCGCTGAGATCCACACTGGCTGCTTGACAGGAGTGGCTGTGTATTACCTGGCACTCCAGATGTGTGAGTCTTCCTTCTGGTTGCTAAACTTCAGAGGTCAAGCTGCTACCTGTGAGATTCAGCTCTTGCTGTCACTTTCTAACACATGGTTCTCAGTTACCATGACAGGAAACATTATTTCATTTGCATTTATTTTTGTATTTATAATTATAAAACGTGAAAGGCCCATTCTTCCATAATCTCTGACACAGCAGTACTGACATCCTCTCAGTGGGATTTGCAACAGGATAGGCTGGTGGATTGCACGTTTATTGGATCAATTCCAGCTTGCCTTCTTCGTGCTCTGCCACAGCTTCTCCGGTTACCACAGGTAGAAGTGCTGAAACCCAGAGCAGTAATGCACACCGTGCCTTCTGCTGTCCTTGCTGGTGGGACAGGGAGAAGGAATGCCACCTGCAAAGGCTCCTCCACCTCTCCTGTCATAGAGAAGTCACGCAGGCCTTGGTGCTGAGACCTGCAACTCAATCTGTGGACATGACCTTTTGGTAAGTCAAGCTGAGTGTCCCAAGTTTCTAATTCTTGTGCATTATTAATGTCTTGCTCAGGAATTAATGTGGGTCAGGCTCTGCTTATGGGCCCATGTGTGCATTTCAAGTGTAAGTTTATCCAGAGTTCAGAAATGGATAAAGGCAGGATTTTGGCTCAGTCTTTTTTAGAAAAAGAGTCTATGAAGTAATGACCCAGTGACAAGTATCCTCTTTGATTTGGTTTCTATTCTCTCACCAGGGAAATTGTTCACTTAGGGCCACAGTGAGTCTTATGTAGGGGCCAAGATACAGACTTATGTTTGCACTATATCAGAATAAAGGGTTGGAGAGGTGAGCAAAAATTTTAAGAGAAATGAGCAAGCTGGGCAGAGGGCTCAGAAAACATGACCTCCGAGGAAGATGTGGTAGACTCGGTCATGTTTTTCCTCTAGGCACAACTGTAAAAGTCGTGATGCATTATTCTCCATGTCCATGGATGCAAGGCAGGCCTGACTTGATTTACAATAAAGGTGATTTATGGTAGGCATAGGGGCAATATTTTCAAGTTTTTAAGGATTGCTAGTCTTCCAGTAAGTACCCACAGACAGTGCTGCTGGGCTACCACCATCGGTCTTTAAAAACCTGTCTCCACAGTCGGGGGAGGGTGAGGTATCCTGGATCCTGTCTCAGAGCAACGGGAGGCTTAGATCACCATGAGCTAATCGGTGAGGCAATTGGGCATGGCCCATGGCCTTTTTGGAAGAAGGCTTTTAGGAATGCATCCAAGCAGCATCCTCTTCATTCAGCTGGGTGGGGCTGGGTGACAACAGCCAGAGATCTCACGGCTGAACTGCAGGAGAAAATGTGGAGGGCACCTTGCACAAGGAGTGCATGGTGCAGTGGGGAACTACAGTTTTCCACTTAGGATATAGCTGGAGTTTCCTAGGCTCTGTGATGAATCCCCATCAATCATGGTATTTGAGATTATGTAAGGCTAAAAGCAGGGCAATGCCTGTGAAGTGTACAGCTTGATCTCCTTCACAGTTCAGGCCTAAACCCTACCCTTTGGATCAAACTTTTCATTCTCTTTCAGATGTTGGGTAGAAATCTAGTCTTGCAATCCAACTAGTGTAAAGGTCTAGTAAGAGTAACATTGCAGCTACACGGTGCTAAGCACAAAATTAGGTGCAGTACTTGGATTACCTTTTTTTATTACACTGCAGTGTTCCTTCAAGGCATTCCCTTTTATAGAGGCAAACCCAGTCCATACTCATTAACTCAGATGGACTGACGGCAAGGAGCTTGGCTTTCCTGTCCCAACCACATCAGACAAACAAAAAATAATCCTGCATCAACAGAGACACAAGACTGCGTGCCAACAGGAGCCAGAGGTGTAACCTGCATCTATTTCCATGGTTGTTTTCCATCCCAGCCTTCCCTGACCATTACATTTCCTAATGGCATTGCATCTGCAAGAGACATTTTGCAATCTACTGCCCTGTATCTGATCAGAGAAATGAGGCTCCACACGGCATAACAGGAGAGTGGAAATTTAAAGAGTTAACAGCGCAAGATTGAACACCGGTCATGGTCAGATCCCTCTGCAGTCCTGAGGACCTCCAGGTGAAGAAAGGGAGCTGCCATCTTTTGACTGTATTCTAGCTTGCCACACCTGCCTCATGGCACCCTGCCTGGTGGCACCCTCCCCATATCTGATCACACACCCTTCCTTGTCCTGTGACCTTTTTTTCTTCCTTGCCGTATTATGGGGTGATTTGAGGATTGCTGGATGTCCACAGAGCACAAAGGCACCTGTGTTTTGCTGTCAAGGACTCTGGAAATGCTGCTAGAATCTAGATTACTCCTCCCACCCCTCCCCCAGTGCTGCCTGTGTTGGCAATATTAACAAAAAGTTATTTCCAAAACTGATTGGAAGAGCAATAAAAAAAATCTCACTCCTCTTCTACCCTCACAATTTTTTCTTTTCTTCGTGCCCCCTCCCTTACTTCTCAGGGGGTTATGCCTTTTTATCACCATGTCTGTTCTCTGTCTCCTGGGAGAGCTAAAAACCCCAGCATGAGAAATCCATCTTTCTTAAGGTGGAAGCTCTCCCAAAAGCCTTAGCACACTGGTGAAATCCTATACCTCAGAGAACCACCCACCTCACTCACGCTAAAATCATTGCTTGAAAGATCACATAAAACAATCTGTTACGCAACTCTCAGAACACCAAATAACCCCCTTATTTATAGTATATACACTTGCAACAATAAACCTCCCTTTTGAACTGTATTGGTCAATATAGATTTAAAAGGCTTTTCCTATTTCAGCCAACATCTCAATTTGTTGTTTAAGCGTTCAGTGCTTTGGCTTGAGAGGAGCTGGCTGAGTGACTTCTTTTAGGAGTAGGTGATTAGGTTTGCAAAAACTTCTCTGGTGTGGTTCTCTGGGAGGTGGTACTGCTCCAATTTGTTTAATGCCAGCTTCTTCCTCTATACATTCAGCTTACGTCAGGAATCCTATGTTTTGAGTTTGTAAGTATACATGGAAAATGTTGCCCCAAAAATTAAGGAAGAGGATAAAAGCTATTTCTTCAAGCTGCTAAGCAAGACTTTTAAAGTATCTGTAACATTTCAAAGGCCCTTTCTGCGACAGGTCCAGCCTATAAAGGCCAGCAGCAGAGCACCAACCACTTGCAAGCGATCCCCTGCATGCCCGTCCCAGCTCCTTCGGTCAGAAAGCAGAAATAATGTTTTTCCGCAGTGCCCAGGGCACTACACCAGCCGCCAGAAGCAACAGATTTCTTCAAGCTCCCTCCCCGATGGCCAGGAGAGCCAGACCAGCTCAAGCTGGGGGACAGACACTGGGCAGGTGCAGTGCCTGAGCCATCCCAGTCCTGCCAGCAGCCCGAGCTCCTCCCAGGGCCACCACAGCTGCTTGGGGTGGGCTGAGCCACCAGGGGAACCCTCTGCCCCATTGCCCAGTGATGCTGGCCAGTGTGGAGGTTTTGGCTTCTCCATCACCCAGCTTCATGGAATCACATGATATGCTGAGTTGGAAGGGACCCACAAGGATCATGGAGTCCAGCTCCTGGCCCTGCACAGAACCATCCCCAAGAGTCACCAAATGCCTAAGAGCATTGTCCAAACGCTTCTTGGGCTCCGTCAGGTTTGGTGCTATAACCACTTCCCTGGGGAGCCTGTTCCGGTGCCCAGTCACCTTCAGGGTGAAGAACCTTTTCCAAATATCCAACCTAAATCTCCCCTGACTCGGCTTCAGGCCATTCCCTCGGGCCCTGTCACTCCCACCACAGAGAAGAGATCAGTGTCCCTTTATTGCACCGATCAAAACCGCACACAATATTCCGGGTCAGACCCCTGTTATTTCAGCTAGAGAAGAGCGGACCCCCTCTAGATCTTCCCCAGTCTTTTCCATCTCTTTATTGCTGTTAACTTCCTCAGGGCAAGGAAATACTTTCTTTTATGCGTTGGTTACAACACTCAGCGAATGATTTGCATATTTTTATGGGCCATGCTCGAGCCCTTGCCTGGAGATGCAGGAAAAGAGGATTGTATGGGTGTGACATGCATTAGCTCTTAAGAACATACCTCCGGGAGGCTGTCTGGTGAGTTAGGCAATACCCTTGGAGAAGTTTGTGTGCACACTGTAAGGAAATAAGCTTCAAAGAATGAAGGCAAGGCTGGCAGTGTTTGTTACTGTTGTCTTCCTACTCAATGGGGCATAAATAAGAGACAGGAAGCTCCCTCTGTTTATGTAGGAACTGGAAGCTTTCTCATCTGTCCATTGGGATAGACTGGAGATTACTCAGGCTGTTTTCTTCACCACCTCTTTCCAATATAGCTATATTTCTATGTATTTACTGCAGTGATGTCTTAGTCTTAAAATTTCCAGGTGTAGGTATTCTAGAAGAGCTGTCCAAGCAAACTTTCCTTGTACGAGTACTGCTTTTGCTGTCACAAGAGAGCTCTCTTGGTTTAGCTGATTTCGATAAGTGAAACAAAAATGATTACATGTTGGCAAAAAGACTTTTAAGTGGATTCAACTGCATTGCACTAAGGTTCTTGTCATTATGGAAATTTCAACTTCTCTGCCAAAGGAAAAAAAAAAAGATGAAATAAAAAAGGAGCTGTTCCTTAACAATATTGTTATTCTGGCACAAAAAAGCCTGTCACAGACATGCCTTAAAATTAATTTTCCCAGATATTCACTGAACTGATGATTATCCTCTCCCACTAAATATTTCCAATTTAAGTAGAGACCAGGCTTGAAACAAGATAATGCATCCAGCAGTCCATCTGAACATTCATATATATATGAAAGCAAAATCTGAACTCTGACACAGCCCTCAAATCAAAATAAATTCCTCAGGCTTTTTAGAAGTGAGAAAATTCAGCTTTGAAAATGTTGGGTTTGCTTGGGGTTTTGGGTTGTTTGGGTTTTTTTGGGCTGGTTTTATTTATTTTTTTTTTTTTTCCCTTTTATCGGCAAGAGAGGAATCTGCTGGATTTGAGCACTAGATCAGAAGATCTTGAGGCTTAAGGGTGGATCTCAATTATCCAGCCCAGGTCTATCACTAACCATAATGGGCTTTTTGCATCGTTTCTTGAGGACATGCCCATGCAGACAATAGCTATGTGCTGGCAAGCCACGGTCTAAATGTATCTAAATACCACATAATCATTACAAAAACCACACCGGGGGACGGGGAACTGGGCTGCTGTACTGCATGTACTTGGCAGATACCTGTGCACTGTGCAGGGCAGTGTCATGGGGGGAGCAAGGCACGTCCTCCTGGGACATGCTCTTCCCCAGAGCTGCTCCCCCGCTCTGCCGTCTCCACTGTAATTGCCTCTTGGAGTGCTAGATGTTAACGCTGTGGCCCCAGGGAATGCTGCTTTTTCAGCAGCCTGTGGGAAAGAACAAAGCGGACAACAGGAGAGCGCCTGGAGCAAAGCACAGGGGTAGACATCTCGCACTTCATCAGGGGAAAACCCAAGCTCCAAGTCAGCAGATTTACCACAATTTCAGGTGCTGTTAACATAACAGTTGAGGTCCTGCTACACATATGTGTATGTGTATGTATGAAAGGAAATCTGCACTTGCCCAAAAGCAGCCAGCGCCAGAAGAACTTCGAAAAGAAGCATCAGCATTCTGGTGAAGAGCTGATGATATCCCCCTAAACAGGGGCTGGGCTTTCAGGTTTGCCTGGAACCTTGTGATCCTAACCAGAACATAGGCAGATCTTCCCCATGAACTTTCCAAAGACCTGAGCCAAGACTAGCTTTTCTGCAATTCACTGCCCCTAACTTTAGCTTATTGAAAAGTTTAAGTCTTTGAACAAGGTCCGAGTTAATGGGGAAACATGGGGTCTTCCAGAGTGACACCTAGGATCAGTGGTGGATATAACAGAACGAGTTGCTCTTGGAGAGGTGCTTTCGAGTGAGTTTGGAAGTAGCACACATTCAACTCTGTCCCCTTTGTGCTGTGTTTCCCTCTCCCTCCTCTACTATGCAGACAATGACATGATGGGGCTTTTAGTATGGGACTACAACTGGAGAGTCAGTTTGCCAGCTGGGTAAATGCACGAGTGGCTAATGCAGTGCATCAGAGCAGCCAGGAGAGCACAAGCGAGCTCTCAGAAGGATGTACCATGTGCACTTCTTCTGACTCATGGCAAATGGGCAGCATCCTGTCCTCAGCCTTGGGCAGCCACAGGAACGGATGCATTATAACCCACACGCTCTTCCCTGGCTACAATTTGTTCCCATGGGCGTGATATGTGCCTCTATCAGCTGCCAGCTTGTACTTTTGCTAATTTCATCAAACACAGGACCAATTTCTCCTAATCTGGGTGTAATCCCTCAGACAGAGCTATCACTGCCTCTGGTCTATGTGCAACTTTTATCTGGGGCAGCCAGAGGAGTATGACAGCTGCATGATAGTCTGCCTGGCGCAATGGGCGGCCCCACAAGAAAGAACTTGCCACCCTGTTCCCCTCAGATGCACTGAGGGATCTCTGAGGTGCCTTGATGTTGCAGGGGAGTGCCTGGAGCAGCCTGAAAGTTCTAACTCACCAGCATATCAGGATATGTCACTTGGAGTAGCCTTGTAGCCATCTCAGCACAGGGCTGTAAATCCCCTTGGCCTGCAAAGCCCCCCAGGGCCAGAGAAGGTGGAGGAAGCAATGGAGCAGCATCCTCCCCAGAGCTTGCCCTTGGCATCTGGCTCTGCCCTCCCAACACAGGACTACGTGACCTGCACGCCCAGAGGAGAAAATGCAGGTCCTTCTCTGGTTTTAGCCTGAGCCATCACTGTTCTGCAGGAATTTTTGGAAAGGCAGTGAGGTCCCTACTGCACTGCTCTGCTCTGCAGTCAGGCCACGGCCGTGCTCAGCCATGGCCACGAAGGGGTGCTGGGCTGGCAGTGTCCAGCCGTGCTCCTGGGAGCGTGTCACACACCAGTGCCCATGGCCCATGCAAACCCTCTCTTTGCAACACATGCTGAAGCTGATTAAAGTGTGAGAGCCTCTGTGTCCTCTGGTCTTTATGCAGACTAAGCAGCACTAGAGACAACACTTGCTAGGACTTTGCTCTAATTTTTACAGGTCTAGTGAACTTCATCCACAGCACAGGTGAAACTGCAGGTTTATGCAGGTTCTTTCTCAATTACTTCTAGCTGAGGCTACTTTTTAAGGTATCTTCTTTGGATTCTGAACATGAAGGCACAACATTTTTAAAATGACACTCTTGTTAAAGCCAGTGACCTTGTCAACTATGCCTGTCATCTGAGTTCTCTCTCTCACTCAGCAATTCTCCTAATTAATTTTCTTACTTTTTTTCCATGGGGTAATATTACATTGTGTTGATAAGCTGCTCTTTTCTTTTGCCCCAGAACAGTGATGAGTGCAAACAGGGAGATTTTAAAAACCTTGAGGAGAAAGATTTTCTGCAAACAGGACTTACAACAGAATTAAATTGTTACAGAATTAAAATTCTAAGGAAGACTTGAAGCAAAAAAATCTATAGCTGGTCAGTGTTTTGCTTGCTCATGCCTATTTGAGTTGCTCTGAGCTGTAAGTACTGGGAATATAACACATCCTTGGGCTACAGCCCATCTTTACAGAACAATTTTGCTGCTGAATATGCACTTCTTAATAAGGGTAACTACTCATGTCAAGACTATAATGATACCAGTGCACTCATGCCATGGACTGCAACCTACTGTTCTGGGAGTTCTCTTGTTTTATTTTCCCACCGCAAGAGCTGGAATGAAATGTATTTGTTGGTGAAGCTTATTTTTGCTGGCTTTCCATCTCATGCAGTGTAAGATTTTATGGAGCTATCTTGTCCATTTCAAAGCCTTTTTTTAAATCATCCTTTTCCCCAAGTTACATTGTCCTGAAGTAGCCCTGTATTTAAACATCAATCATGCAAATGGGCTTTGTGTTTCCCAGGGTACAAAACTCCCTCTGCAAGCACAGTGTAGGAGAATTTCTGTGAGCCTGCACCTTCTAACCACCAGCTTGGCTGGCTCTGGCTGCTGTAGGTGACATTCTTGCTCTTTCCTAGATTCTTGTGCCTCTCAGCTAAGATGACAACCAATTTATCTGCACATAAATTCCAGGAGTAAGGAGTACTTCTGAGTGTCAGGAATTAGGACCATACTCAGAATGTCCCAAACCCAGTGTGGGGTGAGACTTGTGTGTTTCACAGCCCCTTCCCCAACTCTGTCACTTCTGCAGGACCCCAGGGGGATCCTACTTGAGGCCCTGCCTCTGTTCTTCAGGAAGACAAGAGCATTTCCTTAGTAACTCCAGGTGGGCAGGATGCTTTTCCTAACAGTGAAAGACTTGGCCATTATAAGCTATAGGAACTCCAGCTGATTACCAGCAAACCTGGGGGCTCCTGTCTCCCACACTGTGATGGCAATACCAGTCTATGACAACGCTGCCTTGTGCTGGCAGTGCTGGTTGTGTGGGTCTGGTGTAAAAGCAGATCTCCAAATAAAAGACTCCATGGGAAAAAAAAATGGGGGGGATGCTTTCTGCATGTTTGTTTCAAGTGGGACCGGTTCTCCAACCTGTTTCATTGTTTGTCCATAGCACTTGAGCCCACGTAGCTGCTGGGGGAGATGGGAAGTGCCAGGGCAGCAAAAGGAAAGGCCAGGGGATTGTGGTGGTGAGACAAACCTTTTGCCTTGCGAGTGTTGATGGATCTTTTGGGGACATCCAGGCAGTCTCACACTCCTGAATGATGAGATTGCCCTCCCTCTTTCTTATTGAGGCATGTACCTGGGGGATACACCTTTGATCACTTTGATTTCCTCTTACCACATGGTGCTTTTTAGACAATTACACTTCAGGCACTAATAAAATATCTGCTCTGCAGTATTTGCTTTATCACAATACTTGACTTTGTTACTTCTGCAAAAATCTTAATGGGGGCTGGATTCTTATACAAGTGAACCTGCAGGAGTGACTCCATTTCAGAGCCCAATACTATCAAATTTTTCTCTCTTATCCTAAGCCTGTACAGAAGAATTTCCCTGGTTCAGGGAAAGAAAACCTGCAAGAAATCAGTGTTCAACAACCAGTGCCTTCCCAAAGCTCAAGCACTGCAATGACAGTTTGATAACCAGCTGAAAAAAGTGTCTGGTGGAAGATCCAGAGTGGGAGTCTGGGCCTTAAAATCAGGGTCCTAATCCATAACAAATTACTGTGTGCAACACTTGTCCAGAGAGCCCACACAGTGAGGCAAGGTTGCACCATGCTCTCTCTCCTTCCTTGAATAAAAAGTGCCTGCTCTAATGAGAGACAGGTCCCTGATTCAGCAAAGCACTTAAGTGTTTTGATGAACTGGGGCCAAAATGAACATCTTGTGCAGAACTCAGTTGTCTAGTGAACAATATCAAATATTTTATTCATGGATGCAGACTTAAATGAAAATTAAAGACATGGCTATTTAAGGCCTTAGGTGCCCAAACTCATATTGTTCATTTTTTATTATCTTAAAGTAATCATTTGTACGGGAAAAGAAGCAGCCACCTCCAGAAAATCCATCCCTGTCATGCTGGGAAGAATATTCTCAGTTCTCCCCCAGCACCCTGTCAATTTGATGGCTTATGTAGCTTGCTTAGAAACTTGTCACATTCAGGCTATTTCAGATCAACAAGTTCCAGCCAGTATCCTGTTTTCCTACCAGGAACACCGAACTTTAGTGCCCTTATTGGCTGCATAAGGTGTGGGCAGGAAAGGCACAGCCTCCAGTAGGCCAGATCAGATATTAGAAGGGTCTTAGTTATTGTGCCATCACCCTTACTTGGCCATCAGTCCCCAGACAAGGCAGAGAGCTCTGTGCTGACCTCAGCCCCTGAGGCTGCAGCCAGCAAGCATCCCTGTCAGGCTGCTCTCCTCACTCCAACACCTTGGGCTGTCCTGCTGAAAGGGTCTCTCCAACCCAGAGAACACCAGCCTTGGAAAATGAAGGATTACAGCAGGTGAACACAATCCTCAGCCTATGAAAGATTTTGCTGAGTAGTGCTTCACCTGAAATGCTGGATGCAGCAGCATGCTGTGGCTGAAGGCTGTACCACAGGCAGGTGGAGAGAGCAGAGCTTGGACTTGGGCACATCCTGACTGCAGGGTGTTTGTCCTTAGAAACATCATCTTTTTCTAATGAAAATTTTCAGCAGAACATTATCTATGCCTTTTGTACATTTGAAAATATTTCCACAGATAGTAAAATGCCAGAGAGAGCTGTTTCTAGTATGGCAACACATACTTTATTTTCTTCTCCTTGTCCACCACCCTACAGCAAGAATCTTTAACTCCCTTTTACTTATCAACACACCCACTTGTCCTCACAGTTAGGCAGAAAACAGTTCAAAGTATGGATTGAAAAGAAAATCTGGCATTTTTTACCACCTTGCCTATACTTAGATGCAACCACCTCCCTGCCATGGAATACAGGCAGATGCAAATGGGAAGAAAATGAAAAAAAATTTAAAAAAACCAGTACATGCAGACATTTTTGGATAAATCTTATGCTCTCTTTGATTTAATCCCATACAGCTACTAGTGCTCAAATGATTTCCAGAGCAGGCATAATTTACATGGCACTCAGTTTATCTGCTCTGGAATGGCAAAGTGCACATACAGATATACACTGTGGTTCCAGGGAGTCTAGGGATTTCAAAGGTGCTTTATCTCTCAGATAACTCACTGGCAAAGAAGGGTGAATTAATAACAGTGTTGGTGACTAAAACTGAAATGATAGATTATGAGTATGGGCTTTAAAAAAGAATTGTCAGTTAAATGCATGTTACAGATTTGTTCAGAGCAAGATATTAATACTTTGTTTTCTTTTTTTTTTTTTTTTAATTTGTGGATTCCTAAGCATTTTCTTGGAGAAGCACAAATCCTTGAATTGTGTACTTCAATCTACTGGCAATGGCTTTTTCCCCTGTGCTCTCATAGCATCGCCCCACTCCAAGTAGTCTTTGGGGATCTGTGAACCAGAAGTAAAACCCCACCTCCTAGCAGTCAGACAGGAACCACATTCCCCTAAATCCCACACACTGATCTGATTCACTGCATGACTCTTGTAAGCCTCCATCCACCTCCTCTCTGGGAAAACACAAAAGATCCCCAGTTTTGAAGTTCTCAGGCTGAGGGACTTTGAGCTTAGTACGGAGAAAGGCTGAGCAGCCAGAGCTCCCACTTACGGAAGTGCCAAGTGCGCAGGAATTTTGTACAGGCATAGCACTGAGGCACTTGAAATGACGGGAATGCTGTGTATTTGTGCCCTTTGCCTCTGCAGTCCTGACACCGTCGCTCTAAAGGAAGGTGAATCTATTTATATGCAGTGGTAGAGGCTGGAGCCCTCATTTTCACTGGGCCTTTGAGGAGCCTTTGTCATGTTTTTGTGGCACAACAATATTTGAATGACTTGGAAGGCTTCAGAAAAATAGTAAATACTGTCAAAAATGCAAAATGTTTGTATCCCTCGGCCAGGGGGAGGGAAAAAACATGCCGGAAGCTTAGCCAAGCCTGACAGAGTATTGTGGATCTTGATCTTTGCTCACCCAATAGTTAGATATTGTTCCCCCCTGCCCCCCCTTTTAATGGAGTCCCTGCCTTATCTCTTAAAATGATCTCATTAAAAGCAGGGGACAAGACAGCAGAGGGTAGAAGGCCTGTAATTACAGATGGAAGGTCGATAAAAATACCACTTCATGGACCTTGTCATCTCTCAAGGGGGGTAGTCTTCAAAAAAGCATGAACCCCTTTTGACCACTTCTCTGAACCACACTGACGGAGAACTCGTGGTGGAGATGTCACACAAAGAAAAAACAGATAAGAGATGGGATTCTTTCCTATTCTGGGGACTGCCCACTGCTGGGATCCTAGTTTTCCCAGCAAATGCAGCCCTAGGCTGCGGCAGGTGTGAAGGAGTAAAGAAGATTTGCTTCTCTGTGTCAAGCTACACAGAGTCTGTTACTGGAAGAAGGAATATGTTTGAGAGCAAGCTGTCATATCTAGCAGCAGGAGCAAAGGGCTTTCAGGCCCTTGGGCTCTTAAGTGGAACCTGCTAAAGCTTTTCTGCATGCCAGCCTTCCCTCAGTGTGACTGTTCTCCTGTTCTGAAAATGGCCATAATAAAACTACTTGCTGTAAAACAATCCCTGCTTCCCAAAGTAGAAAATGTGGCAGGAGGGCCTTGTGATGTCCACAGCAGCAGGCAATGCCCTGCACTGCTTAGCTAAGGCTCATCCTTCTCCTTTCAACGCATCCTTGGAATTCGACTGCTGTGCAGCAGCCCACAGCCACACCACAGCTGCTGTCTGAGGGGAAAACGATGTATGGTTGCAGAGCTGCAAAGTAAGGATTCAGGATTACTCCTGGGATGACCTGGAGTGGGACACAAGCCAAAGAGCAGGAATTTTCAGGTATCAAAGCCTGACCAGGATTTCACCTGCTGGCAGGAGTGAAGTTCCCTGTATGTTATCTCTGCTTCTTCGAGTCACCCTGCCAAGGTCTCAAAGAGTTTGTAATTGCTTGTAGATACTGAAAACAGAGCTCTCCTGATTTTTCTTAAGCTAATCTCACTGATACCAATTACGGAAAGAGAACACAAGCATTTCCAATACAGAACATTACAACCCCTGCCTGGTTTGACGTAATAAAATTTCTTTTGATCTGTATGGATTTGTTCTCCGTTTAAAACAGTGACACTGAGACATTAATCCGGGTTTACAGCAGCACAGCTGCACGCGACAGTTTCGTATGATGCAGAAATGACAATGCATCAACTGCCCCATGGAAAAGTGCGTGATAGCGTGCCAAATCAACTACACTGGTTAGGCAGCACTTCAAGGGGCAACATACTGCAGAAGTGGTCTGGAGGTCTTCTTGTAGTGTCCTATTGATGATGCTTCTTCAGTGCCACATAGAAAGAAAGCCAAGGTTGGTACAGTGCATTGCTCTTCAGGAGTAAAATGCTGTTAAGGAGTGAAAACGAAACTAATAGGTGATTTCAGGCACTGGAATTTTGACCCAGTTCCCAATGCTTATCCCCTTCTCCCCACCCACAGGCAAGAGCCAAGCATTTCCTGGGAAATTTCAGAAGAAAATCTCAAGGGTAAGTAATGAAAGCTATCTGAGTGTCGCCTCAGGGTTGGGTTGGTGCAGCTTGGTAGGGAGACAGCTGTCCAGGTATTTTCTAGGTAAACCAAAAGCCTCAGCCTCCCACTCTGTCAGCTCAGTGCCAGACCTAATAATGACCATGAGAGGCTCCAATATGGAGATTATGCATACAGCTAAAAAGTGTCCCTGAAATGCTGGCCTGCTGCCTAAAATTGCATCTGATCTCACTGCTGGTTTTTGCTTTCATGTTCAATATGCTCTGTTGCAGAAGCACCTCAGAACTGAGAGATCAAGATGTTTCTAAGTCCAGCTGGAGCATCCAGCCAGTAGATTGAAATATACAACGATGGAGCACCCCCCACATCTGCAAATAGCAAATCCATCAGAAACGCCACAGCTGGTCTAGGGAGCAGTGACAGGGCCAAGCTCCACCACGTGTGGTGCCCCTCTACACACGATTGTTTAAATAAACATGATGATTGCAGTGGCAGATATTCCCCTAACAGACTCTGGTTTCGTGGCCAGTTTGATGAGCAAGCTCTTTGTGCAGGATGTTTAAGGCTTGAATTCAGTCCCCGTGGAAGGGTTTCAAGCCATGCTAAGCAGGGAAGTGCTCTAACTATGTTCCTCCTTCCCAAGAAAGTTCACAGCTATTCTTGGGACCCTCAGCAGATGAAGCCTCCTGAAACACTTTCTCATTTCCAAGTTTATACAGGGTTCCAGGGCTTCTACTAAGCCGTCGAGAATGAAAAAGAGCATCAGCTCATTTTGTTTGCCAGAAAATCTAGACAGAAGTAAAAGCAAAGTCAACAAACTTCTGGAAGAAAACCCCAAAACCAAACAAAGTGAACAAAGTCATAATTTCTTCATCTGTCTCCCCCAGAATTTGAAGCATAAGGGAAGGATGACCATAGCCAAACCTGGTCCCCTAGCCAGGCTCCCTGAGCAGCAGAGGGCACAGAAAGATGTCCCCTAACTCGTCCCCGAGTCCTCAATCACCAGAAGTAGTTTCCGCCAAGAGCATCTCCCACGGAACGGGCACGGAGCGCGCTGAGGCTCCGGCAGGCTGGCAGCACGGCAGGGACCATGCCCAGCAGAAAAGCCCGTGGGTGGAAAGGGAGCACCAGGGCTCCTGAGCCTCTCAGCCAGCGGCGGCAAAACCCGCGGGGAAGCGGCGGCACCTGGGGGCTCCGGGCGGCCGCAGGGCCGAGCCCCGCAGGGGCGGCGGGAAAGGCGCCCGGGGAGCCCCGGCCTGGCAGCGGCGCCGGCGAGGCGCGGCCGGGGCAGCCTGGGCGAGGCTCAAGGGGAGCCCTCCGTCCCAAAATGCACCCGGGACGGCAGAAGGGCCCGCGGGCGCTACTCCCCGCCGGCCCAGCCCGGGCCGCGGCCGCCGCCCCCTTCCCCAGCGCCGCCCCCCGTTCACGCCCCCTCAGCGCACGCCCCCTCAGTGCCACACGGGCTGGGCGGGGCCGAGCGAGGCTCTTTATGCGGCGGGAACCCGGCGGCCGGAGCTGCGCGCGGTTGCGGCGCGGGAGAGGAAGGACCCGGGCGGGGGCAGAGGGGGGCGAGGCGAAGGCGAGGAGCCGAGGAGGAGGAGAAAGAAGAGGAAGGAGCGCGCCGGCCGGGGTGCTCCTATTGTTCCGCACCTGCGCCGGCCGGGACACGTGGCGCCGCTGAGCCCCGCTCTTCGCCCCCCGTCACTTGGCCCGCACGCAGTCGCCCGGCACCATGGGCAAGGGGGTGAGCGGCGGGGCCGGGCCGGGGCGGGAAGTGGGAAATCCAAGGAACCGGACGGTGGCCGGTGCCTCTTTCCCTTCAACGAAGCTGCGCTTTGTGTGCGCCGGGCAGGGGCGGCCCCGTCGGGGCGGGTGCGAGGGCGGCCGGGGCCGTTGGCGAGCGGCGCCGGTGCCGCCACCCCAGCAACGTGCGAGGGCGGCCGCCGCCGGCCGCGGGAAGGAAGAGCCGGGCCGAGGGCGTGGCTGAGCCCGGGGCGAGGAGCCGGCGTCCCAAAGCCCCCGGCTCCTCCTTGAGGCCGTGTCTCCCCGACGAGGGGCCTCTGGTCCGCCCGCAGCCCCCGGGGCTGGTGTTATCTGGTGGCCTTGCGGAGCTGGGGAGGGAGCGCGGCTGCTCCCCGGGCTCCTGAGAGTACTTTAGACTTTCCTTGAGACACGCGGGCCCGGCGTGGGGGGGCCGAGAGAAGGGGAGCCCTCAGGGTTATTAGGGCTAATTTGCCTGTTGGTAGCAGTGACGGTGTGATGGGAGATGGTGGCAGAAGGGAGGCGGACACGCTCGAGGTCTCCTGGTCGCTGGGGCGATAACTTGGCACGGCAGAAGGCTGTGCAGCGGTTCCTGCTCTGGATCAGCCTTGTTTCTACTTATAGCCCATTATAGGGCTATAGGGAGGAGAAGTCCTTAATTCTTAATTTCTTTTAACTAAAGAAAAGTGTATCTGAAGGATGTTGGGGGGTGTTGTGCTCAAGCACCCGTGTGTGGAACAGAAACACCTCTTGGCTTGCTCTGGTTTTATTTTATGTCAAAAAAACTAGAGACCATTTTCTGGGGTTTGTTGCCTGGATGTTTGTTTTTTTCCCTTTGAATGCTTCCCTGTATGTCTTGTGTAGTTGGAGGTGTGTAGATTCGTGTTTACTTTTGGTTTAGACGCATTCCTGTAAAATTCCCAGGTTTCTCTATTTCCTGAGGAGAGGGTGACCGTGCAGGGCCATGGCAGCGGTGGTAGCCTGTTCCCTGCCAACAGGTGTTCTGTGCTTCCAGGCGCTGTTCAAACATTGGCTTGACTTTGTATTGTCCTCATCGGTGCAGTGCAGCAGCAGCAGTGTTGACATAACTGCGTGAGTGGTAGGGAGCGCTGCAAGAACATGGCTGAATGGAGAGTTGCTCGGAAAACGGGGTTGAGGAGTGTGTGGGGTGGGCTTTCAGCATTTGTTCTGTGTATGGGGTTTCTTTTTCTTTTCCTAAGGAAGTCCTTCTGTTGCTTGGCAGCCTAGCCTGTTGCATTTCATCCAGTAGGCAACAGGCGGTATGGACAGCAAAAGCTCATCTAGGAGATAAAACACTGAGGAGAGGTCTGGCAGTGTGGGCGGTATTCTGAATCTTGTTTAAATCCTCAGAGTAGCCTTTGATTTGTGTGTGTATGTAGGACTGCAGCACAAAAGGCTTCAGGGGCTTAGCCTGCCTTGGTGGGGCTAATAGAAGGTATGAACGCCTTCCAGAGTACAAAGCTGTCTTGCTCCACTTCAGATTTCGGAGGTCGCATGGATAATAAAGCAATTAGCCTGAAACTGAAGCGCCGCCACAAGGGATAATTCAGCAGGGATAATACGGCTGCCTCATGCTTTCTGGTAGCAAGTCACAAGATTTGCTGGTTGAGCGCTGAGAATGTGTGCGTATGACTGGGGACCCCCTGGAAAACGGGCATGTGAGAGAGCGAGGCAGCGAGAAAGGCGGAGTGTGGATGCAACACTGAACAGCATGTGCCTGCTCTAAGCTAGGGTGCCCAAAAAGGAAACTTCTTTCCCATGGTTGCATGGGATGGAAGAGAGAAAAAAAAAAAAGAGCTTAAGTGTGAGTAAACAAGTTTCTTCTCTCTGTGGCTGTGAGGAGAAGCTGAGTGTGTTTTACTTTAAATGGTAATGGGGCAAGGGGAGGGCCAGCTGCTGCTACATAGCCCAAAAAGCAGATTATCCAAAGGGGGTGGGGGGGGGTGGTGTGTAGCAGAGGAAAGCACTCTGGATTTCATTCCTGTTCAGAGCTGACTGGAAGCTGTTTGGTAGATAGCAGCATGTTTCACTCCATCTCCCTTGCTGCACAGGCATTGCATGGAGTTGGTGTGTGCTTTGGGTCACTTCTGGAGGTCAGCTTTGCCTTAAAGGCCATGAGGAGGAGATGTCCTTAATTCAGGTCATATCTTCTAACTAAAGTGTGTGTGAAGACTGTTAGAAACAGTAATGAAGACTTTTTGAAGCTGGATGCTGTGATCAAGCACCCATGTGTGGAGCAGAAGCACCTCTTAGCTAGCTCAGATTTCCTTGAACCCCAGTTAAGGGTTTTTTCCCCCTGTCAGAAACTAGGAAGGTTTATTGCATAATGGAACCAACTGAGGGGAAATAATGCAAATCACAGCAGTCCTTATCTGGTGCAATTAAAAAAATCTTAATGTATTACCTTCCCCCATCTTCTTGATTCCTTTATTACCATGGCTATTTTATGACAGTTCACTTTTTATTACTGTGACTAGAGGATCATCCTTTTTCCAAAGAAAACCCTGGGCCTAGTCAGAGTGTGTTTCTGGAAAAACAGGGGAGCAGGGACAGGGGCCTCTGGCACATGAGGTGAGCTGTACAACCTGCTTCAGTCCTGACCTGCTGAAAGCTGCAGCTCATCCTTCCCCCAGGCCTTTCCAAGGGGTAGCCTTCACCAGCTTGTCTAGGGGAGAACTGGGTCCAGTCCACTCATCTTGATGTGTTTGTCAACTACTAGAGATGTCTGGAGTTATGGTGACTATTTATTACAGGCGAAGAAGTGAGGAAGGTGATTCTTTGTAGTTGGCACAGCACCAAAAAACCCAGGATGGGCTGCTCAGCTGTGCAGTGATGACATTTGGAAAGCCTCTCTGCTCTTGGGTCTTCACACAATTCCAGAGCAGTAGAGTTGTTTGTCCTAATACCCAGACAGGGCTTAAGGTGTGTGGGTGGTCCTTGTTTTATCCTGATGATTAAAAACCTGATTAGGTTTACATCTCTTTTCATGGGAGAAGAGCTTGTCCTTTCATAATTTGGGAAGCAGCAGACAGTGCACAATTAGCAATTACTAGCTGTTGAGTAAAAACTGCCTTGTACTGTCCTAGATGCTGAGAGTCTGATCAATTGATGCAGTTTAAATTTTTGATTCAAGATAGGAGATTGAATACAGCTCTTGGGAGGAAGAAGGATCCAAAGAAGCCATCTCTTGCTAGGATTACATAGGGTCATGGAGCAGTTTGCAGTCCAATAGGCGGAGTTAGTTTTATGACTCATCTGGTTAATATATTTAGTCTCATAAGGCAGCAGGACAGTAACTTTTCTGTTTTCTCTGCACAATTGATTATAATGACATAAGCAGTAAAACAGACCAGGCCTCCGGAGACTGCATAATTTGTTTTGGCTCTTACTTGACATTTCTTGTTGGATTAGGTGATCTTAGAACACGGTACTTCTGAGCTTGTCTGCTGATTTGTACCCCTCCTGTTTCCTGGTCAATCATGGCTTGTATTGAGAACGTCAGCCATGAATGGCTCAATTAGTCCAGAGCGGAAAATCATCAGCTGTAGCTGAAAGACAATAGGATTTTCTGGGGGATGTATAAAACTTCTTACGCTGGTGTGTACAAATGTTGTGCTTAAGCCAGTGGAAAAAAAATAAATCTTGCATGGAAAAAAAAAGAAGCTGCATTGTTTTTTTTCCGAGGCAGTTTTGATGAGTCAGTTCTTGGGCTAACAAGACATTTCTGATGAGACAGACCTTCCTTTCTGTTCAGGCCACGTGATTAAATCGTGATAAGATGTGGATGTGGAGTACCACAGGCCTTCTTCTCTTTGTATAACAGGAAAAGAAGGGGAGAGCAGGGAAATCCTACCGCGCTGAGGTGGGATGAAAACCTCTTCCCCTGGCAGCCCAGCCAGCACAAGCCTTTGTTGAACAGATTGGGCTCATCTTGCAGGAAGGGAGGCAGTGGCCCTGGAGGCACAGAACAGGGGCAGGACTTGGACTCTGGTGCATGTGTCAAGTCCAGATTTGAATGACTGAGCAGGAAGTTCAGATTCTGCATGGAATGATCCTGTAACAAGGAGCTGAAGCTGATTCTCCTGACTTATCTACTTACCTTTTCAATAAGGGTGGGATGTAGCAATAAAGGGAAAGTATTGAAAGTATTGTGCTTTTTTTTTTTTTTCAAGCTGAGGAATTGCTGAGCTCCTCTGTAAGACAGACTCCATTAAGACCCAAATACTTGGGTGCTTAAAGAAACAATTAACTATCCACTCTTTGTTCTGACTGGAGCTGATCGCCGGGGTATTTGGGTTTGGTTTTTTTTGGTTGCTTGTTTTTTTTTTTTTTTAAAGCAAATCATGCTTGAACAAGGGCAATGAGCCTTTTCATGTTTGCCCACTTGTAGATTGATTCAGCTGCAGCTGAAAAAGCCTAAGCACTCCTATATTCCTGGATTATTCACTGCCCCCAATGAGTAACTGTATTTCTCACCAGGAGGTTTTTAGATCACCTGCAAGCAGTTGCCAAGCATTTCTTGGGGAGAAGGGGTGAAGCTGAAGGTGATGGAGTGGTAGGCAGACAAGGCACTAGCTCCTGCACCTTGGTTAGGAATCATTTCTCATCTCAAGCAGTAATCAAGAGGCATGTGTTTTGTGCAGGGCCGTGTTTGGACTTGTGTCTCACAGCTCCAGCAGAAGTCAAAGTTGTTTCCTTCAGAGACTGAAGGAGAGAGATGTTTCATGGTGGCTTTTTGTGAATTGCCCTGTGGCAAATTCCTGTAATGCTGGAATGTGAGGACCTTGCTGGTTTAAGTACTGTGGCTTTCACTTTTTTAAGGGAAATGGGAGTTTAGGTGCAGGGAAGAGAATGTCAGGAATGCTGACAGTCTGGAGTTCTGTGTCCTTTTCCTGGATCAGTGGAGGCAAATAGCTTTGCTCTGCTGTACTTATTAAAAACTGTTTCCATTGCACAGCTCCGTAGTGTCGTGCAAAGCTTGCCTTTACTGAGCAGGGCAAGGGGAGACTTCTGTGCCTGTGAAATATGTGACTATGGCTGCAGAGTTGCACACAGAGCTTTCTCAGCACAGTAAAAAAAACCCTTGTCTAGATGTGACTTACGGGGTCTTCCAGAAAAGTAATGGTCTTCCTTCTTTTTTGTGCAGTTTCACTTTTGGTTTTGGTTTCTACTTCTCTCAAAATAGATAATAATTTCCTGTGCTAGCTGCTCATCACGACAGGTCTTGGATGCAAACAAGAGTTCCTGTGTCCAGGTCACTCAGGAATCCAGCTCTCAGGAGTCCAGTTCGTGGTTTGAGGTGTTCATGCAAAGAACAAGCAAGGCAATGCCTTTGAAACCTTTTCTTAATCTCGTTAAAGATTTGACTCTGGTGCTACTAAGTGCTGTTTCATCTCAAAGTTCTTCTCGGGGATCTTATTAGGTGAAAATCTCATCACATAAAAGTTGGCAGAGTGTGGGGATGTAATTGGTCCCACACAGAAAGGAACAGAAGATTAAGTGATGTTTATGTGCACTAAGTCATCATTTGTTTGTCCTTAGATGCTTGTTTACCCCATTATGACTAGATCTAAATCTTTGCATGATTTCATGTAGAATTAACCATAATAAAAGTGAATAAAAATCCTGCTGAATAAAGAGGCTTTAAGCGAATCATCTGCTCTGTGAAGTGTAAGCAGGACTAAGCACAGATTGAATCTGCAAAAGTGTACTGCTTGTATACCATTCTTGCTGCTCAAACTGCCATAAATTGAAAGCAGATTTCTGTTGTGTAAACTGGCCAGCTAGTTTGCCAAACTGAGAATGAAAGTGTTGGAACTTAGCTCCCAGAATAGACCAGCAGAGGTACCACCTCTTATTTATCTACAGTTGATAGGCTGCTCCTCCTCACCAGAGGATGTGAAAGGCTGGGAAGGGGGAGGAGGAGGTAATGTCTTGAAGGAAACATACGTTTGCTCTCAGGAATTGGTTTATTCTGCTCTTCATCACTTTTTCAGCTTGAGCCAGGGCTCACACGTCAAGACTGCCTGAATAGTGTGTAGCTTGCTTTCCTCCTTGCTAGGCTTGCACAATGTCTCGGTCTGGTCTGTGTATTGGGTATGATACCGAGCAGACTTCTCTGTTCACTAGCTCGTTTTTGTTATTTATTGTAGTGGCATAACTGTCGTAGAATCATGTAGGTTGGAAAAGACCATTAGAATAATTGAGTCCAACCGCTAACCCAGCATTGCCAAGTCTCACTACACCATCTCTCCAAGTGCCACATCTACACATCTTTTAAATACTGCTGGGGATGGTGACTCAACCAGTTTCCTGGGTATCCTGTTCCAGGACCTGACAGCCCATTCTGTGAAGAAATTTTTCCTAATAGCCAATCTAAACCTCTCCTGGTACAACTGGAGGTAATTTCCTCTTGGCCTGTTGCTTCTTGGGAGGATGAACCAGCACCCACCTGGCTACAGCCTTCTTTCAGTGAGTTGCAGAGAGCAAGAAGGTCTCCCCTGAGCCTCCTTTTCTTTAGGCTCAACAACCCCAGCTCCCTTAGCTCTGCATCAGACTTGTGCTCCAGACCCTTCCCCAGCTCTGTTGCCCTTCTCTGGGCACTCTCCAGCACCTCAATGTCCTTCTTGCAGTCAGGGGCCCAGAACTGGGCACAGCACTCAAGGTGCAGCATCACCAGTGCCGAGTATGGGGGTACAATCACTGCAGTGGTCCTGCTGGCCACACTGTTGCACAGGCCAGGATGCCATTGGCCTTCTTGGGCACATGTTGGCTCATGTGCAGCCACTGTTGACCAGCACCCCCAGATTCTTTTCCACTGGGCAGCTTTCCAGCCACTCTTCTCCCCGCCTGTAGCTCTGCCTGGGCTTGTTGTGATGCAAGGGCAGGACTCAGCACTTTGTCTTATTAAACCTTGTATTGTTGGTCTCAGCCCATCAATCCAGCCTGTCCAGATCCCTCTGCAGAGACTTCCTGCCCTCCAGCAGATCGACCCTCCTGCCCAACTTACTATTATCTGCAAACTGACTAAGGGTGTACTCGATCGACTTGTCTGGATTACTGATGAAGATATTAAACAGGACTGCCCTCAATACTGAGGCCTGGAGAGCCTCACTGGTGGCCAGATGCCAGCTGGATGTTACTCTGTTCACCACCACTTTCATGGTTCAACCCTCTGGCTGTTTTTTACCTAGCACACAGTGCACCTGTCCAAGCCACAAGCTTGTCCAAGCAGCCCATTTCTCCAAGAGAATGCTATAGGAAACAGTGTCAAAGGCTTTACTGAGGTTTTGGTAGAGAACTTTAATAAACTGTGATAATTTTGTCTGCCTGGCAGTCATGTCTGTGTATAATTCATGTCTGCTGCTGTGGTATTTGACTGTAAGATGTTTCTAACGATGCTGTATCTTCCCTTGCAGGCTGGAAGAGACAAATATGAGCCCACTGCTACATCAGAGCATGGCGGAAAGAAGAAGGGAAAGAAGGAGAGGGACATGGATGAACTTAAAAAGGAAGTTGTGATGGTAAGAGTGCAGAGCACAGAAAGAGCAGCTTTAAGGATGTTTGTTATGCCCAAAGCCCTGTCCCTAATCTGACTAAAAGAGAAACGAGCTGGTGTGCTGGCAGTATGGTGTGTCTGAAGGCACTGATCTCCCTTCTCCTCCCCTGTGTCCCCAAGTCAGATGTGCTGTAAGTGTTTCAGCATCAAGATGAGCACACAATAGACCCCGGCAACATCACTTCTCAAAAGGCACTTGACACAGAACCTGAGTCTGTGCTTGCCTGCATTACCCATAGCGCAGTATGGATGAATTTCCTCAGCCAGGCGAGCGCTCTCTGCATAGCAGCATTACAGGCTTTATTGTGCTGTCATGTGAGTGGGACTGCTGTTTTCATTCCAGCTGAGGAGTTGAGGCTGTACAGCTCCATTTACTGCTGGCCTCTGCTCAGACTGACCTCAGTGTTATTCCTTCTAATCATGTTTGAGGCTGTGGGGAGTGTCTCCCATCTCCATCTGTGAAAGCTGGATGATGCTATACCCGTCTGTGAGCATCATCTGGCTTAGATCTGCTGTCCTTAAAGGTGATGCAGATTTTGGTTCTGTTCCATGGGTTTGAGACCGTGCTTTAACGTTTTTGACCCCTCTGTTAGGAAGAGGGGATTCTAAATATTGCTCAAACATTACATTCTGTGTTCGGTAGAGATGTGTACTTAAAGCATCTGCTTCTCCAGATCCAAAACTTTTTAAGTGAGGCACTGCTGTGAACCAACTCAATCCAACTGAAAAATAGGCAGGCTGTGAAAAGAAGCCTCTTTGGGGAAAGAAACACTTCCCCAAAGTAGTGCTTAATATGGCAACACTACTTAAAAATGTGTGAAATTACAGGTTTAATCTTCTGTGCATTCCTACCTTCCTTCCCAACTCCTTTTCTTTCCATTCCTCTCTCAACCTCCCAAAAAAATCCACCCACTGAGGTTTCACAGAATCTGCTGGGAGTGTAAGGACTGCCCTGAGAGAAAGTCAGACTTTTTCAAAAAAGCTTTCAAGTACCCAAATAGTCACAAGAATGCTAAAGACAAGACTTTGCTGAATTCCAGAATGAGTTTGAGATTTCCCTTCACAGAAAGGAGGAACTAGAGTTCTGCTATCACACTGTTACAGATAGGAGACCTGGGGTGGGAGGTGGAATTGCTGAGTTCTTTTCTCAGATTCTTTTCTCTTCCAACTATTTCTTGTCTTTCAGGATGACCACAAGCTGAGCCTTGATGAGCTTCATCGTAAATATGGAACAGACTTGAATCGGGTAGGTAAACATTGTATTCCTTCCTTCTTTGCCCTGATCTGAAAAGAAACAGTCACAGCTCAGAGCATTTCACAAAGGAGATCTGGGTGGTCTGATTTGGGTATGGTTTTTTGTTTTTTCCTTTTTGTGTTTAATCTCCCCACCTCCAGTTAAGTTTCTCAGGCTTTGGGAGAACTGTTGAATTCACAAATACTTCTCTTTATCCTCCCACTGTACAACTTGACTGCAATACTTTAGTGATTCTGCTTCTAACAAAGTCACTGTTATCTGCCTCTGAGTCGTTCAAGGTCAGGTTGATTCTTGGTGTTATTTTTTTTTCTGGAGGAGCATGTAATGAAGACAAATGTTTGTTATGTTGCTAATGTAACAGCTAGCTCTGGAGAGCTAGCACATGCCCAGAGACTTAATGATGGCTAATACCAGTTAAAATTCTACCTTTCTGCATTAAGAGGTGTGCAAATGTCCTAGGCTACCTTAGAGTCCAGTGCAGAAACACTGCAGTGGTTTTACACTTCTGTTGTTTGCTTTGCTTAATGCATTTCTTGCATGATTGCATATAGCATCAACTCTGCTCTTTAAAACAGTACAGAGATTGGTATTTTTGTGTCCAAGATCTTGGCTTCTGAAAGCTGAACCTCCTGGAAGGTTGTTCCAACATGTCATCACTTTTATGGCCTCCAGCTTTCACTTCTTCCATAATTTGATGAGGCTGGATGGCATTGAGCTTTTCCTTAGAGCTCAAAGTCTGTGGCTATAACCTTCTTGTCCTGCCCTTCTGTGTTCTTAGGCCCATGGCCTGCAGGCTCCTCAAGTAGTATTCAGCATCCTGTAGCTCCTGTTTTGGCATCAGCTCTCACATCCTGCACTTGTGGAACCCTGGCAGCTTTGGACATCTCCGTTTCCTGTTAGCAGCTCCTTCTTGATGTGGTAGAACTTGAGCAAATTCAGACCTACCTTCTGCAGCTGGTCTTTCCACAATGCCTAAAAAGGAACTTCTCTTGTAGGGTTTGACAACTGCACGTGCAGCTGAGATCCTGGCTCGTGATGGCCCAAATGCCCTCACCCCCCCTGCCACCACTCCTGAATGGGTGAAGTTCTGCCGGCAGCTCTTCGGAGGATTCTCGCTCCTGCTGTGGATTGGTGCTATTCTGTGCTTTCTGGCTTACAGCATAGAGAGCTTGATGGGGGAGGAGGCCAACAATGATAATGTAAGTAAAAATGTCTGGTTTACCTCAAAGGCAGGCTGAGCAGCCTTTTGGGCTCGAGGCAGATTAACTTCCTTTAAGTATTAAGTCCAGAAGCTTTTCCCATAAGTATGGGAAATTCAGTGTGTGAGCTTAACATGTTTTGGAGTGCTTCCACATAATGAAATGAATAGGCAGCTTCCTTTGTGTTAACAACACCAGCTTGTGGACAGCCTTTGTGTTCAAACTCTACAGAGACTGCAAGTACCTTCATGCTTGTGATGGGGCACTTAAATGCCAGGCAATTAATTTGGACAAACTGGAAGCCTTTCAGGCAGATTGTCCTCTGACTCACTTTCTCTGCTCTTTGTAGCTGTACCTGGGTGTTGTGTTGGCAGCTGTGGTTATCATTACTGGCTGTTTCTCTTATTACCAAGAAGCAAAAAGTTCCAAGATCATGGAGTCCTTCAAGAACTTGGTGCCTCAGGTATGGAATAAATAATTTCCTTGATGTCTGGCAAGCCATAGCTTGTTCAAAGGTATTAGTTGTTTTAAATGCCATCTCCAATTGCAAGGGCCTGGCTATTAATGTGGGTTACTAGCTCTTAATTTTGAGGGATCTGTGAGACTGCTCCAAGTAGCTATGCTAATAGGCCAATGTAATTCCTGAAAATCTGTGGGTTCCACCAGCTTGTTAACAATCATAGACTTTCTCCATAGAACGGGGAATTCAATAACTGGTATAATAAGCACTAAAATTTGAATTCCTTCATGGACAATCTGGATCAAAACTAGCTATCACACTGTCACGTTGGTAACAAGGAGCTTTAATATCAAGAAAAAAAACCAACTTATTTTTCTTAACTAACATATATATCAGATATAAACATCTTAGTAGAAGCACAGAATAACTGTTTTAAGACTGTCAGATCTTTTGAGCCTTTTCCTAAGATTTGCTTTTGACACAGATTGTTTCTTCACTGTCTTTCAGCAAGCACTTGTAGTCAGAAACGGTGAGAAGATGAGCATAAATGCAGAAGGTGTTGTAGTTGGAGATCTAGTGGAGGTAAAAGGAGGAGACAGAATTCCAGCTGACCTTCGGATCATATCTGCACATGGTTGCAAGGTACACTAGTGACAGGCTGTTGGGAAGCTTCATTCTGAAGGAGGATGAATTAGTCTTCTATGCCGTGAATGGGGGCTGGAGTGGAGGAGAAGGGTGGGGAAAGTACCTAGCAGGCATCTGTGTGCTGGTGTATGACAAAGTACTCTTTTTTGTGTAGGTGGATAACTCCTCACTTACTGGTGAATCAGAGCCTCAAACCAGGTCTCCAGACTTCTCCCATGAGAACCCACTGGAGACCAGGAACATTGCTTTCTTTTCCACCAACTGTGTGGAAGGTATGTGTGTCTCCTACTTCCCTGAAGTATGAGCAATGATATTGAGCTGTATAGATAAGTAGTGGGAATGCAAAAGCAGGGTGGAAGTTCCCATCAAAGTCCTTGCCCATTCCAACTGCACTACTGTGGTTAAAGACTCCACAGCACTACTGGGTGTTTTGTTCTTGCTTCTTTCAGAGGAGCAGCTAGTTGGTGTGTCTTATAGCCTGCCTGTTTTATTACAAGTAAAAAGTGTTGAAGTTGAAAGCAGATAACGTAGCATGAACCATGAGGTAGATCTGTATCAAGTACTGCGGCTGCTGCAGAAAGCAGGAATGTCAGACACATCTGGCAGGATTTCTGCTGCAGCTCTGAATATGGGGTCTTTGTGCTGAAGCCCACCCAGGACATCTCTTCCACACCTACAGGATATTAAGCTGTGGTTGTTTTTGTTTTCTCAAACCCATCTCTCTTCCAGGCACTGCCCGTGGCATTGTCATTAGCACTGGGGATCGCACTGTGATGGGCCGTATTGCCAGTTTGGCTTCTGGCCTGGAAGGGGGGAAAACTCCAATTGCCACGGAGATCGAGCACTTTATCCGTCTCATCACTGGTGTGGCTGTGTTCCTGGGTTTCTCCTTCTTTATCCTGTCCCTCATCCTTGAGTACACATGGCTGGAGGCCGTTATCTTCCTCATTGGGATCATTGTTGCCAATGTCCCTGAAGGGCTGCTTGCAACGGTTACGGTGAGTGAAGTTGGAAAAAAGATTGAATTTGGTCCTTAAGGAAGTGGAGTGCTTTATCTCAGTGTGCATTCAGAGAGGTGAACACTGCAGTAATGGAAGGTGTGTGTGTGCAGGGTTGGGCTCCGTAAGTTCAGTGTATTTTAACTAATCAACGTCAAGTTCTGCAGCAATTTAGCTCATAAAGATGGGTCCCTAAGTTAAACCTGCACAGAGGCCTGGCATCATACAGCTGAAGTGAGCAAGACTAGGAGTTCTAAGTCCTGCCTTTTTCTGTGTCAGTAAGGAGTTTTCCTGCTACAGCCATCAGGGTTTCTACACCCACATGCACACCAACCCTTCCAACCTTTTAGGGCTGGCAGAGCATCCAGCTAGCTTCACTCTGGCCCTAGCTCTTGGTCTGGGATCTGTCAGAGGTCTGTAAGTTTGGTTTCCTTAAGAGGTTGTGAGAGTATCTAGGTGTTCTTAGGTTTATGGAGAGTGGTGGTAGACAGGAGAAAATGCTTCCATGCTGCCTTAGGAAGCAGAGTAGCAACCAAGCCAGGAAATGAATGGTTGGGAACTGGAACCAGATAACAGCCTCTAGCAAGAAAGTGAGCTGGAGCTGCTCACTTTCTACCCCAGCAACTTGCAGGCCTTATCACCAGAGCTAATTTGGGCCGTCTCATATGTGGCTTGCCTTCACCTATTTTGAGAACTCTTATCGTTAGGAGGTGGCAACTTTGACTGAAACGTTAGCCTGAGGCATGTTATTTCCTTCCTAATACACTGAGAAGTAGGAGGCTGAAAGCCTTTTCTGGAGATTTTGTAATGAGGAAAATGTCATTTAAACCTAGCACCTGAGCTGAAGTGTTGCTGTTTATTTTGCACTGTCAAGGTGAACAAGGCGTTAAGGAATCACCGCAGGGCATGGAAACTGGTTGTTATTCCATGTGCACATTGAGTTGGATAGCAGTGTTATTACTGCACAAGTGCCTCTAACCTGACATCATCTTTCTTGTCCCCAGGTATGTCTGACACTAACAGCCAAGCGTATGGCTCGTAAGAACTGCTTGGTGAAGAACCTCGAGGCCGTGGAGACCCTGGGTTCCACATCCACCATCTGTTCTGACAAAACGGGCACTCTGACACAGAATCGTATGACAGTTGCCCACATGTGGTTTGACAATCAGATCCATGAGGCTGACACTACAGAGAACCAGAGTGGTAAGACAGCCTCTCTGTGCTTGAGGCATTTCATTAAAAAATGGCTTTTTCTGGGCCTGCCTGGACACTGGTACTTCTAAGAACCTGTGTTTGTAGCTCCTCGGTCCTAAGTGATGTTCACAATGCAGGGATTTCTAATGTACAGTCTAGAATGAGCATAAAAAAAATTAAAATGACACATAGAGAGCTTTGCACTGTAGCATGACTCTGTTTAATCCTTTAACTCTGTTTAGCCTGCCTTTTGTGCAGAATTACTCCATTGGAATTTGAGCCTCTTGAATGTTCAGCCCCATATGTTTTTCCTGTACATAGAAATATTTGCAAAGTACCTGATTATCTTTGCTAAAATGTATCTTGATGAAATTGCTCAATCTTAAGTCTGTTGAAAGTAATGACAACAGAAGTGTTGGCCCTGATAATAATTACTTGAGGCTGGACATAGATGGCAAGTTCCCATGTGGAACTAAATGGTTGCCTTGGACAGGGGTTTTCCCAGAACATCCAGGTTGTGTTTGCATAGTGCCAGCAATGAGTGTAAGACTTTAGCAGGAAGTTTCTTCTAGTTGATAAGAATCTGAAATCTCAGTGTGCTGTACAACTGAGAGAAATGCTTACCTCTCCAGAACTGTTCAACACAACCAAACTCAGGAGTTTCCTAGCTGTCATCTACCTTGTGTAATGCTGTGCTTGCGACACATTATTAGCATCAATATTTTTCCAGTGATGCTGCTGCACCCTGCCCTGAACCAGTCCAAAACGTTGTGCTTGTCTGCACTGCTTAAAAAAGCCACTTTATTTAACATTAATGCAAAGTAATGAGCTATAAATAGATCTTTTGGAAGCCCTAGGCCTGGCAGTGGTTGGCTTGGCTGCAGTGGAAGTAAACCTAGAAGATTTCCCTTCATGGAAAGTATGTTAAGTTATCGGTTAACTGTCTCTTCAATTCATCTCCTTTAAAGCCAGCTTAAGAGCCAGAATGAGAGAGTATCTTTATTTAAGCATTGTTCCTTTGGGATATCCAGTTCCTGAGTTGATGGATAAAGTGAGACAACCTGGAGGTAGAACCCAGCATCCCTTACGCATCCCTCTGAATGAGCGTTACCTGTCCAGAATTCCTTGGTTTTGTCAGTGTGTCCCTCTGTTGCTGCTGGATACAGCCAGTAATCTGGAATCTTGAAAGCAGAGGTGTTCTCTTGCACTGCAGCTGTCTTAAAATAATCAGCTGCTCATCAAGTATCTGGGAAGGCAGGAAGAATGAGAGAGGTGCAGTGATGCTATGAGTGTTTCCTGTTTCTGAGATAAAGGTTTCTTGCTCTTAAACCTGTGGGATTTTGAGCTTATGTGACTTTCTTGAGGGGTGGCTTTTTGACAGTCTTCCTCTGCTTTCAGGTGCTTCCTTTGACAAGAGCTCAGCCACTTGGACTGCTTTGTCCAGAATTGCAGGTCTTTGTAACCGTGCTGTGTTTCAGGCTGGCCAGGAAAATGTACCAATTCTCAAGGTAAGTTCCCCAAAAAAGTGTTGGTCTTGTTCCTCATCACCATCCTCTCATAATGGTAGTGAAATTACATCCTGTGGGTCATACAAACCTACAAAGTAGAGGTAGCTGCCACTCCTAATCTTCTCTGCAGTCTAGCACTCTTAGAGGAAGTGTGCTGTGGGCAAGGGAGATGGGATTGAAAAGACATTTTTCCCACAGCAGAATCCCTGCAATCCACTGCCATTTACACTCAGTTTGGGAGGCCAGATATTTCAGACAGGGCTCAAAAAGACCAGAAAGCTTTCCTAGGCATTGCCCAGTATCTGGCTGTTCCAGGAATTGCTATCTCTGGCATTTGTATACTTCAAAGCTACAAACACCTGGTGCTGGGAGAAGTAAACATCAGAGCAGGGGGAGCAGTGGTTGTGGGAGACTGGCTAGAGACAGTCTGCTCTCACTGGCAAGTCTCCTTAAGCTTTCACTGGTTCAGTGCTGGTGCAAATGCTGGCATAGCACCAGTTCACATTCCTCCTTCTGAACTGTGACCCAGCCAGGGCTGAAATTAACTGTACAGTGCTTATAATCTGTCAAGTATTAGTCATGTTGCTTAGTAAACTTATTCCCAGGGTGTTCTGATGCAGTGGTAGTAGAGATGATGGAACAAACTATTTTCTCCCAGCACTCCTCTGACTGTATCTTAAGTCTGCAAAATGTGACCTGAAGTTAAAGAGCTGGAGTTCTTCCTGTTTAAGGAAGGCTTGGGAGAGGGAAGTTTTGAGAAGTTGTTAGATACCAAAAAGTAGTACAGAAATGAAAAAAAAAAAAAAAATTGCTCACAGACAAAGAGAGAGACCAGAAAGGCAAAAAAGCAAAGGAAGTTCCACCAGGACACTGAGCATATTCAGATCTCCTGGGCTGAGAACCCCAATCTCTTGAGTGCCAGCCTTTGTGGGACATATCAAATTTCTCCCAGGGGCTTGATAAGCTGGTGTTATCTTGGAGTGGGGGAGCACATGGAAGCATTTCTGTGTGCATGTAGTCAGTCATCTCACATTAGCTGTTCTTCATGGCAAGCAGCTTACAGCAGTTCTTCTCAAAGATTACCCTTCCGCCTCACTTGGTCTGGCTGTACCCGGTTATGACTTTCTCTAACCCTTTTAAAGGGCTTCTTGACTTTGTCACAAGGAGACTGCTGCTCTCTTAAGATGGGAGGCCTGGCTTTTTGAAATGCAGCATTTGTTGGTACTAGATAACAGAATTATTTTTCATTTGCTTTCATATAATCTTATGTAGAAGCTGGGACTGGGCTGTGACGAATTCACTCTTAAAATCTATTTTAAATATCCAGTCTTCTGTGGTTGTATGTTTTGATAGTTGTCTTTTTTCCTCAGCGAGCTGTGGCAGGAGATGCCTCTGAGTCTGCACTTCTGAAATGCATTGAATTGTGCTGTGGTTCTGTCAAGCAGATGAGAGAAAGGTATCCCAAAGTGGTGGAAATACCATTTAACTCTACCAACAAGTACCAGGTAAGCAGGTGTGCTCTTGAAAGAAGAGCTGCTGTGTGAAGTACTTGTGTGAATTTGCACACAGTGTGCCTCAAAACATGTTCTGGCACCCAAATCTTGTCTAGCCATTACTTGCTTGAAGACTGCTCTATAAATCTAAGTTAAGAGACCATAGTTACATGTGTAGGAGCTGCACTGACACTAAGGTGTTAACTGCTAACAAAGGATCAGACATGCTCTTAACCTGTGTAGCAATAGTGCACAGAGCATGGAGTAACTCAAATCTGGGAATAGGAGCAAACTGCTGGGAAGTGACCTTAACAGGTGGCACTTGAATAGAGAAAAGGTCATTACAACACCTGCAGTTACACATTAATGCCAAAGAATGCTCAGATTCCTTAGTTTGTAAACCTCTTTAAAGTGTGGGTAAATGAAAACTAGGCAGAATATCACAAATGGCCCTGAGCTGCCATAGTTGCAAAACACTGATGTTGATCACTCGTGTCCTTCACAGTACATGTTTGTAGAACAGATTCATTTCTTCCACCCTTAGCTGTCCATCCACAAAAATGCAAATCCGTCAGAATCCCGTTACTTGTTGGTGATGAAGGGAGCTCCAGAGAGGATCCTGGATCGCTGCAGCACTATTCTTATTCATGGCAAAGAGCAACCACTGGATGAGGAAATGAAAGATGCTTTTCAGAATGCCTACCTTGAGTTGGGAGGCCTCGGGGAGAGAGTGTTAGGTAAGGAAAAACAGCCTGATTACATTGGAAAAGATTTGTCCTTCATGTTCCCGTGCAGTCCTCACAGATTAAGTGAAGGGTCACTCTGTTCCTGCAGTGTAACCATAGTATTAAGGTCACTTCAGCAATCCATGTAGGGACAGTCCTGCCTTTAATCTAAAAGGCAGCCTGCAGTGTCTGGTCTCTCTCAGCAGTGAAGTCACTGAGATGAAAATGCAGCAAAGCATTTGGGACCTTCCATGGGACCACACAGTATTGCTGGGTTTATTCCACTGCACAGGAACCAGGCTGTGTCTGGGCACCTAGCCACAGCTGGTAGTTATCAGAATAGGAGCATGACTCCTGTCTCAACCTGGCTAAACCTCTGACTAAGCTGCCCTGTTATTCTTGCACAGCTGTTTGCAGAAGCAGTAAGTGTTCACTCTCTCCCTCCTGATGTGTAGGAACAGAGTAAATGTGGGTTTGATGTGTTACAGGATTCTGCCACTTGGCTCTGCCTGATGATCAGTTCCCTGATGGCTTCCAGTTTGATACGGACGACCTGAACTTCCCTGTAGACAAACTCTGCTTTGTAGGACTGATGTCTATGATTGACCCACCTCGTGCTGCTGTGCCAGATGCTGTTGGCAAATGCAGAAGTGCTGGGATCAAGGTAATTCATTCCTGGGTCGAAAATCACCTCACTTGATACCTGTGGAAATAAGGGCTTCCTTGACCTCCTGTATTACTGTAATGTGAGTGGATGAAGTAATTGATCAGGATTTAACTACTACTATTTCAGGCTTAATTTCTAAGTTCAGTACAAATGGTTGTGTGTTCATGAACTGAAAAATGAGTGAAACTCCAAACTGCTAGGGCCCTGGCTGGTGCTGAAAGCATGGTGTCCCAAAGCACATGATTTGGCTCAGGGTGAGTTCTGCATGGGCCACAGTACTGAGTAAAATGAGAGGGAAGCACAGGCTGGAAACAGAACTGGCTTCATTAGCTCAATATGAAAATTTTTTGTCTTCCACCCACCTCAATCTCTCACATACTGGTAGCAGGCTACTGCCTGTACCTCAGACTTGCTCTGTGCTAGGGCTCGCGAGTAGAACAAAAGACGTGCGGGCTTTTCATTGTAAGGGACCCTGCCTTTGGGGCAGTGCTGCTCTGCAGTACAGGCAAGGCTTCCATGGCAGTCTGTTTGCATTTCAGGTTATCATGGTTACTGGAGACCACCCGATCACAGCCAAAGCCATTGCCAAGGGTGTCGGCATCATCTCCGAGGGCAATGAAACAGTAGAAGATATTGCTGCTCGACTCAACATTCCTGTCAGCCAGGTCAACCCTAGGTAATGTCTGCTGGGAAAGGCCAGAGCTGTTCAAAGAATTCAGCATTTGCCTCTCTCCTTGCCTTGGATAATCCCTCAGCATCTCCCCTCTGGACACGAAAAGCTTGGCATTTGCTTAGCTCAGCATATTGTGGCTCTTCAGTGTGTATCATGAGTTATCTGAAGAATGCACAAGATTGTATTAAATGTGCATGTCTTGTGTGTGGGAAGTACTTAAGGGTAAGATTGTAGGAGAGCAAAGGGAGCAGGACTTATGCCAGGTAGAGGAGTTGACATTATTGCATAGCTACAAGCAGAATAAATGTAAAAAGGGAACTCCTTCCTTTTAAGGGTTAATGCTTGCCTTCATAGCCTAGCTAGGACTGAGGCATCCTCAGAAAATGTGCTTTGGCATAAGCAGGCTGTTTGCAGAATGGCTGGGCTGTCTGCATTGCTTAGCTTGACCCAGCCTGTGTTTGGGCTGGAGGACAGCCATGTAGCTTATGAACTGTGAATAGAGACACCCTGTGAAATGAAATTGCTTGGGGTTTTTTTTTGGTTGGGATTTTTTTTTCTTTTTTAGATTTTGAGGACAACTTCAAAACCCAGTAGTGCAGGCTGGGGTTTGCTGGGCTGTATGACTGAGGAGGTCAGCAGCTGGCTGTGAGGGTGGGGAAGGAATTTCCCTGTCTAAACTGGGTGATGTCAAGAGCTGTGTGGATAGTCTCCTAGACCTATAAGGGATGGTATGCTGGGCTGGAGAGATGGTATTTTGCTGCAGCATGTAGGGTACCAAACCAGTCTAAATATAACATTACATGCTTTTGTGGCCAAAGGGTGTAAATTAGTTGGAACTTGCATGGTGTGAACACTCTGTGAAGAGCCATGTGTCACCAGTCACATGGTCATCAGTCTGTTGCAAAAAGGATTGCCTGAAGAAGACAGCAGCATCTCTTGAAACCTTGGGAGCTAACTACCTGAGCCAGGAGTTCCTTTTTTTCAGACAGGCTAAGATTTGTGGGAACAGCTAGTCTTTACCTTGATGCCTTTTAGAAAGCTATGGAAAGAAATTTGCTCACGAGGTTTTTTGTCTGTTGCTTGGTTCTGTTGTGTTGTCTTTTTCTTGGTGCTCCCCATCTGCCTCTCAAAATTTTGTGCATCAAACCAGGCAGAGGCTGCCTGGATTAGTATTTAGTCATAGCAGAAGTTGGTCTTTTCCCCAGAGCACTGAAGAGCCTTATTTTTATGGGGCAAGTACAGGTAATGAGAAACTTACTGCAAAGTAAAACACACCTTATCTTGTTTTCAGGGATGCCAAAGCTTGTGTGGTTCATGGCTCAGATTTGAAGGACATGACTAGCGAGCAATTGGATGACATCCTGCTTCACCATACAGAAATTGTTTTTGCCAGGACATCTCCTCAGCAGAAGCTTATCATTGTGGAAGGCTGTCAGCGACAGGTAAAGAGAGGGAGAGTAAGGCTGTCATATTAGAGAAATGCACAGACATATAGATGTAAACTACCAGGCAGTTCTGCTGTTGAAGTGCTAGGGCTAAGTCTCCTCAGTGCCCTCATGTAAAGAGCCAGATTAAATCTTGTCTGTCAGCAGCCTGCAGCTGCTCATGTCAGGCTGCTCTACAATACATAAATACAAGGGTCTGACAGGAAAACACCTTCAGTTTGTACTGAGGCCTTCTTCTGATCCTAGGGTGTTCATTAGTAAAATTAATTCCTAAATTCACTGGATGTGCTTGGGAGAGGAGGATCCAGCATGCTCATGTGTTTTCCAGTATCTCCTTTTGAGAGAGCAACGTGGTTCCCTTGATGAGCCTGATCAGACCAGGGAAAGGGTGAGGGGAGGGCAAGGAAGAACTGAGGTCTCTTTACAGCAAGGTGAAATAGTTTTTTGTGCTTCATCTGTAAGGTAGCAGAAAGCTTTTCTGCCAAAAACATCTTACATGATGATTTCAGTCTTGCTGTTCCTCTCTTTGTGACCAGGGTGCCATTGTAGCAGTCACAGGTGATGGTGTGAATGATTCCCCAGCCCTGAAGAAGGCTGACATTGGTGTTGCTATGGGTATTGCTGGCTCAGATGTCTCCAAGCAGGCAGCTGACATGATTCTGCTGGATGACAACTTTGCCTCCATTGTCACTGGGGTTGAAGAAGGTGAGTCTATAACTTGTGTTCAGTGGTGGTAAAGTAACATGCTTCAGCATCCCCTCTGAAATAGAGGCACCTGGGGGGCTCTTCTTTGAGCTTGCCTCCATGCCAAGAGTTTTCAAGGAGAGCAGTGCTTTTCCTCCTCCCTTCAAAGTTTTATTTCTTTCCATGGGTGTTCTGCATGACCCTTTGGGATGGGTAAGAGTAGGAAGCAGCTGAGTAACAAAAGCAACTTTGTGCTGTTGCCTAACACATGACCTTACAGTCATCTTTGCCAGCTGAGTGTGACGTTTTCCTCCCTGATGGAGAAGTAGCACTCAAACAGGAGCAGAACAGACAGTCCCTCCAGGGACTCTTGATGATGTCCAGAAGCCAAGGCTTAGTATCTTACTGCTGTATGCAGTGAGCCCTGATTGCTGTGACCAGAAGTGTCACTCTCCACAGGTGTTGCTGTGCATGGAGCAGTCTCTCACCCTTACATACAAGAGAACCCTTTCATTTGCTGCACTAGCTTTTTGCCTTTTGGTGTTAGCACTGAGGCTGCCTGTGAGCTGCTTGGCTGCCTTCTGCTGACAAGTGAGAGTTACCCTGTTCTCTCTTCCTTGCCCCAGGTCGTCTGATCTTTGATAACCTGAAGAAGTCTATTGCCTACACCTTGACCAGTAACATTCCTGAAATCACGCCGTTCCTGATCTTCATCATTGCAAACATACCCCTTCCTCTGGGAACAGTCACCATCCTCTGCATTGACTTGGGCACTGACATGGTGAATGTGGTTTTTTTGTCTCAGGAAAAAAATGTGGATATTCTTAGGTACCTTAAAGAAAGGACAGATGGAAGGAAAATGCTTAGATAGTTGCTCACTTTAAATCAGAACACTAGAGAAAACTATCTGATACTCCTTTTATTCACATTCATCTCATGGCTCTTGAATCTGAGGATCTTTCAGCTCTCTGTAAGGACAAACTAGGGAAAGGGAGGGGGTAAGGTCATTTTGGAATATCACTTTTGGGGAGTGCTGTTTCTGGCACTGAATACATGGGACAGGGAAGACTCTGTACAGTGGAGAATTGAAACTCTTCTAAGAGCAGTCCTGCCACCCTCAGGTCCCTGCTATCTCCCTGGCATATGAGCAAGCAGAGAGTGACATCATGAAGAGGCAGCCCAGAAATCCCAAAACAGACAAGCTGGTGAATGAACGGCTGATCAGCATGGCCTATGGGCAGATTGGTAAGCTGCTCTGTTTTCTCTGGCACCAGTTTGAACTTGGTGGTAGCAGGGGTTGTACACAATCTTGAGTCAGTGACTGCTCTGCTTATTTTGGTAGGGTTGAGGTTTGGGGTGTGTAAACCAAGAACCTCAGGCTGTAAAGAACTTGCCATGATTCTTCCCCCATGGCTTATAGCAGTGGTTTGTGCAGCTTGATCCATTGAATCGCTTTCACAGTAATTTTGTTTAATTGCACAGCGCTGTAAAGGAACTGGCTGACAACCAGCTCTCCTCTGGTTCAGGCTTGTCCAGCAAGAACATAGATCCCATTGTTAGTTTAATTAGAAGTAAAGGATTCTCTCCAGCGTATCCCTAAACACACAGCATTAGGAGCTTTGATTAAAGGCAGCTACAGAGACGTGCCCAGTTCACAGGATGGGAGCTCATGCTTAATTGCAGCAGACCTTGGGAACCTTCTTGACTATTTTGTAAGGGCTGGGGGGTGGGCAAGGCATAATAAGAATACAAAGGGAGTTTTATCTTGTGTCCTTGAGTATGGTGCCATCACAGCACAGGGCAGAACAGAAGTAACTCTGTACAAAGTTGGGGGCAGAAGCTGCTCAGCAAAAGGGTTGCAGCTGAATTTGATGTTAGTGTGAACTATTTCTACAGCTGCTACTTGGGACATTGAGCCTGGCAAGGAGTAATTTTTAAGGGGGTGAGGATTTCCTGCAAACAGTTGTTCTGCATGGTAGCTTCATTAGTTTTATCATCCTTTCTTACCTGTTTAGGTATGATCCAGGCCCTTGGAGGTTTCTTCACCTATTTTGTAATCATGGCAGAGAATGGGTTCTGGCCTTCTGGCTTGCTAGGGATCAGAGTTCAGTGGGATGACCGATGGATTAATGATGTGGAAGACAGCTATGGGCAGCAATGGGTGAGTTTTGAAGCACAGCTTAGAGGCTGCCAGCCAGAATATTAACACCTGCTGAACTTGGTGTGAGCACCAGAGAGCAAAGGCAGCGTGTCTGAACAAACGCTCTCTGCTTTGTCTGCTTCCTAGACCTATGAACAGAGGAAAATAGTGGAGTTCACTTGCCATACAGCCTTCTTTGTCAGCATCGTGGTCGTGCAGTGGGCAGACTTGATCATTTGTAAGACCCGAAGAAACTCTGTCTTCCAGCAGGGAATGAAGTAAGTCAGCCTGTCCATGGAGGATTTAGAATGGGACTCTGTGTTCTCCAGCACACAGCATTCTAGTCCTTCATCCCAGCAGTGTCTGGGTGTTTTGGCAAAAGTCCTGACCAGACTGCCTCGGTAGTAGGTAAAAGACTGGGTGCTCTCTTCCTTTAGTACAGTTGTCAGGCTGAGACAAAGAAATGGTGGCTTCTGTTGGCATTGTCTGTGGGAGCTAGGCCACCTCACTAGCCCATGGACACTCCAGCACACAGCCTTGATCTCCTGATCTTGTACATCAAGAGATCTCATGGCATGAGCCCCAGCCACCTCCTGAATTTGTGATGAAAGCAATTGCTGGTTGACTTGACCATGAACTGTCTCTGAAGAGACTTAAAATACCATAATGGCAACTCTGCAGTTGGCTTGGATGGATGGCCTGGTAGTCCTCACCTGATTACCCTCTGGGCTGGACTGGAATGTTTGTTTCCATTCACTCCCATGTGGCAACTAGGTGTTTTTTAGGAGGTCATTGCTGAATGTCTCTCTTTGTTTTTGACTTCTTTCCTGTCTCTTCTAGGAACAAGATCTTAATATTTGGTCTCTTTGAGGAGACTGCTCTGGCTGCCTTCCTGTCCTACTGCCCTGGGATGGATGTTGCTCTAAGGATGTATCCTCTGAAGTAAGTTGCATCATGCTTTTTGTGTAACAGATCGTACCACAGAACAATAGTGCTTGGGTGGGGAGATGGATAACAGTAGTTGTGAACCAGTGGAGCATTAAACCTAGTCTTAAGAGCTCAGGCTAGAGGGTGTCAGTGATCCTTTGGTGTCGTGTGGCACACTGTGGTTTTCTTCACTGTGCGTGGAATGTTTATGAGGAGCCTCCTGTTCAGTGCCTCACTAAAAATCAGCAGTACAACTTCAGTACCAGTGTGCTCTAGTGCAGCTGCCTCTTGCACTTATTTCATGGAGTATTTTTATGGGTAGGGTAGTGCACCTCCAAAGAAAGCATTGCTGTAATTCGTAAGTCAGATGACTCTTGGGTACTGAAGGGCTGCTGATGACGTCTTGTGCTTTTTTCCTACATCCCTTGGGAAGAGAACCACTAGTAAAGTCTTTTAAAAGCTGCTACGTAGATGCAGATGACCAGTTGATGCACACTAACTTTCCTAATGGTTGGGAAGGTGCCAACATTTTAAGTGTTGCTCAACAGCATTGCAACACTTCATGGCAGGGTTTAGTCTTAAGCCAGAGGACTGTTCAAAGTTTAGGTGTCATGAAATCTTCATGGAAAAAAAAATAAATCCTGGTACATCCTGCATTCCAAGAGCTGGGTGCTGAAGTCTGAGCATTTCCTAACAGGAAAGCTGGCCTCTGCCCAGTGCCTGCAGCAGCTGGATGTTAGTATGTGTAAATCACGAGGGGAAACAATACAGTTCCAGCAAGCAAGGCTCTGGGCACAAAGGTTGTGTACTTAGAGGAAATATTGCTTGATTGGTAGGTGGGGAGGTGCTGGTACAGAGATGAGCAAAGGTGCCATGACACACCTCGTGTTGGAATTATTATCCAAAAGTGAATTAATCTATTGTAGCAGAAAACCTGCAATTCTGGGCTTGGAGGATTCTTGACTGAACTGGCAAGCTGGATCATGCCAGCCTTTTTGCGCTTGAGTGTGCCATGGAGTCAGAGCTGTGCCAGGCAAAGAGCATCTCCACAGCCCGTGTTCTCACTGTCTCCTCTCCCAAACAGGCCGACCTGGTGGTTCTGTGCTTTCCCATACTCCCTCCTCATATTCGTGTATGATGAAGTCAGAAAGCTCATTATCAGGCGCAACCCTGGCGGTAAGAATCTGCTGCTCATCTGTGTGTTTCCTTCCCAACCTCTTCATGCTGCTGAGTTCTCCAGAAACCCCAGCAAAGCTTGGGGACCCCTAAGCACTATTTGGGGCTGTATTTTGCAGTTAGTTCAAATTAATGCCTTCTTGCTGTCCCTACATTCTCTCACATTATATAAAAGTACAGATGTACTGAAGTAGATGGAAAAGACTGATTAATGCTTGGATAGTTCTAGAAAGCTGGAAGAGATCCTGAAAGCTGGAGAACATAAATTTGGCAAGATTTTCCCATTGTGGCAGGTCACTTATTAGCTCAGGTGCTACAGTGAAAGTTTTCAAGAGCTGAAAAGGAGCTCTCATGAGCCTCATAATTGGTTTGCCTTGAGACTAACTCTGCTTTCTCCTTTTCCTTCAGGCTGGGTGGAAAGAGAGACCTACTACTAAAAAGTACCTGTAAAACATTCCACGCACAGCCCATGCCACCTCTCCACCATCTCCCCTGTGTGCATACTTCATCTTTGCAAGAGCAGAACTGTGTCTGAGCAGGAGTGAGCTGAAAACTAAAGGAAACATGAAGAAACGTGGACTGGAGGAGAAAGCAACGGGGAGGTTGGGGTGGGGGGGAGTGTCCGACCATCAGTCCAGGGGGATGAGAGTTTGAGTAGTTTTATGTGCCTTTATGTTTTTGTAAAAGGAAACCGAAGATTTTATATGTGGATTTTTACAAATAAAGATGGATTATAAGAGGATGCCCCCACATGGTCTTAGGTGGATGTTTTTCTCAAGGCAAAAACTGGTTCAGGGCAGCTTCCCCACCCTGGCTTGGGGTGTGGTGGTGAGTGCAAGGGTTAGTCCCTGGCTTCCTGTTTTTGTAATAGGGAAGCAGAGCTGCTTGACCCACAGACAACAGCACGTGTAAAAGCCCCGGTGCACCTTACACTGGCTCAGTGCTTAATGCGACAAACTGTTTGCCAGCACTTGGATCTCACAGCCTAAAGCTCAGGAAGCTTCCTTGGCTGTGCATCTTGGCTGCTTGAGCAAATGGAGCATTGAGTAGACAGAAGAGCTGGCCTGCCTTAAAGGGGCTCTTTGCTGGGTTCTGGGTGAGCTCTACTGACTGGCACTTGGATCCAAGCAGCCTTGTTCTCAAAATTGACATTGATTTTCTTGCTTGCTTATCCAAGCAAAGGATAATGTTTCCTGGTGTCCTCTGTGCATGGCACTTGCCCTGTCCTGATACTGGCTCGTGCCTCCTGTGGAATGAGAGCAGGGGCTGATCTTGAATTCTGCATCCTCGACTCTTGAGGAAGGTGTTGCTGTTGTCTGGGGTCTGAGCCTGTCTTGTGAGCTGAAGTGAGTCATGCTGCTTCCCTCCGAGTATCTGACCTTTTTCTGTATGCTTTGATTTACTGTTAATGCCTGTATGGCTCTCTTTTGTGAGAACTCTGAGAGAGCTGGCCTTTTGCATGTGGGCAGTCACCATGAAGTCCTAACTATTCATTGCTCCTAGTGCTGTTATGCTGAAGCAAGCTGGAGATGCTTCAAGCCCTGTTCCTGAACTACTGGCCTGTGCCCCTCTTAGATACGTGTCTGTCTCTTCAAAGGATCGCTAAACCACAGCACTGAAAGGCTCTGCAATTAAAACTCAATGTTGTCATCCCTCTTTCCTCATAACTTTTTGTTTTTTTTAAGGTGGTGTTTTGATCTCGGGTCGCTTACCTCATGTACTGAACAATATAAACTCAGAAAGCACTAGGGAGGGAAAAAAATGAGAAGTTGAGGGTGGCAACGGTTTCACTTTGTCTTGGACACTCTACTGTGGAACCCCCAGTTGGAGATGATTAAAAATAACAATAAAGTCTTCCAATTGTTGGAGTCTGCCCATGCTAACAGTTGAATTGATGCAACTGGGCGTGAGGTGGTCCTGGTTGGGAAGGGGAGATGATGAGTTGCACTAGGGGAGGAAGAAAAAAAGGTGGGATGTGTGTTACAGGATCTGATGATGACTGAGAAGTGATGCAGAAATGACACTCAGTCCACCCAGGCGTGACACTTCCTTGACTTTGGCATTACACTTCCTTAAACATTTTGGTCTGTGCCTGAGGTCTGCTACAGTGAAGTTGCAAAATCAATGTTGGTTGTCAGATGCTGGCAAAAAAAAAGGAAAAAAAAAGGTCCTGTTACTCTCCCTGACATTTCAGCTTTAAACAGCCTTCGCACTGGGCTTCTCACTGACTCAAAGGTGTGGGTGAGAAGGGACCCCTGGAGGTCCAGCTGCTGCTCAGAACATCGAGGCCAGAGGTGACCCCCCTCCCCAGTGGCTCCTTGTTGGGCTGTCCTTGTGCTGCACTGTAGTTCAGGCTCCTTTCCATCCACATCTTGCAGGAATGCTTTTTTTGGCTACAGTTGCTGCTCAGGAGTTCCACCTCACCTGGACATCTCACACTAGTCCAGGAGCATTTCTTGCACTTCGTGCTGTGACTCACCCGTTTAGTTCCCATCTTCTATAAGAAAACTATTCTGAAGCCAAGTTGGACAAGCAGTGACTCGTTAAAGGAAAGCTTTAGCCCACTGTGCTCTGACATCCTTGCCTGGGTAGAGGGCTGAGGCAGCTGTGACTGGGGTGGATGGGGCTCCAATGCTTGGGGAAGGGAGCAGGTAACCAGGACCAGGGTGGTAGAGAAGGCAATGGAGGATGTTCTATATTGGCTCTAGGTGCTGGTCAACATTCATAAGCTAAGTAATGAGCAGTAATTAGAGACAGCATTTACAGCAGCTTCCCTGTAGCACAGTGAGCTCCCATCACATGGCTGAGCCCACCCTGACTTTTTTCCCACCCTCAAAGGGCAGGATGTGCTTATGATGGCAACACCATCTCCTTTAGCCTGAAGTGACATGGAAGATTTTGCATGAGATGCCCATGACTCACCACCCAGCAAAGGAACCTGAAATAGCAACAGTGCCTGAGTGGATGGACACCAGACGTCTGTGCCAGAATCATGCGTATCCTTTGCTGGAGGTGGGGGCCTGAGGCAGGGCATGGGGCCAGCTGGGAATGGTACCCCCCAGGATGTGGGAGCCTCAGCAGACCTCTACAGAGCAGTTATCTCACTCAGTGCTGGGCTCTTGCAGAGGAGTTTTTTTCCCTAGTAATCCTTCGTTTTCACAAGATCTGCCAATTAGCAAGAAGAAAGGCACTAGTCCCTCCTGGGGACCTGCTCCCCAGCACCATTCCTCAAGGGATAAAGCACTTTTCTACCAGACTTGACAGCAGGCAGCTCTGAGCCCCTCCACAGTGCTTGCTTGCCCCTGACTCCATGGCCTTGAAAACAGGAGGAGAGCAAAACATACCCCTCCAACCTATTAGGCCTCTGAATCAGCTGATTAGCCAAAGTAGAGAGCAGATTAACCCCAATTAGGTGAAAATGTATAAACAATTATATTCAGTAAAGCACTGTGGATAGGCTTCCCAGGAGTCTGGCTTTGGACATGCATCCCAGGGACCTTCCATTGCTTACAGTCGCAGCTTCTTACTCCATTACCTCCTAAATTGTACCAATGCTTAGAGCCCCTTCTGTGCTCTCCCACAGTTTATTGCTGCAGGCTTGCTCAGATCCTGCCTGCACTTGCTTCAGATGTTGCTTTGTTTCCTCTCCTCTCCTCTCCTCTCCTCTCCTCTCCTCCAGTCTCTGCAGCCCTTCTTCTCTTTCCCCATCACTCCATGTCCCATCCCAAGGGCCTCTGGACTCCTGGGCTTTGCTGATGAAAAGTATGGCAGAAGATTTTACTCCTTATATGGAAGGATAGAAATCCCTCTCATCACACTCATCTTTGCTCCCATGAGATTATCTATCTCCCTGCTTCTTTCATCTGGCTTTCCAAGCACAATAACTTCTTCACTTGTGTGAACCTCTAAGCTCTCTGACTCTTCAGAAGGCTGGAAAGAAAGTATGGCTGATTTGCCCAGCTCTGATAACAGCAGATGTACAATCTTGCATTTATGAACTTCCTTTCACTTTAGGAGGCCCCACACTTTCCTGCATGGTACACAAAACTTTGCCTCTGGGAGGCTTGTGCTGCTGTCCGGCAAAGAGCCAGTTCAAACAGCCCAGTGGGGAGATCTGATCAGGAAGGAGATACTGAAAACCCTCCCGTGAAATGCCACCAGAACTTTCCAACTATAGCTGGAAAACAGCTGTGCTTCCTAAGCATGCCTGGGAAGGTTGGTGTCACCTCCCAGAGGTTTGCCAAGCCAGCACCCCCATGTCCTATGTGCTCGGTTAACTGGATCCCTGATGCGCTGAAATAAGCCAGAAAGTCAGGGATGGTTAGAAAATCATCAGCCATGAGGAATGAGAAACCTCTCCACAGGCACAGCAGCTCACCTTTTCCCTTTACTGTGGCAGAAGACATTGAACAGCCAGCAGAAGAAAACCCCACAGTTGTTTTTTAAATGTTACAGGATAAAAAAAAAAGGGATTCTTGACAGGGTGTCACATTCATGGACTGGGACCCACAGCTGACAGGAATTGGGGCTAAAAATAGACATCAGCGCTAATGGGCTCAGAGCAGCCTTCGGCAAACGAGTCCCAAGGTGAATTATGAAAGCTAACACGCGTTCTGTCCCTAACAAGTGTGGTTTCTATTGAGGCTTATTTACTTTGGTCTTCATACCTGCTGGACACAGGATACAAGGGTCGGGTTTCACAACTAAACAGAGCCGGGCCTGATGGGGAGACAGCCAGGAAGTCAACAGGAGCACTGTTGTGGAGGATGCAGCTCCACACAACTCAGCAACAGCACTGGCCAAAGGAGTTCTGGTGGTGACCGTTGCCCAGACAAACTGACGCAGCTCAGTTGTGACTCCCCTTGGTGACTTGGCTTTTACACAACCTCCTGAAACCCTTCATTCATAAAACATCTGCCAGTCTATCCACACGTGTCTTTGGTGACAGCTATTCTGTGGTGATGATCTGATAGTTTTCATCCAACCAATGCCCTGCATTACCCATCCTTATAAATCTGGTCTGGCTGAGGCATGGTGACAGGGCTCCTTTCTGTTGAATAAGCATTGTGTGGTGCTCTTGATGGCTTCGTCCCATGTGTGCGAGAATGAGCAGCACCTGACCCAGAGAAAAAAACAGAGCAGCACAGGCATGAAGCTTGGCTATGCAAGAGCTATTGTCTCAAAAACTCAGAAAGTATTTTGAACCAACAAGTTTATACTTATCTGCCCTGTGTATGGCATGGCTGGGGTGTGTTTGATCTGATGGCAGGAGGTTTACCACATTGTCAAGCTACAACCTGAAAGGGCTGAGAATAGTTTTCCCACAGCTCCATGCTGCCCCAGCAGACAAAGCTGGGCCCATGGGCAGAGGAGAAGGGAAAGGGAGTGCTCAGCAGACAGCTGGGCTTTTCCTTTCCAGTCAGGGTATTTTCTGCTGCTTTTAAAAGTTGCATCTACAGCTAATCATGCATGGACGTTTTTCTGTTCCTTTTTAATGTTTTTTCCCTTTTACAAAATACTTTCTAAAAGCAAGCCTGTACAACAGCCAGTCTGAAACATGGCTGTCCCCAGCCTATCCTTATCACACGTGCTTGCCTGCATGCTCTTACTTCTCTGCTCTTCCAGGTTTTTTTTTAGGAGGCAATTAATCCCCAGGGAGACTAAAATAGAAACGAAGGGAGTTTTTCCTTGGAGTGAACATTTCCGTGTGACCTTCCTTCTCCTCCACAGTGAAAATTGACCATCTTGGACAAATCACTCCCAAAGCAACAGATGCCACTTGAAGGCTTCCGCCAAAGCCTTCTAATTACCATAGGCCAGGGGTCAGGAACAGCTCAGCTGCACTGCTGGCAGTCAGAGCAAGCTACTGGGAACAGTGTGATCACCTGGAAATAATGAAGGTATGATAGGAAAGAAAACTTAATACTGAGATGACCACCCTCAGGATCTGCTGGGGAAGGTCTATTTTGGTCACAGACAGAGCAGGCAGGGCAGAGTCCTCACTACCTCCTCTGGAAGCAGTCAGATAGCTACAATTTGCCTGAGCCTTCCTCTTTTTCATTCTGGATTTCAGTGTGTTTTTTGTAATCAGCTGCCTGAACTTATCCACATCTTTAAACCCCCACGCATCATTACTGGAATCAAGGAACTTGCACTGGTGTCGGCAGGGTCATGCCATGGGTGAGATCCCCACATTACAACCAAATTTGGAAGAAGCACCCAGAACCTCTTCCTGCCCTCAGTGCCTTATCCATGAGTTACCCCCCACATGAAGCTCTCCACCCAGTGCTGCATGCACATGGTTGCCGGATTCTCAGCCAACATCCACCAACCCTGCTCCCCAGAACACACACACGTGGTGTGTAACAACCACGGCAGGAGTTTTCTGTTTGTGTTGTCCTGGAGGATTGTCCTGTCCACTCATATCAGTGAAATACTAACACCTGAACACTCAGGCAAGATCTAGCTGTTTAAATACATGCCCACAGATGTCTTACAGCTACAGCTGTACAAATACAGCTACAAACATACTCTTTTGCCTGACCACCTTTCAGGCTTGAGTAGGCTTGTCCTGCTGTCTAGGGAGAGCTCAGCAATGCTATTGCTCCCAGGGTGTCCCTGGGGCTTGAGCCCCAGCAGCTCAGCATGCCAGCTGTGCCCTAAGGAGATCAGGGAGCTGGATCTGGATAACATCCAGCAGCAGTCTGGGAAGGGTGCAGCAGTCCCCAGGGACAGGGATTGCATTGTATGTCCAACAACGCAGGGAGAGACATGTATTCTACCCAGGGTTCCACAGAAACTGACTGAATAGCCAGCAGATCTGAGCAGCACTTTAGGACATGCCTTGGTGGGCCATAAGTCTGTGATGGTTCATATAAGGGGTGGGGGAAGCAAAGCTTCCCAAGCCAGTTTTGAGAAAGACACCCTGCTACCGTCAAGCTTGAGAAAAGAAGGAGCAAATAAAAGCCTTTTTTTTCACAGCTTCATGTCTATCAAATCTTGAGCAGGAAAAGGGAGGTCAGTCCCTCTCTGAATTTCAGGCTAACATTAGTGATTCCACTCCAACAAGACCTGTCCCACCTAACCAAGGAACAAAAGTGTCTTCAGATGCCATGTGTGTGTTACTGTTAGAAAAACAGCTCTTCACACATCAGTGGGATGAGCTTCTGCACCCACTGAGAGTGCTGGTGACACAGCCCTCCAGTCCTGCAGAGGTGAGGGGTAGGTTTCTTGGAAGGAGATGTGGCACGGGCAGGAGAAGAAAAGCCCTTGAGCTCCTGTGCTGTGTCCCACCTCAGCCCATTGGCTCCCCTTGAAGCTGTTCCTCCTCCTGGTGCCTGTTCCTGACGTCTCCTGTGTGTACCCTTGACAGTCATGGTGTAGGCTGAGGCTGTTCAGCAACCCACAGCTCACATTCCATTTCTTACCAAAATAAGTGAGGAAGGGGATTTTTGCTTTGCTTTGCTGTTAAGCACTTGGGAGCAGATAGATTTTGCCACAAATGGCAACTTTTTTCTGCTCCGTGGGGGAAGCTCGGCATAGGAGTACAGAGCTAGCCAAATTAGAGGTATTCCTCTGTATTCACATCATTCCAGCTCCCCAGACCTCCCATCACCAGCCAAGGCCATGCATTAGGGAACACAGGTCAGGAGGTGAGAGGTAGGAGGGGAAGGGGTTCTTAGAAGAAGATCAAATCTCATAATATCATATTTGCATTCATTAGGAGGCAGTAAAGAAGCTAGGCAAGCAGGGCAATTAGAGATAAGGGTGAGCAACACACTGTTCCCAGACCAATGTCCTGCCTGCTGGTAAAAGTGGGGGTGCAGTGCGATGCATTCTTGACATTTTGTTCTCCCAGCTGATGCCAGCCCAGTTCTTATCAGATATCTCCACGGCCAATGATTTTTCATAGTGGATAATACAACTGAGCTGCATAGAAAATAATCATAAACCTCTGTCCAGGCAGCTGAGCAGAATGTTCCCTTCCTGGCCTTCAAATATTTGTGGCTTTTTCTTTTCCACTCTTCCTCAATTAATCTCTTTCCTGCCCTGCACATTCAAGGCTCTGACCCACACCCTGAGTTACATGAAGGTAATGAACTTCAGACAAGATCTTTCCTCCACTCCTTGGATCCAGTCTGTTCTCCTCTTCCACAAAAAACACAGTCTTGTCTTTATCTTGAACAAGATTGGTGGTTTCCTGCTGGTCAAACAAACCTTAAATTGCAGGGACAGTACAGCTAGCGTGCACACTTGGAGCTGGGGCAGAAGGGCACAGCCAGAGCAAGGCTGCCATCAGTGACCAGCATGACAACAGGAAAGGCCATGTTTACCTCCTGGCTCCCCAACTCTCCACAGCAAAAGAATGCCTCCAATCCCTCTCTAGTGAGGAAAGCTATCTCCATGCTCAAGGATGCCCCCAGCTTGATAGTTTCCATGGGAAAAAATTCCACAGTCTTGGCAGTGCTGGACGAGGTGGAAGTGCATTTCTGCCCACCACCAGCATTTCAGACTCAGCGTGGAGATCATCTTGCAGCCAGCAGAACCGCCTCTGACAGGAATCCGACCTTGAGCACGCTGGCCTGACCTCCCAGCAGCAGTGGCACCTGAAGTTCCCTCTCGGGCAGATTTTGGCCGAGGCTCAAGGATGCTTTTGCTGCTATTCTTCCTTTATGCTGAGCCTCGTGAAGCTGGGCTTGGTGTCACCGCACTGTGCAAGGGACACCCTCCTTGTTCTGCCCTGTGTCCAACTCTCTGCTAAAGCAATATTTGGGGAGCTCAGTTATGTGTGCCAAAGCCAGGGGAGCTGAGGATGCAATCCAACTGCTTCCCTTTAGATTCTGCACTCCAGGGTAAGGAAGCTTTCCAGTAAGCACTCACACCCTGGTGATAAGGGTGACAGAAGCACACTCCTGCCCAGGTTAACACCTGATGGTACTGTTAACTCAAGCAAGGTACTGCTCTGCCCTCCACAAGTGCATACCACAGCTCGGGTCTCTTTCAGAACTCCCTGGGATGAGTCCTACAGATTAGGCAACAAGGAGCATGTTAATTTTGGCCAGGAAGTGCTGGCTTCAATTTACCCTGGGCTGCTCTGCCCTTGGCTATGTTCCCCAGGGGCTCTCCTTTTGCAGCGCCCTCACTGCCAGGACACAGAGCACACCCACTGGGGCTGTCAGTGATTCTGGGGCTGTTCAGAGCCTCAGGCTCTTTGAAAGAGATTTCTGTGTGCCATCTGTACATGCATACATATGCAAACATACACATTTATACGGATATATGTATATCTCTGTAATGTGTCTGTATTTACACACATGACATTACACTGTCACATCAGAGTTGCCCTGCACTGGAAAGCTTCTTGACAATGTGACAGCAGGGTTTCTGGGACATGAGCTGTGTAGCAAGTTTCTGAGCCAGTTTAGGCCCTTTTTGGGGTCTTTTTCAGAATAAACAGGATAATTTCTCATTTTGTCCATTCCTTCATTTTACTGGCAATGATAGGCATCAGCAGCCACCAAACTAAATCTCTTCTAAGCTTTGTGCTCTACCCCAGCCCTGCTGAACTGGAGCCAGTCTCATGCACTATCATATTATGGCATCAGCTGTATCCAGCCACGTTCAGATTTTTGTGACTTGCATCCTTTGTCCACACACTCTGCTCTGTAGGTCCTAGCTCCCTTTCTTGCAGTGATGTGGATTCCCAGCTCTGCAAACAGTTTCAGGACACTATTCACCCAGGCATAGCCATGTTTTTAGGGGGGATGCACTTGTGTTTCTTGGCACAGTCAGGGTTAGTTCTGGCTCTCCAGCAATCCTTGTTTTCAGTTCCAGCCATGGGCTGGTCTCTTCTAAGGGAGCTGGCTATGCTCCTCTTTTCCTTTCTCCTCCCTAAAACTACCAAACCTAACAAGCACATCAGAGCCAGCCAGTATAAAAAACAGGACTATTTCTTGAGATCTTTTTATTTGCTCACATTTCATGCAGGCACTGACTGAAGCAGTCTTTGACCTTCCTCTGCTGCTTCCCATAGCCCCAGAGCTCCTCTGGAGCTTTAAGACCTCCAGCCTTCTGCTCTGACGTTTTCCTGGTATGTCTGGCACTGTGTGACCATCAGAGATTACTCAATTATTCAGTTATTAACTTGCAGGACAGGGGCCTGCCTGTGGTCAATAAGGAGACACCTTTGTGTTTATTACATGCAAACTCTGCCCCTTCTCTGTCCCAAAAAATCCTTCCCAGCACCTCTAACTGATGGGAACTTTTCCAAACAAAAGCCTGTAAGCACAGGAGTGCCAGTTCCCAGCTCCTTGCAATAGCAGGACTGTATCTGCCAGATGAAATCCTGGGCAACCAAGTCACATTCACACAATTCTTCCCTACCTGACCAGAACAAAGATTTTTTTTTCCTTTCTTCAGTCTGGACACTGGTTTACCCTTGAATTCACAAACAAGAGATCCGTGAGAGGTTTCCCAGCTCAAGCTGTACACATCCCAGCTCATCTCTCTATCTGTGGCCAATCTCTAGAACTTCAGAGAGTCAGCCAGAACTGCCCTGATTTTACAGGAATATTCACCAATGGGAAGTAGCTAAGCAAGTGGTTTACAAAGACAAAATCTAGGCCAACAGCATGCCTTCCTCTGGACCTTGCAGACAGTAGGCACATCTGTGATGGAGAGGAAACTTCAGAGAGTGATCTTCACACCTGGATAGCAGTTCAAGAGAAAAGGAAAGCTGTAGCTCAGCACCTGTTTCTGTGCACCAAGGGTGCACTGCTACAGGTGCCACAAGGACACTGGTAGTGTCATGACCCTGTGACCTGTCCCCTCTTCCTCACTGCACCAGCTGCCGGGGGCCCTGCGAGCGGGAGCCACAGGATCAGGACTGCATTTTTCAGCAGAGAGGAGCAGGGCCCTTTTGCCCAGCGTGGATGGGTGGCAAGGGCAGGGTCAGCTCACCTCAGCTAGCTCCTGCCCATGGAGCTCCTGGCTGGCTCTTGTTCCAGGGGTTATCTAATGGCAACACAAGGTCACCAGCCAGCAACCAAGCGTCACTCCACGGCCTGGCTTCCTTGCTTGTGCTCCCTGCCAAGACCAGCCCTCAGCAGGGACTGGCTGTGGCCTCTCTCCCAACCCCAGAGGAAACTTACTGGGAGACCCTGATCCAGGGTCTACCCAAGATTCTGGCAGCCTGAAGGAGCAAGGTGCACTGTCCCACTCATTTGGGTGGACATGACACAGCTGATGCACGCCAGCGGTGGTTTCAGTGGTTAACGTTGTTTGTTTCCCTGAGAGCTGTGTTGGAAAAACATTTGATCTCTCTAGCAAGATAAATACACAGCTGTTTCCTCCAAAATAGGAGCTAAATAGAAGGGAGAGGAGTGAAAGTGTGTGTGCGCATTTGTGGTGCCTGTGTTACAGAGAAAAAGGGAGAGGAAATGAGGCTTAGTGCAAAATACAGGAAGTGGAAGAAAAACAGCACAAAGCAAACGTTGCATCCATTGAACGGGACTTGAATTGGTATCTTGGCTGCTGTTTGACTAACTTATGGTATCACTAAATCCCATTCTCCTCACAGGGAGAGAAACCCTGCAACTGTGCATTGTCAGTGTGACGGAAGAAACAGCGGCAGCTGATGCTGGTTGGGTCAGTTTTACCCCCGGGCTCACAGAGCAGCCTTTGTTCCCAGCACGGTGACAAAGGGCTCCCTTCTTCCCTTCACCTCCCGCAAGTTGTTCATAGGCGTGTTGGAACAGGGCATGTTTTAAGCCTCTATCAGCTATGGCTGACATGCCTTGGCCAGCTCCCATCAGGACCTCGGCCACCCTTGCCCCGAGGGAGGTGTCCCTCTCATGCACCGGAGCCCTCCGCGGAGGGGGCAGCCAAAGGCTCATTTCCTTAGCACTTGGTGGAGCTATGTGCTCCCAAGAGTCTGTTGGTACTAAACATGACCACAAGCCCTGAGCCAGCAGGTCCAAGGGATACCAGGAGAACACACAGTGCTCCTATCACTTCCTTGCTCACCTCTCTGGTTACCCTCAGCACTCCTAGACTTGTCCCTGGGGCACTCTGCTCCCCCATCTTTCTTGGCAGATGAGCACTGGGGAAAGGGAGCTGGTGTTGGTGAGTCTTAGCTGGCATTCATCAGGGTGACCTCCTTCTCCCTCCACCTGGAAGAAGAGACTTTAGAAGTTATGGCCAGTGCCTGACAAGGGGCAACTTCTGGCTGCTCGTGTAACCCCAGCCTGTGGAGCATCCTTTTTCCAAAAGAGGTAGCCTCTAAGCCAGTGATTTTTGGCAAGTGGCTGTGCCCAACATCTGGCAGAAAGGAAGGATACAAGGCATTGTGCTGGGTGGCAGAGCTCTCCCAGACAAGGAACTCAGATGGAAAACACACTTCCCACATTCAGCCACCCTCTGACTAGTGGGCTCTTTGCCACCTCACTTCCAAGCTGTGAAGGTCTCCCCACCCTGCTTCTCCCTGTTGCAAAGGGAGAGCATACACAGTGGTGCAGTATCTGAAGACCTGAGATGTGATATTGCACTTGCAAGACCAACTGATGTGATCCCAGCATTCCCCATCTGCGCACACTGAACAGTTCTAGTCTGGGCTATTAGAATGGCAGGATTATTGTTATTATTATTATTATTAGTCACTTTTCTAGTGCTCTTTAACTTGCCAGCATAAGGACTTTGCCCTCATTACCTTTCTCAGGTCCTTGGTACAGAGGGTTGAACCTGCACAGAGACATATAGAGATACAAAATAGGACCCATACCCTGATGCACGTGGGTCCTGACATGCAAAAAGACATATTTAGAGGCTGATACTCAGACATCCACCTGCAAAGAGATTCTATGGTCTTGCATGGACATGCAGAACAGTACGTGGAGGTAATGAGACAGGCAGACATCTTCTAGTGCTCTACAAGAAGTCAGAAGTGTCATTGCCCCCTAAGGGAACCTGGAAAAGGCAGTATAGTGCATTAGTTTAGGAGCTGATGTTTCAGTGTCTCCCTTTCAGAATACAGGGAAATTACTTTCAACTTCTGAGAGTATCAAACAGCAGCATATGGAGAAGTCAACACAGGAGCCTCTGCTTCAGTTGGAGTTCAGGTGCAAGAAAAGGCCTCAGCAGGAACACCACATGCTGGCCACGGTGCCTGCACATGGGTCCCACCACTGGGAGATGCCTGCAGTCAAGTGATTCTAAATCTTTTTTTGGAAGTTGTGTTTCCAGGTCACGTTTGTACAAGCTAGCACAACTACAAGGAGCAGTTCCTTGAACAAAAGAAGAACATTTCTGAGTGGCAGCTGAACAGGTGGAGTTGACCACATCAGTCACGGGTTCAAGGGGTTTGTGACCAATGTTCTCCTTTATCCTCATGCTTCCTGGGAGCTTATTTTTGCCCTTGGGGCTTTGTCTGCTGCCAAGCAACACAACTCTGTCATGAGGCCTCCACAGGCAGCCCAGAAACACAGCTCAGACTCTCCTCTGGGGCTTGGATCATGGAGTGCTGATTTTTGACAGTAGGGATGAGCCAGGTGACTGTATATAAGTAGTGTGAGTTCAGGAGAAAAATGAAAAGGGAAGATAAAAGTTGTTTAGGGGTGCAAGACATCCTGCTTAACCCATATGTGTTTATCTCCCTTATCCCATGTAGTACTGTCTAGAGGAGCTGTGGTAACATCCCCAGCTGTGTCAGGGACTGCACAGTGGTGAAAGCTGTGCCAAATATGCAGATTTTTGGGAAAGTCAGTACAGAAGCTTCTTCTGTATGCTAACAGGAGCCACCCATGCATTCAAATCCCAGGAGCAATGAGACCAGGGACTGTACCTCATAGCTCACGTGAAGCTGGGCAAAAAACCATGACCTTGAATCTGTGGTGTTTAAAGAGGAGGTGGGGATTGACCTGCAGCAGGATTTACGAGTTGCCTACAGCTTGGCTTAGCTAACATTTCCCACAACAGAGCAGAGGGAAGGGCTTGAGCCTGTTTGAGATTGTTTGAGGGAGAGAGAGAGCTTGTCTCCAGAGCTGTTTTTTATGGCATACCTATGAAAACAGTTTACATGTGGCTAGAAGGAAACCTCTTTGTTATTGTGGTTCAAATGACCTCCTAGTATCTAGCCTCTATTTTAAGCAGGTGATGCGTGTGTGTTCTCATGCCAGTACTCTTCAGCCTTTTAGCTGAAATAGCAGCTCCCTTTCTTTGGGATTTACCCATCTGATGTATTAATAGGCAGAAATCATATGCCCTCTTAACATTCCTTTTGCTAGGCTAAAAAAAGCAAAGACCGTCTAGACTTCTACCATCACCTCTCTTTTTGTCCAGAACACTCCAGTGCCATTCTTTCCACTTGTCAGAAATTTCTCTCTCCTTTTCCAACTTTTTTGGAAGGCATTTTTCCCTTTCTCTGTATCAGCAATACTTCTTTGTTTTGTCTCTTCAGTTAATATTTACATTTCTTCTCCAAGGTCATCAGTGAAGATATGAAATTAGCTCGTGCCAAAACCAGTCCCTAAGGAATTTCATTAGCCCACAACTTTATGTTTCAGGATCTTTTCATTAAGCAATTTGTTACTTTCTTTTGAGTTAAAGTGTGTATCCCTGCACTGCCCAGCTTTCACAACTTCCCAAGCCCTCTCTGTGAAACCCAGATATCTTTCACATACCACATAACCAGTGCTTTAAAAATTATTTATTCTCCTATGCAAATATAAAAATAATAAAAAATACTTTACCTTTCATACAGCCACATCAAATTTTGTCTGATTGTCTGTGCACTTCCATATCTTTAATTGTTCCTATTTTGCTCTAGGATAAAAAGAACAGCTGTTCTAAGCTCTTGGGTCTGTAAGTAACTACCTCCCTTTCTTTGTTCCTTAATTAAGTTCAGGTAAATTTGTTGATACTAGGCAACTCTCTGGTCCCCATCCAACCTCTATCTGCACAGGCTGATTGTGTATCAGTGCTATTGTATTTACCACTTGATCTGTCTCCAGGAACCTTCTGATCTGAACAAACCTTGCAAATTTTGCCTTGATCTCTGATGAGATTGTTTGTGTTTCCAGAAACTTTTAACCATCAGCTTGTAATTCCCTTCTTCTGCACCATCTTTCCAGCAAAATGAAAAACTTCTGCCTTCTGAAGCATGCCTTGATCTTATCTGCGCTGCACAGAGGTCTGATGCCTTCCCTGTTCTTTTTACCTCTACAAAGAACTTCATTCAGCAACTCTGCCAGCTATATCTCACCTGGATTTCTGCTGACTGACGTGTCCTTTTCTCTAAACTTTGTGACCTCTGCAACATAGATTTCTTTGCTGACCACTCCCATTTTTCACTGAGGATTTTTTTTCCCCAGTCAGCCACATTTTCTATACAGTCTCCTCCTGCTCTTTGTTTGCGAAAGTTAGCTATTGCCATAGTAAGCCTGAATGCCTTGCACATACAAATACTTAAGAATTGTAACTCAAATCGCTTCATCACTTCAGTCTTAAAACTTCTCTGACCATTAATATTTGGAGATTGAAAAATCTTAGCTGTGGCCCCATGATATTTACTCTTCCATTTAATTGAAACCGAATCAGCCTGTGCATAGTCAAGGTTAAAAGTTATCTTCTGCCACATTGTTCTGCAATGTCTCACTGGCTGTCAAGACCAGGTCAAACACAACAGCAGCTGTGGTTCGTTTGCTGCCTTTTTAGTGAAGGAATGTCAGGCAGTGCATCCTAGAAATCCAATGTTAGTAGCAATTTTTTCTCCGTGTATGAAGTTAAAACTTGTAGTAATGGCAATCCCTCGTTCTGTATATCATTCTAAAAACATAAGGGGCCATCATCAATATCCAGACACAACCTTGGATAACAGCAGCAGAACTACAGCTGTCTTTCCTCAAGGTGATTATTTGAACCCAAACAAAATCTGTTTTATCACCTCTGCTCCTGCTTTTGCCTTCACACTCAAAAATATCATGTACAGGCAATACTACCACACACTCCACTGGTCTTTGCTCCTCTGAGCAGCACAAATCTTTCAGTCTCAGAGGTCCAGCCATGCCAGTTGTCTATTCAGCCCCTGAAAGTCCTGGCATACACAGACCTGCTCATGAGGTCCTTGTCTTAGCATTCAGGTACTTCCATTGTTTCTCCTAGTTTCCCATATACATTGGTTATATAATCTTGGATAGAGTATTGGTTTCCTGCTCAAGTTAGTATTACACTCCTGCTCTCATATGTTCCTTTGGTCATCATTGTATCTTAATATCTGTGCTCCTCCTTCAACTAAACATGAAAAGCCAGGATGGAAACCACACAAATCCCACCTAAAAAGCCCAGACAAAATCCCAAGCCCTCCTCGTTATGTCTTAGTCTAAAGCCTGTCTCGAGTGTCTCACTCCTGGCAGGCTGTGTTCTTCCACATGCACACTTGAGCTGCCAAGGAGGGTCCTCTTTCTCTGGATGACTTCAAAGAGAAAACACACTGCTGGCAGGAGTTCCCAAAGAATGTCAGTGCCATGGATTTGCCCTTCTTCTCCTAGGACATGGTTTACTGAGGTATGTAAAGTGCCTTGAGCAGTATCTGCAGTCATCCTTCTTCCCTTTCAGTGGGAATCTAGCTCCCTCATTTGTCTCAACATTAAAGGAATCACTGGATTATTATTTTTCCTGACAAGCACCTTTTCAATTCCAGATCCCCTTTGTTACAAGATTTGTCTTAAAGTGTACCCACTCACACAGACCTATTTCCCCCGGTGCACCTGCTGGTCTCTGTAGCTTCATTTTGTCTTTCCCCCTTGCCCTTTGCAGTGCTTCCTGCAGCCTCTTCTTTCCAGGTTTATGGACTCATGCTTCCCTGGCATCTGACCTCAAGCCATCCCTATCTCTTCTTTTAATTTTCTTCTAGGTTCAGTTTTTCTCTCCTTCTTTTTGCTATTCCACAAGCTTTTTCTTGAACTCCAAATGAAGAAGGAGTGAAGAAGCAGGGAAGAACTTGCATGTGCCTGATAAACTCTGCTCTGTTTGCTCAGAAGATATGGTAGAAATGACCTGAGTGCATTCCTGTCTACACTGAAAACCTGAAATCCTGAAAAGAGATCTCAGATTTCAGCAGCACAGAAGTTGAAATTTTAATTTAGATTTACCCAGATCCCAGCTCAAAAGTGGCCTGCTGATTTAAAGCAGAAAAGCAGGCTGTAGCAGCACAAGGCCAGAACATACAACAGCCTTTACTTCAAGGCAGCAATTAGAAGTTTGAATGGAGAATCTCATTTCTCCAGGAGGTGGGCAGCTACTACTACTTGCATTGTACATGACGGTGACAGAGGTTAAGTTACCTGCATGTTATTGTTGACCCAAGCTAGCTCCAGACACCTCTGTTGTCTGCTCCTTGGCACCGGGTGAGAGCTGCCAGGAAGGTGGGGAATGCCTCCTTTGTAGATAGCCTAACTGTGCTGCCTTAGAAAACACAGGTGGAGGCAGAAGTGATGGACATATCTTCAGCACTGTCATCCGAGTGTTTGAGCCTCCCATCAGAAGCACAGTCCTGTTGCCAGCTTGGGTACAGCACTGTTCGGCACAGCACCATTGGGTAGCATTCCTTCAGTGGAAAATATGTGTTTCCTCCACAAAGTTTCCATCCCAGATAGAAGGGTTGTGTCGTCTAAGGTGAGTGACATGATGCTCCCTCTTGCTGGGCCGAGGAGCAAATTGCCACAGCACAGCAAAGGACATTGTTGTCATGGGCCCATTTCCCCATGTTGACCTTGCTCAAGGTCATGCTGCATGGCAGCAACAGGAATAGAGTGTGTGAATTCTAACTCCTTATCCCACTTGACCCAGAGCCAGGCTCAGCTGGGAAAAAGCAATATCCGTCCAAGCGCAGCGGCGGTGCCCGGGTGTTGTTGTGCAGCTCAGGAACAGGTTAACACTCGTGCTGAAACCCCCCGCTGTGCACACAATAGGCAGCGAGAGGTGCCAGCTCTGGAAGCTGGAGACCTGGGGACACGCTGTGCTGGAAGTGCTGGGGCCCCATCCAGCTGCACCAGCACTCCCTTGCCCGTGGGACTGCGAGTTCCTCCCTGGGAAAGCAGCAACGCCCAGCTGACTGCGCTCCAGCCCTGGCAGGAAAACGCTGATTTTATGGACAGTGCCCAGCTGGGGTGATTAAGGCTGTTCAGCAATGCATGGTCCCACGAGTGAGTGGTGTGCACACCTCGGAGCACACCTGCACTCTGGGATGCTTTTTGTGCTTATTTTTCACTAAGTTCTGTGCGTTTGGGATGCTTTTTCCTAGAGAGGCAAGGGAAGAGCAGAGTGTGCTACCCCACTGCCCACCAAGCAGCTTCAGCTCTGCCCCAAAGGCCCTCCTGGAGGAGGATGTGTGGTTGTTTACCCTCATCGAGACCTATCAAATCTGTTAGCGTGGACCTTGCAGAGCCTGAGGGATTTGGGCACCCAACCACTAGGGAGTAAAATGTGCTGCTTTGACTTCGGTGGAAAAGGTCATGCATCGCATGCTACTGCCAGCTAATGAGAAATTAGTCTGGACAATTGATCAATACACAATCTCCTCCGCTAATCATATTGATGGAAGATGAGCTCCATCCCCCAGGAAGGGCAAAGGCCATTGAGCTAAGCCATTTAGCAGCATTTATTTATATCCTTGGTGGTTCAATAATTTGAGTCTTGCCCAAAAGCATCAGGCTCCTGAGGGCTGGGTAATATTGTCCAGCTGGAAAAAAAACCACAACACAACAAGTATTACTTAGCAGAAAAATAGCCTTTTAATGGAAATGAACACTTTTAAGGGAAAATACATTCCTTTTCTCTGCATTTCAATCACACATGTACATACCAAAGAAATTCTGAAATATTCTATGTAAATGGTCATAAAAACATTTTCTAGGGGGTATACTTAAAAGAGTTCTCAAGGTCTCAGGACATATATTACTCTCAGTTGCACCAGAATGCCTTTCTGTAGAAGCCTACTTATTCTATTAAAATAGAATTTGTCCCCCACTCATCCATCCTAAAACCATGCCTTTCTTCTGGCAGGCACAATCCATTTTGTAAGAATGCTGGCCCCATAGGTAAGGTGAGTTCACACTTGTGTAACTAAAGCCTATGTTGAAACACACATACACACCGAGGGACAAAGATGATGTCAGGCACAGCTGTTTCTGCAACACAGCTGGTTTCCCGGCTTCCCTATGCAAATCCCGCTCTTTCTGAGCTGCAGCGAAGCGGGTGGTAAAACTGTCAGTTGGAAGTTGCAGCTTGTCCCTGCCTGGTGTGTGGTGCTTAGGCTGTCCCTGCAAAAGCTGACAGAGCCCTTCCGCTGCACTACGTAAACTGTGGAGAAAGGCACTGGTGCTCCCAAAGAAGCTGTTTACTTACACAGTTGCCTGCTGGTACTTATTTACAGAGTCCTACTGACAGCCACCAAATCTGCTTGTATAGCTCTGGAGACAGTTCAAACTCTCTGTTCCCAGGCAAGTGATTAATGGTGTATGGAGAGAAATTGGGACTGAGGATAAAACTGAGCTTTCAAAACAAGAGCCTCTGATCTCAAACTGAACAAACATTTCCCCTTGCCTGTGTCAGCTAGTTTGATTTCCAACAAAAGAGCAGATTGCTTGGGAAACCACAGTCACGCCAGTGAATTACTTTTCTACAATCCGGAGAGAGTTCTCTCAAGCACACTGTCCGGCTCTCTCAAATCAGGTTGAAGGCAGAGCTCCCTCTGCAAGCAGCTAGTGCAAATGACGCTCAGAGGAAGGTGTCCCAGCTCAGACCTTGTAAGGAACAAGACAAAACTCTTCAGAGCCTCACCTCCTTATTAACCCTTAACTTATAAATAGCCATAGGGCCAACTTGTGCTTGGAAGATGCACCCAATCCTGCCAGCAGCAGATCCAAACATGAAGGCATCAAGGGAACAGTTAACTCACCCTTTGAAAGGACTACAGAAGCCAGAACAGTATTTTCTCACCATATCAAAACATCTCTGAACAGGAAAGAATTACTGGCATTGGCAAAGAGGTGCTCCACGCAAACAGGTCTGTGGCAGCAACACAGAGAGCGCTGCGATAGCAGGAGCCCAAGGTGCAGTGTCTGGATGGCGTGGTCAGATAAGGCCCCATCCACAGAATGTATGAAATGTGCTGGGTGATTAAAAACAGCTCTGAAAGCCCGTGGGTTTTAGCCTACCTGTACAGAGCACACATGCAATATAGACTCATATACGTGCACGCACACACACACACACACACACACACACATTACTCATGCTGTGGAAAGTGCACCCAGCCCGAAGCCATTGCCTCAGGCTCTGCCAGTAACTGATGGGATCTTGCTGAAAAGTGCTCTAAGCACAGGTTTAACTCTGTGTGAGCCTCTTCCAGCTGAGCCCATGGAGAACGCCGCTATTGTGAGGGCCAGAGCCTTCCTGCCATGCCAGCACACGCAAAGGCTGACGTTTCATAAGCCGCCTGCCATCGGGAGGACAAAGTCCCGTTGAGTGGGCATTGGCTCTGCCTCCCCTAGCAGATAGCAAGGGATCAGCTGAACTCCAGTTTGGCAGCCTCCCATGGTATGGCACAATGCTAGCCAAGCATGTGAGGCAGAGCCATTATCAGTGCCCTGCTCCTAACAAAGTGAAGACATTCTCTTTCATCTCAAACTAATATTTGTCCCTGTTCTTTCCAAGTAGAGGAAAAAAGATGAATGCTGTGCCAGATCCCCTGCTGTGATACATATCTCCTAATCTCTGGCTTGTATGGTTACAGGGAGGCTGCAGGCATGGGAAAACACTTAAACATCCGAATACAGGATAACATCCTGAAATCAAGGTGTACAGTAGAAACAATAAATAAAGGTTCTTTGGGAAGGAGGGAAGACAAAATTAATTCTGTGTGTTTTCCCACCACAATGGCTAAGGAAGTTAAGGATTACAGAGGGCAAGTGAAGAAGGCTGGTCCAGTCCCTTTTGGGAGAAAGAAGGTGCTAACTGCCCAGATTCCATATCCTGCTATCTCCTCAGTTGCCTTTATCACCAGAGGCAGGAAAGATGAAGTTCTAAGACTTTTCTCAGCTCTTTAGTCCTAATTTAGGGCACAGACAAGTCAGCCTCATGAGTTAGCCAAGATACTGAGCACTGAAGGAACTTATATCTGCAGAGAGTAATCCTGATTCTGCGTGACCATTGTGTATTTTCTTTATAACTTTAACCTATCCATGAACTAGATTCACTTGAATTTCTACTTAAAAATAATCCACCTGTAAACACTGACTTAGAGCTAAGCTGAACCTAAGTGATGTGACATATACTAGAGACAGACACCCTGTTCCTGCTAGGATGCTGAATATTTTACACAGAGATCTTCTGGAAGCTGCTTGCGTGTCTATTGGCCATGATGTAGTGGAGATGCTGAGTCCACAAAGCACTGAGCTGCAAGGTCCTGGTTCTAGGCAGGCAAAACAGGACACCTGATAACAGAGGGGTGTCTGTTCCTCTGCAAAGGTTAGACCAAGACTCTAACAAGCAGGGAGGCAGGAGAGAGGCACAGCTCAGGGGGTCACTGGAAACTAGTTCAGAATGACCTGAGAATGACCAGACTGCCCTCATATCTTCAACCATGTGAGCCCTCAAGAAATCCCAGTAGAGAAGGCACTAGAGAAGATTTTGCTCTATGTGATTGCAGCTCCCTGAGTCAGCCAATTGTGGAAATAGAAGACTAACATTCATTCAACACATTTTGCAGCTAGCTCTTGTCCAGAACCAGTTGATGACACGTGGCCTCTGAACTGTGCAGAAAGGCAGAGAGGAAAAAGAGATGAAAGCTCCTGTATGGCTCATGCCAGCAGTAAGCATACGTAAGTGGACTACAGATACCAAGAGACAGGTTTCAAATCAGTCTCAGGTCTTTTGCACCTATGTCTCCCCTGAACTGGAACTATTTCACATCCAGCCAACTCAGAGCACAGGCAAGGAGGTGGGCTTTGCCCCTGCTGCCTGTGGAAGGATGTGCCCTTGCTGGCTTCAGGAAGGAATGAAAGAGTGCAGTGAGCCTGAAGCAGGGCAGATTTTCAGCTGTGCTTTTTATTCATGTCCAGGCTTCCCCAGTCTTTGCAGATATGGGTCTCTTCATACCATCTCCCTGTGGTGCTGGCTGGAGGGGGGAGGGGGAGCAGAGTGAAGGAGAGCTGGTGATAAAATGGACCACACATCCCTGGAGTGCTGAGTGCCCTTTACTCACCAGCTTTCCTTTCCCTTAGCAACCTGCTAAACTTTGATCTTTGCAGGTTACTACAGACCTCTGACACAGCACCTGCACCCCTGAAGCCAAGACAGCGTTTGGCTGGGTGACTCTGGAGGTGTGAGCAGGTGCCTGGTCAAAGGGATACGTCAGGAATGCAGAGATACCCAGCACCACACAGGGGACAAAGCCCAACATCACAGCCAAGAGGTTACAGAGCAGGCTGGGCAGCTGTGTGCAGCCTGTGGGGTCACCTCAGGAGGTGACCATAGCACAGCACTGCTGTGGTGTGTGATACATGACAGGGAGTGGAACAGGCCCTCATCACACGTCTCACATCCAGTGGCTGGGCATCAGCAGACCTGCAAAACACAGTTAGCCAGCCTTGGAGCATGCACATTTCTTGACTCCTCAGTCTATTCCAGGCACTCCTTCTGTATCCGGGTGACAAGGGTCACTGCAGTCCTTTCACAGGGTGCCAGTGAAGCAGTAGGGAAAGAGCCAAGGTAAACTCTTGAAGAAAAGCAAAAGCCACCACAAACACAACTGACTGAGCCCAGCAGGAGCAGGCGTGTGCTCGCTCTTGTCCTTTTAAACAGCATTCAGAGAAGTAGTGTTATAAACCAGTGGCTGCTTCCCAGGAGGCAGGAGTCCTGGCTGCCATGGCCAGCCGTGCCAGTCCCTTTGATTTTTGGCTTTGCCTAGGCCACATGACCTCTATGTTTCTCTTTCCCTGCTATTACAGCATGTGGCAAAGCACAGGGACTCCTTCCAAAACCTTTGCCCTCTTTGAGAGGACCAGCAAAGGACCAACTCAGCTTGGCACTGGCCAGCGAAGACAGGGACAGCAAAACGCCAGTGTCAAGTACGCAGGCTGCCTGCAGAAGTGCTTGGAGCACAGATCTTCAGGAATTAAATCCCCAGGGAAACAGCCACTGTTGCCTATCTATTTACTTCCAGCCACAGAGCTCTGCCTCCACAGGGTCACTATGCTGAGTGGTGGAAGGCAGAGGCTTGGGCATCTGTCTCTACAGGGTACCTGGACATGATGGACACAAGCCAAATATCTAAGACACACCTGAGACCTATGGCCTGACCCACCCTCTGCCAGTATCTCAGCTTCTACCCCTCAGCCAGGGCACTTCTGCAGCTGGTGGAGCCCCATCTGCTGGGGTCTCAGCCCACCCTTTTTATCATAGCACGTGCCCTTCATGGGCCTCCCATATCTGCCAGGCTGAGCAGCCACAGAGGAGAAACCCTTTCCCCTCTGTGTAAGAGAAAAAGCTTCAGAAAGGCTTCACAGCAGAGAAACCAGACTGGCTCTCTTCTACCCCCTCCCAGAGCTGAAATTACCAGCTATTTCAGCTAAGGAGACCCTTCCCTGGGTGGCTAGCACCTGGGGATCTTGCCTTTAAATCTTCATTTTTTCCTGTATGTCAGTCAAGTGAAATTATTCACAGATGCTTTTTAAAGTACTGGATGCTATCTTACCAGAGACTGTCTTCTTAATTGTGTTCCTGGTTGACAGCCTGCCAGGGCCTCTGCACCGTGTCCAGGAGTCAATATTTTATCTAGAAGTTCAAGGGAAGCTCGGTGGAAATTGTGCTAGCCTTGAAATGCCAAAGGTAACTCGTAAATATTTCCTTCCTTTCCTTCCTGAAACGTTGCTAGTAGAAATGTATTTTCTGAAAGGAAATGGCTCCAGACCTAGGCTAACAGCTGGGGAGATTATTCATGGAAATCAGTGCCCTGAGGCTCTGTATCACTTTCATCTGTCTTTCCAAAATCCCCCACCTTATGGAGACCAAATGCATCACTCTTCCAGGGAGGTGAAGGGAGAGCAGCTCTCCAGCAGAGGAAAATGTGCTCATCCTGAAAAGGTTTCTTTGTTCTCATTGCACGGGATCGTTTTTCTCCTGTGCAGCAGATTTATGTGAGGAACAGCAGTGGCACAGGGCATAATGATTCCATTTTGTTTAATAATTAACTCACATGGTCTCCGCGTGCCACGCGTTCCAGCAGACGCTGCAAGGCTGTGCCAGTGAGAGAGCCAAGCAGCAGGTGGGCAATAAGGAAAAACCCATTTCTCCTCCTGCTCACTGATGTTGTGCCCTGAGCAGTTCTGGGGTTCTGTTACCTGAAGTGCGCTGTCCCAACAGCTCTTAGAACTCTGCAGGCTCAGAGTATTTTACTCTGAGTAACAGTGCAGAGTTACTGCAGTGAACAGTGCACAAAACAACTGCGGTGAATTTTTTCAATGGGGAACATACAGCAACTAACTCAAAGAGCAAAGCCAAACTGTGCAGTAAGAGTGAATGGAAGCCAAAATCCATCTCACTGCTTTTTTTTCCAATTTTCCAGCTGCCATCGAGAAGCTCTGTCTTTCAACCCATCTCTGCTTGGTTTGCAAATGGCCAGGAAATGCTTTACAGTGAAAAGATACATGCTTCAGGAGAATTTGCTGGAAACTTTTCACCAAACTTTTCTCAAATGTATTGCTGGTTCCTCAGAACCAGATAATTTTTGGAGAAAAGATGTTTTCAAAGAATTTGTCAGCTTGAGATACTGCTGAGGGAACCCCTTTTCTAAGTATCATAACATTTAGATTTTTTTAAAAAGAAAAAAAAAATTACTACAGATATACAATACTTATACAATACTTAGTTGTCAATACAATAATACTTAGTTGTTAAAAGCCATAAGGCTCGATATAGTAAGATGGTTCTAAAAAGACCACTTTAAGGTTACTGAAATGAAATATTTCAAAAGGGGCTTCCTCTCCCCTAAAAAAATATAAATCATTTTAAATATTAGAGATCTAAACTTTTTCTCCAAATATAAGGTAGACCTCTTTCCACAATATCTCAAACATTTGGGAAAGGGGAAATCTCTTTCAGCTCAGCTTGGCTTTTAAAAAACCAGAAAACAATAAAGTAGAATGGAATTTGGCTGGAAAAACCCAAAAATCTCAACCAGAATCCTTTCCTTGAGTGAAAGGAACCCTAAGGTTATCAGACACACTTGCAGTCAAG